>NW_022631001.1:24721476-25921476 GCF_010015895.1 Lontra canadensis
AAGAGTATATGTTTCATAGAGAAACTTGTGAGGCCTTGAAACAGTGTGATGATTTGGATAAAAACCAAGAGGCTCAATGCAGTTAGAGCATTATGCTCTAATTCCCTAGATGGGAGAAGAAACTAGGGAAAAACTCATCCATCCCCGAGATGGGAGAAGAAACTAGGGAGAAATATAAGGACAGATGGCATTAATATGGCATTAAGCTTCCTTTTATACCAAACTACAGAGTGGATCAGAGCATGGCATATGCAGAAAATTATCTTTTAAGATGGAGGATCCCTAGACACCTGGGTGGCTTAGTCAGTTGAGCGTCTGCCTTTGGCTCAGGTCATGATCCCAGGGTCCTGAGATCGAGTTCCGCGTCGGGCTCCTTCCTCAGAGGGGAGCCTGCTTGTCCCTCTGTATGTGTGCTCTCTCTCTCTCTCTCTGACAAATAAATAAAATAAATCTTTAAAAATAAAATAAAAATAAATAAAAGATGGAGGATCCCAAGAAATTAACAAAACAAAAAAAAGAACACACACCCAAACAAAATGAAGTTTATTTCCTACTAATTTATATGGGACTTTTAGAAGAGGGATATCACGGGGCGCCTGGGTGGCTCAGTGGGTTAAGCCTCTGCCTTCAGCTCAGGTCGTGATCTCAGAGTCCTGGGATTGAGCTCCACATCGGGCTCTCTGCTCAGCAGGGAGCCTGCTTCCTCCTCTCTCTCTGCCTGCCTCTCTGCCTACTTGTAATCTCTGTCAAATAAATAAATAAAATCTTAAAAAAAAAATTTAGAAGAGGGATATCACAAAATAAAACATCTCCAACAACTACTCTAAGGTGTCACAACTCAGAAAGGGTGTAAATCACTCCTTCTTTTGAATTTTAATAGCACTTTGTATCTTCCTTTTAGCACCTGTCACTTTCTGCTGAAGAGTGTAATTATCTGTGTCTTACCTCTAATGATTTACCAGCTGTCTGAGCGTGAACCAGATCTTGTTCATTCATCCTCTAAAATTTTATTACAACCCACTCTGAATAGACAAGGCACCCTCAACAATGCCCACCATATAATAGACGTTTGATAAATGTTTCAGAGCATCAGAGAATTACATGATATCAGAGCTGAAAGACTCTTAAAGATACTCTAATTCAGGGACACCTGGGTGGCTCAGTTGTTAAGCATCTGCCTTCAGCTCAGGTCATAAGCCCAGCATCGGGCTCCCTGCTTGGTGGGAAGCCTGCTTCTCCCTCTCCCACTCCCCCTGCTTATGTTCCTGATCTCGCTCTCTCTCTCTCTGTCAAATAAATAAAATCTTAACAAAAAAAACAAAAAGATATTCTAAACCAGTTTCTCAGCCTTTATTAAGACTTTGATAAAAGTTATGGACTCTCTTCCCAGAAAAAAATTACACATATAAAACACTTTACAGGGCACCTGGATGGCTCAGTGGGTTAAGCCTCTGCCTTCGGCTCAGGTCATGATCTCAGGGTCCTGGGATCGAGCCCCACAGTGGGCTCTCTGCTCAGGAGGGAGCCTGCTTCCTTCCTTCTCTCTCTCTGCCTGCCTCTCTGCCTACTTGTGATCTCTCTCTCTGTCAAATAAATAAATAAAATCTTTAAAAAAAAATTTTACATATAATTTCAGGGCCCACAATGTCCAGAGGGTTAAGGTTAATTATCCAAAGCCATGAAGATGTAATAAGTGGCATAACTAAGCCTACAAGCTTCCTGGTTCCCAGTTCAGTCCTCTTCCCACTACAAACTACAAATGAACAATTTTAATTGGGCTATTTCCTGCTGGGAGGCTGCCTAAATATAAGCCTCAGATGTGGCAATGATCCTCTCATGAAATTCCCTGCTATAAGGAGGATGCTCAGGAGAACATGGCAAGCTTAGTGACTTTTTTTTTTTAAGATTTTGTTTGTTTATTTGACAGAGAGAGACACAGCACAAAGGGAACACAAGGGGCACCTGGGTGGCTCAGTCATTGAGCATCTGCCTTCGGCTCAGGTCATGATCCCAGGGTCCTGGGATGGGGGCCCACATCAGGCTCGATGCTCGACGGGAAGTCTGCTTCTCCCTCTCCTGCTCACCCTGCTTGTGCTCCCTCTCTAGCTGTGTCTCTCTCTGTTAAATAAATAAATGGAATCTTTAAAAAAAAAAAAAAGAGAGAGAGAGAGAGAGAGGGAACACAAACAAGGGGAGTGGGAGAGGGAGAAGCAGGCCTCCCCCTGAGCAGGGAGCCTGATTCGGGGCTCAATTTCAGGACTCTGGGATCATGACCTGAGCCAAAGGCAGACACTTAACAACTGAACCACTCAGGAACCCCAAGTTTAGTGGCTTCTGAGACCCAAATAAGGTGGTATTGACCTCTGCCAAGGAGAGAAAGGGGTGGTGGGAAACGATCATGGTTACGTAGAACATTACAATAAACCAAAGAGGAAAAGGTGATGTTGACGTCTCCCTAGGTAAAAAAGCAAAATGTTTCTTAACTGTACTGTTTACAGGAAGTGACAGAATCTGACTTAAAACCAGACTTTCTGACTTTCAGGCTGGTAGTGTGTCCACCTCACTGCAAAACCCTCTGCACATGCCCAGAAATCTAACCACAGAAGCAATCCTGCAGCTCTAGGAGTCCTAAGAAATGGGCTAAATAATCTTAACATGCTTAGAACTAACTCCCAGTTATCACTAATAATGTATGCAAGGAACATAAACATCTTTTAAATCTGCAAATACTGTAAAACTATTTGGCTGAAAATACCAATCCGCCTCTACTTGCCACAAACCGTTCATTCAACTTAAGTGAATATATCCTTTATCGTGAGGTCCATGCTGAAATAAGTACTAAGAAGGTGTTTTTTTAAAGCACAAATAATAAAACCAAATCATTGGCTTTTCACTGAGATAACCTTGTGTAGGGACAAGATTGAGAGCTGGTAGAAACAAAACAGTTCACTACAGATAATTTCCAAATGAAATAACTGGAGAGGACTAAAGGGGGACCCCAATATTATCTACCTCCAATGTTATCCACCCTATGCAGGTCTTTGCAAAAGCTGCACACTATCCTCTTCTAAAGGACCCTTGCACCCTTTACCTCCTGTGGTTTCACTAGGTGCTTGTATCTTCCAATGCCATGGGTAGGCCGTGTCTTGTAGTGCCGACTGGTACTCAGCAGAATGCCACCTAAACAACAGAAAATAAGACAAACCTGTTTCAAAGCTCCTGTAGGGCAGATCATCACACATGAGGAGATAAATTCTCCACCATAAGACTGGTAATATGTGGGATAGCAGGCCTCTTGCTGGTTTAAAGATCCAGGAGCTATTTCTTGATCCTGGGCTGACTCTCAGTTTACCCTCTTTTTCTCTCCATTTGGGCCCTGGACTATATCCACTCCCCACTACCTATCTTCCTTTGAGAAATTTTCTCCTCGTATAGCCACTGGTGATAAGAGGACAAAATACATTCTTACAGTGTTCTGGTTTTCGCTTGCTTCTCCAATGCCAATAATCCTTTTGAAGTTTTTTAACGTGGATCACACAGAGAAAGAGATGAGTGGCAAATACAACGAGGTACGAGGAGGACCACAGATTTCCACAGTTTTACAAGCCATCTGTTGGACTTATCTGTGCTAATAAGGAAAAACCTCCAGCACACACTGCAACCTCCAACACCTCCACACAAATAACAATAAAAAAACAAAAACCTAAGGTACAGAACAGTGTGTTTGTATACTACTACCAAGTATAAACTAGGATCTCCATATACATATTTATTGTGGTAGGCCCAGACATGTACCACTTGGACCCACCTCCAAGGAGGGACTTTAATCTTCATTATTGTTATCCTTGTTTACAAATAAAGACACTATAACTCGACACATGAAAAGATGCTCAACATCACTCATCATCAGGGAAATGCAAATCAAAACCACAATGAGGTATCACCTCACACCTGTCAGAATGGATAAAATCAAAAACACTAGAAACAGCAAGTGTTGGCGAGGATGTGGAGAAAAAGGAACCCTCATGCCCCATTGGTGGGAATGCAAACTGACATAGCCACTGTGGAAAGTAGAATGGAGGTTCCTCAAAAAGCTAAAAATAGAACTATCTAGGGCACCTGGGTGGCTTGGTTAAATGTCTGCCTTCAGCTCAGGTCATGACCCTAGGGTCCCGGGATCAAGCCCCACATTGGGCTCCCTGCTCAGCAGGGAGTCTGCTTCTCCCTCTCCCGCTCCTCCTGCTTATGTTCCCCCTCTTGCTATCTCTCTCTGTCAAATAAATAAATAAAATCTTAAAAAAAAAAAATAGAACTACTTTATGATCCAGTAACCACAGTGCTGGGTATCTACCCCAAAAATATAAAAACACTAATTCAAAGGGATACATGTACCCCTATGTTTATAGCAGCATTATTTACAATAGCCAAATTATGGAAACAGCCCAAGTGTCCATCAAATAATGAATGGATAAAGGACATGTGGTGTATATACATATATGTATACACATATACATAACAGAGTATTATTCAGCTGTGAAAAAGAATGAAATTCTGCCATTTGAAGCTAGATGGATGGATCTAGGTAGCATAATGCTAAGTGAAGTCAGTCAGTCAGAGAAAAACAAATACCACATGATTTCACTCATATAAGGAATTTAAGAAACAAAACAAATGAGCAAAGATAAAAGAGAGAGAAACCAAGAAACAGACTCTTAACTATAGAGAACAAACTGATGGTTATCAGAGGGAAGGTGGGTGGGGGCATGGACTATATAGGTGATGGGGATCAAAGAGAACACTTATCATGAGTATGTTAGCTACACTGGAATTAAAATTAAAAACTTAATTTAAACAAAAAAAAAGAAGGGGCGCCTGGGTGGCTCAGTCTTTAAGTGTCTGCCTTTGGCTCAGGTCATGATCCCACGGTCCTGGGATCGAGCCCGGCATCAGGCTCCCTGCTCAGAGGGAAGCCTGCTTCTCCCTCTCCCACTCCCCCTGCTTGTGTTCCCTCTCTCGCTGTGTCTCTGTTGAATAAATAAATAAAATCTTTAAAAAAAAAAAAAAAGGAAACTGTAGCTCAAAAAATATGGTCAAATGGCCAAGGTCATCCAGCAAGTAAAAGGCAGAACTGCAATTTAAACCCAGATCTACCCAGCTGAATGGCCTATGCACACAGGTGGAATTCTCATGACATCTGAATTTCTGGAATATAAAATCTAGCTAGATATGTACTTTCCTAGCTTAGATTTCAGTTCCTCATCTCTGTCCTCCCACTGGAACCAGCCCCACACAGTTCTTCTATCTCTCTTGTTCATTCTCTACCTTCTGGAGAAGTATTAGTCCTAGGTTCTGATCCCTTTCGTTCCAGCTCCTATGGTCCTGCCATCATCTTCCCAGAGCCACCATTTTATGGGGAGGCTAAACAGCAAATAGTGTGGAGAAGTGAAATATTTCGTAGGCTTCTCTTTCTAAAATGGGCTTCCAGGGGTGCCTGGGTGGCTCAGTGTGTTAAAGCCTCTGCCTTCGGCTCAAGTCACAATCCCACGGTCCTGCAATCAAGCCCCATGTTGGGCTCTCTGCTCAGCAGAGAGCCTGCTTCCCTGCCTCTCTGCCTACTTGTGATCTCTGTCAAATAAATAAATTAAGTCTTTAAAAAAAATAAATAAAATGGGCTTCCAAGCAGGTCTGCTCTATGCCAGAGCAGTCAGAGATTGGCTTCAGAGCCAATCCTGCCTTTATAATTCACATTGTTTCATCAAAAGCAATTGTGGCATCAGAGTCAATCCCGCATTTATAATCCACACTATTTCATCAAGACAAACCTGGACATCATGGGTCCTTTCCATGATATGCTTTAGCCCACATTTACTACATGCCAACAACTGAACAGACACTGGGACAAAGATGACTAGAATATGCCACTTTCCCCGGAGAGACTCAACGTGTACTAGGGAAGGATGGTAGGAAAGCACAGAATTACCTTACGGTGCACAAATTCCTTTAATAGAGATGAGAGCAAGGTAGTGAATGCCTGGAGGAAGGAACAATGAACCTGCCTTGGTGTGGGGAGGTGGTGAGTGTAGGGAAGGGTAAGGGGAGTAGGTTCAGAAGAGGTAACAGATGAATTCTTGCAAGAGGAGTAAGAGTTTGCCATGCAAGGAAGAAGAAGGTATTTTTGGCAGAGGTTACAAAAGAGCACTGAACCCAGCTGAGGTATCTTCTTGGCTACTATCCCAATTCTGTCTTTCTGAATCTAAGACCTTGGATCCTTTGAGCCTTCAGGTTCCAACTATGCAGCACAGAACTGACAGTCTAGTGGGAGGAGAAAACTAATGGAACAATCACAAAATAAATATAAAATTACCAATTGTGATGAATGAAAAAAAAAAAGCACAGAGAGCTATAGCAATAAGACTGGTGGATCTATTTTCAACTGGAGTATCAGAGAAGGCCTTCTCTGGAAAAAAACAACATGGGAACTGAGACCAGAATTCAGAGGAAAGTAGTGGTTATCCCCAGGGAGGGGAAGTGGCTAGAAGGCAGGAGGAGAAGACGACTCACTGCTTATTTTATACTCTTTTGTATCATTAAAACCTCTTCCAAGTACATGTATTATTTATTCAAAAAAATAAATAAACTGAAACCTGAAAGGCAAAGAGGAATTTATTAGGCGAAAAGTTGGAGGATGAATGTTCCAAGCAGTGGGAATAGCAGTGCAAAGGCCACCTATTGGCATGTTCCAGGAAAAGAAAGGCAGTCAGTGTGGTTGAAGCAAAGTGAGAAGGGCACAGAGTATACCAGAAACCAGAGGAGTGAATGGGAACACCCCACCCTAGGCCTTGTGAAGGCTTTGCATTTCACACTGAGCAGCCGTAAGCAGGGAAAGGGTATGTCTGACATGTTTTTAAAAGATCAATTTGGGGGGCGCCTGGGTGGCTCAGTGGGTTAAAGCCTCTGCCTTCGGCTCAGGTCATGATCCCAGGGTCCTGGGATCGAGCCCCACATCGGGCTCTCTGCTCAGCAGGGAGCCTGCTTCCTCCCCCTCACCCCCCCCCGCCCCACCTCTGCCTGCCTCTCTGCCTACTTGTGATCAGTCTGTTAAATAAATAAAATCTTAAAAAAAAAAAAAAAAGATCACTTTGGAAAGGTGAGTGAGAGCACGGATGGGTTAAGAGATTCAAGGGGCAGCCTTGGCTAAATTGTTGGTAATCTCACTGTATCCACATCCCCCTCTCTATTCCATCCTCTACAGCTGCCAAGCTGATCCTTCTAAAACACAAACCTAATCACGTTCTTCTCTTTCATTAATTCAACAATTTATTCATTGTACCCACATAATTTTTTAAAAGTACTTAGTATGTGCCAGGCACTGTACCAGGAACTACAGAGACACCAGTGAATGAGGCAGGGAAGGTCTTGGCCATGTTTCAAAATGTTCATAGTTCTTAGGTAAGCATTTCAGAAGCCTGATTCTATAATCTACTTTCAATGACTTCATCTCATTCTCCCACTCCTCCAGGCCTTTAAAACCTTGCTCCTCAGCCACAGAGCTATACTTGCCATTCTGTATGAACCGTGCAGTCGCTATGCCTCTGTGCCATGCTGGGCAGTAACCCCTACTGGGACTGCAACTCTCCCGACTAGTGAAATCCTAGCCAGCCTCCAGGGCCAGCTCAAATATTTGTCACTGTCTCCATGAAACTCTTCTACTGCCCTAAACGTTCAAAGATCATCGATTTCACTTCACTGTTATAGCTCTCTGGTGCCTCCACTATATAGTAGAACATTTTATATAAAGAAAATTCAGATGCCAACCACCATCCTTAAGTACACAGAAACTCAAACAAACCCCCCATGGTTTCAAACAGCAGAACCAAAGGTGATCTTTGAGACAGTAACACATCATAGGTGAAAGCACCAGCCCGCCTCAGCCTCTCTTCTGCCAGAATTCCTTGGCAAGGAAGCATTTTCAAATCCAGTTTAGGGCAATCCCTATAATTAGAGCAGCTGGTTAATTAAGAAGCTGGTTCAAACTACTGTTAAATTAACCATTTTCCCCCTTAAATGAAAGGTTTTGGTCAAATTACCAGTGTTTAAACTGCTTAATTATCCTGTTGTTTACGTTATAAAATTTACCAGTTTGAAAGCCTCCGATTTCTAGTAAGTTCAACAGAATTCTTCCCCTGCTCCTTGTCGTCAACCTGGATTTCCTGCTGTCACATTAGCACTGTAGCTTCCTAAGAGGAAAGGCAACTCTTTTCACTGAAGACATAGAACCCCACGGTTTCAAAAGGAGGTTCTGAAGATCTTTCTTTTTTTTCTTTTTTTTTTTTTTAAAGATTTTATTTATTTATTTGTCAGAGAGAGAGAGAGGGAGGAAGAACACAAGCAGGCAGAGAGGCAGGCAGAGGCAGAGAGAGAAGCAGGCTCCCCGCTGAGCAAGGAGCCCAATGTAGGACTCGATCCCAGGACCCTGGGATCACGACCTGAGCCGAAGGCAGTGGCTTAACCAACTGAGCCACCCAGGCGTCCCTGAAGATCTTTCAATTAGCGCAATTATAGGATGTAATCACATATCGTCTTCTCCCACATCACATCTCTTTTCTTTATATATGCTAGAGCCAACTGTCCTTCAGTGTCCCTGTTTACTAAGCTGGGCACTAAACCCATCAATCCAGGATGCGGGTAACAATGTCACTTTAATTATTTCTCCTTCAAAATTAGAACAGGCATTTTTAGCAGGGCTATGCTGCAGAAATAGGTGGAAACACTGCGGTAGCCCCAGTCAGAATTTATTACAGGATATTCTCTCCATTCAGTGGACTAGAAGTCCTTTACATACCACAAGGGCAGGGATATCCATGCACCTGGCAAATAATATGTACTCAGAAATTGCCTTTATGAGGCACCTGGGTGGCTCAGTCAGTTGGACATCTGACTCTTGATCTCGGCTTGGGTCTTGCGCTCAGGGTTATGAGTTCAGGCCCCACACTGGGCTCCATGCTGAAAGGTTCTTAAGACATTTTACCAAGACAACCGGCAAGGATTTGGCCCTGGCAGCTACCTACTTTTGTCAAAATCTCTTTACAAACTTTTCCAGGTTTTCTAATTATAGTACACCTAACTGCTTGGATTTGAATGTGCCGACTTTCTCTGATTCTACCTTTTTGCTCATGCTGTAATGAGAGGACTCTGAGTTCTCACTTAATCACTTCAGATCTCTTTACATATATTACATACAGGTGTGTGTGTGTGTGTGTGTGTGTGTGTGTGTGTGTGTGTATATATATATATATATATATAAAATATTTCTACCTTTCTATGTATGTTCAAAACAGTAAGAAAAAGGCAGTCACTACAACCACACCCATCTTTTAGAGAGAGCAGCTGGGATGGTACCCAGGCCCACAGAGAGTAAATGGGTGAAGGTTGGAACAGGGCACTGCTTCCCACTCTTCTTTTCTGAAAACCAATATAATTCAATCTTGGAATTTCTGACTTTAAGGATATCTCAAAAACCCATAATAAGTGCCAACAAAACTATGTCCTTTCAAGTAGAATTATCTTGGCATGCCAATACTGATGAGTCACCTTGGGTCTTCTAGAGGGCCTTCTGAGATTCCCTGACAACAAATGAAAAATGGGCAAAGGAAAAGATAAATGGCCAGTAAGTGTATGGAAATATGGTCAACCACTAGTAATCAAAGACATGCAAAATACAAATACAAGGGATGGCATTTTAAAACTTATAATATTACCAAATACTAAAAAAATAATAATGCTTAATATTGATGAGTGTATGAAAAGGGATTCTCAAATACCAAAGAAGAATAAAATAACGCAATCTTTCTGGAGACCAATTTGGTAATACACATCAACAGCTTTAAAAATGTCCATTTCATTTGACCCAACAGTCTGACTTTTAGAAATGAATGCTGAGTAAATAATCAGACAAGGGTATAAATACTGATATATGAGGATGTTCATATAGTGTTGTTTACATTGAAAAATCCTGGAGACAGCTTAAATTTCTCCAAATAGAAAACTGTTTTAGGGGCACCTGGGTGGCTTAGTTGGTTGAACATCTGACTCTTGGTTTCAGCTCATGTCATGATTTCAAGGTCGTGGGATCAAGCCCTTTGTTGGGCTCTGTGCTCAGTGTGGCGCCTGCTTTAAATTCTTTCCCCCTTCCTCTCCCTAACCTCAGCAGAGAGCCTGCTCCCCCCCCCACCCCGCTCTCTCTGCCTACCTCTCTGCCTACTTGTGATCTCTCTCTCTCTGTCAAATAAATAAATAAAAATTTTAAAATCTTAAAAAAAAAAACAAGAAAAATAAAAAGAAAAACTGAGTACATTATTTTATTATTCCCCACCTCTCTTTTCAAAAGGATCCCCTCCCTACTGGATTTCTCCAACAGGTTTTAACATGCCCTATTTGATCCCAGCTTTAAAAACAAAGTAAGGGACACCTGGGTGACTCAGCGGGTTAAAGCCTCTGCCTTCGGCTCAGGTCATGATCTCAGGGTCCTGGGATCGAGCCCCGCATTGGGCTCTCTGCTGAGCAGAGAGCCTGCTTCTCGCTCTCTCTCGCTCTCTCTCTGCCTGCCTCTCTGTCTACTTGTGATCTCTCTCTGTCAAATAAATAAATAAAATCTTTAAAAAAAAAATGTAATGGCATCAAATATACAGACAAATCAATGGAACAAAAATTAGAATACTCCCAGATCTATATGGAAACTTAGTATATGATAAAGGTGACTTTCTCAAACCTAAGGGGAAAAGATGGAAGTTTCAATAAATGTTGAAACAATTACTAAATAAATAAATAAATAAATGTTGAAAGAATTAAGTACTCATTTGGGGGGAAAAACTGCATCACTACTCACTTCTCATTCCAGCTGCATCACATCTATAAGGGGAAAAAAATACCAGAAGATAACATGAGGGATTTTTTTAAACTAATCTTGGAATAGAGATCTTTCTAAGCAAGAAACAAAATCTAGATATCAAAGATTAATAAACTTAGCTTTATAAAAACATAAAACTTCTCAATTAAAAAACACAAGAAGTCAAGAGATAGATGACTAGAAGCAATTCAAAGCAGAGGTGACAAAAAAATGCTAATTTCCTCAATATGTAAAAGCTATGTAAAAAAATCTTATAAATTAAGAATGAAGAAGCCAGCAACCCAACAGAAAAATGGACAGAAAGTATAGACAGACTGTTCGCAAGGAATGAAAAGAACCAATAAGAATGTGGAAAGATGGGGTGCCTGGGTGGCTCAGTGGGTTAAGCCTCTGCCTTTGGCTCAGGTCATGATCTCAGGGTCCTGGGATCAAGCCCCACATCGGGCTCTCTGCTCAGTGGGGAGCCTGCTTCCCCCCCCACCCCCGTCTCTCTGCCTGCCTCTCTGCCTACTTGTGATCTCTCTCTCTCTGTCAAATAAGTAAATAAAATCTTGAAAAAAAAAAAAAGAATGTGGAAAGATGATAAATTCTCTCAAGAAATGCAAATCATAAGACATAACTTTTTTACTACCAAAAAATAAGATGTTTTATAAAACCCAGTTTTGACCAGAAAATAGAAATGTAAATTAATACAACTTCTTTGAAGGGCAATCAGATGATACTTACCAAAAATTTTAATCATAATCTATTGACTCAGCAATTTCAATTCCAGGAATTTATCTTATAAATGTATAGGAACAAATTCACAAAAATGTATAAAGATGGTTGCTGCAGCATTTTTGAAATAGCAAAAACTCAGAGAACAACCTAAATGTCCAGCATTAAGAATACTCATGCACACACAGTATATATTCACATAAACATAAAACTTCCTTTATATATATATATATATAAATATATATATATATTTTTTTTTTTTTTTACTTCTTTGTCAGAAAGAGAGAGAGCGAGTGAGCACATACACACACATCAGAGGGAATGGCAGGCAGAGGGAGAAGCAGGCTTCCTGCTAAGCAGGAAGCCCTTTTTGGGGCTCCATTCCAGAATCCTGGGATCATGACCTGAGCCGAAGGCAGATGTTTAACTGACTAAGCCACCCAGGTGCCCCTGCATAAAACTTCTTAAAAAATATACAAGAAATTGCTATCAGTGGGTATCACTGGGGAGTAAGACTAGGAAATAGAAAATTTGACTTTTCATCATATACCTTTTTGTACAGTTTATTTTTATCCTATGCATCCATATAAATGCATTTACAATTCTTACAATTGTTAATTTTAATAGTAATTTTTTTAAAAGTTCCTCAGAAAACATACAAGTTCAAAATGAACTTTGCCTCTAGTTGAGGGTAAGGGATGAGACCAAACCCATGGAATAAGAGCACCTGAACATAATCCCTCTTTATTTTATTTATTTATTTATTTGACAGAGAGAGACACAGTAAGAGAGGCAACACAAGCAAGGGGAATGGGAGAGGGAGAAGTAGGCTTCCCGCTGTGCAGGGAGCCCAAGTCGGGGCTCAATCACAGGACTCTCTGATCATGACCTGAGCTGAAGGCAGACACTTAATGACTGAACCCACCCAGAAGCCCCATAATCTCTTTTTAAAACAAAACAAGGAAAAAAAAAATAAAACAAAACAAGGACACCTGGGTGGCTCAGTCGGTTAAGTGTCTGCCTTCAGCTCAGGTCATGATAGGGGGTCCTGGGACCGAGGACTGAGTTCCACATACAGCTCCCTGCTCAGCAGGGAGTCTACTTCTCCCTCTCCCTCTGCCCCTCCCCCCATTTGTGCTTGCACATGCTCTCTCTCCCTCAAATAAATAAAATCTTTAAAAAAACCAAAAAGCAAAATGAACATCTGCCAAAATGTTAGTAATTGCCAAGTCTGGGTTTATTTGACATATTATCTTTTTTCAGTCTTATGTGGTTTTTTTTTAATCTTTCCAAATAAAAAGTGTAATTAAGAGGAAAAAAATGTGAAAGAAAACCCTTCCTGGGGTGCCTGGGTGGCTCAGTGGGTTAAGCCTCTGCTCAGGTCATGATCTCAGGGTCCTGGGATCAAGCCCTACTTCGGGCTCTCTGCTCAGCAGGGAGCCTGCTTCCCCCTCTCTCTCTGCCTGCCTCTCTGCCTACTTGTGATCTCTCTCTGTCAAATAAATAAATAAAATCTTAAAAAAAAAATGACTATAAGCTTCCAAAAGGCAAGGACTGTATCCTCTCAATTTTGTATCCTTAGCACCTAAAACATATCCTCGTATAATAAATGTCTGTTGGGAGAATGAATAAATAAAAAGAAGCTCATATTTTGAGATACTGGGCTTTGCGGCTGGTAGAAATGGTGATCCTCTACATACTGCTGCCATTTTCTGAAAAAATTAACAGATGTAACACCTCTTCTGTACTGCCTGGCATACACAACGCACTCAGTAAATGTTAGTTTCCTTCTTGTTTCCCATTCTTTTCCCTTTGATACTCTTCTTTTTCTTAAGATTTTATTTATTTATTTTAGAGAGAGAAAGAGAGCAAAAGTACGAGTAGGGAGGAGGCACAGAGGGAGAGGGAGAAGTAGACTCCCCACCGAGCAAGGAGCCCAATGTGGGGCTTGATCCCAGAACCCCAAGATCATGATCTGAGCCAAAGACAGACGCTTAACTAACTGAGCCACCCAGGCTTCCCTCTTCTAATACTCTTTAGGCAAATGACCAATGTCATTAAAACCAAACAACTAGGGTGCCTGGGTGGCTCAGAGAGTTAAAGCCTCTGCCTTCAGCTCAGATCATGATCCCAGGGTCCTGGGATCGAGCCCCCAGTCGGGCTCTCTGCTCAGCAGGGAACCTGCTTCCTCCTCTCTCTCTGCCTGCCTCTCTGCCTACTTGTGAGCTCTGTCTGTCAAATAAATAAAATCTTAAAAAAAAAAACAAAACACCGAACAACTCTTTTGAAATTTCTCACATAATGAACAAAGCAGAAAGGGCAGGTAACTGGGCTGAAACAGACTAAAATTCACAGAGTTAATCAGATTGAATGGAAATTCATTTTGGACAAAATACTACATGAAAAGCCCTTGCCTAGTAGATGATGGGCATAAAAGAGAGGTCTGAAATAGCAGCAATTATAACTATAATAACTAACTTAATGTATTTTACCTCACTGAACCTTTAAATTCACTGTAGTTTGTACTATAATTATCCTCAACATTTTAAGCGAGGAACGCAAAGTAATGGAGAGGTAGCCAAAGGTCACAGAGTAAGTATGTGGTAGAGCTGGGAACCAAACTTACTAAAGAGCTCTTGCTCTTAACTACTTTATATTCTTGCCCTTGTCCTATTCCATGTTGGGGGTGGAATGTGGTCCTAGCCACTCTTCTCAAAGATATGTTAGGAATCTTTCTAGACAAAATTATTACAGAGTGTTAGAGAGTCGCTTAAAGCAAGCAGATCGTATCAGGAAATAACCACATACCTGCAGAACTGATGGGATTTTCTCCTGAAGTTCTGACCCTAAAAAGAGGGGAAAGTATGTTGAATAAAATTAGAAACGCACATTTAATCTACACAGTTATCAAGACTTGTATGCTTCTCATTAAGGTGAAGTCAATACTAGATACTCCCTTATGCTTTCCTTCTCTTCTTTCCATAAACATTACCAGGTGCCTATTATGTGCCAGACATCCTGAGGATGCAAAAATAAGGAAATTGTCTCTATATATGGTCTAGTTGGGAGAGAGATATGTAAACGAACTGATCCACAATCTAGTGCTGATCCAGAATAAAAACTTGTACAAGATTTGGTGGAACACAGAGTAAAGTGTGGTCATTTCCACCAGAGGGGTTAAACCTTTTGACCTGAGTTTTAAAAATGCAGAACTGGGGGGAGCCTGGGTGGCTCAGTGGGTTAAGCCTCTGCCTTCGGCCCAGGTCATGGTCTCAGGGTCCTGGGATCGAGCCCCGCATCAGGCTCTCTGCTCAGCAAAGAGCCTGCTTCCTCCTCTCTCTCTCCGCCTGCCTCTCTACCTACTTGTGATCTCTTTCTCTCTCTGTCAAACAAATAAATAAATCTTTAAAAAAAAAAAAATGAAAAAATAAAAATGCAGAACTGTTCTTAATTATTTAGCCTTAAGGAAAAGCATTCCAGGCAGAGGTATGAAAGTGGTCTGTTCAGGGAACCGCAACCAGCTAGATGTGAATGAAACTTAAGCAGCAGGGAAAAGGGAGGTTGGTGAAAGAGGTAATCAGGGGCCAGGTTATGAAGAACCTCATACGTTGTGCTAAGGAATTTGCTATTTACCTATATAGGCAGTGGGAAGCTCCTAGCAGATGTGAAGCATAGGCATGCTATGATCAAGTTTAGGTTTCAGGAAGTTAACCCTGGCAGCAGGTGGGCAATAAATGGGAGGAGTAAGAGAACCAGTGAGGTGGTTCTTGCAGGAGCCTTGCAAGGAGGGTAGAGATGAAGGACCAGGAGCGAGAGCCAGAGTGAACAGAGAAGTCAAGGACTATGGAGGACAATAATACAGCTCTGTTTGGCTCACTAGGTTATCAGCATATTTTAGTTCTGCATCCTGCGAAGTTTTGAAACGAAATTGTGGCACAAGCTGGAGACAAGCAGATCTGTGATTAAATGCTGATTGTACCATTTCCAAACTGTGACCTTTGGCAAGTTCTTTTATATCTCTGTAACTCAGTTATCTCATCTTTAAAATGCAGATAATAATAGTATAATCTCGTGGGACTGAAAGTCTATCTTAAACTCTCTGAGCCAGTTTCCTCTTTTGTAAAATGACGTTATCTATATTTGTCCTGTAATATTTTTGTAAAAATTAGAGAGAACATGTAAAATGGTTCTATAGTAAGTAAGCACAGTGCTATAGTAAGTACTTACTGAAGAGGTGACTGATCAATGATGGGGGAAATAGATTACAATGGAAAGGAGTAATAGGAGAGAGGCTTCAATAAATGTAAAGGATTAAAGAAATCATGCAGACTCATGAGTGCCATGTGGTCCAGGGAGATATACAATTCATTGTTTTATATCATATGGCTGCCACACGTAAGATACTCAGTGATTACCTGCTGATTCAAGAAATAAACTACCAAATGCCTTTTATTACCATTGAGAGAAAAACAGTGGGGAGTAGCAAATTGTATATGCAAGGCAGTGGAAAAAAAACTTGGGTTTGAATTCTAACTCCAACTCATACTAACTATGTCATCTCGAGCAATTAATTTGCTTCCCTGGACCTCAGTTATTTATGTATAAAATTAAGATAATATGACCCGTTTCACCAGGTCACTATGAGGATCTATTCACTCATTAAACAAGTATTTATTAAATGCCTACTATGTGCCAGGCACCATTCTAGGCTCTAAGGATACAGCAGTAAACTAGACTAACATGTATGATATATGATGTATGATGCTTATTTTCTAGGGGACAGGCAGGGAAGATAATTTAAGTAACTTTACATATACATCTTTCTAAAAAGTCTCAGGTGGTGATACCTGCAACAAAGAAAAATGAAGTAAGGGAAGGGAATAAAGATTGATGGGGTGAGGGAGGCACTGTTTTTACATAGGGTAGTCGGGGAAGACCTCTCTAAAGGGATAACATCTGGGCACAAACCTGAATGAAGTAAGGAGGGTCAAGCCATGTGGAAAGCTTTTTTAAAAATTTTGTTTAAAGGGCGCCTGGGTGACTCAGTGGGTTAAGCCTCTGCCTTCGGCTAAGGTCATGATCCCAGGGTCCTGGGATCGAGTCCCACAATGGGCTCTCTGCTCAACAGGGAGTCTGCTTCCCTTCCTCTCTCTCTGACTGCCTCTCTGCCTGCTTGTGATCTCCGTCTGTCAAATAAATAAAATCTTTAAAAAAAATTGTTTAAAGATTTATTTCTTTATTTTAGAGAGAGCACGCATGCATGAGTGAGCACATGGGGGCAGGAGTAAAGGGAGAGGGACAAGCAGACTCCACACTAAGCATGGAACCCTGAGCGTGGAACCAGACATGGGGCTCAATCTCACGACCCTGAGATCATGACCTGAATCAAAATCAAGAGTCTGACATTCAACTGACTGAGGCACCCAGGCGTCCCTAAAATTTTTTTAAGTAGGCTCTACTCCCCAACACAGGCCTTGAACTCATGACCCCAAAATTAAGAGTTTCATGCTCCACTGACTGAGCCAGCCAAGCACCCCGAGCCATATGGATATCTAAGGGAAGAATGGACAAAGATCCTGGAGTAGGAGAGTGCTTAGATCCTCAAGAACTAGAAAGGGAGCCAGTATGCTAAAGCTAAGTAAGCAGTAGTATACAGATGAGGAGACAGATTATGTAAAGCCTTGTTGGATATAGTAGAGTGTAGACTTTATTTTTCTTTTTTTATTAGTTCCAGAGGTAGAATTTAGTGATCCATCAGTTTATATAACACCTGGTGCTCATTACATCAAGTGCCCTCCTTAATGCCCATCACCCAGCTACTCCATTTCCCCCTTCCCTCCAGCAACCCTCAGTTTGTTTCCTAGAGTTCAGGGTCTTTCATGGTTTGCCTCCCTCTCAGTTTTCATCTCATTTTATTTTTCTTTCTGTAGATTTTATTTTGAGTAAGATGGGACACCATTAGAGAGTTCTGAGAAAGAAGTGACATAAACTCTCTTGATTTTCAAAATAATCATTCCAGGAGTGCTTGGGTGGTTCAGTTGGTTAAATGTCTGCTTTTGGCTCAGGTTGTGACCCCAGAGTCCAGGGATTGAGACCAGCATTGAGCTCCCCGCTCAGTGCGGGATCTGTTTCTCCCTCTCCCTCTGCCCCTCCCCTGCTCGTGCTCCCTCTCTCCCAAATGAATAAATAAAATCTTTAAAAATAAGTTTTTAAAAATAAAAATAATCACTCTGATTTTAGTGTGAAGGACAGAAGAGAAAAGGAAAGCAGTGGCATCAGTTAGGAGGCAGAATGATGATAGTAAATATTAGAAGTAGCTGGTCCCTAGTAGTTGAGCAAAACAGAAAGCATGAGACCTGAAACTGGAGCTGAGGAAAGGTTTGATTCTGTATATATTTCAAAAGTAGAACTGAGGGCGCCTGGATGGCTCAGTCGGTTAAGCGACTGCCTTCAGCTCAGGTCATGATCCCGGAGTCCTGGGATCGAGTCCCGCATCAGGCTCCCAACTCCACGGGGAGTCTGCTTCTCCCTCTCACCTTCTCCTTGCTCATGCTCTCTCTCACTGTCTCTCTCTCAAATAAATAAATAAATAAAAATCTTTAAAAAAAAAAAAAAGTAGAACTGAGAGGATTTGTTAAAGAATTGGATGTAGAATAAGAGAATTAAGTGTTAAGGATGACTCCAAGGACTTTGGCCTGGGCAACTAGATGAATCAAGTTGTCATTTACTGAGAATGAGGAAGAGAGAGATGACGGGGGAGTTAATGTTTGAGATGCTTAGTAGACATGCAGGTGGAGATGATGAAGGAAAAATGCTGGGTGAACTACCCAACAGAATGCAAATATTAGCTATATTTAACCATTGTTATTAATATCCTTACCTTAAGAGAGAAAAGGCTTGCTTAAAAATGATATCGTTCCTCAGACACAGCATCTAGAGCAAAATAGCCATGTTAGGACCATTTTAATTATTCAGAGCCTTCCAAGCACCTCTTCAAAAAGAGGCTAGAAACCCAAATTACACAACCAAAAAGGACCCAAAGCCTCTTGTCTAGCAAAGAAGCTGTCTTTCAGTTAATACTGAACATGTAGGCAAACCA
Source organism: Lontra canadensis (assembly GCF_010015895.1). Taxonomy (NCBI): domain Eukaryota; kingdom Metazoa; phylum Chordata; class Mammalia; order Carnivora; family Mustelidae; genus Lontra; species Lontra canadensis. The sequence continues at coordinate 24,740,199 of NW_022631001.1, forward strand.
AGGTCATCTTCACTCTTATTCCACCCGCTACAGAAAAAGCTAAAAAACAGAAGCCCCCCTCCATGCTGCTTTTTGTTGTTGTTGTGTTTTTTTACCTTATTTTCCCTTTCCAACTGGATCTTTTTTTCTACTGTCAATCAACAATTATGCATCTGCCAACCACAGGCACCATGCAAGGGACTTTTAACTCTTTCCTAATTCTCAAAACACCGCAAGACAATTTGACAGGTAAGGCAGCTGAGGCCCATAGTTTATATTCTGAGAAATCATACCTAATAAGTGTCTAAGAGGACTGTTTTACTCCAAAGGCTATGCCTCTGTTAGAGCACACTGTCTTAATAATAATAATGACACCAATATCAACAAAACAATAATAATGAGAGGAGGCAGTAGCAGTGGCAGCTTCCCTCCCTACGTTTCCCCCCTTCCCGTTCCTTCAAACTCACTCTGCCCTGCTGAAACCCACTCGAAACATCAGTGGTATAGCGTATTTATATGAAATACCCAGAGCAGGCAAATCTATAGAGAAAGAAAGTAGATTAGTGGTTGCCTAGAGCTAGAGGGTCTGAGGTGGTAGGGATGACAACTGAGGGATACAGAGTTCCCTTTTGGGGTGATGAAATGTTCTAAAATTGATTATAGTGATGGATGTACACTGAGTGTGTATACACACTCATACAAACATATATATAAAAATATATATACATATATATTTCTTAACTTGCTCAAACACATGACCCTGAGATCGAGAGTCACGTGTTCTCCCATACTCTACTGACTGAGCTAGCCCGGTGCCTCATACTCTGAATTTATTAAAAGTCACTGAATTGTATACTTTAAATGGATGAATTATGTGGTATGTGAATTGTATCTCAATAAGCTGTTTTTAAAAAGAAATGTAAGCACAATCCTTGTCCTGCAGGAGTTTGAATGGCTGGAGATACTGGCACACTTCTGTATTAAACAGCTAAGCAATACCACAAGCATTATATGACTTAAGTCAAATAGGTGGTATGAATAACAAGCGCCTCCAGCAAAAAATTCAGGTGGAGATGGCCAGGAAAAATTCTTCTTCTGAGGTGATACAGACACTGAGAATCTGTTCAAAGTCATGAACGTTCTCCCCAGACAAATACATATAAGCACAAACAAAAGTTTGCACACTACTTAGGGAGATTCACTGAAACTCTTCACATCACCCATATACCACTATGCTAAATTAAGAGCTCCTCAGGGACAAGGATCATGTATTCCTCTCAGGCACACTGCAGACATTCAATCAACGTTTGTTTTTGTAAACAAATAAATGATTAGAAAGCAAATGAATGATACCCATGGCTACCATTTATTAAGCCCCCACATCTATTTTGTTTGGTACTTACCATGTATCTAAATCATAATTCCCTTATAGAATAAGTATTATTATCCCACTTTACAGTTAAGAAATGGAGATTAAATAATTTGCCCAAAGTCAAACAGCCACTACCAAAACTGGCATAGGATCTCAGGATTCTCTGAATCTAAAGTCCATAATTCCCCCCCTTTTCTTTCCTTTTTTTTTTTTTTAAGATTTTATTTATTTATTTGGCAGACAGAGATCAGAAGTAGTCAGAGAGGCAGGTAGAGATAGAGAACGAAGCAGGCTCCCTGCTGAGCAGAGAGCCCGATGCGGGGCTCGATCCTAGGACCCTGGGACCATGACCTGAGCCGAAGGCAGAGGCTTTAACCCACTGAGCCACCCAGGCGCCCCCACTCCCGTTTTCTATACCCTCTCTCTCAAATGTTTTAGTGCTTAAGAAATCCAGGCAGGGGGCGCCTGTGTGGCTCAAGTCAGTTAAGAGACTGACACTTGGTTTAAGCTCAGGTCGGAAGATCAAGCCCTGTTCTGGCTCCGCACTTGGCACGGAGTCTGCCTGAGACTCTTTCTTTCCTTTGCCCTCTGCCCATACCCCCACCACACACTCGCTTGCTCTCCCTCTCTAAAATAAATTATAAACACACACACACACACACACACACACACACACACACGTGTATGTATATGTATACATATGTGTGTGTATGTGTGTATATATATACACATATATATATTCTGTTCACTCATCTTTATTCTGTTTGTCATGTTTGTTAAATCTTAGCCCTGGAGAAACAAGACTCCTCTGCTCTAACTCCAGGGAGGGGAAGTACTGGCCAAGGTATAATGGCACTGGCTGGAGCTCCTGACTTCCAGGGCTCCTTGATGCCTTCGCTGCCTTTCATGCTGGCCAGTTAGGTTAAGCATATTGTACACATAATTAAAAAATCTTTTAGTATCTGATTTAATTGGAGGGTTTAGGATCATCTATGTATTTTGCCCTTCCTTCCATCTATTCATATCCTTTCCAATCACCGTGACCTCACATTCTCTAGGAGATTTCTCCAGAATTCGCTCAAACTGTTCCCTTCCTCTGCCCCGATTTTTAAAAAAGATTTATTTATTTATCTGAGATACAGGGCAGAGGGAGATGGTCTGAGCCGAAACCAAGAGTCAGATGCTTAACTAACTCTGCCATCCAGGCACCCTCAGAATATATTCTTAAGTGGGTCACTTCATACAGAAGAGGAATTGAATGGGAAGAAAGATCTAGATGACACTGATTTTTTTCCTCACTTTAGTCACTCAGATTTCTGAGTCTCTACAAAAGCAAAGGATTTAATTATCTAAAAGCCAGGCTTAAGGGTTGGCAACTTTCTGAAAGACATTCAAATTGTGGTGTGAACTCTCCCTTTCAGCTCTGGAAAATGTGCTTCCTCTCCCTGCATGCTCGGCATTATTTATCAGAACAAAAGTAATCTATTTTGGGACTATATCCACAAATACCCGCTCCTCCCAGTCAGCAAATGAAGAGTGGCTATAGCTCTGCAGCAAATAGGAAGAGGAGGGTGGTGATGCTAGTGAATGAACGAATGAATGGGGACACAGCTGCCGCAATGGGTTACCAAAATACTTGTGCCATGAGCTCAGGAGTCAAGAACAGGGGGACCGCACAGCTACCAAAGACTGAAGTCACTGAGCCAAATTTATACTGTATGAGTAGCTTCACACACCTGAGCCCCAGGTGAGTAGTGACAGTAGTGAGTCAGGGGACCATGAGGCAAGCAACTGAAAGCTGTTTTACAAGTATTAGCTGAGGGGCTCCTGGGTGGCTCAGTCAGTTAAGCAGCTGCCTTCAGCTCAGGTCATGATCCCAAGGTTCTGAAATCGAGTCCCGAATCTGGCTCCCTGCTCAGCAGAGAGTCTGCTTCTCTCTCTGCCTCTGCCTCTCCCCCATAGCTCATGCTCTCTCTCTCTCTCTCATGCTCTCTCTCTCTCTCAAATAAATAAATAAAATCTTTTAAAAAATTAAAAAGAAGAAAAAAGAAAACATTTTAAAAATAGCTATTAAGAATACATTTGTGTATTTAATACTTTTTTTTTTAAGATTTTATTTGAGGGGCGCCTGGGTGGCTCAGTGGGTTAAAGCCTCTGCCTTCGGCTCAAGTCATGATCTCAGGGTCCTGGGATCAAGCCCCGCATCGGGCTCTCCGCTCAGCGGGAAGCCTGCTTCCCCCTCTCTCTCTGCCTGCCCCTCTGCCTACTTGTGATCTCTTTCTGTCTGTCTGTCAAATAAATAAATAAAATCTTAAAAAAAAAAAAAAGATTTTATTTGAGAGACGCCTGGGTGGCTCAGTCGGTTAAGCCACTGCCTTTGGCTCAGGTCGTGATCCCAGGGTCCTGGGATTGAGTCCCCCATCCAGCTCCTTGCTCGGCGGGGATGCTGCTTCTCTCTCTGCCTCTGTCTGCCACTCTGCCTGCTTGTGTGTGCGCTCTCTCTCTCTCTCTCTCTGACAAATAAATCAATAAATAAAACCTTTAAAAAAAAAGATTTTATTTTATTGACAGAGATTACAAGTAGACAGAGAGGCAGGCGGGGTAAGCAGAGGGGCGGGGTAAGCAGGCTCCCTGCTGAGCAGAGAGCCCAAACTGGGCTGATGCTGGCTCAATCCCAGCACCCTGGGATCATGACCTAAGCCAAAGGCAGAGGCTTTAACCCACTGAGCCACCCAGGTGCCCCTTTAATAAATATTTTAAAAAGCAGTTGCTATCACTTATTGAGTACATCCTTTGTGATCCCTTGACACATACTATTTCAGTTCCTCTTTATATCAATCCTCTGGTAGAGGCATAATTGAGATAATTGTCCCTATTTTACAGAGGGGGGAAAAAAAAAAAACAGAGGCTTAGGAAAACTGCCTGAAGTTATAGGTTTGGTAAGATGCACCAAGAATTCAAACCCAAGGCTGACTGAATCCAAAGCCCATGTCTTCCATTCTACCATACTACCTCTCAACAGAGTAATACCAATTACTGAAATTCATATGCTAGTAACAATAGCATCAATAATCCTACCATTTCTTGAGTAACTGCTATCTGCCAAACATCATTTCCTTTAATCCTAACAACCATTCTGTGAGGTAGGATTTTTGACCCCCATTTTATTTCGAGGAAACCAAAGCTCAGAAAGGTGAATTAATATGCCTTAAGCACACAGCTGGCTAGTGGTGTTTTAGCTGACTTTTCCTAAGTTCTTTCAAAACCACTTTTGTTCATAGTCTTTCCCAAGTCTCTTCTTAATATGTTTATTTTTTTTTTTTAAAGATTTTTATTTATTTGACAGAGAGAGTGAGAGAGCGCACAAGGAGGGGGAGCTGCAGAGGGAGAGAGAGTAGCAGACTCCACGCTGAGCAGGGAGCCTGATACGGGGCTCCATCCCAGGACCCTGGGATCATGACCTGAGCTGAAGGCAGATGCTTAACCGCCTGAGCCACCCAGCTGCCCCTTAATATGTTTAATATGTTGGGGTGCTGGATGGCTCAGTCATTAAGCGTCTGCCTTAGGCTCAGGTCATGATCCCAGAGTCCTGGGATCATGCCCTTCATCGGGCTCCTTGCTCCACCGGAAGCCTGCTTCTCCCTCTCCCACTTCCCCTGCTTGTGTTCCCTCTCTCACTGTGTCTCTTTCTGTCAAATAAATAAATAAAATCTTTTTTAAAAATATGTTTAATATGGTGACTGTCAGAGTCTGTCTTTGCACTGAGTTTTTATGGCACTTAGGAGCACAGTTTATGGATTCATACAAACCTGGGTTTGAATATCAAACTTCCACGTTCATAGTTGTATGATCTTTGGCAAGTCCCTTAAGAAATACTTAGCCTCGGGATGCCTGGGTGGCTCAGTGGTTTAAGCCTCTGCCTTCAGCTCAGGTCATGATCCCAGGGTCCTGGGATCAAGCCCCGCATTGGACTCTCTGCTCAGCAGGAAGCCTGCTTCCCCCTCTCTCTCTGCCTGCCTCTCTGCCTACTTGTGATCTCTGTCTGTCAAATAAATAAAAAAAATCTTAAAAAAAAAAAAAGACGGGAATTATTAAAAAAAAAAAAGAAAAGAAATACTTAGCCTCCCATACATATGATTAAATTTGTATGAAATGACCAGAACAAACAGATCGACACAGAAAGAAAGCAGATTAGTGGTTACATGGGGATGGGCAGGGGATGAATGAGGAATGACTGCTTATGGGTACAGGGTTTCTTTTGGGAGTGAAGAAAATGTTCTGGAATTAGACAGTGATGATAGCAGCACAACTCTGTGAACATACCAAAAACCACTGAATTGTCCATCTTAAATGGGTAAATATTATGGTATGTGAATTATATCCCAATTTTTTAAAAAAGAAAAAAAAGAAACATCTGGCCTTCTAGCATAACTGCTGGATTGTATTTCCAGGCCACAGTTGAGCTTTGTAAAGCCTATATCCTACGTCCTTCCAGGGCTAAATTGTTTAGAAATACCCGTGGTTACCTAAAAGATTAAGTCCAATCCCCGACCATCTCCCCAAGTCTCATTCACATATTTGTCTGCATATTGTCCCTTGATCCAAGCCCCGCTGCTCCTCTCCCTACCAATTTCTTCTGAAACCTCTGGAACTTCAAATACGTTCTCATTTCAGGGCCTTTGCACATACTCTCTCTGTTTAATTCTATCATTCTTTAAGTCTTAGTCATGTAGCATCCTCAAGAAAACTTTCCTTACTGCTCAGATTTACTTGGATCCTGCTGTTGAACACTCACATAGCACCCAGAATACTTCTTTCGTGGCATTTATCATAATTAGTTAAGTAGTTAAATGTTTAATTAGCCTGTCTCTTTTGCTAAGAATACAAGCTTCATAAAGACAGGAAACTGCTATATCCCAACATCTACCATACTTTCTGGCACACTGTGGGTGGTCAGTAAATATCTGCTGATTAAATTAATAAATCCCTCCAAACCTCACTTCCTTACCTTTATTTTTTTTTTAAGATTTATTTATTTACTCTGGGTGGGGGCAGAGAGAGAGGGAGAGAGAGAATCCCACGCAGACTCCCCCACCCAGTGTAGAGCCTGGTGCAGGGCTCGATCCCACAATCCCTAGATCATGACCAGAGCCAAAACCAAGAGTCGGACACTCAATCAACTGAGCCACCCAGGTATCCCTCCTTATCTTTAAAGAGGTTATAAAAATATTTACCTCAGGGATGCCTGAGTGGCTCAGACGGTTGGGCGTCTGCCTTCAGCTCAGGGCATGAACTTTTTGTTCAGTCACTTATTCGCTCAATATATATCAGGTACTTACTTTAGGTCAAGTACACTGTAGGCTGGGTACATATACATATAAAGAAAATATAGGGGCGCCTGGGTGGCTCAGTGGGTTGGGCCTCTGCCTTTGGCTGTGGTCGTGATCTCAGGGTCCTGGGATCGAGCCCTGCATCCACCTCTCTGCTCAATGGGGAGCCTGCTTCTGCCTCCCCTTCTGCCTGACTCTCTGCCTACTTGTGATCTCTCTCTCTCTAATAAGTAAATAAAATCCTAAAAAAAATTATATTTATATATATATGTATATGTACATATATATGTATATATACATATACATATATATACAGCTACCTACCTTCAAATCTTTCTAGTGAAGACAGTAGATGTGCAAATTATTTATTACATTGCAATGTGAGAATCAGGGTAATGGGCTGTATAGGAAAGGGAAGGATTGGCAACTTGGAAAGGCGAACGAAGGTTTTCATTCCACATTTCACAGATGAGGAAAAGCAAGATTAACCAATTAGGGAAACATAAAATACTCAAAAAAGGAAAAGCAGTGGGGTTTTAGGAGAGATAGAAACAATAGGCTCCAGTCTCAGCTCTACGGTTCACTCAACTGGCTGTTGACCTATTAAAAACAAAAGCATTCAGGGGTGACTGGGTGGCTCAGATGGTGAAGCATCTGCCTTAGGCTCAGGTCATGATGGTCCTGGGATCGAGCCCTGCCTCAGGCTCTCTACTCTGCAGGAAGCCTATTCTCCCTCTCCCACTACCCCTGCTATGTTCCCTCTCTCGTGCTCGCTCTCTCTCTCTGTCAAATAAATAAATAAAATCTTTTTTTAAAAAGCATTCATTAATTCAGGCATTCAGTAGGACATTTAAAAACCTACCATGTACCAGAAACTGTGCCAATAGCTTCCATTTCATTTCTTGTACCTGTGACAACCGAATGAAACTATGAAAATGAAAGCAGTACATAAACTGCAGAATACTACCAATATTCCTGCATATACGGGCCTTCACACCTTACAAGTACTATTATTTACATTATCTTCTATAATTGTTACAACAATTCTAATGGTGGCATTATCATCTGCATTTTACAAATAAGAAACTGAAGCACAGAGAGGTCAAATAACCCATCTAAGGTGATATACATAGCAAGATATAGAACCCAGGTCTGATGCAAATCCCCTGGCTTTCTCTTTTTTTTTTTTTTAATTTTATTTATTTATTTGAGAGAGAGAGAGAGAGAGGACACAAGCAGAAGGAACAGCAGAGGAAGAGGGAGAAGCAGGCTCCCCTTGGGACATGGGGCTCAACTCCAGGACCCCAGGACCATGACCTGAGCCAAAGGCAGACACCTAACTGACTGAGTCATCCAGACAAACCCTTGGGTTTTGCTTATAAATGTAAAACATTAACACTTCCAGACAGGCTGAAGATGGTCACAAAGATGGTCACAAGACTACACATGATTAGATGCCAAGAGATAATACCAGCTAGTTCAGAAAATAATCATTTTAGCCAGAGTAGTCAGAAAGGTTTTATGGAAAAGATGAGACCTGAGCTGGGTGTTCAAGGATGTAGCATTTGAATAGGTGGTGAGAAGGGTGAGGGTACGTCAAGTGAGACTAGCCAAAGCAGCAGGGCAGAGTAGAATAAAATCAATAACAAAGGCATCTGGAAGGTAGCAGTGGTATCGGACTTGGAGAGGCCCTACATGCCCTTTCATCTTTAGGTGATGCCCTAATGACAGATTTACATGGGCTCTCCTGGAGTCTAGAATGGTAGGAAACAGTATTCCTTGAAAACTTAGGCCTCTCTTTCAGCAGTCCTCAGAATCAAAGCAAATACAACAGGGCCATGGAGTCACCAATCTGACCATCTTTAACAGTAGAATTTTGAAACTTCCTGATTTTTTTTTTTAATTATCCTTTTACCAGATCTGGCCAAATTCTCACAATTAGACAAAAGTGAGTATTAGTGAGTTATTTCATAAAGATGTAAGGCTTGAGCCATTAAGGAAACAAGCCTAAAGACATTCAGGGACCATCCCAAGATAACTAATGGTAGACCCATGAGCAGCAAAGATCATGCTGACCTATATATATATATATATATATATATATCATGGACATAAAATTTCTACAATGCCCAAAAATAAAATTTTAATATAAATTGCTAAAAGTCAGTCATCATTCTGAGCAGCATTACACAACTAAAAGAACACAACTGAAATCTGTTAAGAGGGCAAGGAAAGACCAAGGAATGCATTTATCGTGATTCAGACGGTTTTACTGCAGTCATTTAAATAAGGTTTGGTAAGCAAAAATTTAGGTTATTTCCCTTTTCATATTGCCAAGTAGCCTCACATCCCAATCTGGTCACCAAGTCAAAACGGTATACTTAGAAAAAACACTCTGGAAGTGCAAAAACAAAATGACCTCCTCAAGGTCATTCAGATTATTGGAACTGATCGCGGTTCCGAGATTCCCACTGTGGAGCTCTTCTGTTTTCAGGCCAATGGGCTGCCCGGGTGGCTGGTGGAGGGGGCGTGGCCCACTGGCAAACGCCTCCGAGTGCGCCCGGGAAGGAGTGGAGGGAACACAACCCTTTGACTACAAGGCGCCGCGCGTGCTGCCGGGAGAGCCTATTCTCGCCGGTTTCTCATACCCGGATGTCTACACAGGCGGTGATAGCCTGGTTGCCACCCACGAGTTCTATTCTCCCCACCACCTCCGCCCCGCCCGGAGTGCTTGTAACCTACGTTACCTTTCCCAGAGCCCCGTTCATCCTCTGCTGCTGCGGCCGGTAACTGTAAGCTGAAAACCTGCCCAACCTGCAGCGATCCCCGGGCGTCTGAAAACACTGACGGAACGCCTCGACCGTGTCCATCAACAATATGAGACCGAGAGTCACTCAATCCCGGCAGCACCTTGGTTCCGGTAGCTTCTGAAACTCAGAAGCTAGAAAACTCCAGACTCCGCCCTCGTTACAACTTCAGTGTTAACTTCACTGCGGTTCTTCCCGGCGTAATTGCCACCTCTGTGTTGTGCCGAAGCTTTGCACACGATTCTGCTATGTCTTCCACCATACTGTGTATTAGTTGTTACTGTCTCTTTCACATATTTGACTGTGAGTTCCTCAAGGACTGAGATCCCTATGAATTCATTCCAGTGGCTAGCAGAAGACATGGAGAGTTCTGACTTCTAACCCTGACTTAAAAGCTGATTGGCCCTAAGTGAGCTTTTCTGACATTCAATTGTCTCATAATAATTGATAATAACTACTTTCATTGACTGACCATTACTTGCAATGCGTTGTCTCAGAGCAACCTTTAATTTATCCCTCACAAGCTTGTTAGAGAAATATTATCACTTGATTTTACATATAAAGATACTCCGAGAGGTTGAGACTTGTCTGGGGCCAACCAACTGAAGCAGTTGAATTTCAAACTCAGTCTAGTTTATGCAGTGTTTTCCCTCTGACACACCCCTTCTACATGAGATAATGTCACTGCACATTCAATTACTTACTTTATACACATTAACCATTTACTTAGCATGACTTTGTGCCAGTCCTTTGATTAAATCTTGGGAATACAGAGATGAATAATACGTAGTCCCTGCCCTTAAGAGGCTCATAGAGAATTTCATCAAACTAAAGAACTTCTGTGCAGCAAAGGAAACAATCAACAGAGTGAAGAGACAGCCTACAGAATGGAAGAAAACAGTTGCAAATCATACATCTTTTAAGGAGTTAATATACAAAGTATATAAGGAATTCAACTCAATAGCAAGGAAACAAGTAACTTGATTTTAAAAATAGGCAAAGGCATTTGCCACACGCAGATGGACCTAGAGGATATTATGCTAAGTTAAATTAGTTGGAAAGAGAAAGACAAATACCATATGATTTTACTTATCTGTGGTCTCTAAAAATCAAAACAGACTCTTAAATTTGAAGAACAAATTGATGGTCCAGAGGGAAGGTGGGTGGGGATGGGCGAAATAGGTGAAGGGGATTAAGAGATACAAGTTGAAGTTATAAAATATGTCACAGAAGGATGCCCGGGTGGCTCAGTCAGTTAAGTATATGGCCCCATTCCACTCAGGTCATGGTCCCAGGGTCCTAGGATCGAATCCTGCATCTGGCTCCTTGTTCAGCAGGGACCCTTGCTTCTCCCTCTCCCTGTCACTCCCCCTGCTTGTGCTCTCTCTCTGTCAAATAAATAAATAAAATCTTTTAAAAATTTGTTTAAAAATTTTTAAACAAAATAAAATAGTTGGGACTCATTGAAGCAGGGTACAGATTGGTGGTTACTAGGCATCTGAGCAGGAGTTGAGAGCAGAATGGGGAAGTGTTGGTCAAAGGGTACAGAGTTCCAGTTATTCAGGATTAATTAATCTTAGAGATCAAAGCATGATGACTACAACTAATAATACTGTATGGAATAATGAAAATATGCTAAGAATAAATTTAGGTGCTCTCATCACAAAAGACAACTATATGAGGAAATGATATGTTAACTAGCTTGACTGTAAGTAATCTTTTCACTATGTAGATGTATATCAAAACATCATATTGTATGCCTTAAATATATACAATTTTTAAGCGGCTGATAGAGATCAGTAGGGAAGCTAAGTCATAAACAAATAATTAGAAAGCAATAATGAATTCTAATTACAGAGATATACACATAAACTCTGTGTATGAAAGGAGTACCTGGTCACATAAAGTCAACATCAAATGAAATAACAAATCTGCAGTTGTTTTTATTGTTGCTATTATTATTGCTCCACTGTTTTGATGTTATTATTGTTGCTCTTAGCAAGGCAAAGATGTAAAACCTGGTAAATATAAATGGGGCTTCAGTGATAGGGAGTTTGCTTTATTGTCAGAAACCCTGTCAGGATCTTGTATCCTATTGGGGTGCCTCGGTGGGTGGCTCAGTAAGCTGAGGATCTGACTCGATTTCGAGTTGAGTCATGATCTTGGGGTTGTGAGATCAGCAGGCATCAGGCTCCTTGCTCGGTGGAGAGTCTGCTGGAGATGCTCCCTCTCCCTCTCCCTCTGCCCCTCCCCTGCTCTCTCTCAGAAATAAATAAATTGCTTTTTTTTTTTTAAAGCCATTATCCTACCTTTTTTAAATCGATTTTTCCTATGATGAAATCCCAAGGTGCTACAAAGGAATATGTAGGAAAATCTATGTCCCCCAAAGGTAGTCCTTAACACTTTGGGGGCAGAGTTGTTAAGAGATTATCTAAAAAGACAAACTCACAGTTAAGTGATGCTCTGAGCATAATGCATTGTGCATGGTGGCCACTCAATAGAAGGTAGTTATTATCAATTATTTTGAGGCACATGAATGTTGGAGAGGCTCACTTATAGTCAATCACCTTTTTTTTTTTTTTAAGTTTACTTACTTCTTTTAGTAATCTCTATACCCAATGTTGGGCTCAAACTCACAACCCCAAGATCAAGAGTCGCATGCTCTACCTACTGAGCCAGCCAGGTGCCCCTCAATCAGCTTTTATATCAAGATTAGAAGACAGATCTCCATGTCCTCTGCTACCCACTGAAATAAATTAATCAGATAGGATCTTAATCCTTGAGGAACTCACAATCAAATATGGGAAAGAGATACTAACAAATAACGAACACATAGTATAGTAGATGAAATGGCAGAATTGTGTGCAAAGTATTGAGACAACAAAGAGATAGCAATTAATTCTGCCTAGACAAATAACAAACAAGACATACCTCCACCACAGTGACTGGTCTTTGCCTGCATGGGTATCTAAAAGCTGTTGAGATTTTAGAAGTGAATTTTTTTTTAATAGAAAAAAAAGTCTGTTGAGATCCTAGTTTGCGTCAGGTCAGATCCTTTCAGGTATAGAGTTTCATTCAAACCTCCCCAATAACTGTGTGAAGTTGAGAACCACTCATTTCATAGATGAGGAACAGAGGCTGGAAGAAGTTACCTAGTTAACATAAGTCACACTGCAAATGATGACTTGTCTGATTTCAGTGCCTGTGCTCCATCTGTTGCACAGAACTGCAACTATAGGTTTCCAAAAGGCTAGGCCAGGGAGTTTCCTTCCTTGTCTAGTCCAGGTAAATGCAACCTGGTAAGATACAAACCAATCTTTGTGTTGTTCATACGCTCTAAAGAGGGAGAAAGCTGAGGGGAAGAGGGGTAAGAAGGAAGAAAAGGACAATTAATTCTGTTAGCAAAGCACAAGGATTCTTAAGCAACTAGAATACTTTAAAAGGTCAGGAATCTAGGACCCAAAAGGAAGGTGAAAGCACCATATGTAGATGTAAAGACACCATAGCAATATCCTTTAATGTGTCAGAATGGATATTATTGTTGCCAAGCTCTGCCAATGATGTCATGTGTTATAAAGGAAGATGAGCTTACTGAGCTTCTCAGAAAGACACTTTCTTACAAATGTGGCCAGAAATGCTTGTATATCCATTATTCTGTAGTTTCTCTGGCATATTTTATCTCCAGCCATTAAAAACTAAGCCTCCCATGAAGAAATCAAAACAGCTCAACAAGGCCACCTTCCAGGTACCAAGGCCCCTGCTTTCTTGCTTTATCCTTTTTTATGAGCTTCCCAAGAGGATGTACCCTATTCATCTTTTTATCTCTGACATCAAATCGAGTTCCATGGTAATATGCACCTGGTGAACTGAACTGAAAGCTTCCTATTCTTCTTTCTCTTTTGTCTCCTACCTCTACGATGGCATTCTTGTCTTACACCCATTAGTGGCACAGTAGACACATAAGGATGGGAGAATGTGTATAGAATATGGGCTCAGATCCAACCCTGCTTCTGCCATTTACTCACTGCGTGATACTGAGAAAGAGAGACTAGTGAATGTTTGAGGGACTTCAAGTTTGACTGAAATGTATATAGAGAGGAAAAAAAGTGGTGAGAAAAGAGACCAGAGAGGCAGAATAGAGTCAAAGTGTTAAATTCCAGACCATAGGGTTGGGGAAGTTTTGACCAGTCAGGAACCTGTAAGGAGTAGAATAGTGGAGGAGAGAATGGAGCCAGGGAGTCTACCTAGAAGACCAGGGGAATCATTTAAGTAAGAAAGAGGAGGGCCCAAGTTAAGGGCCTGTTAGAGATAAAGAAGAATCGATGTTAAGGAGGTATAATAGGCAAGATTTGGTTAAATGGTTAGGACTGATTAAATGTGCATAGTAAAGAACATTTTGAGTTATAATATGAGAGGGGTCCTATAAATAGGTGGCAGATATGCCGGTTTCCCATTCTCCCAGGCATGTCGCTGGCAGCTGCCCCTCTCTTTACTTCCTGGAAGGCCCTTGGGCCATCATCCTAGAATGAGAAATAGACTGAGGCTCCCCCAAATCCCTCCTGACCTCCCCAGTGGGAGAAATAGAAGAAAAAGGCAGAGCATTTGAATGCCACCTGTAAAGGCTGCCTGAAGCAAATCCTTGTGTTTACATTCTCCATAGTTTTGCCTTCATGATGAGTGGATATTAGAAGAGAGGCAGCTAAGATAGTAAGGCTAAGGAAAAGAGAACTGAATAGTAAATTGTGATCATTTCACTTTAAAAATGGTTGACAAATCCCTCTCTCCCTCCCTCCAAAACATTCTTAATGCTGCTATGAGAGTAATATTTCTAAATACAAATATAACCATGTCACTTTCCTGCCCAAGAACATTTAATGCTCCCCCCACACTGACTATAGTGATGGTGTCCAACAGAACTTTCTACAAATACGGAAACGTTCTATATCTGCTTTGTCCAATATGGTAGCTACTAACCGCATGGGATGTTTGAGCACTTGAACTTGAAATGCGACTAGCACAATCTAGGAACTGGATTTTAATTTAATTTTTATTTAAATTTTATCTTAAATAGCCATACGTGGCTAATGGCTCCCTATAGTAGCCTATAGCATCAAGTCCAAACTCCTGAATAAGACCACTGAGGGGCGCCTGGCTGGCTGTCAGAGGAGCATGAAACTCTTTTTTTTTTTTTTTTTTTTTTTTAATTTCTTTTCAGTGTAACAGTATTCATTGTTTTTGCACCACACCCAGTGTTCCATGCAATCCGTGCCCTCTCTAATACCCACCACCTGGTTCCCCCAACCTCCCAACCCCCGCGCCTTCAAAACCCTCAGATTGTTTTTCAGAGTCCATAGTCTCTCATGGTTCACCTCCCCTTCCAATTTCCCTCAACTCCCTTCTCCTCATGAAACTCTTGATCGCAGGGTCATGGGCTTGAGCCCCACTGGGTGTTGAGATTACTTAAAATAAATAAACACAACAACAACAACAAAAGACTAACAATGAGAAAAATCTTTAAAAAAAATACTGAGATATTTACTCTCTACTCCTACCTACCTATCCAGCTTCATTTCCCACTCTTTTCAATACAAATATTAGTCCCAGTCAAAACAAACTTCTGTAATTCTTTAATCATGACATAGTCTATCATATCTTCATTTCTCCCTGCCTTTGTACCTCATTTCTTTCTGCTGAAATGACCTTTCTTTACTTACTCACCTGGAAAATCCCAACTTCTCTTTCAAGACACAAGTCAAATGTTACCATTTATATTTAGCCCCTTGCATCCACTTCACAGAAATGGTGTGGTCTCTGTGGTCCCTCCACTGTGCTTACACAGCCCCCTTTTCATGCCCTCAATGCAGGGTATCATAACTATTTGCTCACCTGTATATCTTGTCCACTAGATTGTGAGTATTTTTAAAGGAGTAATTTCTTTCACTTCAAAGATGGACCACAGATATTATTGTGTTTATTGTTTTGTACTTCTCAAACAACTTACATGAACATTATGCAATTTTAGCAAAGTTACGTTAGGTAAGTTTTCTCACTTTATAGATAAAACCAAAGGGAAGAAGATAGGTGGCTTGCCTAAGCTTAAACAACTTGCACAGGGCAAAAAACAGTAATGTATATTTCTAGCTCTGGATGTTCCGTCTGATAGTCAACAACACCAAAAGCAAATTAGAGGCTCTGAGATCCTCCTATGGCCAACCCTAAATCTCAAACCAACACTTGGTGATCTGGCATTTACACAGTACACATGAATTTCGGCCACAGGCAACTTTACAGAGAAACTAACAGTGAAGTCAGTCTTTTTCCAGATAAGAATGGAAACTAAAGGCACTCAAACCTTGTAATTTTCCCCTCCCCGCTTCAGACAGATGTTTTTCAATATTCTCTTTATCTTTTTTTTAAGGCTTTAAAACTTTTTTAAAAGATTTTTTTAAAGTATTTTATTATTTATTTGACTGAGAGAGGGATCACAAGTAGGCAGAGAGGCAGGCAGAGAGAGAGGGAGGAAGCAGGCTCGCCACCGAGCAGAAAGCCCGATGCAGGACTTGGTCCCAGTAGGCAGAGAGGCAGGCAGAGAGAAAGGGCTCAATCCCAGGACCCTGAGATCGTGACCCGAGCTGAAGGCAGAGGCTTTAACCCACTGAGCCACCCAGGCACCCCAAGATTTTTTTTTTTTATTTGACAGAGAGATCACAAGTAGGCAGAGAGGCAGGCAGAGAGGCAGGCAGAGAGAGAGGGGAGAAGCAGGCTCCCTGCTAAGTGGAGAGCCTGATGCTGGGCTCATTCCAGGACCCTGAGCTCATGACCTTAGTCAAAGGAAGACACTTAACCAACTATGCCAACCAGGCACCCCGTAAGATTTTTTTTTTTTTTTTTAATTTTTAAGTAGTCTCTACACTCAACCCTGAGATCAAGAGTTATGTGCTCTACCCACTGAGCCAGCTAGGTGCCCCAACTTCATCTTATACATAGTCCTGAGCAACGTATGCTTACAGGAATATTCTCCATTTTTCTTTGTATTCCAAAAAGTTGGCACAGGTCATAGAACACGAGGCTCCAATAAATATTGAATGAAATAATGAATGAAAGAGTATTTAAAAGTTCTTAGAGGTAATTATGGAGTTTAGATTTCTCCAAGATCTTGCACCATCAAAAAAGCCTGGAGGAACTTTACCTTTCTGGCTTTATTTTTACAAGTCAACCTTCTATAAAAGGTTTAAAAAAAAACCCAAAAAACTGATCCAGTCCACAGCACAACCACATCAGAGAAAGCCTTAGGGAAGAAGAGAGAACAAAGGGAGGCCCTTTTGAAGAATATGTTTGATCTCAGATTAAACTTCCCTTAAAGTAATAATTCTATGGTACCCTGTCATAAAAAGTTTCCCAAAGGTGCCAAATAGTTCTGGTTTATGGCTAAGGTAAAAATATATTTCAATATAATTGAAAACTATTTTAGCTTCAGGAGAACTTTTCTGCTTCTATTTTATGGTATGGTTTTGGTACAAAGAAAATCATACTTACAAGAAAAAAAAAAAAAAGATAAAAGGCCAGAGGTGAAAGAGAGCTGGCTACCAAAAGAAAGCCAGAAAGGGATGATACTGACTCCACCGTCCATACTTTACCAGGAATTTTCTGCTTGTGTGGGGTTGGGCCCACAGAGCAGGGATTGCCTAACCCTGGAGAAAGGGAGAAAGCATGATGAAAGAGGTTGCAAGAGGGAAGCTCAAGTGGTTAGTGAGATCACAGAAGGCTGTTACAAGGGAGGTTACAAAGAACCACTTACCAGGCAGCTAGGTGTGCAACTCAGTCAATCTTTCCATAAGCCCAGAACCTGTGTTCAGATTGCTCCACCCAGCCTCTAGCACAGGGGTATTGGGAAAGTACCTGCTGTACAAAGCTCCTCCAGCACAGGGACACTGGGATACTTGGGACACCTGGGAGGCTATCCTCCCCCACTCCCTTCTACAGCTTACACCATTACTTGACGTTAGAAAAACTTTTCTTATGGTGTAGGAAGAATCCTTTGTGTTGCTGCTATCCAAGCCGCAGATACCGAATGTATACTGGGGGAAAAAAAAAAAAAACAGAAAAAACATAATTTCATAATTTCACTCTACCAAGCTACTCATAGCCTCTAATATAATGTTCCTGCTTGGCATCTTGGGATTAGGAGACACAGGTGCAGATTTTATAAGATCATGATGTGGAGGCAGATTTTGAAATAAATTTCCCAGAAGAGAGTAACTACCTTCTTGACCTACTGAGATAGGAATTTCTAACTTTCATCTTCTCCAACTATCCTCTCAATGTCTTTTTTTTTTTTAAAGATTTTATTTATTTATTTGAGAGAGAGAGTGCATATGAGTAGGGGGTGAAGGGGCATAGGCAGAGGGACAAGCAAACTCCCCGCTGAGCAGGAGGCTCCATGCCAGGACAAGGGATCATGACCTTATGCTTAACCAACTGAGCCATCCAGGCACCCCACCTCTCTGTGTCTTTATTTGAATGCCTTATCATTTTTACCTCAACTTTCACAGTCTTCTACCTGAACTACTGTGCTGGCCTTCTAATCAAACCTTTAGCCTAATCCCCATTCTAGTTCATTTCCAAAAGCAGTCTTCCTGAAGCACGTATTATGGGGATTATGATTTAACAAATAAAATAAATCAAATCAAATAAAACCTTCCTTAACTACTTATAGCCTTCTAATTTGACAACACATTCCTTACCTTGGCATTCATTGCTCTCATGATCCATCTCCAATTTGCCATTCTAACCACTTTTCTCACATACTCATTGCTCCTACTGCACTGATAACTCTGTTCAATATATTTTTCTATACTGCAGACTAAATGTTCATATTTAAGATTACTTTTCTTTTTTTTTTTTAAGATTTTACTTATTTATTTGACAGAGAGAGATCACAAGTAGGCAGAGACGCAGGCAGAGAGAGAGGGAGAAGTAGGCTCCCTGCTGAGCAGAGAGCCTGATGTGGGGCTTGATCCCAGGACCCTGAGACGATGACCAGAGCCGGAGGCAGAGGATTAACCCACTAAGCCACCCAGGCGCCCCTAAGATTACTTTTCTATAGTAGCTATCATGAAAAGCAGAATTAGTTCTAGAGATATTTGTTTCGAGACTTTTGATGCATTTTGCCAAACTTTATTTCAGAGGTACCAAATCCTGTTTTTGTCACATCTTCACAAGCATTAAATATTAATATATAGGAAAACTAATTATAATTGAAGAAATTGTATATACAGGCGCCTAGGTGGCTAAGTGGGTTAAGCCTCTACCTTCAGCTCATGTCATGATCTCAGGGTCCTGCGATTGAGCCCTACATCGGGCTCTCTGCTCAGCAGGGAGCCTGCTTCCTTGTCTCTCTCTGCCTGCCTCTCTGCCTACTTGTGATCTCTCTCTCTCTCAAATAAACAAATAAAATCTTTTAAAAAATTGTATATAAAAAAACTTTGTGAATAAAGAAAATGTGACATATATGTGTGTGTATTACATATAATTATAATATTATTCAGCCATAAAAAAAGGAAATCTTACCATTTGTGGTAACAGATTGACTATTCAGTGAAATCAGTTAGAGAAAGACAAATACTACATGATCTCACTTATATAGAGATCTTTTTTTTTTTTTAAACAAAGAATCTTAAAAAACAAAACATCTACCCCAAAACCTCATAAATACAGAGAACAGTTTGGTAGTTGCCAGAGGCTGGGGTGGGTAGGGGAATGGAAGAAATGGGTGGTAAAAAGGTACAAACTTCTAGTTACAAAATAAATAAGTCCTGGGGATGTAATATATAACCCAGTAACTATAGTTAATAATAATATTTGTATATTTGAAAGTTGCTAAGAGAGTGTATCTTAAAAGTTCTAATCATAAGGAAAAACATTTATAATTATGTGTGGTGATGGTATTAACTAAACTTATTGTGGTGATCATTTCACAATATATACATATACTGAATCATTGTTATATACCTGAAACTAACATAATGTTAATAGCAATTATATCTCAAAAAAAATAAATCTTTGCGAATTAGTAGTTCATAAATTTTGTTTTCTTTTTAGTACGGTTGAACCTTTCCCCTATCTTTTGTTATCCAATTTTATTTCCTTTGTGAATGGCCAGTTCATGTCTGTTACCTCTTTATCCTTTGGGGTCTTAATACTTCTATTCCTGCAATCTCACCCTTTTATAGACACTCCTACATTTCAGGAAGCAGCTTATGTTCAGGGAAAGAGCACCATTCTAAAGATCACGAAAAACTACTATTATGTGACATGGAGCAAGTCATTTCTTTTTTTTTTTTTTTAAGATTTTATTTATTAATTTGACAGAGTTCACAAGTAGGTAGAGAGGCAGGCAGAGAGAGAGCGGGAAGCAGGCTCCCTGCTGAGCAGAGAGCCCAGGACCCCTGGATCATGACCTGAGCTGAAGGCAGAGGCCTTAATCCACTGAGCCACCCAGATGCCCCTCATTTCTATTTTATACACCTCAAATTTGTACCCAAAACCATGTACCCAAATCTATAAAATGAGGATGATGCAATAGAAGCTCCAAGATCAAGGAAAAGTTCAAGTGAATGGGGCTACCCTCCCAAACTCCTAATTTCTGCTTTATCTAGAAGAGCTTCCTTTTATCCAGTCATATATGTGTTATATACATGAAATATTTATATGAAATATAATATTCATATGAAACACACATATTTACATAAAATAGAAATATAATGTAGGGGCGCCTGTGTGGCTCAGTGGGTTAAAGCCTCTGCCTTCAGCTCAGGTCGTGATCCCAGGGTCCTGGGATCCAGCCCCACATCGGCTCTCTGCTCTGCAGGAAGCCTGCTTCCCTTCCTCTCTCTCTGCCTGCCTCTCTGCCTACTTGTGATCTCTGTCAAATAAATAAATAAAATCTTTAAAACATTAAAAGAAAAATAAATATAATGTAATAAATACACAAATTATATAAATATGTAATTTATATATGTCTAAATTACATACATAAATTCCTAAAGCCCTTCCATCTCTAATGGCCATGGATTCCTTTATTCTGCCATTAGATAGACTGTAACCAGTTAACGAACAATTCTGTGGTTGTTATTTCTGTTTTATAGATGAAGAAACTAAGGCACAGTCCAAGTGAATAAATTATTCAAGTCTGGCTAAGAGGACCTTCCAACTCTGGATACTTCTATCTTCGCTGAAAGTTTGGATTTGTTTCTTCAGAATCCTTACCACTCCAAGATAAAATGATTCTGAGTTTCTCAAGCCTATAATATTCTAGAAACTTAGGACTGTAGAGTCTCTGAAAGCTCTAAAATCTTCTAATTCTTGTGTTACAACTCAAAAGGGAGGCTAAGGTTGTGGAAGAGCCAGCTCTTAGCTAGCTCCCCTCTCCCTGCCCCATCTCCAACTGGCTATTCACTTCAAATTCCAAATGTTTAAATGACCATGGGGGAAATACGAAAATTATAGTTCATTCACTCATGCAATAGTTTATACTATGCATATAATTAAAATGACAAAGAAAAATACTTAGTATGTAACAAACAACAGATTAACTTTATGCAGCATTGTCTCAATTGTGTAAAAATACACAGTGGAAAAAAATAATGACAAACGGTGGGTAACCTTGATTGATTCTAGTTGGTGGGATACGTCATTTTAAAAAATTTTTATCCCAATCTTTTATATTTTTTATTTTTACAATCAGGAAAAAAATGTTTTAAGTTCAAACGTGTGAGCCGTCAATTTGTCTCAGAGATGGGATGAGGAGATGAGTCATCTTAAAAGGAGAGGGAGGGGACAGCTGGGCTTTGACTAGGGCTGCTTTTGAAGGGGAGGGACAAGCATTAGATAGGGTGAGGACAGAAGAGCTCTGCTGGAGTTCAAACCGGAAGCGCTGACGGTGGCAACCTACCGGGCAAAATCCAGCCGCAAAAGCCGGGAATAACGTGGCAGCCGCAACGCGCCTTCAAGGCCAGCCAGATCCGAGCCACCCCCTCCACCCTGTAGCCAACGCCCTGGCTAGTTCCCGCCCCCTGCCGCTCCCCATTGGCCCGCTGAAGCTCATTGGTTTTCCGGGGCCCGCCCCTTTGGGGGCCTGCGAGAGGTAGCTCGCTCCCTCACCCACTTCCGCAGGGGCAGCCATGCTGAGAGTGGCAGGCGGGGAAGGGTGGGGCCGTTGGCTCTTTATACAGCCATCGCGGTATTCTTCCAGTGTTTCTTCGCCGCGCGGTATAGGGCCGCGGTGGGAAGAGTGATTTACCACTTGGGAGCTAGGCCTTGTATGAAGTGCCGAGGTTTCCTGCACTGTCTCCAGTTCCCTGGAGGCCGGTGGACTTTTTTTCTAGAGGTGATGTCATCACAAAACCTTTCCGAGGTCCTAATGCCCGTGGTTAGGATCTCAGAGCCATTGAAAATCAGAGATCCTTAGAAATAAGATAACTGTCATATTGTCCAAACTAAATAGCTTTGAGACCCTAAGAGGATGCTATTAATAATTACGATTGGCACAACAGTCATAACTGTGGGCTGTTCTGTAACATAAATAGCCACCCTACTTGGAGATCACCTGGTCCCAGGCCCAGCTCTTTTTTTTTTTTTTTTTTGAATTGTGATAAAAGGTCGATAACAAAATTTTCCATTTTAACCACTTTTAGGTGTACAATACATTTCATTCACAATGTTGTTCAACCTTCACCATTATTTCTAAAAATATTCATCACCCTAAATGGCAATTACCCATTAAGTGATAACTTCGCATTACCCACTCCTATTAGCCCCTGACACTGTTTATTCTGTTTTCTGTTTCTTTGAGTTTGCCTATTCTTGATATTTCATATGTCCTAAGTGGAGTTACACACTTTTGTCCTTTTCTGTTTACCTTATCTTAGCATGATGTTTTCAAGTTTCATCTATGTCATACCTTATATCGTACTCCATTCTGTTTTATGGCTGAATAATACTACATTGTATGGCTATACCACATTTGTTTATTCATCAGTTGATGGATGCTTGGGTTGTTTCCGCCTTTTGACTGTTACAAATGCAACTATAAACACTTTCGTTCAGGTATTTGACTCTGTGCTTTTTTTTTTTTTAAGATTTTATTTATTTATTTGACAGACAGAGATGACAAGTAGGCAGAGAGGCAGGCAGAGAGAGGGGGAAGCAGGCTCCCTGCTGAGCAGAGAGCCTGATGCGGGTCTTAATCTCAGGACCCTGGGTTCATAACGTGAGCCAAAGGCAGAGGCTTTAACCCACTGAGCCACACAGGCATCCCATAGCTCTGTGCTTTTAATTCTTTATCGTACATATACTTAGGGATAGAATTGCTGGATCTTATGGTAATTCTGTGTTTTAACCTTTTGAGGAACTGCTGTGCTGTTTTCCATGGTACCTGGACTATTTTATACTACCACCAGCAATGTATGAGTGTTCCAGTCTCCACATCTTCACAAACACTTGTTACTTTCCGGTTTTTGTCTTTAGTTTTTATTGCTATCCTGGTAGGTGTAAAATGGTATCTCATTGTAAGTTTTGGGTTGCATTTATCTATGACTAATGATGTTGAGCACATTTCCTTATGCTTGTTGGTTATTTTTGTATCTTTTCTGGAGAAATTTCCATTCAAGTCCTTTGCCCATTTCTTGAACTGTTGAGTTGTAGGAGTTTTTTATTTTTTTTTTAATTTTTAAAAATGTATTTATTATTGTTATTGCTATTGAAATGTATGTAAGACTTCTTTATAAATTCTGGATATTAAACCCTTATTGGTTATATGGTTAACAAATATTTTCTCTCATTTTATGAATTGTCTTTTCACTCATTTTATAGTGTCCTTTGATGCACAACAAGTTTTTAATTTTAGTCCAATCCAATTTATCTATTTTTTTCTTTTTTTGTCTGTGCTTTTGGTGTCATATTTGGGAAACTATTGCCAACTGCAAAGTCATATGGCCCATCTCATTTTACAGATGGAGAAATTGAAGTGTACAGGGGGGAAAGGCTGAGCACTCAAGGTCACTGTAAATTAGTAACACCTGGGACTAAAATCTAAGTTCTATTCACAACCAGTGATAAGAGAAAACACACACTTTTTTTTCTTTTTCAAAATTATTTATTTAACAGAGAGAGACACAGCAAGAGAGGGAACACAAGCAGGGGAAGTGGGAGAGGGAGAAGCTGGTTTCCCACCAAGCAGGGAGCCAACATGGGGCTTGGATCCCCAGGACCTTGGGATCATGACCTGAGCCAAAGACAGATGCTTAGTGACTGAGCCACCCAGACACCCCAAGAAAACACACACTTTAAAAAAATCATTGAGTAGAGTTTTACCTTCAATAGTAAAATAGTGTAATAGAATCTTTAGAATAACTTTGCTCCCAAACAGAAAAGGCTGTGTACATAGTTCAAATTATTATGCTAGGAGACAACTCTGATTATAATTTTTTTTTTAAGATTTTATTTATTTGACAGAGAGAGATCACAAGTAGGCAAAGGCAGGCAGAGAAAGCGGAAGGGAAGCAGGCTCCCTGCCGAGCAGAGAGCCCGATGCGGGGCTCGATCCCAGGACCCTGGGATCATAACCTGAGCCGAAAGCAGAGACTTTAACCCACTGAGCCACTCAGGCGCCCCTCTGATTGAATAATTTAGGGGTCAGTATTAAACAAAGGAAAGTTGATGTCTTTGATAAAGACACAAACAGGATCCTGGCCTACTTGAGGATATGATATAACATCTATAGAATGACACTTTAATTCATAGCCTGGGAAACTAGGACTTAGAAATCTAAATCTGGGGCTCCTGGATGGCTCAGTGGGTTAAACATCAGGCTTTGGTTCAGGTTATGAGCTCAGGGTCCTGGGATGGAGCCCCACATCAGGGTCTCTGCTCAGCTGGGAGTCTTTTTCCCTCTCCCTTTGCCCCCCATCCCTCTTGCGCTTGCTCTCTCTCACTCTCAAATAAATAAATAAAATCTTAAAAAAAAAAAAAAAGGAAAGAAAGAAATCTAAATCTTTCCTAGCTGAGTTACCGTCTATTGAAGCCAAGAGTCAAATGTCAATTTCTCTTTAATTTTTTCACCAGCGTCTTTTAATAGAAATTCCCCTCCAAAATTTGGATTTTTTAAAATATTGGGCACACATATCTGAAGTTTAAAATCCTCTTATTCAACAAATATCTGTAGAGAACTTTTAAGTCTTTTAGGGTCTTTATTCTTATATTGTCCACTGATATGTAAATACTTGAATTTCTCTTTCTCTGACATTTACATGGTATACTCTTTAGGACTTAAATAAGGCTAGTCCGTCATATTGTATCCAACTCAGGATGAATGTGGTGTATACATAATGACAATGCTTCCCCATCACATTCATTTCTGGACATTTAAAAAGAAATGTATTTATTTAAGTAATCTGTATACCTGATGTGGGACTCAAACTCATTAGGCTGAGATCAAAAGTCACATGCTCTTCTGACAGCCAGCCACCTCCCCCCATTTCTGGACATTTTTAAG
Source organism: Lontra canadensis (assembly GCF_010015895.1). Lineage (NCBI taxonomy): Eukaryota > Metazoa > Chordata > Mammalia > Carnivora > Mustelidae > Lontra > Lontra canadensis. The sequence goes on from NW_022631001.1 coordinate 24,765,240, forward strand.
TAGCATCATTTTTTCCCCTTCAGGACAATAAGGTTAGGGAGTGAGAGAAATTCATTAGAAATCACAAGGTAGAAGAGAGGAATTCTCAGACTTTGTCCTAATCAAAATAAGTGGTAATGGTGGTGGGGTCATTGATATATTATGTTGTGCTTTTAAAAAGAATATGGACACTTTTACTTTTGGAAATTTAAAAAAATTTTCTGTCCAAAACAGAAGCTGATTCATTCAGCATTTAATTTTTTAAGTGGAGAAATTGCCAATAATATCTTCTTCTTTTAAATCTTTCCACCCCTTGAGCCAATCTTCTATCAGAATCAGGTTTAAAAATAAATCTGAAGAAAAGTGGGTATAAATATAATTTTTGTACCTGCAGAGCATAGCTCTTCTCAGGAACATGAAAAAGCATAATATTTATCTCCTTTGCTCCTTCCCAAAATTTCTGCAAATAATAATAGTATTTTTCTCTATCCTCCCCATAAAATGAGACCATTATAGCACAACACGTTTTCTAGTTCAATCTCCCTGATGAGCACGTGAGATCCTTTGGTTTTTAGACTAGAATAGTCTCACTCCCAAGTAGCCCTTAGCCAATCTGTGGGGCTGCGAGATCTGATTTCTTACCAAAGGTTTGTTAAAAACAAGATAACAGGCCCCAGTGGAGTCACTTATGCTAAGACCCATGCCACCAAATTTAAGTGTTGGCTCCCCCAGCAACTGAATCTTACATCAGTCAATCAGACATTGCCTAATCAGCAATAGTTAAGTAACTACCTGATAGACCCTTACCATTCCCTAAAGGAAAGAGATTGTGCCATAACCAATCTTATTTTTGGCCAGTGTAACTTCCTTGTTTCCACTCCAATAAAATTCTTTCACTTTGTACAGCTCCTCAGAGCTATTCTCTGTCTTGGATACTGCCTGATTTATGAATCATTGAATAAAGCCAATAAGATCTTTAAAATTTATTCAGTGGAATTTTGTTCCTTAACAAGTTACTCATATTTAGAGGTGCCAGAATTAGTAAATAAAAATAAGGATGCTTGGTTAGATTTGAATATAAAATTTTAAATGAAATTTAATTTAGTATCCTAAATATTTTTTATGGATTTTATTTATTTATTTGAGAGAAAGAGAGAGAGCTCACATGTGTGCATGCAAGCAGAGTGGGGAGGGGTTGGGGTGAGAACAGAAGGAGAGAGGGAGAGGGACAAGCAGACTCCACACTGAGCATGGAGCCTTACACAAGGCTCAACCCAAGCTCAATCCCCTGACGCTGAGATCACACCAAAATCAAGAGTTGGAGGCCCAGCTGACTGAGCCACCCCTGGCATCCTATATTTTATCTGCAACCCAATCCATAATACAACAATATTTTATGTTTATTATTTCAATGTCTTTAGTGAATACAACTAGAGTAAAACATTGGGGTAGGCTTTGCAGGTCAAATGAAGGTAAAATCTGTGTTCTCAAAAATGTATAATTATTGGCAGATACAGGGCAGAACACTGAAATTATATATAAGCAAACAAAAACTACAGTATAATAATATTTCTACAAAGTGCTGTCAATCTGTGTGTAGCTTGTTTCCTTGAATTTTGAATATCGATCCCTTTCAGTATTTGTGTTTGTAAGAGTAAGAGTACTCCCTCTGTAATAAAGCTCAGTCTTGGAATCAGCATGGCTTTTGCCTGTTCCTTGTTACCAAGGCATAAATATCTGGTATTGAACAGGACTGTCCAATATTTTAACTGCTTGTATAGTAAAATGAAAAATTGGAGAATTAGACACTCAAGTGCTCTTTTTTCATTAACATTTCAAATGTGCTTCATCTTAATTTGTGATTGATATTTAATCAATAGTAGTTTGTTATACCTGAGCTTTTGGTTTTGCCTTCTGTTAGGAATTTAATGTAATTTTTAAAAAAGATTTTATTTATTTATTTGACAGACAGAGATCACAAGTAGGCAGAGAGAATGGGGGAAGCAGGCACCCCGCTGAGCAGAGAGCCCGATGTGGGGCTCAATCCCAGGACCCTGGAATCATGACCTGAGCCGAAGGCAGAGGCTCTAACCCACTGAGCCACCCAGGTGCCCCTAAAACATCTTTTAAAAGGTGGAGGAGGGGTGCTTCTGGCTGGCGCAGTTAGTGGAGCATGTGTCTTGATCTCAGGTTTGTGAGTGTAAGCCCCATGTTGGATGTAGAGATTACTTAAAAGGAAAATTCTTTAGGGGTACCTGAGTGGCACGGTTGAGTGTCTGCCTTTAGCTCAGTTCTTGATTCCAAGATCCTGGAATCAAGCCCCATTTCTGCCTTTCTGCTCAGTGGGGTGTCTGCCTCTTCCTCTCCCTCTGCCCATTGCTCCCCTCACTTGTGCTCTCTCTGTCAAATAAATAAAATCTTAAAAAAAAATCTTGAAATAAAAGGAAGAAAGAAACGTAACCCTTTGGCAAGTGATGAATTGTTTTGCAATGTGAGTAATTTCATTCTCTATGCGTTTGTAAGGAAAATGGGTTAGTAGTTCAGATACTAATGTTAAGTTGTACATAGAATACTATAAAAGGGATGGTATCCTAAGGAGGAAGAGAGAAACATCTCTAAAAAATTTTTTTCCACCATCTCTTCATCTCTCTCCTTCCAAATGATAGTAACTATTGAGTTTTTTTCTCTGTATAGGTAATGTGCAAAATGCTCTACAGGCATTACTTAATTTCATTCTTACAGATAAACCAAGGCTAGAGAGATTAGAGATGCGATTCATTATTTTTGGAGGACAACTGGTGACCTTGTAAACAGCGACAACAGAAAGCACAACAACATACTGCCCCCCCCCACCAGATAAAGAGTTTTAAAGCACTCAGTTATGAAAGGAGACATTTGGGCTCAATATTAGGAACAACTTTCAGATATTGAGGAACTGGAGGAGAGTGGAGAGATTGTCTTCAGTATATATACTGAAGAATCATTTGATACCTATATGCCTGGAAGCTGATAGAGATGAAAAAGCCCTACAGATACTCTCTTGGCTCAGTAATTCTGGGAAAAGGAGTTTGCCTAGAGACCAAAGAGGGGAACTTTATCTGCTTTGTGTTGTTTTCTTTATAGCTTCAGCCCCACCTATGCATATTGTGGAACCTTGTACTACTACCTTGCAATCTGTTGCAATGCCTACTTCTAAAACAAATGGTGATAATTATTTACCTCTAGTTATTTGGGTTCTTACTTAAAATAGAATATGTCTAAAACTAAACTATTGTCCTCTTTTTCTTGACCTTGTCTGCCTCTTTAGTTGCTACCTTTTTATTTTCTTTCCTTCTCCTAAAAAACTTAAAATTCCTTAAATGCATCTTCACTTCTTGCTTCTATTACTTATCTCCCATTTCCTCCTAAATCCAAATCTGGCTTTTGTCTTCCTCATTCCATTGAAACTTCTCTGACTCAGGCCACCAATGACCCCTTAAAAAAAAAAAACAAAAAAACAAAAAAAAAACCTTTATTGAGGAATGCCTGGGTTACTCAGTTGTTTAAGCATCTGCCTTCAGCTTGGGTCATGATCCCAGGGTCTGGGGATGGAGCCCTAACAGGGAGCCTGCTTCTCCCTCTGTTTGCTGCTTCCCCTGCTTGTGCTCTCTCTCTCTGACAAATATTAAAATCTGTAAAAATAAGTAAATAAGTAAACACTTTTATTGAGATATAATTTACATATGATAAAATCACCCGTATTAAGTGTACAGTAATTCACTGACTTTTAATGAATTTACAGAGTTGTACAATCATCACCATGACCCAGTTTTAGAAATTTCTCTTACCTGAAAAAGATCCCTGTGTCCATTTGCAGCCTCTCACCTTTTGAGAGTAGATTCAAAGGGTAATCTATCTACAAGACATGTTTTTGCTCTGATGCATTTGGTACTGCTGACCACACCTTTCCTTTTGAAACTTTTCTCTTCCCTTCTTTCTGATCACCACTCTCTCCTGGTTTTCCTCCTAACCTTCTGGTATTTCTTACTTATTTTGTTTTACCTTCTCTAACTTTAAATATTGCTATTCCAGAGAGTTCTGTCCTGACCTCTCGGTCTACCCTCTACTCAGGTGATCACATCCATCCTCATGACTCTAATTGCCACCTGTAAGGTGACAACTCCAAAATCTGTTTCTAGCTCAGACTTGGGTTCTGAACTCCCGACTAGTATAGTATAGTAGTGAAAGACTTATCACCAACAGTGGGTCATCTCTCCAGCTCTGGTTATAAAAAAGTGTAAATAAAAACTCATTGGGGGGGATGCCTGGGTGGCTCAGTTGGTTGGACGACTGCCTTCAGCTCGGGTCATGATCCCGGGGTCCCGGGATCGAGTCCCACATCGGGCTCCCAGCTCCATGGGGAGTTTGCTTCTCCCTCTGACCTTCTCCTCGCTCATGCTCTCTCTCACTGTCTCGCTCTCAAATAAATAAATAAAATCTTTTTAAAAATTTTCTAAAAAAAAAAAGAAAAAACTCATTGGGGCACCTGGGTGGTGCAGTCAGTTAAGCCCCGGATTCTTGGTTTGGGCTCAGGTTGTGATCTCAGGATCAAGAGATTGAGCCCCAAGTCAGGCTCATGCTCAGCTTGGAGTCTGGTTGAGTTTCTCTCTTCCTCTCCCTCTGTCCCCTACCCCAACCCCCTTAAAATAAATGAGTAAATATTAAAAAAGAAAACTCATTAAAATAGGACATAAATCCTGTTCTTCTTGGAGGAGGAAATTATGATTTACCCATATCTAATTAAATTTCAAAGTAGTGGGTGAAATAAGAAATATATATATATGATCTTTGAAGTCTATAAACCATAATATACTCTTCTTAGCAGATCTTGTTAGGGTTTGAATGTATCTGAATCTCTGTTAGTTACTTTATTCTAATTTATTTTGTATTTATTTATTTTTTTCACTGCTGTCTCACCAGGAGATTGATGTAAACCCAAGAACAGGGACCAAATCTTTTTCCACTTTGTCCTTTCATTAGGAAAGCACAGACCTTGGTACCTAATAGGCAAAAGTGTTTGTAGAATGAATAAATGAACAAATGAATGCATCAGGCAGAGCATACTTGAATCTGAACTGATGTGTTAATGTAGTGAACACTGGTGGTGGACTGCCAAATGTCATCTTTTTTTAAAGATTTTATTTATTTATTTGGCACAGAGAGATCACAAGTGGACAGAGAGGCAGGCAGAGAGAGAGAGGGAAGCAGGCTCCCTGCTGAGCAGAGAGCCCGATGTGGGACTCGATCCCAGGACCCTGAGATCATGACCTGAGCCGAAGGCAGCGGCTTAACCCACTGAGCCACCCAGGCGCCCCCAAATGTCATTTTCAATCTTTTCCTCCTTATAACAAAATTACAGTTTTATTACAATAATCTGTCTCCCTCCACAAAGCCATTTACGTTTGTATTTGTCATAGTAACCCGATTTCTCTTTCCAGTGACAGATTTAGGATGGGTATATAAAGAAATTCCGGACAGTGAGGCAGAATAGGAAGTCTGCTGGGGGGATTCCACGGAGCGTTTTTCACTTATAAATAGAGCTACATAGAGCTATCTTCTCTCTTTGGACTTCATAGTGTCTACATGTGTCAACTTGAACTATTACAGCCATCTTGTCATTATTGGGGAAGCTGGTGTCTAAAGAAAAAATCAATATGCTGAGGAAAGCAGGGTAAAGGCAGAGGAACACCGTCTTTGCAGACACTGCTAGGTGGAAATTAACCAACTTTGAAGGTGCCATAGCTAGGAACCTCTTAATGTGATTTTCCCTATTGTTTAAGCTATTTAGTGTTGGGCTTTCTGTTTCCCCTGAAGGATTCCTACCGGATAATGTTAGTAAATGAATAACAAAACAAACAACCTTTTTTTTTTTTTTCTCTCTCTCTTTCTCATCTGACTACATTGGAGTGTGGACAAAGGGCACATGTTGGCCCTGTTTTATTGGGATACAGCTGTAATGTCAATGTTCTTGCAAGCCTCCTCTGGAAAGACTGTACACTAAACTTGATCATCTTAGATCTGGGCAACAAAAAAACAATTTAGGATCTTGCTTCTGCTGATGAAAATAATGAGACTTTCCAGCCTGGCTCTAATACACAATGCTGGCATTTTAAGCACAAGGGGACAGTCCTAATAGTAATTATTTTCAGGAGACTTGAAGATAGGTATTGACATTGGTTCTTTGTAATTATTATTATATATTTTTTTAAAAGATTTTATTTATTTATTTATTTATTTGACAGAGAGAGAGAGAGAGCACAAGTAGACAGAGAGGCAGGCAGAGAGAGGGGGAAGCAGGCTCACTGCCGAGCAGAGAACCCGATGCGGGGCTCGATCCCAGGACCCTGAGATCATGACCTGAGCCGAAGGCAGAGGCTTAACCCACTGAGCCACCCAGGTGCCCCTTATTATTATATTTTTATACAATTTTCAGGACTTTTACCTTTTTTTTCTCTTCCATTTACTCAAATTCTACTAATATGTCAAGATGCAGCTGAGATTTCATCCTTATCAGAAATATAATATAACCTCTCCTCTAATCTCTTAATTGCCTTAGTATTTTATTTGGCAGTTGGTCATGCAATGCTTTGTGAGATCTCAATGTATGGTTTTAAAATGTTGTTCAAATCTTTGTTAAACTTTTACTTAAGACCTTTTTTTAATTTAAAAATTATTTATTTTTATTTTTATTTTAATTCCAGTATAGTTAACATTTAAGCTTTTCATATGTCTTTCCTTTTTAGCTACATTGTAAGTTCCACCATGGCTGAATAGGTATCAAGATATCCTCACACAAGCACCTGATCTACTGGATAATAAATTGTCAATTAATTAAATTATCAAATAAAGAAATGATTATTGGGACGCTTGGATGGTTCAGCTGGTTAAGCATCTGCCTCCCACACAGGTCATGATCCTGGAGTCCCAGGATCGAGCCCCATGTCAAGCTCTACACTCTGAGCGGAGCCTGCTTCTCCCTCTGCCCCTCCCCACTCATGCTCTCTCTCTCTCTCTCTCAAATAAATGAATAAAATCTTCCAAAAATAATAAACAAATGATTATTTATGTTTTATTGTAAATTTTTTTAAAGATTTTATTTATTTATTTGACAGACAGAGATCACAAGTAGGCAGAGAGAGAGGGGGAAGTAGGTGCCCCACCGAGCAGAGAGCCCAATGTGGGGCTCAATCCCAGGACCGTGGGATCATGACCTGAGCCGAAGGCAGAGGCTTTAACCCACTGAGCTACCCAGGCACCCCTATTGAAAATTTTTAATTTAAAATGTTAAGAATGTGTAGAAGGAAGAGATTAAGCAAAGGAGTTAGAAATCTCATTTTCTTTGTATTTTGTTGCTGAGAACTAAACAGATGTTTTGGATTACAAAAATATCCTTCCTTTACCTCTTAAAGCATGTAATAATTCAGTGGTAATAGGTATGGAGAATCAAATAAGATAGAATCTGTTTTAGTGTTTATATGAAGTTGACCCTCATGCTTTGTTTTCTCTCCCATCTCCTCAGCACAAAGCACATTGCCTTGTGTTTCACTTGTACATAATAAATGTTGGAACACATTAGACAAATGTGTAGAGACTTGGGAATAACTTCTTGGGTATTTATTGTACTGTTGTTTTTTTAACAGACTTTATTTTTTAGAGCCTTTTATGTTCACAGCAAAACTGAGAGGAAGATACAAAGGTTTCTCAAATATCTCCTATCAGGACACATGCATAGCTTCCCCCGATATCAATATCCTTGACTAGAATGGCACATATGTTAGTAATGATGAACCCACATTGACCCATTATTGTCACCCAAAGACCATAGTTTACATTTTGTGGATTTGGGCAAATGTATAATGGCATGTATCCACCATTATAGTATCCTTCTGAGTAGTTTCACTGCCCTAAAAATCACCTATTCAACTCTCCCTCCTCTTAACCCTTGACAACCACTGAATCTTTTGCTGCCTCCATAATTTTGATTTTTCCAGAAATATGAACATTTAACATAAACATCCAGTTAACACGAAAATTGAAAGCTCATTTTTGGGGCACCCAGATGGCGTAGTTGGTTGGGCGTCCAACTCTTGGTTTCAGTTCAGGTTGTGATTGCAGGGTCATGAGGTTGAGGCCCAGGTTGGGCTCTGCACTCAGCTCGGAGTCTGTTTGGGACTCTCTCTCCCTGTACCTCTACCTCTCCTCTCTCTCTCTCAAATAAATGAATAAATATTGAAAAAAAAAACCCACAAAAACCAAATCTTTTTCATCCCACCTTCAATCAGGATAAAAAAGAGATGCTTGGTTGGCTCAGCTAGTGGAGCATGAGATTCTTGATCTCGGGGTTGTGAGTTCAAGCCCTACACTGGATACAGAGATTACTTAAAAAAAAAAAAAAAATTAAGAAGAAACCATACCTCTGACAATGCTTCTACATAACATAAACTATAGGTATGTATGTTTACTTTTTTTTTTAAGATTGTGTTTATTTAATAGAGAGAGTGAGAGAGCATGAGCAGAGGGGAGGGGCAGAGGGAGAAGGAGAAACAGACTCCTCGTGGAGCAGGGATCCCAATGCAGGACTCAATCCCTGGACCCCGGGATCATGACTTGCGCTGAAGGCAGACACTCAACAGACTGAGCCACCTAGGTTCCCTATGTTTATTTTTTTAATTGAAATATAATTCACATATCATAACATTCATGCTTCTAAAGTGTATGGTTCAGTGATTTGTATCGAATTCACAATGTGGTGCAACCATGACCGATATCTAAATCCAGATAATTTCATCAGCCCCAAAATGAAAGGCTAATATGTGGCCCTTCGTGTCCAGCCTCTTAGCATAATGTTTTCCAGTTTCATCCATGTTATTCCACGTATCAGCCCTTCATTCTTTTTTATGGCTAAATAATACTCCATTCATTATATGGATATACCTGATTTTGTTTACCCATTTATCAGTTGATAGAAATTTGAGTTGCAGGCACTGGGTGGCTCAGTTGGTTAAGCGCCTGCCTTCAGTGCAGGTCATGATCTCAGGGCCCTGGGATCAAGTCCGACACTGGGATCCCTGCTCAGTGGGGAGTCTGCTTCTCCCTCCACCCCTCTCCCCTGCTCATGATCTCTCTCTCAAATAAACAAATAAAATCTTTAAAAAAGAAGAAATTTGAGTTGTTTTTATTTTTTGAATAATAGGAATAATGTTCCTGTGAACACACAGGAGCTCCTTGTACATACAGGTTTTTGTGGACATATATTTTCAATTCTCTCAAATGCATACCTAGAAGTAGACTTTTTAGAAAAGATTTATTTATTTAGGGGCACATGCTTGTCTCAGTCGGTTAAGCGTCTGCCTTCCACCCAGGTCATGATCTTGGGGTCCTGGGATTGAGCCCCACATCAGGCTCCCTGTTCAGCGGGGAGCCTGCTTCTCCTTCTCTCTGTGCAGCTCCCCCCTGCTTATGCTTGCTCACTCTCTGTCAAATTAATAAATAAAACCTTTAAAAATTTATTTATTTATTTATTTATTTATTTATTTATTTATTTGAGTGAGAGAGAGCAAGTGAGCAAGCACATGTGGGGGAGGCTGAGGAAGTGAATCTTCAAGTAGACCCTAATGTGGGGCTTGACAAAGGGCTTGATCTCATGATCCATGAGACTATGACTCATGAGATTATGACCTGAGCAGAAAAAAGGGTTGATAGCTTAACCAACGGAGCCACCCAGGTGCCCCCATCCATACATCTTCTTTGAAGAAATGCCTCCTCAAGTCCTTTGCCATTCAAAATTTGCCTAGGTGCCCCTCTTTTCTTTTCAAGTTTTATTTTTATTTAAGTAATCTCTACACTCTGCATGGGGGCTCAAACTCACAACTCTGAGATCAAGAGTTGCATTTTCTTCTAACTGAGTCAGCCAGGAACCCCTCTTTTATTGTCTTTTTAAAATTTGATTGTAATCATTTTAATTTCCAAGAAAGGCTGTTTTTGTGTTCCTTTTTTAAAAATATGACCTTGTTCTTCCTTCATAATTATGCAATGCTTTTCTCTCATAGACTTTCCTAATTCTTTCTTGCTGGTTTATTTGTTTTATTTTCTTTATTTCATATTGGAGGATTTTATCAAATATATGGGAAACCTTTCATTTTGTTCCTATTTAATAGAAGACACCAAATTAATTGGGAAGTCAGTGTGAGTGGGTGGCATGTACTGATTAGAAGGGTTCACTACAGGATGATGTGGCGAACTGGCTTCTTTTTTTCCTTTTTTTAAAAAAGATTTTATTGGGGCGTGTGGGTGGCTCAGTGGGTTAAGCCTCTGCCTTTGGCTCAGATCATGATCTCAGGGTCCTAGGATTGAGCCCCACATCAGTCTCTCTGCTCAGCGGGGATCCTGCTTCCCCCTCTCTCTCTGCCTGCCTCTCTGCCTACTTGTGATCTCTCTGTCAAATAAATAAATAAATAAAATATTTTAAAAGATAAATAAAATAAAATCTTTTAAAATACATAAAATCTGGGGCGCCTGGGTGGCTCAGTGGGTTAAGCCGCTGCCTTCGGCTCAGGTCATGATCTCGGAGTCCTGGGATCGAGCCCCGCATCGGGCTCTCTGCTCAGCAGGGATCCTGCTTCCTCCTCTCTCTCTCTGCCTGCCTCTCTGCCTGCTTGTGATCTCTCTGTCAAATAAATAAATAAAATCTTTAAAAAAAAAAATACATAAAATCTTTTAAAATAAATAAAAAGATTTTATTTATTTATTTGAGACAGTGAGAGAGAGAGCATGAGAGGGGAGAAGGTCAGAGGGAGAAGCCAACTTCCCGTGGAGCTGGGAGCCCTTTGTGGGACTCAATCCCCGGACCCCAGAATCATGAGCAGAGTGAAGTCAGGTGCCCAAATAACTGAGCCACCCAGGTGCCCTGAACTGGCTTTTTTATTGAAGTTACCGCTACATTAAAAATTTACAGGTCCTGGGGAGCCTGGGTGGCTCAGTGGGTTAAAACCTCTGCCTTTGGCTCAGTCATGATCCCATGGCTCTGGGATCGAGTCCCACATCGGACTCTCTGCTCAGCAGGGAGCCTGCTTCCTCTTCTCTCTCTGCCTGCCTCTCTGCCTACTTGTGATCTCTGTCTCTCAAACAAATAAATAAAATTAGAAAAAAATTTGAAGGTCCTTTCTCTGGGATGTTTCAACTTACCTTGGGGCAGGGAGGAATATAAGACACTGCTAGTGTTATGTAAGGTGCTTGGGGAGAGACCACTGGTTATCAATGCCCCTATCTTCTGATAGCACCTCCCCCTAGTATTCCACTATGCCTGGTTATTGAGCCTGGAGCCTCTTATGTTTAATTCCTCTGTAGAGATGGAAAAGTTTATAACTACTATTTATATAGTCTTTGATACAATTCCCTTGTTTTGGGCCCCTTTCCTTACCTCTACCTTCTGTAGTACCCTTTACTTCACATTCCTGAGACTTTCTGGGATTCTGTTTGACTTGCTTCTTGTTACTCTCCCCTTCAGTGAACACTTTCTGTGCTCTGTTTAGTCACCACTGCTCTATCTTCGTCTCCCAATTTAAAATATGACAGTTCTGGGTTTGAGATGTCAAAGCCAGAGCCTGCATTTTTATTTTTTATTTGGAAAATTTCAGAAAAGGAAGGAAGCAGAAACATCTTTAGTCTATCATCCTATAACGGAAATTTGTTTAATTTTCCCAAATGATGCAGCTTATTATCACACTGGATAGTTTCGGTTACACACTACTGTAATGACTATCTTCTGATTTTTAAATAAAAAAGTCCTAGTCCCTTTGTATTATTCAAAAATCTGGAGAAATTTTTACAAAAAAAAAAAAAGGTTTCTCCTGGCATCTTAGGCAAGTTACAATTTGGCTGTACCGTCTGTTGGCATTTCAGTGCAAACAGTATTGGTCCCACTTTTCTGTCCTAAGATGCTCTATTCTTTATATAAACAGCAGGAGAAGCAGTTGTTCTCTTCTACTCTGAGGGTGATTATCTCTTAGCGGCAAGTGGAGTGATTCATTCTCCTGTACCTTTTGGAGGAGACTTTATTACTTGTGGGGGATACAGTGTCGGGGAGAGGAGAGCTCCAGCAATATGTCAGGTATTACACATTCCGGACTGGCATAAAAAGAAGCAACCTCTTCCCCCACTGGAATTTCAAAGCCTGGAAGCAACACCCCACATCTAAGTCTCTGAGAAATCACATTATTCATATCAAGGACCATGATTCATGTGAACGGAACAAAATGGAATTATCAAAAATAGATTCTGTAGATTAATCGGTAGCAAAAATATCTTCTGACTTAGCTTATGAATTGGCTATAATCACAGGAAGGACGATTCCATTGAGGTTTTACCATCTTCTCCTCCATCTTGATTGAATAACCTTTATACTTTTCCCATGGCACATCTTTGTAGGTCAAGGTATTTGGAAAACTGGCTTTGACAATATGCCTCCCTCTTTTTTTTTCTCTTGTTATCTTTTAAAAGTGATTCTTGCTTAAACATACCTTGTGTTAATTGTGTTCATTTAATTGGTCACCTTGAATTATTGAGCATTTGTCATTTTTATGCTTTCTATATTGACCCACTATTATTTTTAGCAGTGATGATTATAATAACCTGCAGAGTGGGTTAGAAGGGCTTCACATTTGATGGAACTTGAATTCCTGCCAGAGCTATTATTTGCTTCAAATATGAGCAATATGATTCCAGTCCTTTTACCTGGGCAATTTTCTCCTTCTATTGATTTCCTGCCTCTATAAGAGTAATAAATCGTTTTTAGGGAGTAGTAAACAGAAAAAGGCAGTTCCAATTTGATAACTATTACTGTATTATGTATACACACACAGTATTGAGTAACCAGCGTTCAGGGAATTGTGTGAGATGTTGTTTTTTTTTTCATTATTATTATTTTTTTTTATTTATTTGAGAGAGGGAGAATGGGGGGAGAGAGAGAACATGAGAGGGGAAAGGGTCAGTGGGAGAAGCAGACTCCCTGCTTTGCAGGGAGCCTGATGCAGGACTTGATCCTGGGATTCCAGGATCATGACCCGAGCTGAAGGCAGTCGCTTAACTGACTGAGCCACCCAGGCGCCCCTGTATGAGATGTTTTAAGAGATCTAAAGATGAGAATGTCAAATGCTCTCAGCTGCAAGTAACAAAAATATAGCAAAATGTTTCTATATGATAGAAACATATAAAGACAATATTAAGTACAAAGATGTTTATCATTTTGCTAAAAAGAAATCCAGAAGAAAGACAGTGCCAGGATTGGTACAATGGCTCAAAGATGCCTTGTAGCTTAACCATCAACAATGGCTTGGATTTTTCTTTTCTTTTCTTTTTCCTTTTTGAAAAAGATTTTATTTATTTATTTGACACAGAGAGAGAGAGATCACAACTAGGCAGAGCAGCAGGCAGAGAGAGAGAGAGGGGGAAGCAGGCTCCCTGCTGAGCAGAGAGCCCTATGTTGGGCTCGAGCCCAGGACCCCGCGACCATGATCTGAACCAAGGCAGAGGTCTAACCCACTGAGCCACCCAGGTGCCCCCAGGTTGGCTTTTTCTTAAGGATTATATGTCAATGTTCATAAGATACCTTTGCTCTAGATATCATGTCATTATATAACCATATATAATGGCAGAAGAATGGCAGTGTGCCCTCATCTACCTCTTTACATCAGGAAAGCAAATTTATCTCAGAAGTCTCTGGCGCATTTTCTTCTGGTTCAGATCAAGTTAGGTGTCTTTAGCTTATTGAAGGGAAGCTAGAAAATTAGCTGTCGTTTCCAATATATATTGTGGAGATGTGTGTGTGTTTCATGTGTGTGTTGTTAGATAGGCAACCAATAGTGTCTGACACAAGGAATAAGATGGAATCTCAGTCCTCCCTAAAGAAGCTTGTTTCTCTCTGGGTGGAACAAGCTGTAACTATAATACAGTTTCTGTGTGGTAGCTTCCTGGAAACACTCCTGGGCTTCAAATTAACAATCCCTTTTAAATTGGTTAAAGAAAACCATTCTAGATACTTTTGATTTGGAGTTGCCAAAGCTGTCCTCTCTGAATTTTTAGTCACAAGTCTGTTCTGACCATCTTTTTAATAAGTGGTGTTAAGAAATGTAGTATCAAAGTTTACATAATGTGATTTTAAGTGATGTACTCTTTCTCCAAAATGCTCTTGCCCTTACACCTTCACATGCTCACATCTCATTCATTCTTTGATGAAAGCTAAAAAAATAATGCCTCCCATTTATTTCATTTGTTCAGCAAGTATCTGCTGCATGCTTACAATGTCAAGCATGCTGAAATTGTTGGGGATGCAAAACACGAGTTCTGACCTCATGGAACTTAGTCAGGAGGGGAATACTGACAACTAGCAGTAGCAAGGGATGAAGAAGAATAAGGTACAAGCAGAGGACAGGCAGGGGTATTTACACTATTGATGGGGTTAGAAGCAGACAGAGAAGTCTACTTGAAGACTTTTTTTTAAAGATGATACCTATGGATGAGTAGGAATTGGAGAGAGAAAGGGAGGCGAAAGTGTTCAAGGTAAAGAGAATCGTGTATAGAAAACCATGGAAGTGAAAGTGTTAGTGAAAGTGTTCTTGAAAAAGGCCTCTTTAGGGGCACCTGGGTGGCTCAGTGGATTAAGCCTCTGCCTTCGGCTCAGGTCATGATCTCAGGATTCTGGGATCGAGCCCCACATCGGGCTCTCTGCTCAGCAGGGAGCCTGCTTCCCCCTCTTTCTCTCTCTGCCTGCCTCTCTGCCTGCTTGTGATCTCTCTGTCAAATAAATAAATAAAATCTTTAAAAAAAAAAAAAAGAAAAGAAAAAGGCCTCTTTAACTCCTCCTTCCCCTAAGTAATTTCTCCATTTGATGACCCCCCGTAGCACTTGATATACAATTTTTAGGTCATAAGATCTCTGAAGGCAAAACATATGACTTATACGGAGTACTGGGTAAATGTGATTGCCGCTTCAGAGGAGAGTGAGGCTGTATCTATGTCCATGAAAAATGCTAACTTAAAACATTAAAATATCTGAGGTAAGAGGTGGATTATACCATACTTCTCTTCAAAATGATAGGAAAAGCATCACCTGTCTAGGTGACTACAGAGACCAAAGCAACAGGGAGGAATTGATTCATAAAGTTCTGGAGGAAGTACAAAGTAATTATAGCTCCAGTCCTCAAATATAACTTTAAAAGCTATTTCAGGGGGCACCTGGGTGGCTTAGTGGGTTAAAGCCTCTGCCTTCAGCTCAGGTCATGATGCCGGGGTTCTGGGATCGAGCCCTGAATTGGTTCCTCTGCTCAGTAGGGAGCCTGCTTCCCCCTCTCTCTCTGTCTGCCTCTCTGCTTACTTGTGATCTCTGTCTGTCAAATACATAAATAAAATCTTAAAAAAAAGCTATTTCAGGAAATATAATGAAAACCTGGTATACATCAGAAAGAAAAAATACCCACTCACTTATCTTTACAAGAGGTTTTCTTTTTAGATGTTCTCTTGGTATGGGCTGTTCTTTGTGTGTGGCGGGGTTTTGGGTTACTGGTGGGGAGGGCCTAACCAGACCTGACAAGCTACTTTAAAATCAAAAAAATTTTTAAAGATTTTATTGATTTATTTGAGAGAGAGATCACAAGTAGGCAGAGAGGCAGGTGGGGGGGGGGAAGCAGGCTCCCCACCGAGCAGAGAGCCTGATTCGGGACTAGATCCCAGGACTCTGGGATCATGACCTGAGCAGAAGGCAGCGGCTCAACCCACTGAGTCACCCAGGCGCCCCTTAAAATCAGATATCAACGGACACCCGGGCAGCTCAGTCTGTTAAGCAACTGCCCTTGGCTTGGGTCATGATCCCAGGGTCCTGGGATTGATTCCCACATGGGACTCCTTGCTCAGTGGGGAGGCTGCTTCTCCCTCTGCCTGTTGCTCCCCCTGCTTGTGCTCCCTCTCTCTAATAAATAAATTAAATTAAACATTAAAAAAATACATGTACACACAAATGTCCATGTCATGACTCAGGTTTTTATCATTTAATTTCTTGTTTATTTTTTCTTTTTGTTCTTTCATTTTAGATACATGTTCCAAAATCCTTTTGCCATTTGGTTGAGAGGAACCAAAATGAGTAAATTTTGATAGAGAAGGAGGTTTGGGGATATAGCTATTGTCTTGATTGGCCAGAATAGATAGTATTTTAAGCTTTCATGAGAAAGCTCCCTTTAATTTATTCCTCTCCTTAATTCTAGTTTAGCTATTCATCCCCAGGTTTGAGAAGGCACTTGTTTGATCCTGTCATTTCTGTAGCTAAGTAAATAATAACTCCCAAATAATGAGCAAATATATAGAGATGTGTTATGTGAATGGTAAGACACTATACACAAACGTAAGGTCTTATTTTATCACTAACTTTGGAAGTTTTTTTGTTTTTTGGTTTTTTTTGAGAGAGGAAGAGAGAGCTCGGGCTCATGAGCAGGGGGGAGGGGCAGAAGGAGAGGGAGAAAGAATCCCAAGCAGGCTCCACGCCCAGTGCAAAGCCTGAAGCTGGCTGACCTAAGATCATGAATAGAGCTGAAATCAAGAGTCAGATGTCTAACTGACTGAGCCCTCCAGACACCCCAGAAGTATTTTTTTTTTAATATTTATTTACTTGAGAGAATGAGAGTGAGAGAGAGAGCATGAGAGGGGAGAGGGTCAGAGGGAGAAGCAGACCCCATGCTGAATAGGGAGCCCAACACAGGACTCCATCCTGGGACTCCAGGATCATGACCTGAGCAGAAGGCAGTTGCTTAACCAACTGAGCCACCCAGGCACCCCATCCCCCAGAAATATTTTTGACAGATTTCTTTCTTTTCTTTCTTTCTTTTTTTTTTTTTTAAAGTAATCTCTACTCCCAACATGGCCCTTGAATTCACAACCCCGAGATCAAGAGTCACATGCTCTACCAACTGAGACAGCCAGGTTGTCACCCCCTACTTTTTTTTGATACTAGTTTTTTGAAGTGTCCTCCTCAAGGACAGAGATTACTTTTTTGGATGCTGTCCCATAGTATGGTGAGGTGTAGATGCCGAATTCTCTAATTTGGTGATTCTTAATCTTTTACCTCTTTAAAATATACTGTATTTTTTTTTAAGTTTTAAATTTACAGAAAAATTGAGCAGATAGTACAGAAAGTCCCCATATAACCTCTCCTTCCCCAGTTACCTTTATTATTGTTAGTATGTATGACACATTTGCTACAATTAATGAACCAATAACAATACACACTGTAATTACTAAAAATCCATATTCTTTTTTTTAAACTTTTTGCCTAAAGTCTTTTCTCTTTTAGAATACCAATCAGCTTAAAACCCACGTTGAGCTGTCATGTTATATCTACATTACACTTAATTGCCATGTCTCCTTAGGTTCTTCTTAGCTGGGGCATTACCTTCATTTTTTGGGTCATAAACTGGGTTGAAAATCTGATGAAAGTTATGGATCCTCTCCACAGAAAAATGCACGTGCTTCAGATGTCTTATTGAAGGGAGGTCCACCCATAAGATATTCAGAAGCACCGTTCTAGGACGAAAAGGTGATCTTGAAAATATCCCTTCCCCCACATTTGGGCTCAAAGTCAGGCTCTACTTTGACCTTTTTGCGTAGCTGTTTTCCTACATGGGCCTTGGTTTCACCATCTGTGAAATGAAGGGTTTGGTTTACACGATGTCTAAATCCTTTTCTAGCACTTTGGAAGGTGGGCGTCACCTCCAATTGTCTACATCAGAGTAACAAAGGTTGATAACAGACCAAGGCAGGTCAGGTCAGGAAAGTAGACGGGTGTATCAATAAAGAGGTTGCAGAGGTTCAGTGGGGGACAACACAAAACCTAGGTTCCACTTTATGGCTTTGTGGATTTTCTAAGTCATTTCCTTCCTCTGAGCTTCAATTTCCTCATCTGCAGAAATGTAGAGGCTCTGCTTCTGGTAGTTATGAAACTCCTGGGAACAACAGCGGACAATGTATCTAGGAAGATACCGTGTAAGGAATTACGAGAAGAAAAAAGATGGAGTAGATGGCTTAGTGCACTGGTGAAGGGCGGGCTTAAGGAAAGAGAGACCTAGCTGACCGCTCTGGAAAAAATAATATAGTATAAACCTTAGGGCTATCGGACCACACCCTCACAGCGCTGGGATCAATTCTACCTACGTGCCAGCCCCGCCTCCTCCCCCCCATTCCCCTCCGGCTGAAACTAGCCACACTTCTCATGGCAGTCACAGCGCGACGCTTTCCACCGCGCAAGGACCGCGCGCGCTCTCGCGCCGCCACCTCACTGCCATCTCTGCCCGCCCTTGGCTTCCTCCGATTGGTTCTCACGTAAGTGACGTAAGTGGTCCTTATTCCACCCACATCACTTCCCAGGGTTCCTCCCTCCTCTTTGCTTCTCCCGACTCGCGTGGCAACCTAACCTGCCCTCGTCTCTGCTGCGCCGGAGGAGCCGGGAGAGCAAGCTAAACCAGGAAGGCGGGGGTTTGTGGCGCGCACGCGCACGCACGCACGTACGCCGGCGGCCGGCGGGGCGGCACGCTCGCGCCCGGGCTCGCCGCGCGCCGCGCCAGAGGCTCGTGCACTCGGCAGGTTGGGCTGCGGCGGCGGCAGCTGTGGGAGCTGAGGCGCTGCGCGTGAGAGGTCCCAGTAGCGTCTGCGGCTCCAGTTCCGCCACCCTCCGCTTCTCTCACCCCAGTTTCGGTGCCGGGTGCGGAGAAGGGAACGGCGCTAGTGTTGGGAACCTCGAGCACACCCCTGGCTGCTTCCGACACCGCCATCCTTCCTTTCCCAGCCGCGGGCCTCGCTCGGTGCGAGGCGACTCTGCGGGGAGGCGGCGGCGACCGCTGCCAGTCTGTGGGGAGGAGTCCTGCCCTGCAGCCTTACTCCGCAGCCGGGCCCTAAAGGGTCCGAAAGAGCTCGGCGCCGGTCCTTCCTCTCTCCTCTTTCGTCAGCCGGTTGGAGCAGCGTCAGTCCGAGAGGTCTCTGGGCTGAGGCGGCGGCAGCTCCTCCGGCTCCATCATGTCCGCGGGCGGAGACTTCGGGAATCCGCTGAGGAAATTCAAGCTGGTGTTCCTGGGGGAGCAGAGCGGTGAGTGTGCGGCTCCCCCACTCCTGGCAGCTGGCCGCGGCTTCCCCGCACCGCCCCCAGTGCGGCCCTTCTGTCGGCGAAGGCTGTCTCCCCGCCTCGCGTTCGCGCTCCTTGCTAGCCCGCAGCGCTGCCTGGTGTTTGCCGACCACTCTTAGCCACCAGCTCCTCTTCGTCTTGATCCGTCGGTCAGATTTTGATCCTTCCGTCCCCGGCTCCGGTGCCTCCTTTCGCCGCAGCCCGGGCCTCTCCTGTCGATGTGCACCCCCCCCAACCCCCGCCCCAGGCCTCACCCGGCCCAGCCCCAGCCTGCTGTCCATCCCTTTCTTTCTCCCGTCCCCGTCGTCTCGTCAACCGTAGCCCCCTTCCTTGAGCCCCACCCTTATTCTTGGCTTTTATCCCAGTTCGTCAGCTCTATGAAGGCCCACCCCGGGAAGCCCCACTCCGGGGATCCGACCCTCTTCAACCTTGGACTAGGAGGGTGGGGGGATTAGGGCGTTGTTTTCCCTAGAGACTTGGCCTTGGGAAGTGCAGATCTGGTGGGAGGTGGGAAGTGGGGGGGGGGTCGTAGAAATTCTTGGATTGTTTTCACTTGGGTGGGGAATTAGTTTGGGATATGGAGGGTGCATGTTTGAATTGGAGGCGACTTGAGGATGGAGGGATTGAGGAATAAGAGGGGTGGCGGTGGCAGTGGTGATTTTTGCTTCTTGGGTTAGGCTGCGCGTTATTGGAAAACCTCATTTTCTTCTCATGACTTTGATCCCTGACAATTCTTTTGGCACTGTTGATGCTTTCCCGGTCTCTGCCAGATGCTATGTCATGATCGTTTTACTTGGAATTTTTCACATCTAACCTCTCCTTTTTCTCCTTTCAACATGAAGCAGTGTCTTTTTCTCTTTATGGTGGTGCAAACAGGAATTACCGGAGAAATGTTAATTATTCCACTTCTTTTGAGTGTTTTCCAGTTTATATTTAGGATTCCTGTGAGAGGCCTGAGAAGAACGAACATCTTTGTTTTGTAGGATTTCCTTTGGGGCTAAGAGTAATGGAATAGAGTAGAATAGATTCATCATCTACTTATCTAAATTAGATTTCAGTATGTAATACCGTTTCGTCTAAATGACCCTTTTTGCTTAATATTTCATAGTATGTGGTGAGTGGCATGATCTTACCTGATCAGGCTTCTGCTGTTGCTTACTTTGTATTATATCAAGATCCTAGTTTTGTGATGGTTTTCTCTAAAATTACTTCTGATGATTCCAATTTTATGCTGAATTATGAAAGTTGGCACTGGACAGTGTAGAGATTATGGTCCTCCTTTGTTTTTCTCACATATTTCATGATGGTCTTTAAAATTCAGACATTGAGAAGTTAGTCCTCCCAAGTCATCCTGACATTGAGTTAACAGCTAAGTACCTTAGGTTAGGCTGTAGAGAAGACAATTTCTTCTGATTGTAAAGCAGATAACTTACAAATTCAGAGCTTTTCCTACTACCTTGAACTGTTTATAGTAATATATATGACATTAAAATAGGTTAACATTAGTTGCAAAATTGCTTCCAGTTGGAGCTGAAAAATCATTTTTCTCTTTTCAGTATGTAATCTTTACCTCCTTCCTCCTTACCAAGGAAAAATATAGTTTCCTCTTTGCTTATAAATTTTCCTGAAGCAAGTATAAGCTTGTTTCTTGAAGTAACTTGGTAAGATCCATGAGCGTGATCCCAGTCTAGGTATTTTATAGCAATTTCAGGACAGTGCCATGCATAAAATACAGTGTATTGGTCATTATTGATAAATAGGATCTAAAGTGCTTATTGTGGACTCTGGGGATGTTATTGCTGGCCTTATGTTGTGATGCAGAGCTATTTAGTTTGCATGAAAAATCCATTAATCTGTCATAGGAAGATTGTGAGTAGTGATCATAACTTCAGTATCTGCAGGTTTCCTTTGAATTCCTTAAGTAATTATTTTCTAATTCACATTGCAGAGTTTGGTGGCTTTTCATTTTTTACTTTATGTCTTGACAGCATCCCCCCTGCACACACACATAGTTCGTGAAGTCATGTTAGATTTTTTTTAATGGACATTATTATTTTTTTTTAAAGATTTTATTTATTTATTTGACAGGCAGAGATCACAAGTAGGCAGAGAGGCAGGCAGAGAGAGGAAGGGAAGCAGGCTCCCCGCTGTGCAGAGAGCCTGATGCGGGGCTCGATCCCAGGACCCTGAGCCAAAGGCAGCGGCTTAACCCACTGAGCCACCCAGGCGCCCCTTAATGGACATTATTTTTTTAGAATGGTTTTAGGTTTACAGAAAATTGAGATCGTGCTGAGGGTTCCCACATAGCCCCACCCAGTTTCCCCAGTATTCCTCAGTATTCTTGTATGTTACATTTGTTATAATGAGTGAGCCAATATTGATATGTTATTATTAACTAAAGTCCATAGTTTATTCAGATTTCCTTACTTTTTATCTTTTTTGTTTGTTTGTTTTAAGCATTCAGTTCAGGATACCACATTACATTTAGTTGGCTGTGTCTCTTTAGGCTCCTCTTAGATGGTTTTTTAAGGACTGTGTTTACATGATTTTTAATTCTGTGGAACTGAGGTCAATTATCTTTTAAGGCCAAGTAATGCCATTTGATAGCTTTGACAATGAAAGATTGATCTTTGTTTTCATGGGCAGTGTCTGTAGTTTCCTTATGCATTAGTAAAGGTCTGTAGAACCCATGTCATCTTGATGTAACTCTTCATGAATTATTTATTTTTAGGTTTTAGAATTCCACAATTCAGCTTTCAAAAACGAATCTGTGGCAAAGCATTTACCACATTTATAAATGTTGCGTGTGTGTGTGTGTCTTACCCACAACAGAAGCAAGTCCCATGAAGATTAAAACTTATTTTTTTGTTCATTATATTCCCCAGTGCCTAGCATACCAGGCTCATACTAGGTACTCAGAAATATTTTGTAAATGAGTGGTGGTTGAATCTACTAGGAACCAAAGCTGTATTAGTCTTTGCTATGGTGGAATCTATGTTTTTACCTTATGCTGTTAATAGTTTAACAATAGCATTTTATACCTACATTATTTGATTGTATGCAGGGGTACTCTAGATGCTGGAGGGGACAGGGAACCCAATAATTTATAGCTCTCTCCCTTTTGCTTAAAAAAATAGGACCAGGATTTTGCACTTTGTGTTGAGCAAAATTAGTTTTTTTTTGTTTGTTTGTTTGTTTTTTTTTTTTAAAGATTTTATTTATTTGTCAGAGAGAGAGGGAGAGAGAGCGAGCACAGGCAGACAGAATGGCAGGCAGAGGCAGAGGGAGAAGCAGGCTCCCTGCAGAGCAAGGAGCCCGATGCGGGACTCGATCCCAGGACGCTGGGATCATGACCTGAGCCGAAGGCAGCTGCTTAACCAACTGAGCCACCCAGGCGTCCCGAGCAAAATTAGTTTTGTTTAAAGATACTGTTAAATTATTTTCTATTAGCATAGCACCTAAAAATATGTCAAATGACATTAAAGATGTGTTCAAGGAATTGCTTTGGGGTTTAGTAGACTTCTATTTAGCTTATCAAAAATTAAGGTTCTGTTTCTGTAAACAAAGATGAATTGTTTCAGCATATGAAGCTTCAGACTGAGTTAATGCCAGCATCAGTGTTGGCAGTCTTTTTACAAACTCTTAGGGTCAATTTATATTTCAATAGTATACCCGATTTAATAAAGGGATGTGGAAGTACACAGTTTAAATCTGAGGTTTCCTTGAGAAGTCTTTTTTGTTGCTACCTCTGGCTGCTCTGGTAAAATGCAGAGGCATTTTAGGGTTGCCATTCATGTTTTATAGTAAAAGATATTACTACAAACTAATGTTACAAAATAGGGTTACAAATTAGAAAGCATAATCTCAGGTAGAAGCACATACCTGGCCTCCTACTGCTTAGTGTTTCACTTTATGTTACCCTTTTTACATCAGTTCTTTTGAATTAAAATATGGTAGGTAGGGAAAATGTGTCTTACCATCAGAGACCAAGAGTACTGAACAGTTTAGATTGGTAAGATCAGTGATCTTAAACTTTTACTTCTCAAGATCCTGTTACCTGTTATGCTTTTACAAATTGTTGAGGCCCCTAAAGAACACTGTTTATATGGTTTATATCAATATTTATTGTATTGAAAGTGAACAACATTTAAAAATACTTAATTCACAGGCGCCGGGGTGGCTCAGTTGTTAAGCTTCTGCCTTCGGCTCAGGTCATGATCCTGGGATCCTGGGATCAAACCCAGCGTTGGGCTCCCTGCTCAGTGGGAAGCCTGCTTCTCCCTCTCCCACTCCCCCTGCTTGTGTTCCTTCTCTCTCCCTGTGTCTGTCAAATAGATAAAATCTTTAAAAAATATATTTAATTCATTAAAAAATATTAGTTTTATTTATTTAATTTTTTTGAAAGATTTTATTTATCTGACAGAGAAAGAGCACAAGTAAGCCCAGTGGCAGGCAGCGGGAGAAAGAGAAGCAGGCTCTCTGCTGAGCAGGGAGCCTGATGTGGGGCTTGATCCCAGGACCCTGGAATCATGAGCGGAAGGCATCTGTTTAACCAACTGAGCAACCCAGGCGCCCCAAAAATATTAGTTTTAAGTCCATTATATGAAAGAACCATTTTCCAAACAAAGATTTAGTGAGAGTGGCATTGCTTTACATATTTGCAAATCTTATTTTTTAAGTTTTTTCTTCTTCTTTTTTTAAAGATTTTATTTCTTTATTTGACAGAGAGAGAGTATAAGCAAGGGAGAATAGCAGGGAGAGAGAGAAGCAGGCTCCCGCTGACCAGAGAGTCCCATGTGGGGCTCCATCCTAGGACCCTGGGGCCATGACCTGAGCTGAAGGCAGACATTTAACTGACTGAGCCACCCAGGCGTCCCTACAAATCTCTTTAATGCCTTTGACTTATTAGAAGACATCCGGATTCTCATAGATCCTTCTGCATTCAGTCTACTGTAATAACACATGGTATAGATTCTGGGACGCTCCACTATTTACTCATGAGAGAATGAGAGTGAAAAAACCAAATAACATCTAAATGTAATGAAAATGATTTGACTCCCAAAGGGTAGTGGACCCCCCACTAAAGGGTCCTGGGAATCCCGGCAGTCCGTGGGCCACACTTTAAGAACTGTTGTTAGATGATATTAAGCCTTTTGTACTATGGAGTTTCATATTGCAAGTTAGGGCAATCAAGAAGAATGTTTTCCATACCTTGTTTTGGAGCCTTAAAACTAAACAATAGAGCTAGTGATTAAGAGCACATGGTCTGGGTTTTATATTTTATTTTATTTATTATTTTTTAAAGATTTTATTTATTTATTTGTCAGAGAGAGAGAGGGAGAGAGAGCGAGCACAGGCAGACAGAATGGCAGGCAGAGGCAGAGGGAGAAGCAGGCTCCCTGATGAGCAAGGAGGCCGACGTGGGACTCCATCCCAGGACGCTGGGATCATGACCCGAGCGGAAGGCAGCTGCTTAACCAACTGAGCCACCCAGGCGTCCCAGGGTTTTATATTTTAGCACTGGCCACTGACTTTGGACAAATTATTTGACCTCTCTATGCTTCAGTTTCCTTACTTATAAAATAAAGGTAATAGGAACTATTGTGTGGAGTTACTTTGAAGATTAAATTAGTTAATAAATGTGAAGCATTTAGAAGAGTGCCTGGTACATGGGAAGTTCTCAGTAATTAAACAAATTTTTTTTTTTAAAGATTTTATTTATTTGACAGAGAGAGAGATCATGAGTAGGTAGAGAGGCAGGCAGAGAGAGAGTGAAACAGGCTCCTTGCCGAGCAGAGAGCCCGATGCGGGGCTCGATCTGAGGACCCCGGGATCATGACCTGAGCCAAAGGCAGAGGCTTTAACCTACTGAGCCACCCAGGCGCCCCTAATAAATTTTTTAAAATAAAATATTTACTCTTTTTTTCCCCCTTAGATTTTATTTATTTGTCAGACAGAGAGAGAGATCGGGAGAGCGGGCACAAGCAGGGGGAGCAGCAGGCAGAGGGATAAGGAGGCTCCTCACTGAGCAAGGAGCCTGATGTGGGACTGGATTCCAGAACCCTGGGATCATGACCTAAGCTGAAAGCAGATACTTAACTGACTGAGCCACCCAGGCATCCCTAGTTTAACAAATGTTTATGTAAAATTACTATTCTGTCAAGTGATCTAGTAGAGCGTAAGCTTAAGAAATTTGCATTTTATAGGGAAAGAAAGATAGAACACCTAAAACAGTATAGTGTGATAAGTGCAGTTGCTTAGAAAAATAGAGTTAAAAGGTGTAAAGAAATGACCAGAGCATGGAGTTCTAGGGAAGATGCAGTATAAATCATTATAAATGACTATTCGATTTTTAGCTGAAATTCTTGAATGAGAGCATTCCAGAGTTGGAGGAGACTTTGAGAAGTCACCTAATCCATTTCTTTTAGGGCTTTAAAACTGGATCACTTTTCCCCCCTCTAATTTTATGTATTTGTTTATTTAAGAGATAATAATGATTTACTTGAGAGAGAGAGCGTGCACACACTCACGCGAGTGGGCATGCAGGCACACAGAGGGAGGGGCAGACAGTGAGAGAAACTGACTCCCAGCTAGGTGGTTAGTCTGTCTCAGGTCTCCATCCCCTGATCCTGAGATCATGACCTCAGGTAAAATCAAGAGTTGGGTGCTCAAAACAAAATGAGCCCAGGCTCATTTATTTATTCTCATATAACTTTATTCTTATTTATTTATTTATTCTTATATAACTTTATTCTTATTATTTCTTTAAGATTTTATTTATTTGTTTGAGAGAGAGCGTGCTCACACATAGGGTGCCCACGGGCCTCCATCACAGGACCCTGAGATCATGATCTGAGCTAAAGGCAGATGGTTAACCAGCTGAGCCACCTTGCTGCCCTCTAACTTTATTTATTTATTTATTTTTAACATTTTATTTATTTATTTGACAGAGAGAGAGATCACAAGTAGGCAGAGAGGCAGGCAGAGAGAGAGGAGAAGCAGGCTCCCCACTAAGCAGAGAGCCCAATGTGGGGCTTAATCCCAGGACCCTGAGACCATGACCTGAGCTGAAGGCAGAGGCTTAACCCTCTGAGCCACCCAGGCGCCCCCTAACTTTATTTTTAATAGGTAATACAAACATAAAAAGTGTACTTAGAAAACTTACTACCACCCCTGTTCCTGTGACTCCATTCTCCACTCCACCCCCTCCTCCTTTAGTAGTTATAGTTTTTTGTGTATATTCTGGGATTTTTTTATGCAAACGCAAGCAAATATGAATATAATTTCTTATTCTCTCTTACATAAGATGTATCAGACTTTAACTCCACACCTTTTTTTGCTTAATATATATCCTAGGGTTTTTTTCATATTATTAGTACATATGAAAACAGCTTTTCCATTCATTTTGTTTGTTTGTTTTTTGAATAAAATTAACCCACGCAGAAGAGTTTGGACTTCATCCCAAATACAATGTGGAGCTCGATCCCATGACTCTGAGATCATGACCTGAGCTGAAATCAGGAGTTGGATGCCTAATGACTGAGCCACCCAGGCTCTCCCCTGTTCCATTTTCATAGTATAATCATCTATTCTGTTGAGGTGGGAGAAGAACCTGTTCCACTGTGTGGAACCGTGGAGGGAATGTAAGAGGGTGTCAGTCTACCTTTTAAACAGATTTTGGTTTTTATCACCACCTTTATCCTTTTTCTAGATATACTTGGTGCGAGTGATTCCTGAACCATTTAGGGGGTTCTCTAGCACAAATCAGATTTTTTCTTAGGTTTCTCTATTGTCAGTTTAAAATTGGCCTTTATAGAACTTATTAATTACCACCTTGCCATTTACTTTTTACCTTCTAACTTGGATGATTTAAGTTTTCTGAGAACCAGTACTTACTTTTAGAAGTTTAGAATTGCTTAGGGTTTTCTGTTTCTGTTCTTTTTTCCTTTTCTTTTTGAATTTGACTTTTTTATTATTTTTTTAAGATTTTATTTATTTATTTGACAGACAGCTAGTGAGAGAGCACAAGCAGGGGAAGAGTGCGGAGCTCCATCCCAGGACCCTGAGATCATGACCTGAGCTAAAGGCAGATGCTTAACTATCTGAGCCATCAGGTGCCCCTGCTTTCTTTTTTTTTAAAATACATTTTATAAAATTAAAACCAATTCAGGGTGCCTGGGTGGCTCAGTGAGTTAAGCCTCTGCCTTTGGCTCAGGTCATGATCTCAGGGTCCTAGGATCGAGTGCATTGGGCTCCTCCGCTCAGCAAGGAGCCTGCTTTCCCCTCTCTTTCTGCCTGCCTCTCTGTCTACTTGTGATCTCTGTCTGTCAAATGAATAAATAAAATCTTGAAAAATAAAACCAACTAATTTGTAACCATCTTCATAGTAGCATTCATATTAGCCAAAAGATGGAAGCAACCCAGGTGACCATGAATGGATGAATGGTTAAATAAAATATTTTATATACATACAATGAAATATTATTCAGCCTTAAAAAGGAAGGAAATTCTGATACATGATGTGACATGCCTGGATCTTGATGACATGCTGAGTGAAATAAGCCAGTCACTAAAGGACAAATACTGCGTGGTACTTTAAATTAACTTACAGTAAGCAGTACTCTTATCCCATCCTGCCATTGTGAGGTTGCATATACCCAGATACCCTAATAGACTCTAATAGTACTGTTATCCCATCCTGCCATTGTGAGGTTGCATATACCCAGATACCCTAATAGGCTTTTGAGATGAAGTCCAAAATCTCCTGCATGGGTTAAGTTAATTTTATAGTCCTATTTGTACTCTCCTATCTCTAATCTTATTCCTGGCATTCATTTTTTACCCTTTATTGTTAGGCCTCCTTATGCTATGTTACAAAAAAATGTTTTTAATCATCATTAAGGTGTTATATCCTATGGGGAATAAAAGTCTTCCATTCTCAGAATCATAGAACCTTAAATATACTTTATCCATTTAACAGATGTTCATAGTATGCCAGGCATGGAACTAGGTCCTGGGGAACATAGTTATTAATAAATCAGATATTATCTTTGTTCTCTTCTTACTTAACAGTCTAGCAGTATATTAGGTTTAAATCTTTTACATTTTTCTGTACCTTCCAATCTCTGTTCTTGAACCTTTCCTCCAGTCCATCCTTTACATTATCAGAATAAACTTTATAAAAATGTAAATCAGAGTAACTTCCTTAAAAACATTGTGAATGTACTTATTTCCACTGAATTGTACATTTATAAATGGCCAATTTTATGACATGTATAGTTTATCACAGTAAAAATTTTAATTTTCAAAAAACTCAAACCAACTTTTTAAGTTTATTTATTTGGTCACTTTTAGAATAAAGTCAACTTTGAAAATAAAACAGCCAGTTATTTCAGTAAAACTGATATATAAACCAGCAAAATGGGTTTATTCAGAATAGCAGATTGGGGTAGGCAAGCCATCATGAACCATAGGCAAGTCTGGAGAACAAATGAGAGAAATGCTCTTTTATAGATGAAGGGAAATGGGGAGAGGCTGTTATAAACAAAGTCCATTGGAATAAACTGGGTGTTTGAAGCATAGTGACTTTAAAAAAAAAAATTAACATACAATGTGTTATTTCCCCCAGGGCTACAGGTCTGTGAATCATCTGGCTTACGCATTTCATAGCGTTGGCTGAGTTGTGACGGTCTTTTATTGGCTGGGGTGTTGCTAGGCAAGGAGGAAATCTTCCTTCATCCTTCTAGGGTAGTAAAGTAGGCTTCTTGTTAGGAATGCAGGGTAAGTAAGTCTCTTCTTGGTGGTTCTGCAAAGGGCTACAGTGACTGGTAGGGCATGAGAGCACCCCTTTCTGGCCTTCTGACTCCATTTTAAATGAGGTTTCTGTTATTTTTTTTCCCCCTTTACATTAAGATCTTTCTCTGAAAACTAGGAGCCCAAACCTGAAGGTAACCAGCTAAATAGGTTAAAAGACCAGGGGTCATTAGGTGAAATTTCTTGTAACCAATGGGTTTGTTTCCTGATCTTGTGTAATTGAATTTCTACTTCTCCAGATACATTTATCCATATGCAACAGGTGGTATTTGCTATTGCACAGATGCCTCCTTGTTCAGCAAGCAGGGACTATGTCATTATCCAGAGCTACTTTAGCTAGTGATTCAGGGATCATTGTTGGACTGCTGTTGCTTTGCCTGTGACTGTCCTAAAGTTAGAGATTTCTGATGATGCATTCCTTGGCTTTTATTCCAGCCCAAGCAGAAAGCTCTTTATATGCAGGCACACCTGGAGTCATATAGTCCTTCCTGCAAGTTCCTTTTTAAGGTAACTGTGGAGGTTTAATGGGGTGAATCAGTGTCAGGTTTATGATTTATTATGGATGTTGGCAGGGACAGTTAAAAGTCCCAATAAGAATTGATCTCCAGGGGCGCCTGGGTGGCTCAGTGGGTTAAAGCCTCTGCCTTCGGCTCAGGTCATGATCCCAGGGTCCTGGGATTGAGCCCCGCATCGGGCTCTCTGCTCGGCGGGGAGCCTGCTTCCTCCTCTCTCTCTGTCTGTCTGCCTCTCTGCCTACTTGTGATCTCTGTCTGTCAAATAAATAAATAAAATCTTAAAAAAAAGAAAAAGAATTGATCTCCAGTTTGGCAGCTATCTGAACATTTTTATGCCCATGGGAAATGCTATCTACTGTAGGCCAAAATGAAACCAGTTGGAGTGCAGAGGACTCCAGCTACAGTATGGTTGTTGATAGATCCATTAGCTGGCATATCCAGATTGACCTTTTTCAAGCCAAGGATTAGAAGAATTGGGATGTCATTCTGTGAGCTACCGTCCCATGCTAAAGGGGTCTTTTCTAAAAGTCTTGCAAAAAGGAGTTAGCCCATTTGTATTTCTCTTGAATGCAGGGTAACAGATCATTGGAAAAATTGCCTACAGATAAGACCAAGGAATCTCTGACATTATGAACAGTTTAGAGTTTTTGGTGAGGGATCCAGCAGTCAGAAAGGTTCCCCCCTTTTGTAGTAGTTGAAGAATATAGATAAGATCATTGTCTTTCCAAAAAAATGGGAGAGAGAAATAAGCAGCAGCAAGAAAAAAGTGTATAGGCCTGGTTCAGTCATTTTGGAAAATCTGTCTCCTTCTCTGTCATGTGCTTCAACTCTTGGAAGTCTTTCAGGACACCAGTTGGTGTGCAGGTCCAGTCAGGCTTTGGTGCTTTCTTTAAAGGTGATACATGAATCCAAGAATCTGTCCTTGGAGTTTGGTGGCACAAGATGGTGCAAGGGTTGGTTAACAGTATCTGTAAGGGCCTTTCCAATGGAGTTGAGTCTTTTTGGGGATGTCTTTTCCAAAAGATGAAATCACCAGGCTGTAGATCTGACATCTGATGAGGCTTTCATCATCCAGGACTGAACTGTAGAAAGATTGTCCTACCAAGTATAATTGTTCTCTATGGGTTTGATGAGGTTTTTGCAAAACTGAAGTATATTCCCTTTTATCAGCTGTGGATCAAAGGAGGTAGGGTCTAGGTGCATAGGGCAGGCTGCTACAAGGAAGATTAGATTCTCATTGAACTTAAGGAAATATATATATATAGTCATGAAAATCAAGAATATTTAATAAGGGCTTAGGAATTCTGGAGGGATCAAGTAGGGGAAAAAAGATAAATGCTTCAGTCTTTGTTGGAAAGACACACTATATAAGATTGCTCTAAGTTATACATTACTTAAACAAGAGGAGGGGATAAATCTGGAAACAACATTAAAGCACCCAGTGTTCCATTAGAGTTTTAGGCATTCTCACTCCGTGCAGTGTTATGATCTTAAAGTTTTCAAAAACCTATATTCTAGAGTATATATCAAATTTCTTTTTCGTGAATCTCTTCGAGAATGGACATTTTTTGGTAAACTATCAGAGTAAAACAATAATCTTTTTTTAAGATTTTATTTATTTATTTGACAGAGATCATAAGTAGGCAGAGATAGAGGGAGGGGGAAGCAGGCTCCCTGCCGAGCAGAGAGCCCAATGCGGGGCTTGATCCCAGAACCCTGGGATCATGACCTGAGCCGAAGGCAGAGGCTTTAACCCACTGAGCCACCCAGGCTCCCCGTAAAACAATAATTGTAAATGATGAAAGACTTTAAAGTGGCCACAAAGATCTGATGAGAGTTCACATACATGTACCCA
The DNA here is from genome assembly GCF_010015895.1 of Lontra canadensis. Lineage (NCBI taxonomy): Eukaryota > Metazoa > Chordata > Mammalia > Carnivora > Mustelidae > Lontra > Lontra canadensis. Next base: position 24,796,596 of record NW_022631001.1, read on the forward strand.
AAAAAAAAGATTCAATTAACAAGTAAATTTGGTTATTTTTGTGATGTACATTTTGTTTTATTTATTTATTTATTTATTTATTTATTTTTAAAGATTTTATTTATTTGACAGATAGAGATCACAAGTAGGCAGAGAGGCAGGCAGAGAGAGAGAGAGGAGGAAGCAGGCTCCCTGCCGAGCAGAGAGCCCGATATGGGGCTCGATCCCAGGACCCTGGGATCATGACCTGAGCCGAAGGCAGAGGCTTTAACCCACTGAGCCACCCAGGCGCCCCTGTTTTATTTATTTTTAAAGATTTTATTTTTTTGTCAGAGAGAGAGAGAAAGAGAGCATACAGGCAGGAGGAGCAGCAGGCAGAGGGAGAAGCAGGCTTCCCACGGAGCTGGGAGCCAGATACAAGACTCAATCCCTGGACCCTGGGATCATGACCTGAGCCAAAGGCAGACTCCAGTCCTCAAATGTTACTTTAAAAGCTATTTCAGGGGGCACCTGGGTGGCTCAGTGGGATAAAGCCTCTGCCTTCCGCTCAGGTCATGATCCCAGACCAATCTACACATTCAATACAATCACTATCAAAATACCATCAACTGGGCACCTGGGTGGCTCAGTGGGTTAAGCATCTGCCTTCAGCTCAGGTCACGATCCCAGGATTCTGGGATCGAGCCCTGAATCGGGCTCTCTGCTCAGCGGGGAGCCTGCTTCCCCCTCTCTCTCTGCCTGACTCTCTGCCTACTTGTGATCTCTGTCTATCAAATAAATAAATAAAATCTTTAAAAAAAATGCTGTATGGACATTGGGGAGGGTATGTGCTATGGTGAGTGCTGTGAAGTCTGTTTTCCAGAGTGGCTGTACCAGCTTGCATTCCCACCAGCTGTGTAAGAGGGTTTCCCTTTCTCCACAAACTCACCAAATATCTGTTGTTTCCTGACTCGTTAGTTTTAGCCATTTTGACCAGGGTGAAGTAGTATCTCATTGTGGTTTTGATTTGTATTTCCCTGATGCCATGTGATGTTGAGCATTTTTTCATGTGTCTTTTGGCCATTTGGATGTCTTTGGAGAAATGTCTGTTCATTTCTTCTGCCCATTTCTTGACTGGATTATTTGTTCTTTGGGTGTTGAATTTGTAAGTTCTTTATAGATTTTGGATACTATCCCTTTATCTAATACGACTTTTCCAAATATCTTCTCCCATTCTGTCAGTTGTCTCTTTTGGATTTGTTGACTGTTTCTTCTGCTATACAAAAGCTTTTTATCCTGATGAAGTCCCAATAGTTCATTTTTGCCTTTGTTTCCCTTGCCTTTTGGAGATGTGTCTAGCAAGAAGTAGCTATGGCTGAGGTCACAGAGGTTATTGCCTGTGTTCTCCTTTAGGATTTTGATGGATTCCTGTCTTAAGTTGAGGTCTTTCATCCATTTTGAGTCTGTATTTGTGTATGGTGTAAGGAAATGGTCTAGTTTAATTTTTCTGCATGTGGCTGTCCAGTTTTCTCAACACCATTTGTTGAAGAGACTTTTTTCCATTGGATATTCTTTCCTGCTTTGTCAAAGATTAGTTGACCGTAGAGATGAGGGTCCATTTCTGGGTTCTCTATTCTGTTCCATTGATCTTTTTGTCTTTGTGCCAGTACCATACTGTCTTGATTACAGCTTTGTAATAGAGCTTGAAGTCCAGAATTGTAATGACATCAGTTTTGATTTTCTTTTTCAACATTCCTTTGGCTATTTGGGTTCTTTCTGGTTGCATGTAAATTTTAGGCTTATTTATTCCAGCTGTGTGAGAAAAGTTGATGGTATTTTTTTTAAAGATTTTATTTATTTATTTGATAGAGATCACAAGTAGGCAGAGAGGCAGGCAGAGAGAGGGGGTAAGCGGGCTCTCCACTGAGCAGAGAGCCTGATGTGGGGCTTGATTCCAGAACCCTGAGATCATGACCTGAGCTGAAGGCAGATGCTTAACCCACTGAGCCACCCAGGTGCCCAGTTGATGGTATTTTGATAGGGATTGTATTGAATGTGTAGATTGTTCTAGGTGGCATAGACATTTTAACAATATTTTTTTCTTCCAGTCCTTGAAGGCTCAGTATTCTTATTTGACAATGTTTCTTACATAATATAACATATTGAATAATTTGTGTAACAGCTCTCTGTGTAAGGAGAGAGAACAAATCTTTTGAGATACTCCAAGGACCCTCTGGAAATTCTCAAAGTTAGTTCAAGGTCAAAAAAACTTCACTTAGAATTTAGATTTTGGGAAGTTTGTCAAGAATATTGAAAGATTTGGACACTTGGCTAAATAGGATCAGAGAAAATTATGAAACTATCTACTTGGCCACAGTGAAAAACATATTTAAAGGACAAATACAGAAGGTTATATAGCTACAAAAGCTTTAGTTCTTTTTGAGTAGAGAAGACTTGGTTTTTCTAAGTAATTAACAATGTGATAAAGACAAAACACAGAATCTCTTGTTTCCTAGGCAGATTACATAACAGTAAAGAAACTTTGTTTACAATTTATTAAGAACAGACCCATAGTCTAAGAAAAAATTTTTTTAACAAAGCCATTCCAGTTTTGTACCAGTATACTTCTGATATTACATTTAAAAAAAAAAAATGCAACCTAACATAGGGCTTGAACTTGACCCTCAGATCAAGACCTGAGCCGAGATCAAGAGTTGAGTGATTGACTGAACTACCCAGGTGCCCTAATTTTAAAATTTATTTTTAAACAAATGCATTTTGATCTTAGCTTGATTATACATATGATTCCTCTCCCAAGATTTCTTTCCTGAAAACCTTCTATAACTTCTGTGTCCATTTTAGTTTGTCCCTTATTCTTTGCCTTTCCAAAATAACCAGCTTTTCTTTAGGACAGAATCACTTTTGTTTCCTTCACCACAGTGCATTTCCATTCCTCATACCTTCTTTTACTGAAAACGGGCATTGTATACCACTTTATACTTCTCATATACAGTTGTTTTCTTTCATCTTTATTGGTTTTTAGTAGCTTTACATATATTAATCGGAATTCCTAATTCTTAGAATCCTTAATTCTCAGTGAAAACTAAGATACAAGCAATCTGGCAAGTTTATAATACATTTTATAATTTCTAGAAATGTGCTTTCTCAGCATGGCATAAAACATGTTTACTAGTAGACCCAAATATCTTTACTTTCTCTATAATAAGAAGCCAAAATGGATAATCTGTATTTAGTAATTAATGTTGTAGTATTTTATCATATTTAGAAAATGATCTTAGTAATATAATGAAATTATATCATTTAATTTAACTTGGCAAAACTCTATAAAGTTTTGAGTTACCAGGGAATATTAAGGAAAGCTGCTGCTGCTTTTTTTTTTTTAAAGCATACATACCATAAAACAATTACTTTACCTAAAAACTCTTAGCTCATTTTCATTCATCTGTCTGAATAATTTCATAACCAACAATTAGGTTTAGGTTACAGAAACTTCATGGGGCATTAGTCAAAGTTAGCCATCAAGTTTCACTACAGAGATGTCATGAACTTATTTAATTAATAAACCCAAGTGGAATAAAAGTTGCGTGTTTGTATTATATCCAATGTTGATAACTCTGAGACATGTCTATCTTAATTAAACCAACAAATTTGTCAAAAAAAAACCCCAAAAAACCAGAACCAACAAAGAACCCCCAGCAAACTTAGAAACTAGATTTTATTTATCAAAGATTATCCCAGATCATGTGAACTTGAATAACATTTGGTTTAGTTTACTAAATTTTTATAAGCACTTACTTTTCTTTAAGCCGATCAAGTAGAGCTCTTCACAAATGAATTTTGGCAATACCATCCAGAGGTAGAAAAGTGTCATGTGTATATATAGATACACAGAAACATACAGATACAGAAATATTACAGCTTTTGTTTTAAAAAAAGATCTTAGCCTTGGGGCACCTGGGTGGCACATTTGGTTGTGTCCCAACTCTTGGTTTTCACTGGGATCATGATCTCCAGGTCGGAGGATTGAGCTCTGCATAGAGCTCTGCACTCAGGACTGAGTCAGCTTGTCCTTCTCCCTCCTCCCCTGCGCTTCCTGCCCACCTCCCTTGCGCTTCCTGCCCACCTCCCCATGCCCATGCTCAGTGCGCTCACTCACTCTCTCTCTCTCTTTCTCAAGTAAATAAATAAATGAATAAAATCTTAAAAAAAAAACTTACCCTTCTTTTAGGTACAAAACTAAAAAGAATAGTTGGATCTAAATTGTTTTTCTTCTGGCAGATGGACTGACAAAGTTAACCTGTTCAGGAGACCAAAGCATTTTTTTTTTTAATGAAAAAAAATTTTAAAAGATTTTATTTATTTAATTTATTTATTTGACAGAGACACAGTGAGAAAGGGAGTGGATGCAGGGGGAGTGGGAGAGGGAGAAGCAGGCTTCCCGCCTAGCAGGGAGCCTGATGTGGGCTCGATCCCAGGCCGAAGTCAGACACTTAACGATTGAGCCACCCCGGTGCCCCTTAATGAAACATTTTTATTTGCATGCTGTAAAGATCCTTTCAGACCTGTTTTTTAAGTCATTATGTCTTTTAGATGCTTCTGCATACCAAGGGGAGGATACAGTTCTTCTCTGAGAGATTTGGGATCTGCATTTTTTAAAAAAGATTTATTTATTTATTTATTTGACAGAGAGAGAGAGAGAGAGATCACAAGTAGGCAGAGAGGCAGGCAGAATGAGAGAGAGAGAGAAGGAAGCAGGCTCCCTAGCGAGCAGAGAGCCCGATGTGGGACTCGATCCCAGGACCCTGGGATCATGACCTGAGCCGAAGGCAGAGGCTTTAATCCACTGAGCCACCCAGGCGCCCCGGGATCTGCATTTTTTTTTTAAATTTTATTATTTGACAGAGATCACAAGTAGGCAGAGAGGCAGGCAGAGAGAGGGGAGGGGAAGCAGGCTTCCCGCTGAGCAGAGAGCCCGATGTGGGCTCAATCCCAGGACCTTGGGATCGTGACCTGAGCTGAAAGCAGAGGATTAACCCACTGAGCCACCCAGGCACCCCGGGATCTGCATTTTTAAGAGTGCCCCTTAACATGGATTTATTTAAGTCAGAGCTTCCCCCAGATTACCATTACAATTCCAAATTATCCAAGAGTTTACCCATTTTTCCAGAAAGGCACAAGATGCTGGTCCAAGGACCAGGTAGAATCTATCTTCTCCTTGGATATCTTTTTTTTTTTTTTTTTTAAAGATTTTTATTTATTTGACAGAGAGGCATAGCGAGAGAGGGAACACAAACAGGGGGAGTAGAAAGGGTGAAGCAGGCTCCCTGCTGAACAGGGAGCCTGATGCGGGGCTCCATCCCCGGACCCTGGGACCATGACTGGAGCGGAAGGCAGAGGCTTAACCCACTGAGCCACACAGGCACTCCAATTTCTTTTCTTTTTTTTTTTTTTTTTTTAAGATTTTATATTTATGAAAGAGAGAGTGGGGCGGGGTGGGGGAGGTGTGGAGGGGAGAGCAGAGGGAAAGAGACAAGTAAACTCTGTGCTGAGCATGTAGCTTGACACAGGGCTCGATCCTAGGACCTTGAGTTCTAGACCTGAGCCAAAATCAAGAGTCAGACACTTAATTGACTGAGCCACCCAGGTGCCCCTGAAAAAAGTCTTTATGTTTGCAGTGATACTGTGCAAAAAAGATAATAGCTAGCTACTTTGCAGTTCTAAGATCTGAACAAGAAGAGAAAAGCTGAAAAAGTTGTAGAAGTATTAGTATTTGTTTGCACGGGAGTTTTAGGTACAAATGTTAAAATAATGTTGAACAAAAAATAAACAGCCGCAGTATTCAGGATAAGATTAGTTAGGCTCCGATTGAAATTGTCATATAAAACTGCTTTATATAGAAAAATATAATGAATGCACTATCAGGGATTTTGAAAAGTGTTTTGGAGAAGAATATAAGCTTAGCTTAAAGAGCTTCGAGTGAATATAGAAGAAATGCAAATAGAGTAGAAATGCTGTCTTAAAATTAAATATATCTAATCTTTGTGTGAAAAGGAGGCATTTTAATTTTTAGAAGTGTTATGGTCTTGAGTGGGTAGGAGTACATGAAAGGGTGCTAAAAATGTCTTTGGATGATGTAAAGAGGTCACCTAAGTGGATTCTACTTCCTTTCTCTGGAATTTTGGGGTAACCTTAATATAAAAAGGATGCAATAACCGAATGAATGCTGACCCCATGAGAAATTGAGATCCTGATCTACTATTTGGAGATTCCTTTTTTTTTTTAAGATTTTTTTGTTTGTTTGTTTATTTGACAGAAATCACAAGTAGGCAGAGAGGCAGGTTGGCGGGGGGGAGCAAACTCCCCACCAAGCAGAGAGCCCGATGTGGGGCTCGATCCCAGGACCCTGGGACCATGACCTGAGCTGAAGGCAGAGGCCTCAACCAACTGAGCTACCCAGGCTCACCGAGATTACTTCTTTAAAACAAAACAAAACTACTTGAACTAAAATATAAAAGAATTTATTTTCTATACCTAAATATTATATAACCTATATTTTAAGGTGTATTTATTCCTAGTTTAAACGCTATGCAAGCAAAGATTTTTCATTTCTTTATGTCTTGGGACTTAAAAAAAATTGTTATGCTATAAAATTTGTTTTATCAGAGTTGAAAGAATGTTTTCAAGGTTTTTCTTTTTTTCCTCTTTTTTTTTTTTTAATTTTCAAGCTTTTTCTTTGGGGGTTATGTTTTGATTGTTATTGCAATATCCAGAAATATTTTTCCAAAGTCAAACATTACTACTTAAATTTTGCCACATGGAGAAAAGTTAAGATACACATAAGAGAGATTGTAGTCACAGTTTAAAATTTTATTTATTTATTTGACAGACAGAGATCACAAATAGGCAGAGAGGCAGGCAGAGAGAGAGGAAGGGAAGCAGGCTCCCTGCTGAGCAGAGAGCCGATGTGGGGCTTGATCCCAGGACCCTGAGATCATGACCTGAGCCGAAGGCAGAGGCTTTAACCCACTGAGCCACCCAGGCACCCCTATGGGGAAGTATTTTAAAATAGAACTTCAGTTTCTTTAGTAGTCATAAGACTGTAAGGGTTTTTTTTTTTTAAGATTTTTTTTTTAAATTTATTTATTTGACAGACAGAAATCACAAGTAGGCAGAGAGGCAGGCAGAGAGAGAGAAGGGGAAGCAGGCTCCCTGCCGAGCAGCAAGCCCGATGCGGGACTCGATCCCAGGACCCCAAGATCATAACCTGAGCCTAAAGCAGAGGCTTAACCCACTGAGCTACCCAGGCGCCCCCATGTTATCAATTTTAATAAATATTCCATGTTCCTCTGAAAAGAATGTATTTACTGGTTGTTCGGTGCTGAATTCTGTAAGGTTATTAGATTGGTTTTATTAGTCATGTGATTCAAATATTCTGTGTCCTTATTGAATTTTTGTCTATCTGTTAATGAAAGAGATATGTTAAAATCTCCCACAGTGGTTGTGGCTTTGTATATTTACTCTTCTAGTTCTTTTCATTTTTATTTTATGTGTTTTTGAGACTTTTTAAAATTAGGCAAATATAAATTTGGAATTGTTGTAGGTTCTCGGTGAATTGAACCATTTATCATCTTCAAGTGTTCCTTTTTTTTTTTTTTTTAAAAGATTTTATTTATTTATTTGACAGATCACAAGTAGGTAGAGAGGCAGGCAGAGAGAGCTGGGAGAGGCAGGCTCCCTGCTGAGCAGAGAGCCTGATTCAGGGCTGGTCCTGGGATCATGACCTGAGCGGAAGGCAGAGGCTTTAACCCATGGAGCCACCCAGGTGCCCCCATTTTTTTTTAATTGAACCATTTATCATCTTCAAGTGTTTCATTTCATTTTTTTTTTTAAGATTTTATTTATTTAACAGAGATCACAAGTAGGCAGAATGGCAGGCAGAGAGAGAGACTGGTAAGCAGGCTCCCTGCTGAGCAGAGAGAAGGATGCAGGGCTCGATCCGGGGACCCTGGGATCATGACCTGAGCTGAAGACAGAGGCTTTAACCCCCTGAGCCGCCCAGGCGCCCCTCCATTTCATTTCTAATAATGCTTTTGGCCCTAAAGGTTGCTGTGGTGTTAGTGTAGGTATATCATCTTTCTTTTGGCTAAGTATTTATTTATTTTTTTAAGATTTCATTTATTAGTCAGAGATAGAGAAGGGGAGAGAGAGTGAGCACACAAGCAGGGGGAGGGGCAGAGGGAGAAGGAGAAGCGGACTCCTCATTGAATGGGGAGCCGGATGGGGGCTTCATCCCAGGACTCTGGGATTGTGACCTGAGCCGAAGGCAGATACTTAACCGACTGAGCCACCCAGGCACCCTGTTTTTAGATTTTTTTAAATAAGGAAAACTTTATTGAACTACAGCAGGGAAAACATACAAATAATATGTATAGCTTAAATGAGAAAATTTGCTAGTTGACTTGAATATTGCCATACTTAATGAAAGTTCTTTCTGTAAATTAGTAAATTTGGCCTTCTGATTTTAAAACCTCAGTGTCTATCCTGAGATTTATTATGGAGTATGTTCTATGAGCCTTATCTCCCTTCACGTTTAGAAGGACATAAGACTGCTGCTTTAGCTTGTTGTATGCTAGACTCTGGGCTGCCTTAGTAATGGATGCTGTGTACTTGGTGAAGTTTCTGTTCATTGGTTAATTCAGTGCTGGACAGGATGGATATGAGTCTAGATAGCCATGAACAAGATGAAATTCCTATTCTGCAGTTTACTATTTGTAATTTGGAAGAAATAAACTAGTAAATAAGGCACAAACAAGATAATCTGAGATAAGTATTTCTTATATTGCCAGTTTTTCTTATTTTTCCCCCATAAGAAGAGTGGATCATGCTTTTTCTTATGTTAAATTTCTGCTCTTAGACTTAATATAAAGACTTGTCTAAAGTCAATGCTGGGAAAATGAATCTTATGCTAGTACTTAGTTTGAACTTTCCACTGGACTATTACTTGGTGGTACAGATAATTTCCAACTCATCTTTTTATCCTTATGATACATTCAAAGATGGATGTTCACTTTGTTGTAGGAATACCATAAAAGCTGTATTCTAAAATACTTACAGAAATAAAATCTTAGGCTGAAAGTAATTTTGAGAGGTAATACAGTTGTTTTTTTTTTTTTTTTCAGGTAGAACCATATCTGATATTGAATTTATAAGTTCATAATTAACCAGGAAAGAAAAGTTTCACAAAATTAGTTTATATTAGCAAAATCTCAGAGGTTCCAAGGTACATGTTATGCTTGAAGAATAATTAATAGCCTTTCATCATTGTCAGAGGGAAGTTTGTTTGGCAAGGATAGGTTATGAGTCCAGAAGGTTTGGTTCCAGTTTGATTGTAAAAGTTCTTGAATTCCTGCTAAAGGATTTTGAACTTTAGCTTATGGATAGTGGGGAGTCTTGGAAGGTTTTATAAATTCAGAAAAGATATCTCCAGCAGTATAGAGGCTGGACACTTTGAACAGTGCTTTCTTCTCTTATTCATTCTCTTATATATGTGCCTGTTTGTCTCTTTCAGAGGAATGTGAACTCCCTCTGGTATGTGCCTTCATAATTTTTTGTTCTTATCCCCCAACCTCCATGTTCCCTAGTACTTAGTAGTTTTGGTATGAAGTGAGAAATAAATAGTAGCATTAAAATATTTGTTTACTTTTTATTTATCTTTGGTAGGATTAGCCAGTCCTTACCTTTTTGTATCTTTCCTGTCTTCATCTTTTGGTTTTTTAAGTTTTTAATTGCTTTTAGTTTAACATACAATGTTACATTAGTTTCAAGTGTACAAATAGTGATTCAGCAGTTCCATACATCACCCAGTGTTTGTTTCTTTCTCTTTTTTTAAGTTTTTAATATTCTCTGTTTTCATCTCTTATGTCACAAATATTTTTGTTTGTTTGTTTTTTACTCTGGGCGTTTCCATTTCATCATCCTGGAAACTCATACTATAGGTTTTATGCCTCTCACATAAATATTATTATAAAGATAAAGCACCTTTATTAAAAACTACTTTTGAGCTACAGATATGAAACTACTGATTTCAACAAATATTCTACACAAACTCATAATCCCCGTTTTTGAGTTATGTTTGTAAAAGTGTAACTGTAGTTGTCTTTTTTTTTTTCTTTTTTAACTTTAAGAGAAACAAAATCTTTATTCAATTTAGGTCGTTAGAGAAAGGCCACTAGATTTATTGAACTTTAGTGCTGTTGACTACGTTAGCTACATTGAAGTAGCATTATCTTGATTAATTGATTCTCTGGTGTCTATGTTTATGTAAACTCTACCCCACAATGTGGGGCTCGAACTACCCATCCTGAGATCCAGTCGCATGCTCTGCAAGCTGAGCCAGCCCCAGTTTTCTGTTTTGCCATAGAATTGTACCACCTATGTATCAGATATCTTAGATATGGTATTGCATTGGATTTTGCTTGCAACTGAGGTTTTCTGCTGTGGTCCCTAAGTACCTTTTTTAGCTGTCTTTGTTACCATGATGAAATAGTAACTACAGATAGGGTTTTTTGTTAGCTCTGTTACTTAAATCATAACATCTGATTTAAGTTACAGTTATTACCATAGCACAATAATCGTTTGTAGTAGCTTATTTTTGTGGGAAAAAGTTAGAAAAATATAAGTATCTAGTTGGTTTGTTTCAGTATTATCTAACCAATATAACTGGCTAAGAATTTTGAAGCATTTCATACATTTTTATATATATAGGTTATAGAACAGAGATTTTTTTTTTTTTTTTTTTTTTTTTTTTTTAGTAGACACCAGTCTTACTTCTTTGAAACCTAGGTTTGGTTTTTTTCCCCAGTGTTTTATTTATTTATTTATTTGACAGAGAGAGAGAGAGAGAGAAAGAATAAGCAGGGGGAGCAGCAAGCAGAGGGAGAGGGAGAAACAGGCTCCTTAATGAGCAGGGAGCCTGATGTGGGGCTAGATCCCAGGTCTCTGAGATCATGACCTGAGCTAAAGGCACCCAACCGACTGAGCTGCTCAGGCACCCCTGAACCCAAAGATTCTTGAAGAGTGTATTATGTTAGGAATTACTTTATTGCTTCTAGAAATTTCGTCCTAAATTAGTATACTTTGGTTTTCTAGGGGCCCAATACTTGTTTTCTTTAATGTATAATAAATAATCAGCCCTTTTTTAAGCATTCCTTTTATCTTTGGTGTTCTAGTATTAGATTTTTTAAATCCCCTATAATTTTTTTGGGGGGGGGTGGTGGAGGGCTAGTGAGAGGGTTTTTTAATGTGGTAAAATATATGCTAGTTCCTCCTTATCCGCGGGGTATACGTTCCAGGACCCTCAGTAGGTGCCTAAAACTCTGGATAGTACCAAACCCTATATATATGTGTTTTTTTCCTATATATACATACCTATTAGATAAGGTTTAATTTATAAAATAGACATAGTAAAAGATTAACAACAATAACTAATAATAAAATATTACAATTATAACAATATATCCTAATAAAAGTTAAATGAGTGTGATCTCTCTCTCAAAATACCTTTTTGTACTACCATACTAACCCTTCCTGTTATATTGATGTGAGATGATGTGAGATGACAAAATGTGTATATGGCGAAATGAAGTGAGGGGATTGATGTAGTCAGTGTAACAGAGCATTAAGCTACTATTGACCTCCTGATGGTATGTCAGGAGGATCATCTGCTTCTGCAATGCAGTTGACATTAGGTAACTCAAACGGCAGAAAATGAAGCCATAGATAAAGTGGTACATAACAAAATTTACCATTTTAACTGTTTGTAAATAATATGTTTCAGTGGCATTAAATATATTCACAGAGTTGTGTAACCATCACCACAATTTTAGAACATTTTCATCATACCTCTAAAACAAACTCCATGTCCGTTAGCCATCACCACCCAATTCCCCTACTGTCCCTTATCCTTAAGCAACCACTGATCTCTGTCTCAGTGTAATTGGCTATTGTTCATGTTTCATAGAAATGGAATCCTATCTCATGTGGTCTTTTGTGACTGGCTTCTTTCACTTAGTATAGTATTTTCTTTTTTTTTTAAAGATTTTATTTATTTATTTGACAGAGAGAGAGATCACAAGTAGGTAGAGAGGCAGTCAGAGAGAGAGGGGGAAGCAGGCTTCCTGCTGAGCAGAGAGCCCGACATGGGGCTCGATCCCAGGACCCTGAGATCATGACCAGAGCCGAAGGCAGAGGCTCTAACCCACTGAGCCACCCAGGCGCCCCAGTATGGTATTTTCAAGATTTGTCCTTATGACATGTATCAGTACTTTGTTCCTTTTTGTGGCTGAATAGTACTTCATTGAATGGATATACTGCATTTTGTTTCATTCATCAGATAATGGACATTTGGCATCTGCTTTTTGGTTATTATGAATATTGCATACCATATATTACATATTTTCTTTATCATTCTGTCAGATTATTTTTAAATTTCCTTTGTGATTTCTTTTTGAACCCCTAGGTTATAAGTACATTACTTTATTTCCAAACACTTTGGGACTTTCTAAGTATCTTAGTTAAAATTTCTTGTTCAGTTTCACCAAGGGCAGAAAACACATATACTATATGATTTTATGCCTCTAAGTTTGTTGTTCTTGTTTTATGACTTGTTTTCAATTAGGAAATACCTAAATTCTAGATTCATGTAGGGTTATCTTCACTCTTCAGTTGAAATCTTAGATTGTTACAAAGAGGACTACCTTCTACAATGCTTTCTAAGAATTGTTTATGTTCACTAAGCATATCCAGTCATATTAACCACTTTATATGTCTTAACCATTCCTTGATACAGAATTATTATTATGCTTATTTTATTGAAACTGGGGCACAGAAAGATTAAGCTACAAGTTACATAGGTGGTAAAATGTGGACTGGAAAACAGGCAAATCCATAGGGTAGAAAGATTAATGGTTGCTAGGGATGAGGGTTTTTAGGGATTTACTGCTAATGGATATGGGATTTTTTTGGAGTAATGAAAATGTTTTGGAATTAGGGTAATGGTTGCATAACTTTGTGAATATACTACAAACCACTGCATTTTGGTTTTTAGAGGGGTGAATTTTATGGTATGTGAATTATATCTCAATTTTAAAAAAAAGGAATAACTGGGATTCCAACCCAGAAACTGCTTCTTCAAATATTGCTTATTCACTCAGTTATAGCTTTTTTTGGTTGGGACAGTTTCAATATTAGAAGTAAAATCTCATCAGAAAGACTGTAATTTAGAGTTACAGTCTTTTATGGCTCATTATTATTGGCTTATTATTTATGGCTTATTATTGCAAGTGTTCTTTTCTGGTTTGTTTTTAAAGAATTCACATACCCCCATGTATAAATGGAGCTATATATTTAAATTTATTTCATTTTAGATGCATTCTAGATAAGATTAAAAAAATAAATAAAGCTGTTCAAGTAAGCCCTCTTATATAGAATAGCTCATGGTCCTTGCTAGAGACTTGTGATGCCATTTGCTTTCTTACAGCTAGCTAACCTCAACTTCCAACCTCAGCTTTAAAGTAATTTTTTTCTGGTAAGTTTTTCCTGACCTTCCAGCCATCTAGAAGACTCTTCCCTTCCCACCCACAACATTCTGTGCATACTTCTACTGTATTTTTTTTGTTTTCTTTAAAGTAACCTCTATTCCTAGTGTGGGGCTCAAACTCATGACCCCCAAGACTGAGAGCCTCATACTCTACTGACTGAGCCAGCCAGGTGCCCCACTTCTATATTTTTTATCACACTGCAGTAATTTTTTCTGTCGCCCCCACTTAAACTGAACGGGGACTGTGTTTTTGTTTTTGTTTTTAATCTCAGCATTTGCATCATCCCTGGCATTTATTATGTGCTCATTAAAATGAAGAAATATGAATATGATCTTTTCTTATATTTGCTTTGGACTACAAATAAAAGATACAGCCCTACCATTTGGATTAGATTTCATTCCTAAATTGTTTGCCATGGCTGTCAGTAGAGTAAAATAGAATAGGAGTCCCACTGAGATCATTGTCATGCCTGTTCTTTAAAGAATTGTAAGAGAGTATATAGTATTTTGCAGATGGTCTCATTTCAGAAATTATTTTATAAATGTTGAAATTGGGCTAGAATTTCGATTTTGTTTCTGGAGGGGCATTAAGGGGGCATTGTAAGTGCTACTGTAATTTTTAGAGATTACTTACAAATACATGCATTAGAATGGGATATTGTAACATTTCATTGTAGTCTGCTAATCTGAAGTAAGCTATTTAGAGAGTTATCTTTTGAGTGAATATATACCTTTTTGTATTTAGAACTTTTTTTTAAAGATTTATTTGTTTATTTGATAGGAGTCTGGGTGGCTCTCTGGGTTAAGCAGCTATCTTCAGCTCAGGTCGTGATCCCAGGGTCCTGAGATTGAGTCCTTGCGGCTCCCTGCACAGTGGGGAATCTGCTTCTCTCTCTCCCTCTGCTGTTTTCCCCCTGCTTGTGCTCTTTTTCTCTCTCTTTGTGAAATAAATAAATTGAAATCTTTTTTTAAAAGATTTATTTATTTGAGAGAGCAAGCATGCACGTGTGTATCCACATGTGTGCAGGGATTTTAGATGTACTTTTCTTCATTACGGATGATGAATATTTTTGCTTTAGCAAAATTATAATGAATTTATAGCTTTTTTTTCTAAACCTCTGCAATTGTTAGTTTATTAGTACCATCCAGGACTCAGATGTTCAGTATTCTTCCTGAAATTACATAAACAAATGCAAATGGAAAGAATCCAAGTCAAAATTATACAGCAAAACAGCACTCCATCACAGAAGCATGTAAAATTACAAGAACACTATTTTAAAACACTGGCACTTTAAGAGAACAATAATCTTAAAAAACCACAAAATTGCCACATTGTTCCCTAAACTGCTATGTAGACAAACATGAGTCTAATGAATGGGTTAGGGTTTTGTAAAGAAAAATCAAATTCAAATCCGGTAACTCATACTGAAATACAAAGTTTCAAGTGCCTTCTTCCCTCAGGTCTGTTTGACTTATCTAAAGGAGCAAACTATAATATAGGAAAATACGCCTGATTTTAAATGCGGCATACATTTTATAAGTTGGCCCAATTAATTAAAAATACCTTTAATGAAAGTCAAGTTTCCTATGAAATCCATATTCAGTAAATAGAAAAAGACATTTACAGCCAGCCCCTTTTTTTCGCCAGAGCCTTTGCTGGGACTGTCAACAAAAAATTTAATATGGCAGTCTTATAGTTTAAGCTCATGCTTTTGGGGATACATTCTCAGGTCGTCTTTAATGTGGGGACTGCAAATGTAACTGCCATTACATGGTAATGGGAGTTAAAGAATGTAGAGTCCTTATGTAAAGATGAGAACATACTTTTCTCTTAGTCCTTCAAGGACAGACTTTTCAAAATGTTTGATTCTACTAATCCCATGGTGTGACTAGACTCGTTACTCTTCACTTTATAAACATGCCTGGGCTATGTGAGATCTGGTATCAATTGATCAAGATTTGAGTTTCAGTTCTGGGTGAAAACTGTCTCAATTCAACTTTTATTACCCTCCTCATGAGTATGCAGGGTGCAGACAAATCTTTTTATGAGCTAACTATATGAAAAGATAAACACTGTAATAATCCATGTGATCCAGAATGGGCAAAAGCAAAAGACTAGCGTCCCCTCAAGAAGAAAAATTTCAGACCTATGAAAAGGACAACAATACTAATAAAAAAATTGTATTAGAAGCATTCAGAAAGTCAACAAAACAGCTGCAACTTTTTTTTTTTTTGCAATTACAGAGTGGTATTCAATTAGTAGAACAACAGTTATTTTGTAGAAGCTGCATCAGAGACAACTGAAGATGAAAAACTACCATCCCCATACACAACTAATTTGTGCTGTGCACCAACAAGAACCTGCTTTAAGTTTCCATGCCAATTTACAATCCCCATACTGTACCAGGCAAGGTTAGTGGCTACTGAAAATACCACCAGGACAGGGCTATCTAAAGACACATTCCGTAGTGTGTTAACTATACAAAAAAAGACACTGTACAGTTTAAAAACAAATCTTACACAGCCTTACATTTCAATATTTTCTTTAAAAGGAATGAGTTGTGTGCAGGGGGTTTAAATGCTTTATAGACAAGAAGAAAAGCTGCGCTAGAACCAACTTGCTCATCATCTCCTTCGCCTTCATCTTCCTCCTCCTCATCCTCTTCATCTTCCTTATCCTCCTCTTCCTTCTTTTTCTTGCTCTTTTCTGCCTTGACAAATCCTTCTTTTGTTGCATCAGGCTTTTCCTTTAGCTCGGTATGCAGCAATATCCTTTTCATATTTTTCCTTCAGCTTAGAAGCGTTCTTTTCATAAGGCTGCTTGTCATTTGCAGCAGTGTTATTCCACATTTCTCCCAGTTTCTTTGCAACATCACCAGTGTATAGGCCAGGATGTTCTCCTTTGGCTTTTGGGCGATAACTCAGAACAAAACAAGAAAAAGGCCAATGGAGGCCTCTTGGGTGCATTGGGATCCTTGAACTTCTTTTTCGTTTTCCCTTTAGAGGGAATATAAGTTTTCATTTCTCTTTCATAACGGGCCTTGTCCTCCTTTGCCATGTCTTCAAATTTTCCTTTCTTTCTCACAGACATGGTCTTCTACCTTTCTGAGCACTTCTTAGAAAACTCAGAGAAGTTGACTGAAACATTTGGGTGCTGCTTTTTGTGCTCCTCTCGGCAAGTTTGCACAAAGAATGCATATGATGACATTTTGCCTCTCAGCTTTTTAGGTTCTCCTTTGCCCATGTTTAATTATTTTCCTCAGCGAGGCACAGAGTCACCCAGTGCCCCTCTGGCTCTCGCTTACCCTGGCTCTGTCTCTGTGGAGTTCAGTGTACTGCAATGGCTGTGAGAGCAGGAGCCAGAAGCAGCCTCCTCATTCTCTCCGCTCTGTAGCTATAGCTTTTTTTTTTTTTTTTTTTTTAAAACAACTTGATGGCATTAAGATTTCTGTAGCAATCTGAATAGATATCTAATACTGTGGACCTTATGAAGATACCGTAATTTATATAACCATGGACCTGTTGAAAAGTAAGTTATATCTAAATTTTACTTTTTTTTTTTTAAGATTTTTTATTTATTTATTAGACAGAGATCACAAGTAGGCAGAGAGGCAGGCAGAGAGAGAGAGAGAGAGAGAGAGAGAGGGAAGCAGGCTCTCTGCTGAGCAGAGAGCCCGATGCGGGGCTCGATCCCAGGACCCTGTGATCATGACCAGAACCGAAGGCAGAGGCTTTAACCCACTGAGCCACCCAGGCGCCCCTAAATTTTACTCTTATAGTGACTAGTTTTACACCTAAATCTTTATGTACTTGTCTAGTTATTTTCTTCAGATACTTGTTCAGATTAAACTGCATGCTGGATCCAACTGCACATTGCTGTTTTTGATAAATACTACCAAGTGGAGCGGTAGGAAACCCTGTTCTGGTTTAGACTCCTCATGGAGTGTTTTTTGTTAGCTTTACTAATACTGGAGTTTGAAATAAAATGCCCAAAATGCTTCTTCCATTTTAAATGAGAAAAAGTAACACAGTACTATTTAGGATTCATAGCCTTTGTTACCATTATCGTCAGGGCTCACTCATTCAGAGAAGGACCCATTCAACCTAAGGGAAAGGGCTGTAGTTAAGACTGTATGTACCAAGTGTTAGGAGAGCATAGAGGATGGAACTGCAAAGACTTAGGGTATTTGGATAAAGGCTTTGCAGAAAATAGGACATTTAAGTTAGAATATGACAGAACATTCTTTGTCATGGTTTAATTATGAAGTAGTGATTTTCACATTGGGACCATGATATGTTCTGAAAACATTTTAAAATACTTTTTATTATGAATAGTTTCAAACATATATCACAATAGTTCAGATAGTATAATGAACTCCGTTCAATGCTGACTTCCTAAAAATAGGCACCCAACCAACCTACTATTAAGGTAAATCTGAGTTTATTGCTTCCCATGGTAAGTGAGATAATACTTAGTAGCTATATTAGTTTCCTGGGGCTACATTAACAAATTACTACAAATTGGGTGGCATAACAGAAAGGAATAATAGTTATTTGAAACTTTTATTTTCCTAGAGAAGAATTCCCGGAATAGTAAAGTCAGGTTGATAACAGTAGAGTGGTAAAGTCATGTTTATGAAGACAGTAAGCCTTGTGAGTGTAATTGGTTTCAGTTTTCAATCCCCAAATACTATCATAGAACTTGAGTTATTAACAATTTGCCAGTTCTTATTTTGTTTCTCTCACCTGCTTCCTCAGTGGTACCCTGATTTAGTTAGCTACCCACCTCCCTCCCTACATCATTTTTTTCCTTTTTTCCCTTTTTCTGCCATACATAATAGATGTTTATTAACCATTTATTAGCAAGAATAGAATAGTTCATAGGTCTATGTAAGGTTGATAAAGTCTCTGCTTTCTGACTTTTATTGTGGTCTTACTGAACTTGATGACAGATTTACTCAAATGGATATTAGTATACTTCAGAGTCAGGACACTGTTACCTAAGCTTACTGTTGGTATCAGGTAACCAGAATCATGTGACCCATTGTTTAGGGACGATACTGTTTAGGGATCAAGCCGTAGTATAAGTACCAGCTCTGAGGCTTGATAGATTTTTTTTTTTTTAATTTAGGCATAATGTATATATAGTGAAGATACAAATCTTTATACTTTTTTTTAAAAAAAGATTTTATTTTAAGTAATCTCTACGCTCAACGTGGGGCTTGAACTTAAACCCCGACATCAAGAGTCATATATGTTCTACAGACTGAGCCAGTCAGTTGCCCCTGAAAGTTTTTATTTAGAGATCATATATATATGCTTTACCTTTGTTGATAAACTTTTTTTTTTTTTTTAAGATTTTATTTATTTATTTGTCAGAGACAGAGGGAGAGAGAGTGAGCGAGCACAGGCAGACAGAGAGGCAGGCAGAGGCAGAGAGAGAAGCAGGCTCCCTGCCGAGCAAGGAGCCCGATGTGGGACCCGCTCCCAGGATGCCGGGATCATGACCTGAGCCGAAGGCAGCCGCTCAACCAACTGAGCCACCCAGGCGTCCCTAAACTTTTTATTTTGGATTAATTTTTAATTGACAGAAAAATTGCAAACATTGTATAGTTCCCATTTACCCCTTAACTAGTTTATCCCTTTTTAGCATCTTGTATTACTATGGTAACTTTACCCAAACTGAGAAACTGATATTGGTATATTAATATTTATACCCAAACTCTAGACATTATTTGGATTTTACTAGTTTTTTCATTAATCTTCTTTCTCTAGGATGCAGTCCAGGTGCCACATTGTATTTAGTTTTCTCATTTCCTGGGTTTCTTCTGGTCTGTGATAGCTCTGTTTGATTTTTTAACAATTCTTGAGGCCAGATTTGCTTAAGAATATCCCCCCCCACTTTGGGTTTGTCTGTTTTTTTCTCATGTTTAGACTGCAACTTTGACAATATAACAGAAGGTAAATAAAACCTTCATACAGGTATACACTTTTTATTTAAAATAACATACATATAATGAAGAGTTTTACCCTTTTTAAGGTTTATTTTATTTTATTATTTTTTAATTTTTTAAAGATTTTATCTATTTTTTGGGGGTGCCTGGGTGAGTCAGTTGGTTCAGCAGCTGCCTTCAGCTCAGGTCATGATTCCAGGGTCCTGGGATCTAGCCTGCATCGGGCTCCTTGCTCAGCAGAGAGCCTGGTTCTTTCTCCCCCTGTCACTTTGCTTACTTGAGCTCTCTCTCTGTCAAATAAATAAAATATATATTTTTAAAGATTTTATTTATTTGTTTGACAGAGAGATACACAGCAAGAGAGGGAACACAAGCATGGGGAGTGGGAGAGGGAGAATAGGCTCTCCAGAGCAGGGAGCCTGATGGTGGGCTTGATCCCAGGACACTCAGGTGATAACCTGAGCCAAAGGCAGAAGTTTAACGACTGAACCACCTAGGCACCCCTTAATTATTTATTTTAGAGAGAGAATGCTTGCAGTGGGGAGGAGTAGAGGGAGGAGGGAAGGGAAAGTCTCAGACTCCCCACTGAGTGGAGAGCCTAATGTGGGGATTCATCTCAAGACCATGAGATCACCTCCTGAGCCAAAATCAAGAGTCAGAAGCTTAACTGAGCCACCCAGGCGCCCCTAATTTTTTTTTTTTTTTTAAAGTGTCGAGAAGTATATCCTCCAGTAAGGGAAAAAAAGGGGAAATTTTTTTTTTTTTTTTTTTTTTTTTAAGATTTTTTTTTATTTATTTATGAGAGAGAGAGAGAGAGCGAGCACAGGCAGACAGAATGGCAGGCAGAGGCAGAGGGAGAAGCAGGCTCCCTGTAGAGCAAGGAGCCCGACGTGGGACTCGATCCCAGGACGCCGGGATCATGACCTGAGCCGAAGGCAGCTGCCCAACCAACTGAGCCACCCAGGCGTCCCAAAAGGGACAAATCTTAAGTATATGACTTGTTGAAAAGTTAACATACTTAATGCATCCTTACAGCTACCACTCAGATGAAGATATAGGTCATTTCTGCCACATATCTCCCAATCTGGGTTTGCCTTTTCACTCTTTGTCTCTAGATGAACAGAAATTTTAATTTTGATGAAGTTCATCTTTTAAATAGTTTTCTTTCTTATTACTTTTTGAGTCCTGTTTCAGAAATCTCTGCCTCCCCTAGCGCATAAAGGTATTATCCTGTACTTTTGAAGCTTTAAGGTTTAAGCTTTTACAGTTAGGGCTCTGATCCATCTTAATTAATTTTTTGTGTCCTGTGTGAAGTGTTTTAGGGGTCAGGGTTCTTTTTTATTTTCCACTCAGATATTGAGTTGTCCCTTATCTTCCTGCTGAATTCTGTTGACACAACTTTGTCATAAATAAAGTGGCCATACACATGTGGATCTGTTTCTGGACTTTGTTCTGCTGGCCTAATTATCTTTATATATATATTAATACCACGTTGTCTTATTTATAACTGTAGCTTTTTAAAAATTTTTTTTAAGATTTTAATAATTTGAGAGAGGGAGAGCAAGAAGCAGATGCAGGGAACCTGACGCCAGGTGCAATTCCAGGACCTGGGGACTGTGACCTGAGCTGAAGGCAGATGCTCAACCAGCTGAGCTACCCAGGGCCCCCTAGAACTGTAGCTTTATAGTAAATCTTGAAATCTGGTAATGTAACTTCCTTAGTTTTATTCTTTAAGATTGGCAATTCTAAGTTATTTCCTTTTTAAATTTTTAATACTTATTTATTAGGGAGACAGAGCACAAGTAGGGGGAGAGGGAGAAGCAGGCTTCCCGCTGAGCAGGGAGTCTAGTGCAGGGCTCAGTCCCAGGACGCTGGGATCAGGGATCATGACTTGAGCCAAAGGCAGAGGCTTAACCCACTGATCCACCCAGGCACCCCTAAGTTATTTGCTTTTATAGGTAAGTTTTCGAATCTGTCAGTTTATCCCAAACAAACTATTCAAAACCCTGCCTTTTTTTAAACATTGTAGTTGCATTGAATTTAGCAATATTGAAACGAGTCTTCTAATCCTTGGACATGGTATATTTCTCTATTTATTTAGGTCTTCTATAATTTCTCTCAGCAATGTTTTGCAATTTTCAGTGTAGAATTCTTACACATATTTGTTTTAGGTACTTAGGTCTCTCTCTCTCTCTCTCTCTTTTTTTTTAAGATTTTATTTATTTGAGAGAGAGAGCACTAGGGGTGGTGGGGGGAAGGGGCAGAGGAGAGGGCCAAGCAGATGAGCAGGGAGCCTGCGTGGGGTTCGATCCCAGGACCCCTGGATCATGACCTGAGCCGAAGGCAGATGCTTAACTGAGCCACACATGTGTCTCTGGTATCTTATTTTTGATATTCTCATAAACAGTATTTTTAAAGTTTCATTTTTCAGTTGCTGCTAGTGTGTATGAAAATACAGTTGATTTTTGTATGTGACTTTGTATTCTGGGCATTGCTAAATTTACTTATTTAAAAATTTTGTAGATTCTTTTGCATCTTTGGTCATGAGTGGTATTGGCCTATAATTTTCCTTTTTTATAATCTTGCCATTTATTTTTATTTTTAATTAAAGTTTTTTTTTTTTTTTTTTTTTAATGTGAGAGAGAGAGCATTGGTGGGGAGGGATAGAGGGAGAGGATCTCAAGCAGATGCTCTGCTGAAGGTGGAGCCTAGTGCAGGGCTTGATCCCACAACTCTGAGATCATGACCTGAGCCAAAATCAAGGGTTGGACACTCAAGCAACCTAGCCACGCAGGCACTGTAATCTCGTCATTAAAAAAAAAAATCAGTTATACAAGCAAGACTGATTTAATATTTGAAAGTCATTCTAATTCACTCTATTAACATAAAGGAGTAAAATTTCCATAGATGCAGAAAAAGCATTTCACAAAATTCAAAACCTATTTGTAATTAGCTACAAACTTTTAATTAACAGCAGAAGTGAAGTATTAAAATCTGATTAAAGATATTTACCCATACCCCTCCCACTCACCCCCCAAAAAACCCCTACAAATAATATCACACTTGATAAAATACTGACGCTCATAGCCTTTGGGTTTCGGAAGCAGACACTAATGACCATAGGAATATTTTTAAAGATTTGACTCAGTCATTTTAGTGAGAGAACGCGTGCTCGAGTAACTAACACACACACACACACACACACACACACACACACACACAGGCGCGCGCGTGCGTGCACACGTTCCCTCTAGCCAGGGGAGGGGCAGAGGGAGAGAATCTCAAGCAAACACCTGTGCCGAGTGTGGAGCCTGATGCAGGGCTAGATACCACGACCGGATCATAACCTGAGCCAAAACCAAGAGTTGAACACTTAACTGACTGGAGTCACCCAGGGGAGTCATCCATAGTAATACCATATTTTATTTTATTTTACTTTATTTATTTATTTTTAAAGATTTTATTTATTTGACAGAGATCACAGTAGGCAGAGTCAGGCAGAGAGAAAGGGGGGGAAGCAGGCTCCCTGCTGAACAGAGAGCCGGATGCAGGGCTCGATCCCAGGACCCCGAGATCACGACCTGAGCCAAAGACAGAGGCTTAACCCACTGAGTCACCCAGGCGCCCCATAGTAATATTTTTAAAGCCAATCCCAGAAATCTTAACATCCTATCAATAACTGTTATAGCGACTAGCCTATAAGAAGACAATGGAGAGAAAATAATCAGAATGCATAGTTCATAGCAGTTGTTTCATAAAACTTTTATTTCAGTTATGTAATTGTGTCTGGGTTAGGATTTTAAATGTATTTCTTTAGTATTACAGTCAGAACACCTAGGAGCCCACTCTCCCAGAAGGTTGTCTTTTAGAAGTTTTCTGGCCACATGAAACCTTTGCTCTTTTGTTTTTTTTTTGAGGCTGTTTTGTGACACATTATTTTTCCTTACCAGTTTTACCGAGGAAGCCTGTTGTCTGTAGACAATAAACTGCATCTATTTAAATTATACAGTTCGGGGGCGCCTGGGTGGCTCAGTGGGTTAAAGCCTCTGCCTTCGGCTCAGGTCATGATCCCAGGGTCCCGGGATCGAGCCCCGCTTTGGGCTCTCTGCTCAGCGGGGAGCCTGCTTCCTCCTCCCTCTCTCTCTGCCTGCCTCTCTGCCTACTTGTGATCTCTGTGTGTCAAATAAAATAAATAAAAAATCTTTAAAAAAAAATAAATTATACAGTTCGGGGGCGCCTGGGTGGCTCAGTGGGTTAAAGCCTCTGCCTTCAGCTCAGATCATGATCCCAGGGTTCTGGGATCGAGCCCCACATCGGGCTCTCTGCTCAGCAGGGACCCTACTTTCCCTCCTCTCTCTCTGCCTGCCTCTCTGCCTACTTGTGATCTCTGTCTGTCAAATAAATAAGTAAAATCTTTAAAAAAAAATAATACAGTTCAGTGAGTATTGACAGTGCAACCATCACCACAAAATAAAGAACATATCCATCATCCCTAAAAGATTACTTTGTCTGCGAACCCTAGGAAACCACTGATCTGCCTTTTTGTTTGGTTTATTTTAAAGGCATATGAATAATGAATAAAACAATTTTTAAATAGGCTTTTTTTTAGAATAGTTTGGTTTACAGAAAAACTGAAAAGGTAGTATAGTTCCTGTAAACAAACCTGTACCCAATTTTTCCTATTACTGACATCTTTGTTAATATTGTACATTTTTCATAATTAACAAACCAGTATTGTATGTTATTAAGTAAAATCCGTAATTTATTTAGATTTCCTTAGTTTTTCCCAGTGTCCTTTGTTCCAGGATTATATCAGATATCCTATTTTCTTAATTTTATGTCTTCTTAGGCTCCTCTTGGCTGTGACAGTTTCTCAGATTTTTTTTTAAAAGATTTTATTTATTTATTTGACAGAGAGAGGGAGATCACAAGTTGGCAGAGCAGCAGGCGGGCAGGGGGGCGGTGGGTGGGAAGCAGGCTCCCCGCTGAGTAGAGAGCCCAATGCAGGGCCTGATCCCAGGACCCTGAGACCATGACCTGAGCTGAAGGCAGAGGCTCAACCCACTCAGCCACCCAGGTGCCCTGTTTCTCAGATTTTTAATGACTTTGACAGTTGGAGGAGTACTGGTCAAGTATTTTCTAGGATGCTTCTGCATTGGAATTTGTCTGTTCTTTTTCTATATGGTTAGACTAGGGTTATAGGTTTTTGGAACTGATCTGTTCTATGTAAAGAAAAATATCCTAAAAAGTAGAGTAACCTTACTTCTTAAGGCTGCAGTGTCTCTTTGAGTGGTTTTGAGAGTAAAAAAATAATCCTGAAACACTGTGCAGTATCTGGCATAATACAAATAATATAATGAAAAAAGAGCCCTGGACACACCTGGCTAGCTTAGTCGGTTGAACATCTGACTCTTGGTTACAGCTAAGGTCATGCTCTCAGGGTCTTGAGATTGAGCCCCACATTGGGCATTGTACTCAGCAGGGAGCCTGCTGAAGATTCTTTCCCTTTCCCGTCTCCCTGCTTGTGTGCTCATGCGCGTGCTCTCGCACACACTCTCTCTCTCTCTCTCAGATAAATAAATCTTAAAGAAAAAAGAGCCCTGGACTAAGCATAAATGCCTTTTTAAAGTATATCTTGAAAGCACTTTTTGGTTTTTGCTTGCTTCATAGAGACCCTTCATTAAAGTTTTTTGAATCCCTCTTAAAAAAAAAAAAAACCAAAGACATTTACCCATACCTTCTTAAGTTATTCTTAAATATTTCTTTTTCCTTTTTTTTTTTTTTTAATTTTATTTATTTATTTGAGAGAAAGAGCAAGTAGCAGAGAGAGAAGGAGAGGCAGACTCTCTGCTGAGGCAAGGCACCTGACGGGCTCCATCCCAGGACCCGGGGATCATGAACTGAGCTGAAGGCAGGCGCTTAACTGACTGAACCATCCAGGCAACATCTTAAATATTTCTCTAAAATAGGGGTTCCTGGGTGGTTCAGTTGGTTAAGTGTCTGCCTTTGGTTCAGGTCCTGATGCCAGGGTCCTGGGATCAAGTCCCATGTTGAACTCCCGTCGAACTCCCTGCTTGGTTGAGAGCCTGCTTCTGCTCCCTCTTCAGCTTCCCCTGCTTATGTACTCTCTGTCTGTGTCAAATAAATACATAAAAATATTATTAAAAGAGCTTTAAAAATATATTTCTACAAAATAAACTTATTTAGGCCTTAGATCTTATGGCAGTTGTTGAGACAAATTACCCAGAATTAGGATTGATTGCAGGTTCTGTTTTTACCAGTGAAAAGTTTTTTATAAGGGTTGGCAGTAAGGAAATAGAGCTACCTTGAGATTTCTCTGAAATCTTCCTTGCTGCCATATCACTTAGAAAATTTCACTTTTGGGGGCACCTAGGTGGCTCAGTGGGTTAAGCCTCTGCCTTCGGCTCGGGTCATGGTCTCTGGGTCCTGGGATCGAGACCCGCGTCGGGCTCTCTGCTGAGTAGGGAGCCTGCTTCCCCCACACCTCTGCCTGCCTCTATGCCTGTTTGTGATCTCTCTCTCTGTCAAATAAATAAATAAAATCTTTAAAAAAAAGAAAAAAAAAGAAAATTTCACTTTTTCAGGTTAATTGTGTTGAATGAATTCCATCCCAGTGCTACTTTTCTCTGCTGCTAGCAAAATTAAAGCTTTTCTTTAAACAAGAATTGGCAGAAAGGAATTAGATCTCTACTTAATTTTTGGAAAGGTTAGGGATTAGGATGACAGCATTTGTTACCTAAAGCATTTGTGATATTTTAATAGTGTCATTATAGTGTAGATGTTTGGAAACAAAATGTTAATTTCATATTGGAAAGCTGTTTAAGATTTTTTTTTAATTTGTAGTTAATTTTCTTAGAATGTCCTTGAGGGGCGCCTGGATGGCTCAGTGGGTTAAGCCTCTGCCTTCTGCGCAGGTCATGATCCCAGGGTCCTGGGATCGAGCCCCACATTGGGCTCTCTGCTCAGCAGGGAGCCTGCTTCCCTTCCTCTCTCTCTGCCTGCCTCTCTGCCTACTTGTGATCTCTGTCTGTCAAATAAATAAATAAAATCTTAAAAAAAAGTCCTTGAGGTGCTAATGTGAGAAAATTAAAATTGTCAGTTTTCAGGCCCTCTTGGGGGATAAGGTAGGCGAAAAAGTATTTGTCTCACAGGGATAGAGATGTTTATTAACAGCCTAGAAATTTTTGTTTGTTTATTTCTGGATCCTGTTCTGTTTGACTGATCTGTTTGTCTGTCTCTAAGCAAATACCATACTATTTGGATTACTGAAGTTTCATGGTAAATTTTGAGATTGAATATGGTAGAATCTTAAAAATTATTCACTGTTTTCAGGATTGTTTTAACTATTCTAGATCCTTTGCATTTTCATATGAACTTCAGAACCATCTTGTCATTTGCTGTTTTTCAGAGGCTGTTGGGATTATGATTGAGATTATGTTGAAATTGTAAACTGGAGAGAATTGATATCTCAGTATTGATTACTTTTAAACTAGTATATGCTATTATATTTATTTAGATTTTCTTGATATCCCCTTAACATAGTGTTTTGTTTTCAAGGTAGAGTTTTTACACATGTTGTTAAATTTATTCCCAGTTGTTTTATATTTTCTGTTGTTACCACAGTGTAGTTTGAAATGTCTGGTTTTCTGTTTGCTTCTAGTATTAGAAATGCAATTGATTTTTGTATATCAAACTTCTGTACTGAGACCTTGCCAAATTTACTAGTTGTCGTTGATTTTTTTTTTTTTTTTTTAAAGTAATCTCCATCCCCAGTGTTGAGCCCGGTGCAGGGCTTGAACTCAGCAACCCTGAGATTAAGACCTGAGCTGAGGTCAAGAGTCTTGACACTTAACCAGCTGAGCTACCCAGTTGCCCCTAGTTTTAGTAGATTTTTAAAATTAGTGTCTTAGGATTTTTTTTTTTTAAGATTTTATTTATTCATTTGACAGACAGAGATCGCAAGCAGGCAGAGAGAGTGGGGAAGCAGGCTCCCCGCTGAGCAGAGAACCCAATGCGGGGCTCGATCTCAGGACCCTGAGATCATGACTGAGCCGAAGGCAGAGGCTTTAACCCACTGAGCTGCCCAGACATCCCATGTGTCTTAGGATTCTTTTGCACGACTAGTCATGTCATCAGCGAAAGAAACAATATCATTTTATGTGCCTTTTATTTCTTTTTCTTACCATTATTGCATTGGCTAAGACTACCAGTACTCACACTGAATAGAAGTGGTGGATTAGACATCCTTGCTTTCTTCCCCCATTCTTTGGAGGAAACCATTTAGAGTTTAGCGTTATGTATGATGTTAACTATAGATTTCTTTGTAAATGCTCTTTATCTGATTGTTGGCATCTCCTTTCCTGGTTTGCTAGTTTGCTTTGAGTTTTCATTATGAATCTGGTGAGTTTTGTCACATACTTCATCTGAGTATATTGAGATGAACTTTAGGATTTTCTTTTTTATTCTGTTAACATTTGGATTACATTAATTGATTTTGTATGATTTATTAACCTTTTATTTCTGGGATAATCCCTACTTAAGAGGTATCTTTGTATACACATATGGATTTGGGAGCACCTGGGTGCTGCAGTTGGTTAAGCCTCGACTCTTGATTATGGCTCAGGTTGTGATCTCAGGGTGGTGAGATCAAGCTCCGCTGTGGGCTCTGCTGTGCACAGTTTTCTTAAGACTGTCTCTCCCCCCCACCCCCACTCATCCACACAGTCTCTCTCTAAAATAAATAAATACTCTTTTATATGTGGATTTGATTTGCTAATACTTCGTTAAGGAATTTTGAGTCTTGTGTTGATGAGAGTTACTGATCCATAATTTTGATTTTTTTTGTAATGTTGTTAGGGTTATGCTCATCCCATGTCATGATTGGAAAGTGTTCTTGTTCTCTTCTTTTAAAAAAATAGTTTATGTAAGATCAGTCCTATTCCCTTAAATGATTTTTTAAAAATATTTTTTTTATTTATTTGACAGAGATCACAAGTAGGCAGAGAGGTAGGCAGAGAGGGAGAGGGGGGCAAGCAGACTCCCTGCTGAGCACAGAGCCCGATTGGGGGCTGGATCCCAGGACCTTGGGATCATGACCTGAGCTGGGGGCAGAGGCTTTAACCCAGTGAGCCACCCAGATGCTCCCCCTTAAATGATTAATTAGAGTTTTCTTTGTTGGGAGATTTTTATGCCCTTCTGTTTTAAACTTTTTTGTTTCTTTGTATTTAAAGTGTGTCTCTCTCAGAAAGCAAATATTTGTGTCTTTTTATCGTATCTTCTTATTTTCTTATTCTGAAAATCTTGGCTTTTAATTGGAATTTTTATTTTTTTTTCTTTTTAAGAATTTTTTTTAATACAGAGAGGGAAGCACAAGCAGGCAGAATAACCAGGAGAGGGAGGAGAGAAGCAGGCTCCCCTCTGAGCAAGAAGTCAGATGTGGGGCTCAGTCTCAGGACCGTGGGATCACGATCTAAGCTGAAGGCAGTTGCTTAACCTAGCCACCCAGGCATCCCTTAATTGGAGTTTTTAAATCTATTATTCATATATTATATAAATTGATAGGGCTGGATTTGGGTTTGTCTCATTTGATTTTTGTAATTATTTTACTGTTCCATTTTGATTCCTCTCTTAACTTGTTGTCTGTTCCTTTTTGCATATATTTTTAGTGATTTTGCTAGGGCTTGTGATATGCATCATCAACCTCTCACAGACTGTACTGTACTATTCACATGAACTATAGATACCTTACAACGGTGTAACTGTATTTATGTCCCTATCTTTTGTGTTACAGTTGTCATATATTACATTCTCTATGTTGTAAATTATGTTATCATTTTTACTTTAAACATGTATGTAAATTTTTAATTTTGTTCTTAAGAGATTTTGTTTATTTGTGAGAGAGTGAGCGAGATGAGCAGGGGTAGGGGCAGAGGGAAAAGGGAGAGGCAGACTCCCTTCTGAGCAGGGAGCCTGACTCTGGGCTCGATCCCAGGACCCTGAGATCATGACCTGAACTGAAACCAAGAGTTAGACACTATGCCACCCAGGTGCCCCTGGAGCTTATAATCTTTTAGGAAGAACAACATATAGCAAATCATTATAAGTTTGCATACTATTTTACATTGGGTTTGAGGTTAACAAGAGCAGTATATTTACCAGGACTCCATATTGAATCATATTTAAAAATGCTTAGGGGTAGCTGGCTGGCTCAGTCAGTAGAGCATGCAACTCTAGTTTAAGCCCCACATTGGGTGTAGAGATTACGATCTTTTAAAGTAAAATGCTTAATAATTTTTAATCCTTTGAATAAAAACTTTTAACAAGCTATTTTATATTTCTTTATTATGTATTTTATATAGCTTTTTATCCACCACTATTTCCCCCACTGTGAAATGCATATTGCCTTTTGTATCCTCAGATTTTTACATTACTTTTTACAGATCCAGTCGTTGTTGAAAATAGTAGTAAGGGGGCGCCTGGGTGGCTCAGCGGGTTGGGCCTCTGCCTTCGGCTCGGGTCATGATCTCGGGGTCCTGGGATCGAGCCCCGCATCGGGCTCTCTGCTTGGTGGGGAGTCTGCTCCCCCCTCTCTCTCTGCCTGCCTCTCTGCCTACGTGTGATCTCTGTCTGTCAAATGGATAAATAAAATCTTCAAAAAAGAAAAGAAAAGAAAATAATAGTATGTATATTTTTCCTGGCTTTCCTGTGAATGGTTCTAGAGTTTTTACTTTTAAGTTTTAAATACTTTTAAGTACATATTTTTATATAAAAAATTTTCAGAAAACATATACCAACATTAATTATATATGGGTGGTATGATATACATAATTTTCACTTCCTGTCATTTTCTGTACCACCAGTAAAATGCAATATATACATTTTACTCTTTTATTTTTTTTTAAAGATTTTATTTATTTGACAGAGATCACAAGTAGGCAGAGAGGCAGGCAGAGAGAGAGGGGGAAGCAGGCTTCCAGCTGAGCAGAGAGCCCAATGTGGGTCTTGATCCCAGGATTCTGAGATTATGACCTGAGCCAAAGGCAGAGAAGGCTTAACCCACTGAGCTACCCAGGCACCCCCATTTTACTTTTTTTTTTTTTTTAAAGATTTTATTTATTTATTTGACAGAGATCACAAGTAGGCAGAGAGGCAGGTGGGGGGCGGGGGGGGGCGGGGAGGGGCGGGGTGCGCAAATCAGGCTTCCTGCCGAGCAGAGAGCCTGATGCGGGGCTCGATCTCAGGACCCTGGGATCATGACCCGAGCCAAAGGCAGAGGCTTTAACCTACTGAGCCACCCAGGGCCCTCCCCCATTTTACTCTTTCATGTGAAAACGATGGTGAGCATTTCTTTCAAAAACGAAAACTATATGTACTATTTACTAATAAATTCATAGTTCAACTGTTGCTATGTAAAGAGGCTTTTTCTCAAGTCCAATCCTAGTTTTTTTTGTTAGGGCCCAAGTAGTATCTGCTTGGCCTTTTGTGAATTAGAGATGTCAACATAATTGATTATTTCCCTCCATCTTTTTGTTTTCCTCAGCTCTTTTACTAAATAAAACTCTCTTTACCTGTGCTCTTAATTTGAGTGATTGTTATCTCTTATTAAAGAAAAGCGTTTCAACAAGCTAGGGTCTATATGTTTCTAAATTATTATTAGTAGAACCATTGCAGATATTTCCCAGTGACTTTAATTGTTCTCTGTAGAAGAATCACTTGAGAACCCAGTGTAATATTTTAACTGAGTGAATCTTTTCTCCTTTTCATTTCAGTTGGAAAGACATCCTTGATCACCAGATTCATGTATGACAGTTTTGACAACACCTATCAGGTATTTTATTTTTGCTAATTTAGTAGTTGTCTCTGTTTTGTGTTAGAAGTATTATTTAAGGTCTTTTTAAAAATCTGCTTATTTGTATAAAAGCACTTTCTGTAATCTGTAAAATGCTGTATAAATACCAAGTATAGCTGATTTTGCTCATAGGCCTCAATCTTTGCACTTGATTTCTTTATTTCCTCTCCCAAAGTACATTGAAAGATAATCACAGATTACGATCTGGGATTGAAGTAGGAGTGATTGGAGATATTCTCTTAATGTGGTTCAAGCCTAGGATTCTGTGACCTTTTGATCTATACTTAAAGTCAAGAATAAATGAATGATGTAATTCGAAATCATTAACAGAAGGAGATTTGGGATTTTCACAAAATGTGGAAATTAAACAGCACATTCCCAAATAATCAGTGAATAATGAATTAATCAACACTTAAAATAATGTGAAGCTATAAATTATGTGGGAGAATTTTCTCTAACCTCTGGTTTCTTATACAATTATTGTCTTCTGCATTTCTATAAAGAAGATCAGCAAGAGGCAGCACTAATGTGTCATCCGTCTTTTATGAAGATTCGAATTAGCTCCACATCAGTAACATTCAAGATGCTGAAATAGCTGACAATGTTTAGTTTTGCATCCATTCTTTCTGTTTTTCCTGCTGTTGGCTTAATTCTTTTGGGTGATTAACTTTTTCTTTTTTTTTCTTTTTTCTTTTTTTTTTTTTTAAGATTTTATTTATTTATTTGACAGACAGAGATCACAAGTAGACAGAGAGGCAGGCAGAGAGAGAGAGGGAAGCAGGCTCCCTGATGAGCAGAGAGCCCGATGCGGGACTCGATCCCAGGACCCCGAGATCATGACCTGAGCCGAAGGCAGCGGCTTAACCCACTGAGCCACCCAGGCGCCCGGGTGATTAACTTTTTTGCCATAGTAGTTCTGCTTAGAATAAAATTAACTGAAAAGAAGAGCAGAAACAGGCTATGTTTTTCAGATTAATTTTATTTTTTTACATTTTAAAATTTTTTTTTTAATTTTTTAAAGATCTTATTTATTTATTTGACAGAGATCACAAGTAGGCAGAGAGGCAGGCAGGTGTTTGGGGGGTGGGGAGCATCGCTGCCGAGCAGAGAACCTGATGTGGGGCTAGATCCCAGGACCCTGGGATAATGACCTGAGCCAAAAGCAGAGGCTTTAACCCACTGAGCCACCCAGGCGCCCCTTCAGGTTAATTTTAATCTTTATGAGTTTGGTGTATAAATTATGTTCCAAAACTAGGATAGTGCAGTGGAAGGGAGGGGATTATTATACATAAAATCTTATTTTGTACTAATTTTGAGAACATTTATATGTGATAGCTGTGAGATCTGACAAGGCATATTTCTGTTTGTAGCTATTAAAAATTATTTTGGGCTGTTTATAACAAGCACAAAATAACATTAGTAAGTGACTTGAGAATGGTTTTTTCCCATATAAAAGAAGTCTGTAAGTAGAGTAGTTCAGACCTTTGTGGCAGCTCCACAGTCATTGGAACTTCTGACTTTGTTTAACCAGATCTAATACATGACTTCCATATGGAGGTTGCCTCATGTTATTGAATGGTTCTTGGAGTTCTGTCCATGGTATCCCAGGACAGGAGATACCATTTCTATCCAGGCAAGAAAAAGGAAAGGAGAAAAACCAAGAGTGCACCTCTCAACTGAGTCAACCCCATTTATTTAAAGCTCAAAGAAGGTTGGAAAATGTAGTCTTTTTAGTGGGAAAAGTATGGATTTAAATAAATGATTGTTTTAGTAAGAAAGGGAACGATGGATATTTGTGTAGAAAATTAGCTGCCTCTGCCATCTTGACTGATTAAATGAGGTTCTATGGGTGAGATTTGTTAAATATAGTCCTATACTATTCCTGTGCATTCCACAGGTTTGTCAGTTAGATGCTTTTGCACAGTAATTCAAGTTTATGAACCCATTATCCCAGCCTATAGCAGAACGGCATATACATTTTCAGACTGGATGTTGTAAGATGGAATTCATACCTAGGTTATGTGTATTTAAGACCTATATATAGAAATGTAATTGAAATACATAGTCACATAGTTTAGGATAAAGGGGAAAGCTAGGTTGCTTGGTTTCTTTCTTTCTTTCTTTAGATTTTTATTTGACAGAGAACACAAGCAGTGGGGGAGCAGTAGAGGAAGAGAGGGAAGCAGGCTCCCCACTGAGCAGGGAACCCAATGTGGGTCTTGATCCCAGGACCTTGGAATCATGACCTGAGCCAAAGGCAGATGTTTAACCATCTGAGCTACTCAGGCACCCCTTGCTTGCTTGCTTGTTTTTTTTTTTTTTCCTTAATATTTTATTTATTTGACAGACAGAGATCACAAGTAGAGAGGCAGCAGAGAGATGAGGAAGCAGACTCCCCGCTGAGCAGAGAATCGGATTGGGGCGGGGGACGGGGACGGTGGGGGGGGGGGCTTGATCCCAGGACCCTGGGATCATGACCTGAGGCAGAGGCTTTAACCCACTGAGCCACCCAGGCGCTCCCCTTGCTTGCTTTCTTTTTCTTTTTATTTTATTTTATTTTATTTTTAAAAGATTTTATTTATTTACTTGACAGACAGAGATCACAAGTAGGCAGAGAGGCAGGCAGAGAGAGAGAGAGAGAGGAGGAAGCAGGCTCCCTGCAGAGCAGAGAGCCTGATGCGGGACTCGATCCCAGGACCCTGAGATCATGACCCGAGCTGAAGGCAGAGGCTTAACCCACTGAGCCACCCAGGCGCCCCCTTGCTTGCTTTCTTAATAAAAGTCTGTGTATAACTGAAATCTACAAAACACTCAAAAAAAATTAAAGACCTAATATAAATGGAGAGACATCCTAGGCAAAGGGATTAGAAGAATTAATATTGTTAAGATGTTGATACTAACTACTGAAAGTAATCTACGGGTTTAATGTAGTCCCTATCAGATTTCTACTGCCATTTGTGTAGAAATAGCCAATTCTAAATTCCAAAAGCCAAAGCAATCTTGAAAAAGAAAAGTGGGGCTCTTGGGTGGCTCAGTCGGTTTTGTATCTGCCTTCGGTTCAGGTCATGAACCCAGGGTCCTGGAATCGAGCCATGCATTGTGCTCCCTATTCAGCGGTGAGCGTGCTCCTCCCACCCCTGCGCCCCTGCTCATGCTTGCTCTCTCTCTGACAGATAAATAAAATCTTAAAAAAAAAAAAAAATGTAGGAGGACTCATACTCCTGATTTCAGAATTTATTACAAAGGTACAGTAATCAGAACAATGATAGACACATAGACCAGTAAAATAGAATTGGGAATTCATAAGTAAATCCACATACCTATTGACAACTGATTTTCTTTTAAAAAATTTTTAAAAGATTCATTTATTTTAGGGGTGCCTGGGTGGCTCAGTGGGTTAAGGCCTCTGCATTCGGCTCAGGTTATGATCCCAGGGTCCTGGGATCAAGGCCCACATCGGGCTCTCTGCTCCACTGGGAGCCTGCTTCCTCCTCTCTCTCTGCCTCTCTGCCTACTTGTGATTTTTGTCTGTCAAATAAATAAATAAAATCTAAAAAAAAAAAGACTTATTTATTTTAGAGACTGTGTGAGCATGAGCTTGTGCACAAAGCACGGAGGGACACAGGGAGAAAGAGAAACTCAAGCAGACTCCCCATTGAGTGTGAAGTGCAATGTGGGGCTAGATCCCAGGACCCTGAGATTATGACCCAAGCCTAAATCAAGAGTCGGACATTCAACAGACCGAGCCACGCAGATGCCATACAAGTGATTTTCAATAAAAGCACCAGGCTCAACCTACAGAGTGGGAGGAAATACTTGAAAATTACATACGGGAGAAGGGTTTAATATCTAGGATCTATAAAGAACTGCATATCAATAATAAAATGACAAACTCGGTTTAAAAATGCATAGGACTTGAATAGTTCTTCACAGAGGTTGTACAAATGGCCAGTTAGCACATGAAAAGATGCTTAACATTATTAGTCATTAGAGAACTGCAAATCAGAATCACAAAGAGATTCCATTTCCTACCTGCTAAAGACGAGTATTACAAAAAAAAGAAAACATCAAATTCTGGCAAGAATGTGGAAAAATTGGAACCTTCATGCATTGCTTTTGGAAACTTAAAGTGGTGCAGCTGCTGTGGAAGCCAGTGTGGCATTTTCTCACAGAGTTTAATTAGAATTATCGTATGGCCTAGCAATTCCACTGTTCAGTATATACTGAGGAACTGAATATAGGAACTCACAGCAGCCAAAAGGTGGACACAACCTAAATGTCCATTAATAGATGAATGGAAAAAGAAATTGTCAGATATCCATACATTGTGATAAGTTATTGCTTATTGGGTACAGTTTTTGAAGTCATAAAAAAGCTTTAAAAATAGTATTGACAGTTATACATCATCGTGGATATAATCAGTGCCATTGAATTGTACACTTAACATGGTTACATTTCATTTTATTTTTAAAGAGTTTATTTGAGAGAGAGAGAGTGAGCACATGAGCTGGGGAAAGGGGTAGAGAGAGAGAGAAACAGAGACCCCACAAAGCAGGGAGCCCAATGCGGGGCTCGATCCTAGGACCCTGGGATCCTGACCTGAGCTGAAGTCAGCCACCTAACCAACGGAGGCACACAGTGCCCCAAAATATCATATTTTATGATAAATGTTTTACCACAATTTAAAAATAAAATCTATCTTAAAAAATATATCAGTGTCAGTATAGGTTCATCAGCTGTAACAAATGTACCACTTTGGCTGGGGATGTTGATGATAGGGAGTGTCATGCATATGTGGGGGTAAAGGAGTATATGGGAATTCTCTGCATTTTTTAGTTTTGCTATGAACCTAAAACTACTCTCAAAAAATAGCATTTTAGGGGCACCTGGGTGGCTCAGTCGTTGGGTGTCTGCCTTCAGCTCAGGTTATGATCCTGGGGTCCAGCATCAAGCCCTGCATCGGGCTCCCTGCTTGGTGGGAAGCCTGCTTCTCCCTCTCCCACTCCCTCTGCTTGTGTTCCCTCTCTTGGTGTGTCTCTGTCAAAATCTTAAAAATAGCATTTTAAAAAAACGGTTAAGATGGTTAATTTCATTATGTTTATTTTATCACAACTTCAATATATATATATAATAAATAATATATAAACTACAATATAAAGTATATAAATATATAAAATATAAAATAATAATAAATAACAAATATATATATAAAATAATCATTATATATTGGAAAGAGCTGGACTTTTATTCCCAACTCCACAGCAGAAGCTTTGTTCCCCTAGACAAGTTTTCTAACTTCTCTGAACCCCAGTATTGTTAGAATGATAAAAAATAGGGATGGCAGTAGCTGCTTTGGAGAGATGTATAAGGATTAGTGATGATGGTGTAAAAGGCCTAAAAGGATTCTCCAGCACATGTGCTTAGTTGATGGGAACCATTATCACTGAAAATTTTGTTCATTTGTACTTGGCTATGACGTCTTTATTCATTATTTCTCCTACAATAATAATTACCCTTTGAACCCTAAACTGCCATTAAACTATTATTATTTTTTAAAATTTTATTTATTTATTTGAGAGAGCACACATGAGTGGGGGGAGGGGTATAGGGAGAAACAGACTCAGCAGGGAGTCCCACACAGGGCTCCATCCAATGGGATTGTGACTTGAACCAAAGGCAGACACTTAACTGACTGAGCCACCCAGGCGCCCCCTAAACTATTATAATTTTTTTTTTTAAGATTTTATTTATTTATGTGACAGAGATCACAAGTAGGCAGAGAGGCAGCCGGGGAGGTGGGGAAGGAGGCTCCTCGCTGAGCAGAGAGCCCCATGCGATGCAGGGCTCGATCCCAGAACCCTGGGATCATGACCCGAGCTGAAGGCAGAGGCTTTAACCCCCTGAGCCACCCAGGCGCCCCAAAACTATTGTAATTTTTATTTTAGTTTTTAACTTCTTTGTTTTATTCTGTTTTACAGGCAACAATTGGTATTGACTTTTTATCAAAAACAATGTACTTGGAGGATCGAACAGTGAGTAATGCTTTCAGTGTGCAATTTTCTGCAACACTCCAGGGTACAAAACGATGATCAAAGCTATAATCGATGATTATCACTATAATAAGTTCTTAGCAAAGTTGAGAAAGTTAGTTTACAGGCTTTGAGAAAAACTATTATTAACAGAGTGGTAGTACTTAGCATTTTGACCTAATCTCCAAGTGAAATCCAAAGAGGAGAGAAAGTCAAGTTGTTTGGAAAATACTGAATGCCCTAGGCCTGCTAAATAAAATTTGTCATTCCCATTTGGAAAAATGATAACAAGCTGCTTTGCGATAATGAAAAGTGTATTTTCATAAAGACATTAGAGCTGCTAAAGACTTTTTGAGTGCTACTCTTGAGGCATTCAAAAGTATTTCATTTGAATTTCACATAATTTGTGAATTTCAGAATTTTATTTGTCAGAATGTGATGTATACTGAAGTGATAGTGAATAGATAGAGGTAATGTGTATTTATTTGTTGGATTTAGATACCTTTCTTTTGGAATGCTCCCTTTACACATAGTATAAATTCTGTACTCTAGCCCACTGTCCCTGGAAGAGATTCCTATCAACTAAACAGTGACTATCTTAAATGTAGTATTTTGGGAACTATGCCCAAAAAACATTATTGTATCTCTAATGCTATTTCCTATTAGTGTGTGAAAGTTTTTCTTTTGGATATTCTCTTTTATGGTTTAATATACAGCATGTAATTTCTTAAATTTTCAAAGCTTAGAAATTATTTATAATGGTAAAATAACTGAATGCTTGTTTTCAGGCTTTTCTTCCTTAAATGTAGATATGATAAAGTAAGAATGCAAAGAAATTTTTATAGAGAGTTGCAAAAAGATACTTGTCTGTTTTCTTAGGTTATATACAATGTTCTGGGAAGAAATATATAGGAGAAACATTAGCACAGTAGTCAGAGACCCAATTTCAAAGTGTTCTGGATCCAGTAGAAAAGAGACACATTCTAGCTTCAGAGAGGCTTTCAGAGAGGCATTCATTCCTTTACTCTGATAGCCAGGGCTGCTCATTGGCATTTACCTTCGTTTTTCCGTTTTATGCTCACTATTTGAACATCAACAGTCTACTTTTTGCTATCTGGAAGGCATAAGATTCAAAGAGACATTATAGGGAGTTTTTAAAAAGCTGTATTTCTGATTCTGTGAAATCTTTCACATTGCCGTATTTAAGTCACGTACCTTCAGAGCGAGCAAATTTTTAATACTACTCCCTTTTGAAAAAGTTTTGTGTTATTTTCATTCCTCATATCCCTGCAACCTTTTGCATGAGTCTGCTTTTTACCTTCTTCCCACTTTCCCCCTTTTAAAAACATTATTTCTTTTTTCTTTTTAGTATGAGTTTGGTTTTTTTTTTTTTTTTTATTTATTTTTTCCCATCCCACAGATCAGGCTGCAGCTGTGGGATACTGCGGGTCAGGAACGTTTCCGTAGCCTCATTCCCAGTTACATCCGTGATTCTGCTGCAGCCGTAGTAGTTTACGATATCACAAGTAGGTATTTTGCAACGGGTTGACCTTTCTTATTTTTCTTGCTTGTTTGACTGATTTTGTTGTTAGGTACGATTGCAATTATGGGACACAGCAGGTCAAGAGCGGTTCAGGAGCTTGATTCCTAGCTACATTCGTGACTCCACTGTGGCAGTTGTTGTTTATGATATCACAAGTGAGTGGGGGGGAATTAATGCGTTTCTAATCTTTCAACCTTTAGCCTAGCTGCATGCATGTTCTTGTCTTGTGCTTGTTTTCTATACTAGCATGTAAAAATGAGTTTTGTCATAGTAAACCTTATCATATACCAGCTAGGTCAGAAATATTTGCTTTGATGTTTGTACCAACTTTCTTTATTTCCATTGTGCCAGATTTTTTTGGCCTGGAAATTTTCCTTTAGATCTGATTATGAATCTTCTCCCAGGCTCTCTTAGTATCCTTTTATCCCTAAGTCACACCATAATTATGGTTGGAAGAATGTCACCTTTTTCATTTAACTTTATCTCAGGTTTCTCTAAAATAAAATAATTTGCATTTAAGCCTCTTGCCAAAATTTTTCAGTCCAAGGCTTTCTATTGAGGCTATTAAAAGCTGCTGCTAGCCAGCTTTTCTCTGCTTTCCGCTTCCAGACATCTTCTCTATAGAGGAAGGCAGAGAAAACGTAATAATGAGCAGTTTTCTAGTAATCATTTTCATTTGAATCATATCTGGATTCTGTGACTGACTTTATTGCTAACAAATTGCACTTTAATTTCTCTCCAACAAGAAATTTTAAATAGGAGATTAAAACAAGTAATGATCCTTTTTCTTTTCCCTGAAGACTGAGTAATGCCTTTGGCATTTTAAGTGCCTATAAATTTTCCACAGAATATGGTGACTGACAGGGAAATGCTCTCTGATTAAAATTGTCTTTGTAAATTGGTTTATTATAGATATTAGGCAATATTAAGCCATCATTCCACATAGTGGTCCATAATTCGTAGGAAAACTAGAATAATGTTACATCTTAAACTTATTTTAAAAAGAATCTTACATAAACTATTGGTTTGAGCTAGTGATATTCTTACTGTACATTTTTTCATATTAGCTCAACCAGAAGTGATATCTACTTAATTGCAATGGCAGAATTATAAGTTTGCATTCAGAGACCTTTTTTGGAGGTGGATTAGGGGCTATATGCAAGCTTTCTTTTCTTGAAGCTTTACTTTGGGTTGCTACTTGTTTAAAAAAGTGTATGTTCATTATTGTGCATTGACAAGTTTTGCAGCTTTAAAATGTTTGTGCTTACTTTAACCAAAGCAAGTGAGACCTTATGTATTTTTCTTTAAAAATTGTGCACATGTGGTTAAAATATTAGTAAACTGTTCTCTGAAGCTGCTGTAAAAAATACTGAAGTATTCTACTTAGAATCTAGTGCTAGGAAAAACGGATTTTGTTACAAGTGATTCTGATGCATTAAACTAATGAACCTCAAGTTAAAGTGATCACAAACTGAATAAGCAATGCAAACAGAGTGGTGTTGAAAGCTGTTTAAAGGCTTCATAAAT
The DNA here is from genome assembly GCF_010015895.1 of Lontra canadensis. Classification (NCBI taxonomy): domain Eukaryota; kingdom Metazoa; phylum Chordata; class Mammalia; order Carnivora; family Mustelidae; genus Lontra; species Lontra canadensis. The sequence goes on from NW_022631001.1 coordinate 24,837,094, forward strand.
TTTCTGGATGTGTTGGGATTTATTGGCTGACCTATTTTTGGAGATGCTTTCTTTGTCATGCTGGGTATGTGTAAGTAATCAAAAAACCATTGTGGCAATGTGACACCATATTATCTGCCATAGCTGTCCTTAACATTTTAAAAATTTCCCCCCCACCCCCCCTTACATCTGATACGTTACACTCATTGATCATGTTCAAAACTTTTAAACTACTATAAAAGGAGCTTTGAGGACTTTAGTCTTCTTATTTGTTTATATCACTGACAGTTGTACTCAGATAAAATGGAGTTATATTGCAGGCACATTAAAAGTGGGTCCTAATGTGCCGCCCCCTCCCCAACTTTTTGGGTTTTTTTGTTTGTTTGGTTGGTTTTGGTTTTGGTTTATCACTTGGGGAGGCTTTGCAGTAACACTAATCTCTTTGTCCACCCTCCTATACCAGATGTTAACTCATTCCAGCAAACTACAAAATGGATTGATGATGTCAGAACAGAACGAGGAAGTGATGTTATCATCATGCTAGTAGGAAATAAAACAGATCTTGCTGACAAGAGGTATAGAGTGATTTTGTGTGTGTATCAGATGTTTGATTTCTTCATTAATCAGCTTGTTATTTTTATTACTGAAGAATTGTTTTGAAAGGAAACATGTTTAATTCTTAAGTTTATACCCTACTTTTCCTCAGTGTGAGAACCTGAAATATAAATGTAAACATTAACCTCAGTCCTCAAAGGAAAATGAGTTTTTTTGTTTTGTGGAAGCCCATGTGTAAATAGCTTTTGTGCACATGAGGGGATAAAAGATTATTTACACATGAAGCTGGTAACTGTTTTGCATTTTTTAGGCCTCATAAACATGAGCAGTGTTCTGTTAAAGAACAAAATGTTTTAAGAGCAAATCCTATCTTTAAAAATTATTCATAATGATTAAATGCACACTCTTTTGGTAGTCTTATAAATATTCATTATAATTCAGTGGTGTAGTTTTTCTTTTTTTAAATTGTATGGTTGAACCAGACTGTGTAGTTGAACTGAATAGCTTGATTGTGATACTTTAGTCAAATGAGCAAAGCCATATTCAAGTCACAGGATGCAAAATTAACATTCACTGTAGGACCCATGGCTTGAATATCTGCCTTCAGCATCCTAAGTAATCTACTGGATATTTTTTCTGGTTTAAATAGTCTTGACCATTTTACTTAATAGTAGAAGCTTTTACTATTTGCTGTTTCTTTATTCATGAGTTGGATATTGAAATTCAGGTACTGAACTTGTACTATTAATTAAAATGTTGCAAAGAAAATCCAGTATGTTCAAAGGCTTGTGGAAATGTTAAGCCCATTTTTTCCCATGGTACCTCATTTGGAATTGGCAGTAGAATGACAAAAAAGTCTTTCTTGATTTAAAAGTAAACTCAGAATATGAGCATCTTTCCTTTATGAAAATAATTATTTGGACATCAATTGGCATCGTAAGTTTTCACTATTTTATTTATCTCCACTGTGAGAATTTGTAGTTCATGTAGGTATATATTCTTCTGGTAGAGAGTCCCTGGTACTTTCATTTTTAAGTAGGAAAATTGTATATGTGAATTGTTTACTGTTACAATAGCCAGAGTTATCTAAAAGGATGCATATAGCATCTGTTTTATTGTGTAATATTTCAATTGAGTACACAATGCTAGAAACTTACCTAAATTATACTTAAAGTGATTTTTTCCTTCAAGATAATATTTGTCCATTGGTTTGGAATTACTGTGTTTCTCAGCAATTTTTGCCAGACCATCACCCTTTAATTTTAAAATGAATAAAAGATTTAAATGTTTGTTTAAAAAAGCATTAGAAGAAAAATTTTTTGGTAGTAGGTGGGTGGCTCTTTATACGCATGGCATGAAATCCTAAAGCCATAAAGAGAAAGCTTGGTTAAGTCTGAATATATAAATACAAAGATCATATTCACCTGTTAGATCAGTCATTATTCAGAAGATTGATAATGAACAGTATTTCAAGAATCTAAATAAACAAGAACTCTCATGTACTGAAAATATAACAAATTTTTTAGAAAGATTTTATTTAGGTATTTGAGAGAGAGCAAGAGCACAAGTGAAAGGGGGTGGAGAGCAGAGGGAGAAGGAGAAGCAGACTCCCCACTGAGCAGGGAGCCTGACATGGGGCTCCATCCCAAGACCCGAGGATCATGACCTGAGCCAAGGGCAAATGCTTACCTGACTGAGCCACCCAGACACCCTGTAACTAATATAATTCAGGGATGAAACAGTTCAAAGTATCAGAATTTAAAATACTCATTGACTCGGGGCGCCTGGGTGGCTCAGTCACACATGCTATCATGTGTAGCATGATATCCTTTTTGTTAAAAAAAATAAGATGGTAGGTATGTTTATATATTCTTTTGCTTAGAACAAATTTGCATAAGCATACATGGAATTTAACTCACTTTACATCTTTGGGAAGGGATTGGGATTATGGAGGACTTTACTGTTAATGATTGGTCTTCTAAAAAAATTACTTTGTAATCAGGAGAGAATGTTTTAATAAAAATGATTCAAAGTTAAATGTCTTTATCACATTGAGAATTATATTATTTTGGTAAAAACTTGGAAGAAATACCAGAGTATATCTGTTTCAGCGTTTCAATATAAGCACCCCATTGTGTAGTACTTTCTATCCTTTGTAGCCAGTGATTCCCAAATGTTCTAAACCTGAGAATCAGTTGGTAAATATGGCTTCTTAGACCCTCTTTTAAGATTCTGGCTGTGAAGGGCCATGGTCAACTTTAAACATTTTAGGGTTTTATTTTTTTTAGTTTTATTTTTTCTTTAAAGATTTTATTTATTTATTTGACAGAGAGAGATCACAAGTAGGCAGAGAGGCAGGCAGAGAGAAAGGGGGGGTGGTGGGAGCAGGCTCCCTGCTGAGCAGAGAGCCCGATGTGGGGCTCGATCCCAGGACCCTGAGATCATGACCCAAGCTGAAGGCAGAGGCTTTAACCCACTGAGCCACCCAGGCGCCCCCATTTTAGGGTTTTAAATCCTCTCTCTAGATGCTGTAATTCAGTTAGTTCAGTGTGGGACCCTTGAATCTATAATGAGTCTTCTTGGGTGATTCTGACAAAATCAAACCATAGTTGGGACCATTGCTGTAGCTAACCTTCAGCCATTTTATCAGGGTGACTACTAGTTCTAAAACTAGGAAGAATTTCTGTCTGGAATCATTTATGTGTAGGATAATCATTCACTTAACAATAATCATTCAGAAGTATTTATTGAGTATCATTTATGTTTCAGAGGATGCTACTCTAGGATAGAATGGTGAACAAAAAAAGACAAGTCTCCAAGGAACTTTTTTTTTTTTTTAATTTTATTTATTTATTTGACAGAGATCACAAGCAGGCAGAGAAGCAGGTAGAGAGAGAGAGAGGGAGGGAAGCAGGCTCCCCGCTGAGCAGAGAGCCCGATGTGGGACTCCATCCCAAGATCCCCCATAAATTCATTCATTCATTCATTCATTTAGACTTGGTATTAGATATCCTAACATCTAATTAGGTGTCAGGTAGGCAATTGGATATTGGAGTCTGGAGTTCAGAGTAGCCGTCCAGACTAGATATGTAAGTTTGGAAGTAATCAGCATGTAGATGGTATTTAAAGCCACAAGACTGTATGAGATCACCAAAGGAGAGATTGTAAATAGAGACAAGGTCCAAGGAGTAAATTTTAGGGCAGGTTCCTGGGATCAAGCCCAGTGTCTGGCTCCCTGCTCTGTAGGAAGCCTGCTTTTCCCTCTCCCACTCCCCCTGCTTGTGTTCCTTCTCTCATGGTCTCTCGCTGTCAGGTAAATAGATAAAATCTTAAATTAATTAATTAACCAATTAATTAATTCTGTAGGTATATTTAGGGCTAAAGATCTGCAGATTGTCAACTTATTTTTAAATGTGTGTTTTTTAAAATGTATATACACGTGTAAATACATAGAGAATGAGGATAAAACAAGCAGATGTAGCAAAACATTAACACTTGGATTGTATAAGAGAATATCTGTGATGTTCTCTTTGCTTAGAATATTCATTTTCTTCTTTCCTGACTTTTCCAGAGAGTGGAGAATTTTTAGAGTAGTATCTTCTTATAAATAAGAAGATAGTTGAATCTAGTGCAGAGGCTTAAGTCTGGGGAATAAGGACAGTTTCCTCCATAGTAGCAGGACTAGAGGTAGAATATAAGGATACACACATGTAGATCAGTGGATAGATTTGGTGAGAGCTTGTGGAAATTCTCTTGTATTGCTTTGGTTTTCTGTATTGTAGGAAGCAGGGTTTGTCAGCTGATATTTTAGATCCATTTAATTAGAATATTTGCATATTTATTAAACACCTGTGTGGGGGCACCTGGGTGGCTCAGTGGGTTAAGCCTCTGCCTTCGGCTCAGGTCATGATCCCAGGATCTTGGGATGGAGTCCCACATCGGGCTCTCTGCTCAGCAGGGAGCCTGCTTCCCTCTCTCTCTCTCTCTGCCTGCCTCTCTGCCTACTTGTGATCTCTGTGAAATAAACAAATGAAATCTTAAAAAAAAACAAAAACAAAAACAAAACGTGTGTGCCCACTAGGCACTAGGAATACCAAGATAAGTGACATAATGTTTCACTTGAAGAGTGTATTACAGTTTGAGAGACACTGCTAATTATCATGCATTACCAAAAGCCCTATAAAATGTATCAAGAGACTTTAACATACATGTCTTTTGACTCACTTATTCCACTTAGAGAAATCCACAAAATCCATCCTGAAGAAATGACCCACAGTGCACAAAATATTATGTCAAGAAGTTTATAGTAGCATTTTCACAGTAGTATAAAATTTGGAAAAAACATTTTTAACAATTTGGGAGTGGTTATGTAAATTATAGTAGCAGATTGACAAATTGGTCATGAAAAACTTTTTTACCTGAAGTTTTTAATCATAAGGCTAAATTATTATGATCTAATATGAACATAAAATAGCCAGATATTAAGTTTTTAAAAACAAAAAAAATTGGGATGCCTGGGTGGCTCAGTTGGTTAAGCCACTGCCTTCAGCTCAGGTCATGATCCTGGAGTTCTGGGATTGAGTCCCACATCAGGCTCCCAGCTCCTTGGGGAGTCTGCTTCTCCCTTCTCATGCTCTCTCTCCCTCTCTCAAATAAATAAATAAAATCTTAAAAAAAAAAAATTATAGGATGAGCCCTGCCAAGTAAAAGCAAATCACTAAAAAAATTCCTTTTTAAAAAATTGTTTAGTTACGTATAACATATACACTGAAGTGCACAAATTTTAAGTGTACTGCAGCTTAATGAATCTTCAAACTAGTCTCACCTGTTAACTAGCACCCCGTCAAGAAAAGTTCTTTTCAGAATCTTGTTTATCATCTTTATAATATCAGTTTTGCAAAAAGAAGAATTTATCTTTAAAATTTTTTTTACAGGCAAGTATCAATTGAGGAAGGAGAAAGGAAAGCCAAAGAGCTGAATGTTATGTTTATTGAAACAAGTGCAAAAGCAGGTTACAATGTTAAACAGGTAAGTGATCTTGGAGTATTGGGTTGAGGTTATCAAATTGAAAAACTATTATGAAATAATTGTGTGAGTATCCCTGCTATAAGATTTTCTTCTAGTTGGGAACAGCAGGTCTCATGAACTAGCAACATATTACCCAGTGAAAAAATACAAATGTGGCATAGATTTTGGAAAAGGAGAAAAGGGTTGACAAATTTAAGATTGTGCACAGGACAACTATTTTCATTATGATTGCAAGGTTGTAAACTTACCCTACCCTCACTATATCCCTACTGGATTGTTTTAAGGTAAATTAAAAAAAAATTTCTTTTCTATTTTTAAGGGTTTAATGATAAAAGAAAGCAAGTATTTGCTGTCGGGAGTGATATTTTGATTGTAGTTGTGAAAGTATATTCTGGTTACTTCATCCTTAGTAACCTGCTATTGTTCTAACAGTGTTTATAAAGGAATGTTTTGGGGGAGCTGGAAAATGGGGGGGCACCTCACATTATCAAACGGTTTTCTATAAGTTAGAGTAGTGGTCCCAGATTTATAGGATTTTCAAACCAATAAGTAGTTTTTTCATTTCTAAGTGATCAGTAGAAGGTTAAAATAAAATCGTTTAACCCGAGTAAGTTGACTTTTATGAAAAATTCTTTATATTGTTTTCACTTTCTTTCCCATATCTCGTTGCCTTGAAATAATGTAAGTAACTTCGTACTGTCACTGATTCCCTCCCTGTAGTATATGGTTTCATGCCTCTAAATCTTTGTTCATGCTGTTGTTCTCTTTGCTTAGAATACTCACTTTCTCCTTTCCTGACTGATACTTACTCATCCTTTCAAGTTTCAGTTTAGATGTTAGTTCTTCAAAGAAATTTTTGTTGACATTCTCTACCATACCATACCTGTAGGCTATTTTATTTACCATTAATAAATGGTACTTTTCTTTGTTTTCTCGGACCTCTGACCCTTGTGAAACCATTGTCCTGGAACTTACCACATTATGTTGGAAATATTTCTCCCATCAAAATTATATATTCCCAGGACCTACAATGTCTGTGGAATTTAGAAAATGATAAGTAAATGAACTCATGAACTCATAGGAACCACAGATAGTTAAAAAACTTGAGTAACAGAAGTGTTAGCACAATTATTATCACTGTTCAAGGACAAAGCAGTGGGTAACTTCATCTAGCTTTCATCTAATAATGACATTTTGATATGGATATGAATGAACTAGTTGCATATTATATGTCAAATTATGGCCTTCTGAGATGTTTTTCAGTCTGGATTAATGTCTAAACTATGGCCCCCTACATCTGACTCTGAGTAGTCTCACAGGTTCGGAAGTCTCAGATCATCAGCATACAGTGGTCACTAGTGATACCTAGTATCTTCATGACATTTAATTGCTTCTAAGTTAAGATAACTCTTGGGATGTTGAGAAAATGAGATTTGGCATTCATTTGCTATATTTTATAAACACATATAATTTTTTTAACAGCTTTATTGAAGCATAATTTCCATACCACAAAATTCACTTGTTTTAAATATACAACTCAGGAGATTTTTTTAGTAGATGTAAAGCATTGTGCAACCATTACCACAATCTGATTTTAAAACTTTTTTAGCAGTAGGCACATAATTTTTTCTAAAAGCCCTGATCCATACAAATAGATAACAGCAAGCCAGTGATAATGAAGAGGGAATTCTTTTAAATTAGCCCTACCCTGAATTCAAAACCTATTTGCTATTTTATTATTTTTCTTTATTTAGATGATATGTCTGAACATGTGATTTTTGGTGAAGTTCCTGATTCTGTTGGGACTTGATTTTATTATCTTTTAAATATTAATATGATCAAAATTACTGTTTTCAATTTTTGGAATAGAGCTGCCTTTTAATTTTTTTTTGTAGCTTCTTTCTTAACTCACAAAAACCATTACTTTCTACTTTATAGAGAGTACGATAGTATATTAGAATTTTATTTCAATATTTATAGAGCTTCGCTTTGCCATCTTATGTAATTTTGTTAAGAAAGAAATCCTGAGGGCACCTAGATGCTTCAGTTGGTTAAGCATCTGTCTTCAGCTCAAGTCATGAAGCCAAGGTCCTGGGGTTGAGTCTCACATCAGGCTCCCTGCTCAGCAGAGAGTCTGCTTCTCCCTCTCTCTGCCCCTCCCCTTGCTCATGCTTTCTTTCTCTCTCAAATAAGTAAATAAAACCTTACCCCCCCCCCCAAAAAAAAGACAAAAATTCTGGACACATGGCCTCTTCCCCCTATCAATTGAGAGAATGAAACCAAGAAAAGAATTTAAATCTTATGTTAATAAGTACATTTAAATAATAGGTTAAAATCTTCCCCTTTGTCAGTGATTAATCTTATGGAATATATTTCTATCATGTGGGAAAATTACTAATTTTAAATATTAGCTAAGAAATACACCACATTACTTATTATGGGTTGGCTATTCCTTGAATTTGTGGGGGTTTTTTTTTGTTTTTTTGTTTTTTGGGTTTTTTTTAAAGATTTCATTTATTTATTTGACACAGAGAGAGAGAGAGAGATCACAAGTACACAGAGAGGCAGGCAGAGAGAGAGGGGGAAGCAGGCTCCCTGCTGAGCAGAGAGCCCGATGCGATGCGGGGCTTGATCCCAGGACCCTGAGATCATCACCTGAGCCGAAGGCAGAGGCTTTAACCCACTGAGCCACCCAGGCACCCCTGTGTTTTTTTGTTTGTTTTTTAATTAAAAAAAATTTTTTTTGAGTTTGTTTTTATAAAGGAGCTTAAAAACTAAACAAATAGGGTATCATTTTAAAAATTATTTAAGTGACTAGAAATGGAAGAAAATTTTTTTCTTTTAGTTGCACTATAAATCACCCCAGCATTAAGGGAAAACAACAACAACAACAAACAAAACCATTCCCTTTGATATCACTTGATATATTAGGTATATGGAAAAACTCAAATTTTCCTAAATGAAATCTAAATCAAATCTACAAAATAACCACTGTCCAGTTCCTAAAGTTCCTAACTCTGGACAGTGTACCTTGTGTGGTTTGAGTTCAGTGCTTATTTTGCAAATCTAACGTTTATCATGCCATTGGAAGCTTTGGCAGTGGGGGGGAAATTGGTGACAGAAGTTTTTCCTAAGACAGGTATTTTTGAAACTCATACAGCTTACTTACTGTTGAGATTAGGAATGTGTTTTTCCTCCATCCTATCTCTGGTAGAAAATATAGTACCTGATATCCAAACAAAGGTAAGAAAGGACAGACGTTTTTAGAATGGCAGATGTCCCCAGGAAGATCTCCTAGGATTAGAGAATTGCTTAATGAATTTTTTTTTGTTTTTGTTTTTTTAAAAGATTTTATTTATTTATTTGACAGACAGAGATCACAAGTAGGCAGAGAGGCAGGCAGAGAGGGAGGAGGAAGCAGGCTCCCTGCTGAGCAGAGAGCCCAATGTGGGGCTCGATCCCAGGACGCTAAGATCATGACCTGAGCCAAAGGCAGAGGCTTTAACCCACTGAGCCACCCAGGTGCCCCGAGAATTGCTTAATGATTTTAAACTTTAATGTGCATAATAGTTACCTAGAACTTATATAAAATAATGGGTTCCTGGGGCACTGCTTCTGGATAATGATTCAGTAAGGCTAGGTTAGTACCCTGAAAATCTACATTTTTATTTTATTTTTTTATTTTTCTTATTTTTTTAAAGATTTTATTTATTTATTTGACAGAGAGAGAGAGATCACAAGTAGGCAGAGAGGCAGGCAGAGAAAGAGGAGGAAGCAAGCTCCCTGCTGAGCAGAGAGCCCGGTGCGGGCCTCGATCCCAGGACCCTGAGACCATGACCTGAGCTGAAGGCAGAGGCTTAACCCACTGAGCCAACCAGGCGCCCTGAAAATCTACATTTTTAATAAGAATCTCAGGATTTCTTATGCAAACTATACTCTGTAAAAAGACCTGATAAGCCACAGATATGATTGAGCAAGTATGTCAAATCTGTTCAGTTTGATAATTGTTCAGATATGTATTAATTCTCTAATCCCTACATTTAAGAGGCTCAGTCTTAGGTAGAATCCAAATTTGTACATGAGGAATTAAATATTACATATTCCAGTGCCAAAATATGTCTTCATAAGGGGCGCCTGGGTGGTTCATTTGGTTGGGTGTCCATCTCCCATTATGATCCTGGGATCTTGGGATTGAGCCACATGTCGGGCTCCCTGTTCAGCAAGGATTCTGCTTCTCCCTCTCCCTCTCCCTCTGCTCTTCCCTCTGCTTGTGTGCTCTCTTTCTTATCTCTCTCTGTCAAAAAAAAGTTTTGTTTTGTTTTTTTAAAGATACCTACTTTTGTTGATTCTGCTATATAAAGGCCCTTTTGTCTGTTGCTTGCCTGCTGCCATAGCTTATTAACTGATACCTGCCTTAAATCTTACCCCACTTTAGATTACCCTCTATTCCGCTATTATTGATTATTTTAAAATGCAGATTTAGGGGCGCCTGGGTGGCTCAGAGGGTTAAGCCTCTGCCTTCAGCTCAGGCCATGGTCTCAGGGTCCTGGGATCAAGTCCCAGATCAGGCTCTCTGCTCAGCAGGAAGTCTGCTTCTCCCTCTTTTCTGCCTGCCTCTCTGCCTACTTGTCAAATAAATAAATAAATCTATCTGTGTCAAATAAATAAATAAAATATTTTTTTTAAATGGCAGATTTAATCAGGTTACTTGTGAATTTTTTTTTTTTAAGATTTTATTTATTTATTTGAGAGAGAGCATGAGAGGGGAGAAAGTCAGAGGGAGAAGCAGACTCTCCAAGGAGCAGGGAGCCCGATGTGGGACTCGATCCCAGGACTCTGGGATCATGACATGAGCTGAAGGCAGTCGCTTAACCAACTGAGCCACCCAGGCACCCTAGGTTACTTGTGAATTTTATGCTGAATTTTAAACCAAGTCCTTAGTATGCTATGCCCTGCTGCTCAAAGTCTTGATATTCAGCCACTGTACACTACACAGTGTACTACACTGCTTAAAGTCCCCCAGGTTTACTGTGTTCCCATATTTCCATTGTGTTACTGTCCCTCTTCCAAAATACTGTTTCTTCTCTGTTATTTGTAATTAAAAACTTGGTTCAGACATAATCAAGTGTAGATCAAATGCCTTTCCTAATTATTGAAGTAGCACCCCTTCTTTCTTTTAATATAGAAATTTTTTTGTTACTTCTGCCTCCTATCATACTGAACTCATTAATGTTTATTGAATGGAAGAATAATATGCTGTATTTTTTGAGCAGATACTTAGAGCTGCCATGTTATGCTGTAAGAAAAAAATCTGTTTAATGAGGTTGACTTGATCTTAAGAATTTTCCAAGACATGGGACGCCTGGGTGGCTCAGTGGGTTAAGCCGCTGTCTTCAGCTCAGGTCGTGATCCCAGGGTCCTGGGATCGAGTCCCGCATCGGGCTCCTTGCTTGGCGGGGAGCCTGCTTCTCTCTCTGCCTCTGCCTGCCACTCTGTCTGCTTGTGTGTGCTCTCTCTCTCTCTCTCTCTCTCTCTCTGACAAATAATAAATAAAATCTTTTAAAAATTAAAAAAAAAAAAAGAATTTTCCAAGACATGGAACAAGCTTAGAGAATCTAGGTTACATGAGGTATTATACTTCTGTATTTTCACTGCAATTTAGATGTGGATACTCCTGCCCCTTGAGTTTCTTTGAATTCAGCTAAACATACATTGAACTTTATTTCCCATTAATTATTGGGGTAAACATTTACGTACAGTGAAATGTACACATCTTAAGTTTACATTTAGATGAATTTTGATAAATGTTGATGTAGATGTAAGGACTACATCAGTGAAGATAGAGAAATAATTTCCAAATAATTGGGGCATTTCTAGATCCCTTACTGTTACAGCTTCTGATTTAATTCTGTTGTGGTCATAGACTATACCATGTAACATTTTAGTCATTCATAATTTATTGAGATTTGTGTTATGGCCTAGCATATGGTCTGTCTTAGTGAATCAGACATAAGACATAACTGGAAAATAATGTTCTTGTATAGTTGTTAGGTATAATATTTTATAAGTATCAGTTATATCAAGACAATTGATAGCATTGTTCATAACTTACATAGTCTTACTAATTTTTTGTCTGTAGTCTGTCAGTTACTGAGAAGGGAGGTATTCAAATTTACAACAACATTTGTATTTGCCTGTTTTGCCATTTAGTTCTGTCAGCTTTACTTCCTATTTGGAAATTCTGTTATTGAGTGCATATGTAATTAGGATTATTATTGTTTTCCTAATGCATTGTTTTTTTGTGTGTTTTGTTTTTAGTGTTAAGAAAAGTTCTTTTTTTTCTAATAATACTCCTTGTCTCCAAGTCTTTATCTGATCTTAAAATAGCCATACCAGTTCTCTTATTGGTTATTGTTTGCATGGTATATCTTTTTCGTTGTAAAGTAGGTTACTGTTGGATTGGCATTTAGTTGGATCTCACTGTTATTTAAAATCCAGTCTAAAAAATCTTTGCTTTCTATTTGGGATGTTTGGGATTTTTTTTTTAGATTTAATGTAATTATTAATGCAGTTGGGTTCATATCTGTCATTTGCTTTTTGTTATCTGCTTGTCTGTCATTTTTAAAAGTTTAATCAAATATTTTTTTTTAAAGATTTTATTTATTTATTTGACAGAGAGAGATCACAAGTAGACAGAGAGGAAGGGAAGCAGGCTCCTTGCTGAGCAGAGAGCCCAATGCGGGGCTCGATCCCAGGACCCTGAGACCATGACCTGAGCCACCCAGGCGCCCCAGTTTAATCAAATATTTTTATATTGTATTTTAACTCCTCTTTTTAGCTAAACCTCATAACTTGTTAGTGGTTGCTCGACAGATTAAACTAGAGTTAATATATTATTTCATCCTTTGTACCTGTGCACTTTTGCTTTGTGTTATTGTTGTGACATACTTTGTATTTATATACATTGTGAATCCTCTAATAGATATTTTAATTTTTGCTTTAAACAGTAATTAAGAGAAGGAAAAGGACAGCTTTTTCTGTTTACCTATATATTTACCATTTCCAGTGCTCTTCATTTCTTCTTACAGATAGGCATATCATCTGGTATTATTTCCCTTTAGCCTAAATAACTTTATTGTTTCTTATTGGCATCTCCTAGTGATGAATTTGCCCAGCTTTCATGTAGCCCAAAAGACCATTTGAAGAATAATTTTTGAAGAATGTTTTTGTTTTTGAATTTGTGGTTGACAGATATTTTTCTTCCAATACTGTAAAGATACACTTCATTGTCTTCTGGCTTCCATTGTTTCTAGTGAGAAGTGAGCTCTAATTTGTATGTTCTTTGCATGTAATATGTTCTCTTTATTTTTTTTTTAAGATTTTATTTATTTATCTGACAGAGATCACAAGTAGGCAGAGAAGTAGGTGGGGGGGGCGGAGCAGGCTCCCCGTTGAGCAGAGAGCCTGATGTGGGGCTCGATCCCAGGACCCTGGGATTATGACCTGAGCTGAAGGCAGAGGCTTTAAGCCACTGAGCCACCCACGCACCCCTGTAATGTGTTATCTTAAAGTATTTTTCCTTTCTCATTTTCTTTTTTCCTCTTCTTCTGGAATTCCAGTGGCACATCTTTTAAATGGCTTGATATTGTCCTACTAGTCCCTGAAGCTTTGCCTATTATTTTTTATCCTTTCTGTACTCTTTTTAAGATTGGATAATATTACTGATGTGTCTTCAGGTTCAGTAGCCCTTTTCTCCTATATCCAAACTGCTATTAAGTCCATCCAGTGAATTAAAAATTTCGGATACTGTACTCAGTCCTAGATTTTTCCTTTATTTCTTTAAGTTTCTATTTCTGTGTTGGAGTACCTCATCTCATCATTGTGGAATTGTTACCTTCAAGTTCTTGAACATATTGATAATAGTTGCCTTAAAATTGTTGTAAACTAATCCAACATCTGAGTCATCTCTGAGTCTGTTTCTATTGGCTGTTTTTCTCTTGCCACCAGGTAAATTTTCCTGTTTCTTCGTGTGTCTAGTCATTTTTGGTTGTATGCTCAGCATTATCTACAATACATAGAGTCTCTGGTTTCTGTTATTGTTCTCTGCAGAATGCTGAGTTTTATTATGGCAGGTTGTTACATTGCTGGCTGATCACCTTGAATTTGTGGAGTCTTGATGTTATGTTTTGTTTCGGTGGATTTGTAGGAGGCCCGAGGTATCTATCAAACTTTTCTGACTTGGTTTGATTCAGACTCTAAAGTGTTTTAAAATGTATCCCTGGAGCAGATAGTAACTAAAATTTCTGCTCATTTCTTCCAGCCTTCTAGCTATTGCTTTCAGATGGGCTTCTTGCAGTCTCTCCTACATATGTACCATTCAAGAGTCACCTGAGATTTGCAGGAAATTTATGTGTAGAATTTAAGGTTCCTCCTTTTGGCTTCCTCCTTAGTTATTTCCTTCCTCAATCCAGCCACACTAGCAGTCCACTGACACTGCAAAACTTAAACACTCTAGTTTTCTGCATGACTTCTGGCCACCTCATATTGCACAGGCTAAGAATGGCTCTTGGGAACACCTTTATAAACATGGATCTCACCCAATGAATGTGGGTTCCCTTCTTCCCAGGGTTGAATTCTCCCTAATGTTGCTCTTGAGAGCCTTCGAAAAATTGTTTTTTTAGTTTTCCAGAGTTAATAATTGCCATCTTCAAGAGTGTTAGTCCTATACAAGTTAGTCTGCAATTACCCAAACTGGAGGTGATATTAAACTTATGGGGGGTAGGGGCGCCTGGGTGGCTCAGTTGGTTAAGAAATGGACTCTTGATTTCGGCTTAGGTCGTGATCTCAGGGTTGTGAGATTGAGCCCTATGTCTGGCTCCTTGCTCACTGGGGAGTACTGGAGATCTCTCTCCCTTTCAGTGGGTTAAAGCCTCTGCCTTCAGCTCAGGTCATGATCCCAGGGTCCTGGGATCGAGCCCCACATCGGGCTCTCTGCTCCGCGGGGAGCCTGCTTCTTCCCGTCTCTCTCTCTGCCTGCCTCTCTGCCTACCTGTGATCTCTGTCTGTCAAATAAATAAAATCTTAAAAAATAAATAAATAAATAAACTTATGGGAGGTAAAACTTAAAATATCTGATAAATGTAACAACTGAGACTATTTAGCATGTACATAGTTAGGTTTTTCTGTATGTTATTTATCATCAAAATAAGTGGATTTTTTTACTTAAATTATATAGTCAATAAGTAATACATATTAACAGAAATTATTGTGAAGAAATAATCACTGACCCCTTCTGAGATTTTTGTTGTAGGTCAGTCACAATTCAGAAATGGTACTTGTATTTAGAAATTTACCAGGTAAATATTACAGTCCAGTCACTGTCTTGAAAAACATTGGGAATCACAATCTTACATGCCTGTTAAAGTAAGCATTGTGTGTGTTTGTTCAGCCGTATGTTTGCAAAGCACAATTACTTCTGATTGTGCGTTGTACTAATTTTATTTGAGAAAATCATCATGTGCTTTCACTGGAAATTATATGGTAGTCTTTTTGTATAGATGTGTTTATTTGTATTAAAGGTACCATCTAGTTGTATTTTCCACATATAGAGATGTTTTCTAGCTTTCTGCTAATTTGCCAATTGGATTCCTTCTCCCTACTACCTTGTATACTGGAGTATAATACACATAATAAAAGCTGAAAATGGACTTCCTCTATTATTCTGTGTACTTTTTAAACAATTCTAGGAGAAATTTCATTAATGGTGCATCATTAATGTCTGACTGTGGTTCAGGTGATTGGGCCTTAATGCCTAAAATTTTGGCTTAAAATAAAACAAATTTATTCCTGACCAATACTGCTAATTTTTCTTATTTAAAAATGTTCTATGCTTCACCCCTCTGCTCTTTAACCTTGTATAAGCACTTAACTCTAAAACCCTGTTTATGTCTTTAAAAATATTGTTATAGTTTTTTTTTTTAAATAAAAGTACTATGAGGGCTAGAACTATAATAAATAATAATACCTAGCATGATCATTTATGTCATATAGGCTATTTAAGTAATATTTTTCATTACATTCAATATTTCATAGAAAAATAGCTTATGCAGGCACCTTGGTGGCTCAGTTGGTTAAGTATCTAACCCTTGGTCAAACCCCATGTTGGGCTCTGTACTTACCAGGGAATCTGCTTGAGGAGTCTCTCCTTTCTCTACCTCTCCTGCATTCTTTCTCTAAAATAAATCTTTTTAAAAAAATAGCCTGTTGCTTCTCGACCTTTTGGCTAAGATCAAGTGTAAAAGAAAATAGCCTGTGGTAAATATTTTAACCCTTATTTTTCTGCTTTAAAAAATGCAGTAATACTGCTTTCTTTTGTGAAAGTGGTATAGTGTTTAAATTGCTGAAGGAAATGGTAATGAAAAGGTAATTAGTTAAGACTTCCCTTGACTTTTCATCTGAGAATTAACACATTCTTTTAGTGAAGTATTAAGTATGTGGGTGTCACCTTTCTTATTATATTCTCTAATTTTACAGTACTGGCAAATGGGAAAAGAAGAGAAACACTTCTTGATCTTTAACTTCTAAAATTATCAGTGCTTGTCAGAAGAAAAAGATTTGTTTGAAAGAAAATTAGTGATAGCTGATGTATATCAGTCCTAACAGATCAATGAAAGCTTACATATAGTGGGGTTGTGCACACATGCATGTGCGTGTAAATTGTGTTACACCTGCTGAGAAGCATATGTACTTAAAGCATTGGTAGGAATAGTGACTTTTCTATACCGTTATATCCTATGTCTGCTGTAGTTCTTGGCTCATAATAGGTCTTCATCTTATACTTTTATCCTGTACCTTAATTCACATGTGTCAATTACCTACAGTCTTATAGACCATTGTAATTCCTTTGAAGAATTTAAAGTTATGTAAAATATGATTCTTAATATTTTTTTAGCTTTTTTTTTTTTTTTTAGGATTTTATTTATTTGACAGTCAGAGATCACAAGTAAGCAGGGAGAGAGAGAGAGGAAGGGAAGCAGGCTCCCTGCTGAGCAGAGAGCCCGATGCGGGGCTCGATCCCAGGACCCTGGGATCATGACCTGAGCCGAAGGCAGAGGCTTTAACCCACTGAGCCACCCAGGCGCCCCTGATTCTTAATTTCTAAAAAGCTTATAATATAGTGAGAAAAGTGACATTCTCATGAAAATTATGTAGTAAAGGGTAGGTAATACATGATAAATGCTTAGCCAATACTGCAGAGACAGTAAGATCCACAGAAATTATTGAAATGTAAAATCAGTGTTGTCACAAGGAGGTATATTTGTTGAAGAAATGAATAAGATTACATATAGATAGGATGATCAAGGGAGGCCCTGTCTTTGTCATATGTGATTCCTAATGAAGCAGAAGCCTCTCTTAGCGTATCATTGGCTTTTAAGAAATGGATTTTCCTCTAATGATTATTTAAAACATCTTAATCCCCTAGGGTCTTTTCCTTCCTGTCTTACATACATTTCTGTAAGGATAGAACTTTGCTTTTTGTAAAGCTTTTACTTGGCTCATTTTAGGATGTCCTGGGTTGAGTTTAAGTTAGTGGCATTGATTCCTTTAATCTTATTGAAATATTTTGAGGGAACACCAAGTTTTTCAAATACGCTGGTTAAAACTACAGATAAAATTTTTAAGTACTAGAAAATGGATTAAGTTTTTCTGTTTGTGATTTATATGGGTAATAGTATTTCACAAAGCAAATTCCTCTTACTCAGGATTGTTAGCTGTTTTTTCACACAGGCCTTTCCACAATGCTTTTCCATATAGACAAAACTTCCATTTATACTAAACCATATAAGGCAGTAGAAAAAAAGAACACTTTGAAATCTCAGTTCTGCTAGGCTATAAAATGAGGATATTAATATCTTCCTCACACGTTACTATGAGGATTAAAATGAGAAAATGTGAAGATTCTGACAAAGTAAGCACTCAGTATTAGCTTTTTTGATTACTTCACACTCTTACAAATTAGTGTTACAGCATAGGTCTTTAACCATGGCTGCATATTAGAATCATCCAGAGATCTTTCAGTGAAACACTAAGGGCCCCGCCCCACCCCAAGTTAGTTAAATCTTTGTGGGTGGGCCCCAAGCATCTGGTTTTGTTTGCTTTTAGTTGATGCGTGGTAGATATTTAGAACCACTGGTATAGAGGGAAGGACTTTACATATAACCATTCAAGGAAACTTTCCTAAAATACTTGTTTCTGACTACTTTCAAAGGTGAAAAAAAGTTGAACTTCACAAGTGTAGCCCCCTTTTTATTAGAATCTAAGGATTAGGGAAATTAATATCCTTGAAGTCACAAAGCTGTAATAATGGAGTACTTAGTACTACAGTTTCTTGATTGGGATTTGGAATTTTATACTCTTCTAGAAACACGTTAAATACTGTGTTACATTCTGAGACTAGGTAGACAGGTAAGAATATAACAGTACCATCTCTGAAAGACTTCTTTCATTATGTACTTTTTTTAAAGCATTAAAACTTTTATAAACCATGTTGTTACATTTTTAAGCTAGCCTATAATAAACTTTGATATCCTTAAGAGCTGAAAAGATTGTGTGTTTTGAACTTTTAAATAGCTTAATAAATATTTCATGTCAGAGTCAAACTATGAGATCTTGGGGAAGATTTCTAGATATTCCTAAGAAGGAATATTTCAGTTCTGCTCTAGTATTTTCTGAAGGTCTTTCTGACTGACCGGTTTTAAATAGCTTCAGAGCAGAGTGTTACACCTCTTGGCATTTGTTACAGTCCTAGAATTCACTCCAGAATTTCATAGTGTTTGGAAAAAGTTTCTGTTCCCCTAGCCCACAGGACCATGAGTTATTATATGAATAGTTTTTAGTAGAAATAGAGCTACTGTTTACTACAGACTTTCTATATAACAGATCAGTTCTAAGCAGTTTACCTAATGATCTCCCTTAAATTTTCACAGTAATCTAGTCAGTTAAGTAGACTGTTATTTTAAGCCCATTTTACAGATGAGAAAACTGAGGAACATAAAGTTCCTCACCACCTAAGTGGCCTGCCCAGAATATAAACTTTGTACTTCACCTTTTAGTTTTTTAGCTTTTTGCCATTCTGTCCTGTCTGTAAAGCACTTTCAATATGTAATTTGTAGATCTTTGTAGCCATAGTAAAAGAACTAGAATCACTGATAAAAGTCCTAATGCAAACTGTTTTTTTTTTTTTTTATTTATTTATTTTTTTTTATTTGCATTTATTCTGTGCAAATTTACTCCCGGGCCATAAGTTTTTGTTTCTTCAGTTTCTTCTGGGATATCTTTTTCTTCTGTGCAACCTCCTCTTCTGGTTTAGGAACAATCTGCTCTTTTTCAGTAAGGATCATCTCAATGTGGCAGGGAGAGCTCATGTATGGGTTAATCCGACCATGAGCCCTGTAAGTCCTACGCCGCATCTTGGGGGCTTTGTTCACCTGAATGTGCTCAATGACCAGAGAATCGACATCTAAACCCTTAAGTTCAGCATTACTCTCTGCGTTTTTAAGCATGTGCAGTAAAAATTCAGCACTCTTCTTGGGCCACCGACCTTGTGTCCAGCCCCACTGTTTGGCCTGGGCACACCTACCAACTCCACCATTGTAGCGACGGAATGGCACACACTGCTTCTGCAAAGTGACGTCTTTCAGATACTTGGTGGCTTTTCGGATATGCATACCCTTGATGGCCTGGGCAGTTTCACGTGTGTTCTTAAAGTGAACACGGAGATTTGAACCTCTTGACTTGCATGATTTCGTAGGGTTTTCTGGGTCAAGCGAATAGCGAACCATGTTCAGAGGTCACCTGGGAGGGGGAGGAATTCCCTGGCCGCTGAGAGGAAGAGCAAACTGTTGTTTTTAATGCCTTCTTTTGTCCATAGGACAAAGTTTGTATCCTTTACAGGTCTTTCTTCATCTGGCCTTTAATATAGAGAGCTTCTTTATAATCCTGTTACATATTCTGTGCTCTAGCCAGTCTGGACTACCTAAACATTCTTGAATATACCTTGTGCTTTTCTCTGACCGTGCTTTGGGCATTTGATTGTCTAACAGTGACAAATGTGGCATATATTTGGGGTGAGATACAAGGGCACTGTGCATCCCAGAAATTGACTCTATAATAGTGATACTTAGTCTTGGCCTCAGTAATTTTTTTTTTAAAGATTTTATTTATTTATTTGACAGACGGAGATCACAAGTAGGCAGAGAGGCAGGCAGAGAGAGAGGAAGGGAAGCAGACTCTGCCGAGCAGAGAGCCTGATGCGGGGCTCGATCCCAGGACCCTGAGATCATGATCTGAGCCGAAGGCAGAGGCTTTAACCCACTGAGCCACCCAGGTGCCCCTTGGCCTCAGTAATTTTAACACTTAGCCATCTAACCATAATGTATAGTCAACACATTTCTGATTTTAGTAGTTTCAAGGACAGGGAAAAGAATATTGAGGCTAGTGACTAACTTTGACACACCTCTAAAATGCCACTAAAACTTATAGAACCAAAACAGTTACACTTTATCTCAAATCTTCCGTAATCCTGCCCCACCAGGCAATTCCTACAGATAAACATTTGCTCCTGTTCTATATTCCTTTCCCTGAACAGATTATGTAGAGTTCTAGTCTTTCATCTCTGATCCTCTATTGTTTCTATTCCTTCTCATTTTTAACTCAGCAACATATATGAAGCACTCAAGTTCCAAGAACTTTTTGCATAGTATGTTTTTCACCCATGTGAAATTTTGTTTTTAGAGATTTTATTTATTTATTTGACAGGGAGAGGGAGAAGCAGGCACTCCATTGAGCAGGGAGCCTGATATGGGGCTCAGTCCCAGGACCCTGGGATCGAAACCTGAGCCAAAGGCCGACGCTTAACAGTGACCCACTTAGGTGCCCGCCAAGTGAAATTTTTAAACTGCCTTTAAATCCCAACTGAAGTGTCACCACCTAAAGAATATTTTCCAGTGTCCTAAGAAGGGCCTTCTTATATCTGTGTTCTTATATCATTTTGTATTTCCTTGGTTTATGGCACTTACCACACTGTAACATAACAAATTGTTTGCATCTGTCTCTCTTACCAGACTGTGAGCTCCCTTGAATTATAAAGCTACATTTTATTCAATTCTCTGTCCCTAGAGAACCTGAGACAATGATTCAAACAAGCAGGTATTTAGTACAAGGGAGTTACATCACACGTGCATTTAACTTTCAGGAATTTTATACTGCATGCCAAAAAGAGAAATAATTGAAATAATCAGCCAGTTTCACCTGTCATTCTACCCAGTGAGTATATACCTAGTATTGGACACATAATAGGGGGTATGAGTCTTGCTCCTTCAGTTTCTGTTGCCACATGCCTCTCAAAGTGACCGTCTTGTCAGGCTTGAGTGTGATTCTCCTTTTGAAGATATTTTTCATAAATCATACCTCAGATACAAGCCCATCACTTCCACTGGTACTTTTTCTGTTGATGGAGGAAAAGCCATCTGTGTTGGATTTGAGAGATGGTGTGTTGGTCTCCAACATAATGCTTTCCCTATTCACGGTAATTTTGACTAGACTGACTTTTACTGTATACTCAGTGACTTTAGAAACTGTTTATAAAAGATAGGAATGCCACTTACAGTTTTCCTAAATGAGCAATCTTCTGTCTTTACTTTGAGTTGTTAAGAGTATGTTTTTATGACTCAAATGACATTTTTGCTGTTTATTTCTTAGCTGTTTGTTCATGTCTGATCTCACCAGTTGGAAAGTAAGGATCATATCTTTATACCTTTCTGTATATGGCATACAACCTATAGTACATACTTACAAAATAAATAGACATTTTTACATGCTTTCATTATGCTAAGGTCTAAGTGAGAAATAACCCAGAAGCTCTTTTAACTTACCCATCCCAGTGGTCATCCTCTTTCACTTGATACCATTTGCTAAATTTTACCTTCCAATTACCACATTTCTTTTTTCCACAGCTCTTCCGACGTGTTGCAGCGGCTTTGCCTGGAATGGAAAGCACACAGGATAGAAGCAGAGAAGACAGTATCCTTTTTGTTTCATCAGATAATTTTATTATTAACTAGTCTTTAGAGCTCCACTTGGTTAGCTAAGGAATATTATGCTATTGCCTTTTACAGCCAGGAATTAATGGCTTAGGAGCGTAGAAACTCCAGGGTTTTCTGTGGCAAAGAGATCTGGTGATTCAGGTCTACCTTTTGCAGCCTGCTGTTCACTACAGTTAATCAATGAGAAGGTGTGTGTTTATGTGCTTGATTTTTAATGAACAGGAAACTTAGAATCCTAGCC
Source organism: Lontra canadensis (assembly GCF_010015895.1). Taxonomy (NCBI): domain Eukaryota; kingdom Metazoa; phylum Chordata; class Mammalia; order Carnivora; family Mustelidae; genus Lontra; species Lontra canadensis. The sequence continues at coordinate 24,859,000 of NW_022631001.1, forward strand.
CTCTGCCTTTAATTTTGAGTCCTGCTGGCTCTAGGCTTTTTCCCTGCAATATATATTTTATTTTCCTCCCTTGCTTTTTCTAACATTCAAGCTTTCTGCTTGGCATAGGCAGGAAATAACTCAGTCTGGTTTATCGTGGCCTCTGTTTTCAGAAAGACTAGGACATAGTGAAGTACATCTAATAATAGTTATTTTAAAGGATTTTTAATTTTAATATTTTAATTGTTTTATATTTACCTTTAGTGTTTTTCCATATGCATTTTTTAAAAGATTTTATTTATTTATTCTTCAGAGAGAGAGAGAGAGGGAGCACAAGCAGGCAGAGGCAGAGAGAGAAACAGGCTTCCCACTGAGCAAGGAGTCCAATGTGGGACTCGATCCCAGGACCTTGGGATTATGACCTGAGCCGAAGGCAGCAGCTTAACCAACTGAGCCACCCAGGTGTCCCTCCATATGCATTTTTATTAAGCCATAGAAGTCATAGCATTTTGTGTTCAGCTTTCCCCACTGCTAAATGTTTGTTTTCTAAGCCTTTATTACTTTTTTTTTTTTTAAAGATCTTATTTATTTATTTGACAGATCACAAGTAGAGAGAGGGGGAAGCGGGCTCCCCGCTGAGCAGAGAGCCCGATGCGGGGCTCGATCCCAGGACCCTGGGACCATGACCCGAGCTGAAAGCAGAGGCTTTAACCCACTGAGCCACCCAGGCTCCCTGCCTTAATTACTTTTAATAGGATAACATGTTCTGCAGAGTTGAAGTCCCGTCATTTATTAAATTCTCTTTGCTAGAATTCTTTTGTAGGCTGTTTTCAGATTTTCATTATAGATAATCCCATGAGGAGCATCATCTTTTACATGGTTTCTTGCTCCTGTAAGTTCCTTAGAACAGATTCCCGTGAGTAGGGCTTAACCTTATTCTGACCCTTGTTGCATCTAGTAGATACAGGCAAGTTTATTTCATTTGAGCACCTCATACAGTGAACTAGCTATATAGGAAATAATGGCTGTATCTACTGTGTAGCCAATAGGAATGGAAGGGGCTTGCAAGAGTTGTCAGTGTTCAGCCGAGTTAGAATTGTACTTTCTCATTTATAGCTCCTTAACTTTTGTCTCAGTGATTGACATAAAACTGGAAAAGCCTCAGGAGCAACCAGTCAGTGAAGGAGGCTGCTCCTGCTAATCCCCCGTGGCATCTTTAACTTTTCTCCAGAAGCTCACTGCTTTGGCCCCCTTACTCTTTCATTGACTGCAGTGTGAATATTGGCTTGAACCTTTTCCCTTCAGTAATAACGTATTGCAATTCATCATTGCTGCCTGTCTCGTGGAGATGATCTATTAGCTTCACAAGCACAAAAAAGTTCAGTGTCTTCATTATTTATATTTTACAAAAAGCCAAATGATTACAACATACTCCAGTGATAACTTTAAAAATTAGATACATTTTCTCAACTTTTTTTTTCCTTTTCAATGTTAATGATAATGTACTTCAAAATGATGGAAATTTCAACAGTATGTGGTTTGGTTAAGGAGCAGTTGTTCATAGCAGCACTTGCCTACCAACTTGATCTCTTTCTGCTTTTCTCACCTCTCCCTTACTGTATTCCCTGTTCTTACTCTCTATCAAAACAAATGAGGTATGACAAAGCAGCAATCAGACCAAGCCCATTGGATCCTTCAAATTTAGCGATACCACTTGTTCTAGCCTTGGACCAAGATGTCCAAAAATATTATTGAGCAGTGATATAAATTACTTAGACTTTATTTGAGGTCAAAACTCAGCTATCATGAGTAGGCAAGTGCTTGGATAAGACGGGTTCTGTTGCATCTTCAAAATGAGTCCTAATGAATACACTGAGTACTTAAGTCAAGTGAACGTAAAATGTGTTTCAGACCAAAACCGATGACCCTTTCACATGTTAGTCTCTGGGAGAGAAGGGTAACACTATTCAGAACATGTTTTTAATACTGAATTCTTCCAGTGAACTATTTCTCCCAGGATTTTAAAAATTGTCAAGATAAAGTTATTCTCTTTGTTTAAAAAAAGAGTGGGGGAGAAGAAAACTTTTGTAAGCAATAGATTTCTCTGGGGTTTTCTTTCTTTCTTTCTTTCTTTTTTTTTTTTTTTTTTTTCCCCAAAAAATGCTATGCAGTCAAGGTGCTATAGGAATCAAATTCCCTTAAGAAGAACCAGTGGAAGAATTTAAACTTGGCACCTTGATCAGAACTATAATAACCAGTAAAAACAATGATATCTAAAGTTTACCAACAAAAGAATCCTCAACAAAATAATAAATACTATACTTTGCTCAGGACATTTGAGGTCAGATTGAAAATAGAAACAGTTTTCTTATAAGCCCCTAGAGGCAGATCTGGATAAGCATACATAGAAGAGGGAAAGGAGAGAATGGAAATAAAACTCAATATTATGCAGATTTATGCCTTATTTTTTAACTTTTTTTTTTAAATGTTGGGTCTTTCAGGCTGGTTTTGCTTTTTATTAGGTCTGTATAGTTCGGTTAATTAACCAGTGATTTAGTTTTATATTTAAGCTACAGTTAATCTTTTTTCTTTGGTGATATTTATTTCTTTGCCTTTTTTTTTTTTTAACTACTTTCAATTTTTAGATGTTTTGTCCAGTCTGTTTAGAGCTTCATTACCATGGCAATATATATTTCCCTTAAAACACTGTAAAGAAATATACTAGGAGTGCACCATTTTAATCTTTACTAGTTATTGTGAGATTGCTGTGTAAGTTAATAAACACATTTGTAAATACATTGTTTGCAGGAAGAAAATTTCTGAGTTACAGCTCAGGAAAAGCCTGCTGAATTTACGTTGTAAGCATTACTTAACACAGTATAAGGATGAAAAGACAACAAAATTCATACTTCTTCATCCCCTCATTGCAACAAAACCCTTAACTGGGAGAACCTTATTCCCCTCTCTTTCCTCTTCCTTCTCCAATTCCCACTTATTGTCACCTTATAATATTCAGAGAGCACTTGGATTATGGGTCTGAATAGAGAAATGCTTTCAGATAATCGTTAGCCCACATACTAGTAACTTATACTAAAAGATGGGATGGAGTTGTAAAGTGCTTTTTATATAATACAATATTATTGTTAAAGGCAAGGGTTGACTCTTCTGTTTTATTTTGACATGGCATGTCCTGAAATAAATATCAATTCAATATGGCAGATGGGTCATATTCTTTATTTGGAAGAAGTTGTGATTTCTGACATGGGAGTGATTGTCTTCCTACACTGTAGTGTATGACTCTTTTTATGTATCTTTAAAACAGTAACCAGTTATGCTGCTTTTTAATATTGGTCCTTTTATTTGGCTTGGGGTTCTTCAACCGAAGCAGTGAAGTGTGTTCATAGTCCAGATTTTTTTTTAATAAACAATTTTGCTGCCAAAAATATATAAATAAAACACAAACAAAAACAATTATTGACTTGGTTTTCTATTCCTGCCAAGGTAGTAAATTAGCATGAGTTTCCTACTTCCTCCTTAGAACTGTAAAGGGAACTTGAAATCCAGAAAAATAACAAAACAACAATAAGAAGAAACCTGTGGGGTTTCAGCTATTCAGAGTAAGAGAGTGGCTGCAACTTGAAAGACAGGGCCACTGGTGGAGGCAACAATATAATATATTAAGAAACCTGGTTTACATTCTGCTTTTGCCTCCTCCTAACCCACCTTGGCATAGGGACAGGGATAGCAAACTATTGCCCTCCCACGAAATCCAACCTTTTACGTGTTTTAAATTAAGTTTTATTGGAACTCAGTACAAAGGTGGAGTTCAGTAGTTGTGACAGAACTTACTGCCCCAAAAGCCAAAAATATTTACTGTCTGGCCCTTTATAGAAAAAGGGCCAACTCTTGCCTTGGCACAAATGATAGATAGCTGTTTCCCTTACAGAAAGGGAGGCCACAGGCCAGACTATTGGTACAGATGTCCACAGAATAGGTACTGGCCAGCCAGTTTCCCCAGGTCTTGATGAATATTTCTTAGATTCTGTGAGATGGCAGTCTCATACTAATCTTAATGAAATCTGGCCACACCCTTCATGTTCTCTCCAGAAATTAGTTTTCTTATTCTTTCAATACTGATAGGCTGAGAATTTTCTGAATTTTGAATTTCTGCCTCCCTTTTGATTAAGAATTCCACCTTTAGGAATTGTTGAATCATTACTTAGTGTTCATCATGAGAAGTATACTCTGAAACTATTACTATATGTCAGTTACACTTCAAATAAAAAACAGAAGTAGATAGAAATGCAGAGCAAACTTATTAGAGGGGGGGATAGGCAAAATAGTTGGATTAAGAAATACAAACTAATTGGGTTATGGACATTGGGGAGGGTATGTACTATGGTTGAGTGCTGTGAAGTGTGTAAGCCTGATGATTCACAGACCTGCAACCCTGGGGCAAATAATACATTATATGTTAATAAAAACAAAATATGTTAAAAGACAAAAAAAAATACAAGCTCTAAGTTATAAAATAATTCACAGGGATGAAAAGTATAAGGTAGGAAATTATAGTCAATAATATTTAACAACTTTGTATAATGATAGATGGTAACCACATTGGTGAGCATTTTGTAATGCATATGACTGTTGAATCACTATGTTGTACACCTGAAACATAATAGTGTATGTCAATTATTCTGCAGTTAAAAAAAATCCCACCTTTAAATCACTTTTCTCTTTCATTTTACTGTAAGCATTCAAGAGAAGTCAAGCTACCCCTTCAACGTTTTGCTTAGAAATTCCTTCAGCCAAATATCAATTCATCATTCACAAGTTCTACCTTACAAAAAACTAGGACATGAACACAATTTCAGCCAAGTTCTTGGGCACCTTATATTAAGGATAGCCTTTTCTCTGTCAGAGACCTCATCAGAATGACCTTTCCCCTCCATATTTCTACCACTACTTTGGTCACAACTGCAAGTATTCTCCAAGATTGACACTTTTCTCTACAGCTCTTATCTTCTCCTGAGCCATCAGGAGAATTATCCTTAACAATCCATTCACCGCAATCAATGTAGGCTGTTTCTGGCATGCACCTCCAAACTCTTCCAACCTCAGCCCATTACCCAGTTCCAAAGCCTCTTCCACATTTTTAGGTATTTGTTTTAGGAGCGGTCCCACTTCTTGGTTCCAGTTTTTCTGTCTCAGTCTTTTCGGGCTGCTCTAAGAAAATACCACAGACTGGGTAGCTCATAAACAGCAGGTATTTATTGCTTACACTTCTGGAGCCCAGAAGTCCAATGAAATTAGGGTGCCAGCATAGTCATGAGACCTTCTTTGGGTCACAGACTTCTTGTGGTATACTCACATGGCAGAATGGGCAAGAGATCTCTCTGGAGCCTCTCTTAAGTCACTAATACCATTTATGAGGACTCCACCCTAGTGATTTAAGGACCTTCCCAAACCCCACCTAGGAATGCCATCTTTGGGGGATTAAGATTTCCATGTACGAGTTTTGAGGTAGATAAACATTCAGACCATAACACATGACATTTACTTATATCTTCAATTTCTTTCAGTGGTGTCATAGTTTTCAGCATTCAAGTCTTTCACGTCGTTGGTAATTAGGTTTAATCCTAAGTATTTTACTCCTTTTGGTGCTGTTTTAAGTGGAATCTTTTTCTTAATTTCCTTTTTGGATTGTTCAGTGATAGTGTGTGAAATGCAACTGATTTTTTTGTTGATTTTGTATCCTGCAACTTTGCTAAATTTCTTTTATTAGCTCTTACAATTTTTTTGTGGAATATTTAGGGCTTTAACATACAGTTGACCCTTGAACAATGCAAGGTTTAGGGGCATTGACTCCTCTGCAGTCAAAAATCTGCATATAAGAAACAAGTTTCGGCAAGGATGTGGAGAAAAAGGAACCTTGTGCATTGTTGGTGGGAATGCAAACTGATGCAGCTACTGTGGAAGACAGTATGGAGTTTTCCTCAAAAAGTTAAAAACAGAACTTACCCTATGATCCAGTAATCACACTACTGGCTAGTTACCCAAAGAATACAAAAACACTAATTCAAAGGGACACAGGTACCCCTGTGTTTATAGCAGCATTATTTACAAGAGCCAAACTATGGAAGCAGCCTAAGTGTCCATTGATAGATGAATGGATAAAGAAGTGATATGTAGGGGCACCTGGGTGGCTCAGTGGGTTAAAGCCTCTGCCTTTGGCTGAGGTCATGATTCCAGGGTCCTGGGATCAAGCCCTGCATCAGGCTCTCTGCTTAACAGGGAGCCTGCTTCCCTCTCTCTCTCTGCCTGCCTCTCTGCCTATTTGTGATCTCTGTCTGTCAAATAAAATCTTAAAAAAAAGTGATGTATGATATGTATGTGTGTGTGTGTGTGTGTGTGTATACACACACAGTAGGATATTACTCAGCCATAAAAAGAATGAAATCTTGCCATTTCCAACAAATGGATGGAACTAGAGAATAAAATGCTAAATGAAATTAGAAAAAGACCGATACCATACGATTTCACTTATATGTAGAATTTAAGAAACAAAACAAACAAACAAACAAAAACCAGGCTCTTAACTATAGAGAACAAACTGATGGTTACCAGAGGGGAGGTGGGTGGGGTAGTGGGTGAAACAGGTGATAGGGATTAAGGAGTGCCCTTGTGATGAGCACTGGGTGGTGTACAAAATTGTTGAGTCACTCTGTTGTACACCTGAAACCAATAGAACACTATGTTAATGAAACCGGAATTAAAACAAGTCTACATACAACTTTTGAGTCCCCAAAAACTTAACTATGAATACTGTTGACCAGAAGCCATACCAATAACATAAACAGCCAATTAACACATATTTTGCATGTTGTTTTGTATTATATGTTTTAGTCTTACAATAAGGTAAGCTAGAGAAAAGAAAATGTTAAATTCATAAGGAAGAGAACATACATTTACAGTACTGTACTGTATTTATTTGAAAAAAAATCTCCATGTAAGTGGACCCATGCTGTTCAAACCTGTGTTGTTCAGGGTCAGATGTGTGAGATCTTGTCATCTGTAAACAGAGGTGATTTATTCTATTCTGATTTGGATGCCTTTTATTTCTTTTTCTAGCCTAATTCCTCTGGTTACAACTCCCAGTGCTATGTTGAATACAAGTGACAAAAGTGGACATTCTGTCTTCTTTCTGATCTTAAGGGAAACCTCACTTTGTTCTTTATAGTTAGGAGTCTGTTTCTGGTTTGTCTATTTTTTTCTTTGTTTTGTTAAATTCCACATATGAGTGAAATCCTATAGTATTTGTCTTTCTCTGACTTTTTAAAAAGGATATTTATTAATTTATTTGAGAGAGTGAGTGGGGGAGGGGCAGAAGGCGAGGGAGAGATTACCAAGCAAACTCTGCGCCAAGCATGCCGAGGATGCAGGGCCTGATCCCACCACCCCAAGATCCCAACCTAAGCCGAAATCAAGAGTGAGATGTTCAACCAACGGAGCCACCCAGGCGCCCCTCTGATTGACTTATTTCACTTAGCATTATACTCTCTAGATCCATCCATATCATTGCAAGTGGCAACATTTCATTCTTTTTTTATGACTGAGTAATATTCCATTGTGTACCACATCTTTTTTTTTTAACAATCAGTGGACACCTAGGCTGCTTCCATAGTTTGGCTGTTGTAAATAATGCTGCAATAAACATAAGGGTACCTGTATCCCTTTGAATTGGTGTTTTTGTATTCTTTGGGTAAATAGCCAGTGGTGTGATTATTGAATCAGAGGATAGTTCTGTTTTTAACTTTTTGAGAAAGCGCCTTACTTTTTTCCATGGTAGCTGCACCAGTTTGCATTCCCACCAGCAGTGCATGAGTGTTCCTTTTTCTTCACATCCTCACCAACACTTTTTTGTGTTTTTGATTTTAGCCATTCTGATAGGTGTGAGGTGATATCTCATTATGGTTTTGATTTGCATTTCCCTGATGATTAGTGGTGTTGAGCAGTTTTTCATATTTCTTTTGGCCATCTGTGTGTCTTCTTTGGGGAAATATCTGTTCCTTTCTTCTGCCCATTTTTAACTGGATTATTTGGGGGTTTTTAGTGTTGAGTTTTGTAAGTACTTTACATATTTTGGATACTAATCGTTTATTGGATATGTCATTTGCAAATGTCTTTTCCCATTCAGTAGGTTGTCTTTTGGTTTTGTTGATTGTTTCCTTTGTTGTACAGAAGCATTTTATTTTGATGTAGTCCCAATGGTTTATTTTTCTTTTGTTTCCCTTGCCTCAGGAAACCTATCTAGAAAAATGTTGTAGTGGTCAATGTCAGAGAAATTACTGCCTACAATCTCTTTTAGAATGTTTATGGTTTCAGGTCTAACATTTAGGTCCTTATCCATTTTGAGTTAAATAATTCTTTAAATGTTTGGTAGAATTCACCACTGAAGCCATCTAGTTCTGGGCTTTTCCTTATTGGGAGGTTTTTTGATCACTGATTTGATCTACTTACGTCATAGATCTAGTCAAATTTTCTTTTTCTTTATGAATTGTGGGATAGTCTGTGTGGAATTTGCCAATTTTCTCTTGGTCATCCAATTTTTTGGTATACAATTATTCACTGTATTCTTTTATAATTGTTTTTATTTCTGTATATTTGGTAATGATGTCCCCAGTTTCATTTCTGAGTTTAGAAATTTGAGTCTTTCCTCTTTTTTTCATGAGTCATTTTTTTTTTTCCTTAGCCAAAGGTTTGTCAATTTTGTTGACCTCAAAGAAGCAACTTTTGGTTTCATTGTATTTCTCTATTTTATTTTCTATACTCTATTTCATTTATCTCTGTGCAGTCTGTATTGTTTCCTTCTACCAGTTTTGTTGTTACATCTCTAAGTTACCTCCTACCACGACCTGAGCCAAAGGCAGACGCTTAACTGACTGAGCCATGCAGGTACCCCTTAATGTATATCTTGTCCACTTATATTTAATGTAATTATTAATATGTTTGGATTTAGATCTGACATTTTGGTATTTGTTATCTATTCGCTGGATCTGTTTTTAAATTCCTCTACTGGCGTTTTTTCTTACCCTCCTTGCATTATATTTTCAGTAGTTATTATAGGATTCCAATGTGCATCTTTTTTTTTTAAGTTTTTTAATTTTAATTTCAGTATCATTAACATACAGTGTTATATTAGTTTCAGTTGTATAATACAGTGATTCAACAGTTCAGTACATTACTCAGTGCTCATCATGATAAGCATACTCTTTAGTCCCCATCATTTATTTCACCCATCACCCCACCCACCTCTCCTCTGATAACCATCAGTTTGTTCTCTATAGTTACGAGTCTGGTTTTCAGTTTGTCTCTTTTTTCCTTTGTTTGGTTTCTTAAATTCCACATACGAGTGAAATCCTATGGTATTTCCCTTTCTCTGACTAACTTATTTCTCTTAGCATTATACTCTCTAGATCCATCCATGTCATTGCAAATAGCAACATTTCCCCTTTTTTATGGCTGAGTAATACTCCATTGCATATATATGCCACATCTTCTATATCCATTTGTCTACCAGTGGACACTTGGGCTGCTCCCATAGTTTGGCTATTGTAAATAATGCTGCAACAAACATGGGGGTACCTGTATCCCTTTGAATTAGTGTTTTGTATACTTTGGGTAATAGCCAGTAGTGTGATTACTGGATCATAGGGTAGTTCTATTTTTAACTTTTTGAGGAAACTCCGTACTGTCTTCCACTGTGGCTGCACTAGTTTGCATTCCCACCAGCAGTGCATGAAGTTTCCTTTTTCTCCACATTCTCACCAACACTTGTTTTTTCCAGTGTGCATCTTTGACTTAATCAGCATACACTTAATATTGTAGTACTTCACATAAAATAGAGAAAACTTGCCACAGTATAAACTCTATTTTCCTACCTCCCCTCCACTCTCCTTGTTCTATTTTTTTGGATTCACTCCCAATTTTGCATGTACTTATGGGTAATTAATTCTCATTGAATATTCCAGTTTGTGAATAGAACATATCATAGATCCACCTATTCTAGAATTGGGAGTTTTTTCCACTGCTTTTATGCTTTTGCACTTACTATTTTTTGGTAAACATGTACACATTTCTGTTTGGTGTACCTGAGGAGTATAATCGATGAATTATAAGGTAGGCATATATTTGTCTCTCCTGAATAGTTTCTGAAACAGTTGTGCCAATTTACACTCATGTGAGATTTCGATTTGCTCTACAGCAGTACTTACTGTTGTCTATCTTTTTCACCTTTAGCCATTTAGGTAGGTATGTAGTGGTATCACATTTTAATTCCAAACTTCTCCAGTACACTGTATTGACCAAACAAAAGAATATGTGAGCCAGATGTGGTCCATAAGCCACTTCTAGGTCAGACTGTGTTTTCTGAGAATGTTTGTCTTAATGTATGTGTGAATAATTTAATAATTGTCTACTGAACAGCTGGAAGATTAAAAAATCATGCTATCATCCTGTTGATGGAGAGATTTTGAAGCAAACTGCACCTGAAGCATCCATTTGTGTTTGTCTTGCCCTGTTCAGTGGGGTGGGTGTAAAGAACCAGGGCATCATCAAGATTATGATAAATGGTAGCCCTGAGGCTATAGGGGAACAAAGAGCCCTTAACCCAGCTGTGGGAGATTCTCTATAATAGGGCCTCATCTACCATCCCTCCTCACCATGCAATCTGTGACATCAGACTGACAACTTCACAGTGTTCTCAAGACCAACGTCTTCTAAGGCCATTGCTCAATGCCATTTTTCCATGTGTTCTTGTGGTGTGGAAAACTCTCCCTCCCTTCCCTGCTTGGCAAACTCCTACTCATCCTTGAAGGCTCATCCTAAGTTTCTACTTCCTGTCCCAGAGCTTTCCCATTTCCTTGGCAGAGTTGGATACCTCTCCTCAGAGCTCCCACTCTGCCATGTTCCTCACTTACCTCATTGAATCATTGGTGTTAATGCCTCCCTTTAAGTTGGTGTCTCTGGACACCAACTTAAAGTTGGGGATATGGCTGGAGCAGACACCCTATGCTTTTGCCACTTAGTTCTTATCTGTTCATCCTACTTCTGGCAACGATGCCCCAAACTTACTTTGGGACACCACTCCACCTGTTCTAAACCTTGTTGTTTTAAGCTGTCTTTTCCAGATCACCATAGCTTATGGATGACCACAGGACCCAATTTGGGCTCAGGTCCTTGAGTCCTAGGACTTGTTCATACTGTTGGAGGAAGAAGAGCTCTCTTGGCTAGACTTGACCCCAGAAGGGCATTAGTCTGGAGCTGCTAAATGTCACTGGAGCCTTTGAATGAGCCAGCCCTGTGGCTGTAAAGATGAAAACAAAGTCTAAGGGACACTGTTTGAATCCCTGCATCAAACAGCTTCTGGACTTCTCAGTTATATAACTCAGTGCTTTCCCTTTTTTGGCTTAAATCAGTTTGAGCAGGGAGTTTCTGTTACTTGCAGCCTTCAAAGGCCTGATGCAAGATGGTTGTGTTTCCTTCCCTAGACACCTGCTTTCTATGAGACTAACTCATTGGTTCACCTCTAGAAGGATGGGAACCTATTGGAAAAGACCCCTACACCACCAGACTCTCAGCAGACAGGGCAAAACCTGGATCACCCAACAGATCAGATGGCAGAGACCCGGATACAGCCTCTCCCTTTGAGCCCTTGGGGATGGCCACCTTCAACCTGCCACCTTATCTATGGGTGAGAAAAGCAAGATCCAGAAAGGTTAAGTGAGTTGCCCCCAAAATGCTCAGTTAACATGCTGTCACCAGTTCTACTTGCCCGCAGAATCTACACATTCTTCCCAGTACACCAAAGAAGGCACTAGTAGGTGCCAAGTCACTGAGATGTCCCAGGGGGAACAAGGCCCCTGCAGGGGGGGAGGGCAGGATGTGGTTTATAGATAAAAAAGCCAGAGCCAGGGCTAGAGCCAATCACATCTTTATTAGTCTCTGCAGCAAGGCTATTGGAGCCTCTGTTTACAAGGGAACTTTAGCAGGCTACTCTGGCTACTGGCCAGGAATGTTAGCACTTCTATTAGTACAGAATGGGAAAAGAAACTGGAAGCAAGCCAAATGGAGAGACTGCTGGGCCACCTGACAGGAAGGCACGTGTGAGGCTTCCCAGTGGATCAGGCCCAAGAGGTGAACACTGCCATCTCCCCCAGAGTGAAGGAAAAGACAAAGCCTGAGATGGTTGACAGCCACAGTTATGGAGACAGGTCCAAGTTCCTGGGGACCAGGAATGCATTTCCTGATGGAGGCACCATCCTAGGGCTGGAGGTTCCAAACAGAGCTCATCTGCCCCCAGCAAGGAGACCCCAGCTTCAGCTCGATTGCTGCCCCAGGCAGCCTAACATAGGGAATAGATGTTTTCTGAGCACTGAAAGAACAAGGGACCCAGGAAGCTGATAGTGGAAAGGATGGGGCTAACTTCAGAGAGTGTTTTGGATTTGAGTATGTGTCAATATTAGCAAAACAGGCAATATATTCATTATAGGCACAATCATGAAACTTCCCTTCAAAGAGCTTACATCTCGCCTTTATCCAGCAAGCTCTTTAGCCTGGAGGGCCATCATGATCTGATCCCAGTCCTCACCTCAGCCTAAATGAACTCTTAAGTCCTTGGACATCCCGTGATATTTACTGCTCTGCACTCTTGTCAACAACCCTACTCCTAGCCTACCTTCATCTGCTTTTACCTTCATGGGCCAAAGGATGGATAAGTCTGCCTTGTCAAGTGTTTATTTACTTCTGTTTTTCCTACAAACCCTGGAGCAGCTGGAGGAAAGAACCTGACTCCTGTGTCTCCAGCGCATGGGACCTTGAAGTCACATGAGCTGTGTTTTCTGTGTCCTGGTGTATTTGCAGGAAACCTGTCCATATATGTCTATAACAAAATTCTGGGGTGTCTGGCAGGAGATACAGGGATTTTGAGCTATGTTTGCGCCTAGGATGATAGCTTCTTCCAATATAGTGTTGGGGAGTGGGATGGATGATCCAAGTCCAGAAGCGGCTAATGGAGAAGAAGGAGCCAAAGTACGGCAGAGCTTAGAGTAGCGGTGAGTGGGGTCAAATAAGAACAGGGGTTTGTTGGTCTATGCGCAGGGTCCACACTCCGAGTCCCAGGGGTCAGAACCAGCAGGGCGACCACATGAGCGAGCCGAGGGCTGCACCTGTGGCAGCCCCAGCAAGCATGCCCATGGCCAGTGGAGCGCCAGCACTGTAGCAGGGATCCTCCCGCACTACCACGTGCGTCACGCCGGGGCCTGTGGAGAGAGCCGTGAGGGCTGGGGACTTAAGAGCAGAGAGATCTTTGTCCCTCTCCTCCCCTAGACTCACGCCCAACCCAGGACAAGGGGCTGAGCCCACCTTCCTACACCTCAGTTGGAGAAACTGAGGCCTTGATTCGGAAAGGACTCGCACTCTTTCCCCAGGGCTTACAAGCCTTAAATCTGCTACGGACATTCTGAGGCTGCGGGTCTAGGGTGCAACAGCGAGAAAACTCCGGGATCTTTAAGAACCTTGACACACCAGAGGGTGGGCTTTCCCAACCGCCAGCCCTTCGGGCGGGAGGCGGCCGTTCCCACGTTTAGCCACCAGGGGTCGCGACGAGCTCAGAAACGGGTATTACAGGACAGCCCTTGAAAAAGGGCCGGCCTTGAGAGGAAAGGTCAGATCTATGGAGTGGGGGGGGCCGCTGGTCCGTGAGATATTTCGAATTTCCGGTTGGGGAGGGCCCAGTGGAGGGTCCCGCCTGGGAAAATCTGTGGTCACTACAAGAGTGGGGCTTGGCAATGGAATAGGGCAGGGGGTGGACCAGGCGGGATACTTACCTGCATAGGGCGGTCCGTAGTAGCTGCGGATATATGTGGCTTCATGCGCGTTGGGGTGTACCACCTCATAGTAGTCCTGGTACGGGCTGTAGACACGCACCTGAGGAGCTCGACTGGGTTAACTGCCTGGAAACTCTGTCCCCGTTTGGTCTCCTCCCCCAACACACCCGGCTTAGGTCCTTCTGGACCCACAAAACCACTTCCCCGAGTTTAGAAATGGTTCCCTAGGAACCAGCAAGCTCCTGGAAAAAGGCCCTGCCTCCTCCACATGGTCCATGGTCCTTGTCCTCTAAAACTTTAGCCCTTACATCCAGCTCCTAGTGATCCCATTTTCCTGCCCTGGCCTCCTAGCTAGCACTCCCCTAATCAAAAATTCTCCATGGCTCCCAACTTCCATACACAGTCTATTTGCTAGCCGCTCTCCAGTGGATTTCTCCAGTGGATTTCTCTACTCTCCTCATCATGGGGTGGGGCATCTGGCCAAGCCCCAGGCCCAGAAGTAAAAGGTTGGGGAGGAAGGAAAGAAAAGGAAGGGTAGGGTTGGAAAGTAAAGTATTATTGAGCATCTATCATGTACCAGGCCCTGAGGGAGGTGTCCACATGTGTAACTTCCTCTAGTCCTTACTGCAGACCCTATTAGCTTCACATTACCACAGACCTGGGGATGGGGGCTCAGAAAAGAGTGGTCATTGCTGTCTCTGGGAGGGAGGTATGCAGTCTCTCCGTTAGGATTTTATCAACCCCTCAAAGCCTAACTCAAAAGCCACCCACTCCAGGAAACCCTCTGGTTTCAGAAAAAAATCCTTTCTTCCTGAGTTCTCTCTGGGCTCTGCTAGTGCCTTTTCCCCCCGTCTTTCCTCCTGGCCTTTCCTGCCTGCACGCCAAATGTGAGCTATTTATAAGCAAGGACTCTGATTAATTTCTGTTATGTGCAGGGCCTAATGCATAGCAAGAACCAATAAATATATGCTGAATTAAATGGAAGGTCCGAATTCAAGCCCCTCATTTTATCCCAAGGGGAGCAGACCTGGAGAGGGGGCAGGTCCCCTTCTCTCCTGCTCCCTTCTTCTTAGCCCCCCCCTTCCACGTTATATCTCTAACTGGCTTTCACACCTGAATGGTCCAACTCCCTTTAGAAGTCTAGGTGTCTTAAATTCCAATCCCAAAGTGATGTCATCACCTTTGCATCTCCCAAACTTTTTGTTCTATAAGTGCTTTTATCTACATGCCACCACCATGCATTCAAACCAAGACATCAGGTCCGCACCCTTGTCTTCACACACTTGTCTTCCACATCACAACAGCTACCAGGCAGGTCTCATGATTTTAACTTCTAAATATGCTCTTCTGTCCATCTTTTTGGCCAGTGCTAAGAGATTAAGCCATTGGTTTTGGCAACTTGGAAGCTGTGGAAACTGAAAAACATTTTTCAGTGGCGTGGTTGGGATAAGAATCTAGGCTATGGAGAGCTGAAGAATGATTGAGAGGTGAAGGATGGAATCAACATGTCATGACAACTCTTGCAAGAGTTTAGCTATAGGGGCATCTGGGTGGCTCAGTGGGTTCAAGCATCTGCCTTCGGCTCAGGTCATGATCCCAGGGTCCTGGGATTGAGCCCCGCATCGGGCTCCCTGCTCAGCAGGCAATCTGCTTCCCTTCCTCTCTCTGTCTGCCTGCCTCTCTGCCTACTTGTGATCTCTGTCTGTCAAATAAATAAATAAAATCTAAAAAAAAAAAAAATGTTTGGCTATGTGGGCGCACCTGAGTGGCTCAGTCGGTTAAGCATCTGACTTCAGGGAGTCTGCTTGTCCCTCTCCCTCTGCCTACTACCCACTTGTGGTCTCTCTCTCTCTCTCTCAAATGAATGAATTAAAAAAAAAAAAAAGTTTGGCTATAAAGGGAGTTCTCCAAGCACACCTGTGATTTCAAATTTCCATGCCATTTCTCTTTGATGGGGCTGCCTTTCTCACCATTTTTCATCTAACTACCTAACTTCTCTTTCAGACTGAACCCAAGTATCACCCTCCCTGAACCTCAGGTTCTGATGGGGCCCTTAGACGCCCCTTATCACAGCACTCTACAATCACTCTACAGTGTCATTGTTTGTATCCCTGCGAGTGTGTAGGTCTCCCATCGGACTGGGAGACCCCCCCCACCCCATAAAGAAAGGTCTAATCATGTCTCTGAACATGATAGGTGTCTAATGGATTGAATTAATCTCAAGTGAGTCAAATACCAGCGAGTCACCCAGCTCTAAGTCCAGCCTCAAGTTAGGGACAATGACCAGTCCCAGGGAAATGCAGGAGGTTCAGACAATCAATGCTCAGTCTCAAGTGACTTCCCTCACTGTGCTCTCCCCTAAAGGTGATCCAATTGGGCTTTCTAATAGAGGGTGGCCAGGATCTGAGCTCCATGTCTAGAAGGGCCTACAGAGAGCCAAACACTCAGGTCCCCACTTTTATTTGTAGAGGACTTGAGGTCTAGAGCCTGCACCTGCCCAGTAGCTGCACAGTGAGCCAGGGGCGCGGTTGGGCCTTGGAGAGAGTGGAAAACACCACCTCATACCCCTTGCGGCACCTGTTTCTACCCTCTGGTCTTGGGAGGCCCAGAGGAAAACTCAGGCGGGTTGCCTGGCAACAGGGCAGGGGATCATCTGGAGACCTCATGGATAGAACCTAAGGCCTTGATCCCTGATCCTCTCCCTCCCTGAAAGCCCAGCCCCTTTTGCAAGTACAGGGTCAGCCAGTCAGGGGGCCACATACAAATACAACCGTTCCCTCAGAAAAGGTCTTGTTACTTGGTTTACAGCTTTTTAAATCCCATTTTTAGGCATCCCCGCTTTAAACACGGGGATGCCTAAAACACTTAATATCCTCGTTCAGGCAAGGGGGAGGACTCAGAATGCTGGGATAGAAGTCCTAGTCCTGCCACTGATGAATCAAGTGATCTGGCCCACAGTGCCCATTCTAAGGCACAATGAGAATCCAGCCGAGCCATGTCTATGCAACCAGACCTACGTGGGCCTGGCACTTCAGTTCAGTGGTTCTGCACATCGATATTACTCGAAGTTTTTTAAACCAGAGATTTCCAAGGCCCTACTCCAGACCTATGGAATTAGAGCATCCAGAGGTAGGATCTGAATGCTTGAATTTTTTTTATAAGTCCTGAATTGATTCAAAGGCACAGCCACATTGAGCACCACTGTGCCATGAAAGGAATTCATAGTTGGCTGTAAGAGGAGGGGCCTCCCCTGCACCCACCCCATGCCCTGCTGAACACTGGGGACAGAGAGAGGATCCATCCCCCACTCCTGCTTTCCAGAGATTCTGGGGTGGGGAAGGGGGACAAATACGGACTAAATTATGATATGCGGTAGTGATGCCATTACAGAGGGTTTTCCCACCTCCTTCCTCCCTTTGGTCATTCACTCGTTCGCTCATTTGGTGAACACTGTCTGAGGCCCACTTTTGCCCTAGCTCCATGCACCAGGAATAAGGAGAGTCAAAAGAATGTCCCGATCACTGAGCACTCATTGAGTACCTGTTGTATACCCAGCACTGTGCTAGACACCTTAGGTGCAGAGCTGATTAGACCTGGTCTTTACCTTGGAGCAAGTCCCAGGTCTCGTGGGAGAATAGAGACCAAAATACAGGGACTTGTACCCAGGCCTAAGAAGACAATACTAAGCATTTAGTGCAGCAGGCTGTGAGTGGAGGTCTGGGAAGTCCTCCCTGAGGAGGGGGGCAGCTTTTGAAGTGGCTCCTAGAGGCTAAACATCAGTTTGTCAGGTGAATAAGAAAACTAGGAGTTTTCACCACAGAGAGAATGGCACAGAGAGAATGGCAAAGCCTGGGAGGAGGGAATGGGTCTGGCATAGCTGGGAACAGAGGAAACAGCAGAGCACCTGGAGCACAGGGGAGGAGGGAGATGTGGTAGATGAGACTCGCCTAGGCCAGATCCTAAGGACCTTGAAAATGGGGCTATGGGTGGTATCCTGTGGGTGATAGGGAGCCATAGAATGTTTGTGAGCAGGGAAGGGAGGCGACTGAGCCCAGTTCTGGAGGCGCATCGTCATAGCCAGAACAGAGACAGGGAGAGCTGAGCCAGCACTTACCCAGATCCGCCTCTCAACCTTACAGGGGCTCCACGAGCTGGTCGCACACCTGACCTTGGGGCAAACTCGGCGGCTCCTGGGAGGGACGGTGGCTCCAGCTGGGGCCTGCTTAAGCCACAGAAACCCAAGAAGGGGGAGGGAGGGAGGGAGGAGCTGTCAGAGGCCCTCTACATCTGGAGCAGCTCAGAGCTTTTAACAGGCCCTACCGGCCCCCTCTGTCAGCTGGTCAGGGGGAAGAGTTGTCCTCTTCCTCTTCAGCCCATGGTAATGGAGGGAGTCTCAGAGAGGGCAGTGACTTTGCCAAAGATACACAGAGAAGGATCAGTAGAGTCTCCAGAATTAGCTCAACTTCGCCTCTTTTAGGCTGCTGAGGCTCCCAGTCTCCAGGGAGGACAGAACAGGTCTGATCTACCTTCCCACCCACCTCCCCCCTACACTGGCCTTCCAGCCTTGCCCCTGGCTGGGTCTCTGGCCCTGTGTTCCCTGGAACAGCCTCCATCCAGAGGGGGGTATAAATCTGCAGGACATGGAGGGACAAAGTGCAGGTCACTCCTCCATAAGCACAGGACGGAGAGCAGCCACCGGCAGGCATGGACACTCGGGAGCCAGGCAGCCCCTGGTACAGAGACAGAAGCGCAAACACATTCTACTCGAGCAAGCCCAGGGACCAGAGGGGTGTGTGTGAAGCAGGGGTAGTGAGAGGTGGAGAGAGGGTCAGAGCAGAGAGCTGTGGGAAGCAGAGTGGCAGGAAGGTGCACAGGCAGAGAAGGGACAAGGCAGCTTCATAGAGTCACAGAGCACAGACGGTCAGCCCTCACCTCCTTCGGCCTCTTTCGGGTGGGACGGATTTGCCTGCATCGGGGGGATTTGGAGCTCAGAGCCAAGTTAGCTAACAGGGGGACCTCCACCCTGCTGAGTGCTGCCCCTGCCTCCTCACTCCCAGATTCTGATCCAACCTCCACACAGAAGCTGGGGTCTGCTCCCTGAAGTCTGGCCACAGTCCTCCCTGCTTAATACCCTTCATTGCTCCTCAGAGGTCAGCTCTCCCATTTCTTTCCCTCCATGTATTATGGTTCAGCCAGGCCAGACTCTGGCCCCTTGCACACACGTGCACGCGCGCGCGCAACACACACACACACACACACGTGTGTGTGCACACCCCACTTGTCCACCTCTGCTCACGCAGCTCTTAATGCAGATGATGCCCTTCCCTCCCTGTCTCACTGGCCAAGGTACTGTACAGGTTCTTCCACTGACTTAAGACTGTGAGGCTATGGCTAAGTCACTTCCTCTCTGAAGGTCACCTTCCCTATCTGTAAAATGGGACTCAAAGTACCTACCCTACCAAGGCTGTTGGGAGATTAAATGGTACAAACAATGGCAGGCACCAAGCACGATGCCCTGCCCTCAGCAGATGCAGGCCCAAGAAGGGTTCTAAACACAATCATGTCTTCTCTGCTACCTCTCCCCAGACTTTCTCTCCAGATGAGATCAGGCGCCCCTGTGCCACAGACAGAAGGAGCAGGCGCTGAATATGGAGTCAGGCAGATGGGCCAAATTGGGGCACCCTTGAGCTTCGGGCTTTGGGCGGCTCCTCAAACCCACACCTTCATCCATCACTAAGCTCCATTGACTACCTCCTAAATATGTCTGATCCTTATCAGCTTAGTCCAGACCTCCAGCCAGTCACCAGAACTCTGCCCCAGCCTAGTTAGAAGTAACTAGTCTCCTGGCATCTACTCTTAACCCTCTGCTGTCTGTTCCTACCAGCCAGACCTATCTTTTTAAAAATACAAAAATGGTCTGATCTGTTCATCTCATCCCACTGCTTAAAAGCCTTCAATAACCCCCTGGTGTTCTTGGCAGAAACCAATGTCGGAAACACATCCCATCATGCCAGGCTCTCTGCCCTGCTCTCCATCCCTAATCTCCAGCTGCCCCAGCCTTCATTCTGTTCTCGAACTTGCTAAAGTCATAACCTTTCTCAGGGCCTTTGCACGTGCAGTTCCTCTGCCTGGAAAGCTGTTCCCTTCACCCCACCGCACCCCTTTCAGCCAGTTGATTTCTGTCCATCCTTCAGGTTTCATCTTTAGCCTTGTCTGAACTCCCACCAGGATCAGGCCACCAAGGTGGTCACACGGAGTGCACGCAGCACGTCCTGTCAGAGCAGTTCCCATGACTGCAACAGAATCATGAACTATGTGCCCAGTTGCTTCCCGTCCGGCTGCACACTAGGCTGAGTCCAGGAAGGCAGGGCCTACACCTCCCAACTTAGTTCACCTCTGATCCCTGCCCTTCAGCACAGTGCCTGGCACATAGTAGGAGCTCAGTAAATATTTGTTGTGTGGATGAATGAAGCTCAATCTTACCATCTGCAGAGAGGGAACAGGAATCCCCACCTCACAGGACTGCTGCGAGCAGCCAGAACTGGACCCGCGTCACGCCAGGCATACGATAGCTGCTCAATAAAAGGCAGTTCCTTTCGCCCAACTGACAGGCCACCTCCTTCTTTCTCTCTTTCCTCCAAGCACCAGTTGTCTGTCTTCTGTCCTTTTCCACTCGGGACTCAGCACGTCTGAGTCCACACAAACCTATTCACTTGCATCTAGGGGAACTGAGAACTCCTGGCAGGCAGAGACCGAGTCTGAATCACCCATGATTCCATGGCAGGAAGGGGTGGTGAGGAGAAAAGGAGAGAATGGTGTTGCTCACCGGGGTGGAGTTTGCCTCCAGCAGCGCCGTCTTCCACGCTCTGCAAAGCAAACCCCAAAGCATAAGGAGGGAGGTGAGAGGTCAGGCCCCGAGATGTAGGCCCCTTACTTTCCTCCTCAACCAGCCTCTTGACTCCCTTGGATGGACAGAGGTGACCCCCCCTCCCACCCCAGTCACACAGACAGAGCCCTCACTGGAGCTGGAGCCTCCTAATTCATTCTTAGCCCACACCCTTCCCTTCTTCCAGTTTCCCTGTCTAGACAATAGACGGCTGGGCTTGGGTGGTCTCCTAGGGGCCTTCAGATTCTGGCATGCCTGGGCTGGGCCTCTCACTGCAGCTCACCTCCACACCCCAAACCTACTAACACAGCTCCCCAACACTCTGACCCCAGAACCCGTGAAGGCCCAGTGGACACCAGACAATCAGGCCTTTGTTGGTTGCCATGGCACCTGGCTGGGGTGGACAAGGCGGCTCTGTGCTTTGTCTGCCCGGAGCTCAGCTTCCCCCACTGCCACACACCCCATCTCTTTCTCTCTTCTACAATGCAAAGGCCGACTGACCCTCAGCCAGAGGGTAGGAAGGGAAAGAATGTGAGGAAGCAGGCATACCCCGTATTGCAGTGTGGACCTGCACCTGACATTGGGGTGTCCCCGGAACAATAGTGGGCTGCCTCAGTTAGGCGGATCTGGGTCTGTGCCTCAGATGAAGGCCACCCACCAAGGCATCTTTTCAGAAGACAGTGGGAAGGAGGACCCTTTATGGATGTCACTGAGCTGTCTTTTCCTCTGTATCAGCCCGAGTGAGAGCACATCTCTGTCAGGTAAATACATGACTCTCTATGATTGGGGACCATGCACCTGAGGCAAGTATGCGGGTTCCATCCCATTCTGGGTGAGGACTTTCCTGGGTATACTACCAATCATGGTGAGCCATTCAGATGCACTGTGCCCAGACTCCACCCTGCTGACAATCTTTGTCCCCTCCCCTCTTCCTACACTTTGAGAATCAGAAGGCCCAGCAGGAGGAGGCATCTGGGTACATTCCCCAACATTCTGCCCTATCCTGTCCGGGAGGACTCACATGGCATCATCCTTGGTCTCTGCACACAAGTGGAGACGGGAGCCCTCCCGCAGGTTCACAGTCAGCAGGCCATCTCGGCTCCGGCCCTCTGGGGGCTGCACATCTAAAGGCAGACACATGCATACGGAGATTCCACGAGGCACAGGTCCCAGGTCCCCCAGTAAAATAGAAACAAGAATAGGAATCGACCTCTGGGTCCTGACCTAGGCCAATGCCAGCCTCCTCTGATCCCACACACTTTCTTTTGGGATTCTGCTTTACTCTTTAGAACCTTTCAGCCTTTCCACATTGCCTATAGCCCTTGTTAGAGACATCTATCAGTGACCCTATTATAATTGTGGCCTGAGTCTTGGTGGAGGAGATTTGCTGTGTGATTCTGGGCCAGTTACTAAACTTCTCTGGTCCTCCTTATTTCTTTTCATCTTTATCTCGTTCCTGACACCTGGAAGGCAGGAACTGTGTCAGACTCACCTCTGTGATCCCAGTATAGGACCCAGGCCCAGCACAGGGCCGGAACTCAGTAAGGAACTCATTTCTTAATTCGCACTCACACAAGCTGGTGTTGATAGAGGCCTAGAAGCATTATGTGTGGAAGCCCTCTGAAGGGGCAAAGAGCCTGATGCAGGTATTATCAGACAGACGCAGTGAGAGGGCGGTGGCCAGAGTCACAGTGCAGAGGGGAAAGGGCTTCTCACCATGGCATTCTTGGCCAATCTTTATGTCGCGGACATTGAACTGGATGAGCACACGGTCCTCCTCATCCTGCGCAGTCTCGTCGCGGTAGTAGCCCAGGGTCCCATCCAGCCACAGGGCGAACCAGTTCCGCTTCCAGCGGCGGAGGATGGAGCCTGTGCGATGGTCCACATTTGCTAGGCGGGCTGATAGCAGAGCCTGCAGGGGGCAGGAACCCCCCTTACCCCCAACCCCCACTGTTGTGACCCCCCCCCTTTCTTATCTATCTACCTCCTGAAATGATGGCAGGGCCTCTTTCTGCCTTGCTCACCCAATGCCTCTCATTGGGCCTAATACATAACAGAGACCCCATGATGTGTTCAATGGTAAATGAATAACCAGATTCCTTCCTTGGGGGCTTCCAAGGCCAAGCCCCAGGTTTCTTCAAGGACAAAGACCTCTCCTTATCTGAGCCTCCATCTTATCTCTTATCTCCTACTTGTGTGACAGCCTTTTGTGTAGCTACCAGACTGGGGGGCCCGCAGCTCCCCATACTGGACCCGGCACCCAGCAGGACCTGGGCTCAGTGATCACTGAACTGAATGAAGTGAGTATGGTCGTGGGTCGTTGGAGAGCTCCTAACCCAGGGTAGCTCTTGTTCAGATCACGATTCTGGCCGGAGGTGGGTCTGGAAGACTGAGCCCTACCTTCAGCCATTTTACAATTGAAAATCTTAACAGAAAGGGCAAAGACATAGGGACCTTCTTCGAGCTTTACAGATTCCAAAGCACAGAGGCATTTTCATTTTATTCTAAGCCTTGTTCTGTGACCAGCCCTGGGCTAGGGTGCTGTGGATGTGCTGAGCCTCAAAACCGGCCTCTGCTCTTAAGCAGCCTACAGTCTGGGGCCAGTATGGGGAGTGGTAAGACCCACAGGTAAAGGCGGTTCTATTATAGGGGGATCAATGCTATCACGAAGGTATGTATGAAGCATTAGGAACAGTGTGGGGAGCTTACACTGTTGGTGCTACAGCAGAGGCTGGAGCAGGGGTTAGAGGCAAAGTCAGAGAAGGCTCCTCACAGAAGGGGACAGTTACCAAGCAGTCAGAAATAGAAAGGACATTCCAAAAAGTGGGAAGAGTATGAACAAAGGAGGAGAGGGGGGAAAGAGGGTCTTGTTTCTTGGGAGAATGGTTCACGGGGGCATACCCAACAAGCCACTTCTGTCCCCTCCTGCCCCTGGACAAGGTACAGACAGACAAGGATTTGGCCCAGGGTCACTCACTCTGTCTCCACAGCCAGCCGCCCCTCACCAGGGCCATTTCTTCAAAAGGATTTTCCAGGGTGGGGTCAGGCGGGACCTGTGAGAAGGAACCATGGGATACACAGGCCTCACCAGCAGCCCCCCCAGGCACCTCCCCAGAGAGAAGCCCCAGCCCTGTCCTCCCTGGTCCTCCCTGGGGGAGCCACCGAGGAAACCTTTAAGGGAGTGTTCGTAAACAATCAAGGGCAAGCCTGCTTGTCTCCTTCTCCTTCTCTGCTCCAGCAGGATAATGAGCGCACTGTTCTTGTGGGGTCAGCAGAGCAGCCAACCATTGTGCGGGGGTGGGAATGGGGCCCGGGAGCCTGGATTCCAACCTCAGCTCCATAACCTTGACCATGTCCCTTCTGCTGGCTTCCTTTTCTAGATCTGTGAAGGCGTGTCTATGAGGCAGGTAGAGGCTGGGGTGAGGAACGCTTACATTGTTGGAAACCCTAGAATTTCAAAATGCTGGCAGCACAGACTACTAAAATCATGGCAATGAATGAGGGACTTTCATGATAAGAAAAGCCTCCCTCCCACTTGCACCTCACCTGAGGCATTTATGAAGTATGTAAAATGATAGTTCAAAAGCAGCTCTGATTGCCCGAGCCTTATGTGTCAGGCAGGCTTCTCAGTGTTTGCATCTATTATCTTGTTGAAGCCTCACAAAAATCCTTGTTATTAACAGAAAACAGGCATGGAGAAGTTCAATCACTCATGCAGATCTCCCTGATTAGAAAGCAGGGGAACCTGCCTTCACGCCCAGCAGTCCCAGTTTCTAACCATCACACCAGTAGGAGATTTTAAAACTCTAAATACCCAGGTCATGCTCCATAACAACGAAATCAGAAAGGTCTAGGGCTGGGAGGCCAGCACTGATAGTCTTTAAAGATCCCAAGGGATTCTAATGTGCAGCAAAGTCCGGAAATCGCTGCACATACTATACCACTTCACTTTGTCCCCACTGTAACTCCATTAGATGGGCAGAATCTTTCCTGTTTTACAGGTGGACAAACTGAGGGACAGCAAATGACTTGTCCATGTATGTGAAGGAGCTTGGACTGGAGTCCAGGTTCACTCTGTTTCTGAAGGCGACTTACTTGCAAGCGCGTGCCTCTACCCCTCCCCCACCTGCTCACACCTGTTGCTGCGTAGTAAGGGCTGGCACACCTGAGCAGGAAGGCCTGACTTTGTCCATGCTTCTCCTGAGGCTCCCTCCCTTCTCCAAGTCCTAACACTGGTCAGACAGAGGGTCAGGTGCAAACTCCCTCTCCAGCTTCCCCTGGATGCACCCACCTGTCCACACCTCTTGCGGATGCTGCTGCCAAAACCGCCGCTACTTGACGCTGCGGCTACCCAACCTGCTGCGCCTGCGCTTTGTGCGCCCCACAAATGCGCCCTGGGGCATTTCAATCCCCAGGCTGCGCCCTGGGCTAGGCTAGCCCTGGGCCCCACCCTTTGGCCCCGCCCCACCTCCCAGAGGGGATGGGCGGGGAGAGATGGGCGCCCACGAGGCTTCTGGGACTTGTAGTCTGCAGCCCTAGAGCTGGGATGTACAAGGCTTCTCCTGGGCGCTAAGCCTGTGCTGACCGGGAGCACAGGTGAGAAGCTGCACCTGTAATTTTATTTTGCCAAGACATCTGTGCACTCATTTATCATGAAATACATTACCTAAAAATCATGAACTCACTCTCTGAAAAAAGTAAGTTTGCGAGGAGGAGCCAGGCTCCTAGTTTTGCCATGTTTTCTCAATACTCAGTTTTTGCCACGCCCTGTACTGGGTGCCAGTTGGGTGCACAAAGGAGCAGCCGACAAGGCCTTTCCTCCTTCCTTCCCCAGCTTCCAGTCTGGTGGTGGGAGGGGGAGGCTAAATGTAAACACAGGATATGATTTAACTATGGGAGAGGAGTCTCACTTTGCCCAAGAGGTTCAGGAAGGCCTCCCGAGGAGGCTAAAAAGGGTCTTTGAGGGATGAGTAGGAGTTTCCCAGGGGACAGCTAAGAGAATCATATGAGCACTGATCAGAAATTTCAAAAGCATGTCCAGTACTTCAGTGTATTTGGAAAATAGAGTGCAGGGATGGGGAGTGGCAGGGGATGGAGCTGTAGGGTTTGCAAGGATGTAACACGAAGCGTTGGATGACAGGCTCATGATTTGCTTGGCTCTTATGAGCTCTTACAGCTCTTATAGTGGCCGGAGCTTGGGGGTGGGGGTTTCAAGAGTTAGGTGGTCTGATTTGTGGGTTCAAAAGATCTTTCTAGGGCCTAAAATGATTGGAGGAGGACCAACTGGGAAAAGAAGACCGTTTCTGTGTCTACCACCTGGGTCTGCCCCTCCATGATCACTTCCTTGAAGAACTCAACCCATAAGCACCCACCTAAAAGCAGACCTAGGATGTCATTCAGAGAACAGGGACTGTCGGGGGGGGGGGGGCCTGAAGGGCTCTTGGACCCAAACCCTTTTTGGGAGGGGCACCCACTCCACCCTAGGCCCTTCCTCCTGTCCCAGAGGACTGTTCCTTACCGGGGCTGCGGGACTCATGGTTCCTGGCCAGTCAGAGTAGCATTTCCCAGAAGGCTCCTGCAGGGGGGCATTTCTCTGAGCGCCTTAAGAGATAAGGGGATCAGAAAGATGCTACCAAGTGGGAGCCGGAAGGGGGAGGCAAAGAGGAGGCACACAGATCCCAGAGAAAATCGTCCTCTCTCTCCAGGCACTCCCCAACTTTCCGGACTTATCTCAGTCGCCGACTGCCATTCAGTTCGCTGGATAACAAATCATCCGTGATTCAGAGGCGGTCTTGGTCTCGTTTGTCTAAGATTCCCGGAGCGGAGGGGCTGGGCCAGTCCTCCTCCCTCTGTCGGGGCGGGGCTAAATCTGCCTTCTCCCGCCAGGCTGGACAGTGCCATCATCCCAGCCTGGCTGCACCGCCTGGCTCTTTAAGCTTCCTTCTCGCTTCGGAGTTTCTGTAATCCTGACCTTGAATCACCCTGGCGCTTCGTCCTTTCGTGCGGCGCGTGCCTTGCTGGGGGATTCGCCATGGCCAATCCTATTAGCCGCTGAGCTCACCGTTTCTGTGCAGCCCCAGGAACCACCACTCCTAAACCACGCTGTTTCCTGACCCTGTGCCTTTCTCTGCCTGGAATGTCCCACCCCTGCCTTCGGGCTAAAATTTGAGCCTCTAGGTGCAAGGAAGGAAGGGAGGGAGTAAAGAAGGGAAGACAGAAAGACGGTAAAGAGGGGAAGGAAGAGAAGAAAGGATAGGAAGAAAGGAAGGAAAGAATGAAGGAAGGAAGAAGGGAGGTAAAGAGGGGAAGGAGAAGGAGGAAGCGTGGAAAGATAGAATGAAGGAAGGGAGGAAGGGAGGAAGGGAGGGAGGAGTGGAGCTGGCCTCAGAAAATCTGGATCTGGATTCTGGCCCTCTCCCCAACTCTCCTTGCTCCTCTCTGAAGAGCCGTTTGGTGTCTTATAAGAATGGGGGAACAGTGCAGACAGTTTCTAGATGACATTGGATTTAGCAACTAGATGAAAGGGGAAGATTCTCCAGCAGCACTGTGGATTTTAGAGGGAGGACTCCCCCACCAACACTCCCCAAAGAGCAGGCGCTGTGGCTAGAAAAAAGTGAATGGCGCAAGGTAAACTAAAACCACCGATCCTGTTACAGAATCCAAATGCAGCCCCATCTGGCTTGTGTCTCTGAAATATTGGTTCCGAACCGTCTTTGAGAAGCTGATAAGAGGTATAGGCTCTACCCAGGGAAGAAAATGCACACACATATCACGTTTTGCATATAATTCCTAGGAGTTTGTAGACCCCAAAGCCGTGACGATTACCGCGGATTGTTTTTTAATTTCCAGAGCTGTGTAGACCATTGGAAAGGGTGTAGGCTGACAGGTGAGAGACTCTGTTAGCATAGCAGGAATCCCAGCTCCCAGAGTCTTGGCTTTGAGAGGTGGTTTGTTTAATCTACTAAAATGTATTGAGACCAACAAGCTCACAAGCAACTTCAGGTTTCTCTTGTAACTAGTGCACAGAACTATTGACAAAGGGGAAAAAAAGTATTTTGCTATTTCAAATGTCTCTAGTGGTTGAACAGCTCATACAATATATTGTTTAGAGAATAGTGGACTGACTGACTCATCAAATTAAAATTTACTACTTTTATTTTCTAGAGAGTATGCTATCATGAAAATAACATACTATCTCTAGTTTAAAATTCTGAAACTTGTATTAAGGTGCAATTTGAACAGAAGTAAAAACCAGTTATGTGAAAGGTTTTTAAATAATAATTTAGTGACTTGGATACCATAAAATTCAATCTTTTATTTTGTTTTAAAATTTTAATTTTATTTTAAAAATTTATTTTATTTTTAAAAATTTATTTATTTATTTGAAAGAGAATGAGCAGGAGGGGCAGAGGGAGAGAGAAACTCAAGCAGAGTCTGCGCTGAGCACGAGCCAATGCAAAATTTGATCCCACGACCTTGAGATCATGACCTGAGCCAAAACCAGGAATTGGATGCTTAATGGACTGTACCACCCAGGCATGCCTCAGTCTTTTAAAGTGTACAATTCAGTGTTCTAATATATTCAGGGTTGTGCAACCATTACCACTACCCAATTTCAGGACATGTTCTCATCCCAAAGAGAAACTTTACCCTTTAGCAGTCACTCTCAAACCCCTTTCCCCCCACCTCTGGGAAGAGCCACTATCTACCTGGTCTCTGTGGATTTACCTATTCTGGACATTTCATATAAATGGAATCCTGTAATATGTGGACTTTTGTAATGGGCTTTTTCATTTAACATGATGTTTTCAGGGTTCCTGTTATAGCATAAATCAGTACTTCATTCCCTTTCATTGACAAGTAATATTCAATTGTATAGATATACCACATTTTATTTATCCATTAGTTGATGGACATTTGGGTAGCTTCCTCTTTTTTAGCTATTATAAATAATGCTACTAAGAACATTGTGAGAATTTTTGTGTGGATATATGTTGTTATTTCTCTTGGGTGTGATATTGCTGGTCATATGGTAACTCTATGTTTAACATTTTGTGGAACTTTCAAACTATTTTCCAAAGCGGTTGCACCATTTTATAATACCATCAGCAGCCTATGAGAGTTCCAATTTTCTACATCCTCATCAACCTTGTTATTGTCCATCTTTTTTTATTATAGCTGTTCTAACTAGGGGAAAAGTGTTATCTTGTGGTTTTTGACGTGCATTTCCTTAATGGCCAATGATATTGAGCATCTTCTCATGTGCTTATTAGCCATTTGTACATCTTCTTTGAAGACCTGTTGATGCTAGTCTTTTGTTCATTTTTAGTTGGATTATTTATTTTTTATTGTTGGGTAGTAAAAAGTTTTCTAAACTAAGAATATTGTAGATAATTCCAAAATAATTTTGAAGAAAAAATAAGTGAAATGGTGTAAGGTCCTTCATGTTTCATGGGTTTGAGTAGAAGTGTTATGCGGAGGCTCAATGAGCCCAGAAGGTGACATACTTCCATTTCCTGGATGGTAATGTCCAGAGAAAAACCCAGCCCATGAGAGAGGATAAGGAGCACAACTACCTCTTGGTGGGAAGCCACCTGGGGCGGGACGGGTGAGGGCACTCGTTCATCCAGTCTTCTTGGAGCAGAGGAGTTAGTTTTATGTGTCAACCTGGCTAGGCTATAGTACCCAGTTATTCAATCAAACGCTAATCTAGGTGTTGCTGTGAGCTATTTTGTGGATGTAGTTAACCTCTATAATCAGTTGACATTAAGTAAAGGAGATTATCCTTGAAGATCATCCAATTAATTGAAGGGCCTTAAAAGCAAAACCTAGATTTTCCTGAGGAAGAAGTCTGCTGTGCATAGTCAGTCTAGGTATTATAGTTTAAACCCTCCCTGCCTGAGAGTTTTCAGCCTGTGGGCCGGCCTTACAGATTTCAGACTTGCCAGAGCTCACAATCATGTAAGTCAATTCCTTGAGATAAATCTTTATATATGCATAAGTAGCCTACTGGTTGTGTTTCTCTGCAGAACTCTCACTGATACAGGGAGGAAGTACATGTCTTCTTGTCCTAAACTTCCCATTTGAATCTACTGGAAACACCAGATTTTCTGATGGGAGGAGCCCTGAGACCCTTCCATCTCAGAGGATATAGCACCCCATGCCCAGAGCAACTGCTCCCTGAAAACTGCTCCATTTGAATTATCATCTAGAAGCCCAAATTTAATTACTGGTTCCACTGTTCTGTGTCTCATGCTTGCAATCTCCTGTCTTGAGATAAAAAGGTTTCCTTCAGCCTCCTGTGCTCTTGTCCAATGATCATGACCTTTTATTTCAAGAGAAGTAATTCGGTTTTGAGGAGGATAAATGATGCTCTCTAGCCTTTTTTTTTTTTTTAATTTATTTATTTGTCAGAGAGAAGGAGAGAGAGCGAGAGCACACAAGCAGGCAGAGAGGCAGGCAGAATCAGAGAGAGAAGCAGGCTCCCTGCTGAGCAAGGAGAGCCCATGCAGGACTCAATCCCAGGACCCTGGGATCATGACCTGAGCTGAAGGCAGCCACTTAATCCACTGAGCCACCCAGGCATCCCTGCTCTCTAGCTTTTCTTCAAGGTCTTTGACTTGCACTCTGAAGGTCTTCGGCTCTTCATTTGCATGCTCATCTTGTCATTTCCTCTAGGACTTTCCTCCTCTTGCTGCAAAAAATGATCTTCCTGGACTGATAATTCCTCAAGAGACCCCATTTCTTTCTCTTGACGAGTTCAGTCACTTCATTTCCTCTCCCCTGAAGATTTTGATCTACACTTTTTCAGTAGAGATTTGCTCAACCTGAAGAATTTTTTAAAAGTTATTTATTTTAGAGAGAGAGGAGGGAAGAGGCAGAGGGAGAGGAAGAGAAACTCAGGCAGACTTCCCGCTGAGCCCGACACTCAATCCCATGACCCTGAGATCATGACCCAAGCCACGATCAAGAGTTGGATGTTCAATCTACTGAGCCACCCAGGTGCCCATCAGCCTGAAGACTTTTAAGATGACCTGTCATGTTAGCTTTTCTGTTTCCCTCTCTAGCAATGTTGATGTAGATTTGATGTTTCTCTCCATCTTGGGCATTTAAATGCACACTAGACTTTTCAACATTAGTCAATATCCTCCTGGCTCCTCTTGTCTGGTCATAAATACTGTCTCCACCTCCTGATTCCAACCTATTACCCATGTTTCCTTCTCCAAGGTAAGCTATCAGGTCTTTCATCTTTAGCTAACATTCCTCTGGAGACTTGATCTGACTCTTCACATGGGCCGTGGAGTTCTATATGAAGGTCCTGAGTCTTTTGTTGCCTGTATGGTTTTAAATTTACTTTTGCTTTTTCCACTTGTACTTTTATAGATTTGCTTTCTTTGTATGGATTTGACTTTTTATGGATTGTGGATCTTTCTCACGATATAAGAGAGTGGCTTATTTTGATCTGAACATTGATTTTTCTAATTTCCTAGCTGGTTTACTATTAGGCAGAAGATGGACCAAATCATGGAGTTAGATGTATCAGGGCCTCAGGCACTTCTGGGCTTTTATCTTCTTTCATCTCAGGGTGAAACTGACAGGAGCTTTCATTCTACTAAACTATGCTGAATTGTTAATGGTGTGTTCCTTGACTCTGAGTCCTCCTCCTCCTCCTCCTCTTCCTCCTCCTCCTTCTTCTCCTTCTCCTCCTTCTCCCTCTTCTTCTTCTGGAATTGACAAAGGAAGTATGAATAATAAGAACAGGGGAGAAGACGTGCTCTCCAGAAAACAGGATTGCCTAGAAAGCCAGTGTAATCAGAGCAATATGTGGCAGAAACTGCTAGTTTACCCCTAATATTCATTCTTCTTCTCTTCCTTAGTAGAACCCTTGATTTACATTAGAACACATAGCCATTTGGAATTAAGATCACCTCTCTCAGCATATCATCCAGTTTATTGTGGCCATGTGAGTAAGTTCTGGCAAATGAGATATAGGCAGAAGTGTCCTCTGCAGCTTCAGTAAATGTCCCTGAGGGAAAGACATACATTTCTTTATCCCTTTCGCCTTCTGTTGGTTGAAAGGGAGCCATATGGCTGAAGCTTGAGCAGCCGTGTTGGATCATGAGAGAAACACCATGTGCTGAGGATGGTAGAACAAGAGAAAAAAACCCGGGGTCCCTGAAACGGTGGAGGGTCAAGTCAGCTCTAGATTATTTATTTCCTGGCTAAATTTATGTGAGAGAGAAATTAATATTTAGTTTAAGCCACTATCACTTTAATTTTTCTGTCACAGGTAAACCTCATTCTAGTTAATGCTGTTTTTGCATCTAGAAATAGGG
Organism: Lontra canadensis; assembly: GCF_010015895.1. Taxonomy (NCBI): domain Eukaryota; kingdom Metazoa; phylum Chordata; class Mammalia; order Carnivora; family Mustelidae; genus Lontra; species Lontra canadensis. The sequence continues at coordinate 24,891,087 of NW_022631001.1, forward strand.
CACTGCAAGTGACAAAACTGAGGGGCTTAATTAATGAGTGTATTGGGCTGCAGATGGCAAGGACTCAGGCTTTGCAGACTGGAAAGCTTGTGACTCTTGTTATACAGTAGTAAAACTTTTGATCAAAAAATTGTGTGTTAGTTGCCTATTACTGTGTGGCAAACCATCCCTGAACTTGATGGTTAAAACAATGAGCATTTTAATGCCTCTCTGATTCTGTGGGTTGACTGTGACATTCCCAACTGGGTGGTTCTTCTGCTGGTCTCACAGGGGTCTTCAATGAGTCCATGGTGGCTGGTGATGGAATATCCAGGATGACTTCATCGCATGTGTGAGTGGGATGGCTGGAAGGGCTGTCACCTCTTTCTCCATGTGACTTAGCTTGGGCTTCTTTACCTGGTAGCTGAATCCCAATTAGGCAAATGCGAAAGCTGCCAGACCTTCTTAAGGTTTTAAAGTTAGTCACAGGACCAGCCCAGATTTAAAGGGAGGATAGTACATGGTTGTGAATCCTGGAAGAGATGGTTCACTGGGGCTAAGTTTCAGGCACTAGCTACCTCACCTTGAAAGGCAGATCATAGGCTACTTGAGGTAGCAATACAGCATAGCAATGTAGAGAGGAAGGGAAATTTATTATGTGGATGTTTTCTGGCTCCTTCTTGCTACTTTTAGCAAAATCCTACTAGAGAGAAAGAAATACAGAAGCTCAAACTGGAGTTAGCTACTCCATACAGCTTTACTAAGGGAGGAACACTTTGCTATTACCTATAATCTGGGTTGACCAAGAATCCTTTAATTTTGAGTTTCATAGAGTTTTTGCAGAAGCCCATTGCTAATGCACTGAAGCACTTAAGAGGGTTAACTGCAAAGTGGCAGCCTAAGGAGGAGTTAAGACAAGTGCCCTCTTCAGAAAAGCAGTGGGCTTGTTGGCAAGGAAGGATGTGTGTTGTGTCAGATCCAAAGAGAGCCATCATCCAGTTGGGAGAATGGCCAATAAGGAAAATATCAGAGTTTTCAGACTTGAAAACCATGTCCAGATAAGGTCTTTGGCTGTGGTAACTCAGATTGGAACTGACTAGAACCAACTAGACCAAAGATCTACTGAATTTTTAAGGAATTGTGCTATCAAGGAAACCTCAAACCCTGCCTGTAGAAGCCTCTGATTGCTCCACCCTCACAACACTCCTTGGGCCCTTGAACCCACACCAGCAGGAAGTAGACTTAGATGACTGAGTTTTTCAAAAAGGGTATGCTCTCTCATGTTCTTTGTGGATGTGGCTATCCAGCCCTGGGCTTATATGCTGCTTCTCAAAAATGCAGCTGATCTAGGAATTAAGTGAGGACTACTGATTTGCTTACTAGTTTAACCAAGTTTTACCAAATGCTTCTTTGTATCGGGTATTTTGTTCATGCTGGAGATGCAGTTATGAAGGAAAGGAGAGGCAGTTCAGAGTCCAGAAGGCCTGGTAGGACCTATACTCACTCAGGCTCATCATCTGTAGCCATGTCTCCTCAGTGAGGCCTTTTTGAAGGACTCCAGAATTTCCCACGTCTGTCCCTTTGGCTGATCTCAGTGATGTGTATCCCAGCTGCACCAGCTTCCTTGGTCAGTCTTGTTGGATTTTTCCAGGTCATGTCTGTATCTGGGCCTGCCATTGACACTTCCAATACACTTCCAATTGGGTAAGGTGCAGAGGTTAGGACACACGGTCCTGGTGTTGTCAGAATATTCTTAAGACCTGACTCTGCAAGGCAGTGGCTTGCAATCTATTGTCCCATGGCCCCTTACACACACATCCTTCCTCGGCAGCCCATCCCACTTCCAAATGGGAAGAAAACTTGATGACAACAGTACGTATTTGTGAGATTACATTTTAGAGTTATGCTTTAGCAGGAGGAGTGTGGATATTTTAGATACTTATCTTTTAGTCATAAAAATGGCATAAATCCTGACCCTTTACAGATGAGTGTGCCTGATCAGGAGGAACTTTCATAAACAGCTTGTATGAGGCAGTTTCTGGTTGTACATGCAGAAAGCTGACTCTTGCCTAAGCAAAAAGTATGTTTTCGTTCTTTGCCCCAGGCTCTGTGTGTCTATTGTATTCTTTTCTATCTGCCAGGTCCAGGAAGAAAAAAGTCACAGAGAAGGATTCTGATTGGCTCAGTTTCTGTCATGTGTCCATCTAGGGTAGGTTCTGTTTCCAAAAAAGACGGGATAGGAGGGGAGGAAGGGCTGCTGAGAACATTAGCCAATACATTTGGGTTAAGACAGCAAGACTCCTAGGAGGAGAACTTTATTCAGGAAGAAGTCACTTGAATGGCTCCTTTGGTTAGGTAAATGTAGGGTAAGTAGATACCAATGTTCTAGGTAAAGGGTGACACTGGATCCTGGTGTCCTGAAAATGACATCCCCTCTTTATACCCCCTGATCTGGTCCCTAGGGAGGAAGTGGAAAAATTTGCATTCTAGCCAGGAAACCTCCCAGAAGCAGTGAAGTCACATCATGACAACATTCTTAGTTGATGAAAATGGGTACTAACTGAGCTCTGCCTGCAAAAAAAAGACACCAAGGCCTCAATTCCCTCACATGTGATATACCAGAACATGGGTCACTATTCTGCCACAGCTCATAGCTGGAGTTAGGGCTCCATACTCCATCTCTCCGTATAGAAAATATTTATGTGCTTTGACAGGGCACCTGGATGGCTCAGTTGGTTAAGCATCTGACTCTTGATTTTGGCTCAGGTCATAATCTCAGGGTCATGAGATCATGCCCTATGTTAGGCTCCACACTGACTGTAGAGCCTGTGTAAAATTCTCTCTCTTTTTCCCTGTGCCCCTCCCTCCCCACTCACATGTGTGCTCTCTTTAATATGTGTGTGTGTGTGTGTGTGTTTGTGTGTGTGTGTGTATGTTTTGAGGACAATAACTGAACATGAGAAGGGAATGGAAAGAACTCAGTGTGCCCATCAGATTCAGAGTGACGCCAGCAGGAGGGCCTGACCTTGTGAAAGATTCTCGTGGCCCGTGTAAGGATGTGAATCACCATGAGTATCATGCCAGCAATAGTCAAGGATGACTTCACAAGCACAAGAAAGAGTTGGTGAGAAGTGAATGGACTTTGTGTGCATTTTGGAGTTTTTATTAGCTTGTTGATGGACTGGGTGTAGAGCTTGAGGGAAAGGGAGAATTTAGGAAAGGCTCTTAGGTTTCTAATGTGAAGTGAAGGCATTTGCATATATATGAATTTTTAATATATTTGCATATATATGAACTTTATATAAATATTAAAATATATATTGGGGCATCTGGGTGGCTCAGTCGGTTAAGTACCCGACTCTTGGTTTCAACTCGGGTCTTGATCTCAGGGTCATGGGCTCAAACCTTGTATTGGGCTCCATGCTGGGCATGGAACCTTCTTAAAAAAAAAAAAAACACATACATATACATACACATATATGTATATATCCAATTGTTTAAATATGTGCAAAATACTTCTAGAGGGCTATGTAAGAATTTCCATGGGAGATGTGGTAGATTGCAAAAAGATGACCACAGGGGTGCCTGAGGGGCTCAGTGGGTTAAAGCCCCTGCCTTCCACTCAGGTCATGATCCCAGGGTCTTGGGATCAAGCCCTGAATCGGGCTCTCTGCACTGCGGGGATCCTGCTTCCTCCTCTTTCTCTGCCTGCCTTTCTGACTACTTGTGATCTCTGTCAAATAAATAAATAAAATCTTTAAAAAAAAAATGACCATAAATTCCTCCCAATCCTTGTGTCTCTGACCTTTTGCAATGGGACTTTGCTGTCCCTTCCATCAAGAGGTGGAGCCTGCTTTTTCCCACTCCCCAGTCTGTCTGGCCAAGTAACTTGCTTTAACCAGTAGAATGCAACTGAGGTGATTTCAGAACTCTGAGCCCAGGGTGACTTGCCGTTTCCCTCCATTCTTACCATCATTCAGAGAAGCCTCTGTGAGGATGAGAGATCACAGGGAAAGAGGGGTCCCCGGACAGCCAGCCTTATACATGGGAGTGAGGCCATTGTAGACCTTGTAGTCCCAGTCCTTCAGCCAAAGGACGAAAGCAGCATGCCTCATGCCAGGTCAGACCAGCAGAAGCACCATCCAGCTGTGTCCAGCCCAAATTACTGACCCACAGGGTCCTGAGCAAATACAGTGGTTGCTGCTTCAAGCCGCTGAGTTTTGGGCCAATTTAATGCACAGTATTAGATAACTGTTATAGGAGGGAACTGAGTGGCTGAAGAACAGGAATAGAAGAGATTTTCATTTACCCTTTTGTATCATTTGAGTTTTGAAACTTGTGAATATATTACCTATTAATTCTCAAAAACTGGGCGCCTGGGTGGCTAAGTAGGTTAAGCCTCTGCCTTCTGCTCAGGTCATGATCTCAGGGTTCTGGGATCGAGCCCCACAAGGGGCTCTCTGCTCAGCAGGGAGCCTGCTTCCTCCTCTCTCTCTCTCTCTGCCTACTTGTGATCTCTCTCTCTGTCAAATAAATAAATAAAATCTTTTTTAAAAAAGGTTGGAATTTTTAAAAATTCTCAAAAACTTTTGTCACATTTGATGAATACATCTCTTATTCTGAACATAAGGAGTACAGTGCTTGACTCATCATTACCATCGATTTTTTTAAAAAGGTAGATTTATTTATTTTAGAGAGAGAGGGAGAGTGTGCATATAAGTTGGGGGAAGGGCAGAGGGTGAGGAAGAGAATGCTAAGCCCACTCACCACTGAGCATAGAACCCATTTGGGGCTCCATCTCACCATCCATGAGATCACAGCCTGAGCTGAAACCATGAATTGGATGCTTAAGGGTGACCTGAGCCACTCTTGTGTCCCACCACTGGTTTTTAAATAAACTTTTCTTGAGACATAACATACCTGCAGGAAAGTACACAAATCATAATAGTACAGCTTGATGAACTTTCACAATGTGAGCATACTTGTGTAACTGGACCCAGATCAAGAACCGCCACTAGTCTCCTTCATGCTGCTCCTAGCTGCTACCCACAAGCAGTGTATGTGTACATATACACACATATAATATATATATATATATATATTTACTTATATTTATAAATGTATTCACATATATATTTTTTATTGTTTCTTATTTATTTAGTGAAACAGTTTCTTTTCCTCTCCATTAAAAATATTTGAACAAGTATTTAAAGAATGTCATTTTAGGGGCACCTGGTTGGCTCAGTTGGTTAAGCTGCTGCCTTCAGCTCAGGTCATGATTCCAGGATCCTGGAATTGAGTCCCACATCGGGCTCCCTGCTCAGCAGAGAGCCTGCTTCTCTCTCTCCCTCTGCCTGCCGCTCTACTTACTTGTGCTATTTCTCTGTCAAATAAATAAATAAAATCTTAAAAAAAAAAAAAGAATGCCATTTTAAAGGCACATGGAGTTATCTGCCTTCACGAGAGCACCCGCCGATCTCCATCTGGCCCTTCGGCTTTAGCAGGTGAAAACTTCAGAGCTGTTCCTGGTTGAAACCAAACCCCTGCGGCTGGGTAGATGCGTTCCTCCCTCTTGTGGCCATATTTGGCTACTGCACCCAAGCGAGGCACTCAGGTCAGTCCAGGACTTTGCCAACACTTAAGCCAGGGTGCAGAACCAGATAAACCGGGCTCTGTTCTGGGTTGGCATTTTAGAGTCACCTTTGTAGGGCGAAGTGACCTGACCGTCCCCAGCTTGGGTAGCACCTGTAAGGTTGCCTTCGTGGTTGGTAGATGCTCCTGGGCTTGCCTATGTAGCTAAAGACCTGAAGCCCTGCTTCTCTGGAGCTTCTCCCTCCTGTCAGGGGCTGTGGGAGAAGGCGAGGTGTATGGGAAGCTTCAGTAAGAACCAGGAACCTGCGGGCGCCTGGGTGGCTCAGTTGGTTAAGCGTCTGCCTTCCGCCCAGGTCATGATCGCAGAGTCCTTGGATCCAGCCCCGAATGGCGAGCCCCGCATCTGGCTCCCTGCTCAATGGGAAGCCTGCTTCTTTCTCCCTCTCCCTCTGTCCCTGCTTGTGTTCCCTCTCTTGCTGTGTCTCTCGATGTCAAATAGATAAAATTTTTTTAAAAAGATTTAATTTATTTGACAGAGACATTGCGAGAGAAGGAATATACGCAGGGACAGTGGGAGAGGGAGAAGCAGGCTCCCCACTTAGCAGGGAGCCTGATGTGGGCATTGATCTCAGAACCCTAGGATCATGACCTGAGCCCAAGGCAGATGGTCAATGTTTGAGCCACCCAGGCACCCCTCTGTCAAGTAGATAAATAAAATTTTAGAAAAAAATATAACCTGGGGCCTGCCCTGGAGACCTGGGACTTACAAGGTATGGCCTGGAGGGGCGGAGGGAAGAGGCGGGAAGCTAGGAGCTACACACTTGAGTGCCCCAGGAACTGACAAAGAAATGACATGATGTGATTTCTGTCTTCAAAAGTTTACTCTTTGGGGAGGTGGAAGCAACTGGGTGACTTCTTGAGAGGAGTCCTGGTAGAGGAGGGCCCTGAGGAGTGGATCTCTGGGGGAGGTCTCCACAAGCAGGCCTCACCTCCTGCCACTCCCACCTGGGGCTGGTCCAGAGGACAGAGCCAGTTGCAATCTGTAAATGTGGACGTTGGTCATTTCTACTTTATGTCTGTTTTCCAGTCCCTATCTTTTGGTTTCCTCCTTGTGTAATATTTTGTCATGAATGGAACACACTCCACTAGCCCTCCTCAGCAGTGCAACTACCAAAAAGGGTATGAAGGGGGAACCGTACAGGCGGAGAGTAGGGCACGGGCAGCCGCTGGAACTCATTTCCCATGGCAGTGTCGCCAGAGTCCTAGTAGAAAGGGTCCTGTTCCAGTAATGTTGAAATGGAGCAGAAACGTGTTTTGGTGAGGTGAATGATTAAAAAAAAAAAAAAAAGAAAAGGAACTTTTAAATAGAGTGAGTAAGGAGAGGAAACAACTATGTGACTAGGCCACCTTGGAAGTATCACTGTTTAGCAAGTAGCCTAGTGAGAAGGGGGGAGCCTCTAGAACCCGGTGGCTGATATCATGGGGCTAATTCAGACGTACAGAGCTAGCTGTCTGGGGGATGAATGAGCCTCTAAGGTCATCAGATATATCTTTCCTTACACTTGAAAAAATATTCTGCACCAATTAGGATGCTTTTGGATGTAATTGAGTCTTTCTAACCAAAATTGACTTAAGGGGTGCCTGGCTGGCTCAGTTAGAAGAGCGTGTGACTCTTGATCTCAGGGTCATGGGTTTTAGCTCCACACTGCATGTAGAAATTACTAAGGAACCCCCCAAAACTTTATTTATTAAAGATTTGCTTATTTTAGAGAGAAAGAGAGAGAGAAAGCACGAGTGGGAAGGGCAAAGGGAGAGGGAGAGAGAATCTCAAGCAGACCCCACAGTGAGCACAGAGCCCCATCTGGGGCTTCATTCCACGACCCAGAGATCATGACCTGAGCCGAAACCAAGAGTTGGAGGTGTAACTGACTGTGCTACCCAGGCACCCCCAAAATAAATAAACTTTAAAACAAAACAAAAGCAACTTAAACTGTAGAATTTTCATAATCTTGCTTTACAAGAAGCCAGCAGAACAGTGCCTAGGTTGAAGCCAGCAGAACAGTGCCTAGGTTGAAGCCAGCAGAACAGTGCCTAGGTTGACTCAGTGGCTTAGCCTGTCCCTCCGGGACCTTGCCATCTCTCCCCTCACCCACCCTCCTTGGCAAGATCTTCCCTCAAGTGCAAGGTGGCTGCTGCAGATCCAAATATCACACCATCACTCAACGACATCCAAAATCTTCCCTCCTTATCTCTCCTCTTTTTTCTTGTTAATCACAGAGGGCAAGCTTTCTTAAAAACCCACCCCCACCTCCCACCAGGAGATGTCCCCTTTCACTTCACTGGTCAGAACTGGGGCGCACAGGCTCCACTGACCCAGCCACTGGGAACAGGGACTGTTACCAGGGGTGGCGTGGACCATGATTCGTCCTACCAACAGGGAAGAGGGAATGCTTGCTGGGAAGTGACCCCCTGTGTCTGCCATTATATTTGTTCTTTTCTCTGATTACAGAAGTCAGGTATGTCCAGTGTAGAAAATTTGGGAAATCCAGAGAAGGATGAAGTAGAAAATAAAATCTCCTGCTCTATCACTGGATCCAAGCACTGTCTTATAATGATAATTGCATTGCTTTTATCCCTCTCTGCACTCTGCTCCACCCAGCCCCCTCCATCCTCTGCCTCTACCAGCCGTTCATCTCTGCCCACCCACTTCCAAACCACCTTCGGTTCTGCACGGAAACACTTGCTTTTGACCTTGGCCCCAAATTCCTCCCTCGCTTTTTTTAAAAGCTGTGAAAAAAAATCGTAAATAACAGAGTATGTAAAATGAATGTGTATAGTTTAAATAATAATGTGATGAACGCTTGTGAGCCCACCACTCAGCCTGAATACTTTGAAGCCCTTGTCCCATCCCCTCCCCGAATCGGCTGTTGCTTTTATTGCGTTAGTCATTTGTTGCCACAAAAATGCCACGTATTGCCTCAAAACTCCACAAGCTTTCATCTCACTCTCACGGTCTGCAGGTTGCAATAATCTAGATTGGGATTGGTGGTGTGGCTCTCCTTCAGGTGGTGGGTTGTCTGAGTTTGGCTCCAGACTGCAGGCTGGACCCCGGTCTGCTCCACATGTCTCTCATCCTATGAGGATCAGAGTGTACCTGGTGCATATTCTCCTCCTGGCGGCTCCCTGACATGGGAGAACCACGTCCAACAGCAGCACAAGCACGTTTAAGGCACTACTCAAGTCCTGTTTACTAACATTCTGCTGGCCAAAGCAAATCATATGGCCAAGCCCAACCTCAGCGGAGCAGGAAAGTAGGCTCCCTTCACAACAGAGGGAGGTACCCCGAACATTTACTAAGCCATAACCCAGACTGCCACAAACATGCCTTTGGTTTTCTTTATGGTTTTACCAGAAAGGGATGTAACTCTGTGTAATATATTAGTTGTCTTCCTCTGATTTTAAATTTTATATAAATGGATTCCGAGTGGATATATTTTCTCTGAGTTACGTTTCTCCTCCCTTCTCCTTTCTTTGTTTTCTCCATCTTTTATCAGTCAGGAAGTTTGGTCGTGAACACAGACACCAATTCTGGCATTTATTGGAAGTGTGTTGGGTGGTTTGCAGAATTGTTGGGAAAATTGCATGGAGAACCAGGCTCAGGAAGTGGACAGGGTACAGATCAGTAGTTGCCTGGGGTTGGAGATGGAGGTTCCTTCCACAGGGAACTCCCTGGAAAGGGGCACAAAGAAACTTTTGGGGATGATGAAAATATTTTGTATCTTGATTGTGAGAGTGGTCATCTGGGATTAGTCAAAACTCATCAAAACTATGCACTTCCAATGCATGTGGTTTGTTATATGTAAGTGATACATCACCTTGATATAAAAAAGAGGACCGCCTCATTGAATAATAATTTTCAACTCTAGTGGCTAGTGCTTGAGAAAGCAACTGTGGGGTTCTCCCCAGACCAGTTTTTTTTTTCTTTTAAAGAATTTATTTATTTATTTGACAGAGAGAGATCACAAGTAGGCAGAGAGGCAGGCGGGGGGGAGTGGGGGAAACAAGCTCCCCGCCGAGCAGAGAGCCCGATGCGGGACTCAATCCCAGGACCCTGAGATCATGACCTGAGCCAAAGGCAGAGGCTTAACCCACTGAGCCACCCAGGCGCCCTCCCCAGACCAGTTTTATATGATTTGGGGTGATATTTCTGGCTCTATACCTCTATACCTTCTCTAGGCCTCTTGTGATTCTCTGAACTCCCCAATAGCACTTTTTTTAAAAAAGATTTTATTTATTTATTTGACAGAGAGAGAGATCACAAGGAGGCAGAGAGGCAGGCAGAGAGACAGGAAGGGAAGCAGGCTCCCCACCGAGCAGAGAGCCCGATGCAGGACTTGATCCCAGGACCCTGAGATCATGACCTGAGCCAAGGCAAAGGCTTAACCCACTGAGCCACGCAGGCGCCCAGCCCCAATAGTGCTTTTTGTGTTTTAAATATAAACCAATATAGCTCAAGAAACAATTCGGTGATTTGAGTATATTCACAGAATTGTGCAAGCATCACCACAATCAATTTTAGGACATTTTCCTCACCCCATAAAGAAAGGCTTTAAGCTCTGGCAGTCACTCCCCATCTCGCCCTAGTCCCTGATATTACTTTGCGAGCACTGCCATAACAAAGAATCTGGGTGGCCTAAAGCAGCAGAAATTGATTCTGTCACAGTTCTGGAAGTTAGGCTCCCAAACAGGGTGCTGGTAGGACCACACTCCCTCTGCAGGCTCTTGGGGAGAATCTGCTCCATGCCTTTTTCTTAGCTTCTCATGCTGCCAGCATTCCTCGGTGCCCCTTGGCTAGATGAAGAACAGATCTTACTCTAATATGACCTTATCTTAGTTTACATCTTGATTATGTTTGCAAAGACCTTATTTCCCAAAAAGGTCACATTCACAGGTACCAGGGGTTAGGACTTCAGCATATCTGTTAGGGGTACATAATTCAGCCCACAACACCTTTTCATCCCTAGGCAGCCACTAAGCTACTATCTGTATTTATGGATTTACCTACTCTGGACACTTCCTATCAATGTAATCATACAATGTGTAATCTTTCGTGATTACTTTATCGCATAGCATAATGTTCTCAAGGTCTATCCATGTTGTAGCATGTCGTATTAGTACTCCATTACTTTTTGTTTGAAATAACAGTCTGTTGTTTGAATATACCGTATTTTGTCTAGTCATTCCTTAATTGAGGGACTTTTGGGTTGTTTCCATTCTTTGACTATTACGAATGGTGCTGCTGTGAACATTCTGTACATATTTTTGTGTAGACAAGTGTTTGTTTGTTTTTTTTAAGATTTTATTTATTTATTTGACAGACAGAGATCACAAGTAGGCAGAGAAGCAGGCAGACAGAGAGGAGTAAGCAGGCCCCCTGCTGAGCAGAGAGCCCGATGTGGGGCTCGATCCCAGGACCCTGGGATCATGACCTGAGCCGAAGGCAGAGGCTTTAACCCACTGAGCCACCCAGGCACCCCATAGACATGTGTTTTAATTTCTCTTGGATATATACCTAGGAGTATCATTGCTGGGTCCTAAGGCACCTCTATGTTTAATTATGAGGAACTGCCAGTCTGTTTTCCAAAGCAGCTACAACACTTTACATTCCTACCAACAGTGTATGGGGTTTCCAATTTCTCCACATCTTTGTCAACACTTGTTATTATCTATCTCTTAAATTATTAGTCATTCCAGGGAGTTGGAAGTATTTCATTGTGCTTTTGATTTAGCATTGCCCTAACAACTAATGATGTTGAGCACCTTTTCATGTGCTTATTCCCATATATATTTTTTTAAGATTTTATTTATTTGTCAGAGAGAGAGGGAGAGAGAGAAAACACAAGCAGGGAGAGCAGCAGGCAGAGAGAGAAGCAGACTCCACGATGAGCAGGGAGCCCGATGCAGGACTTGATCCCAGGATTGTGGGATCATGACCTGAGCTGAAGGCAGACAGTTAACTGACTGAGCCACCCAGGTGTCCTTTTTTTTTTTTTTTTTTTAAAGTAGATGCCATGTCCAGCATGGAGCACGATGTGGGGCTTGGACTCATAGCTGTGAGATGAGACCAGAGCTCAGACCAAGGGTCAGATGTTTAATGGACTGAGCCACCTAGGTCCCCCTCCCATATTCTTTAAACGAATTCCTTCTCTTAAATCAGCCAGAAATTTTTGTCATGTTTTTGTTGCTGGACACCTGCAAACAACAAAACCATGAATCCCTGAAACTTTCCTGAAAGTCTCCTTAGAGATGTCTGTCTTCTGAGTTGGTTGTGGGCCTAACAAAGGAGTCTTCCGGGGTCCTTTGAGTCTTCCTTTAAGGTCCCTGAAGGTACAAGAGTTCCATTTCACAGAGGCGCTCAAAATTTACCAAGGCCCTCAGGGATGAGAGGTGCTTCCAAACTCATTAAATCATTTAGAAAACACTCACTCTTCCTACTTGCCCCATGCCTGGCTTAGTGCCTAAGGTTGTGCCTTCAAGGAGCTCATCATCTGCTACAGAAGGCAGACATGGACATAGCCAGTTTCTGCTCAGAGTGACCAGTGCTGCTGCAGAGGAAAACACAGGGCCTCTGTCCCTGGGAACAGGAGGCTTCTTAGAGACGGCAATGGCTGAGATCTGTCCTGGAAGATGAGTGGGAGACAGCCAGGTGAAGAGTGGGGCGTGTGATGATGCTAGAGAAATGGCTCAGTCGAAGGGACAGCTTTGTATTAGTGATAATGTAAACTCAACTGCTAGGATAACAATCCTCTGTGATGTAAATAGGTATAGATCTTTAAAGTTCAAGTGTGAGCTGTCCAAGTGGGAATATAAATTATCTAGTTCTACATAAGAACTAACCAAAACTTAGTGACTTGAAACAATAGACATCTATTTTTTATTTTTTAATTAATTAATTTTTAAAAAAAGATTTTATTTATTTATTTGACAGAGATCACAAGTAGGCAGAGGCAGGCAGAGAGAGAGAGAGAGGGAAGCAGGCTCCCTGCTGAGCAGAGAGCCCGATGTGGGACTCGATCCCAGGACCCTGAGATCATGACCTGAGCCGAAGGCAGAAGCTTAACCCACTGAGCCACCAAGGCGCCCATAATAGACATTTATTGTCTCACATATTATATGTGGTCAAGGATTTGGAAATGGCCTAACTAGATGGTTGCTACTCAAGGTTCTCATGAAGTTACAGTCAAGACATGAGCCAGGGCTGTGGTCATCCAAAGTCTCGACAGGAAGCTTCATTGTTGGCAGGAGGTCTCAGTTCTTCATAATGTAGTTCTGTTCTCATGACATGGCATCCAGCTTCTGCCAGAGCAAGTGATCCAAGAAAGAGTGAGGCAGAAGCCACAATGGTTTTTATTACACAGTCTCAAAAGTCACCCTCTGTCCAGGGTGTGAATACCAGGAGGTTAGAATCATGGGACTCCTGAGTGGCTCGGGTTAAGAGTCTGCCTTCGGCTCGGATCATGATCCCAGGGTCCTGGGAATGAGCTCCACATCGGGCTCCCTACTTGGCAGGAAGCCGGCTTCTCCTTCTCCCACTCCCCCTGCTTGTTTCCTCTCTCGCTGTGTGTCTCTCTGTCAAATAAATAAATAAATAAATAAATAAATAAATAAATAAAATCTTAAAAAAGAAAAAGAAGGTAGGAATCATGGGGGCCATCTTGGAGGCTGGATAACATAAACTGCCTTTTTAAAAATATATATTTTATTTATTAAGAGAAAGCGTGAGCGTGAGAGAGACAGCATGAGCGGGGGAGAGGGAGAAGGAGAGGCAGGCTCCCCACTAAGAAGGGAGCCTGACGTGGGGCTTCATCCCAGGACCCTGGGATCAGGACCTGAGCCGAAGGCAGATGCCAACCAACTAAGCCACGGAGGCACCCCCATAATCTGCCTTTTTGACCCCAATGATTTGTGTGTCTCCTACATGCAAAATACTCTGACCTTCCCCTAAGGCCCTAAAAGTCTCATCCTATCAGGGCATTAACCTGAAATCCTGAATTTTGTCACTTTAGTCAAGTTCTGATGAAAACAGGGCTTCTTGGAAGGAGTTCCTTAGCTGTCCTCACCAGATGCAGTACTGCTTTATCCAAACACTGCAAATGAGAGACAACAAGTTATCTGTTCTCTATCTATCCAACACACAGGCAGGCCCATGGTAACTGCTGTGGACCTTCCTCCTCACATAGGGAGGAAACAGGCACACAGGAGCCACTGTCTGTAGCAATTCTGAAATCAAGCAGTTCTATGATTTAGATCAGACTTAGGAATAATTCTCTGTGGGTCTTGGTTCTGTCCTCTGAATCATCCTTCCTTACTCATGAAAGGTGACCAGTGTTTGCAGCTGAGGGGTTGTTTCAGCCCATTTCCTAAACTATTGCACATGTTAAGGAATCTACAGTTCTCTTCTCACTCTATATTGTCCCTCTCACTTTCAAATGTCAGCATTTGAGTTTGTGACACATGGTTTGGACCGAGTTCTTGTAGGGAAAAATGAAATCTGTATTCAGGGAACTTTTTAGGAGTTCTGAATGACCAAAACATTGAGTGTTCCCTGGGTTTCTCTCTGCTAGAATGTCTAAACACATACCCACAGTTATTCTAGAGCTGTGTGTCAGCCCTCATTTCTGACTGTGTGAACCTCTAGGGCAGGGCCTATTTCTCAAGAAGAAATAGACAAATCCATTAAGCTGAGCTATTTTAATATAGCTCTCTCAGTAACTGATAGAAATAAAAACATCAATAAAGACACAGGAAATTTGAATAACATGCTTCAGAATTTTGACCTGATTGACATACTAGAATACTGGATCCAGGGTGCCTGGGTGTCTCAGCGGGTTAAAGCTTCTTCCTTCGGCTCAGGTCATGATCCCAGGGTCCTGGGATCGAGCCCCACATCAGGCTCTCTACTCAGCGGGGAGCTGCTTCCTCCTCTCTCTCTCTGCCTGCCTCTCTGCCTACTTGTGATCTCTCTCTCTCTCTCTCTCTGTCAAATAAATAAATAAAGTCTTAAAAAAAAAAAGAACACTGGATCCAATAACTATAGAATACATATTCTTTTCAAGTGCACATTGAATATTTATTGATATGCTCAGCCATAAGGTAAGTCTAACCAAATTTCAAAAGGCTAAAATTGTATAGAGTATGTTCAATGACCACAGTTGGATTACACTAATCATCAAAATCAAAAAGAAAACTAGAAAATTTCAAAATATTTGGAAATTGAACAGCACACTAGTAAATAATCCAAAGGTCAAAAAAGAAATCACAATAGAAAGTAGAAAATATTTGATTCAAATGGCAATGAAAGTATAATATGTTAAAACCTGTAGAATGTAGCTAAAGCCATGTTTAGAGTGAAATTTGTGGCTTTAAATGAATATATTTCCCAAAAAATGGCTGAAAATAAACTATCTAAATATCTACCTCAAGTAGTTAGGAAAAACATTCAGAAATTAAATCCAAATGAACTAAAAGGAAGAAAATAACGTTGATAGGATGAGTTAATAAAATAGAAAATGAAGATATGGGGGCACCTGGGTGGCTCAGCTGGTTAAGTGTCTGCCTTCGGCTCAGGTCATGATCCCAGGGTCCTGGGATGGAGCCCTGCATTAGGCTCCTTGCTCAGTGGGAGTCTGTTTCTCCCTCTCTCTCTGTGTCTCTGTCCCTACTTGTGCTCTCTCTCTCTCTCTCTCTCAAATAAGTAAGTAAAGTCTTAAAAAAAAAAAAAGAAAAGAAAAGAAAAAGGGGGCACCTGGGTGGCTCAGTCATTAAGCTGATCTGCCTTTGGCTCAGATCATGATCCCAGAGTCCTGGGATTGAGCCCCGCATGGGGCTCCCTGCTCAATGGTAAGCCTGCTTCTTCCTCTCCCTCTCCCCGACTTGTATTCCCCCTCTTACTGTCTCTCTCTGTCAAATAAATAAATAAAATCTTAAAAAAAAAAAAGAAAAAGAAAATGAAGTATGAAAGAGAGGTATCAAAGAACCAAAAGTTAATTCTCTGATAAAACTACTAAGATTGAAAAACTTTTGGCTAGACAGATGAAGGACAAAAAGAGGAGACACAATTATCACTTTAGAAATGAAGAATGCCATGACTACAGATCCCACATGAATCAAAAAGACAGTGAGAGGATATTGTAAATAACTATATCCCAACAAACTTGAAATTTGAATGATGTGAACAAATAACTAGAAAAGCAAAACCCACCAAAACTGACACAGGAAGAAATAGGAAAACCGAGTAGTCCTATTTCTATTAAAGAAATTGAATTTTTTATTTATAAAAACCTTCTTATGACGAAAACTCCAGGCCCAGGTGCTTCCAGAGAATAGAAAAAGTAGGAGTGCTTCTCAGCTTATTTTATGTGATCAGCATTACCTAGACACAAAAACCTAACAAGGGCATTATAAGGAAGGGAAATTAGAGGCCAAAAAAAGATGGAAAGTTCTAAACAAAATATCAGCAAGCCAAACCCAAAGATCTAAAAGTAAGATAATACTACACAACCAAGTTGTGTTAACTCAAGGATATAAAGTTGATTTGACATTTGAAAATTAATCAATATAACTCTCCACTTAACAGAATAAAGTTAGGAAAACCATAGGATCATCTCAAGAGACGTAGAAAAATTTATAAAAGTCACCACCCATTTATGATAAAAACTTTTCAAACTAAGAACAGAAGGGAACTTCCTTCATCTGATAAAGGACATGCACCAAAAAACCCCACATCCAACATCATACTTACTGATGAAATATAAAAACCTTTCCTCCTGAGATGGGAATGAGAAAAGTGTGCCCACTACCACCCCTTCTATTCAACATTGCGCTGTCCCTTGTGAAATAACAAGAAGGAGTGTAGAATAAGAAAAAAAAATAATTAAAATTATAATTATTTGAGGTCAGGGGCTTGGCTTGATTCTTCTGCTGGGTCCTGGCACAGAGTAGATGTTTGGTTGGTGGGTAATTGTTGAGTGGACAGATGAGCAATGGATGGACAAAGAGAATATTAAGTAGTGGGGCCCTAAGGCAGGGTCCTATATTACAGGGGCACTGGCCACTACGTAATCAACAGAAAAAATAAAAGAACAGTGAATTGCACATGGTGAAATTTTTTATTGATAAAAAAATTGATGGAAGAATCAGGGAAATCTTCCTGATATAAAATATAGGTCAGCAAAGTCTTGGCCACCGTGTCCATTTCTTTTTTCTCTCTAGGAGCTTCAGTAGAGAAGTAAAGATATTTGGCCCTGCTTTGACCCTAAGGATTTAAAAAAATCCTTAAATTTGGGGCGCCTGGGTGGCTCAGTGGGTTAGAGCCTCTGCTTTCGGCTCGGGTCATGATCCCGGGGTCCTGGAATCGAGTCCCGCATCGGGCTCTCTGCTCAGCAGGGAACCTGCTTCCTCTTCTCTCTGCCTGCTTCTCTGCCTACTTGTGATTTCCCTGTCTCTGTCCAAAAAAATAAATAGATAAATAAAATCTTTAAAAAAAAAATCTTTAAAAAAATCCTTAATTTTTTTTTTTTAATTTTAAGGATACTTATTTTATTTTGCCATATTTAAAAAAGATTTATCCACTTATTTTTTTTAAAGATTTTTATTTATTTATTTGACAGACAGAGATCACAAGTAGGCAGAGAGGCAGGCAGAGAGAGAGGAGGAAGTAGGCTCCCCACTTGAGCAGAGAGCCCAATGCGGGGCTTGATTCCAGGACCCCGAGATCATGACCTGAGCCGAAGGCAGAGGCTTTAACCCACTGAGCCACCCAGGTGCCCCTATCCACTTATTCTTAAAAAGGATTTTATTTATTTATTTGAGATAGAGAATGAGACAGAGAACACGAATGGTTGGGGGGACAGAGGGAGAGGGAGAAGCAGGTTCCCCATTGAGCAGGGAGCCCAACGGGGGACTTGATCCCAAGATCCCGGGATCACAACCTGAGCTGAATACAGATGCTTAACCAATAGATCCATCCAGGCACCCCTAATTTACTTATTTTAGAGAGAGAGAAGGAGAGAGAGAAACAGAGCATGTGGTGGGGAAGTGCAGAGACAAAGGGGGAGAGAGAGAATCCCAAGCAGACTCCCTGCTTAAGTGCAGAGCTGGAAGGGGGCTCGATCCCACAACCCCAAGATCATGACCTGAACTGAAATCGAGTTGGCCGCTTAACTGACTGAGCCACCCAGGAGCCCCTAAAGATTTTTATTTCTAAGTAATCTCTACATCCAACGGGGGGGCTCAAACTCACAATCCCGAGATCAAGAGTCACATGCTCTACCAACTGAGCCAGCCAGGTGGCCGGCACCTATCGATACTTTTGTCTTGTATTTATGAATACAGATTTTTTTGGTCAAGATTTTATTTATTTATTTATTTACTTACTTACTTATTTATTTGACAGAAAGAGAGAGAGAGAGAGCATGAGCACAAGCTAGGGGAGAAGCAGGCAGAGGGAGAGGGAGAAGCAGGCTCCCCACTGAGCAGGGAGCCTGATGCAGGGCTCTATCTCTTGACCCTGGGATCATAAACTGAGGTTAATTGTCTGAGCTACCCAGGTGCCCCATGAATACAGATTTTTGATGAAATTATATTATATTGATTACTTTTCACTGAGGAAATATTTCCCAGGACAAATCCCATTAAGTCAGTTCAATACCTTTGATTTTTCTACACAGCTATTAAATCTATTTCCAACCTTTTCATTTTCTCTTAAATTGAGCTATAATTATCTTCACCTGAAAAATAATTTTCCGTATAAATTGCATAATGATGACTTGTGTTATCAGTCAATTTAAAAAATCCATATCACAGTTTAATAATTATAGCTCCTGCCATTGTAAGTTATCTTTTGTGGTCATTATTTCTATATTCTATGAAGTTACTTTTCCTGGGATGAGTTTTGCAGATCCACATTTTGTCAAGAAGACTTACTTGATTTTTTCATCAATTTTTAGTCAAGGAGTAATTTCACTGTGTGCAATTTAGATGTTGCCATTTTTATTTTTTTCTGTTGATTATATAGTGGGTATGAATCTTACTTCCCAAAGTTAAGGAAGTAAAAAATGACATATTTATTCATTTTAAATCAAATTAAGTCTAATTCAGAACTTAAATTACATTGGGTCCTTCCCTTGCAAAGGATCCAATCTTTTGTAGAGAAAAATATTTCATGAGTCCCCTCCCATGCTTAATGGGTACCAATGTACTTCAGTCTACCATATTCTGCTCCTCCTCCACCTCTAGAGAGTAGGCCACCCATACGTCCAAGCTCCAGACCTTCCTAGCTCTGGCAATCTCTTCTCTTTTGCTACCCTCAAAGGCATTGGCTCCTTAATGACCTTTCCAGAAAATAGCCTCCCAAGCCTTCTTGGGTGAGAAGCAGACAAATTTCTTTTCCTGTTAATTTCTTTAGGTTAGGATTAAGTATCTCAAGAGCAGTTTAGGAGAAAACAAAATGCCTAGAAGAAAATGTGAGAGCTGGGAGGGATGCATTTGGTGGAGGAGCACAAATTTCTCCTCTTTGAAATTAGTTTTGACTGTCAAAGGGTGATTGTCCACAATATATGAAGACTTTCTAAAATTAGAGAAAAAAGGAACCCCCCTTAAGACCACAATGGGATGGACTAGTGGGTACACAGGTGGTTGGTATTCTACTCTCAGAACTTTTCCATGTCTTTCATTTCATTAACAACATGGCATGTCATAGGTATTTGCACAGAGCCTCAGCCTTTGTGGGTATCCTGACTTCTAGGCTTCCCCCCCCCCCCCCCCACGGGATTTCCTGCCTCAGTCCTGATCTCTCTGCTCTGATTTGCTTACCTAAAGTGTATTCTATGAGAAGCACCAATATCACTCCATCCTGAAACAACTTCTCTTCTGTCTGATCTTGTCCACTTTGCTATATCCATCCTTGCTACCCACGAGTGCCTCCTGCCAACCTTTCTAGAGATTTTGTCCTCCATAAGGAACCAAAACAATTCAGTTGTAAACAAAACAAAACAAAATGCAAAATCCTTGTCTCTATACAGAGTTGTAGGACTAAAGAAAAATTTACCTGAGACTCTTAAAACAGCCCTGTAGGGTGTGTATGAATATCCACATTTTGCAGAAAAATGAAATGACTTGCCTGAGGTCACACAACCTCTGGGAATGGAGATGGGGAGGAGGATTGGAATTCAATTCTCTCTGGCTTGTCAGTCTCTGCCAGCTGCATCCCATTACCTTTTCAGCCCCACACTCCAATAAAAATTCCTATCACAGGGGCGCCTGGGTGGCTCACTGGGTTAGGCCTCTGCCTTCAGCTCCGGTCATGATCCCGGAGTCCTGGGATCAAGCCTCGAATCAGGCTCTCTGCTCAGCAGGGAACCTGCTTTCTCCTCTTTCCCTCTGCATGCCTCTCTGCCTACTTGTGATCTTGTCAAGTAAATAAATAAAATCTCAAAAAAAAAAAAATTCCTGTCACAAACACAAGTCCCCAGTTTTTGTCATCCCTTCCTACATACTCTACATTCTAGTCCAGTTACTTGGGACAGAGGTTCTTAACCTGGGGCCTGAGAGGCCAGTGGGCTTGATCTTGGATGGAAGAGTTACTTTTTTTTTTTTTTTTTAAGTAATAAGCTTCACGCCTTGCATAGAGTCGAACGTGAGGCTCAAACTCACAACCCTGAGATCAAGACCCCAGCTGAGATCAAGACCTGAGCCAAGATCAAGAGTTGGACACTTAACCAACTGAACTACCTGGGAGAACTACCTTTTATATTCATTAATCTTTATAGAAATTAGTTTTTCTTTCCACTTTGAATATAGGTAACAAACCACAGAGATAGCAGTACCCGTGACTTCGTCATCAACAGAAATCACAGATGTTCCCCATCACATTGCTGTTGTTGCAAAACATCTTGGAATACTGTTTGTGTTTGTTCATCACCACTTGGAAATTGTGCAATTATTAGACAGGCAGTGAGATCTTATTATTTAATTTGTTAATGAATATATGTATTACTGATGAGATTTTAAAATATCTTGATAACTGTATTTCAGTGTAAATGGTTTCCTTTTCTCGTGTTTAAGTTATGCACTTAAAATCATTATTTTGAGAGGGCCTTCATAGACTTCACCAGCCTGCCTAAAGGGTCCAAGGCACAAAAAAGGTTGGGAACCCCTGACTTAAGTTTTCCTGAGCTCAGGGGAGGCTTCCTCTGCCCTCAACATGCTCCTTCACTGTCTGCTGTCTTCATCCTTCACAGTATAATTCGAGAGTTTCCGCTTTGGTAAACTTGCCAAAAGGATCTCAGTCCAGAGTGGAACTTCATAATTACAGGGCCGGTGACCCCTCTCTTGGCCGCTGTTCCTTCCAAACCCCTGGCAGCCATTGCAGGAGTTCCTTTGTGGAACATCCTTATTTTTTTGGCAATGCAAGGAGATTTGCTTTGCTTGTGATCCTTTATAGAGTCAGAAGCTGGAGAAGGGTCTTGCTGAGGCTCCAGGTATGAGAACCTTGACTTCTTGGGGGCTCAGGTGACTGTGGACAGCATGGGGCAGGGGAGAGGACCCATCTCTCCTCGTCTGAATGGAATCTGGTGCTTTCCTGGAGCCTGTGGCTGAGCTACGGGAACATCAACACAGGGCACAGAGGAACTAGGCCAGGTTAGAGAGGTCATGGAGATTACATAAGGAACATCTTTTGTTCTTTTAGACATTGAGTTTCATGAAATCCTGTCTGTTTGGCACACAGAATCTGATATCATGTCTGGCAAACACATGGTACTCAGGAAAAGCCTGATGAATGAATGAATGAATGAGTGAATGAATGAATATGAGATTATACCTGTGTGTGTGGATGAACAGTTGGAAGGGCTTTGTAGGGGCTAAAGTCCTGTGCGATGAATTTATATTCATTCACGTGACAAATATTCCTGAATGATTACTTCATGCCTGGCCCTGTTGCTGTGCTGGGGACACAGCTGTAAACTAGATAAAAATCCTGGAACCTCCTGGAGCTTCTAATGTCTTGAGGAGAATTTGTAGGTGGTAACCCTGGGCTTCTACTTGACCTCTTGGCCTGGGTTAGGCTTTCCCTCTAGGTTCCCAGAGCCCTCTTCTTTCTCCCACTATAGCACTGATCACACTGAGATGTAACTGTTCCCCTAGACTGCGAGCAAAGGCCTGGGGTCAATACTTTAAAGTAGGAGTCAGTACCTTATGCTCAGTGAATAATGACTAAGTGTACAACACTGTCCATCTTCTTCCATGGGGGTCCATGGGGGGTCCATGGCCCGACCCGCCCAGAGGAAATTCAGCTTTTCTGGGAATAACAGTACTTTTGTTCTTCCTCTCTTTCTGGAAAGCTTTCCAACCTTCTAGTTGAAATGAAAATTGGGAGCTCCTTCTTTTCCCTTCCCCCACCATCCAAACATCACCCAAACAAAAAGAAAGAAAATCTCTCTATTGCCCTCAGGACAAGGCAGTTATGAAATTCCTGGGTCAGGCACTGCATGTTCCATGAATTAACTCATTTCACCCTATAAAGGATATGATATTAGTCACATCCTACAGTGGAAGACATGAAGTTTCAAAGAGGACAAATGATTTTCCCAGTGTTGTAGCCTTTAAGTGACTGAGCTAGGATATGAACCCAGATCTGTTCTCCTTTGTGCACTTTGTATGACACCAGAGTTCTTCCCACTCGTTTGAAGTATGGGCCATTCCAGGAGACGCGTCAAGAACTAAGAGTTAAAAAGAGGGCACAGGTTCGAAGACAATGGACATTAACACAAATTTTTCATAGCTGCTGTTAGAGTGGACAAATTAAGTGGAACTGATAAATATTTCCCAATATATATAATCTTCTGAATCTATGGGGGTGTGTCTCAAAATATTTGCTAATTACTTGATTACTTGGCTTTCCAGCTTCACTGCTATATTAGTCTCCTAGGACTACCTTAACAAATTACTGCAAGCTGGTGGTTTCAAACAACAGAAATTTATTCTTTCAGAGTTGAGAGGCCAGATGTCCGAAATAAGGGTGTTAGCAAGGTTGGTTCCTCCGGGAGGCTGAGGGAGAATCCTTCTCTGCCTCCCTTCTTTTAGTGGCTGCTGGTGGTCCTAGGTGTTTCTTAGCTTGGGGCTGCGTGACTGACTAATCTCTGCCTTTCTTTTCTTTCTTTCTTTTTTTTTTTTTAAGATTTTATTTATTTATTTGACAGACAGAGATCACAGGTAGGCAGAGAGGCAGGCAGAGAGAGAGACGGGGAAGCAGGCTCCCTGCTGAGCAGAGAGCCCGATGTGGGGCTTGATCCCAGGACCCTGGGATCATGACCTGAGCCGAAAGTAGAGGCTTTAACCCACTGAGCCACCCAGGTGCCCCTAAGATTTTATTTTATTTTTTTTTAAGATTTTATTTATTTATTTGACAGAGAGATCACAAGTAGGCAGAGAAGCAGGCAGAGAGAGAGGAGGAAGCAGGCTCCCCGCCGAGCAGAGAGCCTGATGCGGGGCTCGATCCCAGGACCTTGGGATCACGACCGAGGCTTTAACCCACTGAGCCACCCAGGCACCCCTAAGATTTTATTTTTAAGTGATCTCTACACTGAGTGTGGGGTTCAAACTCATAATCCTGAGATCCTGAGTTACAGGCTCTATCAATTGAGCCAGCCAGGTGCCCCTAACTGAGTGATGTATTCATTCATTCAATCACTATGTATGGAAGCCTTACACTTGTAGAAAGCCAAGGCCGAACTGACTTATGTGGGCCACAGAGAAGCAGACCACCTTGGTCTTTGTCCTTAAGGATGGTAAACAGACAGTGAACATATAGTGCGAGCAGTCTATGGGAGCCCAGTAGGCTTCTAACCTAGCCCGGGTGTCAGGAGAGATTTCCTGAAGTCTGACTTGGGTCTTAAAGAATAGATGGGCAGGCTGTAATCTTATTCCCCTATTGGTTGTTAGAATTACATATTAGGATGGTCATTCGACACCCATGTATTGAATGTTATTATGTTACTCATTCTCTAGCACTCTGACAAAGTGCCTAACAGGTTCATATAACAGCCTGCATCACAAATGGCATTAACTTCCACTTGCCCAGGATTTGGTCATTTACACACCATTTTCACACTCCTTGTCTCATTTGCTGTTATAAAAATCTCTTGTTAATACATATTTAAAACCTTTAATTTCCAGTATAATTAACACACAGTATCTAATAGTTTCAGGTGTACCATATAGTCATTCAACGATTCTATATATTGCTCCGTGCTCATCACCGTAAGTGTGCTCTTAATTCCCCTCACCTGTTTCACCCATCCCCCACCAACTCATGGTAACCATCAGTTTGTTCTCTAGAGTTAAAATCCTGTTTTGTTTGTTTGTTTTGTTTCCTAAATTCCACATACGAGTGAAATCCTTTGGTGTTTATCTTTCTCTGACGGATGTATTTCACTGAGCTTTATACTGTTTAGATCCATCCGTTTTGCTGCAAATGGCAAGATTTCATTCTTTTTTATGGCTGAGTACTATTCCATTGTATTCCATATATATACCACATCTTCTTTATCCATTCATTTATCAGTGAATGACATTTATCAATGACACTTGAGCTGCTTCCATATTTTGGTTATTATAAATAATACTGCAATAAACATGGGGTGCATATGTCTTTTTGAATCAGTGTTTTTATTTTTATTTTCTTTGAGAAAGTACCCAGCAGTGGAATTACTGGATTGTACAGTAATTCTGTTTTTAATTTACAAAAGCTCTTTGTGGATGCTTTGTTTATATTCATGTATTTCTCTCAATTGTCTTAGCTAAACTAAAAAATCTTTTAATTTTCCATTAAGATGATTGCAAAAGTTAAAAATTAAGTAACATAACTTTGGAACTTATAAACATTCAAATTGTGCTGGGTGTTCAGGTTTCTGATCCTAATTTGGCTTCTTTTTCTGTCTCTCTGAGTCTCAGTTTTCTCTACTATAAAGTGGGCATGTGAAGGAAATTTAGGCTGAAGGATTAAATGAGATAATGGATCTTAGATGCCAGCACAGTACCTGGCTCGTTAAAGATTGGTTTTCCTAACATGGTCTCTAATGTCCATTTTTCCTGCAACTCTTTTTTTTTTTTTTTAAAGATTTTATTTACTTATTTAAGAGAGAGAGAGAGAGAGAGGGAGAGCAGGAACACAAGCAGGGGGAATGGGAGAGGGAAAGCAGGCTTCCCACCGAGCAGGGAGCCTGACATGGGGCTCCATCGCAGGACCCTGGGATCATGACCTGAGCCAAAGGCAAACACTTAACAACTGAGCCACCCAGGCACCTCTTTCCTGCAATTCTAAAGCAATTCTTTTTGTTTGTTTGTTTGTTTTTTAAGATTTATTTATTTTAGGGACGACTGTGTGGCTCAGTCTGTTAAGCATCTGCCTTTGGCTCAGGTCATGATCCCAGGGTCCTGCGATGGAGTCCCACATCGGGCTCCTGCCTCAGCAGGGAGGCTGCTTCTCCCTCTGCCTGCCTCTCCACCTGCTTGTGCTCTGTCTCTCTCTCTCTCCCCCTCTGACAAATAAATAAAATAAAATCTTAAAAAGATTTATTTATTTGAAAGACAGAGAGAGGGAGCAAGCAGGGAGAGGGGCAGAGGGAGAGAGGGAATCCTGACGCAGATTCCCTGCTGAGCATGGAGCCCAACATGGGGCTTGGTCCCAGGACCCTGAGATCATGACCTGAGCCGAAATCAGGAGTGGGCTGCTTAATCAACTGAGCCACCCAGGCAACCCTAAAGCAATTCTTAAAGTAATAGTCCAGCTCACACATATGTGTCAATGCTCTTAAAGAGATGCTCTGAGAGAAAAAGAGAGCTCAAACAGACTCATTAACATAGCTGATACAAAACCATCTCACAATCCCAGTTAATCAGATAGTAATAGGCAAAGGTTAGTGTTTTGACTTTTTTTTTTTTTTTTTTTTTTTGGTCATTTTGTTCCTGAGTTTGTTTGGGTTGGGTTGCAGAGGAAAAAAAAAAAAGATGTGGTAGAAATAATGAGCCCAAAATAAAACTGAAAATGGCTAAAACTACATGTGGTAAAAATTTATTATGGATGGAAAAGCAAGCTGAATGATCCCATCTTCGTTGGTAATATTAAACATTGCAAAGTTGACTCCTGGGGAAATTCCACTTGGTGGAAATAATCGACACAAAATAAAAATGACAATGGTTCAAATCTCTTCCAGGAAAAGGTGGAATTGGTGGAAAAAATGACTAGAAACTTCAAAATAGCTGAAGGAATAATCAGTAAAAATCGATAAAGATAAAAAATAACTGATGAATCTAATCTTTCTTATAAAATTAATAGAAAAAATATATCTTGATGAAAATTCAATAAAGAAAAAATTTCAGAAAAATCAGAAATTGTTTTTGCTATATGGAAAGTTTATCAAGGGCTAAAATTGACTTAATAGAGTTGATTCCTGAAATACTTTAATAATTTCATTAATAATGGTATAATTCTGAGTAAACAGTTTACCTGCCAACACTTGGCAGGGTTTTGGAGAGAGAATCATCCAATTAGATGAAGGGTTTGGGCTATAAATGCCACTTTACAGTCTTCAAAGCATTTTTATACTCATTGCTTTATTGGATTCTCCTAATAAACTTTTGAGGTGACAGGGCAGGAATCATTCCTTCCAATTTACAGATGTAAACACCGAGATTCAGAAAAGTTAAGAGACTTACTAAAGGTCACCCAGCATGTTCATAGCAAGGTCTGATTTATCATCTGATTCCCAGATTCCTAGTCTGGTAAACTTCCTCATACCTAGGCGCCTAACTCTAATAATGCTTTACTGTTCGCCAGATTAGATCCATTCTAATTCTGATCTTCACCTAGTCCCCATTTTGTGCCAGTAGGAGAAGTGGGAAAAAGGAGGAGAGGGAGTAAAGAGAGAAGAGGGTGTGGCCAATGCAACACTTATAGAGGGGAAGGGACTTGCCTGTCACATAGTCAACATATCATAGGTAATTTTCTTATTCTCAGAAAAGGGATCAGAGGGGCTAGGATTTTTTGGGGAGGTGTGGGTGGACTGGTATTTTAAGGCTGGGCTAATAGGTTGAAAAATGAGATAGGCAGTTTGAAAATGACAGTGCCTGATATACTTGGGTAAAGTGAGTCATAAGGAATAGGAGTGTAACTAGAGTAGGTGGAGTGAAGCTGAAGAGATTGGCTGCAGCAGGGCTGTGGACCGCATTAACCTCTGATATAGGAAAGCTGGCCTTTCTCAGGTAGGCCTGCTGTTCTCCAGTGGGCTGGCTAGTGAAGCTTGAATGTTTTGGTCTTCAGAACATCAAGGAATAATGACTTATAAAATCTAAAAATACTGTAATTGGATACAGGATTTATGCTACATCAGAGATTGTCTGATGCCATATTCCATGTTAGGAGAGCTGGACACAGAAGAAGGCAAATTATGTTTTTAAGTATAAGACTTACTCTATCTATAGACAATGTTTTGTTTAAGTAAAGCTTTGCAGACCCTTTACAATAACTCTGTTCCTCCCTCCTCACTCCCCAGCTCCACAGAGATATTTGGCCCACAGATTAAAACCAGTGCAATAAGATTTCAGATACAAGGAAGATCAATGTGCCTAAAATATGTTCTAGGGAAGGTAGGACTTTGGCTTGAGTTTCAAGAATGAAGAGAAAAGGAGGAAATGGCTATGGAAAGACCAGAAGGAGGAAAATTTTGAGAATAGACAATGAAAATAGAGAACATTCTTTGTACTGATTTAACAGTCTTTTATGAATTGTAAGTTACCACCATTATTTGTTTTAATAGTGGAACTGTTGAGCTCACAGAAAAACCAGACAGGCCTCATCCTGAAGCACCACTGAGGGCAACAGGAACCCATGATAAGCTTTTTAGGCAGCAAAGTATGGTTGCTGGATTTGGAAATTACATTTCTTGAAAATAGTCTTATAACTTAAACTATGCGCTCTTTTTAAACAATTTAGGCAGTAAGAGAATGAAAATACTTGAAATCTGACACCCTTTCCTTCAAGATAATCACTAATAATATTTTGAGGAACCTCTTTCCTGAAATCCCTTTGCTTATAGAATATCCTCTCACACATCACATAAATTATACCATTTTAAACGTTTTGTAATCAATTTGTTTCCCTCGAGAATAAATTGTGAATAGCTTTTCGTGTCAATAAATAGATCTATATCATTATTTTGAATAGCTGCTTACTACTGCATTGTTTGTATATATAATTTAACTAGCCCTTATTGACGGACATTTACATTACCCCTGTAATCAGCAATCCCATATAACCACCTTGTGCATTCATCTTTCCTAAAATGTTTCATTCTCTTTTTAAGGTAAAAATTGTAAAGTAATGGAGCAGGGTCAAGAAGTATCTTCTTTTCACATTTGGATTTCAGTTGCCAAATTGTCCTCTGAATTGCAAGGAGACCAGGAAGAAGCTGCTGCATTAGTTCTGGTGTGACAGTGGCAACGGGGATGGCGAAGAGAATACAGACTCAGGTGATCTATCCCATCGAGGCCTCTTCTCAGTGGGTTGGCATACTCCCACCCTTTTTCTTCTCTTTCGCTTCTTTTCCTTAACATGGAGGAAGAACTGAGAACTGCATCTCCCAGCATTTCGCAGGCACCACACCCCCTGGGAACTGTAGTACCGCGTTTTGAGAAGGGTCCGGAAGAAGGGCGGGAGACTGTGGGGCATGTTGGGAAATGTAGTCCAGCAGGGACGAAGGCGGGGATGTATGTCCGAGCGTAAAGAGGTTGGAGACGCTGCAAACATTGCTACTTGGAGAAGAGAGCACTTAACTTTCCTCACAAGTGGTCTCTGAGCCCACAAAAGCCGCCAGCGGATGGTGGATTTTACTTCATTGTCCGTAACCAGGAAGGGTTCGGCCCCTCGGTATAAGGCGCGCGGCTGCCAGCGCAGGCCGCGCAGGCCACGCGCGGGCCCGAGCAGGGCATGCTGGGAATTGTGGTCCCGGCGCGCTGTGGGACGTGTCACGGCGCCGCGCAGGCTCCTCCTTCCCCGCCCTTCTTAGCGGTCCCCCGCCCCCTCCCTCCGCCTCCTCCTCCCTCTCCCTCGCCCGCAGCCGAGCGTCCCCTCCCCCCACCCGTCGGGCTCTTCGTCGGCTACTGCAGAGGATTCAGAGCCGAGTCTGAGGAGGAGGCTCCCGTTCCCTGCGCGCCATCCGCCACCTTACTGGACACGGGCGAGGGAGCGAGAGCGTCGCCACTGTAGCCTCCAGAGAAGACAAGGGCATCGCCGCCTTCCGCCGTCGTCTTCGCCTGCAGCGGCTAGCCGGTGAGGAGACCGCCCCCCCTCTCCCGGTCGGCTCTCCTGGAGCCTGGGCCGGTGGTACTTATGGAGAATGAGAGTGGGGGCTGCTGAGACCCCGCGCGGGTTGGGGGAAGGGGGTTGAGGCTGCGATGGAACGGCGGGTTGGCAGGGGAGACTTGCCCTGGCGCGGGGCTGGGGGTGGGGTGAGGGTGGGACCCAAGCAGGTTGGGGGGGGCGACAAGGGAAGGGGACTTTTAATAGCGATTGACCCGATATGGGACAGGAGCGTGAGATTGGGAGGTGGGGGTGGAATTTGGGATGGTTTTGGGCGAGATAGATGATGAGAGTGGAGTGGGATGGCTTTTAATGGGGGAGGGGACTGAATGAGGGTGATGGATTTGGGGTTGGCTTGGAGCAGTTGACAGCTTGGGATCCAGCCGGGGTGCAGGGTAGGGGGATGATTTCAATACACAGTGGGATTGCAGGTTTGGATAGGACCCTGGGGGAGGGGTGTTAATTCATGAGAGTGGAATTTGGGGTGGATTTAAGGCAGACTGATGGAGGTGGTAGAGCTGGGAGTAAGGGGCTTGGCACGGGTTGAGACCTGAGCTGGAAGTGGGCGTTTGCCATCTCTGGGTGGTGGGATTTGTGGAGACTTATGGAATAGCGTGGGTTAGGAGAACAGAGGAGGTAGAATTTGGGGTTTTTCTGGGGAATGCTCATGGAGGTTGGAATAGGAGCTGTTGGGGGTGGGACTTTCAGTGAGAGGAGTGTGATGGTGAGCTGGCAGGAGGGGGGTAAATTAGAAGTTAGGCCCAAAATGGTCAGGCAGAGATTGAAATTGGAGGTGGGTACAGGAGATGGGATTTAGGGTGATTTTAGAAGGACTGGAAAAGGCATGGTGGCTCCTTGGGTGCAGGCGTGAGGCAGAGGGCTCAGAAGACGCTGCTGGGCTAGACTCACTGAAGGAATAGTGGCAGGTGGTGAACAAGGTTGGGGGATGGTATCTTAAAGAAAATGTCCCTTGGCTGAGGTGGCAGAGGGAGTTTTGGAGAAGCAGTGTCTGAGATGAACTCATAGGACTGCAGAGGTGGTTGCTGATAGTAAGGTGGCAAAGAGGCTATTTAACGAGTAGGAAACCTTGAGTTGTAGGTATGGATGGGGCAGGGAGGATGGAGTGGGGCAGTGAGCAGGGCTGGGAAGAGGTGCACTGGATGATTCTAGAGAGGAAGGATTCCGATGTCCTCCAAGAGACACAGGAGGGTCAGGGGTTGGACTTAAATGGACAGCTTTGGAGGCTGTGGTTGGGGGAGGAACAGTAATCAGAGGGGACTTTGCAAGGGACAGAGAAGATGCATTAAAGACTCTTTCCTAGAGGACTTCTTAAGCTGTTATTTCAGTCTTTTTGTTTCATTTGTATTAATATCATTAGTAAATCAACCCTAAGGGTAAAGTTAAGAGGGGCTTCAGTTAAAGCAGAATTAAGCAGGGGAGGGTGTTTTCTATTCATTTATTATAAAAAGAAAGTTTGGGGAAAAAACCTACTCTTGAACTAAAGGTGAAGATAAAACTGGAACGTGATAGATAATCTTTCTGTATGATGTCTCTGCCTTCTCTTTTCTGCCGTCCCCTTGGTGCATTTAAAAATTAGTCCTGGAATTTGGAATTAAATAGATTTGATGAGCTTGAGGTATTTAAGGGAGCATTCTTTGCTTGAGAACCCATGAATGACACTGAAAAATACGAGGCTGAATTTATTTTCTAGTCAGGCAATGTGCACGTATGTAGAAAGAGCTTAGGCCTCCCCCCCCACCCCTTAAAATTGATTGTCTGAAGACTCCATTTATTGGTGTCCTGGTTTGCAAGGCAATTAGGCCCATCATTGTATTGCAGGCTAATAATCCTGAGATGAATCTTGGCACCACTGCTTTATGTAAACAGAGAGAAGACAGGAAATATGGAAATGTCATAAATATTCATTGGTGAAATGGTTTGGTATTGATGGAGTTTTTCATTTGATTCTCTTTTGGCATTACTCGATAAGATTTAAAATAATTGGACTATATTTCTATAGATTGAATTTTCTTCTAAAGGAATTCAGGTGGTCAGAATTCTGTCAGATGTGGATAAATAAAGCATGTAGAATCATTTTTATTTTATTTTTTAAGGGTTGGTATTGATGTAGGCACATTGCATTAACTGCAGCGACAATGTCTCCATCTATTCATCAGCAATTTTCTTTAAAGCGTCATGATATATTTATTCTTATGGCCGACTGGTGATGCTGGAAGGTAAAGAGGGATGTGACTGGGGGAAACAGCTTTAGGGAACCAATTTTCTGCACTTAATTGCATTAACTATGATATGTTAAACATGAAGTGGCTGTTGATTAGAGCTCAGACTGAGAAAACGTGGGGAGGGGTGTAAAGAGGATAAAACTGGCATCAACAGGATCAAATTATTCTGTTTTTGTTCAGGCTTCAGAGTTCAGCTTGTAAACAAACCATTTTCTTTGGTTTGACAGTGGAGCACGTAAAAATGCCCAAAATTTAGGATTTTTTTTCTTCTTTTTTGTAGATCCAAAATAGGCAGAATGATGGAAGGTTGGCCTTATCCTTGGAATTGAAAGTGTTTTATTATAAGGAAGCTTTATTATAATGAAGTCCAGGTTTGAGCAGTTACCTGTAATTTGATGAGGGTGTAATCTAACTAATGCAAGCATTTCTCATAACTTTACTCTGGGGTCCAGACATTGCTTTTGTGGATCTGCAGGCTTGAGCTAGAGGTGAGATATTTATATTAAAGCTCTGGCTTTTGAAAGCTCAAAATGAAAACTAATCGCTTAGGAGAAATGTCTTAGTGGATTTTTTCCTCCTTCACAGCTATGGGCATCTGTACAGTGGAAATGTATATAAAGTGTTTGTTTGATTCTTCTGATGTTCTGGTAAGGAGAGAACAGAGGAGGTACTGGTAGGCCCCTTGGTAATGAATGGCCTGTGAATTTAGAGGTGCAGAGTCCTGAGTTCAAATTTCCCATTTTACTACTTGATAGCTAAGTGATTTCAGTAAAGTCATTAAAAACCTTTCATACTGGGGCGCCTGGGTGGCTCAGGGGGTTAAAGCCTCTGCTTTCGGCTCAGGTCGTGATCCCGGCGTCCTGGGATCGAGCCCCGCATCGGGCTCTCTGCTCAGTGGGGAGCCTGCTTCCTCTCTCTCTCTCTCTCTCTCTACCTATGATCTCTCTCTGTCAAATAAATAAATAAAATCTTAAAAAAAAAAAAACAAAAAACCTTTCATACTTAGTGGTAATGGTTGCACAACATTACTTCTCCTGAATTGTACATTTAAATATGGTTGAAATAATAAAAACAAAACTTTTATACTTTGCAAGGCTGTCAAGGGAAACAATGCCTTTATGCCCTAAAATAACCTTATGACCTGAAAACCCTACATATATGAACTATTTGTTCAGTGTTTATTTACTTATTACCTGCTAAATGTCAGGGGAAATGAAAATGAACAAAAAACAGTTGTCAAGGAGTTTTCATTGTTGGGAGAGAGATGATTTAAATATAGTGAGAGAAGTGAGGCATAACTAATGTGGTGGTTAAAGATGTGGATTCTGAAGTGGGTCCACCTTCCACTGCTAGCTGTGTGACCTTAGGCACAATGGTCTTATCTGTAAAGTGGGCATTAAGAGAATAATTTCATAGGATTGTTTTGAGGATTTAACAAAATAATCCATGGAAAGTATTTAACACTGTGGGTTGGTTACATAGTACACATTAAAAAATACTGTTGCCGGGCGCCTGGGTGGCTCAGTGGGTTAAGCCGCTTCCTTTGGCTCGGGTCATGATCTCAGGGTCCTGGGATCGAGTCCCGCATCGGGCTTTCTGCTCAGCGGGGAGCCTGCTTCCCTCTCTCTCTCTCTCTCTCTGCCTGCCTCTCCATCTACTTGTGATCTCTCTCTGTCAAATTAAAAAAAAAAAATACTGTTGCCATTATTATGAGATAGGAAGGTATTAGAATGTGCATAGCCTTGTATATCATTCCATTGAGTTTTTGGTATTATGTTCTATAATTTATTAAAGAGGGATTACTTTGGATTATCATCTCACAGTTTATCTGGATATTTTCATGTTTACATATTTGCATATTTGTAGTCTAGGAACTTTATTTTATTTTATTTTTTTAAAAGATTTTATTTATTTATTTATTTGACAAGAGAGATCACAAATAGGCAGAGAGGCAGGCTGAGAGAGAGAGGGAAGCAGCCTCCCTGTTGAGCAAGAGCCCGATGCGGGGCTCTATCCCAGGACCCTGAGATCATGACCTGAGCTGAAGGCAGAGGCTTTAACCCACTGAGCCACCCAGGCGCCCCATAGTCTAGGAATTTTAATCAGTAAAGTACTAAACATATGTCTTAGCTGTTCGCTTCCTCGTCTATAAAATAAGAAGAAAAACTGCTCTGAGGGTTTAAATGACTTGCTTAAGGTTGCACAGTAAGTGGAAGAGTCTGGGCTACAGCTCCCAAATTCTGATTTCTTAACTCTGTATCTTTTTAAATTATGGAATTAAACCGTAAGTATAAAGTGCATATAACATACATCTTTAAGGAATGGAACAAATTGAAGATCGATGTTTTTCCTGTTCGGCTTAAAAAGGAAATTTGTAGTACCTTTAAAGCCTCTTGTGATTTCCTGCCTGATTGAATGTCTCTCCATTTCTCTTCCTCATAAGTAACCACTTCCCTGAATTTTGTGTGAATCATTCACTTTCTTGTCTTTATTCTTTATAGTTTTACCAAAACAAGTGCATATTCTAAACAATATATATTTTTTTACCTTTGCAACTTTATATAAATAGAATCATAGTGTAAATATTCTTCTGTGACTTGCTTTATTTTTATCTATTATTATTATTTTTTTTTTTTGTAAGAGGTTTATTTATTTGAGAGAGAGAGAGAGAGAATGCGCACTAGCGGAGAGGAAGGGCAGGGGGAGAGAAATGTGGGACTCAATCCCAGGACTCCGGGATTATGACCTGAGCCCAAGGCAGGTGGTTAACTGACTGAGCCACCCAGGTGCCCCAATTTTTATCTATTATTTTTTAACTTTAAAGGAGCTTTATTTCTTCCACCATTAAAATACCATATGTGCATGGTACAAGTTGGAAATTATAAAAAGTAAAAGGAGGGATTCCTGGGTGGCTCAGTTGGTAAGCGTCTGCCTTTAGCTCAGGTCATGATCCCAGGGTACTGGGCTCGAGCTCCACATCGGGCTCCCTGCTTGGTAGGGAGCCTGCTTCTTCTCCCACTCCTCCTGCTTGTGTTCCCTCTCTTGCTGTGTCTCTGTCAAATAAATAAATGAATATAATCTTTAAAAAAATAAGTAAAAGGAGGCAAAATTATTTTCTATAATCCCATTATCTATCAATACTTATTTATATGTATGTGTAAATAAAAAAATAAATACACATATCAGTAGATGTATGTGTACACATACATACACACACACAGGCATAGTCTAGATAGCAAGAGGAAGCCAGTTTGCATTTATGGCTAATCAGATTAGCCAGATGTGGGTCAATCATACTTAGGAATGGGAGAGGGGAAATAGCAGCCTTTGTGAGCTGTGAAACAGCACTTTCTTAGAGCTTTTACCTCATTGACAGTTCTTTATTTACTAAATACTAATTCTTTATCACCTTAGCACTTCATTTCATACTTTGATAAGTCACTTAACTCTTTGGGTCAGAATTTTTGTGCGTTTTTTTGTGCCTAGTACATTGATCCTTTCCTGTTTGTCCAGGAGGGTCTGTCATCTGATGTACAGAGAGTACCATGAATAGGAAGTCATCACTTATACATACCAGAATTCAGCAACATAAACACCAAGAATGTTTTGTCTAAGAGATATGAAATCAAATTCATTAATAGTCTGTTGGAGCTTCAGTTTACTTATCTGTAAAATGGGTTTCAAATGAGATAATAAATGTGAAAATACCTTTTAAACTATAAAGAATTATATAAACATTAGGGTTTTTTTTCCCCCTCCTAGTTTACAAAATTGAAATCCCCACACAGAGGTACAAAGCTTGTTATGTTTGGTTTATTGCTTTTCTGAAAGGTTCTTCTTGGAGGCGGGAGTATATGGACAGTTCACAATTTCTCCCTTGAGACTTGAAAACTGTTGGGGCAGAGAAGGTGCTAGAAGACTTTCTTCTAGTTAATTTATGGGACATGGTTCTGCTGTTAACTGTGCTGGCTAGCTCAAAATGAAATAATTGAGGCTGTATTGAAGTGGAGAATGCAGTATACAATGTTTGCTCTTCATTATCCTGACAAAACTCAGTTTTCTACCTGTAACTTATTACCAAGATAGGGTAGTAAAGTGAGATAAATTATCTGTGCATGTGTAGAAGGGAGATAATACTCCATTGTTGATTTGTCCTATGGGTTAAACAAGATAAGAAGGACAGAGCACCTGGAACCTTGACTGACACATGTATAATTGGTACTTAATATGGTAGCTATGACTATTATTTTTATTTTACTTATGAATTGTTTAAATTTATGAATTGTTTAAATTTTCCTGTAGGCTGTTCTTTTGTTATTCAGTGTTTTCCTGGGCTGTATCTCCTCACACTCATTTTACATTATTTTAATATTAATACAAGTAAAGCAGAACAAAAACCTAAATCCACAACTGCAGTACATTCCAAGGCCAAAGAGCTAGTAGTCTTGTCTGCGTCAGATATGTTTAAGACATCTGTCCAACAAATAACATATTGAGTGATTATTAGATGGCAGTGAAGGAGTGCTGGAAATATGGGATACAAAAATTAAATTTCCCTGCTCTTAAGGAGTTTATAGTCCGTTTTTTTTTGGAAGATAGACATGCCACACATTGCCATAGCATAGCTTGGTAGGATAAGTGCTATAGTGGGGGAATGAACAATGGGCATGGAGGGGATGGTGGTGGTTGTGGCCTGATCTGCCTGGGGGGAGCAGGGAAGAGAGAGGTGCTTGAAGGAGTTAATGCTTGAGCTGAGACTTGAAGGAGATTTGGATGTGTTGCGAAGGAGAGCTTAAGAAAGGTTCATGAAGTCAAACCACAATCTTGATTGTTCCCTCCCAGTGTTCTTGTAGGCCTTGGTCTGTATCCCCTTTTTAAGGCCTTTCTAACATGCATACCTACTGTAAGACCAAATAAGCAAATCCCCAAATATATTGTACTGTCATGCTCCTGTTCTTTCTGTATTCTATTTCTTTTACCTGGAAAGCCCTCTTCTACTGAATTTCTTAATCTTTACTTTGTCCATTAGACAAGTTGTACTAATGAACACGTTTTTTGGTTTTTGTTCTTTCCAGTTTGTTGTTTAGCAGGAAGAGATTTTTGAAGCTATTGAAACTAGCTGGTATTTAAGAAGAAATTTTTATTGTTTTTGCTCTCTTAGTAAACGTTGATATTCCTTAGGGTTGGCTCCTTGGCTCACTGGACTTTTTTATTTTTTAAGGTTTTTTTTTTTTTTTTAAAGATTTTATTTATTTATTTGACAGAGAGCATAAGTAGGCAGAGAGAGAGGGGGAAGCAGGCTCCCCACTGATCAGAGAGCCCAATGCGGGGCTTGACCTGAGCCAATGGCAGAGACGTTAACCCACTGAGCCACCCAAGTGCCCCTCATTGGACTTTTTTAGATTCTTTCCTTAAGTAGTCTTGCCCATTCTGTTGGCTTTAATTGCTGCCTATAGGCTGATGAAATATCTCGAGCTTGGAGCTCTCTGCTGAGCTCCAGACTTGTAAATGTCACTGGCTTTTGGCTATCTACATATATCTATTTAGATTTAGCTCAGATTCAGTAGGTCTGAAACATAGTTCATTTTCCTGTCCACTTCTAATCTCTTCCATTTTGTACCTCTCCCCAAACAAAAAGTTAAAATCGTCTCTTCCTGTAGTTTTGTAACTTAAATGCACTCCATCCAATCATACAGGCTAATGAATCTGTGCCATGTCTTTTTTTTTTTTTTAGTTTTAATTCCAATATCATTAACATACAGTGTTATATTAGTTTCAGTGGTACAATACAGTGATTCAGCAATTCTTCCTGTTACTCAGTGCTCATCATGTTAAGTGTACTCTTAACCCCCTTCTCTGTTCACCCTTACCCCCCCACCCTCACCCCCTGCCACCTCCTCTCTGTTAGTCCTTGGCTTGTTTTCCATAGTTAGAGTCTTTTTCTGGTTTATTTCTTTTTTTTTCTTTGTTTTGTTCTTAAATTCCACACGTGAGTAGAATCCTATAGTATTTGTCTTTCTCTGATTTATTTCACTTAGCATTGCACCTTCTAGATCTATCCATGTTGTAGCAAATGGCAGTTTTTTTTATGGCTGAGTAATATTCCATTGTGTATAAATACCACATCTTCTTTATCCATTCATCTGTTGACAGACACCTGGACTGCCTCCATAATTTGGCTGTTGTAACTAATGCTGCAGTAAACATAGGGCTGCATGTATCCTTTTGAATTAGTGTTTTTGTATTCCTTGGGTAAATACTCAGTAGTGGAATTACTGGATCATTGAGTAGTTCTATTTTTAACTCTTTGAGAAACCTCCATACTGTTTTCCATAGTGACTACACCAGTTTGCATTCCCACCAACAGTGCACAAGTGTTCCTTTTTCTCCACATTCTTGCCAACACTTGTTTCTTGTGTGGCAGGTGTGAGGTGATATCTCATTGTGGTTTTGATTTGCATTTCCCTGATGATTAATGATGTTGAGCATCTTTTCATGTATCTGTTGGCCATCTGTATGTCCTTTAAGAAATGTCTGTTTTTAAATTGGATTATTATTATTTTTTGATGTTGTATAAGTTCTTTATATATATTTTGGAAACTAATCATTTATTGAATATGTCATTTGCAACTATCATTTCCCATTCAATAGATTGTCTTTTGTTTCCTTTGCTGTGCAGAAGCTTTTTATCTTGATTTAGTCCCGGTAGTTTGTTTTTGCTTTTATTTCCCTTGCCTCAGGAGACATTTCTAGAAAAATATCACTATGGCCCATGTCAGAGAAATTACTACCTCCGCTCTCCTCTAGAATTTTTAAGGTTTTAGGTCTCACATTTAAGTCCTTATCCATTTTGAGTTTATTTTTGTGTATGCTGTAAGAAAGTAGCCCAGTTTCATTCTTTTGTATGTAGCTGTCTAGTTTTCCCAACACCATTTGTCGAAGAGACGGTCTTTTTCCCATTGCATATTCTTGTGCCCTTAGTCTTCTCCCTTATCTCTCACAGCCAAAAATAAATCTAACTAAGTATTTCTGAAATTCATCTTTCCTTTCCTTTCCTAATTACCACCTTAGTTCAGACCCTGATCCCACCTGGACAAGTACAATAGTCTCCTAACTGGTTTCTGTATTACCCATCTAGTAAACCTTTCACTCAGCAGCTAGAATGTATCCAGTAGATGTGTATGTCTACATCATTCTCTTGCTTAAATCCTTTTATTGGCTCTAAAGTCTAAGCTCCTTAGCATGACTATTAGGACTTCTATGCTAGCTCCTTAGCATAACCTATTAGGCCTTTTGTGACCTGTTCTTGTGTACTTCTCCTACCTATACTTTTCCTATGGTTGATAATACTGAGTAGCGTGTAGTTCCTACAGACACCTTGCAATTTCAGACCTTTGTTTGTGCCATTTTTCCTGGGGGTTGGGTGCATCTCTCCTAAGAAACCTTTCAGAACCCTTAAGATTGCCCTAAGTGCCCCATTTTGTTCCGGGGGTCATCCAGTGCATGCTTCTGTCATAATACTTTGTTATGTAAGTCAACTGTTTTTGTTTGCTACTTCAGTTAACTCGAAGTGTCTTGATGACAGGGACTCCTGTCCTCGTCATAGTTTTCGCTCCTGGAGGGTGCATCCCAAGTAGCGAGTGAGTAGTTTTTTTTACTGAACCCAGTAAGGACAGGTGATAAGCCAGTACTATGAGATTCTACTTAGGAGTGAGGTGGTATTTTTTTCGATGTGTTTTTTAATTTGTTTAGAATGGAATTTAGAATTTAATTGGATTGATAAAGGGTTTAGTGATGATGATGGTGTGTAGCACAAGGTTCAGAAGTAGAAGATAGTAAGAGGGTATATTCAGGAGTTGGTAAATGCTTTCAGTAAAAATTTTAGGCTTTGTGGGTCACATGCAGTCTATATTACTTCTTCTTTTCCTTTTCCTCCTTTCCCTTCCCATCTTCTTCCTCCTCCTCCTCTTTTCTCCTCTTATGTTTCATTCTTAACTCACAGGCTATCGGAAATCAAACTTTAAGTTGTAGAATATTGAAGATCAAAGAGATTAAGGCAAGGTCATATTTCTTGTTTTATTTATTATTATTATTATTTTAAAAAGATTTTATTTATTTATTTGACAGAGAGAGAGACACAGTGGAGAGCAGGAAGCCTGATGTTGGGGCTCAATCCCAGGACCCTAGGATCATGACCTGAGCCGAAGGCAGATGCTTAATGACTAAGCCATCCAGGCGCCCCTTGTTTTATTTATTATAAAATTTAGTGCCTTGGGTAATTATACATATCTTTAGTTTACAGAACAATTATACAGGAATTTTATGGTCAAACTACCATGCTGTTTATGTAAAAGTTGGACATTTTATTAAATGGGCCATTGATCTTTGTATGAAGATGTTGTGAGGATACTTTGGTTTATTTTATTTTATTTTATTTTATTTTATTTTTTTAAGACTTTATTTATTTATTTGACAGAGATCACAAGTAGGCAGAGAATGAGGCAGAGAGAGAGAGGGAGGAGGAAGCAGGCTCCCCGCTGAGCAGAGAGCCCGATATGGGGCTCGATCCCAGGACCCTGGGATCATGACCTGAGCTGAAGGCAGAGGCTTTAACCCACTGAGCCACCCAGGCGCCCCGACACTTTGGTTTATAAAGCTCCAATACAACTCCCCTTCCTCCCTCTTTAAGCAGATATCTGGGTCCTGTCAGAATATGCCTATTTTTATGATGATATAGATTGTGTTTTTTCTTAGATATGGACATTTTCTTTTTAAATATTTATTTTTTTGTTATTTAAAAAAATATTTACTTAACTGAGAGAGAGCATTAAGTGGTGGGGAGATGGGGGAGAGGGAGAAGTAGACTCCCCACTGAGCAGGGATCCTGACAGGGCTTGATCCCAGGACCAGGGATCATGATCTGAGCTGGAGACAGATGCTTAACCAACTGAGCCACCCAGGTATCCCTGTTTATTTATTCAAGAGAGAATGTGAGCCAAGAACGTGGTGAGGAGAGGGGTAGAGTGAGAGGGGGAGAGAGAGAGAATCACCAGCATACTCCCTACTGAGCAAGGAACTGAATCCCATGACCCTGAGATTGTGACCTGAGCCAAAATCAAGAGTCAGATGGTCAACTGACTGAGCCACCCAGGCACCCCAGATATGAAGATTTTGAAGGAATTGTGGCTGATAAATTTTTTACAGTAAATTTCAATCCCTGACTGACTCAAGATTATGATCTTTATTTGCTTTCTGATCATGTCCTTCAAGCTTGACTGTTTCTGCTGATGCTCATATTTTCTAGCCTTTGTTTTATCATTTTTTCACATAGCCTAGTTTTTTTTTTTTTTAAAGATTTTATTTATTTATTTGACAGAGAGAGAGAGATCACAAGTAGGCAGAGAGGCAGGCAGAGAGAGAGGGGGAAGCAGGCTCCCCGCCAAGCAGAGAGCCCGATGTGGGGCTCGATCCTGGGACCCCGAGATCATGACCTGAGCCGAAGGCAGAGGTTTAACCCACTGAGCCACCCAGATGCCCCAGCCTAGTTTTTTTTTTAAAGATTTTATTTATTATTAGAGTACGTGCTTCTGTGGGTTGGGAGAGGGGCATAAGGAAGGGGCAGAGGGAGAGGGAGAGAGAGAATCTCCAGTGGACTCTGCACTGAGTGAGAAATCCTATATGGGGCTCAGTGTCACCACCCCAAGATCATGACCTGAAGTGAAACCAAGAGCTGGACATTCAACTGACTGAACCACCCAGGTGCCCCACATATCATAGTTTTCTAATTTGTCCTTCTTCTTGTATTTTGAATTTAGAGCAAAAATCTCTATCTGTAAATATATTTCTGCAAACATAATTTTATTTTATTTCTTTAAAGATTTTATTTATTTTTTGACACAGAGAGAGAAGGAACATAAGCAGGGGGAATGGGAGAGGGAAAAGCAGGCTTCCTGCAGAGCGGGGAGCCTGATGCGGGGATTGATCCCAGGACTCTGGGATCATGACCTGAACCGAAGGTAGACATGTCACAGGCTGAGCCACCCCCGCACCCCTGCAAACATAATTTTTTTTTTTTAAACTTCTCTTTTTTTTTTTTTTTTTTTTTTTAGATTTTATTTATTTATTTGTCAGAGAGAATGAGCACAGGCAGAGGCAGAGGGAGAAGCAGGCTTGATCAAGCGGGACTCCATCCCAGGACGCTGGGATCCTGACCCAAGCCAAAGGCAGCTGCTTAACCAACTGAGCCACCCCAGCGTCCCACAAACATAATTTTTGTATTTTACTTGACCTGTAGTGCATAGGTGTGTCATGTTGAATTATTTTCCTTAAGGATGAAGAAATCGAGACTCAAGGGTAATTTGACTGGCCTTAGGACTAGTAGGGATGAAGATGCAAAGATAAAAGGGACCTAAAACTTGAGTATTTGTAATAGGTAATGTGCTGGGTATTTTCTTTCCCTTATATAATTGTCACATTTACCCTTTATAGGGTATTGTGCCTATTTTACAGAAGAGGAAACTGAAGCAACTGTGGCTTGTAGGGATAAAGTAGCTTGCATTTGGTTACATAGCCAGGAAGAGAAGAGAGCATGTATTAAAAATCTAATCTGCCTTGTTCCAAAGTCCTCTGTAGTTTTAAACTCTGAGGTCAGTATTTTTTAGTCTACTTAGATGAGTGGTAAGTATTTGGCTACACATTAGACTCACCGGAGGAGCTGTTTAAAAAAAAGAAAGATGAAAAGACATGCCCCAGTTCCACCCCAACCAGTGCTAACAGAACTTTTGTAGATGAACCTAAGGTTGGTTGTGTATGTGTTTATGTTTATATAGAATGTAAAATTAAAAAGTTGTATGGGGGGAGTGAAACAGGTGAAGGGGATTAAGAGTATATTTATTATGATGAGCACTAAGTAGTGTATAGAATTGTTGCATCACTATATTATATACCTGAAACTAATATAATACTGCATGTTAATTATATTGGAATTAAAAAAATAAGTTGTATTGAGATGTATGTAACCTATATAGAAAAAAGTGCACAGAAAGTATAACCAGCACTCAGATCAAGAAAGGGAACATGGGACGCCTGGGTGGCTCAGTCAGTTGGGCATCTGCCTTTGGCTCAGGTCGTGATCCCAAGATCCTGGGATGGAGCCCCACATCAGGCTCCTTGCTCAGCGGAGAGCCTGCTGTTCTCTCTGCCTGCTGCTCCCCCTGCTTGTATACACTCTCTCTTTTTCTCTCTCTCTCACTCTGATGAATAAATTAAAAAAAAAAAGAAATAAGGAACGTTTCCCCTTCCTCCAAGATAACCAATAATCTGACTTCTAATACCATAGATTTTTTTTGCCTATTTGAACTTTCATAAGATATGACTGGCTTTTTGCACTCAACTGTGATTTATTTACGTTCTTGTGTATAACAATAGATTGTTTATGCTCATTGACATACTAGCAGTAGTTCTCAAGCATTTTAGTATCTTCACTCTTGCTAATTATTGAAGACTACAAAGAGCCTTCATTTGTGGGTTTTATCTATCAATTTTGCTGTATTAAAGATTAAAACTGGGGGCACCTGGCCGTCTCAGTTGGAAGAGCATGCTACTCTTGATCTTGGGATTGTGAGTTTGAGCTCCATATTGGGTGTAAAGGTTACAAAAAAACCCAAAAAAACCCATGAAATTTATTTTATTTTATTTTAAAAGATTTTATTTATTTATTTGACAGAGATCACAAGTAGGCAGAGAGGCAGGCAGAGAGAGAGAGGAGGAAGCAGGCTCCCTGCTAACAGAGAGCCCGATGTGGGGCTCGATCCCAGCACTCTGAGATCATGACCTGAGCTGAAGGCAGAGGCTTTAACCCACTGAGCCACCTAGGTGCCCCAAAACCCCTGAAATTTAAAAAGTATTAACTTACTTAAAAATACCAAATATATTAAATATTAGCATATTTTTATGAAAGTAATTATATTATTCCAAGTCAGAACTGTTAGAAGGATAATATTTTACATTTTTCCAGTCTTTTTACTGTCTGGATACACACACACACACACACACACACACACACACACACATATATATATTTTTTAAATTTATTTATTATTTTTAATTGGAGTATAGTTGACATCTGACTGGATATATATCTGCTTCTACATTAAATGTTTGGCAGTTGATTGTTTTGTATGTAATATATTTAAAAAATCTAGTCCCACATAGATAATGTTGCTAGAAGAGGAAGGACTGTTTTAATTGCCTTTTTAGATAATTGTGGATATTGCTTTTTGATACTACACCAAAACTTGACAACTGTTAGTTTCTTGAAGGTCCATTATGTTATAGAATCTGAAACTGTATCAGTGAGCTTTTCATATTGTATTACATTAAAATCATCAGTTTGTTTTGTACTTTGAGTGATCTACCTGTGCATGATTTTGTAGCATCATACATTGGTCATTTGGTTTACTGGTTATGTAAACTGGTTTACTGAATTATGCAGATCTTCTAAATGTTAATGCATTCTAATACATAATGTCAAAAAAATCACATTAGTTCATATTTCCACCAATCTTTTTTTTTTTTTTTAAGATTTTATTTATTGATTTGACAGAGAGAGAGATCACAAGTAGGCAGAGAGGCAGGCAGAAAGAGAGAGAGGGAAGCAGGCTCCCCGCGGAGCAGAGAGCCCGATGCGGGGCTCGATCCCAAGACCCTGAGATCATGACCTGAGCCGAGGACAGAGGCTTAACCCACTGAGCCACCCAGGCACCCCTATTTCCACCAATCTGATCAGACAAGTCTTTTCTAATTTTTGCTTCAAAGCTTAAATTTTAGCATTGGCAAGAAATAGTGACAGTTGTTTTCCATGAAGTGAGACTCATTGTTCATTTTTGAAAAAGTGTCTGCTGAACATGGAAGTCTGAATAATCATAGTTTGTCTGCCAGTTGTTCTTTCTTTCTTTCTTTTTAAAGATTTTATTTATTTATTTGGCAGACAGAGATCACAAGTAGGCAGAGAAGCAGGCAGAGAGAGAGGAGGAAGCAGACTCCCTACTGAGCAGAGAGCCCGATGTGGGGCTCTATCCCAGGACCCTGGGATCATGACCTGAGCTGAAGGCAGAGGCTTTAACCCACTGAGCCACCCAGGCGCCCCTGCCAGTTGTTCTTTCAAGTAAAAATGGTGTTTCATGAAAAAAGCTAGTTCAGCTTGGAACTTAATTGCACAAGTGCTTTAATGCTTTTCTTTGAGACAATTCTTGTACTTTGGTATGCAGGAAAAGTGCTTTATGTGTACTTTCCATTTCATCACAGAAATTAAAAACATGTGTAGTTAATGATTGAGATTAATAAAATTAATCATTTTTGTGGCTTCATTAAGAACATTTCACTAAAGTGAAACTGAAACTCTCTTTTTTTTGGCATGGTTATGAAGAATGTATAGATACTATTATAGTTTGGTGTCACTGCCTTCATTCAATACAAGATGGTGTGTTTTTATTTATTAGTATGATTATGTTTCCAGACTTTACTTATTTCTTACTGAGGGAATAGATGGTTTTGTTAAACCTTTACTAACAATACTGTTTGACAGCCAGCATGAATGCAGTTCGTTTT
This sequence comes from Lontra canadensis, assembly GCF_010015895.1. Lineage (NCBI taxonomy): Eukaryota > Metazoa > Chordata > Mammalia > Carnivora > Mustelidae > Lontra > Lontra canadensis. Next base: position 24,935,925 of record NW_022631001.1, read on the forward strand.
TCCTTGGCTTAGTAGAACCAAAATACTTTAGAGTTGAGCAGTTTCACAGGTTTGTCAGGATATTAGAAAATCACTGGACTTGGTACTTATTCTTCACCACCTTGTGGGGAAGGAAAGGTATGAAATGGCCTTTAGAGAATGGTGCATAACTATGCATAAAAGTGGTTCTCTAGGTGTATTTAGTCTTTCTGCTTTTAACTTGGATAATTTGCAATAGAAAAAGAAAAAAGATGCGGATGAAGTCACTGCCAAGTACTGTTGTTGCATAATGACTTGGGTTTTTCACTGTGATTGGGCAGGGGAGAATGGAGGAGGTAGGTTAGACAAGTTGTAGTGCTAAGCATTATTTTACCTTTCTGCTAGCATGCTTTTTTTTTTTCTTTTTTAAGATTTTATTTTTTTGAGAGAGAGAAAGAGAGAGAGAGAGAGATCACGAGTAGGGGGAGGATCAGAGGGAGAAGCAGACTCCCCACTGAGTAGGGAGCCCAGTGTGGGTGGGGCTCGATGCCAGGACCCTGGGCTCATGACCCCAGCTGAAGGCAGACACTTAACTGAAATGAGACACCCAGGTGCCCTCTGTCAGCACGCTTAAACAGCCTGGGACCTCAGTTCTGAGGGGAAAATGAACATTCATTGTGTATCTACATTGTGCTAGTCCTTTATGTATGTTATCTTATTTAAACTCACAATTATCCTGTAGGGTGGTCACAATTATTTTATACAAGAGAAAACTTAGGCTCAGAGATGTGGAAGCTGCTCGGGTCCATGAGCCAGTAAGTAATTAGTGTGAAATTTATTCCTAGACTTTTCTGTCTCCAAAGCCTGAGTGCTTTGCTATCTTCCAAGGACAGTGTCTTAGTGATCATTTGTGTATCTTTGATACCTGGGACCTAGTAAAGCTTAGTACATTTGGTTTAACAAATGAGTCAGTAATAAATGAGTGAACCAGTTTTTACAGAGTAGGATGTAGGGGTGCCTGGGTGGCTCAGTCGGTTAAGCATTTGCCTTTGTCTCAGGTCATGATCCCAGGGTCCTGGGACCGAGCCTTGCTTCTGGCTCCCTGCTCAGGAGGTTCCCTGCTGAGCAGGGACCACCTCCCTCCCCCCAATGTGGGGCTCAGTGGGGAGTTTGCTGCTCCCTCTGCCACTCCCCCTGGCTGTGCTCTCCCTCTCCCTCTTTCTCTTTCTCTCTCTCTCTGCCAAATAAATAAATAAAATCTTTAAAAAAAAAAAAAATCCACACCTAATCCCTCTGGGCTACTGTGTAGATTGATATTGATGCCACAAAGTTTGCCCTCTACGGTCTGGTCACCATTTGCTGTGGGGGAAAAGGTTAACCTTCTTGGTGATAAGCTCTATAAAATTATTTAATTTGGGTATTTAGGAATTGAAGAGATATAATAGGGTGAACGTTCCTTGCATTGTTACTGATATCTTTAGAAATAGGTAGTACGTCTATTTTGCTCTTGCTTTCCCCCTTACTAGCTGTGAGACCTTGGACATAGCACTTTTCTGTGCCTTGTTTTTTTAATATTTAAAAGGAGAAGGGCAGGGGTGCCTGGGTGGCTTAGGCAGTTAAACATCTGCCTCTGGCTCAGGTCATGATCCCAGGGTCCTGGGATGAGCCCCACATTGGGGCGAGGGAGGTGGTCCCTGCTCAGCAGGGAACCTCCTTCTTCCTCTCCCTCTGCTGCTCCCCCTGCTTGTGCTTTCACACACTCTCTCTCTCAAATAAATAAATAAAACTAAGAAGAAAATAGAAGGGCGGTAATATTAGCAGATAATTCCTGGTAGTTATGAGGATTGAATGAAGTAATTCATATAAAAATCTTAATACCATGTTTAGCATATGTTAATTACTCAATAAATGCTAGCTGTTATTCATATTATCCTTCTAGAATGAAGTATAGGATTTAATATGACTTATTGGAACAATGTTTTGACTTTTAAAGCATTTTCTAAAGATGAAAAAAAAATTTTAAGTAATCTCTACACCCAATATATGTCTTGAACTCACAACCCCAAGATCAAGAGTCACATATATTGCACTGACTGAGCCAGCCTAGATGCCCCTAAAGATTTATATTATAGAAATAAAGCACTGAATATATTGGGTTTTGTATTTTGGGATTTGTTTTCTGATTGTAGTTTGCTTGGTCTTCCTGGCAATGAAGCTCTAATTTTCACTGTTTGCCTGAATTTCCTGGTGAGCCAGAGCAGAGCAGATATGATGACCTTTAACTCTCCATCAACTTTTTAAACCTTGTAGTCTAGATGAAATAGGTTGGATTGTTCTGGAGAGTTCACAGAGGTTGATAGTTTTTTCTAATTTAAAAATGTCAGTGAATGTGACAAATACCCCTTTCTAAATTTTTATTAACTATACCAGTCATCAGTGAGAAGATGCAGTATTTCTCCATAGTACCCAGAACCAAAAGGTGTGTGTTTTTTAAAATTTTCTGCATTTATTTATGGTGGTGGAAGTATCCATCTTTTTGGGACTTCTGGCTTAGACAAGTACATTTTGGTCAAGCTGTGGAGTTATGGAGAGGAAAAACTTACCTGTTCTAAATGAACATATCTGAAAGCGTGACACCCCTTCAGTGAAGTATCAGTGTAAGTATACTGTCTCCTAGATGGGAGTTAGCATGAAACTCTTGAATACTTAAAACCTTTGAGATGAGGTCTAGGTTCCCTAATACAGTATAGAAGACAGTTTGTTAAATAACCTCTCCCTGTCTCCCTCTTGACTGTCATTATTTGCCTCTCCTCCTGTGTTACACATTTTATCTCTAATACTAATGAAATGTACACTGTACTGTGTTTTCAGTTCTCCAGATGCGCCGTGCCTCTTGTTTCAGTGTCTTTGACGTTCCTCTTTGGGCCTGGACATCTCTTTGTAAATCTTTTTTTTTTTTTTTTTTTTTAAGATTTTATTTATTTATTTGTCAGAGAGAGAGAGAGAGAGAGCGAGCGAGCGAGAGCGCACAATCAGGCAGAGAGGCAGGCAGACAGAGCAGGCTTCCCACTGAGCAAGGAGCCTGATGTGGATGTGGAACTCCATCCCAGGATCCTGGGATCATGACCTGAGCTAAAGGCAGAGGCTTAACAGACTGAGCTACCCAGGGGTCCCTAATCTCTTTGTAAATCTTAATTGACCTAACTCCTACTTGGACTTTAAGGCTTAGCTTAGGAGTTAACCTTTTCTAGAAAGCTTTCCTTGATTTTTCCCAGGTTGGGATTGGGTACCCTATCTCTGGGTTGCTCTGATTGTAATTGTGTATTTATTATCTATTGATTTCCTCCACTTGCAAGGAGCAGGGATTGTATCTGATCACCTTTTTTCTCAACGGCCCATTTTTGGAACTCGGACATCAGTAAGATCTTGTTGATTGAATCCATAGTTTCTGTCTAGTCTGTTAGCAGCTGTAATTTCCTAACTGGCTGCATTTACTCCATATTGTTCTAGGCTTAGTTTTTGTAGAATGGCTTTTTCTGATCCCCCTCCCCCAAGTCTTGTCTCTGCTACACTTCAGTCCACTCTCATGCTGTTCTTTGTCCGTGGTGGGATCGGTGGAGCCATTCGCAGTAGACCTGTAGATTCTCAGAAGTTGATTTGTGATAGATCCTAGACTCTCACTTGAAATGAGTCAAGGTTTTATTGGTAAATGAAGAAGTTGGGAACTTTTGATTGCTTTTCTAACTCTTGGTTCTTTTCTGTGCTTCTAAGTTTCCTCTTTACTAACCTTTGGGTCAGTTTTAACTTTTAGGTAACATAAAACAAATGCCACAAAATTAAATTTTATCAGTACTCAGCTTGTGCATTTGATTTTTTGACCCTAAATATAGGATTTGACTTATCAGTTATGGTGATGGGATGGACTGAGACTTAAGGAAATGTGGGGTTTTATGACTGTCTTGTTAAGCCCTTAGTGGTTCCTGACAGGTGATTTAAATTATGGCTTCCAAAAAAAACCAAAAAAGGTTTTGCTAACTAAAGTCTTAGTAGCGGTTAAAAATAATCATTTATGGATGTATTCATTTAGTTAACATGGATGTTACACTCTGTGCTAGGTAAGCTCTTTTTTCTTTCTTTCCTTCTCCTATTTTTTTCTCTTTTTCTTTTTCCTTTTCCCTTTCCTTTTCTTTTCTTTCTTCTAAGGGTTGAGCTCATGACCCTGGATCAAGACCTGAGCTGAGATTAAGAGTCAGACGCTTAACCGGTTGAGCCACCCAGGCACCCCATGTGCTAGGTAGGTTCTGATGAGATGAGTAGGATGTGGTCTCTGTCTCCAAGGGGCTCCCTGGTGCAAGGGAAAGGTATAAACAAATACATTACATTCAGTGTTTTATAGATGCTGTAAAATAACTAGCAAAGAGGGAGGTGTTGGTACCTTTTTCAGGGAAGAGTTCTTGGAGGAGTGAGACACCTGAGCTTATTTCTGAAGAGGAATGGGTTTGGTGTGTGGAAGATTCTAGATGTAGAGTCAGAAAACCTAGATTTGAACTCCAGCTCAGCCACTTACTAGCTCTCTGACGTGGGGAAAGTTGTTTAAGTACTCTGAATTTCAGGTTTTTTACCCTCTAAAGTGAGAATAATCATGTCAATAATTATTGTCAATAATAATATCAATAATAATGTCAATAATCATGAATAATTATTTAAGACATGAGAAATAACTTCATAAATGTTGTACACAAATATTGTATCTTGGTTTTTGTTTTTTATTCAGTGATAATAGTATTTTGACAGATTGGAGCATCAGTTTTCTTATCTAGTCTAGAAATAAGTGAAAAAAAGGCTGGATATATTAGTGTGTAGATGTCATTTTTTTAAGTACTAACACTGTTGGTATCATGAATTAGGGCAAAGACTTTTAAGTCTAGCATCCACGAAACTTTGGTTCTGTAATATTAGGGAAGATACTGCTGAGGATACTTAAGGTGTGGTCACTGAAAAAATACTGAATGTGGTTCTGAGTGGCTTGGATGTCAATAAGCCAAAGTGGAAAAAGGTCCTTTCTTACCTCTGTGTCAGCTTTGGATTTTAACGTTTCAGAATTACATTTTCCTCATCAGTAAAGCAGAGAAAAATAGTAGTTACTTTGCAGACTGAGAATTAAGGGATAAATTGGGTGAAGTGCACACCACTAGCCTTAGTTAAGCTTAATTAGTAGAATATTTAAAAATATTTTTCCTTTTAATGCAATAGACTTTGTAGAGAACCTTGCTTTACAGAATAGAGGGAGCTTTCTGTCATTTATATTGTACTAATACTAATAGTATTTTACTTCCTTCTTCAAATTTATTACACTGAATAATTTTGCAAGGTGAGTTTACCAGCTGTGGTACTTACTGGCTTTGTGACCTTCAAAGTTACTTAATCTTTCTGTAACTCATTTTATCTGTCTTTGAGGGAATATAGTGGTATTTACAGTATATAGTTATTAGGATTAAATGAGATAATTAGATAAAGTGTTTAGTTTGGTGTTTGGCATATAGTTAATAATTTCAGCAAATGAAAGGTTGTTATTATTACTTTCATTTTGTAAGTGAGGAGCTGGATAGAGATTTAGCAACCTGACTAGATTTACTTGTAAGAACCAAAGATGGGATTTAGTCCAGGTTGAGTAATGCCAAAGCCTTCACTCTTTATCCTTTTACTAGGCTATGTTTTGTAATTAATATTACATTTATTGGAAATGTATTAGGAGATGCTGTCGAGTGCTTGGAAAAAATCTGTTACTCTTGGATACTTAAAACTTTCTTTTGGTCATGTTTTACTAATAGTTTGCATAAACTCCAAACTAAATTGTTGGGGAAAGAATTCCTTGGCCTAGCTTCCCTGTGAGCAAACACAGTTTAAAGGCAGATATTCTGGTTAGTAAAAAGTGGTTGGTGGTTACTAAAAAGAACAGTGTATATTTTTTCCCCTCCGAAACAGCTTTCCTGAAGTAAAATTGACAGCGAGTGACAGAAGTTTAATATAGTTTGCTAAGTTTTGGCATATGTATATACCTGTGAAACCATCACAGTTCAGATATGAATATATCCATCACCTCCCAAAGTTTCTGGCATCCCTCTGTAGCCTCTTCCTCCTGTCTCTGATCCTCCATCCAAACAACCATTGATCTGCTTTCTGTTACTATAGTTAAAGATGGTCTAGAAGTCAGTCCAATCAGGATTCAGATTCCTAGTCTGCCACTGTACTGGTTGGGCATCTTTGGAGAAATCATATCTTCTCTCAGCCTAGTTTACTCATCTGTAAAATAGGAATTATATCCTTTGTTCAGAAGACCATGATAGGAATAGTTTGTAGAAAGCCTGGCATGGTGTCTGACACATAGCAGCCTTCAGTCACTGGAAGTCAGTATCACCAGCCAGCTTTCAGTTAGTGGTCCAGAGTACACTTAGGAGTTCAGAGCTCCAAAATGCTTTTCTATCACCTTAAACCCTGTCATTCCCTCCCATTGAATGAGCTTTTAACAGGAACATTTAGATTTGGGCCGCTTGAGGCCCTCAAGGGCTTTTGGTACTCTGTCCTTTCCTCCCCCATGCCCAGTGTTCCACATGCCATTAATTATGAACAGATGTTCTTCATAAATAAGCAAAGAACTCCACAAAAGATTTTTGAATTCTTGATGCCTATGTTTAAGTCTGGCATTGTGATAAAGCTGCATGAGCAATGAACTTACAGTCGGAGTTCTGAGTTTTAGTTTCCAGGCTGCCTTGGGCAAGTCATAAAATCTTTCTGAGCCTGACACAAAGTTTTCTCACATATTAAGTTGGGAAGGATCATACCACACAAATTTGGTGAGAGGATTAAAGAATTTTGAAAATGAACTGTATGATGAAGTCTTCGTTTATATGCATCATCCCATGACTGCTTTGCATTGTTAGAACTTTGTAAAATGCTCAGGTAGCATTTAAATGTGATGTCTTACAAGTTTTGTTTTTTGTTTTTTTGTTTTTTCAAAAACTGTATTTTATTAGGTTTTGCCACTAGTACAAAAAAGCAAAAACCAAAGGTTAAAAGTGCTTAGAATTTAAAGTCAGAGGAACTTAAATTCAAGTATTATGTTAATAGCTGTGTGACCTTAGGCAAGTTATTTAATTTCTCTGAGCCTGAAATTCTCACCTGTCAATAAAGGGTATCTAGTCTGCCTCAGAGGGTTGTTGTGAGGATTATAAATAATGAATGTGTCATGATTGGAGTATAGCAGATGCCCTCTGAAGCTAGTTTCTTTCCTTCCATTTCCAAAATTAGTAGATTTGTGGAGTTCAAGTTAGCTATTACTGAAAGGATTACTTTTGCCTTCCTCATTCCTTGATGCAGTTTGGCCCAGGATGGCTGTTAGCTAATGTCTCAGATTTCTCATTTAAGTCTAGAAATGAAGTTGGAAGTTTATGATGCTAGCCATTATTGTAAAGGGATTTATTTATTTATTTATTTATTGCCTAATAATGGGAGGAACCAGTGCCATGCTTTTGTACTTTCTCATTAATTCTCATTGCTGTAGCTAGAGATACTTTGTATTGTGGGAGTCAGGGAAACCGGGGCCATTTTCTTGTCTTTTCTGTTTGTGTTTATTTGGGTTAGAGAATTGTTTAAACGTTTCTCAGTGAATAAAGTGGATTTGCTTAGTTCAGATTCTTCCTCCTGGGCGAGGCCAGGAATGACCTACTGGGGTGGGGGTGGGGGTGGTTGGAGTTGGGGGGACTGGTGTGTTCTGCTTGTAAAGTAGTCAGGATCTTTGAGTTTGGGGGCGGTGGCGAAGAGTTGATTCTCTCTTCCCCTTTTCCTCTTCAGAACGTTTACAGCCCAACACAAAGGGAACTTTAAGATGGAGGTCTGCATTGTAATTTCCTAGAAATTGCTGCTTCTGGTAACTGCTCATTCAGTTTGCACCTCTTTGCTGCAGTGGATGAAACAATGGGGACAATAAAGCCATTTATCTGATAGCTGTAGCCTCAATGGGATGTTTGTTTTAATAATGGTATAATTTGCAGGGCTCATAAATTGTGATTTTATTCTCATGGAAATAACTGCCCGGTGGTATTTGGATTCTCAGGTCTCCTGTTGTGGATAATTTCACTAACATTCTGGCTGACAATTCCCTTTATTCTAGACTTCGTTTTAGATTGTTCAGGCTGGTTGAGTAATTAGCCCAGCGCAGAGCCAATTTTCTTTAGTTTGGGGCTGGCAGGTGGTTACTAGGTAACTAGAGGATCTTCTGAACAGCGAAGAAATTCTGCTTAGGGATTCAGAGAAAAATAGCTGAATTTGGTTTTGATTGTCATCTGGATTTTTTTTTTTAAGGTTTTGTGTATTCAATCCCAAAGTATCTGAATGAAAATAAAAAATTTAAATTGTCTGAATATTTATTTTTCACGCTACCAGACATCTCATTAGTTTTGGAAAATCATCTGTTTGAATTTTTAATTTTCATCTACATGTTTTTGCTGGAAATACATCCACAGAGGGCAGAGGATGATAATAGCTACCACAATCTAGACATTGCCCCTAGGTGTTTTAAATACATTATCTCTAAATTGTAATTAGAACCGTGAGAGGTGGTATTGTTTCTGTTTCACATAAGCAGAAACTCAAATTTGGAGAAGTAACCAAATTCAGGTTTCTCAGCTAATAAGTGGCAGGCTGTTTACCAGATTCAGAATTTGTGCTAGGTTTTTAATTATAGTATAAGACATTCTGAAGCAACCTTGAAGTTTTTGTTAAACTCTAGATATTGTAACAATTGGCTCAGTAATATACATGAATTAGTACCAACCATCAGATTCAGATATATCTTTATCTATATCTATATCTATATATCTATATCTACATCTATATCTATCTGATTGTTCTTCCTGTCTTCTAACCTTGTATGACAACGGTAAGGTACCTGGAGTATTTTGATTATCTTAACCAAAGTTAAAGGTCTTCCAAACATAACACTATTTAAGAAAGCTTTGAAAAGTACCAAAGCATAGTATAATGTCTGCAGATAGCCTCAGATTTGGAGTTTGGGGACTGTATTTTTATTTTTAATTTTTTTAGAGAGAGAGGTAGGGGAGGGACATAGGGAGAAAGAGACTCTTAAACTGGGCTTGGAGCCCTACTTGGGACTCGATTTCACAACCCTGAGATCATGACCTGAGCTGAAATCAAGAGTGGGTGGTTTAACCAACTGAGCCACCCAGGCACCCTGGGGACTGGGTTTTTAAATCTTGCCGCTGCCACTTCTTGGGTGATCTTGGGTAAATCTCTTAACCCATGTTGACTAACGCTTAGCCTTTGGCTAAGCCTCTGGCTTATCTGCAAAATAGGGATAGCATACCCATTTACTAGGAATAGTAGTGTTAATGTATGTGATAGTGCCTAGTATATGCCTGTAACATAGTGGAAGCTATGTTAAGAAGAAGCTTTTCTTCTTTTAGACTAACTCTAGTAGTAGCGAACTCTTGGAGTAATTTGATGTTTGTTATTATTGGCTGTAGGATTTATTAAAAGCTGGCCGACTTCTAGTGCCACTGTGTTATATTTTATGTTGATGCTGTTAGATTGACAGAGTTCATTTTTCTTGAGGAACTTCCTGCCCACACTAGGTAATTCGTTTGTTGTTTACACTCTGGTCAAAAGAGTGAGTGCGTATGTGGTAAGGAAATTGAATTTGTGATCATACAAACTTGTTGAAGTTCCATCCTTGCTGCTTACTGAGTTTCTTGGGACAACTGACTTTCTCTGGCTAAGACTTGGGATAGGGATAATACTATCTGACCTTCTCATCTGTTGTGAGGATCAAATGAGATAATAGATGGGACAGTGCCTTTTAAATTAAAAAATGCAGGGTGCCTGGGTGGCTCATTCCCTTGAGCATCTGCCTTTGGCTTAGGTCATGATGGCAGGGTTCTGCGATAGAGTCCTACATCCATTCCCCTGCTCAGCAAAGGGTTTGCCTCTCCCTCTGCCTCTCCCCCCGCCACCCCCAGCTCTCTCTCTTTCCCTCTCTCTCAAATAAATGAATAAAATCTTAAAAAAAATAAATTTAAGAATGCTAGGTGAGATAGTAATTATGTGACTTTCATAGTTTAGGTGGGCTTAATAAGAATTCACTACCATTTGAAGAGAGAAATTTTAAATTTCACTTGAACTATAAAAAGGAGATATTTTGATGAGTTTTATGTTAGCTCTTGGGGTAGTTGAAGAGAAGAGGCCAGGATGAGGTCCCGAGCAGAGGAAGTATTGGGTGAATGAATGTTACTGGATGGTGGAGGTAAGAATGGGGTGGGGTGGGAGTACAACTGTGAGGCCAGCCAAGGGGATTTGGAGAAGAGCCAGATATGAGGTTTGGATCTTGTGCTAATCTTGATCCATAGAGCAAGGAAGGTGGAGGCTCCTTGATTAAGAAAACTTAGAACATTGGGCATTGTGTGGAGAGTTGGTTGAAAGAGTAAGGATGGTGATAACGGCTGTAGTCTCTCTCATGAGGACACTCAAGTTGAAATCCCAGTTTTAAATCTTCTAGGAATATGTACAGAAGTTAAAATAGGTTTTGTTTCGGGACGCCTGGGTGGCTCAGTTGGTTAAGCGGCTGCTTTCGGCTCAGGTCATGATCCCAGCGTCCTGGGATCGAGTCCCACATCCGGCTCCTTGCTCGGCAGGGAGCCTGCTTCTCCCTCTGCCTCTGCCTGCTTCTCTGTCTGCCTGTGCTCGCTCACTCTCTCTCCCTCTGTCCCTGACAAATAAATAAAAATAAAAAAAAAAAAATAGGTTTTGTTTCATTCCTAGCTCTCCCTACTCCCCCCCCCCCCACAGCTAAGTATGTACATGTTTGGAGGCAAGTTCCAAGCAAATCCTGTGCTTATTGTACATGAAGCGATTGGTGGCTCTCAGGTGAGCATGTTGGCATATTTTCATTTAAAAGAGGTGCAGGTGGCTGGCAAGTGGGGGATCTCTTTTCACAGACTGGAAAGCTTAATTTTATGTAGTCATATTCAGGTTATTTCTTCCCTGAAAATTAGTTCTGTTTCCAGCATTTCAGTAATGCAGATGATATTTTTCCTAAGTGGAACATCAACCAAAATTTTTAATGTGTTTAATTATTGATGTGTCTGAATGTTGCAGTGTAGGAGTTAAAGATATTTTCATATGAAGCAAGCCCTGGCTTTTGGTGCTGCACCAGTTTTATTCATTTTTCTTTCAGAGGCTTGTCAGTTTTTCTTTACTACAAGTGACTGCATTATGTTGTGTGGATCATTGCCTTTTTTGTTGGGTATTGGGGTAGAGTATTGTACAGGATAGTCTCAAAGTCTTCATTTTATTTGATTATAAGAACTTATTTAGACTTCTGTTCTGCTAGTATGAAGGTGTTGCCATGATTAGGTGGGAGATGGATTTCCATAGGCCCCATTCAGAATCAGTGAGATTTATTTTATCATATTAACTTCTTATATAATATATGATAATGTCAACTGATATTTGCATAATTATTTCTTTGTTAAGTATTTTATGTTATGTAATATTTTTCTTTTTACTTACCTGTTACTTGCACTAAACCGATAGCTCTTTGGGGCAAGACCATGTATTTTTTCGTCTTTGCATTCACTGTATTCAACACATATCTACTGATGATGATGTGAGCTAACACTTTGGTGTATGTCAGGCATTGTGCCAAGTGCAGTAGTTATTTTAATCCTCATTATTCCCATTTTATTGAAGAAAAAGCTGAAACTCAGGGTGAGGAAGTAATGTGCTCAATCTCACAATTAACAAAGGGATGCACCTGTGTTTAGAACTCAAGCAATCTGGGCAAACAGCCTCTCCTCTGCAGTCTTGTCCATTCCTCCCTTGCACTATGTTCAATAAACTTCTATCTCCTTAAAAACAAACAAACAAAAAACCTCAAGCAGTCTGACTATAGAATCTATGTCCTTAACTCCTGCACTATATTTTCCCAGAAACAGCTTGTAAGAATATATAGGCATATGTAAAATGTGTAATGTAAAAGTGTATATGTAAAAGTATATGTAAAAAGTATGCGTATATGTAAAAGTGTGCGCGCTGTCTTACTTGAGCCTTAAACCTCTGTGAAGCAGGTATGTTGCTGCATCCATTTTATAGTGGGGAAAAAGTGAAGTGAATTAATTGTACAGGTTATACACTTGCTGTGTGTTAGACTCTGGATTCTGAATCTTACATCTGCTGACTCCCAACTCCTGTATTTTTTTCCCCTCAGTCATGCTATTGCTGTTGGTTGGAGCTACATGTCTATTTTCTTAGGAATGCAGAGTAGTCTTTTTAGATATGGAAAATAGATTCCTTTATCTGGACTAAATGAAGATAAGAGGTGGTCTTAAAAAAAATATTTCTGGGGATGCCGGGGTGACACAGTCAGTTAAGCATCTGACTCTTGGTTTCGGCTCAGGTCATGATCTCAGGTTCATGAGACTGAGCCCTACGTTGGGCTCTGCACTCAGTGCAGAGTCAGACTGTTTGGACTTCTCTCTCCCTTGGCCCCTCCGCCCTGTTCTTGTGTGCATGCTTTCTCTCTTTCAAAAAGATAAATAAATCTTAAAAAAAAAAACCAAACAAACAACTTTCTGTGAGCCTTTCTTTTTTAAATCCAAGGAACAAAATTGCCTGGTAGGTAGACTGTGAGAACTTCTCGAGCATAGATAGGACAACTGTGTGTCTGTGTGTTTGTGTGTGTCTGCACATGTGTGCACATGAAAATGAGAGAGAGAGAGTGTCTCTCTTTTCCTCATACCTGGCACAGAGCACATTTTCTGTAAAGGTTGCTGAATCCATGATTGCAAGAATTTTTGCTAAGTCTATTATTATTATTAAAGAGTGATAGTGTTAAAATTGCTTGTTTACTTTGGTCTTACGCTTTCTCCTGTGCTTCATTCTTGGCCGCTATTTGTGTGTGAGAATTACAGTAACTAATACAGTAATATATTATAGTAAATAATAAAATACAGTAATTATAGTGGCATTTAATATCGTTAAACCAGTATATGGTCACTGTCTATAGTAGAGTCTTCATGTGAGAGAGAGATTGCAGTTACACATTTGTAATCCTTGAAGAAGCGATTTTCTTGGTGTTGTGTGGACTTAATTGTTCTGGACACTTTTGATTACCTTGTCAGGTTCTTTCTTTTTTCTTTTCTTTTCCTGCCTTTTCTTTTCTGTGTATTTCTATGAAGAAGATGTGATAGTGGCAAATTAGTTTTCCAGTACTACTCTAAGTTTGCATCTTAAATAAATTAAAGTGATGCTATCTTGTGACTTCTCTTTTTAACATTGAAATATTGACATTAAAATAATAGTAGGTTAGCTCAGTAGTATATCATTAGAATAGTTTAAAACTCTGGAACTTCCTAGGCCTGGAAGATATCATCATCTGCTCTACCCTCCCTCTCTCCTATATTACAGAGAAGGAACTAGAAGCCCAGGGAAGTCAGATAATTTGTCCAAGGTTATATAGTTTGAAAATGGAGAACCTGAGACTGGAACATAGGTTTCTCTACTTTTTGCACAAAACACTCTTTTTCTTTTGGAAGGTATTTTCTTATTTTGGCAGTTTTGAAACAGATACTGCAGTAAAGGTGATGTCACAGGGCCAGAGTTACAGGCTGAAGTGTATTGACTCATCTGTCCTGCATATAAACAGTGTGGCTTTGATATGATAATCCTAATAGTAACTAGTTCCATGAATAGCCTCCTTCCATGTCCTTGGGAAGAAACCGGTTTTGCTTCATTTAGCTTCTAGGCAATATCACATTCAAATAGTCATGTCATAGCCTAGCTACTTGGTTTCCCTGGTACATTGCCCTGAATTATTTTTAGGTATGATTATAGTTCAGAATGTTTGAGAATTCCTAAGCCTTTCTTCTTATTTTGGCCTGACGTGGTTGTTATGTTCATTTAAATTAACCCTCACCTAGGAATGTCATAATTGACTCCTTTGTTCCAGATTGTAGATTTGAGTGTCAGGTAATAATCTACATATTATTGGATCTTTTAAGAGTTGTTCTAATGTGGAAACTGTATGAGATGAAAAATTAGAATTTTCAATCTTGATTAGTTGACTACAGGCCTGGTCCTGCTCTGTCAGTTGGCACATATCATTCCAACTCTTTTCTCATTTTATGTCTGAGTACACATGTGCATATGTACTCATGAATGTTCCCCTTCCCAGTCTTTTTTTTTTTTTTTTAAAGACTTTATTTATTTATTTGAGAGAGAGCACAAGCAGAGGGAGCAGTGAGCAGAGGGAGAGGGAGAAGCAGAGCAGGCTCCCTGCTGAGCAAGGAGCCCTATGTGGGACTTGATCCCAGGACCCTGGGATCATGACCTGAGCTGAAGGCTTAACCAACTGAGCCACCCGGGTGTCCTGCCCCTTTCAAGTCTTGAAGGTACTACCAATATCTAAGTAAATTTTTAGGGTCCTGAAATTTGTCTTGCACAGTTTTCTTGCAGGTTTTACAAGCTTGGGAGGTTATATAGAGTAGAGCATAGTTGCTGAAACAGACTAAAAAATTGAGTGGCTCACTCTGGAAAACAGCATGGAGGTTCCTCAAAAAGTTGAAAATAAAGCTACCCTACAACCCAGCAATCACACTGCTGGGTATTTACTGTAAAGATACAAATGTAGTGATCTGAAGGGGCATTGTATACCCGAATGTTTATAGCAGCAATGTCCACAATAGCCAAACTATGGAAAGAACCTAGATGTCCATCAACAGATGAATGGATAAAGAAGATATGCTATATATATACAATAGAATACTATGCAGCCATCAAAATAAATGAAATCTTGCCATTTGCAATGATGTGGATGGAACTAGAGGGTGTTATGCTGACTGAAATAAGTCAATCAGAGAAAGATAATTATCATATGATCTCCCTGATATGAGGAATTTGAGAGGCAGGGTGGGGTGTTTGGGGGGTGAGGAAGGAAAAAATGAAACAAGATGGGATTGGGAGGGAGACAAACCATAACAGACTCTTAATCTCACAAAACAGAGGGTTGCTGTGGGGTGAGAGGTAGGGATAGGGTGGCTGGGTTATGGACATTGGGGAGGGTGTGTGCTATGGTGAGTGCTATGAAATGTGTAAGCCTGTCGATTCACAGACTTGTACCCCTGGGGCAACAATACATTATATGTTAATAAAAATAATAAGATGAAAACAAAGCAAAATATAATCTCCAAAACATATCAATAAAGCACAAAACAAAACAAATATTGAGTGGCTCAAACAAGATAGACGTTTATCTCTTACATTAAAACAGTTAAGAGAGAGGTCTGTTATGACCAGTGTGGGCAGAGGTTCTGCTCCATGAAATCATCCAGGGATCCAGAATACTTTTATTTTGTTGCACTACCACAATGATGTGCTCATTGGAGGACAAGCTTAAGACAGCTTATTAGCATATCCACCTTCTAACTCATGAGAAGGGAGAAGAGAGAATAGAGGGCACATAGTTGCCTTTAAAAAAGAGCTGGAAAATTAGTACGTCACTTCTGGCATCTCATTCATTGTACTTAGAAATATGGCATACCTAGTTGTAAGTAGCACTGAGAAATGTCGCTACCAGCTGAGTTGCACGTGCCTTAAATCTTGGCAGAAAATGAGGATAGGGGAGTGTACTAAAAGGAAGAAAAGAAAGATGGATACTAATAGCTGTCTCTTCTACAGAGTCATAGGTAGAAGGTAATAGTAACAGCGCCCCTTCCCCATCTGTTACTCTATTTAATACTTACCACAACCTTTGAGGTATTTGATATTATAATCATTTTACTAACTAGAAGACTGATTGTGAAGTATTTAGTGATTAGCTTAAAATCACACGATTGGCTTAAAACTGGACTTAACTCTGTTCTTGCCCAAACCACCTTCTTTTGTGTTTATATTTATCTTAGTGAATGACACCACCATTCTCTCAGTCACCCAAACTAGAAATTTGGGATTTCCTCATCTTGCCATATTTCTGTAGTCGCGAAGCTGTGTAGATAGTATCACCTTTACATGTCTCAAATCTGTGCCTTTCTCTCCATTCCCAAAGCTGTTGCCTCAGCTCAAACTTTTAGCATCTCTTGCCCAGATAGTAGTCTTTATTTTTCCCTCTGCTGCCATGGTCACCTTTCGTGGTGTCTCTCTCAACCTCACCGTGCCAAACCACTTGGCATCTCCAGGATTTAACATATAATGTTATGCTACCAAACCTTTTCTCATGCTGTTTGTTCTGCCCAAATGGTCCTCCTCCTCAGCTTGGCATACACAGCCTAGTTTTATTTAAAAAAAATCTAGCACCAACATCACTTCCTTTTATAAAACTGTTGGTCTCTTTCCAGGTAGAATTGACTGTTTTCTCTTCATGCTTCTTCCAGGTTGATACCTGTCATAGGACCTGTAATACTTTATTGTGCTAGTTTGTTATATGTCTTCCTTATACCATCAGCACTCAGTATTCTTCCTGGTAGAGAGCAGCTACTCAATAATTGTTTGAATGAATGGAGTATGTGACAGACTGGTACTTAAATCCAAATCCAGTGTTTTTCTTACCATAATGACTCATCCTATGTGTGTACATATTTCTTGGGAGTTGTTTCCCAACACCACATTTGGAGATCTGACCTCCAGGGAACTCTTTTGGCAGTCAAGAGTAACCCTGCTTGGAAAGGGCTGTCTCAACAAATGGGTGCTTTGCGGCAGCCTCATCACCCTGTCATGTGTTTAGAATTTATATAACAGTTTAATTTGTAAGAGTCCATCTCCTTGAAAGGTCACACTTGGACCTTAGAATAATCAGCCTTGTGGGAAAATTATCTTTCCCTTTGGATTTTGGGCATGTGCTTAATTTGCCTTTTATGCAGGTGCTGCTGAACACATTGTAATGCGCAAAATAAATGTTGGATATTTGACTTTAATTTTTATTGATTAAATCAAGGGACAAAAGAGACTTGCTATATGGAGGGAAGGTAGGCAAATTGGAAAAAATGTATCCCCTTAAAGATGATTTCATTCTTTTTTTTTATTTTTTTTAATTTTTTTTTAATTTATTTTTTTTTTAAAGATTTTATTTATTCATTTGACAGACAGATCACAAGTAGGCAGAGAGGCAGGCAGAGACAGAGAGAGGAGGAAGCAGGCTCCCTGCTGAGCAGAGAGCCCAATATGGGGCTCGATCCCAGGACCCTGAGATCATGACCCGAGCTAAAGGCAGAGGCTTTAACCCACTGAGCCACCCAGGGGCCCCAGATGATTTCATTCTTTAGATTTTTTATAAAGTATATGAAAATGAAAAAGGAATAGCTTCAATTTACAATTGGTACAATTTAGGGAAACATGGTAACATCTTAGTGATTATAAATTCAGCTCGGCCATTATCATTTCTGATCATTGAAACTCATTGTGGATTTAAACCATCTGTTTTGGTGTTAATCCTTTAAAACTCAGTTGGTGGATGTTAATGTGATAAAGGGTAGTAAAGCTTGAAATATGGCAGTCATTTGGTCTGGTTTACTTTTCAACTAATTGCATGCAAACGAAGTGTCTTTGGGAAAAAGGGAAGAGGGGATTAATGCTGTAGTCAACTATTTTGATCTCAGCTTGAGCCCTGCACACCTGTCACTGGCTTGTGGAAGTTTTCCTCTGTAATTAAGAGCTCCTCTCTCATAGTACTACTTAATTGGATGCCACAAGAGCCTGGTGAAACAGTGGAATCCTCTTAATTGCATACCAGCTCTTAAAACAAATCACCCATGTTTAGTGAGGTATTGTTTTTATTCTAAGCCTTCCCTGGAAACATTTTTGTCTTTAAGTCCTTGTGTTTTGAAACATTGAGGCTTTTGCTCTTTGTAAAAGTAGAAGTCATATAATACTTGGGAACATTATTCCACAAAGTTAAAGAACATGGTAACTAACATTTACATAGTGCTTTACAGTTTGACCAAGTGCTTTCCCTTGCTTTATGTATATTTCTTCTATAATAGCTCCATGAAAGAAGGCGTTATACTCATGTTTCTCATTTGACAGGTGAGGAATCTGAGGGTGAGAAAAGTGGCTTGCCCAAGGTTACACGTTAGTAAGTCGCGGAGACCAAAACAGACCTCAGATTTTTCCTCCTTTTTGGTATATTGTGCTATCTCAACAAGCATAAACTGTATGTGTGGAGATGTCAGTTTTGTGGGACTTTGTTTTAACTTGTTTTGTCGTATGATAATGTGTCCCCAGCTTGTGTGTTTGGTACTTTTGTCTTTAAGCTTTTAACCCTTAACATATTGTGGAAAAGAGACAGCATGATAGTAGGTGAAAAGGCTAAGGTGTTGAAAAGTTTAGTTGATTGTCTAGTTCCGTGTTTGGATCATGACTGTATCTGCTGAACATCTTTCAGTGGGGTCAGCCGGGTCTTGATGGTTCTGCTGCTTATGTGGACAAGGCCTTTACAGTGTATTTAAGTACCGAGCAGTTATCATAGCTGGTTTAGATGAGCTTCTGTGGGAGTCACTTCTGTCGATGCTTCAATACCTTCTTCCTCTCATGCCATTAGGACCTGGTAATAGAAAGGCTGAGAGGAGTCATGAGAGGAGTCATGAAACCTTGGTTGTGCTGTTGTTGTTGTTGCTTGGGATTTACTTCTTGACCTGTTCTCTTTAGGACCGAGGTTGGTATGTGTGTGTGTATATATATATATACACACACACACACACACACATATATATATACACATATATATGTGTGTATATATATATACACACATATATATGTGTGTGTATATATATATATATATATATATATATATATATATATAAAGACCTCCCTGTGTACCCCACGTGGCCTTAGTGCCTTTTTGTTTATGAATGTTCACATATCCACTGTGGTACTTACTACATGGAGGCGCAGTTATATTTCTTTCTCACTAGAACCATACTTCTCAATATCAGACATCTGCACTTACAAACCATTACCCTAAACTCTGGCTTCCATGAGAGCACAGTCACAGGGTTCCTTGTAGTGGACATTTATAGTTTCTTTAGCTTCCCTCTTATCTTGGGATAATGGCCTCAGATGTTGGCTTTAGGAACCATACCTCCTCCCTGTTTTGCTCTGTGTGGTTTGGGTAGTAACTTTTTAGCTCTGGGGTATCTGAGCCAGGCCCAAGCTAACTAGCACATCACGTTCCTCTGGCCACAGTGATTGGTTTAGGGGTAAATATATGTTCCAAGCTGGTCTAAACTGGATAGTTAGGACATTTGTGCGAGCTACTACAAAAGACCCTCTCCCAATCTTACTGGACTAGAACGTTAGTTTCTAGAAGGACTAGAAGCTGTTAAGCTGTTTTACCACCATAAGAGGAGAGTCCGGCTTGTGATAAAACCAACATCAAGGAAGGGAGACAGAAGAGATGAAGATGGTAACTTTGAGTTCTAAACTGAGGTTCCTCCCTTGTCTTCCCTAATGCTGGGCTTTCAGTTAATTAAACCAATAATTAGGCAATTTGTTTAGACTAGTTTGGAGTAAGTTTTCTGTCATCTGCAATAGAAAGAGTCCTAACTGATCTGTTTCTCTTCCATACCTAGCATATTACATGGCCTAGAATTTGTTAAATGCGCAAATGAATGATCTCTATGAACATTAGCAGGAAGTTTTTTCTTTCGTGGTCTCAGTTGGTTGTTTGCTTGTTTTTTTTTTCTATAAAATGAGTATAATAATTTCTGCTGCCCGACCCAGAGTTTTTGTGAATTAATAGAAGGAAAGCTTTCTGGTCTCCTTCAGCATATATTTTATGGCATACAATTTTCACCATTTGATTATATACATGTATAACAGTTATGTTGTTTTCTCTCAACTAGATTGTACACTCTCTGAGAATGAGAATGCATCTATACCTGCTGTTTCCCCCTAGGGCTCAGCACAACGTTGGTAGAATAGTGGGTATTCATGAATAGTTATTAATGATAACAGTAGCATCTACAATTTATTGTATACTTTCTTTAGGCTGCACATTGTATAGGCATTCTACAGAAATAATTTCTAAACCACACTTAGCTAATAATACTACCTATTAGATAGCTATTAGATTAGTTTTGTCTTCAGTGGTTAGGTTATCAGTTAATAGGTGAGAGCTCTGACCTTGTCAGTTGTGTTATGATGGAAAATAGAGTGATTGATTCTTCCAGAGCATATACTAAGAATTCTTTTTTTAAGATTTTAGTTAATTGGGGCGCCTGGGTGGCTCAGGGGGTTGAGCCTCTGCCTTTGGCTCAGGTCATGATCCCAGGGTCCTGGGATCAAGTCCCGCATTGGGCTCTCTGCTTGGCAGGGAGCCTGCTTCCTCCTCTCTCTCTGTCTGCCTCTCTGCCTACTTGTGATTTCTGTCTGTCAAATAAATAAATAATCTTAAAAAAAAAAAGATTTTAGTTAATTATTTGTTAGACACAGCAAGAGAGGGAACACAAGCAGGGGGAGTGGGAAAGAGAACAGGCTTCCCTTGGAGCAGGGAGCCCGATGCGGATGGGGGGCTCCATCTCAGGACCCTGGGATTATGACCTGAGCTGAAGGCCGACCCTTAAGCACTGAGCCACCCAGGGGCCCCTATACTAAGAATGTGTGAGCATTCTGGCTTAGGTGAATGATAGAAATGGATGACAAGTAAATACCTGATAGGGATGAAGTGTTGGTCTGGAATTGCTTGAAAGGCCACCTGCGAGTCGAGTCTTGAGTAGCATAGTTTCATTGATTTCATCAAGCCATTGCATCAGTATTAAATGATGAAAGATATAGAGAGTAATGGCATTGGAAATTCTGGTCACAAGGGTAGTGTGTAGTATGGTGATATCCTATTGAATAGCTTAGAAATTCTCCCTCCCTGGTCTCTTCTGAATTATTGCCTTACTAAATATGCTTGACTGGTGCCCAGGGAGTGTTTTGCCCATGTTCTGGCAGAGTTACCCTGTCAGTAGGTAATCTTTAGTTCTTTATTGAGATTTAAAGTTTGAAACCAGATTAAGCAGAAATCAAATGAAAAAAAGTCTAACTAGCATTATAGACTTCATTCTATGCTGGAAAACACTTTCATTTTGAAGCAAGACATCTAGATTGTAGACCAAGGTCTGAATCCGATGATATGATTTACTGAGGACCTGCTAGATGATTTGCACATATTGTCTTTTATAATTTCCAAAAGAGCTCATCAGAGTAACTATTACTCTTCCATTTATGAGAAGGGTCAGGGAGATGAAGAGAGGTCATACAGGAGCCTGCAACTCTTGATCTCAGGGTTGTGAGTTTGAGCCCCACATTCGGTGTAGAGATTACTTAAAATCTTTTAAAAAAAAAAAAGAGAGAGAGAGACTGGTCATACAGCTGTAAATATTCCCCTGTAGTGTTTTGAATCACAGTCCCTCCTAAAATTGCAGCACTGTACCTTGAAAACAAGAATCTGATAGCAGGGGCACCTGGGTGGCTCAGTGGGTTAAGCCTCTGCCTTCGGCTCAGGTCATGATCTCAGGATCCTGGGATGGAGCCCGGCACTCTGCTCAGCAGGGAGCCTGGGGAGCCTGCTTCCCTGTCTCTCTCTGCCTGCTTCTCTGCCTACTTGTGATATCTCTCTGTCAAATCAATAAATTTTTAAAAAAAGGGAGAAAATAAAAGATTTCCTCTGGAAAAACAGTTAAACACTTATGAGTTTATCATTCATGCATAAGGAACAGCATGGACATAGCCTTATTGGCATGAAACCTGAACCAAATGCTCTTGATTTCCATGTTTTATCCCATGTTAATACATTGCTTTTTTGTAAAGTCCTACTCATAGAGGAGATAAATTAAGATGTACTACAAGCTATAGTTTATAGTAGGATAGGTTAAGTTCCCAGAGGTGGTCCTTAATGTATACTTCTGCAATTGTAGGAGCTCAGAGACCACTTTTTAGCCTGTGTAATGAGGAAAGACTTCCCAGTAGAGCACTAGATAGGTTGGGAGTCCAGCAGGAAGATCTGTTTGTCTGAAATGCAGACTCAGGTAGGAGCCCAGATCATCCAGACACTTAGGCATTCAGAGACTCCTGTTGCAGGATAGGTTTTACCCTCTTGCCTCTCCTAGGGATTCAGAGGCTTCTCATTTTTTATACCAGTTATATCTTTTGCCAAGGTCCTCCTTTGTGGTCCTACTTGTCTCATCTCTCAGGATAGATATACTCCAAGAAGATACTTTTTCCTCCTATACCACTATATGTTTAAGTGTACTTAACTCTTTCAGGTTTTTCTTTTTTTCCCTAAATGACTTTTTCTTTCCTCTCCAGCTCACATATTTCTGCACCTTCCAGACTCTTTTTGTCTGGTGCTCTATTTCTGAGCTCTTTATATATTTGTTGATTATATAAAGAATGTGTTTTGTTATACAGTAGTAATAATGAATTTCTTAAGTGTGTTAATAATAAATTAAGGTTATGATAGTTGCTGTATTAGAGAAGTTAGTAGATAGTAGCTAGTTAGTAGTTAGTAGTTAGTAGATTAGTCTCAGTAAAAAGTGTCTTAATTTTTATAAGACCAGTGCTCTAACCACTGAGCTATGGAGCCTACCCCAAGTGTCTTAATTTTTAAAATGAATGAGTCAGTGATATCAAAATTGAAAAAAAAATTGTTTTAGACTATATTGTACTATGTAATTTTTTGATGAATGGCATTTCATTACAGAATATAGTACTTAACCCAGAACCTGGCATTATAGATACTCAATTATTGTTTGTTAATTGTACTGCTTAAAAAAATCTATTTTTGTATTGAAATAATTATACACGTACAGGAAGTTGCAAAAATAGACGTAAAGTCCTATGTATCCTTCTTCCAGCTTTCCCCAGTGGTGATGTCTTATCTAATGTAGAATAATATCAAAACCAGGTAATTGACCTTGGTACAATATTTTAACTAGACTGTAGATCATATTCATTAATTTTTCACATGTATGCATTTGTGTGTGTGTAGAGCTCTGTGCAGTTTTATCCCATGTATAGATTTGTACAGCTATTGTAACAGTCAAGATACAGAGGTGGTTCTGTCACTACAAAGAAACTCCCTTATACAGTCCCTATTGCATATACTTCCCTTTCTCTCCAGCCTATTTTTATCATTGTCCCTTGGCAACCACTAATCTGTTCTCCATCTTTTGTCATTTGAATGCTATGTAAATAGAATCATATAGGATATAACTTTTTGAGATTGACTTCACTAAGCATAATGCCCTTGAGATTATTGCATCTACCATTGTTTTGTTCTCTTTTGTTGATGAATAGAATTCTATAATGTGGATGTACCAGAGTTTGTTTAACCATTTGTCTGTTGAAGTTCATTTGGTTTGCTTCCAGGTTTTGCTATTGCAGAGAAAGCTGTTATAAACATTTATGTATAGGTATTTTTTTTTTTAACCCTCTGGGATAAATGCCCAACAGTACAATTGCTGGGTTATATAGTAAGTCCATGTTTCGTTTTTTTTTTTTTTTAAGATTTTATTTATTTATTTGACAGACAGAGATCACAAGTAGGCAGAGAGGCAGGCAGAGAGAGAGGAAGAAGCAGGCGCCCTGCGGAGCATAGAGCCCGACGCGGGGCTCCATCCCAGGACCGTGGGATCATGACCCAAGCCGAAGGCCGAGGCTTTAACCCACTGAGCCACCTAGGTGCCCCCCCCATGTTTAGTTTTATAAGAAATTGCCAAACTCTTTCCTATGGTGGCTGTACCATTTTACATTTTTACCATCACTGTATAAGAAATCCAGTTTCTCTGCATCCTTGCCAGCATTTAGTATTACCACTGTATTTTATTTGGCTATTTTAATAAATACATAGTACTTCTTTCAGTTTTTCTTTGATTAAGCTACATTTGTTTTAAGCACAAAGCAAGTTGATAGCCTTAGTCCAGTCTAGCTTTTCACACTTTCTGTTTATATCCATTGCATTAGTTTTTGTTTTTGTTTTTTTAAGATTTTATTTATTTATTTGACAGAGAGATACAGTGAGAAAGGGAACACAAGCAGGGGGAGTGGGGAAGGGAGAAGCAGGCTCCCTGCTGAGCAGGGAACTGAATGTGGGACTTGATCGCAGGACCCTGGGATCCTGACCTGAGCTGAAGCAGATGCTTAAGGACTCAGCCACCCAGGCGCCCCAGTTTTTTGTTTTTTGTTTTTTGTTTTTTTTTAATGTGCTTTACATTTTGAAGGCTTTCAAAGCTACTTTTTTCAGTTTTTTTAGTTTTCTCTTTGGCTCTACATGTCCCCTGAATCCCAGCAACAGGTATCTTAGCAAAAGTGTCTTCATTGGGCTTTCCTGAAGTGAGACTTAGCCTCTTGGATTTATTTAATGCTATTGAGGATTTTGTATATGTTCCTTTCATTTGTGACAACTCCGTGGAGCTCTTATTTTCTTTCCTGGTGAGAATCAAGAAATATACTCTGTCTGTTGTTACAACTTGGTTCATGGGAAGAAAAGGCAATAACTCAGTATTTAGGGTGGACTTGTGATGGAGATTTCTCTTATCCAATTGATTGATTCAGGTGAAATTCACATAACATGAAATAAACCATTTTAGAGTGAATCATACAGCAACATTTAGTACATTTACAGTGTTGTGCAACCACCTTTATCTAGTTCCAAACTTTTTGTCACCCCAAAAGGAAAACCCATACATTAAATGGTCATTCCCCATTCTTCCCTACCCCTATCCCCTAGCAACCTCCAGTGTGCTTCTGTCTCATTGGATTTACCTATTCTGGATATTTTCTTATAAATGAAATAATAGAATATGTGACTTTTGTGTCTGGCTTTCTTCGCTTAGAATAATATTCTTGAGGTTCATCTGCATTGTCACTTGTATCAGTACTTCATTCCTTTTTATAGCTGAATGATATTATACTATATGGATATATCACAGTTTGTTCATGAGATGGTGGACATTGTGAATAGTGCTGCTCTTAACCTGTGAAGACATGTATTATTTGAGTACCTTTTTCAGTTCTTTTGGCTCTATACCTAAGAGTGGAATGGCTGGGTCATAAAATAATTGTGTAGGTTGTTGAGGAGCTGCCAAGCTGTTTTCCGTAACAGTTGTGCCACATTACATTCCCCTCAGCAATGTATGAGGGTTTAAATTTTTTCACATCATTGCCAACACTTGTTATATCTTACTTTCCCCTCTCCCGCAAAATGGTCATTTTAGTGGGTATAATATGGTATCTCATTATGGCTCTGATTTGCATTTCTCTAATGACAAGTGTTAAGCATCTTTTCATGTGCTTGCTGGTCGTTTGTGTATCTTTGGAGAAATATCTATTCAAATCCATTGCCCATTTTTAAATTAGGTGTTTTGCCTTTTGGTTGTTGAATAATAGTACTTTATATAGTCTGGATATCAGAACTTTATTAGATACATGATTTCCAAATATTTTTTCCCATTCTGTATTGTCTTTTCACTTTCTTGATAATGTCTTTTGATGCACAAAACTTTTTAATTTTGTTGAAGTCCAATTTATTCAAATTTATTTTTCCTTTTGTTGCTCATGCTTTTGGTGTCTTGTCTAAGAATCCATTGCTAAAAGGATTATAGAAGAGTATCAGTAAATGCAAGGCTGCTATTGAGATGTGGTCCATGTGAGACACAAGGTGGTAGGTTGGATGTGGAGGATAATAGAGATGAGAAATGCAAGAGAGATTTGTGGGTGAACTTTATAGAACTTTGTGATAAATTATATATTGGGGATAAAGGAGAAGGAATTGATAAGGATGACTTTAAGTTCTTGCCTTAATAACTAGGATGGTGGTGTCTTTCACTGAAATGGGCACACTGGAAAGGACCAGTTTGGAATAGAATATTATGAATTCAGTTTTGGATGTGCTGAGCTTGAGGTGACTTTAAGACATCCAAAGGATGATGTTGAGTAGTCAGATAAGCATGCCTGGAACTTAGAGAAAGGTAATAGAGAAAAATTGGTTATATGTTTGGCATTTAGATGGTAAATAAAGTCATGGACATGGATTAGATTGTCTAGGAAGGGAGAATAGAGGGAGAAAAGAATAGGGAATAGTGCAATCTTAAACATTTAATCATAGGCAGAAGAGGATAACCTTGGGAAACCGAGAAGGGGTAGATAAAGAGGCTGGAAGAAAACTAGGAGAATACTGTAATGTTCAGAAGCCAAGAGATTCAATAAGGAGGAGATGAACAACAATGCTAAATGGTGCTGAGAGATCAAATAAAAATAAAGATAATTTCCATTGGATTTATCAATGTGAAGGTCATTCATAACTTAAGTGAACTAAGAAGTGATTAATGGGGGATTGTTCAGCTGATATCTGTTTCATTGAAAAATAGAGTGTTAATCTGAAAAGGATATTATTGGTCATCTAGTGTATGAATTAAAAACTTTTTATAAGTTAGTAGAATTCTTTTTCTGTCAAATGTTACATGAAGTTCAATACAAAGAGATCAAATGAGAGCTGCTCTAGTTGGAGGGGGGCTTATAACACTATTCCTTTGTATCCCCCTTCTGTTTACTTCTTCTGATCCTGGGTACCATTTCATAACCCTTAGCTCTCTGAAGACCAGTTTGAAAACACTTATCTAAGTGGTCTCTTAATCCTGAGGGGAAAACTGAAGGGTGGGGAGAGGCAATCTCTTAGCAAAGCCTGCATGGCAGGCTTAAGTTTAGAATTAGTATTAGATGTCATGTAGCAGAGGAATGAGCAGGATTGGAATGTTTTGAAAGGTACATGGAAGCAGAAAAGAGCTTCTTTAGATTAGCCTTGAACTTGTTGGTGCTGGGGGTGGCATAGATGGGAGTGGGGAGGCCTGAGGTCAGATGGGCCAGAAGGAGACTAGAACTGGTAATGATTTCTAGGGTTGATGTAGGGGAGGAAAGGGAGTGAGGGCTATTAGTAATTGAAGCTTTTGTTAAGCAGCACTATTATTTTAGGTAGTGCCAGTGGCATGTTTACCCTCCTAGAGGAAACACTGTTACAAATGTTGTTTTTCTGTCCTGCTTGGTCAGTTTAGGGTCTGAAAGTCCTGTGATGAGCCACTCCTCTTTTGCTCCTCCCATGGCTCAATGTCTAGAGCATCTGCATCTTTGGCCATTGGGGATTGCCTAGAAAGCATTTGGTGATTACTTAATGTAGTTACTCCCAGGTGGTAACTTCTGCAGACCTGGAAGGCAGGACAGGCTGCGGGACTCAGCCCTTACAGTAACACAGAAAGGTACCTCATCCAAGATAACTGAGTATGAAAATAGAATTGTAACATTTACCTTTCAAGGTTACTGTTACAATTAGAGATAATGGTCATAAAACAACCATAGTGCCTGGCGTATATTAGGTTTTCAAGTAAATGACCCTTCCTTTCTGTTACCAGCAAAGATAAATAAAGGGTAAAGTCAATGAGCTGTTCTTTCATAATGCATCTTTCAGGTTGCCCATGGATTTGCTTGTTTGTGATCCCTTGGGGATTCCACATTTAGTACTTTTTTTTTTTTTTTAAGATTTTATTTATTTGACAGAGATCACAGGTAGGCAGAGAGGCAGGCAGAGAGAGAGAGAGAGAGAGAGAGAGAGAAAGGGAAGCAGGCTCCCCGCTGAGCAGAGAGCCCGATGCAGGGCTCTATCCCAGGACCCTGAGATCATGACCTGAGCTGAAGGCAGAGGCTTTAACCCACTGAGCCACCCAGGTGCCCCTAATATTTGTTTTAATTGGGGCTCACTTGCATGTAAAATTACTAAATTGGATATGAATGGAAATGGCAGTTGAAGAGAGGGATTGAAGAGACACTGCTATTTATCTTTGACTCCAAGCTTCTAAGAGTTGGCCTTAGTCTTTAGTTACACTTTTACTTCTTTAACCTTTTTTCCATTTCTTTTGTCAGCCTGCCTGCCTTCCACTCTCCTCCTTCATTCCTTTGTTCCTTCCTTTTAAAGCTTTATTTTAGAGAAGGAGAGGGAAAGCATCCCTGCACAAGCATGTGGGGTGGAGGAGCTGAGGGAGAGAGAAACTTCAGCAGACTGTGCTGAGCATGGAACCTGATGCAGGGCTTGATCTCACGACCTTGAGATCATGACCTGAGCGGAAACCAAGATTCAGATTCTTAACTGAGCCACCCAGGAGCCTTCGTGTTGCTTTGTTTTTAAGTAACATTTTTGGGGTGTGTTTTGTAATTTTTTAAAAAAACTGTAGTAGAATATATGAATATAAAATTTGCCATTTTAACCATTAAAAAATATACAGTTCAGTGCCATTAAGTACATTCACATTATTGTGCAACCATCCCATCCTCCATCTCCAGAACTTTTTTCATGTTGCACAACTGAAACAGTGTATTCATTGAACAGTAACTCTCCATTTCCTTCTCCTTCCAGCCCTCAGCAGCCACTATTAGACTTTCTGTCACTATGAATTTGATTACTCTAAGTACCTCATATGAGTGAAATCATATAGCATTTGTCCTTTTATGACTGGAGTTTTTCACTTAGTGTAATGTCTTCAAGGTCTGTCTTACACTGTAGCATATGTCAGAGTTCCCTTCCTTTTTGAAGCTGTATAAGTTTTCATTGTATGTATATGCCACATTTATTTTTTATCCATTTATCTGTTGATGAACTCTTGGTTTGCTTCTACCTTTTGGCTGTTGTGAATTCTCATTGCTTTTTCTTTTTATTAACATATAATGTACTATTTGTTTCAGGGCTACAGGTCTGTCCCTGTACCTGTCACTCTTACACAACTCATAACACTCACCATACCATATAACCTCCCCAGTGTCCATCACCCAGCCACCCCATACCCCCACCTCTAGCAACCCTGTTTGTTTCCTGAGATTCAGAGTCTTAACGGTTTGTCTCCCTCCCCAGTTCCCTTTTTGCTTTTTAATACAATAGCAAGCACCCCTGTCTCTTTTTCTTCACAAGTATTTATAGAACAGCTTCTTTGTGCTTGATATTTTTAGTATTAGAGATATGGCAGTGAACAAGGCAAATGAGGTCTTTGGAGCTTGTATTCTGGTGATGAGAATGGTTGCCTCTTTGGAACCCTTGCAGGAGGGACTGGTTACCTAATTTTCAGAGTTTGTGTCAGGCCAGGCCAGGTATCAGTGGTGTGCTACCATCTTGGATGTTACTGCCCTTAGCCCCATTTTTCCTTTGTGTCTCAACTTTGGCACCTTCTCTCAACTTTATCTCAACTTTATGAACCCCCAGGTTAGATTAGTTCCTTTTTCCTGTGCTATCTGATTTCACTTATCTTTACCACAACACTGCCAGTCTCTTTTGCTGGAGTGAGCTTCTTTTGGGCTGGTGCCCTTGTTGATTGATTTAATGTGAAGCCACTTGGCTAATACGCATGGCATTCAGGTCTTCTGGGACAGGCCCTTGATGACTTCTGAAACCATATCTTTCACCACTGCCTGCCTTGTACTTTGTATTCTGGCAACACTGAAATGAATGTCCTTTCCCTAGGCATGTTAAATTGATTCTGTTCTCTGGGCTGCCCCCTTTTTCCTAGACTGGCCTCACCTTTGTCGAGGTTCATGCCTCTTCTCTTTTAAAGTAGTCTTCTTCCACGAAGCCTTCCTGGACCTTTCCTATACTGTTTTGCCACATTGTTGCTGCTATCTTCCCTGATAGTCTTTATCACATTGAATGGTAATTGACAGGTACTATGCTTTTAAGGAATCCCCAAATTTTAGCACTAGGTTTTAGCCATATTTCTGTCATCTTCTTTACCCATCAAAGTTCATTCCTCCTCTCACTCATTGAACTTGGCCTTGCTGCTGACAGACATTCTAGAATGAAGGTGACCTCCTGGGAATCTGATTGGATTTCTTCTTTATTGCTGTCCCATTGTGTTTTACCCTTGTAGTTGTGTCGGTTCTCACTAGGGTTAACATAATCCTTTTATATAAAAACAATACGCCTTTTATATCCTTCTCACTTAGCAGAGATTTCAAAAATCTTGATCAGTCCTGATGGCATTTAATGTCCTCATTTTTCTTCTGTAAATCTCCTCTGCCCTGTGGATTTTTGAAAAACGCCTATTATGGAAAATTTGAAGACTTGACAAATCTCTGTCTCTATCCTATCTTCTCTGTATCCTACCATGTAGAGATTAACTTTTTAAAACTTTCAACATTTGTTTTTTAATGAGTGTTTTTTGATAGCTTTCTTCTGATAAAAATTTAGGAATATTGTACTTGGAGTAAAGGTATAAATTTTTTAAGGTTCTTGCTATGTACTGTCAAGTTACTCTAGTTCATTTCAGGGACTGAGTATTTTTTTTTTTTTTTAAGATTTTATTTATTTATTTGACAGACAAAGATCACAAGTAGGCAGAGAAGCAGGCAGAGACAGAGAGGAGGAAGCAGGCTCCCCGCAAAGCAGAGAGTTCATTGTGGGGCTCCATCCCAGGACCCCGGGATCATGACCTGAGCCGAAGGCACCCTGAGCCACCCAGGCACCCCTGGGACTGAGTATTTGTTAAATGAAAGAGTGAATACTCCCCAGAAAGACTGTACTTAGTCATGATTTCCACAGAAGGGGATGAGTGCTTGTAACCACCATACTGTGTTTTGTATTTGACCCTCTAAGTGTCCTCTGTCCTCATTTGTCATGGTTATGGCTTTATGTGCTTATTAGTTTCAGATTTTAATTGCTTACTTTATGCTTAGCCAAATGAAATCTGGTCTCTGCTTTTTCTCTTTTAAAGAGGAGACTGATTTTTTCCTTATTTGGTCATGTTGCTTTACCTTTCCATCACCCATTGGTAGGATCTTTTAACTCAGAGGTCTCTTCTTGCAACCATAGAGATTTGGAAAAACTTGACTGATTCCATAGGTAATTTGTAAAATATACAGAGAGAGCAAGCCCTAGGAGAGAGAAAAAAAAAAAATAGTAGTTTCTTTTCATTTGGTTCTTTCTTTCTCTTTCTTTCTTTCTTTCTTTCTTTCTTTCTTTCTTCCTCCCTCCTTCCCTCCCTCCCTTTCTTTCTTTCTTCCTCTTTCTCTTTCTTTTTCTCTCTCTTTCTTTAAAGATTTTATTTATTTGAGAGAAGGACAGAGCATGAGCCATGGCAGCGGGAGAAGGACAAGCAGAATCCCTCCTGAACATGGAGCTGGACTCAGGGCTCTGTCCCAGGCCCCTGAGATCATAACCTGAGCTGAAGTCAGACACTTAACTGACTGAACTACCCCCCCCACCCGCCCTCAAGTTTCTGAGAGACAAAAAGGGATTCTAGTTCTTACCCTCAGTGAGTGGTCTTAACCTTTAATGACTCTGAGACTTTCTTACCTGTAAAACAGCCCACTAGAGTACTTCTACTTGCCACACAGGCTTGATGGGATGAATGATTCACAAAACAATACATTCTTATTGAATGGCTACTGTGTGGCAGTTGTGTAATAAATTCAGAAAGGTCTTCCTCCTGTCACAGAACTATGAAAGCTTCAGTTCATGCATTCAGCCATTATTTTTTCATCTCCTCAACAGGTATTTATGAGGTTTTCTGCTAAGTATTAGGGAGGAAGACAGCAAATAAAGAAATTACAATATAGTGTGGAACGTGCTATGATAATGCTATGTAATAGTAACAATAGCAGCAGCCAACCACTATGATTGCCTGCTTTGTGCTACGCACTGTTCTAAGCCCTTTATCTGTATTAATTTATTTAATTCTTGTAATAACTTTTAAGGTGAGTGCATAGTTACTGTTATATACAAATAATAGTGAGGTACAAAGGAGAATGTAAAAATAGTTAACATTTATTGAATGCCCATATGAGCCCAGATGTTCCATAGGTATTTTACATATATTTTCTATCATCTTCATCACAACCCTGCCAGGTTAGTTGTTATCATTTTACACATGAGGAAATTGGTCTCGGGAAGATAAGAAACGTGTTAAGTTCATGTATAAGTTCATGTAGTTTGTAAGGGAGTTAGAATAGAATCTGGTTTTAGTCTAATTCAGAGCTTTCATTCTTTTTTTTTTTTTTTTAATTATTTATTTGACAGACAGAGATCCCAAGTAGGCAGAGAGGCAGGCAGAGAGAGAGGAGGAAGCAGGCTCCCATCTGAGCAGAGAGCCCGATGCGGGGCTCGATCCCAGGACCCCGAGATCATGACCCGAGCTGAAGGCAGAGGCTCTAACCCACTGAGCCACCCAGGCACCCAGAAGCCTTCATTCTTAAGACTTTGTTGGTACAAGGCAGGAGGGGTAGGTAAAACTCTCTAGGCTAAGGAACTACAGGATCAAAGTTATCAGAGTCTACTGCCTCTCTCTCTCTCTCGCTCTCTTTTTTTTAAAAGTAGGCTCCCCAATGTGGGTCTTGAACTCATGAGCAAGAATCTCTTGATCTACTGACTGAGCCAGCCAGGGCCACTCAGAGCCCATTGCCTTTTAAGGGAATAGGAGGTAAAATTGAAAGATACTTTGTTAAAATTACAAGATTGTTTCTTTTCATTTTCTGGTTTGCTCCCTCTTCTTCAGCATAGGCTAAGAAATCCTCTCATACCAGTAAGAGTTTGTAGGTACCTCTTAAGTACTTTGCTTGGGGCTGTTGCTGTTGATGGCACATGGCAGTTCTGAATGCTTTTGCCAAGTGCCTAATAACTGAAAACGCTGTATTCGTTCAGGACAGCTGCTCCATGCAACCAGATGGGATTTAAAAATTGGCATGTTCATTAAAAAAAAAAAAAAAAGACTAATTTAAAAATGTCAATTTGCAACCTGATGTTGCCATGTTAGAATTTTCTAATTTTTTTCTAATAAAGAATAGGAAATGTTTCATTAAACTCCTGTTAAATTGTTTACACTTGTTGCACACTGCACAGATGTGCTCAGCTGGCTAAAGTGTTTTTCCAAAATTGTGTGCAGTGGAATAGAGAAAAATGTGCAGTTTTAGTTCAAAGAATGGCTATTGAATAAAGAGTGCAGTGTAATTCTTTAGAGTTTATCTAACTGACTTGAACTGTTGTTTTGTAGTTGTGCTATATAAGTGAATCATGGTGTTACAGCCTCAAGAGGCGTAGACTATTGGAGAGAGACCCATTTAAAATAGGTTGTGTTTAAAACTATTTGGATCCGATGGGCCCTATCTCTTCACTTTTTTAACTAGTTTTTGTTGTTGCAGTGGTGGTGGTAAAATATACTGACTGTCTCTTCACGTTTTGCAGCAACTTCCCTGCTCCTGTTTTACTTCTCCAGATCGTCCTCCATATGGCTTCTCTGTGAGCTTTGTTGAATATAGGTTGCACTCCTTTTTCCTGCTTTAAAACCTTCATAGGTTTCCCATAGCTTTGAGGTTAAAATTCAAACCCTTTAGTTTAGCATGCAAAGCTTTTTCATGATTTGACCTCTGCCTGCCTCATTAGCCTCAAATCTTTCTTCTTTCTGATGTTGCTCTGGCCATATTGAACTACTTAACATTTACTGTCCAAGTCACATGTCTGCCTGTACGTTTTTCAATGCCAGTGTCTCTATTTGTGACACCTTCCACCCTTTCCTCATCTCCCAGGTTCTGAATTACCCTTTAAAACTTAACATTGGGCATATTTTTGAGCAGCCTCCTTTGGTTCTTTCATCCTCTACACATTTCACCATTGGGTTCTCAGTATTTCCTTTGTGCTCTTCTTAGTTCCTGGTACTTCCCCTTATCACTTTGTGTTATTCTAATTTGTTTCTGTCCACTACTAGAATTTATTTCTTTTAAGCCCTCAGCCCTTAATAAGTCAAGACTATATATATATAGAGAGAGAGAGAGAGAGCGCGTGCGCGCAAATGCACCCATACTGAGGATATATTCATTCATGGCCAAAAAGTGTGATAAATCTCAAACAGTGTCTCCCTATTTTTATTTCTGCTGAGATGTAAGATTGTTCCAATATTTGAAAAAAAATTTCTTTTGGAATTACCTGGAGTTTAATTACATGCCAAAACAGATGTAAGAAATAAGCCCTCTTCTTCACCAAGTCTCACATTAAGTAGTGGAGCTTTGGTTTGAGGAGAGGGACCAAACAGAGCTTTCTGATTACCCCTAACTATTGTGGTTCCTACCTCTTTCCATAAGTTGGGATGATGGTGAATTATTACACTGATTCTAGCCTGTAGGGGACATTGAATTTAAGAAACTGAGGCCCTGGTGATGTGTACTAATAAGAAAGATAGAACAAGCCATTAGTCATTCCTAAGAGACATTTACTAGGAATTTACCAAGGGCTGGGTTACCAGAATGAATTAGGCAGAGCTCCTGTCAGACTGCCTGCTAGACTGGTGTGCCTTGTGGAACATACATGATCTAGACCCAGTACTGTCCCATAGAACTTTCTGCACTAATGGAAATGTTTTATATCTGTGTTACCCAATATGGTAGTCACCAGACAGCCACATGTGGCTCTTGAGTGAAAGGTGGCTAGTGAGACTGATGAACTGAATTTAAATTTTTTTTAGTTTTAAGTAACTTACTTGGTTTTAAGTAGCTGCATGTAGCTAGTGGCTACTGTACTGGAAAGCACAGATCTGGAGGGGCAAATCTGTAATGAGATATTTAAATAAGGAAGTAAATTAAGTATAATAGGTGCTATGATAGAAGTGTATATCTAGGGTTCTACCTAGAATTAGGTCAGAAGCACCTGGGGTAAAGTGGAACCCAAAGAAGTAGATTAGGCATTTCTGGATTTCTGGGAGTGGGGAGAGGAAATCAAGAAAAGGCTAAGACTCTTAAGAATCTTAATCTTGAAAGATGAGTGGGTATGCCTGGTTGTCACATATGCTAGCTTAAAAGATTTACCATTCTCAGGGCACCTGACTGGTTCAGTGGTGGAGTGTGCAACTTTTGATCTTGGGGTCATGGGTTTGAGCCTCACAATGTGTGTAGAGATTATTAAAAAAATAACTAAGCTTTAAAAAATAAAGAATTACCACTGTCCTAGAACGAGGTTAGAGTCAAGTTTTTTAAGAATCATGATTGGTAAGATACAGACTTCCAGTTAGAAGATGAATAAGTTCTGGGGATCTAATACATACCATTATGAATATAGTTATTAACAATACTGTATTATGTACTTGAAAGTTAAGAGAGTAGATCTTACATGTTCTCACCAGAAGAAAAGCATGGTAGTTATGTGATGGAGGTGGTAGGTAATGGTGTGGTGGTAATCATCACAATATATAAGTGTCTCAAATCAATGTGTTGTACACCTTAAACTTACATGTTACATGTCAACAACATCTCAATAAAGCTGGAAAATATAAACCTAAAACAAAAAGCAAACTCAAAAAGATATAATAAAACATTGTTGCTCCTTAAGCCTCACTATACATAATGTAATCTTCTCTTTGATTTAGAAAGAAATCTAGGGATTTTCTGTTATTATTATTAGAGTACTTACTGTGTAAAGTCAATTAGGAGGGTGATAAGTTGAGAATGCCTTTTTAAATAATAATTGATGGTAGTTGGCACTTAAACTGTAAGATGGAAAAAATGTTCAGTTTTTGCATGAATAAGCAACACTATTGGTTCCTAGCTACTGGCAATAGAGTAACATAAGTATATTCTTGATAGGAGATTTATAAGATTTACTGATTGGAAGAGTGCACCATACTCTGTATTAATATGTCTGTGCATACATATCCTCTATATAAAGATAATAACAGGGTATTGTTGAATGTGGCGTGAGTGCTATGGACATTACTACCTTAAGTTAGGAAAAGAAATGAACACTGTAATCTGGGACAGTTATAGCAGATTTTGTAAAGTAGATGGAACCTGAGTTGTTCCATGACAGGTGGGTGGAATTTAGGTGAATCAAATTTTGGTGGCAGTGAGTCTTGTGGGAACAGTGGCAATAGAGGTGCTGAAGCAGGACTTTGGGGGCATATTTAAGGGGCGGTGTGGGTTCATGTTCACCAGGTATTCAGAGTTCTAAAAAGGTGTATTTGGAAAGAAAGGCGAGAGTCAATTTGCAGAAGGGCCTTACGTGCAGGTTAAGATACAGACTTTATTCTGAAGGTAATAGGGAGCTGTCTGAGGTTTACTTGGGATTTGCTGTCACTTTTTTTTAGAAGCTGTTGTGGGTTATCTATAAGTTTTTGGGAAATGTCCTGCAGGTGCACTATGCTTTTGTGCATGTGGGTATTTATAAAGAGTTATGGATTGAATGATAGATGATGATAGGAACCCTCCTTGTATAGTACTAGTACACTGTGGAAAAGATGGAGAACACTTTTAAATCTGACTTTATTCACTTACCCATTAATTTATATTTCAACAAATATGAGTGACTGTACTGTTCTGTGCCCTGGGGATTTTGATGTAAGCTACAGTTTTAGCTCGTCAGGAGCTCAGAATCAGACTTTTTGTCTAGTGTTCATTCTTGTAGGATAGATGTGGACACCTAACCCATCCTGAGGATCAGAGGTAAGGGCTGTGGTGGATGGTGCTGACCTTCCATTTTAGACATTTCCTAGTTCCTGCCACTTGGCCATGACTCCTTTTCCTCCCTAGAGAGTGCTTATTTCTTCCCTCACTTTGCTAGCCCAGGAATTTTTGTTTCCCCTGGAGCCTACTGCCTGGCCAGAACACTGTGGCTTTTTCTGTTTCTGTCACTCTGTGTTAATTAAGCTAATTAAGGCTTTAAAAATTTTTCCACCTGCATATGCATCTGTTCATCCAAAGGAGAACAGAGGAGAGAGAGTAGTCCTTATGCAAATCTTGGAGCATAAAGAGTTCTGCTTCAGGCATCCCAACTGCCAGGTGAGCCAGAAATGCTCCTAATATCCTAGAGTCACATCATATTATGAACATCCTTGTGGAGACCAAGACAAGCCAATTAATAAGATAGCTTAGAAAAACCATCAACTTTGGGGCACCTGGCTGGCTCAGTTGGGGGAACGTGCGACTCTTGATCTTAGGGTTGTGAGTTTGAGCCCCACATTGCATATAGAGATTACTTAAAAATAAAATCTTTAGGGCACCTGGGTGACTCAGTTGGTTAAATGACTTCCTTCGGCTCAGGTCATGATCCCGGACTCTTGGGATCGAGTCCCATATCGGGCTCTCAGCTCCATGGGGAGTCTGCTTCTCTCTCTGACCTTCTTCCCTCTCATGTTCTCTCTCTCTCTCAAATAAATAAATAAGATCTTTTAAAAATTAAAAAATAAATAAATAAAATCTTTAAAAAAAAAGGAAAATCAGAGTATGCTTTGGCAATTGTATTTGTTTGGAATAAGCCAACAAAATGGACAATTCAAGCATGAAGGAAGAAAAGAAAGGAACTAATGTTTATTGAGGAGCAGGCACTGATCTGAGTGCTTTGCATGTAGTAGTAAATTCCTACCTCAACCTTTTAAAATTCCAGTATAGTTAACATACAGTGTTATATTAGTTTCAGGTCTACAATATAGTGATTCAGCCATTCTATACATTCCTCTGTGCTCATAATTGTAAGTGTGCTCTTCATACCCTTCATGTCTTTTACATATTCCCCCCATCCCCCCGTCTGGTAAGCATCAGTTTGTTCTCTGTAGTGAAGAGTCTGTTTTTGTTTGTTTGTTTGTTTATCTCCTTTATTTGTTGTTCATTTGTTTTGTTTCTTAAATTGCAGATATGAGTGAAATCCTATGGTATTGTCTTTCTCTGACTGACTCATTTCACTTAGGCTTATACTCTCTAGATCCATGTATGTTGTTGTAAATGGCAAGATTTCATTCTTTTTTAATGGCTGAGTAATATTCCATTGTGTATATATACCACATCTTCTTTATCCATCCATCTACTGATGGACACTTGGGCTATTTATATAATTTGGCTATTGTAAGTAAACATACAGGTGCAATCTTCTCTAATTAGTGTTTTTGTCTTCTTTGGGTAAATGCCCAGGAGTGGAATTACTGGATCATATGGTAATCTATTTCTAATTTTTTGAAGAACCTCCATACTATTTGCCACAGAGGCTGCACCAGTTTGCATTCCCACCAACAGTGCATGAGGAAATTGCAGATGAGGAAATTGAGATTCAGAGAGGTGAGATAAAAGGTTTGAGTTTGAATTCTGGCTCCTCTATTTTTTCTTTTTCCTTTGCTGTTTAGTTGTAAGATCTTTGTAAGTTGTTTTAAGTGTATCATTTTCAGTTTACTTGGTAGTTTAAAAAAAAAAAAGAGGGTTCCTGGGTGACTCAGTGGGTTAAGCCTCTGCCTTTGGCTCAGGTCATGATCTCAGGGTCCTGGGATCGAGCCCTGCATCAGGCTCTCTGCTCAAGGGGGAGCCTGCTTCCTTCTCTCTCTCTGCCTACCTCTCTGCCTACTTGTGATCTCTCTCTGTGTCAAATAAATAAATAAAATCTTTTTTAAAAAATTTAAAAAAAATAAAAAAAAAGAAAGGGTGGCAGCCAATAATACTTTAGCCAAAGCATTCTTTTTGAGAATTAAATGAGAAACCTTCTATGAAAAAAATCTAGTTCAGAAACATAGTAGGTGCTCAGTTAGGTTTGGTTAAATGTGAGCCTCTTGCTATTTGTTTAAGCAGCAATTCTTTCCCTTTTTGCAGCAATTCTCTTTTTTTTTTTTTAAAGATTTTATTTATTTATTTCACAGAGATCACAAGTAGGCAGAGAGACAGAGAGAGAGAGGGGGAAGCAGGCTCCCTGCGGAGCAGAGAGCCCAATGTGGGGCTTGATCCCATGACCCTGGGATCATGACCTGAGCCGCAGGCAGAGGCTTTAACTCACTGAGCCACCCAGGCGCCCCTGCAGCAATTCTTTTTAAGGAAAGGATTAAAAATCCCAAGAAGACCAAGAAAATTTTATTAAAAATGTGGAGAATTTAAAAATGTGTCCTATGGTTTAATAAATACAGCTAACAAGTATATTTATTATTTAATGTATTTATTTAATAGAAGCTACAGGAGAGAAAGGAACCTGTGCTAAGGAGCCTTCATTGTCCTTCCTTGACTAATGAGGACTGATTATGTAGGAAGTTAGTTCCATGTCCCTCTTCCATGCTCAGGTTCCTCGGCCCCCCCATTTCTGCTGTTGGCAGAAATTTGGCTTATTGTGCTTTTTTTTTTTTTTTAAGGTTTCTGCCTTTCATATGAATAAACCTCATAAACTATGGTGTATGAGGGAATAAAGAATATAAGTAGACATGGGAGATTAGGGTAGCGTCAGGGATGGAGTAAGTTCTAGCACGCATTTGTTGGATGAAGATACAGAGGGTACAGAGGGTGATGTTTGTTCTGCAAAGCTTTGGGTGGAAGGGGAGAGTCTTTTGCCTTAAAGCAAAGATGAAAACTACTTCAAAGTTCCAGTTGCCAGCAAAGGAAGCAAGTGATGCTTGAATCTTACAGTACTGGAAGGCAGTTTTGTAATTGGGATACTAAAGATTGGGGTCTTAATGGATGTGTGTGTGTCCCACCTGTGATCTAGAACTGTCATTATTTTGCTCATTCTTTTATGGACTGGGTTGGGGCATGGTTCCAAAGAGAAAGACCGTGGGGCCCACTAAATTTATGTGTGTACATTTTTGAAAAAGATTTTATTTATTTGATAGAGCACAAGCAGGGGAAGCAGCAGGCAGAGGGAGAGGGAGAAGCGGGCTCCGCACTGAGCAGTGAGCCCTATGTGGGGCTTGATCCCATTTTTAATAAGAATAATCTTGATGTCTCCACAGTGCTTCTGATCTGCTACATTGGTTGTTCAAGATTTCTGCTTCTACTGTGGGTCTCTCCAATTCATAGTTTAGGTTTTCAGGACTGACTGGAGTAGTTGTCTTTGTCAACTTATACCTGTAGTATTTTATATAGTATTTTATATTGTAGTATAACAGTTAAG
The DNA here is from genome assembly GCF_010015895.1 of Lontra canadensis. Lineage (NCBI taxonomy): Eukaryota > Metazoa > Chordata > Mammalia > Carnivora > Mustelidae > Lontra > Lontra canadensis. Next base: position 24,975,787 of record NW_022631001.1, read on the forward strand.
GTCCTGTGGCTTTGGAGTCAGGCTGCCTGAGTTTGAATTTAGTTTCAGTTACTTGCTATGTGATTCTGAGCAACTGACTTGCTCTTACTAGATTCAGACTTCTTTATTTCTGAGAGATCATAATAGTCCCCACTTTGTAGGACTATGGTCAAAGTTGGGTGAGATAACATGGTTACTCATACTAAATGCTCATTTAAAGTTAGCTATTATAATCGTTTTACCTCAAATAATGCCCACCTTATTTATTTATAAGTAAATAAATTACGAAAATACATATAATGCATTGCCGTCATAATCATTTTTTTTAAAGATTATATTAATTTATTTTGAGAGAGAGAGCGCGGGCGTGCACGCGCACGAGCCAGGGGGCAAGGCATAGGGAGAGGAAGAAGCAGACTCCCTACTGAGCAGGGAGACTGATGCAGGGTTCAGCCCTAGGACCCTGGGATCGTGACCTGAGCCGAAGGCAGACTCTTAACCAACTGAGCCACCCAGGTACCCCATCATAATCATTTCAAAAAATATTTATTTATTTGAGAGAGAGAAAGAGTGAGCATGGGTGAGCATGGGGAAGTGGGGGATGAACCTAGGAAGAGGGAGAGAAAGAATCCTTAAGTAGACTCTGCACTGACTGCTGAGCCTGACGTGGGGCTCAATCATATGACCCTGAGATTGCAACCTTAGCTGAAATCGAGAGTCGGCTGCTCAACTGACTGAGCTACTAGGCATCCCACCGTCATTGTCATTTTTAAGTGTACAATTCAGTGATGTTAAGTACATTCATGCTCTTTTTTTTTTTAAGATTTTATTTATTTGATAGGGAGAGAGCACAAGATGGGGGAGGGTGAGAGGGAGAAGCAGACTCCCCACTGAGCAGGGAGACTCCCCCCTGATGTGGGACTCAATCCTGGGACCTCGGGATCATGACCTGAGTGGAATGCAGTCACTTAAATGTCTGAGCCACCCAGGCACCCCAACATTCATTTTCTTTTCCTTTCTTTCTTTCTTTCTTTTTTTTTTTTTTTTGAGAAAGAGAGAGAGAGAGAATGAACAAGTGGGAGGAGGGTCAGAGAAAGGGAGAAGCAGACTCTCTGCTGAGCAGGGAACCTGATGTGGGGCTTGATCTAGGACCCTGAGATCACGACCTGAGGCGAAAGCAAATGCTTAACTAACTGAGCCACCCAAGCATCTGTTTACGTTTGTATTCTTAATGCAGTTTTCCCACTATCCATCTCCAGAACTCTTTTCATCTTGTGAGAGTGAAGCTCTGTATCCATGGAATAATAACTCCCCATTGCCCCTCCTACCAGCCCCTGGCAACCACTGTTCTACTTTCTTTGATTTTAACTACTGTAACTACCTCATGTAACTGGAATCATACAGATTTGTCTTTTTGTGACTGGCTTATGTCACTTATACTGTCCTCAAGGTTGATGTATGTTTGTAGCATATGTCAGAATTCTCTTCCTTTTTAAGGCTGAATAATATTCCACTGTATATATACACCACATTTTGCTTATCCATTCATCTTTTGGTGGATACTTGGGTTGCTTCCACATTTTGGCTATCGTCAATAATGCTGCTCTGAATACATGTGTACAAATCTTTTTGAGACCTTGCTTTTGATTCTTCTGAGTATATATCTATAAGTGGAATTGTTTAATCATATGGTAATTTGGTGTTTATTCTTTGAGGCAACTCCATAGTGTGTTTCACAGCGGTTGCACCATTTTACATTCCTACCAACAGTTACATGAGGATTCTAATTTCTACACATCCACACCAGCACTTCTTATTTTTCTTAGTAGCTATCCAAGTAGGGGTGAGGTGGTAGCTGATTGTGGTTTTGATTTGCAGTCTCCTGATGATTAGTGATGTTCAGTGTCTTTTCTTTTTTTTTTTTTTTTTTAAGATTTTATTTATTATTTATTTGACAGACAGAAATCACAAGTAGGCAGAGAGGCAGGCAGAGAGAGAGGAAGGGAAGCAAGCTCGCTGCCAAGCAGAGAGCCCTATGCGGGGCTCGATCCCAGGACCCTGGGATCATGACCTGAGCTGAAGGCAGAGGCTTTAACCCACTGAGCCACGCAGGCGCCCCGATGTTCAGTGTCTTTTCATGGGCTTGTTGGCTGTTTGGATATCTTTTTTGGAGAAATGTCTATTCAAGTTCTTTGCCCATTTTTCAATCAGGTTTTTGTTGTTGAGTTTTGGGAGTTTTCTATGTATTCTGGATTTTAATCCCTTATCAATATATGATTTGTAAATAATTTCTTCCAAAAAGGGTTGCCTTTTTACTCTTGATTATGTCTTTTGATGCACAAAAGCTTATTTTTAAAATGTGTTTTTTCTTAAATTTCACCTTTATTATTTTTTAAAGATTGTTTATTACAGAGAGTGCATGCATGCACACATAGTGGGGAGGGGCAGAGGGAGAGGGAGAGATGGTCCCGAGCAGACCCTTCACTGAGTGTGGAGCCCAACATGGGGCTTAATCCCCTGACCTTGAGATCATGACCTGAGCTGAAACCAAAAATCAGACACTTAACCGACTGTGCCCCCCAGGTGGCCCTCTCAGATTTTACTTTTAAGGTAATAATAATAAGATTGCTTTTCTTTTTGGTCATATAATTCTATGAATTTTAACACATATGTAGATTGTGTAACCACTACCACAGTTAGGATCACCCAAAAAAACTTGCTCATCACAGCTAGCTTTTTTTTTTTTTTTTTTTTTTTGAAGATTTTATTTATTTATTTGACAGAGAGAGAGTAAAGGGTAGAGAGAGACAGAGAGCAAGCACAAGCAGGGGGAATGGCAGGCAGGGGAGAAATAGGCTCCCCGCTTAGCAAGGAGCCTGATTTGGAGCTTGATCCCAGGATCCTGGGATCACCACCCAAGCCGAAAGCACCCACTTAACCGACTGAGCCACCCAGGCGCCCCCATAGGTAGCTTTTTAGTAAGTGCTTTTCAGTGGTATTATTGGGAACCTCTCTTATTTCAAGACACTTCACACTGCAAACCAGTGTGAAGTACTTATGTCTCTTAATTGGTTTGGTGAAGAATACTGTATACTTTTTCTTTTTCTTTTTCTCTCCTTTTTTTCCCTCCACATAGTGACCTTGGAAATCAGACCTACCCCCCATCTTTTCATGTAGCATGAAACTTGGACTGCTTACCAAGTTACTAAATGCAGGGATATTGGATTTTTTTTTTTTTTTAAGATTTTATTTATTTATTTGACAGAGAGAGATCACAAGTAGAGGCAGGCAGAGAGAGAGAGAGAGAGGGAAGCAGGCTCCCTGCTGAGCAGAGAGCCCGATGCAGGACTGGATCCCAGGACCCTGAGATCATGACCTGAGCCGAAGGCAGCGGCTTAACCCACTGAGCCACCCAGGCACCCCAGGGGATATTGGATTTTATGATACACAGTTCGGGTAATCATTCTCTCAGTCTGTGGTTATAAATATATATGCTTATGATCTCTTAGTCCTTGGCTTATTAATTCATAGTTTGTTTTTTTTTTTAAGATTTATTTATTTTAGAGATAGAGAAAGAGAGAGAGCACAGGGGATTGGGGCAGAGGAAGAGAGAAACTCCAAGCAGGCTCTGTGTTGAGGTGGAGCCAGTGTGGGTCTTGATCTAATCACCCTGAGGTCTGGACCTGAGCCAAAATGAAATCAAGAGTTGGATGCTTAACCAACTGCACAACCCAGGTGTCCCATTAATTCATAGCTTTGATTAGTAAGTGCTAAAGCTAGATCTTAATAAGGCTCACTAATAAGAAGTGGGATAAAAGAGGTGAGAAAGAGCCCTTAGATTTGGAAATACTGAATGCAGGACCAACTCTTGGTTCTGATGACTTCTATATATTTTAAATAATTTAATTTCTCTGAGCTGTAGGTTTCTTACCTGCAAAATGGGTGAGCTGATAACCCCTATCCCATAGTACTTTCAGTCATGAATATTAAATGAAATAAAGATGGTGAGAGTCGGGGTGCCTGTGTGGCACAGTTGGTTAAGGGTCTGCCTTTGGCTCAGGTCATGATCCCAGGGTCCTGGGGCCAAGCCTTGCATTGGACTTCTTGCTCAGTGGGAAGTCTGCTTGTCCCTCTACCTCTGCTGCTTCCCCTGCTTGTGTTCTCTCACTCGAGCACTCTCTGTCAAATAAATAAAATCTTGAAAAAATTCAGTAAATGTTAAGTTGAATATGAATGGTAAGGATGTTGGTAAATGGAACCTAAAATGAACCCCCAGATTACATTATAAAATTTAATAACAGCTTTATTGAGCAATAATGCACATACCATACAATTCATCCATTTAAAGTGTATGGTTCAGTGGCTTTTAGTATATTCACAGAATTGTGCCACCCTCATCACAATTAATTTTGGAACATTTTCATGTTTTTACCCCAAAGAGAAATATATACCCTTTTTAACAGTCACCTCGTACTTCTTTCATCTCTCTTGGCCCTAGGCAACCACTAATCTATTTTCTGCAGTAGACTTGTCTATTCTGGGTCTTGCACATAAATGTTATACAATACATGGCCTTTTGTGATTGGGTTTCTTTCATTTATTTTTACTTTTTTAAAGATTTTATTTATTTATTTGACAGACAGAGATCACAGGTAGGCAGAGAGACAGGCAGAGAGAGAGGGGGAAGCAGGCTCCCCGCCGAGCAGAGGGCCCGACGCGGGGCTCGATCCCAGGACCCTGAGATCATGACCTGAGCTGAAGGCAGAGGCTTTAAACCACGGAGCCACCCAGGCGCCCTGGGTTTCTTTCATTTAGTGTAATGTTTTCAAGGTTTATCCATGCTGTAGCACGTATCTATATTTCATTTCTTTGTATTTCCTAATGTTCCCTTGGATGGATATACCACATTTATTAATCTGTTCATCATATCATTAATAGACATTTGGGTGGTTTCTACTTTATAACTATTATGAATAATACTGCTATGAACATTCTTATATAAGTTTTTATGTAGACATATGTTTTCATTTCTCAAATGGATGAAATGCATTCTAGGTGTGGAATTGCTGGATCACATGGTAACTTTATGTTTAACCTTTTGAAGAACGCCATACTGTTTTCCAAAGTGGCTGTACCATTTTATATTCCCACCAGCAGTCTATAAAGTTTCCAGTTTCTGGGGTAGCTGGCTGCCTCAGTTGGTGGAACGTGTGGCTCTTGACCCTTGGGGTCGTGAATTTGAGCTTCACGTTGGGTATAGAGATTACTTAAATAATTAAATCTTTTTTTAAAAAAGTGTTCCAGTTTCTCCACATCCTCCCCAACACTTGGTGTCTTTCTGATTTTGGCCATCTTAGCGAATGTGACATATGGTATGTCTTTGTGATTTGATTTGCAATTCTCTGATGGCTAATGATGCTGAGCATCTTTTTATTTATTTATTTATTTGTTTGTTTATTTATTTATTTTTTTTTAATTTTATTTTTTATAAACATATATTTTCATCCCCAGGGGTACAGGTCTGTGAATCGCCAGGTTTACACACTTCACAGCACTCACCATAGCACATACCCTCCCCAATGTCCATAACCCCACCCCCCCTCCCAACCACCCTCCATCCATCAACCCTCAGTTTGTTTTGTGAGATTAAGAGTCACTTATGGTTTGTCTCCCTCCCAATCCCATCTTGTTTCATTTACTCTTCTCCTACCCCCTTACCCCCCATGTTGCATCTCCACTTCCTCATATCAGGGAGATCATATGAGAGTTGTCTTTCTCTGATTGACTCATTTCGCTAAGCATGATATCTTCTAGTTCCATCCACGTCGTCACAAATGGCAAGATTTCATTTCTTTTGATGGCTGCATAGTATTCCATTGTGTATATATACCACATCTTCTTTATCCATTCGTCTGTTGATGGACATCTAGGTTCTTTCCATAGTTTGGCTATTGTAGACATTGCTGCTATAAACATTCGGGTGCACGTGCCCCTTCGGATCACTACATTTGTATCTTTAGGGTAAATACCCAGTAGTGCAATTGCTGGGTCATAGGGTAGTTCTATTTTCAACATTTTGAGGAACCTCCATGCTGTTTTCCAGAGTGGTTGCACCAGCTTGCATTCCCACTAACAGTGTAGGAGGGTTCCTCTTTCTCCGCATCCTTGCCAGCATCTGTCATTTCCTGACTTGTTAATTTTAGCCATTCTGACTGTTGTGAGGTGATATCTCATTGTGGTTTTGATTTGTATTTCCCTGATGCCGAGTGATATGGAGCACTTTTTCATGTGTCTGTTGGCCATCTGGATGTCTTCTTTGCAGAGATGTCTGTTGATGTCTTCTGCCCATTTCTTGATTGGATTATTTGTTCTTTGGGTGTTGAGTTTGCTAAGTTCTTTATAGATTTTGGACACTAGCCCTTTATCTGATATGTCGTTTGCAAATATCTTCTCCCATTCTGTCAGTTGTCTTTTGGTTTTGTGAACTGTTTCCTTTGCTGTGCAAAAGCTTTTGATCTTGATAAAATCCCAATAGTTCATTTTTGCCCTTGCTTCCCTTGCCTTTGGCGATGTTCCTAGGAAGAAGTTGCTGCGGCTGAGGTCGAAGAGGTTGCTGCCTGTGTTCTCCTCAAGGATTTTGATGGATTCCTTTCTCACATTGAGGTCCTTCATCCATTTTGTCTATTTTCGTGTGTGGTGTAAGGAAATGATCCAATTTCATTTTTCTGCATGTGGCTGTCCAATTTTCCCAACACCATTTATTGAAGAGGCTGTCTTTTTTTCCATTGGACATTCTTTCCTGCTTTGTCGAAGATTAGTTGACCATAGAGTTGAGGGTCTATTTCTGGGCTCTCTATTCTGTTCCGTTGATCTATGTGTCTGTTTTTGTGCCAGTACCATGCTGTCTTGATGATGACAGCTTTGTAATAGAGCTTGAAGTCCGGAATTGTGATGCCACCAACTTTGGCTTTCTTTTTCAATATTCCTTTGGCTATTCGAGGTCTTTTCTGGTTCCATATAAATTTTAGGATTATTTGTTCCATTTCTTTGAAAAAAATGGATGGTACTTTGATAGGAATTGCATTAAATGTGTAGATTGCTTTAGGTAGCATAGACATTTTCACAATATTTATTCTTCCAATCCAGGAGCATGGAACATTTTTCCATTTCTTTGTGTCTTCCTCAGTTTCTTTCATGAGTACTTTATAGTTTTCTGTGTATAGATTCTTAGTCTCTTTGGTTAGGTTTATTCCTAGGTATCTTATAGTTTTGGATGCAATTGTAAATGGGATTGACTCCTTAATTTCTCTTTCTTCTGTCTTGTTGGTGTAGAGAAATGCAACTGATTTCTGTGCATTGATTTTATATCCTGACACTTTACTGAATTTCTGTACAAGCTCTAGCAGTTTTGGAGTGGAGTCTTTTGGGTTTTCCACATATAGTATCATATCATCTGCGAAGAGTGATAGTTTGACTTCTTCTTTGCCGATTTGGATGCCTTTAATTTCCTTTTGTTGTCTGATTGCTGAGGCTAGGACTTCTAGTACTATGTTGAATAGCAGTGGTGATAACGGACATCCCTGCTGTGTTCCTGACCTTAGTGGAAAAGCTTTCAGTTTTTCTCCATTGAGAATGATATTTGCGGTGGGTTTTTCATAGATGGCTTTGATAATATTGAGGTATGTGCCCTCTATCCCTACACTTTGAAGAGTTTTGATCAGTAAGGGATGCTGTACTTTGTCAAATGCTTTTTCAGCATCTATTGAGAGTATCATATGGTTCTTGTTCTTTCTTTTATTAATGTGTTGTATCACATTGATTGATTTGTGGATGTTGAACCATCCTTGCAGCCCTGGAATAAATCCCACTTGGTCGTGGTGAATAATCCTTTTAATGTACTGTTGAATCCTATTGGCTAGTATTTTGGTGAGAATTTTTGCATCTGTGTTCATCAAGGATATTGGTCTGTAGTTCTCTTTTTTGATGGGATCCTTGTCTGGTTTTGGGATCAAGGTGATGCTGGCCTCATAAAATGAGTTTGGAAGCTGAGCATCTCTTTACGTGCTTATTTCCCACCTATTATTTTTTATGTAGCTCTCTGTTTTACTAACTTGCTCTGTAATATCTTTCTTTAATAAAATAGTGCTTTGCACCCAGGGGTGCTTATTAATACTTAGTGATTTGTTAGCTGATTATAAGAGGATTCCAGAAGAAGGAAAATGTGGCTTCATCTTATTTTTTCCTTTTTTTAAAGTTAATTCTATCAGTGGTTGAATTGAAAATCCTCAGGAAGGACATTCAAAAAAGAAAATTTCAAATAATATTTAGTCTGTTTGGAGCAAGACCACACTGAGGTCATACGGTGTTAATTAAAGAACAGTTAATGGTTGAATTGATGACTGGTATTGATTATAGAGCACTTAAAATTTGATCTTGGCACTGTGGACACAGCAGTGAATAAATTAAACCCCTGGCTTTTAGTTGCACTCTAGTGGGCAGAGACAGGAAAAGTTAGGCAATATATAGGGAAAGGGAGTTATTGAAAAGGGGGGGGGCTATTTTCGATAGGATTGGTTAACCTAGGCCTCTCTAGTGAGGTGAAATTTTGATTAGAGATCTTAATGAAATGAAGGAACAAGTCATATTGATAATTCAAGGGAAGAATGGGTAGAGAGGGCTATAAATGCTAAATTCCTGAGGTGGGGTTGTGCTAGGGTTATCAATAAACAAGAAGGGAAAGAATAAAGAATGTCCCTGCTGTTCACATTAAGGAATCTGAGACTTGCATGTTCTTTTGGTTTGTTTTTGGCCACTTTGGAGCAGTTTCTAAACAACATGAATTAAGGCATTAAAATTTAATTTTATTAAAGTGTGGCTGAAATGTAGTGAGCAAAGAGGATAATGGTAGGGATGTAAGATAGATGGTAGAAGGGAACCAGAGATCATAGTGTCTTGTAGGCCATGGTAATGACCTTGTATTTTTTATTCTGAGTGAGATAGGCAGCCGTTGCACGGTATTGAACAGGATGGAGTGACATGATCTGAATTGAATCTAAAGGGCCATTTTGCGGGGCGTGTGGGTGGCTCAGGTCATGATCCCAGGGCCCTGGGATTGAGCCCCACATTGGTCTCCTTGCTAGGCGGGAAGCCTGCTTCTCCCTCTCCCACTTCCTCTGCTTGTGTTCCCTCTCTCACTGTGTCTCTCTCTATCAAATAAAAAACCAAAAAACAAAAACCAAACCCTTAAAGGGCCATTTTGGCTTCTGAGGAGAAAGGGTCAGGGGATAGATAGATGGCAAGGGCAGAAGCAGGGTATCAGAAAGGAGACTGTTACAAGAATTAGGGAATGAGATAATGACAGCTTGAGCCAGTGTGGTAGCAGTAGAGGTGATAAGAAATTGTTAGAATTAGGATATGTTTTGGAAGTAGAGCTTACATAGTTTGCTGGTAGATTGAATGAAGACTGTGAGAGTAAGAAAGTAGTCATGGGGAGATTTTTTGCTTTGAGCAACTATAAGATTGGAGGTACCATTTATAAAGATGGGAAAAACTGGGAGGAGCAAACTTATAGGGAGGGATAAGGTGCTTGGTTTTAGACTTACATATTAGATGGCTATTAGACAAACAAAAGGAGGTGTCAGGTAGGCAGTTGGATTTACAGGTCTGGAATTCAGAAAAATCCAGGTTGGAGATCTAAATCTGGGAGTCATTAGCATATGTATAGCTGTGGAGTACCTGTGATCACCTAAGAAATGTGTATAGATAGAGCAGAGGAGATTTGACAGTAGAGCCCTGGATATTCTGAGATAGGGAGGTTGAGATCAAAGGAATAGCCAGTGAGATAAAAGAAGAATCAAGACAAATAGCATGGAGGACAAGGGGAGTTAGAGAGGAGAAGGGAATTGAGGGAAATTGGAAGGGGAGGTGAACTGTGAGAGACTATGGACTCTGAAAAACATCTGAGGGTTTTGAAGGGGCGGGGGAACCAGGTGGTGGGTATTGGAGAGGGCACGGATTGCATGGAGCACTGGGTGTGGTGCAAAAACAATGAATGGTGTTATGCTGAATAGAAATAAAAAATTAAAAAAAAAAAAAAGAAGAATCAAGAGAAAGTGGTATCAGAGCCAAGTAATTTGTAGAGGGTAGTGGCAAATGTCCCCGCTTGGTTTCCTGCAGTCCTAGAGTCTAACCATGATTTGGTTCTAAGTAACCGTGGGGCATTGGATAGTGCATGTTACTTTTTTTGGGGTTTGGGGTGATCTCTAAAGTGAAAGTCTTGATTAGATCACTTGAAACTTTTCCATCATTGTAATAAACAAACTTTATGGTTTGCATAAAGCATTTTCATGTGTTTATCACATTTAATTTTTATAACAACTTTATGGAACTTATATATACATAATATATACCATATATTTTATATATATATATATATAAATAGTCTAGTGGGTAAGACTGACAGTAAACAAGTAAACTAATAATATAAGTTAATTTAAAAAACAAAGCAAGATGAGGGAACAGGATATGTTGTAGGAATGATCAAGAGAAGTCTTTCTGAAATAATGGCATTTGAGCAGAGACCTGAATGATCAAAAGTAGAAAGCCATGAGAAGATATGATGAGGGAAACAAGAAACAGAAAGGTGCAGAGGTAGGAATGAGTTAGATGTGTTTGAGAAGCGGCAGGAAGGTCCTTGGTAGGATAGGAGGTTGACAAACAAGATCCAGAGAGCTTTGGATTCACTTAGTCCTGGGGGTCTGTTGTGACTCCCTTCACGATTTGCTGTGTGACTCTGGGCAGAGTACCTGACTTTTCTGAGTTTTAATTACCTTATCTATAAAATGGAGATAATAAAATAAAGGCTATCTTAAGAATTAAATGACAGAATTATGTAAAATACCTAGGATGGTGTGCCTGGCATGTTACTTTATTAAACATGGTTATTGGACTCCTACTATTATTGACCAAGTCCTAGGCACTCATTCCACTGTCTTCCAATATGTTTAGTCTGTGTGTGTGTGTGTGTGTGTGTGTGTGTGTGTGTGTGTGTTTAATTTGTCTTAGTCTGCAGATCTTAAAGTTCTGTTTTTGTGCCCAGGCTAGGCACTCTCCCTGAGCTCACCTTTGTATTAAAATCAAGGAAAGAAGTGTTGGACTGAAAAGAAAATGGTTTAGAGGTTGATGAGTAGGTATAAAAATAAGGGTTTAGGATTCTGGTAATTGCATCCTCTAATATAGTCATTTGTTATGGAAAGAAACTGCTTGTGCATTTCTGTCATCTTTCCTCATCACTGGATACTAGCTCTACTTAGGCACTTCCCAGACAGGTTTCCTGCTGACCCAAACCTGCTTGCCGTAGGAAAATCAGATAGAGAAGTCTTCCATCCTTTTAAGACCATCTGTTTTTAGACCCACAGCTGCTGCCCTTACAATTGCAACCCAACACAACTGGAATGATTTATTCATCTCCAGGTAATGTTTGTGCACCAAGCTTCCAGTAAAATACAGTATCAGCTTTACACTTAATGAAGCATCCAGCACAGGCGGTGAGCTGCGCCGGAAAGGATGCTTCTGGCTTAGAAATGGCTGCTGGACAGGTGGAGGTAAGCTGTTAGTACTGAGAATGTAGCCGGAGGGAGAGCAGAGTGAATACTAGGCAACAAGGGAGAGTTTCTTGTCTAGTGGGGTCTTGACTGTATGTCCTGTATTCCTGGAGTTTCAAGATAATTTAACTTGTCTTTAAGTTAAATGTACCACTGTTGATTTAGGTGAGAAAATTAAAATCCAGAGAGAGGAAGGGATGTAGTTTAAGCTGCATGGCAATTTGGCACAGTTAACAGCAGAGCTCAGGTACTCCAATTCCGAGTTCATTGCTTACCTTCACATGTTTTGTTGTTCAATAAAAAACTTTAAAGTATTATCAAATATGAGGTGGCATTATTTTTTCCTCAATATAATTTGCTGATACTATGAACAAATCAGAACTTTTTGTCCTTTAGTAACTGAATGACCAAGTAAGTAGCTTAATTTTTTTTTAACCTTTCTTCTTATGTGTAAAAGGATTTATTAACACTTGTTCTGGATTGTTCTGAGGGTTAAATAAATTTAAGCTGCTAAGGTCATTTTTGATAATCAGAAGGTACTAAAGAAAAAAAAACAAGCAAAAGAAGGTACTAAATAAATGCTAATTTCTTCTCTTTTTCAGTTCACTTGAGGAAATACTGATTAGGCATCTGCCTTGTGCCAGCTCCATTTCTAGGCTCTTATTTACATTATCTTATTTAACCTCTAAGTTCCTTCCTCTCTCCCCTTATTATACGGAGGGTCTAATCAGTATAATAGCACTTTCCTTCTATGACAGAGTCCTTCATAGTTAAATCTCCATCATTAAACAAAGTTGTTGTAAACAAGTGGTGCTTATTTTTAGAAAAATTCAGAATATTAGTATTAACCGATGATGATAACTATGGACCAGTGTACCTAGAGCCTGGTGTGTAAGGTTTGGCTTCTGCTTCCACAAGGTGCTTTGGGGACCCTCTGTTTGGAGGGCAAATCACGACTATGACAGTATTCTTTGTCATCCCAGAGAAGCTTGGTTTCTCTTTTGGAGTGTTTGATTTTAGTAAATTGTTTCCTTTTCACCTTAGGTTTTAGGCTCTTTGACAAACCATCTGCTTCTCAAACCCAATTTCCTTTTACCACCAAGTGCTTGCAGGCAGTTGTTCAGATGGAGAACAAAAGCTTTCTCCAGTTCCTAGTGGTTTTGTAAGAGTGGGAATGCCTCAGGGAGAGATTGCATCTGCTTATTGGAATTCATTTGTGATGTGTGCCTGGCGAGGCCATATTTTACGAAGGACTCTGCTGGGGCTTGCTGAAGAGGAGATAAAATTTTGAAATGGAGGTCTGTCAACATGGGTTTTGGCTATTTCTGTCCTTGATAGTATCCACTAGAGCTCCAGACAGCTTGGTGGGATTGCTGTTGCTGCTTCTGCTGTTACTACTCCCTACAGCTGTTGCCCAAGTTTTCAATCTGTACTTTTGTTGTTGCTTTTCGAGGTTGGTGCTCTGTTCTCTGAGTGGCTCAGTATAATGCAGTTCAGTAGACTGAGTAAAGGAGACATTAACTAATGAGTAAAGTAAGATATGGGAAACCTAGTGTGAGGTGGTGGAAGAACCTTGGTAAACCCATAGGAATTGTGGCTTTAAATCTTAGCTTTGCTTTACACTGGTTCTGTGATTTTGGATATATTATTTAATCTCTTTGAGTGGAAATTTCTTTATCTCTAAAAGTGGGAATATAAATATCTACGTTGCTTAACGTTGTGGTGAAGATTAAATGAGAACTTACAGGAAAGAACCAAGCTTTAAGTTGGTGCTCATTAAATATTCCCTTCCATCTTTCTTCCCATCTCCTTAAGGAATGTATATGAAGAAATCAGACACATATGTGTGTGTATGTGTGTGTGTTTAACATAGCTTTGAGAAGTGGCTGGAATTTGCAACAGTCTTTGGAATTGGAAGGTAAGGACTTGGGGTAGATGCGTATCTTCTTTGAAACCAGGCTGAGAGATATACTCTGGTGACATAACATAATCTTTGTGTCTTTTTTTTTTTTTTAAGATTTTATTTATTTATTTGATAGAGAGTGAGAGAGCATAAGCAGGGGGAGTGGCAGAGGGAGAAGCAGGCTTCCCACTGAGCAGGGAGCCCGATGTGGGGCTCCTTCCCAGAACCCTGAGGTCATAACCTGAGCCAAAGGCAGATGCTAAACCAACTGAGCCACCCAGGCACCCCACCTTTGTGCCTTTAAAGAAGACCTTAGAAGGGAAAAAGAACCTGGCAGTGCAGACCTTAGGATGCTGGTTTCCTTAAGGGGACCATTAAAGTGTCTATGCTAGCTATTGGCCTCTTAGAGGTAGAATAATCTATTTCACAGTAAGCTGAGAATAGAACCTTTGTAAGTGTGAGACTTGCCTTTTGGGAACAGTAAGCATTGCTTGGAAGGTTGTAGCCTCCACCTTTCCCTTCCCACCCCCAAAATCTGTAACATCATCATTAGAATGATCTTTTCCAATATTCAAATCTGATAATCTTAATTGGCTATTAAAACTCCTCACTGGCTCTCAGTTACCTCTCGGTTAGAGCCCAGATTCCTTCTATGACATAGGAGGTCTTCTTTAATCTGATCTCTACCACCCTTTTAGTCTCATTTCCCACTGCTCTTGCCTGTGTTCCAGTGACACTGTCATCTACAGCTTCTCATCCCCTCTGCCTTCATGTGTGCTCTGTCCCATGGTAGTCTTTCTGCTATCCTTACTTCCCTCTTTCTTATTTCTCTGTTTTACTTGACAAACTTCTGCTCTTTCTTTAAAACTTTTCTTGAGAACTGTGTTTTCTGTGAAGTTCTCCCTGACTTCTGAAGGTGAGGTACCATGGGATGAGAGACTTCCTTCCTCTAAGTTCATCTAGAATTTTGCACATACAAAAATATAACTGCATGTTGTAGCATCAAAGATTAGCAGACACGGTCTCTTAATGCTTTTATTTATGACCCATTGACTTCTTTACTTTAGTGTCTTCATTGGGATACCCCATTCATGTGTAGGTTGATTCACAACAGATGTCTTTAGAATTAGAAAAATAAACACAGATACAAGACAGCATTTTGCCAGACTTAGCAAATTATATTTTATTATATGTCTCCCCCCAAGGAAGTGAATAGCCGCTAATAAAATGAACCATTAGGTTTGAAAAAAGCTATTCATGATCAGGTTGATGATGTAGCTCCATCTGATCAGATTTTTTAAAAAAGATTTTATTTATTTATTTGACAGAGATCACAAGTGGGCAGAGAGGCAGGTAGAGAGAGAGGGGGAAGCAGGCTCTCTGCTGAGCAGAGATCCCAGTGTGGGGCTCAATCCCATGGCTGAGATCATGACCTGAGCCAAAGGCAGAGGCCTAACCCACTGAGCTACCCAGGCACCTCTGATTTGATTTTTTTAATAATTGACAACCTTTGACAAATCACTGACAGAGCATCATTATTATATGTACGCTGTCTTTCAAATAGCTTTTCATTGGATCCTCAGATTTGTCAAAAACAGGATCTGAATTCTGTTTTTCATCCGGGAGCTTTCTTGAAATATCTGGTGATCCCTAATTGTCTGTTCATATTAAAATGGGATACTAAAAAGCTGATTGGAAATTTTTAAATACTAGGGTGAGGTTTACTGATTATGGACTTCACTGTGTGGCGATCTGCCTGGAATATTTGTGGTGTACCTATAGGGTCAGTAGCATGATGTCTTTCCAATAGGGCTGGTCAAATTCTCTGGAAGGGTCTTTTAGTCTTCTTCCTAGATGTTAACAGGCCTAGCTTTCAGTAATTTGTCGCTGTTGCACTTCCCATTTCTCTTTATTTTTGTGACATTATGCCTTATAAAAAGTCCAAAAGTGGGGTCTAAATACACTATATACCCCCTCTTCAGGATAGAAAACATTATTTAATTGTTTCTGAGATTCAAGTTCATCATTATAAAATTCGTTATCCTGTCTTTTTGTGTTATACTAATGCCATGGGGACTATTGTATTCTGTACTAAATACTTTGGTGCTGTATAAAACAAAAGCCTTTTTTTTTGGTGAGTACCATGCTTTTTATATCTTGTGATTATTTTGGAATTCTATTTCTGCCTTTTCTCCTTGCTGTTTATTCTCCTTTCTTACTTTGTCATTTCCTACCTACTGTATGTGGTTCTCTCAAATTACTAAGTTTATTAGATGTGTTTTTAAAGGAGAAGTGAGGCCCTAGGGATTCTACTAGCAGTAAAGTGTGAAGAATTAAAGATAGTTATTTTGTCTTTGAAGAGGTCTTTTTACAGTAATTTTAGTTCTCCATGTGATCCAGAAGACAAGTTTATTGAATTACTGAATTCCATACAAGTGAGGTATTGTAATAAAACTTCATGGCTTGTCAAATAAATTGCCTTCATCCATATCATCTCATTATTTTAAGCTTTGTAGTAATTCTACAAGGTAGTAGGGCAAGTAGCATTATTCCTGTTTCTTATATATAGGGCAGTTTGAGGTTCAGGGAGATTAAATTGTGTGTTCATATCACATAATTGAGTAGAAGAGCTGGGCCTAATCTCAGTTTGTCTGACTCCAACCCCCAGTGTTCTGTCTTCTCTGTATGTGACATTCTACAGAGAGGGTCAAATTCATAAGATTAAAGTCCAGTGCAAGAAAGAATAGTCCTCGTTTGATCCTTATGATAGCTCAGGGTAATATTTTTTCTATTTCCTGCCTGGGAAATTTGAAGTTCGGAGGTTAAATGACTTGTTCAAGGTCACCTGGCAAAATAAAGAGTGACAGAGCTGGGACTCATTCTCTTCGCTTGACTCCAAATCTTGCTCTCTGATTGTAGTACATGATACTCCTCCCTCAGTCTGAATGAACTGCCAAAAGAGAAAATAATGCCAGCTACATGGCTAGTAATAGCAATGGTTTGATCTCTTAGTAAACAGCCAAGTCCTCTTCCCTGGGAATATTTCAGCTGATTGGAATTCTCAGTCTGTTTTTCCAGTTCATGTAAAGGAGGAGGATAAAGAACTGTTGTGTTTGGACTTGCAACAAAACTTTAATTCCCCTAGTAGAAACACTAAAGAAACACAGTTGCATTGCCAGTTTGGCGCATGGAAATACTTAAACTCTCAAGCAGAAATCTTTACTGAGTTTTTAGTACAGCCTAATGTTCTAGACTCCAAGAAAAATTTATCATTGAATCAGGAAATGTTAGGGTTCTGAAATCTGCTCATTCTAAGGCTGAAAGGCCAAGTTTCTCTAGACAATTCAGTAGAACGGTTCTGTGTAGCTTGATTCAGCTAGCACTGGAGAGTAAGGTAAACTGGGCCTCCTTTCTGGTCTAGGACTTTATCAAGGCCTCTTAGGCTGTGCTAGTAACTACTCACTAGGTGTATTTTTCTTCATACACAGGTGTTCTCTGAGACAGGCTGCATCTCCTCTCATCTTGCTAGCCTTTCTTCAGAGCTTAGTACAATTACACATTCCTCTAAAAAGCTTTCCAGGCTGATAGATGGTACTTGTCTTATCCCAACTCCTGTTGCCCTTTGTAAGCCAGTACAGTTCTTTTCTAACTTAATACTAACTTAAACATAATTTGTTTCTATATTGCTTCCTATTCTAGAAGGGTTTGCCATTAGTAATATTTCCGATTATGCCTAGAGTGGAGGTTTATTGTGTGGTTACTTGTATTTCTTAAGTCTTGGTTATAGGCTTATGTTGAGGTTGTTTAGCCATCTAATCAGGGAACCTTCAAGTTAGGGAATGAAGTGTGGTGCAGTGAGATCCTCTAGGAAGTCTTCTCTGACACTCCAGAGCTAGTAATTTCTTTTCTTTTTGTCTTGGGGCTTGTCACTCTGCCCTAGAACTCTCTCTTTTTTACTGTCAGCCTCGGCAGCTAGGTAGTGAGCCCCCCAAGGGGAGGGATTTTGGTATAGTTCATCTCTTTTGTTTCCAACAGCCAACATAGAGCCTGGACACAGAATAGGTGCTTGGTACATGCTTATTGTTTATTGAGAGCCAGGATACAGGAGTTCTGGTTCCAGTTCCACCACCATGTGACCTTGGGCAGGTAAGTCACTTCTCATCTTTGAAACTCCAATTTTCTTATCTGTAAAATATGGAGATTGGACTCCATGACCAGTATCATAGCATTTATCCTACTTACAGTAGTCAAGGTCTCACTGAAGAGATTAGAAGCCACACCACTAATTTGAACAGGTACAATTTAAAACAAATAATCTTTAACTAAATAAAAAGTGTTTAATTGCGAAAGAGTTAAAAGAAAACTCTAAGGTGTAATAGAGGTAGTTAACTGCTGAGAACTGTTAACCATCCCTAGGGCAGAAGGAAAAACAAATGAGGAAAGAATTTCGAAGTTTAAGAAAAGGGAGTGCCACAAGGCTGAAATGCCGGCCTCAGAGGAGAGTGTATGCTTGTAGGAATGTGTTGCTTGTTGCTGTGGTGAAGAAGAAACTGGCTGGAGGGCGCTTGCCTCAGAACCTGGAAAGCTACTGTGTTGAAGTCTACCATGACCCTCTGCCTGCTGATCTACTTGGCTGACTTGTAAGAAAACCAAACACTGGGGAGGAAAAAAAAAAAATCCCTCTTTCTCTCTTAGCTCTGTAGTCTCCTTCCAGCACCCTCTATTGGCAAAATCTGACATGACCCCACTGGGAATGGAGACATGTAGCCTATAGAGTCCAGTCCAGTATCACAAAACAGGGCAGTGAAGAATTGGTAAATAAATAATAAAGTAAGCAAAGTTGAAAGTAAATAATAATTTCCATATTGTAATAATCTGTTTTGATACTTATTTTCTGCATTGCACCACAAGCTTGATAGTGGCTGGAACAGTATCATATTTGTTTCTATATCTGCATTGCCCCAGAAAGGACTTGGCACTAAAGAGTTGCTCAGTGAATACTATTTGGATGAAGGAAAGACTGTAAGATAGGGAAAATTAGGTTTTCTCAAAGTTGGCTTAAGTCTGATTATCCTGGGAGGAATTGGAGATAAGCATCCTCCCTGGCATTTAAAACCATATTGAATTCCATTTCTCTTGTGCCTACCTTGCATTAGATGCTAGTGAAGACAGTGAGAACATTTCTCCTGTTAATATTGATATATTTTATGAAATTAAACATCTCCCCTTTCCTAAAAGGTGACACTCTTAAATCTGAGGTAGTTATTATACATGTAAGTATATTCCTCAGAAGGGCGAGGAGATTAGTGTATTATGTGCCATGTGTAATTTAGTTCATTTCATCCCTAGAACCCATTGTATTATCCCCATTTACCAAAGAAAAAACTGAGATTCAGAAACATCGAGGTACTTGATTAAAGTTATACAGCCTGTAAGTTGCAAAGCTGTGATATGAGCTCAGGATTGATTGTTATAAAATTTGAACAGAGCAACACTCTATCCCTTTGTCCCAGCATATGAGGGCACAAGCACAGAAGTTTTGTTAGCTGATGGCAATATAAATCTGTGGAATTGATTTCTCTTTCTGGTCATTTGGGGCTGAGCAAGTAACAACAGAGCAAAATAGCAGCACTTGCAAGGCTGCGATGATAGTGTTTCCAATAATTGGCCTTTTCGGTAAGCCAGTTTGAGCCTAAGCTTCAGATACCCGATTTGTGAAGCATTTGCTTTCTGGCAGCAGTGTATTCTTTTTTCAGATCCCACACCTAGCAGCTCACAAAAGAGTTCTGATGCATTCTTTGCATTAAGCTTCTTTTCTCTTGCTCTTACAAGTTTCTTTCCTTTTCTGGGGCCTGAAACTAGATAGACCACTTAATTATTACTAGGAAGCAAAATTTATGAGGTTAGTGTGTTTGTTGCTTCTGAGCCAGGACATGTAAAGCCTTTAGGCAAATTATTTAGATTTGAGAGTCAGTTATTCCTTTCTTTGGTCACCAGCCAGACAAAGTTGGGGACTCTGATGCCCGTCTCATTGCTTGAAGGGTCAGAGTACTGCATATGGCCTGGGAGAGATACTGTTACAAGAAGAGCTTTCCCTTAAGAGCATTAGAAGCAGGGGCACCTGAGTGGCTCAGTAGGTTAAAGCCTCTGCCTTGGGCTTGGGTCCTGATCCCAGGGTCCTGGGATGGAGCCCTGCATTGGGCTCTCTGCTCGGCAGGGAGGCTGCCTCCCCCTCCCTCTCTGCCTACTTGTGATCTCTGTCTGTCAAATAAATAAATAAAATCTTAAAAAAAAAATAAAAAAGAACATTGGAAGCAACCAATAATGTCAGGAGTTGCTAATCAGATTATTCAGCTAGTTATTTTGTGATTATCCAAAGGGATAGCCACGGATTGCTGACGTGAGAGTATGATTTCCTCATGACAGTGAGAAGCCCTTGGGCCAACGTCACCTTTTCTTTATTTCTTCTGGTACTACCATTGACTAGGGAATCTTAGGATAGTTACCCTCCCCTTTGATTTTCCTGGCAGTAAATGCTGCTGCTTAACTGCTTTTCAGAAGTGATGACATTTATTCTTTGGAGGAACCTGAAGAAAGAGTCTGCACATGTCATTTATTTTTAACTGCATACTCATTAGAGTTGAAATCTTACTTTCATTTCGTGGTTTAGCATCGAACAGGAAAAGCGATGTAGTGGAATTAGCATGAGCTGTAATAACATGGTCACCTGGGCAAAAACCCCATTCTGCTACTTAACAACTTAATAGTTATTTATCCTGTCTCAGCCTCAGTTTCCTCTTCACTAAAGTGAGAATAATGATACATAATAATGGCAATAATAATGATCCATAATTTGGGGTAAATCTGTTAATTTCTCCAAGTTCTGAATTTATTTGTCTGTAAAGTGGAGTTGGTAATTCTTCAAGAATAGGTTTGGTTTGAGAAGGAAACTAGCTAGTGTAAATGAAAATGTCTAGTGAAGCGCCTGACATATAGTATTTGCATATGCTAAGTGCTAAATAGTGGCTATGACTGTTCTTAGGAGATCTGAAGGAAAAGATCCCTGGGAGTATGATAGTTCCTGTGGGATGGATCAGGGCTTAATAAACACTCATTAATTCTTTCAGTGGGGGTGGTCTTGTCATTTCCTTCAGGAACTGTTTTACTTGATTTGTTGGTATTCCTTTTTCTATCAGTCTCCAGCAGAACTATGGAGTTGTTTTCCCTGAGAGTTTCCTTCCCAAGCTGTAGTCCTGCTGTTGATATTCCAAGTTGTTCTCTGTAGAGAAAATGGAGTACAAAGACTGGCTTGTGGTTCAAAACGTCCACTAGCTTGTATTTCTGGGTTCATTGTTTTGTACACAAGACTAAGGGAGGGTTTGTCAGAGTCCTTTAAAGACGTATGATCATGTCATTATTTTGCTGTTTCTTTGGTATAAGCCAAGAAGGAGGGTTAGCCAGTAAAAATGTTTTACAGAACAGCAAACTGGATTTCTCTACAAAGCTGGCCTCTGATCTACTTAGCCTCTTCAGGCAGGAGAGTCTGACAAGTTTGAATTCCAAGTTTCAGATCAAGGGTTTCATTTCTCTTTTTCTCAGAGTTATAGGATTTTCAGAGATGTTCAAAGCTGAAACAGAGATTAGAGGACTTGTTTAAAGTCCTTTGGCAAAACTAGAACCTACGTTTCTTTTTAATTTTTTTTCTGTAGTTCTTTGGGGAAATTCATTGTTTCTTTCATAGAATGTTTAGTGAACAATAGGCAGTTTATTTTTAAGAATACTCTTTTACAGGGCCCTTGGGTGGCTCAGTTAAGCATCTGCCTTTGGCTCAAGTCATGATCCCAGAGTCATGGGATCGAGCCCTGGGTAGGGCTCCCTGTTCCTCCCTGCTTGTGCTCTCTCTCTCTCTCTTTGTTGCTCTTTCTAAAATAAATAATAATTAAAAAAAGATAAAAATGTTAAAAAAAAAAACTACTCAGGAGCAAAAAGGCCCTTTTATTATTAGACTTTTGATTATCACTGGGAACATTGTTGTACCTTGTCAACACTGGATATTATCACTCTTCACAGCTTCTGCTATGCTCCTTGAGAGAAAAAGTCCTCATTGTTAAGACCAGTTAAATATTTTTTCATATTATTGGCCATTTGTAGTTCTGTGAATTGTATGTCATTTATTGCATATTCTCTACTGGGTTCTTTGTGTCTAATCAACTTGGAGAGGGGGCTCTTTGTATATTAAAGGTATCCATCTTTTGATATATAGACTGCAAATATTTTTGCCATTTTATTTATGAAATTTGGTGCTTCTCTAGAACACCAGAGGGAAAAGTCCTTTATATTGGAATAACTATTTAAAAATCACATCTACCCCTATGTATAATACTTCTACTGAGCATTTACAAGTGTAAAAAGAACTTTCATGTTCTTTCTTTTGTTCTCTCAAGATCTTCAGGAGGGGGCTTATGGTTAAAATAAAGTGGATTGAGCATGTACATCTTATCTCCTTTTAAAAACTCCATGGAAATAGAATAAAAGTGCTATTAACTTACAAAGGCTAAGAGAACAGGAGAACATGGAAAAGAAGCACAAGTGGTGAATGATTTAGTGGATTAAGGAAGGCAAAACATTGAGGCTGCAGAAGGAATGTGAGTATGAACAAAGAAAGCCATTTGTGGTATGGAACCCCAGAAAGCTCTAGATATTGGAGGTTCTCAGCATCTTGAATGTTAGGCCGACAGGTGGAGCTGAAAACAAGAATTCAGAGGTTATAGAAGGAACAGTTAAAACCCCAGATCTTTTTGCTATTTCAGCAGAACGTTGGAGGTTTATTCTCTAGGGAAATAAAATCTGGGAGGCTCTGGACTTGGGAACATTTAGCTGAGAGAAAAAGAGTGGTGACATTCTGAAACCTGAGATTAAGTGAGATCTTCATCCAGTTACTAGCTCCTAGACATACAGGTAACCAGGCTTGTTCTCCTCTGGTGGGAATTTGGAGGATTCCTCTCTGAGAAACTGACTCACAGATGTTGGGGGCCTCCCCAATAAAATATTGGTTTGTTATTTTCTCTTGCTACAGTGAAGCCCAGAAGTTAACATGCCTTACTGCTCATACAGTGTGTATCTGTATGTTCCTTACTCTTAAATATGAAAGAATAGGCAACAATCACCTGATATTTAAAAAGAAAAAAACAAAAACCTGTAACATGAATAACAGAATGAAAATAAACAAGTGAAATGAACTCTACCTCCAAAAAGGGTGGGTGGGTGGAGAGCACAAGAGAGACAATATAGGGAGCAAAAGAAAATTTGAAAAAACTCAGATCAGAGGAGATACTGCCTCTGTGAAACAAGAATAACATCCTATTATAAAAAAGGAATAGTCCGAGAATAAGGAAGAACTTTTCAGCATTTAAAAACGTATCGGAAATAGGGGTGCCTGGATGGCTCAGTTGGTTAAGCAGTTGCCTTCAGCTCGGGTCATGATCCCAGGGTCCTGGGATCAAGCCCCATGTCAGACTCCTTGCTTAGTGGGGAGACTGCTTCTCCCTCTCCTTCTGCCTGCTACTCCGCCAGCTTGTGCTCTCTCTCTTTCTCTGTCAAATAGCTAAAAAAAAAGTATCGGAAATAAAGAATAAAAAGAAAGAAGTAGGAAAGAGGAGATGATGAAGGAAATAAGATAAAAGATCAGTTTAAAATTTATTTAAATGTAAAAGTTATTTAAATTTAAAAGAATTGATTTAATTATTTTTTATGATTTCCTTCTCTCCAACTTCTCTAGTTTCTTCCCTTTAGATCTCTGGATCTCCTAATAGTTAGGTGTTGGATCGTAGGGTGAAGGAAATCATCAAAGAAGCAATACAATTTCCCAGAACTTAAGCATACATATGTTTATATTGAAAACTCTATCAAGTATAGTCAGTACAATGAATAAAAAGAAAAATACATCATCATGAAATTTCAAAACACTGGGTAGAATGAGAATATTGTGGAAGCTTCCAGAGAGAATTAACAGGTCATATACAAAGGCATTGGATTTCTCAAAAGCAATATGGGAAGCTAGAAGAAAGTGAAAGAATGACTTACATTCTGAGAGGAAATGATTTTCCACTGAGAATTCTGTACCCAGTCAAAAGTAACTATCAGATATGAAGGTAGAAGAAACCAAAAGATATTTTCAGAAATGCAGCATCTCAGAAGATTTATTTTCTATGTATGCTATCTCAGGAAACTTGGTGTTTGATATATCAACATGGGATGGAAGAGAAAAAGGAAGGCATGGATCAGGAAACAAGGGAATCCAATATAAAAGAGAAAAGTGGGTTGAAACCCCAGAATGGTGGTAAAGAGATATTTCAGGACGACAGCTATTCAGGAGGCCTAGAGACTAGAGTCACCAGATTGGAACCAGAGGGTGGAGGTCTCCAAAGGGATGTTTTATAGTAAAGGTAAAATGCAGACAATATTTTATCTGATATTTTTGACAATATTAAAAGGAGCCTTAATGTTACATTAGAATATTTGGAACTGAAATGGGGAAAAGGACATTAAAACCAAGCAAATTAAAACTGAGCAACTATTAATTCCAGAAAAAATGGGAATTCTAGTCGTCCAAGAAAGGCCATGCAGTCATAATACATTATGTGGCTTAGCTGTGAAAATCATTTTAACAATGTAAACTTGACTATAAATGTTTTAAAAGCATTTATCTTGAAATTATTTCAGATTTACAGGTAGTTGCAAAGATAGTGCAGAGAGGTCCTATATGCCCTTTACCTGGTTTCCCCCAATGGTTAGATCTTATATAACTATAATACAGTATCAAAACCAGGAAAATGATATTGGTGTAATGTGCATTTATAGTTCTGTGCCATTTTATCACATGTAGATTTGGGTAACCACCGCCACAGTGAAGATACAGAATATTCCGTTACTCCAAAGATTTCCTTCCTGGTATCCCTTTATAGTCATAGCACCCACTACCCCCAACTCTTGGTAACCACTAATTTGTTTTCTATCTGTGTAATTTTGTCATTTCAAAATAAATATATAATTGGAATCATACAGCATATGGCCTTTTTTTTTCCACTCAGCATAATGCCCTTGAGATCTGTCCAAGTGGTTGTATATATCAATAGTTTACTCCTTTTGATTGCTGAGAAATATTCCATGGTATGGGTATCTCTTAAATATTAACTAAAAATTGTGATGTGACTATGTTAGTGGAAGGGGTAGTGTGTATACATATGTATGGATAGTTGTGGAGGTGATGATCATGTTATACAGAAAGATAATAGTGACTAAAATTGACAGCTCCCCCCAAATAAAATAAATAACCAGTAAATAAGCATGGGGTTTTTTGTTTTGGGGTTTTTTTTGGGGGGGGGTGAAATACAGAGATAAATGCCAAGAGAAAGAGCTAAAAGTTGAAAGTCATTACCCTTGGGAAGGGGCAATCAGGAGTAAGGTACGGGGCTGCTACTTTTTGGTTATAAGCTTTATAGTACTACTTACCTAGGAAGTTGAAGGTCTATTACCATACATAGAAATAAGGCCTAGAGAATGAGGGATCCTAGGTTTTAGAATGAATATCTACAGAAGCTGAGACTCCAGCTCTGGCTCTCCGACTCTCACCAATGCTCCAGCCTGCCTTAGAGTGTTCGCTGATGATGTTCATACAAGTGAGTACTTGTGCTTCCAACAGGGCCTTCTCGGTATTTTTTATGTTGGTCATTACAGCCTCTGCATTTGGGACACCACGAAGGGCCTGGCATAGCAGCAAGCAAGAGTCCTGATGACCCATTTCCTGGGTAGCTGATGCTGTGTTAATAAATTACCATAAAACTGCTTTCTGAAGGCCAGCTTGATAGCTTTGCTGTGTTTTGTTTTGTTTTCCCTTTTGACGGACTAGGGATAGCTCTTATATAGGAATTGCATGGATAGTTGAATGGATGGATGGATGGATGGGTGGGTGGGTGGATGGTTAGATAGATAATGTTTAAAAATCAGTTGTTGGCCCCACACAAAATAGTCCTATCATAAAAGAGGGTATTCACAGCCTAGGCATGGGAATCAGAGAACGTGAATGCAAGCTGTTTATCCACTACTTACTTTTTTTTTTCTCCCTCCTATGGCAAGGTAGTTTACTTCTTTTCTAAGCTGCAATTTAAGCTTCCTTGAGAATTCCCTCTTTGGCATCTTCCTTAGACTCTAGCACTCCTCAATTTCTTGTGCTCCAGGTAGCTCTTTGGGTCACTTCTGCAAATGATTTATTGCTCATCCATCATATGTGAGAATTTTATTCTCAGTGAGGAATCCTATTGTCTAGTGCTGGAGAATCATTTTTTGCCCTCAGGTATCAACTACAAGATTCAACCTAAGGTGAAGGCTTCGGTATGAGTCAGTGCCCTAGTGGTTTACTTCAAATACTAGGTTATCCCCTTTTCATTGCTATTACCATTAAAGCATTCTTGTCCACAGGCATTAGCGGCAAGCTCCTTTGGTTTTCTTTGCTTACTGGTGAGGCTGCTTTGTGTTTGTGAAAGACTGATTTCCTAGTTCTGAAGATGAAAATAAGAGCTGTCATTTGCCAGCAGAGCAAACGTCATGACCAGGTATTAGCAAAAATAAGAGCAGAGCTTTATTTTTATCTCTTGCCACCCCTGGGCTCATGGAGAAGAAAAGGGAGGGTCCTTTTTTTTTTTTAAAGATTTTATTTATTTATTTGACAGGATGAGAGATCACAAGTAGGCAGAGAGGCAGGCAGAGAGAGAAGAGGAAGTAGGCTCCCTGCTGAGCAGAGAGCCCAATGTGGGGCTCCATCCCAGGACCCTGTGATCATGAACTGAGCCAGAGACAGAGGCTTAACCCGCTGAGCCATCCAGGCGCCCCAAAGGGAGGTTTCTTTAACCTGGTCAAGTGTTCAGGATCTCGAGGTGGTTAGGGGTATGTGTGTCTCAGTGTTGTTGTCCCTGAGGAGCAATGCCTTCAGAGAGTTCCACAGGTGTTGCAACAACAGTCCAGACAAGAGTAGGGAGTCCCTATCCTGTTATTCCGACTGTTCTTGGAGAGGGGGCCATGGCTCCTACTGAGAGCCACAAAAATAGGCTGGGTTGCACATGCAGAAAAAGCCACCAACCCTTTCAAATTATACTACTAAAATCCATCTTATTATTAAAATAATAACTACCATAATAAAATTTTAATCAGCTCATTTGTAACTTGGAACTTACTGTTTTCAAACAATTTAAGAAACAGTCTTCTAGACCAAAAGACCTTGCTGTTAAGGTAGTATTTGCTGGGAGGTCTCAGGCTTGTGAGGTGGTTTTGTGGGAACCATTGCCAGTAATGGTTTTTTCACCTCGTTATTTTAGTTGTCTTTGGGTGCAGGAATAGATGTTTGACAGTAGTGTGAAATAATGTGTAAGCCCATCTCTTCTTTTTCATGGCCTTGACACCTGATAAGAGGACAAAGCCTTTGGGCAGAATATGTAGGGAGCCTCTTTGATGTTCTGAATTCTATAAAGGGACTGTTTCTTTTTAGACAGGGCATCCTTTGGTGACAGGCTTGATCATCCTTCCATTTATGAGTTATGGTTCCAAAAAACATTTTGAGACGACTGCTAAAGAAACTAGGTCAAATAAGGTATGATTTATGAAATGCACCATTAATGAGTCAATAAGAAAGTCAGTTCTGTCTTTCTGTGTCCTGAAATTCTAAAGAGGTTAATTACAGGAAGGCCTTCAAACCATATGTTCCTTTGTCTTGGAAACATTCCCATTTTTGCATAATATGCTTGCTATGTGACTGTACCTAGTTAATACAGTATTCAGTATCAACACTTATTCCTTGAGTTCTTTTGTTTTATATCTGAAGTTGTTTAAAGCTGGCTTTAAAATAGTATTTAAATTATAATTTTAAGAGGTGGTTTACTGTTATGCTACTCTCACTGATCTATGATTAACTGTACCAGTATTGCTTCAAAAATCTATCCTCTGGTCCTTCTGCATTCTCCACTGTGTTCATTCTGTTCCAGCCACACTCATTGTCTCTCAGTTCCTCTGAGAGGAGAGATGAGAGCAGCATGTTGGATGCTTTTCTGCCTCAGTGCCTTTGCCCATGCTGTTCCTTTCCCTAACCGATAACCTTGTGGCTAACAGCTCTTCTGTTATGGCTTGTTTAAATGTCACCACCTTGGAGTGTCCTTTCTTGACTTGCAAGTCTCAAGAAAATCTCTCTTTCCTTTTTCATGAGCATCTTTTACAAGTTGTAATTATAGGATGTATTCAGCTGTCCTACCTGCCCTTCCTCACTTTCCTCCTTTAGAGTATAAACTCTGTGAGGACAAGGGCAGTGACTGAGTGGTTCACTGTTAGATTATCAGTGACTAAAACAATGTCTTGGGTGTGCTATATAATAGGAATTCATAACAAATATTTGTTGGAAGCTTGAATGAATGATGAATGAAGGATTCTTTCTAGGGAGTATCCAAGAGAACCAGGCAAAAGCTGAATGGCCATTTTTGACTTAGCCTTGGAAGTCACATAGCATTACTTCCACTGCATACTATTGGTTGGGTCAGTCGAGCTCAGATTCATGAGGAGGAGAATTAAGCTTTAATTCTTGATGTGTTGTGGCAATCTTTGGGAGACATAATCTGTCACCAGGACATTGTTTCTAGCTGGTACTTGATATCTTTTCTGAGAAATGGATACAGCGTTATTATAGGCATGTATACTACTGTCTAAAATCCCTGGATGACACTCGTGGAGGATGGAGAGGCAGAGATTCATACCCTGCTTCTGTCACTTACTAGAGAGAGCAAAAGAAAACCTATCAAAAAAATTTAAGCAGTTTCTTTATTCAGTCAGGCTTTCAACAAATGTGTTTTGAGTACTACTATGTGCCAAGACATTGACATTGTATTAGACACTGAGAATACAAGATTGAATTAGATAGCTTTTGCTCCTGTCCCCAAAACACACAGCCAGTAAGTGGAATCACTGGGACTCCCCACTCTTTCCCCTAACCTCACTTAAAAAAATTTTTTAAGGGGGCACCTGGGTGGCTCAGTGGGTTAAACCGCTGCCTTTGGCTCAGGTCATGATCTCAGGGTCCTGGGATCGAGTCCCGCATCGGGCTCTCTGCTCAGCCGGGAGCCTGTTTCTCTCTCTCTCTGTCTGCCTCTCCATCTGCTTGTGATTTCTCTCTGTCAAATAAATAAATAAAATCTTTAAAAAAAAAATTTTTTTTTTAAGACTTTGAGGCGCCTGGGTGGCTGAGTGGGTTAAAGCCTCCGCCTTCAGCTCAGGTCATGATCCCAGGGTCCTGGGATGGAGCCCCACATCGGGCTCTCTGCTCAGCAGGGAGCCTGCTTCCCTTCCTCTCTCTCTGCCTGCCTCTCTGCCTACCTGTGATCTCTGTCTGTCAAATAAATAAATAAAATATTTAAAAAAATTTTTTTAAGACTTTATTTTCTTAAAATAGTTTCACGTTTACAACTAAATTTGAGAGGGAGGTTCAGAGATTTCCCATATACCCCCTTCCCTCACTCATGAATAGTCTCCTCCTTTACCAATAGCACTTATAAGAATGGTACATTTTTTGCCAAAGGTGAAATTACATTGATACATTATAATCACACGAAGTCCATACTTTCCCTTAGAGTTCACTCTTTGTGTTGTATATTCTTGGGTTTAGACAAATATATAATGACATAGCTATCATTATATCATACAGAATATTTCACTGTCCTCACAAGGAAGGAAAGTGACAAGGTCTAATCCCTCTTAACCTCTGGCAACCATTGATCTTTTTATTGTCTCCATAGTTTTGCCTTCTCCAGAATGTCATATAGTTGGAATCATACAGTATGTAGCCTTTTATGATAGGCTTTTTTCACTTCATAATATGCATTTAAGTTTCATCCATGTCTTTTCATAGCTCAGTTCTTTTTAACACTGAATAATAGTCCATTGCCTGGATGTACTACAATTTATTCATCTATTGGAGGATATTTTGGGTTCTTCGAAGTTTTGGCAATTATGAATAAAGCTGCCTATAAATATCCTTTTGTAGGTTTTTGTGTGGATATACATTTTTACTTCCTTTGGATAAATACTAAGCAGTATGATTGCTAGATCACATGGTAAGAATATGTTTGGTTTTGAAGGAGACTGCAAAACTGTCTTCCAAAGTGGCTGTATACTCTTTTACATTCCCATCAGAAATATATTAGAGTTCTTGTTGCTCTACATCCTTATCAGCATTTGGTATTGTCAGTGTTTTAGATTTTGGCCACTCTAGTAATTGTGTAGTGGTATCTCATCATTGTTTTAATTTGCATTTCCCTGATGACTTATGATGTGAGGCATCTTTTCACATGCTTACTTGCATAAGCAAGGTGCCTGTTAAGGTCTTTGGGCCATTAAATTTTTTTAAATTTTTTATTTATTTACTTTTTTTTTTTTTTTTCTTTAAAGAGAGAGAGTGAGCTTTGTGCATATATGTGAACAGGGGTGGGGAGAGGGACAGAGGAAGAGGGAAAGATGGCATAGTGCTATTTCTAGGGAAATTTAAGCATTTCCTTCTTTTATTTTTTTTTAAAAAGATTTAATTTATTTATTTGACAGACAGAGATCACAAGTAGGCAGAGAGGCAGGCAGAGAGAGAGAGAGGAAGGGAAGTAGGCTCCCTGCTGAGCAGAGAGCCCGATGCGGGGCCACATGCCAGGACCCTGGGACCATGACCAGAGCCGAAGGCAGAAGGCTTTAACCCACTGAGCCACCCAGGCGCCCAGAAAGAAAGAATCTTAAGCAGACTCCATGCCCAGTGTGGAGACTGATCTCACTCTCCTGAGATCTTCAAGAATCAGATACTTAACTAACTGAGCCACCCAGGCGCCCCTACTGGGTTGTTTTATTCTGTTATCGTTGAATTTTAAGAGTTCTTTGTATATTTTAGTCAACATCCTTTATCAGATGTGTCTTTTGCAAATATTTTTTTCCCAATCTGTGGCTTTTTTTCTGTGATCAGTTGAGATAACTCACTACTGGTGGCTTGTCTTCTGATTCTTTTCATACTGTCTTTTGTAGAGCAGCAGTTTTAATTTTAATGAGGTTCAGCTTATCAGCTTTTTTTTTATGAGTCATATCTTTGATGTTGTAGATAAAAAAGCATCACTGTACTCAAGATCATGTAGGTTTTCTTCTGTGTTCTCTTCTAGGAGTTGTATACTTTTGTGTTTCATATGTAAGTCTGTGATCCATTTTCTGTTAATTTCTGTGAAAGATGTAAGGTCTGTATCTGATGATGATGATGATGATTTTGCATATGACTGCCTAGTTTTTCTGCACCATTTGTTGAAGAGACTGTCTTTGCTCCATTGTATTGCCTTTGCTCCTTGATCAGAGATCAATCAACTGTATTTATGTGGCTTTATTTCTGGCCTATCTCTTCTGTTCCATTGTTCTATTTGTCATTTTTTTCCACCAGTACTACACTGTCATGATTACTATAGTTTTGTAGTAAGTTTTGATGTCAGGTGGCATCAGTCCTACAACTACTGTGTTGTATTGGCTATTCTGGGTCTTTTGCCCTTCCATATAAACTTTAGAATCAATTTGTTGTTATCCATAGGATAACTTGCTGGGATTTTTCTTTGGATTGTATTGAATCTATAGATCAAGTTGGGGACAACCGACATCCTGACAATATTGAGTCTTTCTATCCAGTAATATGGAATATCCACTTATTTAGTTCTTTTATTACATTCATCAGACTTTGTAGTTTTCCTTAAGTAGGTCTTATATATATTTTGTTAGATTTATACCTAGATATTTCCTTTTTAGGGGTGCTGATGTAGATGGTATTGTATTTTTAATTTCAGATTCCACTTCCTCTTTGTTAATCTGCAGAAAAGCAGTTTACTTGTATTGTGCAACCTTGTTGTATCCTACAACCTTGCTGTTACTATATATTAGTTTCAGGAGTTTGTTGTTGTTGTTGTTCATTCTTTTGGATTTTCTGTGTAGATGATCATTTAATCTGTGAACAAAGTCAGTTTTATGTTTTCCTTCCCA
This sequence comes from Lontra canadensis, assembly GCF_010015895.1. Classification (NCBI taxonomy): domain Eukaryota; kingdom Metazoa; phylum Chordata; class Mammalia; order Carnivora; family Mustelidae; genus Lontra; species Lontra canadensis. The sequence continues at coordinate 25,007,350 of NW_022631001.1, forward strand.
ATCTGTATACCTTTGATTTCCTTTTTCTTGCCTTATTGCATTGTCAAGGACTTCTGGTATGATTTTGAAGATTTCTAGAGGGGACATCATTGCCTTGTTACTGATTTTAGTGGGAAAAGTTGGAATTTCTCACTATGCAGTGTTTAAGCTGTAGTTTTTTGTAGACAACATTTATTTATTTATTTATTTATTTATTTATTGACTGACAGAGTATGTGTGTGAGGGGTGGGGAGGGACAGAGGGAAAAAGAGAGAATCTTGAGTAGACTCCATGCCCAGTGTGGAGCCCAATAGGGGGCTCTACCTCATGACCCTGAGATCATGACCTGAGCCAAAATCAAGAGCCAGATGCTTAATTGACTGAGCCACCTAGGCACCCCATAGACAGCCTTTATTAAAGTTGAGACTGTTCCCCTATCTTAACTAGGTTATTGAAAATTTTTATCATGAATGGATATTGGATTTTGTTAAATGCTTCTTCTGCACCTGTTGATATGATCATGTAATTTTTCTTTTTAGTCTGTTGATATGATGGATTATCTTAATTGATTTTTGAATGTTGAACCACCCTTGCATACTTGGGACAAATCCCTCTTGGTCATGGTGTATAATTCTTTTTATACTCTTTAAGAATCCATTTGCTAGGGGTGCCTGGGTGGCTCAGTGGGTTAAAGCCTCTGCCTTCAGCTCAGGTCATGATTCCAGGGTCCTGGGATCGAGCCCCGCGTCGGGCTGTCAGCTCATCGGGGAGCCTGCTTCCTCCTCTCTCTGCCTGCTTCTCTGCCTACTTGTGATCTCTGTCTGTCAGATGGATGGATAGAATCTTTGAAAAAAAAACAAAAAAGAATCCATTTGCTAATATTTTGTTGAACATTTTTGCATCTGTGTTCATGAGAGAGATTGGTTTATATTTTTCTTTTCTTGTAATATCTCTGTCTAGTTTTGGTATTTGGGTAATGCTGGTCTTACAGAATGAGTTAGGAAGTATTCCCTCTGCCTCTATCCTCTGAAAGACATTGCAGAGAATTGATATAGTTGTTTCCTTAAATGTTTGGTAGAATTACCCCCATCCTGTGAATCCATCCTGGCCTGCTGCTTTCTGTTTTAGAAGATTATTGATTATTGATTTGATAGAGGTCTGTTCATATCATCTCTTTCTTCTGGTGTGTGTTTTGGCAGATGGTGTCCTTCAAGGAATTGGTTTTTTCATCTAGAGTTGTTTATAGTATTTTTCATTATCCTTTGAATTTCTGGGGGATCTGTAGTGATGTCCCCTCTTTCTTTCTTTCTTTTTTTTTTTTTTTTGAAAAGTTAAAAACTCCTTAATTTTTTATTCCTGGTACCACTACCACAATTTACAGGGCAATATACCTGATGTAATGAAAAGAAAAAGAAAAAGACAAAGCTACAACAGATAAAAGACCTCAGGAATGTACATCTAATTGACACTACATTGCATTAATCAATAGCTGCACTTTTTGCAAACTGTGGCTATGACAGTCCTGAACAAGAAGGGTTTCCTGTTTAAGCTGCAGTAACTTTTCTGACTATGGATCATCGTTCTTTCTGTGGCAGATTTTTACAGTTCCTCTAATGCATTTGGGACGACTGTCTCAAAGTAACCTGCAGCTTTCCTGACAACTCCTCGCTCTCCTGCTAAGAACTGTAGCCCTTTTCTTCTGAAAAAATTTTAGAACCTTCTACTACCATATCCACCACTTCCACCACCAGAGCCATAACCACCACCATAGGGACTGCCCAAGCTTCTTCCACCAAAACTGCCCCCCTTCATGGGTCCATAATTTGATTGCTGTTGTCCTCTATAATTTCCAAAATCATTATAGTTCCACCACCACCATAGTTACCTCCAAAATTTCCTCCTTCACTGTAACCATCATATCCTCCATCACCACCTCCATATCCACCTCCTTGGTTTCCATATCCTGGTCCACCACCACCATAGCCTCCTCTACTACTGTAACCAGGACCACCACCATAGTTGCCACCATCACCTCCTCTGTAACTACCTCTGCTGCCACCACCACCACCACCACCATAGCCTCCTCTTCCACCAAAGTTTCTACCACAGCCAAAGTTACCACCACCTCCAAAGTTTCCTCCACGACCCATGAAGTTGCCAGATCCACCTCCATGACCTCTTTGTGATCCAGCAGACTGCATTTCTTGTTTAGAAATGGCCTTTTTCACTTCACAATTATGCCCATTAATAGTGTGGTATTTCTGAACAACAATTTTATCAACTGTATCATGATCATCAAACGTTACAAAAGCAAATCCTCTCTTTTTTCCACTCTGCCTGTCTTCCATAACTTCTGTGGTTTCAATCTTGCCATACTTTTCAAAGTAGACTCTCAAATTATACTCTTCTGTATCTTCTTTAATACCACCAACAAAAATTTTCTTCACTGTTAGATGGGCACCAGGCTTTACAGAATCCTCTCTAGAAACAGCTCTCTTTGGTTCCACTACATGCCCATCAACCTTGTGTGGTTGGGCACACATTGCTGCATCCACCTCTTCAACACAAGAGTAAGTCACAAAACCAAAACCCCTGGAACGTTTTGTTTGGGGGTCTCTCATCACCACACAATCTGTAAGTTTACCCCATTTTTCAAAATCTTCTCTTAAACTATCATCTGTAGTTTCAAAGCTCAAACCACCAATAAACAGTTTTCTCAACTGCTCTGGTTCCTTTGGATCATGGCCCTCCATTTTGAGACCGGGATGTCCCCTCTTTCATTTCTGATATTAGTCTTTTGTGTCTTCTCTCTTTTTTTCTTAGTATCAGTTTTATTGATCTTTTTAAAGAACCAGCTTTTGGTTTCATTGATATTCTTTATTGATTTCCTGCTTTCAATTTTGGTGATTTCTGCTCTAATTCTTATTATTTCTTCTGATTATTTTGTATTTATTTTGCTCTTCTTTTTCTAGTGTCCTAAGACCCGCTGCCTTTTTTATAGGCGTTTACTATTAAGTTATGACCCATGCTGAAAGGAATGGTTCCAAATCTTCTAATACTGTAATTGACTCTAACATGAGCAATATATACTTCCTATATTATGTTGAAGTTTTAGTGTCTGCCTTCATGTTCAAAAACACTCAAGGTGATATTAGGTATTTCAGAAAAATTATTGGTATCCCTGAGCCAAAACCAAGTTTGTGCAGTATGTAAGATACTTACAAGTTGTTGTTTTTCCCTGATCTTCTTTAGGAACAGAAATATTTATTTCTGAAGAAATGTACCCTCAGAGAAATAATAATGGGCAGGCATAATCCATCATGACCTATATAATAAGACTTTTCCTTCCTAAATAAACTGTGTCTTTTAACTGTTAATATATAGCATCTATTTCTGTTGAATTTAGAAATCTATGAATTGAAATAGCAAAAAGAGCAATAGCCTGTAGTCATCAGGTAGCCTGGGTTCTAGACTACCTGCTTGAGGCATAAGGGTACAGAGATTGGGATGGACAGAGACTATTTACTACTCAGCTGCTTAAGAAAGAAAGGTATATGGGGTGCCTGGGTAGCTCAGGTGGTTCAGCATCTGACTCTTGATTTTGGCTCCAGTCATGATCTTGGGGTAATGGGATTGAGCCCCGTGTTGGGCACTGTGCTCAGTGTGGCACCTGCTTCTGCTTGGATTTCCCTCTCTCCCTCTCCTTCTGCCTTTAACCCTCCTCTCCCTCTCTCAAAAAAAAAAAAAAAGGAAAAAAAAAGTATGTGGACTCAGTGACCTTAAAGGTGCCTTACAATCTAAATGTTCTGCACCTGCATGTTCTTGTGTCTTCTAAGCTCCCATAGCAATCCGTATTTATTTTTTAAGTAATTTATTAGTATACTTGTAATTATTTATTCCATATTGATCTTCCCCACTGGGCAATAAACTCCATGAGGGCAGAAATCATGTGTTTATTCATTGCCAGGTACATGGAAGGCACTTAATAAATATTTCTGGATGAATGAATAAAGGGTTTTCTACCATGCAGACATTCTTACTCTTTAAAGTATCAGAGGCCCATTGATACATTCATAGACTCAGTAGACATTTACTGCTAGGCACAGACTCAGGTGGCTTTTCCCTGGCAAACACTAAACTACTTTCTTTCTCTGTGGATTTGCGTGTTCCAGGTTTCGGCAAGTTATTTAACCTTTCTTTGCCTCAATTTCTCATCACAAAGTGGGGACAGGAATATGATCAGGAAATATGATCAGTAATACGATCAGGAAAAGAGTTCATGTATAGGCTTTAGAATTGTGTCTGAAACAGAGTAAATGCTATGTATTGATTGTTGCTATGTTCTATTATGTTTAAAATTATTGCGATCCTATTTTGTTCCCTTTATAGCACTTAGCATAGGACTAAACACACGTCAGGCACATTCCTAGAATTTCCTAAGGCTCCACTATGTGCAGGCACTGTTTTAAGAGATGTTCAGTATGAATGAAAATACTGTCCCTGCTCTCAAACCATTCACAATCTCATGGCAGAGCTAGATATATGGAGTATATAAGTATACAAATATATATATAAACATACACATATATATACACATATTTATTCCATATTGCTCTTCCCCACTGGGCAATAAACTCCATGAAGGCAGGAATCCTGTCTGTATATTATATGTGAATATATGTATATTTATATATATATAAGGATAATAAAGTGGGGTTAGTGCTACTACTGGGTGTTATATGTAAATAATCATGGAACACTACATCAAAAACTAATGATGTACTGTATGGTGACTAACATAACAAAGAAAGTGGGATTAGTGCTATATTAGAAGTAAATACAGTATGGTATAGGAGCAGAAAGGAAGGAGAAATTCACTTTGAATGACTGCAGTGTTCTTCACATTTATCTCATTTAATTATCAGGCCAGCTCTGTGAGTTCGAGATTCTTAGTCACACTATTATGAATGTGGAATCTAATGGTCAGTGTTAAATAACTTGCCCACAGTTAGGTAGATAATAAATAGTTGCTGGGACTTAAACCTGAATCTGACCAGTTGGAAAAACTACTTGTACTATTTCTTTCTTTCTTTTTTTTTTTTTTTAAGATTTTATTTATTTATTTGACAGAGAGAGAGATCACAAGTAGGTAGAGAGGCAGGCAGAGAGAGAGGGGGAAGCAGGCTCCCTGCTGAGCAGAGCCCAATGCGGGGCTCAATCTCAGGACCCTGGGATCATGACCCTAGTCGAAAGCAGAGGCTTAACCCACTGAGCCACCCAGGTGCCCAAAAACTGTTTGTACTATTTCTGATGCTTAGAAAAAGAATTTGTTGCTATTTCTCTGAAATTTGTAAGTACTACAAAGCAAAAACTGTGTTTTTGGCTCAAAGGACTTGAGATGCAGTACATATTTTGAAAAAATTCAACATCTGAAATTCAACATTCTGTTGCTCCCGTTATCTGCTCTGGCAAGAGAAAATTTGATTACTGGGAAGGCTGTAGATGTGGCTCCAGCTTTGGGCAGGATGGGCTGTGCCCCATTTGACTTTATGCATTGTCTGTCCCACGAGGCTCCTGACTGGTACTTCTTCTCTAGGCAGCAAGGCTCCTTTGTGTTGGCAGGGACCTTGGGACCTGAATGAAGAGTTAATGCAGAGCTTTCTGTGAATGAGAAGTGTCTCTGCGATTAGCTATGACCTCCTAGCAGCAGATAATTTCGTCATTTGGCTTCAATTTTCCCACCATCCCTTTGAGGTTCCATTGGATCTGCCCATCACAGAACAGCTTCCATTGAATCCAGCATTTTGTTTCTGGTTACATTAGGCATGATCATACTGCCCTTTTGGCTCATTTCATGAATGGGCTAGCACTGTGGTTATTTCCCACTAAATAGCTAAGCTGGGAGGGCCTTAAAAAACCCTGATTAACCCCTGCTCATACTGAAGAGCAAGAAAGCTGAAACCCAATAAAGGGAAGATATTTACCCAGGTTCCACAGATTTTGTGGCAGTGGTAAGACCAAGACTCTAATGTCTTAATTCCAGGCCAGTTTCCTCCCCTGCTAGATTCTGCTACCTTCTGTTTTCTCACATAGAATCATAAGCTCTTATGGCAGAGATCATGCCTTTTGTACCTTTATATTCCCAAGTTAACTAGGTATACTCAGATTTGTTATTATCTGGTTTTACATGTGGAGAATGTGTTGCCTAGTGGGAAGAAATAGGTAGGCCTGGATGGGGATCTTGGCTAGGAGTCAGTGGAGCTGGGATTCTAACTCACATATTCTGAGCCCAAGTTGTGCTGTCTTTTTTCTAGTAAACTATAACCAGATTGGTATGCTTTTGATGGGGGAAAAATGATCCAGACGGAGAGCCAAGCCCCAGAGGCAGTGAGTGTTGGAGAGAAGCAACTAGACTGATGTGGCCAGAGCGCAGGTTGGATTAAGGGAAGGGAACTCGGAGGAGGGCAGCAAGAAACACTGAGGAAAAAAAGGTGGAAAAGGTTTGGAGCTGAAGGGACAGATCACTTTATTTTATTTATTTGTCTATTTGTCTTTCAGTTTCTAAGTTAATTTTTTCAGAATTTTGTGTTTGTTTCCTGAATCAATAAGTACTGTGCAAAACAATGTAAAATGGCTGTCATTTTTCTCTCCCCTGTTCCCCCCACCTGGGGACAATCCCCTGAGCCACTTAACTCAGGGGTTCTCCTGATTTAGTTCAGCAAATGAGATTGAGTGACGCTATAGCCGTTGAGTAGGACAGATCATGTTAATAAGTGCTATTTATTTATTTATTTATTTTAAAGATTTTATTTACTAATTTGACGGACAGAGATCACAAGTAGGCGGAGAGGCAGGCAGAGAGAGAGAGAGAGAGGAGGAAGTGGGCTCCCCGTTGAGCAGAGAGCCTGATGTGGGGCTCAATTCAGGGCTCGTTCCCAGGGACCTTGAGTCCATGACCTGAGCTGAAGGCAGAGGCTTTAACCCACTGAGCCACCAAGGTGCCCGTAATACATGCTTTTTAAAGAAAGCCTCCTGGAGTTGGGAGCTGGGCCTGAAGGGTGGTTAGGGTTTGAATTTACAGGGATGGCACAGGATTTGTGGAGAAACGTGTATATATATATACCTCTCTTCCTCTTCAAAGTTGGAAAGCCAAGCCCCTGTGTAATTTGCTTAGAGCATTGTTGAGGAGAGGGTACTTCTAGAGAGTGGAGGTTGGGGCTAGGTTTTAGAAAGCACAAAATTCTAGATTTGAGGATTTAATTTTTATTTCCATCAGTATCACTGTAGATGTGTTCCCTCTACAACGATGAGCTGTGGAAACCCTGGACAGCAGCTGGGTAATGAACTCTGCCTTATTACTCTTTATAAACTGGGACTTTGTTTTAGACATTTCACTTTGGATGAACTCACTATATGCAGATCTTGTTGTTCTTGAGCAGCCTCAAAGGTCCACGACCTGTTGTAATTCATCATTTTCTTGAGGTGAGCATTTGAAAAGCATTTGATGAACTAGTGGTAGGTGAGAGTGATTTACTTAGCTAAGGAATGTCTCCTACTTACAGTTAGTAAGTACATAACTTACTATACATACATAAATTTGGGAATTCTTGCATACATACATAAATTTGGGAATTCTTAAACTATCTTGAGATTTCTCCACAAATTACAAGGTTTTTAATATATTCCCTTCCTACATTTTATACTTGAGTCCATAATCAGCCTAGTCTTGTGTTCTGATCCCAGCTCGACTCCTTGACTTGATTGTGTGACCATGGATAAGCCTCTTTCCTTTAGTTCTTGCATCCATAGTAACACTGATGATGAGCTGGATAACCTCCAAAGGCTGTTTAGGTTCTGATACTTTAGGACTCTGTGTGGAACACAGATCAGCCTTTTCTTTGACACTCTTCATATACACAGATCATAAAGTACTAAAACGTAATTATATCATAGTGACTGTACACATATTGGCTTATTCAACACATGCACATGAAACATTGTTACGTAATCATGCTGCACTGGCTTTTTTGAGTAATTTTGTTGTGTCCTGTTCTTTTTATGTCTCTGCTGCCTTCATACTCTGGCTGTGCCTTCTGTCATCCTACAGAGCAGGTCACAGACCCAAAGACATCACCGTGTTCTAGTAGTATCTGGGAAAAAAAAAAAAACCCAAACCACATTTTAAATTGAACCAGCTGCTTCAATTTAACCTGGCCTTCCTGGCAGCTGCAGATTATCAATTTCTGTGCAGGCAGCCTGCAGAGCCAGAAGGAGGAGACATGGCAATTTTGTCCTAACTTGATGGAAAAACCTCAAGCCTCACCTTTTCTGTCAGTTGCAAGTATATAGCTTGCATTTCCACTCCTGCTTTACTGCTGTATTAAAGATTTGTGGAAGGAGGCCAAAAATGCAAAAAAGAGAACTATAGGAAACTATATTTACAAAATGTGGTTTAAGACAATTGCCGTTGGACATGTTTTCTCCTCATTTTTATTAATTTGCTCCATAGTTTTGGATATGAATAATTATCATTAGGCATTCCAGACATTTCATAGCACTTAGAGTTTAGAGCCCCCCCCTTATATAACACGCCTTTCTAAACAACCTGGAGATGATACTTACTATGAGTATTTGCTTTTTATTGAGTACTTACTGTGTGCCTGACACTGTGCTGAATCCTTTACATGTATTATTTCACTTAACTCTTGTATCAGCTGTAAAAGTAGTGTTATCACCATTTGAAACAGATGAAGACGCTAAGACCCAAAGAGAGTAAGGTGCCCAAGATCACACAGTTAATATGTGATGGAGCTCTGATTGGAATTAACCTAGTAGTACCTGGCCAGACAGCCAGTTCTGTAAACTTCTGTGAGATGGCATTGTATGTGTCTTTACTTACAGATGAACAAGCTGACTGGAGAGGTTATAACTTGCCAGTAATCATATGATAGGTATGTGGTAGATATAGGACCTGAATTTTGATTATTTGATTTGGAGCTCATGTCCCAATTGGTTTTTACTTATGTTTATTTTAAACTGTTTTATTTTATATGTGTGTGTGTGTGTGTGTAATATATATGTGTGTGTGTGTGTGTTTGTGAGAGGGAGAGGGTGGAGGAAGATGGAGAGGGAGAGAGGGAATCTTAAGCAGGCTCTATGCCCTGCACTTGAGTCCAGTTTGGGGCTTGATCTCACAACCCTGAGATAATGACCTGAGCCAAAATCAAGAGCCAGGTGCTTAGCTGACAGAGCCTAGCAGGCTCCCCTTATTTTTGTATCTTAATAAGATGAACCACTTCACATTCTTTTGGATTAGTCTTGGTATGGATTATAAATAAATTATGAAAAGGTCTTATTGGGGATGCAAAGAAAAATAAGGTGTTAGGTCTGTTCTCAGGGAACTAATGGTTGGTTGTAAGGAAAAGACATTTATAGAACTAGAAGCATTCTCACTTATTTAGTAAGTGGAGGGAAACCCCCTAAATGAGCTCAGGCTGTGAGTCATTTAAAGGAGAGAATAGAAATGTGTGCTACAGTTTAATAGGGAGAGTTTTGTTGTTGTTGTTGTTCCTTTGGGAAGGATTGTTAAGTATAGAATTTGATAATTAAAGATCCACAACCCTCTTAAGTGTGATTAGAAAAAAAAGAAAACTGGGCACCTGGGTGGCTCAGTCAGTTAAGCGACTGACTCTTGGTTTCAACTCAGGTCATGATCTCCTGGTTCTGGGATCCAGCCTTGTGTCGGTCTCCGTGCTCAGCATGGAAACTACTTCAGATTCTCTCTCTCTGCCCCTCCCCCAGCTCGTGTGCATGCACGCACGTGCACACACACACACGCACTCTCTCTCTCTCTCTCTCTCTGTCTCTCTCTCAAATAAATAAATAAACCTTAAAAAGAAAAGAATAAAAACAAAACTACAGAATTCTGGAGCCAAGTTTTGTTTTTAGTAGGAATGTTTGTATATATGAGTGGGGTCATTTAGTATATTTGTGTTTTCTATGCCTTGCTTACATAAATGTTAATTGAATGAATGAATTTTGGGTCTGAAGGTTTAGCGGTACTATGTCATTATTATGACTAATGTATTATAAAGGGCTAAAATGGAACCTTTAAAGAACATCTAGTCTAACCTCTACTTCTAACTGATGAAGGACCTGGGGCCCAGGAAGCAGAAGTGACTTCTAGTAAGTTTTAGAGGACTGGGATCCACTCCTCCTGGCAGCAATAATGATTTTCTGTAATAAATTTCCAATGTTTTCACAGAGATTTCATGAGCATAGCTAGAACATACAGAGAAAATATTCTTGAAAGTATTTTGACTCACTGACTTCTTTACAGGTAAAGTGAGGACATGGAGGTTTGGATTTTTTCTCCGTTCTATAGACCTTGTGTACCAAGTTTAGATTACAAAGGTTCAGTAGGTTGAACCTAACTTTTGATCATCGTTTTCCCACAGTGCACATCTAGCAGAGTTTTTTTCCCTCAAAGGCCTGGCTGGAAGCAGTGGCCTTTATCTCTGATGTATAATTTACCTCTCTTTCCTGGTGTTTGAGGCTTGTTGGTCTTGATAAATGCCTGTTTTCTATGCACAGCCTGCAGTTAACATGGGGAGCTCCTGGTGTGGAGCTGTTCAGGAAGCGGTGGGTGAGAGTGCATGTGAAGTGGGCAGCGTGGCTTAATGGCCTGTACCCACGAGCAATGCATTAACTCAAAGAGCTTGTCTAGTCTGAATGAATCTATCAATCTCATAGCCAGAAGGGGAAACCGATGTGAAGGATGCATTGCTATTATTTCACTGCAGAAAGGAATAGAGGTCAAACAGGGTTCAGTAGTGGAGAAGGAATTAGAGTCCATCAGTTCCGAATTTGACTCTAGGCTCAGTCATTTATAAGCCATGTGGTCTTGCATGTCTTCCTTAGTCTGAAGCTCTGTTCTCCCATCTATAAAATGGTGTTGGTAATACTAAGCACCTCACAGGGGGATGAAATTCTTCCTGAGATACCTGCATGGCATGTTTTCTTCCTCTTTTAAGTCTTTTCTCAGGTATCACCCTCTCAGTGAGGCTTCCCTAACTATCCTTTTAATAATTGTAACCCCTATCCTGGGACTCCCTGTTCCCTAACCCTGCTTTATTTTTCTGCCATACCTCTAATTGGTCATATTTTTGCTATTTGTTAATCTTGTTGCTCCCCACTCATAATAATAACAACAAAATATATCAATAATAGTAACAGCTAGTTCTTATATGTTGGGTAATGTTCTAAGCACTCAACATGTGTTAACTAATTTAATCCTTATAGAAATCTTGTTAGGTGGTAGTACTATTGTCATCTCCATATTATAGATTAAAAATTGAGGCATGAGGACACTAAGTGATTTTTAAAAAACATGTAGCTGGTTACCAGTCATAATCAACCTAGGCTCTCTGGCTTCAGTCCTTGCTTCTAACCACAATAGAACATAAGCTTCTTGAGGACAGGGGTGTTTTTTTATTCAGTGCTGTTTCCTTAGCACCTAGAGGAGTACTTGGTACATAGTAAGCAATGACTATTTTTGAATGAATGAATGAATATACTTTGATAATAAGTGAGAAAAAAGTTAAAATGGAGTTATTTTATTACTGTGGCCCCTCTTTATCTTGTAGGGTCCTAACAACTACTCTAGACCTGTGCTCTTCAGTCTGGTTGCTAACTGCCACATGTCAGGTGTTCAGTTGCCACATGTGGCTAATAGCTCCTATATTGAACATTGTAGATGTAGAACATTTCTCTTACTGTAGAATGTTCAGTTTGGATACTGCTTCTCTAGTACCTCCAGGGTGCCCAGAGTAGAGGGCAAAGAGAGTGAGGCCTGAGCTAGTGATGAGAAAAGAGGGGGGTGGGGTGGCTAATGGAGGGCCCCGGATACTGAAATAAAGTTTGGCCCTTATTTTTGAACCGGTGGTTTCTGAATTTGACCATCTATCAGAAATATCTAGGGGAAGCTTATTTAGCATTCTGAGTCTCAGGTGGTCTGAATTAGTAGTTTTGGTGTGGGACCTAAGTGTGTGTGTGTGTGTGTGTGTGTGTGTGTGTGTGTGTGTGTAGGGGGGTAACTTAACTATTTTTAAGTGTGCAGTCCAGTAGCATTAACTATATGTACCTTGTACAACAGATCTCTAGTACTTTTCCTTTTGCATAACTGAAACTATACCTGTTAAATAGCAGCTCCATAGCCCTCAAAGCCCCTGGCAACTACCATTCTACTTTCTAAGAGTTTTACTCTTTAGATACTAAATATAAATGGAGTTACACGTTATCTGTCTTTTTGTTTCTGGCTTATTTAGAATAATGTCTTCAGGATTATCCATTTTGTAGCATATGACAGGATTTTTTTCTTTTTTAAGACTTAATAATATATTGCATATATATACCCCATTTTATTTAACCATTCATCTGTCAGTGGACATTTAGGTTGCTTCTCCCTCTTGGCTATTGTGAATAATGCTGCGGTGAACATGGTTATGCAAATATCTCTGTAATATCCCGTTTTTAGTTCTTTTGGATCTAGACCCAGAAGTGGAATTGCTGGATTATATAATAATTCTATTTTTAACTTTTTGAGGAACTTCCATACTGTTTTCCATAGCAGCTGTACCATTTTACATTCTCACAAACAGTGCACAAGGGTTCCAGTTTCTCTGCATCTTTGCCAACCCTGGTTATTTTCTGTTGTTGTTTTTTTTTTTATTTTAATTTTTTTTTTTTTTTAATAGCGGCCATTCTAACAGATGTGAGGTGGTATCTCATTGTGGTTTTAATTTGCACTTCCCTGGTAATTAGGGATGTTGAGCATCTTTTCATATGAGGATTGGCCATTTGTGTATCTTCTTTGGAGAAATGTCTATTCAGGTTCCTTGCCAATTTTTAAATCAAATTATTTGTAGAACTGTTTTAAATAAGTACCCCGGGTAATTCTGATGGAGGGTGGTAGTGAGTGGGCCAGCAGCTGTGATGGAGAGTGAGGGGACTTGGCTCACTCAAGCTACATTATTCTCAATTGGATTATTCTTGGCATCACATGCTGTCTCCAATTTGATTTTTTATTATGTCTATACCATTAAGCCTCAAATTAGACAGGTGCTTCCCTGGGGAGAAACTTTGCTATGTCCTGAAATTACCCTCTCTTCCATTTCCTGAGCCTTTAGCTTCTAATACAATCTCTTTCCTTTTCGTCAGGCATGATTTTTCAGGGTTGGTGCTGCTGGGCAGGAATCTCTCCATTGCTCCTGTCTTCCATTCCGCTCCTCCTCCCCTGCGCCAAGTATCTTTAGCTTCATCAAACAAAACTCTTCCTGATCCTGCACCCAGGCCGGTAGTCCAGGGCTTCCTGGGGCCTTTGCATCAAACAGGGATGGTTCTATCTTGGTTTTCTGAGCCTTTCTGTCCTGAGACAAAGGACTTGGCCTGATACTCAGAGTCTCAACTATTTTGAATACAGCAGTTCCTGATTGAGTCTCAGACCTCCCATTGCAAGGGCCTAGTAGTCTTTGAACTAAACAGTAAGCAGAGAAGATTGCTTGTGCTTCAGGTAGAAAAACAGCCTAATTGCCATTCTTCTGGTTTGGGGAGTCTAGAAGCCGGAGGTCCAGTCCTGAATCTGTTACTGACTTGTTATGTAACTTTGAGGAAGTCATTCAGTCTCTGTTTTCTCTGTAGCAAAATGCAGGGCTTGAATTAAATATTCAAGGTCCTGCCAAGCTCCTACACTTTTAGGTCCTTTTCTGTTAATTAAACTGTGTAGTACTGGTATGCTTGATCCTCTGTTAGTTATTGGGAACTACATAGCTTAACAACATTGCCTCTCCTTTCACAAAGCTTCGAGCCCAGGAGGGAAACACTTCTGTGAACAACCGGGTCTAATTTGAAGCAGGTCTAGAATGGGACTATCACCAGGAATGTTTGAACAGAACACAGTGATTAGTTCTAGCTGGAAGGATCTAGGAAGCTTCAAGCAGGACAGAGTGTTTAAGCCTTTGGTGCTGTCTTCACTTCTGTTATTCTTTCTTTTCCCCATCCCCATGAGTCCCCAGGCCCTTTCCCTTCTTAAAATTTGCTACAGTTTTCATGGCAAATCACATTACTCTTTAAAAAACAAACAAACAAACAACCTAAACCCATAGTCGTAAAAATCCTTTCCTCCCTTGTCCAAACTCTTGCAATAGTTGCATAGGTGTACAGGTTCCATGTAAAATTCCTTTAGCTTTCCTTTTATATAAATTGGAACTAAGAGTTCAAGTGGCTTCTCTCATTTTGTCTGCCATCAGGATTTTTTTTTTTTAAGATTTTATTTATTTATTTGACAGAGATCACAAGTAGAGAGGCAGGCAGAGAGAGAGAGGGAAGCAGGCTCCCTGCTGAGCAGAGAGCCTGATGTGGGACTTGATCCCAGGACCCTGAGATCATGACCTGAGCCGAAGGCAGCGGCTTAACCCACTGAGCCACCCAGGCACCCTGCCATCAGGATTTTAAGCTTTGAGTGTTTGGGTCTTATTTTTGCTGCTACACTATGAGTACCATGAGGACAAACAATATATCTTATTCTTTCATCATCTATACCTCTTCCAAGAGATTTACATAACAAATAACCCAGCGTAGAGAGTCATTAGATGTGTGCTTATTATTTTTTTTTAATTTTAGGTTGTTTTTTTTTTTTTTTTTTTAGATCTTATTTATTTATTTGACAGGCAGAGAGGCAGGCAGAGAGAGAAGGAAGCAGGCTCCCTGCTGAGCAGAGAGCCCGATTCAGGGCTCGATCCCAGGACACTGATCCCAGGACCCTGAGATTATGACCTGAGCCGAAGGCAGAGGCTTTAACCCACTGAGCCAGCCAGGTGCCCCAGATGTGTGCTTATTTTAAACTGAGTCTCTTGGGTCACCTGGGTGGCTCAGTGGGTTAAGCCTCTGTCTTCAGGCTCAGGTCATGATCTCAGGGTCCTGGGATAGAGCCCTGCATCAGGCTCTCTGCTGAGGAGGGACCCTGCTTCCCCACTGCCCTCTTTGCCTGCCTGTCTGCCTACTTGTGATCTCTTGTCTGTCAAATAAATAAATAAAATCATAAAAAAAAAAATAAACTGAATCTCTTAACTCTGATATGGATGTCATACTTGGTTATTTATTCCAGATGTGCTGTTACTAAGTGATAAATTTAAACATGTAACATGGTTGTTTTTTGGTCAATCTGATCCTTCTTTCTTGCTTCAATCTTCTTGGCTCTAAGAGGGAGAGTGAATGTTATGACAGGAACTAAGGAACACTGGGTTTAGAGTGTGAGGAATCAGGGTAAAATCTAGGTGAGTTTGTAAGTGGAGGCTAATCCCAGTCTGATTCTACACTGAATTATTAGATGACAGCAGAAATCCCTTGAAAAGTAAAAAAATTTATCTTTTAATTTTTTTTTGGCTTTTAGCATTTTTAATTAACAAACATTCACAAAGTACTTCTTGTGTGCTAAGTCCTGTGTTAGAGGAATAGAAAGAAGAGTAAGATACGGCCTTTGCCCTCCAAAAACACTATATGGTAATTTGGCAGGCAAGTATGAACACAAAGGAATAAAAGGAAGTAGACAAAGGAAGTGAGGAGGGACGAGGAATTGGGCAAAATGCTTGAATTTGGGATTTGCCAGGTAATGGGATTCAATTTGGGAGCTTGGCTTGCCTTCTGAGGGTCCCATCTATGAGGTCTTTTCTCAGAGTACACCTGGGGTAAAGGATCTGCATCGCACATATAATATGAAAGTGAAGAGAGAGTCAGTGTTCAGTCCATTATCATTTTTATATAACAACACTGTCACACAGGAGAAAGAATAGGGAACTTGAGTTCACATCTCTGGTCTGTCACTAAAAGGGTATGCGTCCTTGAGCATGTTGCATAGTATTGCCGAAAGATTAATTTTGTTTAAAAAAATAAGAGAATAAATGCCTCACGTAATTGTTCAGTTCAGTTTGATAAACATTTATGGGAGTCCACTCAGTGCTAACTGGATTCTGAGGTTGCAGAAGTGAAAGGACAGTTTCCCAGGAACTCTTAATTTAGTGGGAAGAATTGTGTCATGTGAGAGTGTGAAATAGAAGCCATTTAAGAGGATCTCTTGAAAAAGTGCTCTATAAACATGAAGGCTTCCACCACAGATGACCATTCATAAGGCTACTTCCCACTAGAACAGTATTACTCTAAGTAATGTCTGATCAGATCTCCTTTCCTTTTTTGGGAGGGGTGTGTGTGTATGTTTTATCAATCCCGAAAGCTCAGGATTGCCAAAAGGAGTAAGTATAAGTAAGTATTATAATATCAGTCAGGTCGTCTGGATGAATTAACATCTGACACACAGTAGGCAATGACTAATGGAAGCTTTCACTATCCCTAATCTGTGTGTCATCTGAGTTTCAGAACAAGGGGAAATCTTTCAAATTAACTGCCATGTTCTCGGCAGTGTTCTAGGCATTAGGGGTACAACAATGAACAAAACAGATGCAAACATTTACCATGAGGGAGCTTACATTTTTGGGGGGAAGACAAATAACAAGATAAAAGTTAATAAGATGAAATATTAAGTGTGGCAGACGAGTGGGAAGGAGGAAAAATAAAGCGAAGAATGGAGAACTGTAGTGAAGGTTTGAACTTTATTTATTTACCTTTAAAGATTTTTTACTAGAGAGCGTACACACACAAGCAGGGGGAATGAGCAGAAGGAGAGGGAGAAGCAGGCTCCCTGCTGAGCAGGGAACCCCTCCAACATGGGGCTCCATCCCAGGACCCCACAATCATGAGCCAAGCTGAAGGCAGATGCCCACCCGACTGAGCCACCCAGGTAGTTCCACGTTTCAATTTTTTTTTTTAAGATTTTATTTATTTACTCAACAGAGAGAGACCACAAGTAGGCAAAGAGGCAAGCAGAGAGAGAGAGGAGGAAGCAGGCTCCCTGCAGAGCAGAGAGCCCAATGTGGGTCTTGATCCCAGGACCCCGAGATCATGACCTGAGCTGAAGGCAGAGGCTTAACCACTGAGCCACCCAGGTGCCCCACAACGTTTCAGTTTTTAAATAAAGAGCCAAAGAAGGCCTCATGTGAGAATGTGACTTTTGATGAAGACCTGAAGAAGATGAGAGAATGAGTTGGAGGAAGAGCATTCCAGAAAAAGGGAACAACAAGTGCCAAGGCTCTGAAGCCAGACCTGGTATGTTTCAAGAACTAGCAGGAGGCCAGGGTGGCTGAAATGAAGTGGTCAAAGGGGAGAGTAATAGAAGAGGTGAGAAGATTGTGATGTGAACAGATCTTGTTGGGTCTTCTAGATCTTAGGAATGACTAGCTTTTCCATGGAGTAATATGGGAAGTCATTGATGAGAAGAGTTACCTGATACAGTTTTTTTCATATATTTTCATAGACTCATTCTGACTATTGTGTCGAGAATAGATGGAAGAACGGATAGATTCCAAAGCAGGGAGACCAGTTAGGAGGCAGTTATATCAATCCTGGTGAGAGACATTGGTGGCTTAAATTAAGGTGGTAGAAGTGGGAGTAGTGAGAATTGATTTTTCAGGTAGAACTGAAAAAGATTTTCTGTTGGACTAGTTGTGAGGTATAAGAAAAAGAGAAGTGAAGAGTAACTCCAAAATTTTGACCTTTGCTCTTAAAAGGATAGAGTTGCCATTAACTGAACTGGGAAAAGACTTCAGGGAAACAAATTTCAGGGGAGAGGGTGAGAGGATATAAAAATTTAGATGGTATTTGCATTCATGAGATTAGATGAAGTGACCTTGGTCATGCATAAAGTTACAAAAGAGAAAAGGCACAAGACTTGAGCCTCGGTTACCATGAAGTTTAGATACTGAGAATAAGCTGCCAGAATAATGGGGAAAGAAACCAAAACAAAACTCCACCAAAACTCAGTAAGTATATGACTGGAAGCCAAATGAAGAGAGTGTTTAAAAGAGGGGAGAAAGTGATCAACTGGGTCACATTCTGCTAGCATATCAAGGAAGATGGTGGAGGTGACTGATAAGAACAGCAGTTGTGGTGTTATGGTGGGAATGAAAATCTGATAGGTATGGGTTCAAAAGAATGAGAGGAAAAATGAGAAAAAGCAAATATAAATAGCTCTTTCTAGAAGCTTTGTTGTGAAGCAAAGTAGAGAAATAGATTGGTAGCTGGCCTGTTAGATGAAATAAAGAAAGGGTTTTTGTTATTTTTTTAAATTTATTTTTTTAGGCAAGACAAAGGAACAAATGCTAAAAGGAATAATCCTGAAGAAAGGGGAAAATCTGATAATGTGGGAGAAAGAGGAGGGAAATAACTAGAGTAATGTCATTTGTGTTTGGTGAGGGGATAGAATCTGATGTATCTATGGAGGGTTGGAGAGGTCTTGGTCCCCATGGTAAAAGGGAAGAAGTTAGAGTGTATGTGCACAGATGCAGTTTGGTAGGTAAATGTAGGAGCGTGTGAAAGTTCTCATTTGGGTGATTGATTTTGTTCAGACAAATAAGGAAAATCACTAGATGACAGAATAACTCCCAAGGTTAGGAGCAAAGAAAGCATGAGATAGGATTATAAATAGTCTTGGCAAATACAGGATGATTGTCTATTTTGAGCCTACATGAAAATGATGATCAAAAGTTTAAAGTTTGACTTTAATGAACAGAGTCATGTATGTTTTCTTCCTCCCAAGATCTGTGCCAATGTAGGCAGAAAGTAGATGATGAATTTCATTTAACCAGGGCTGTGTCTTAATCAAATTAGTGTTAATACGGGTGATAGAGGGCCAATGGAGTGATTATAAAAATTGACCAAGGAATTTAAACTAGCCAGGATTAGGAGGGGAGTGAGGGTGTGAGGAAGGTGGTAGAAATTAAATGCAGGTAGCATCAGTAGATTCAATGTCCTGATAAGCTGAAGGATTGTTAAAGATGGAGTAACTATAGTGAGTGAACTAGAAAGATAAGAGGTACTGATTGGAGAATGAGAAATTTGGAATTAAGATTATAGAAGATAGACAGTTGTTGGTATTGATAAGGTCAAAAGTATAACCGTGGGAATGAGATGCTGAAACTCAAGGTGGAATTGAAGATAACAGAGAAGAGGAGGTCAAGTAACAGGGAGGACAGTATGTTGTAACTACTATTTATATAGTTATTGAAATTACCAAGACTTATGGCAAGAATGGTATTGGAGAGAATAACAGTTTACTAGGAACCACAATCTTTAAGGCATAAGTGGCAATAACAGCTATAAGTTCAAGCTCAGTGGTAGATGGTAAGTGAGAGAAAAAACAGCCCCATTTGCTAGGGCTGCTGAAGATACATTGTCAGGGACTGCCACATTTCACTTAGAGAAAGAAGGCAAGGGAGACATTAACAGAAGATATTGACAATACAGAGATTTGCTGACTTTGAGATCCAAAGGGTACAGTAGAAAAAGTTAGGAAGGGAGAGAGATGAGGGTTAGAAAATACAACGTGCAGAGCCTCCTAGGAGTGAAGTCTGGGAGATGAGGAACGGCCTGGGGTTCCTGGCAGTGGGGGTGGGTGCAGCAGCTAATGACAATTCCAATTGAGGAGGAGGTGGTCTTTTCTAATTGTTTGTAGTAACATTATTCACATTGGTCTTCCAATGAGATTTGGAATAAGATATGATTTTGCTGGGTAAAAAAAAAAATCCATGTGGATAATATAAATTTATTTGCAAATATTAAAAACATACTACTTTGGAATAAGAAACATTTATATATGTTTTATAAAGACCAGACAGATGCACACTTACTATCCTGCAAGAACATACGTTTGGCGATACCAAAGCACATCAGTATCTTGTTCTTAGTTTCTTTATTGAAACCACTTTGTCTTTTTTACTAAGACATTTTGCTTCCTAAGGGACATGATGGAATGAAGCAGGTTGCTTCATTTGAATGATCTATTCAGGAATTAGTTGTTCCAGATTACAAATCAATTTGGAAATCCCAGTGGCACTTGAGAGAAGAAAAAATCCGGCAGTGAGCTTTTGATTTTATCTTGAAAGGCTAATAAGTGGTGGTCAGACTTATAGTTTGTGATCATCTTTATCTAAAACAGAAAGTCTGTAATGTTTTAAAACCATGTTTTCATGCTATAACATAGATAAACCTTGACGACATTATGCTAAGTGAAATAAGCCAGTCATAAGGGATATGTATGATTCCTCTTAAATGAGGTTCCTGGAATAGTTAAATTCATAGAGACAGAAAGTAGAATGTGGGGAGGAGAAAAGGGGGAGTTAGTCTTTAATAAGTACAGAGTTTCAATTGAGGAAGATGAAAAAGTTCTGGAGATGGATGGTGGTAATAGTTGCACAACACTGTGCAGGTACTTTGTGCCTCAGAACTGTATACTTAAAATGGTAAATTTTACGATATCTATTTCAGGACCATAAACAAAAGAAGCTCCTGTGTTTTGAGTGTCTAGTGCCTACAAAGCTACTTGCCTAAACTTAATTGACCATTCTTATGTTGAATTACAAATAATGAACCCCGCTTTTCCCAATACCTTATGTTTCTGTACTACTCTATAGTTAAGTAAATGTTTTCGTATCTGATTCAGAACATCCTTGAGAAGTAGGTAGACAGAAATAGATAAGGAAACAGATTCTAAGAGACTTGCTACTGGTAGGTCAGAGAGAGAGAGGTCAGTGCCTAGTTCAGCATGGTCCAGTTCCAGAGCTTCCAAAGCCATAAATGAGGGGGTTTAAAACTTAAAAGTGGGGGGCTTTCTCTGAAGCAATATAGTTCCCTCAGCAGAGAGTCCATCCCTTTATTAGAGCTCAGAGGCGGAACAGTTGAGATCTACATTCTTAACTTGCACATTCTGCCTGGTTTGTATCCAGATCTTCAGCAAGAGCATTTGGACAAAGTAAGAAGACTGATCACACCATCTGTAGTTGGATTGATTAAATTCTATATGCCCCCCCCTCTTTTTTTTTTTTTTTTTGCCCATAAAGGGAATTAGTTTTTCAAATATGCATAATATAATATAATATAATAGGATCAAAAGTAAATAAGGAGATTCACAATGAAGGGGAAAATAAGGAAAGCAGAATAAATGAAGCCAAGGTAAATTTAGTACCAGAAATTCCTACTTTTGCTAAGATTCAGTAGCAAATTCAACTCTGAGCTTCCTAGTGGCCAGAGCAAGGTCTGGTTCAAGGTTCAGAGTATCTGTCATTCACTCATTTATTCTTTCAACTGATAGTTTATTCTCAGAAGACACACATGTATCTCTGCCTCTAATATCTAAAGAAAATAGAGCTCTTCTTAAACAATAGATGATGTTAGCGGTTGCCACAATAAACTTGATAGTAGGCTCTTTGTCTGGTTTATTTCTAGTTAAGGTGTACCTGGCACCAGTAATTGGCTCAGACTGAATACTTACTCTGGACTTGATAAACGAATAAGAAATGATTGCTTTTTTAAGGATCTCATGTAAAACTTGGACAATGGATAGTCATTTGATGTTTAGCAAATACTGGATACCTGAGGTATATACTTGCTCCTGTGCTGGCTCTTTGGAAAATAAAGACATGAATAAATTATGGTTTTATCCTCAAGGAGCATTTTTATTTTTTTTTAATTTTTTTTTTAAGATTTTATTTATTGATTTGACAGAGAGAGATCACAAGTAGACAGAGAGGCAGGCAGAGAGAGAGAGAGAGAGGGAAGCAGACTCCCTGCTGAGCAGAGAGCCCGATGCGGGACTCGATCCCAGGACCCTGAGATCATGACCTGAGCCGAAGGCAGTGGCTTAACCCACTGAGCCACCCAGGTGCCCCAAGGAGCATTTTTAAAAAGCTGATGATACAAAGTACTGTGAAGATATAAAATGCTTTGTGCGGACTGTGGGCTCTCAGAGGAGACAGTTCATCATAGGCCAGGCTGTTCAGTTTCCCCACGGGTAAAAACGAAATAATAGTACCTACTTCACAGGGTTGTTGTGAAAATTAAAAGGAGTTAACATAAAGCCCTAAGAAATATTCCTGGCTCATAGGAAGCATTCCATAAATTTTAGCTAATAATATATTTAGGGAAGACATCCAGGAGAAGGGGGTACATGGATTTAGGTTCTTTAGATCCCTGTGCTTGTCTCTACCAAAGCACGTTGGTGTCCTTATCTGACTCTTTATGTTTCCCTTCTCTGCTAGCTCCAAGGTCCTTTAGGGCATGTACCATAATAGTGTTGGTTGGGCCTGGTATAATATAAATACCCATTGAAGGTTTGTTGACAGAAGGAAGAAAGCAAGCAAGCATATTGGGAGCCAAGCAGGCTTGCTCCTTTAGCAACTGAGAATATTCTAAAGACATGCTTTCTAGGAGCCCTACTTGGCTCTGAATTATACCTGACAGCATATTATGTTGTCCTGTTAGTCTTCCTCCATGTTCCTTCATTACTGCCTTTATACCCTTGTTGGACTACTGCTGACTTCTAAGCAAATGAACTAATGGTTGGTGGGTAGTTAGTTCACAGCATTCGTCATCTCAGATCATATTGATTCCCAGTTATTCATTGGGTGTCTTTGCCTCTCCTTGTTCAAAAATGAAAGCCCTTGGGGCGCCTGGGTGGCTCAGTGGGTTAAGCCGCTGCCTTCGGCTCAGGTCATGATCTCGGAGTCCTGGGATCGAGCCCCGCATTGGGCTCTCTCCTCAGTGGGGAGCCTGCTTCCTCCTCTCTGCCTGCCTCTCTGCCTGCTTGTGATCTCTCTCTGTCAAATAAATAAATAAAATCTTAAAAAAAAAAAAAATGAAAGCCCTCTAGGTGCATCTGGGTTGCTCCGTTGGTTACAAGTCACGATCCCAGGGTCCTGGGATTGAGCCCCGTGTTGCGGTTCCTGCTCAGCAGGAAGTCCGCTTTTACCTCTCCTTCTCCCTTTGCCTCTCCCCCGCCTCCACTGCTCATGCTCTTTCTCTCTCACAGATAAATAAAATCTTAAAAAAAAAAAAAAAAAGAATGCCATTTTTCAGTGCTTATCTGGAAACCCCTTACTTTCCCCTCATTGAGCCCTGCATACAGAAAGTTTCTAAATCCTATCAGTTATGATTCAAAATAATTCCCCAGTTCTTTCTTTCTTTTCTATTTCCATTCTTCCTTTCTAGTGGAAACCTTGTTTCTTTTCTGCCAGTTCATCCTCCATCTTCTCATGAAATATGTCACTTTGTTACTTTAGTCTTTTGTGGCTCCCTGTCCATCTTCACAGCGATTCTTTAGATTAAATGGTAGTATTTCCATGCTATAGATGAGGAGATAATTGCCTTCCTGTAGCAGATAGCTTCAAGATGAATTTAATACTCAAAAGAGTATTTTTTTTTTTTTTTTTGAGGCTCTCTAATTACCCTTTTAAAACCTTAGACCCAGGAAGAGGATAGTCCAAAGTCCTGGGTGTCTTATAGACATTGTGGGTCCAAGCCATTGAAAACTGCAAGTGATGAGGATGTTTCCCTAGATGAAGTGAAGATAAAGTCACCATTCCTTGAGTATTTACATATTCTCTGACAAAACATTTATTGGCTCATTTTGTCCTCCCTAAAATCCTAGGATGTAATTAACACTAATATTTCCACTCTATGCAAGAGAAACTGAAATTAAGTTTACTATCCAAGGCTTCACAGGTGCCATGACTTAAAAACCTATGTTCTTGGAGCACCTGGGTGGCTCAGTGGGTTGAGCCTCTGCCTTTGGCTCAGGTCATGATCTCAGGGTCCTGGGATTGAGCCCCGCATTGGGCTTTCTGGTCAGCACGGAGCCTGCTTCCCCCTCTCTCTGCCTGCCTGTGATCTCTCTCTGTCAAATAAATAAATAAAATCTTAAAACAACAACAATAACAAAAGAAACCTATGTTCTTAACCATTATGTGAAGTTTCCAGGTAGCATTTTGCACATGTTGCTTCCGTAGGAAAGATGAGAACTTTATGTGCTATAAACTTGCTGTTGAGAATTGCTGATCTTATGGGCTTCATGGATTTGCTGCAGAGAACTAACATATTCTGGTAGAGTACTTTGAATAGGTTCTTCAGTGAATACCTTTATTTCTTTATATTTCCTTAGTATGCTGTGTCTCATGACACATCAATCCAAAATGCCACCTAAGACTTATGACCAGTAAAAGGGGAAGAGGAGCTTTACTGGGACTGTGTTTTCATACAGCTAAATTGTTTATTTGTTTGTCTTCCTGTCTAATTGTCTGTTCTTCTGTCCATCCAGAAAATGATCCAGTCTAAAGTTAGAGACCTGGGTCTTGTTAAGAACCCAGTCTGTGACCCTGACTCGCCGTGTATTTCTGGGGTAGTTCCTTCCCTTCTCTGTGCCTCAGTTCTTTTCTTCTACAAGAAAAGTAAATAAAGGGGGTGCCTGGGTGGCTCGGTAGGTTAAGCCTCTGTCTTCAGCTCGGGTCATGATCTCAGGGTTCTGGGATCAAGCCCCACATTGGGCTCTCTGCTCGGTGGATAGCCTGCTTCCTCCTCTCTCTCTGCCTGCCTCTCTGTCTACTTGTGATCTCTCTCTCTCCGTCAAATAAATAAATAAAATCTTAAAAAAAAAAAGTAAATAAAGGTATTAGATGGCATGAATGTAGACCTCTTCCATCCAGCTCTCTGCAGCTGGATGTGATAGGCAATATGGCAGTTGTACTTTTGAAAAGTAACACTGATACTTTTATATTAAATTACAGGCCTTTTCTCAGAAGATAAAATCTGATGCATATATATATATATTTGCATTGCAAATCTCGTCTCTTGTAAGTAACCATTAAAGAGGGGCTCTGAGGATGCTGGTTTTTAGCCTCTCTAGAAATGCCTGATGACTATTTCTTGTAGCTGGGAATGTTATATAGCAAGTCTGCATGTAGCAATCCATTTCTAGCAAATTATAACTTTGCTTCAGAGGTGTGTGATAATTTAAGGTCATTGTATTATGTGGTTGTGAAACTGTGGTAGGCAATCAATTTGTTCAGCAAATAGTTTCCAAGCACATACTGTGTGCCTGACTTTGTGTTAGGTAGTAGGAATGAAACTCTGACAAGATTAATCTCTTTCATGGGCTTGGCAGGAGTTAGGAGTGTGATATAATTATGTTAGAGTGTGATAAATACTACAGAAGCTTCCCAATGAAGGTAGCATCTAATAGAGCCCTGAAAAGAAGAGTAGGAATGATCCAGATTAAGAGATAGGGTAGATTAGGGAGAACCCCTGAATGATGGAGAAGGGTGGTGTTTCAGGCACGGAGAACAACCTGTGGAAATATTCAGGGGCAAGACAGTATGGCATGTTCAGGGGAACTCAAAGAAGATGAAATCTGCTGTATTATAAAGCGTGAGGGCAGGAAAAAGCTATTTTGAAATTACAGCCATTTTAGGTATCACATCTGGATTGGGAAATAGCATGATGCCATAGAAAGGACTGTACTTGGGATCTGAAGACCCAGATTTTAGTCCCTGGCTTTCCACTGGCTATCTATGGGATCTTGAACAAATTATTTAACTTCTCTGATTCTGTTTATCTGCAAAATGGTAACTGTTAACTCTTGCACCATCCTTTTAAGCTATAAAACTGCTATACTATGAAAGCTTTTTTTAATCCTTGCTCTGTTTTAAATGCTTTGTGTCAATATAGCACTTTTATTACGATAATTCTTATATACAACTGTTTCCCCATTAAGAACAGCTCTTTTAAGAGCAGAGAATGACACAAGGTGAGTCCCAAGTACTTGTGAGGTTTAATGAATAATTGGATTCTATATTAAGGGAAATTCCCTCTGAAATTTGTTTGCTCTTAAAAAAACCCTTGAGAAGAAATTTTGTATTATTTGCAAGCATTTGACTTGAGAGACAATTTTGTTGTGTTTTTGATTAGCAAAAAAGCCATTTTCTGAAAGCTATTTCAAATGGGCTGAATGCTCTAATGGTTAGAATGTGACATTTTCTAGATGAGCATATCATTTACAGGCAGGCACAAGAGGTGGTTATTGAGTTTTTGCATGAAAAGATCTTTTTGTTAATTGTGGAAACCTTTTTGATATTGAGATCCTGTTGGCAGATCCTAGAAATCAGAGTTCTCCTCCATTTCACCTTTAAATTGAAACATTTTCTGAGATGAGATGATATATACAGAACTGTAAAATATGGAAATCTTTATTTTTTTTATTTTTTTTTTTTAAAGATTTTATTTATTTATTTGAGAGAGAGACAGTGAGAGAGAGCATGAGCAAGGAGAAGGTCAGAGAGGGAAGCAGACTCCCCGTGGAGCTGGGAGCCCGATGCGGGACTCGATCCCGGGACTCCAGGATCATGACCTGAGCCGAAGGCAGTCGTCCAACCAACTGAGCCACCCAGGCGTCCCAAAATATGGAAATCTGATGTGCAGTTTGATTACATTTGGCAGAAAGTAGTATAAAGAATATATATAATGTATAAAGAATAGACAGCTGCTATAAAAACTGGCCTTCCTTGTATACCGTCATAGTGATAGAATTAAGAAAAAAAACCACTAAAACTGAGTTTTCTTAAATTTGTTAGGTAAGAATTCAATAAAAGGTTTCTTTTTATTTACCCATTAATTCATTCATCTTGACTAGTCAACAAATACTTAGCACTCTGCTTTATACCAGGACCTTTCCTAGAAATTTAGTAGTGAATAAAACAGATATGGTCCCTTGACCTCATGGTGCTTCAGATGTAGCAGGAAGAAAAGAATTGGGCAAACAAATTACAACTGGAATGAGTATTTATAATAGAGAAGTTCAGAGAGCTCTGGGATCATAAAATGCCCTGTAGCCATGTCTAACCTGGTTTTCTGAGATTCTTCATAGGAACTGTGTGGACAATTAAGAAATGGGTCCAGAATGATAATATCCCTGCCATGTTTTCCCTCAGATTCTATGCTCCAACCTTTCAGAACCGCTCAGCATTCTCTGTGCCTTGCTTTTTCATGGCATAGCCTCATGAATGCCCTTTCCTTTCCCTTCTCCTTCTGTAGACTTCCTGTCATCCTTCAAAACAGATCAAGTAACACATTCTTTAGAAATCTTCAGTATCTCTCCCCCAATTAAATAGGATTAGGTTTGGCTATGACGTTCTGAAATAACAGTGGTTTGGAAAATCAGGGTTTTATTTTCTCATATAAAAGAACTACAGAGGTAGGTATTCCAGGCCTAACCTGGTTGTTCCATGAAATCATCAAGGATGTGGGGTCTTTCTACCATCTTTGATTTGAAACTTCCATTCACAAGGTTACTTCACGTAAAAGAAAGCTGAGTTCCAATCATCATGTCCTAATTCTATTAGCAATAATCGCACCTCGGATAAACCTCATTGGCTGAGATACTGCCACTGCGCAAAGCTATCACATCCTAATTCTAGATAGCAAGAAGGAAAGGGGAGAAACAGGGCACCTCTGCCAGATAACACTGTTCCTCTTAAGTAGCCTTTAACAGAAGACCTACACAATATTTCAGTTATATCTTACTGAGCAGGACTAATCACATAACCACACTTTATACAAGATGGGCTGGGAATTAGAATCCTTTAACTGAGTGTTTTGCCACCTAGTGGTAGTCATACTCTTCCTTCCCCTACCACCACCCTTTAGTTAATTGTTCTTTAAATTTTCAGCACTCACTATAATAACAGTACTATATTGCTATTGTCAATTTCCATGTCTCTTTCTTTCTCTTATAAATACCACAGGGGTAGAAATTGTGTCCTATTATCTCTGAATTTGTAATACTTTGCACAAATCCTGGCACATGAGGAATCTTCATGTATATAAAATGAAGGTTTTGAACTA
The DNA here is from genome assembly GCF_010015895.1 of Lontra canadensis. NCBI lineage: Eukaryota > Metazoa > Chordata > Mammalia > Carnivora > Mustelidae > Lontra > Lontra canadensis. The sequence continues at coordinate 25,035,160 of NW_022631001.1, forward strand.
AATGACAACTTTTAGCTTATAAAAGATCTGTAATTATTTATTGAATCACCAGTTCATATTTTAAAACAGCTTTACTGAAGTATAATTTACATATGATAAATTTCACCCTTAAATTAAGTCTGCAAATTCAATGTGTTGTAGTAAATTTACAGAGTTGTGCAACTATCACCAAAATCCAGGTAAAGACCATTTTTATTACCACAAAGAGATCTCTTGCTTCCATGTGCTGTCAGTCCCCATTCCTACTCCAACTCCCAGGTGACCAAATATTTACTGTCTGCCTCTGTAATTTTGCTTTTTCTGAACATTTCATATAAATAGACTCATATAGTATGTGGTCTTTTGCTCTTGCTGCTTTTACTTGGCTTAGTATTTTCAAGGTTAATTCATGTTGTGATATGTATCATTGGTTTGTTCCTTTTTATTGCTGATATTGTTGAAATTTTTATTAAATTTTATGTTACTTTCTTTGTTTTGGCGATTAAATATATCTTATTACAAATTATTGTATTTATTATAATCTACATGCAGTCTACTTCAGATTCAAGCTAAATTAATTTCAGTAAGATACAGAAAGTTTGGGGCACCTGGGTGGCTCAGTCATTGGGCGTCTGCCTTTGGCTCAGGTCATGATCCCAGGGTCCTGGGATCAAGCCCCCATTGGGCTCCCTGCTGGGCGGGGAGTCTGCTTCTCCCTCTCCCACTCCCCCTGCTTGTATTCCCTTTCTCGCTATCTCTCTGTCGAATAAATAAATAAAGTCTTTTAAAAAAAAAGATACAGAAAGTTTGTTCCAATTAACTCCATTTCCCCCCCTCTCTTGTACTTGGGCTCTTGTGTTTTTTTTGTTTTCTTTTTTTTTTTTTTTTAAGATTTTACTTATTAATTTGGAAAGGGAGAGAGAAGGGGGAGGGGGAGAAAGAGAGGGAGAGGGAATCTAAGGCAGACTCCATACTGATCATGGAGCCAGAAATGGGACTCGATCCCACAACCCTGAGATCATGGCATGAGCCAAAACCGTAAGTTGGACTTAACCGACTAGTCATCCAGGCACCCCTGGACTCTTGTTTTTATATAAATTAAATGTTTATGTATTATATGACCAGCAATATGGTTTTAGAGTTATTTTATATAGCTGTCTTTTAAAACTATTAAGAGAAAAATATTTATACTTTTATATTCACCTACATAATCACCTTTATTGGTGCTCTTTATTTCTTCATGAAGATTTGATTTACTCTCTGGACCATTTCCTTTCAGCCTGAAAGCTTTAGGTATTTCCCTCCCCAACCCCAGTATTTCATTAGTATTTTTTGAAAGGTGGGTATTACCACTGAACTATCTCAGTCATTACTGATGTGGGAATGTCTTTATTTTTGCCTTCAGTTTTGAATGATAACTTTGCTGGGGTTATAAATTTTTTAATGAGGATATTTTATTTTTTATTTCTATTTTTTTTTAGTAGAGTTTACATACAGTGTTACATGCGTTTTAAGTGTACAACTTAGTGATGTGATAGTTTATACATTATGCTGTGTTTAAAGTATAGCTACCGTCTGTCCAGTTACATTGCTATAACTTACTCATTCCATAACTGGAGGCCTGTATCTCCCTCTGCTCTTCACCACTTTTGCCCCAACCCCAACCCCTCCCCGCTGGCAGCCAATCAGTTTGTTCTCTGAATTTATAGTTCTTATTCTACTTTTTGTTTATGCATTGTTTATAGATTCCATTTATGAATGGAATTAAATGGTATTTGTCTCTCTCATTCTTACTTATTTCACTTAGCATAATACCCTCCAGGTGCATCCTTGTTGTCTCAAATGGTGTGATGTCATCCTTTATTATGGCTGTGTAATGTTCCATTGTTTATATTCCATTGTTTATATGTATATATATTTTCCTTGTGCATTTGTCTCTTGAAGGACACTTAGGTTGCTTCCATGTCTTGGCTATTGTAAATAATGCCGCAGTAAGCATAGGGGTGCATGTGTCTTTTTGAGTTTGTGTACTCATTTTTTCTGAGTAAATACCCAGTAGTGGAATTATTGGATCAGGTGGTATTTCAGATTTAATTTTTTGAGGAACCTCCAATACTGTTTTTCACGGAGGCTGTACCAATTTACATTTCCACCAACAGTGCACAGGGCTTCCTTTTCCTCCATGTTCTTACTTTGTTGTTTCTTATCTTCTTGATTTTAGTTATTCTAACAGGCATGAGATAATATCTCATTGTGTTTTTGATTCGCATTTCCCTGATAATGAGTGATATTGAGCATCTTTTCATGTCTGTTGGTCATCTGTATGTCTTCTTTGGAAAAATGTCTGTTGAGCTCCTCTGCCCTTTTTTAAATCAGTTTTTGTGGTGGTGGTGGTGGTGGTTTTGGGGGGTTGTTTTTGTTTTGATGTTGAGTTATATAAGTTCTTTATATATTTTGGATATCAGACTCTTATCAGATATATCATTTGCAAGTATCTTCTCCCATTCAGTAGGTTGTCTTTTTTTTTTTTTGATGACTTCCTTCACTGTGCAAAAGCTTTTTATTTTGATCTAGTCCCAGTATTTTTGCTTTTGTTTCCTTTGCCTTAGGAGACGCATCTAGAAAAATGTAGCTATGACTGATGTTAGAGAAATTGTTGCCTTTGTTCTCTTTTAGGATTTTTATGGTTTCAGGTCTCATGCTTAGGTCTTTATTCCACTTGGAGTTTATTTTTGTGTATAGTATAAGAAAATGATTGAGTTTCATTCTTTTACATGTAGCTGTCCAGTTTTCCCAGCAGCATTTTTTTTAAATTTTATTTATTTATTTGACAGAGAGAGATCACAAGTAGACAGAGAGGCAGACAGAGAGAGAGGAAGGGAAGCAGGCTCCCCACCAAGCAGAGAGCCCAATGCGGGGTTCAATCCCAGGAGCCTGGGATCATGACCTGAGCCAAAAGCAGAGGCTTTAACCCACTGAGCTACCCAAGCGCCCCACCCAGCAGCATTTATTGAAATGACTTTCTCCCATTGTGTATTCTGGCCTCCTTTGTCATAGATTAATTGACCATATAAATGTGGGTTTATTTCTGGGGTCTCTATTCTGTTCCATTGCTCTGTGTGTCTGTTTTTCATGCTAATACCATACTGTTTTGATTACCAAAGCTTTGTGTATGTCTTGAAATCTGGAATTGTGTTACCTCCAGCTTTGTTCTTTCTTGGGATTGCTTTGGCTGTGCAGGCTCTTCTGTCATTCCACGGGGGTTATAAATCTTGGTTAAGATATTTGCTTTTTTTCTTTCAGCACATTTTATATATCATTCCTCTGCCTCTAGCTTCCCATTATTTCTGATGAGAAGTGAGCTGTTAATCCTGTTGTTCCCTTTTATCTGATAAATTGTTTTCTCTTGCTACTTTCAAAAACTTCTGTTTGGTTTTCTGCAGTTTTTACTATGATGTGTACAGGTATGGATGTTTTTTGTTTAGCCAATTTGGGGTTCATTATTTAGATATGTAGTTTAATGTTTGTTTTTAAAATCAAATTTGGGAAGCTTTTGGTCATTATATCCTCAAATATTTTTTCTGCTAATATTTTTCTTTCCTCTTTCTGGAACTCCCATTACTTATATGTTGGTTTGAGTTTCCTACAGGTCACTCTATTTTCTTTTTGTTTTTCAGATTGCATAATCTATATTGATCTTTGAGTTGGATGATTTTTTCCTTCTGCCAGCTCAGATTTGTTGTTGAGTCCCCCTTGAATATTTCATTTCAGAATACAATTTCCATTTGGTTCTTTTTTTTTTTTTTTAATAATTTCTGTGTATTGATATTCTCTATTTGAATTATCATCATTCTTCCAATTAATTCTTTAAATATGGTTTCCTTTGGTTCTTTTTTGCACGATTTATAATACCCATTTCAAAATATTTCTCTGCTGATCCCAACATCTGGGTCCCCTTGAGTTAGTATTTATAATCATCTTTTTTTTTCCTTGGTAAATGGGCACTCTTCACTGTTTCTTTGGATGATTCATGATTTTTTTGTTTGTTGAAAACTACATGTTGTATTTATTTTTAATTTATTTATTTTTATTAACATATAATGTATTATCTGTTTCAGGGATACAGGTCTGTAATTCATCAGTCTTACACAATTCACAGCACTCACCATAGCACATACCCTCCTCAATGTCCATGGTCCAGCCCCCCCACCCCTTCTACCGCCCTCCCCTCCAGCAACCTTCAGTTTGTTTCCTGAGATCAAGAGTCTCTTATGGTTTGTCTCCCTCTCCAGTTTCATCTTGTTTCATTTTCCCTCCCTTCCTCTATGATCCTCTTTCTAGTTTCTCAAATTCGATGTGTCAATGAGATCATATGATAATTGTCTTCTTCTGACTTACTTCCCTTAGCATAATAACCTCTAGTTCTACCCACGTTGTTGTAAATGGCAAGATTTCAATTTTTTGTTGGCTGCATAATATTCCTGTGTGTGTGTGTGTGTGTGTGTGTGTGTGTGTGTGTGTGTGTGTACCACATCTTCATTATCCATTCATCTGTTGACAGACATCTAGGCTCTTTCCATAGTTTGGCTGTTGTGGACGTTGCTGCTATAAACATTGGGGTGCACGTGCCCTTTTCGAGCAGTACATTTGTATCTTTGAGGTAAATACCCAGTAGTGCAATTGCTGGGTCATAGGGTAGCTCTATTTTCACCTTTTTGAGGAACCTCCACACTGTTTTCCAGAGTGGTGGCACCAGCTTGCACTCCTACCAGCAGTCCAGGAGGATTCCCCTTTCTCTGCATCCTCTCCAACATCTGTCATTTCCTGACTTGTCAATTTAAGCCATTCTGACTGGCGTGAGGTGGTATCTCACTGTGGTTTTGACTTTTTCCCTGATGCCAAGTGATGCTGAACAATTTTTCTTGTGTCTTTTGGTCATTTGGATGTCGTCTTTGCCAAAATGTCTGTTGATGTCTTCTGCCCATTTCTCAATTGGATTATTTGTTCTTTGGGTGTTGAGTTTGATAAGTTCTTTATAGATTTTGGATACTAGCCCTTTATCTGATATGTCATTTGCAAATATCTTCTCCCATTCTGTCAGCTGTCTTTTGGTTTTGTTGACTGTCTCCTTTGCTGTGCAAAAGCTTTTGATCTTGATGAAGTCCCAATAGTTCATTTTTGCCCTTGCTTCCCTGGGTTTTGGGAGTATTTCTAGGAAGAAGTGGCTGCGGCTGAGATCAAAGAGGTTACTGCCTGTGTTCTTCTCAAAGATTTTGATAGATTCCTGTCTGACATTGATGTCTTTCATTCATTTTGAGTCTATTTTTGTGTGTGGTGTAAGGAAGTGGTCCAGTTTCATTCTTCTGCATGTGGCTATCCAGTTTTCCCAACATCATTTGTTGAAGAGACTGTCTTTTTTCCACTGGACATTCTTTCCTGCTTTGTTGAATATTAGTTGACCATAGCGTTGAGGGTCCATCTGGGCTCTCTATTCTGTTCCATTGATCTATGTGTCTGTTTTTGTGCCAGTACCATACTGGCTTGATGATGACAGCTTTGTAATAGAGCTTGAAGTCTAGAATTGTGATGCCACCAACTTTGGTTTTATTTTTCAATATTTCTCTGGCTATTCGGGGTCTTTTCTGGTTCCATACAAATTTTAGGATTATATGTTCCATTTCTTTGAAAAAAATTGATGGTATTTTGATAGGGATTGCATTAAATGTATAGATTGCTTTAGGTAGCATAGACCTTTTTACAATATTTGTTCTTCCAGTCCTTGAGCATGAGGTGTTTTCCCATTTCTTTGTGTCTTCCTCAATTTCTTTCATAAGTACTTTATAGTTTTCTGAGTACAGATTGTTTACCTCTTTGGTTAGGTTTATTCCTAGGTATCTTATGGGTTTGGGTGCAGTTGTAAATGGGATTGACTCCTTATTTATTCTGTCTTGCTGTTGGTGTATAGAAATTCAACTGATTTCTGTGCATTGATTTTATATCCCGACACTTTACTGAATTCCTGTATGAGTTCTAGCAGTTTTGGATTGGAGTCTTTTGGGTTTTCCACATGAAGTATCATATCTGCAAAGACTGCGAGTTTGACTTTTTCTTTGTCGATTCGGTTGCCTTTTCTTTCTTTTTGTTGTCTGATTGCTGAGGCTAGGACTCCTAGTACTGTGTTGAATAGTAGTGGTGATAGTGAACATCCCTGCCATGTTACTGACCTTCGGGTAAAAAGCTCTCAGGTTTTCCCCATTGAGAATGATGTTCGCTGTGGGTTTTTCATAGATGGCTTTGATGATATTGACGTATGTACCCTCTATCCCTATACTGTGAAGAGTTTTGATCAAGAAAGGATGCTTTGGGGGCGCCTGGGTGGCTCAGTCAGTTAAGCATCTGCCTTTGCCTCTGGTCATGATCTCAGGGTCCTGGGATCGAGCCCCACATCAGGCTCTCTGCTCAGCAGGGAGCCTGCTTCCCCCTCCCTCTCTGCTACTTGTGCTCTCTTTGTCAAATAAATAAATAAAATCTTTAAAAAAAAAAAAAAAGGAAAGGATGCTTTGTACTTTGTCAAATGTTTTTTCAGCATCTATTGAGAGTATCATATGGTTCTTATTCTTTGTTTTATTAATGTATTTTATCACATTGATTAATTTGTGGGTGTTGAACCAACCTTGCAACCCAGGGATAAATCCTACTTGGTTGTGGTAAATAATCCTTTTAACATACTGTTGGATCCTCTTGGCTAGTTTTTTGGTGAGAATCTTTGCATTCAGGTTCATCAAGGTTACTGGTCAGTAATTCTCCTTTTTGATGGGGTCTTTGTCTGGATTTGGGATCAAGATAATGCTGGCCTTATAAAATGAGTTTGGAAGTTTTCCTTCTATTTCTATTTCTTGGGACAGCTTCAGCAGAATAGGTATTAATTCTTCTTTAATGTTTGGTAGAAATTCTTCCAACAACTGAGCCACGTAGGTGCCCCTGGTAGGATGCTCTTTAGCCTCCATGTATTTCAGCTGTTTCCAACTTTCCTCTTGTGATTGCGTTCGAGTTTCAAAGTATTGTGGTCTGAAAATATGCAGGGAATGATCCCAATCTTTTGGTACCAGTTGAGACCTGATTTGTGACCCAGGATGTGATCTATTCTGGAGAATGTTTCATGTGTACTAGAGAAGAAGGCGTATTCTGTTGCTTTGGAATGGAGTGTTCTGAATATATCTGTGAAGTTCATCTGGTCCAGTGTGTCATAAAAATCCCTTATTTCCTTGTTGATCTTTTGCTTAGATGATCTGTCCATTTCAGTGAGGGGAGTGTTAAAGTTCAATGTGTTTCTTTGATTTTGTTATTAATTGGCTTATATAATTGGGTGTTCCCATGTTAGGGACATAAATATTTACAGTTGTTAGATCTTCTTGTTGGACAGACCCTTTCAGTATGATATAGTGTCCTTCCTCATCTCTTATTATAGTCTTTGGCTTAAAATCTCATTTGTCTGATATAAGGATCACCACTCCAGTTTTCTTTTGATGTCCATTAGCATGGTAAATTATTTTCCACACCCTCTGTTTAAATCTTGAGGTGTCTTGGGGTGCCTGGGTGGTTCAGTGGGTTAAGCCTCTGCCTTCGGCTCAGGTCATGATCCCAGGGTCCTGGGATTGAGGCCCACATCAGGCTCTCTGCTCAGCAGGGAGCCTGCTTCTCCCTCTCTGTCGGCCTGGCTCTCTTCCTACTTCTGCCTACTTGTGATTTCTCTCTCTGTCAAATAAATAAATAAAAAATCGTAAAAAAAAAAAATCTTGAGGTGTCTTTGGGTCTAAAATGAGTCTCTTGCAGACAGCATATTGATGGATCTTGTTTTTTTATCCAGTCTCATACTCTTTATCTTTTGATTGGGGCATTTAGCTAATTTACATTCAGGGTAACTATTGAAAGATATGAATTTAGTGCCATTGTATTTACTGTAAGGTGACTGTTACTGTATACTGTCTCTGTTCCTGTATGGTCTGTGTTACTTTTAGGCTCTCTGCTTAGAGGACCCCTTTCAGTATTTCTCATAGGTCTGGTTTGGTGACCATGAATTCTTTTAGTTTTTGTTTGTCCTGGAAGCTTTCTATCTCTCTGTATATTTCAATGACAGCTTAGCTGGATATAGTATTCTTGGCTGCATACTTTTCTTGTTTTAGTGCCCTGAATATATCATGCCAGTCCATTCTGGCCTGCCAGGTCTCTGTGGATACATCTGCTGCCAATCTAATGTTTCTACCGTTGTAAGCTACAGACTTTTTGTCCCGAGCTGCTTTCAGGATTTTCTGTTTGTCTCTGAGAATTGTAAGTTTTACTACTAGATGTTGGGGTATTAACCTATTTTTATTGATTTTGAGGGGGTTCTCTGTGCCTCCTGGATTTTGATGACCATTCCCTTCTCCAAATTAGGGAGGTTTTCCACTTTAATTTGCTGCAGTATACCTTCTCCCCCCCCCCTTCCTTCTTTTTCTTCTGGGATCCCAGATATTCTAATATTGTTTCGTCTTATGGTATCACTGATTTCTCAAATTCTCCTCTCATGATCCAGTAGTTTATCTCTCTTTTTCTCAGCTTCTTTATTCTCTTTTTTCTTAAGATTTTATTTATTTATTTGACATGGAGAGAGAGATCACAAGTAGGTAGAGAGGTAGGTGGGGGGGTGGGTAGGGGGACCAGGCTCCCTGCTGAGTAGAGAGCCTGATGTGGGGCTTGATCCCAGGACCCTGAGATCATGACCTGAGCCGAAGGCAGAGGCTTAACCCACTGAGCCACTGGGGCGCCCCATCAGCTTCTTCAGCTTCTTTATTCTCCATCATTTGGTCTTCTATATCACTAATTCTCTCTTCTGCCTCATTTATCCTAGCAGTTAGAGCCTCCATTTTTTATTGCACCTTATTAATAGCCTTTTTTATTTCAACTTAGATTTTATTTCTCCAGAAAGGGATTTTCCAGAAAATATCTTCTCTGTTTTTTTCCAAGCCCAGCTAGTATCTTTATAATCATCAATCTGAATTCTAATTCTGACATCTTCGTAATGTCCACATTAATTAGGTCCCCAGCAATCGGTACTGCTTCTTGTTCTTTTTTTTTTTTTAGGTGAGTTTTTCTGTTTTGTCATTTTGTCCAGAGAACAGATGAATGAGAGAACAAAATGCTAAAAGGTTAACAACAACCCCAGAAAAATGTACACTAAAGAATTCAGAAGAGACCCGATACCACGGGGAAAAGAAAGAAACAAAGAAACAAAAAAGAATGTGATCAGGCTGATGAATAGAACAGAACCACTCACTAGATTTTGGGTGTATTTTGGTCTATTAGAATAAACTGCTTCCTAAAATTTTAAAAAAGAAAAACATACACACACACGCACACACACACAAATAAGGGTGAATACAATGAAGGGATGGAATATGACTGTAAAAATGAATATTAAGAAAGATTTTTTTTAAATTTTTTTTAAATTTTTTTTTTTTTTTTGACAGATCACAAGTAGGCAGAGAGGCAGGCAGAGAGAGAGAGGAGGAAGCAGGCTCCCTGCAGAGCAGAGAGCCCGATGCGGGACTCGATCCCAGGACCCTGAGATCATGACCTGAGCCGAAGGCAGAGGCTTAACCCATTGAGCCACCCAGGCGCCCTAAGAAAGATTTTTTTAAATGAATTGATAAAATAAGAAGTTGGTTGAAAAAAGAAAGAAGAAAATTTTAAAAAAGAGAGAGAACCTGATTAGACTGGTGAATAGAACAAAGCCATATGCTAGATTTAGGATATATTTTGGTGTTTTAGAAGAAACTGCATCCCAAAATTTTAAAGGAAGAAAAACATATCTATATACCAAAAACAAGGTTAAATACAATAAAGGAATAGAATATGGCTGTAAAAATGAAAATTAAAAATGTTTAAAAAGGAATTGATAAGTTGGTTGGAAAAGGAATGAAGAAAAATTGAAAAAAATAGCAAAGTAGAAGAAAAAAATAAAGAAAATTTTAAAAATTAACTTGAAAGACTAAAGAATCATAGGGAAAGAACCATGAATTCTATGTGCTGTATTCCCCTAGTGCTGGAGTTTTGTAGTTCTCATTGATCAGTAAACTTTGTCTTGACTGGATGTTTTTATTGATCTTCTGGGACAAGGGCCTGTTGCAGCGATTCTTAAATGTCTTTGTCCAGGTGGAATTGAACCACTCTTGTCAGGGGCCAGGCTAAGTAATCTGCTCAGGTTTGCTCTTGGTAGCTTTCGTTGCCTGAAAGCTTTCTTTACAGCTTTGGACGACTAGAATGAAAATGGTGGCCTCCCAGTCTCTAGCCCAGAGGAGCCGAGAGCTGGGGGCCCCACTCCTCAGTTCCCTTCAGAGAAAAGCCGTCAATCACTCCTGTCTCCCTGGTCTCCATCCACACTCTGTGCTCAACCAGCCTGTGACTGAGTGTTTCTTTTTTCTTTTTTTTTTTTTTTAAGATTTTATTTATTTATTTGACAGAGATCACAAGTAGGCAGAGAGGCAGGCGAGGGGTTGTGTGGGGAAGCAGCCTCCCTGCTGAGCAGAGAGCCCTATGCACGGCTCCATCCCAGGACCCTGAGATCATGACCTGAGCTGAAGGCAGAGGCTTAACCCACTGAGCCACCCAGGTGCCCCTGACTGAGTGTTTCTATCTCTGGCACACAGCCCTGTTTGGAGTCTCCAAACCCAGCAGATTCCTGTGGTGCACTCCCATGCTGCTCCTCCAGGGGAGGAAGGGGAGTCTCCCTGGGTCTGCTGCTTGAAGAGCAGTAGCCCAACTGCGCCACAGATCATGGTTTATGGCAACCCTGAGCTGAGATCCCTTTCCTTGGCTCACTCTTTGCAGCTGGCTTTCTTGCTCTGATACCTGGGAGCTCTGTCACGCTCAGGGACCCTCAGTCTTTCTGTGACCCCAAGGGTCCTAAGACCATACTGTCCCCAGCGAGGATTCCCACCGCCCACCCTTACCCCTGCCTATCCACTGGAGTGACATCCCTTAGCTGAGCGGACTTCTGAAAGTTCTGATTTTGTGCTCTGCTGCTTTATCACTTGCTTGTAGCCGGCTGATGGAGGTTCCCTCCCCACTGCGATCTAGCTTCCCAGATATCCCCTAGGATTCACTTCTCTGCACATCCTACCTTCCACGGAGTGGTCGGGTTTTCTGTTCCTAGAGTTGTTGCTATTCTTTTCTTCAGTTTCCTATTGAGTTCGTAGGTGTTCAGAATGGTTTGATAACTATTTAGCTGAATTCTTGGGACCAGATGAAATTTAGATCTCCTGCGTCTCTGCCATCTTGCTAGCACCAATCAAAACTACATGTTTTAGATAATATATTGTGGCAACTCTTAATTCAGATTTTTCTGCCATGGAGGTTGGATATTGTGGCTAGGTGACTTTGTTTATTTAGACTATTCTATAGTATCTGTCTTTTTGCAGTGTGTGACTACTGATGTCTTTTTTAAAAAACCATGAATACTTAATGATTTAAACATGAAATTAGCTTTTTCTGGTCATATTTTTAAAATTATTGTTTTAATATTTAAAGCTGGCTTCTTAAAAGTCACCCCTGGGTCAGGATAGATTAGTGGTCAATGATTGGCTTAAACCCTGGGCCAGGGAATCTACCCTTTGCTAATGGATCTGTTTATCATTTGGAGAATGCATTCAGAGTTCAGTCAATTTACAGTTCTGCTCCAACCTTTACTTTCAGTGTGTTCAAGGCCTTACATTCAAATAGAGTCAGTAGATAGCTAGGACCCCCTCCAGTTTCTCCTTAGCAATAGTGAAGTCTTACCACCAGGGATCCCATAGTCGGTCTTATCAAGACTCATTATGGCTTTTTGTTCCCTTGTATTCCCTTGTAAATTTGTCATTCGTCTGCTCTGTTAACCTGCTCTGACTAGTATTCTAACCTTAGTCTAGCTACAGTGGTAGCCTTCCTGGATTGTTTACTATTGTTCCCCAGATTGTCCCTCTGTTGTTTTTGACAGTGATGCTGGGCAATCTCCAGAGCTGATTTGCTATGCTCAGCTTCACATTAAATCAGCCCACTCTGGCACCAGTCGTCCTCTTGGCCTGACCGGACCTGCTCTGATGGAATTACTCCCAGGGAGCTAGGGGTTGGGAGATAGGGGCAGCCCTAGGATAAAATGCTACAGATTTTCCCTGTTCTTAGTATGGTTCAGTAATTTTTCTTTTTCTTTTCTTTTCTTTTCTTGGTTTTTTTTTTTTTTTAAGATTTATTTATTTATTTATTTGACAGGCAGAGATCACAAGTAGGCAGAGAGGCAGGCAGAGAGAGAAAGGAAGGGTAGCAGGGTCCCTGCTGAGCAGAGAGCCCGATGCGGGGCTCAATCCCAGGACCCTGGGATCATGACCTGAGCCGAAGGCAGAGGCTTTAACCCACTGAGCCACCCAGGCGCCCTGTTTTCTTATTTTTTAAAGTAAGCTCCATGCCCAGTGTGGAGCCCATTGTGGGCCTTGAACTCATCACCATGAGATCAAGACCTGAGCTGAGATCATGAGTCACATGTTTAACCAGCTGAACCACCTAGGCGCCCTTGTTCAGTAATTTTTCTCAGATAGACATTTCTCAATTTGATGTATGCCTTTGGTTAATTTTCAGAGGTACAAATTGGTTGGTTTTGACTTATTGTTGCTTTTTGGGGAGAGGGTTTGCTAAGCAGTTTAAGCATTCCAGAGCTTTAGGAATTGCCCAGTTAGACTCTAACCTCCTTTGGGCAGACACCATCTTTCTCTTTTCTGTACAGTATCCATCCAATGTGAATTAAACCTTTGAGCTTTCATTTCTTTATCTGTCAAATGAAATTAATAATCCTTGCATTGCTTACCTCAAAGGATCAAGTGAAATAGTGGTTAAAAATTCAGTAAGGTATAAACGCTTTATAAGATTCTTTGAAAAACTTAAAGTAGTTTGCAAGCCACAACACTGATTCCTAACACTGCAACCTGTTGTGCATATACTATTTCCAAGTATTCATCCTGAATACATGGGTTTGTTTTTTTTCCTGGTCATTTTATGCTCATGGGTTTTGCTGTTGGTTTGAAAGAAATAGTTCATGTGTTTTTGGTGGGCAGCAGCAGGCCACTTACAGAAGAGTCTGGGAATGAAAGCTAATTCCACCAGGAGGAGAGTTTTTAGGACCTCTGTTTTCTCTTTCACTGTTGTTCCACTGCCTGGCTTACCACTTCTGGTTCTGCAGTTAGAGAGGTGAGCTATCAGTGGAGGTTTCTGTGGACATCGGATTTAAATACTGGAGAGATGTGGAGCCAGGTAGTTTACTGGGATATGCCAAGAAGTGCCAAACACTTTGAAGCTTTTTTAGTTGTTTTTTTGGAGAAGCATGAAGGATGGTTCATCATGCATTCAACTACTATGTATTCAGTGTCCATTATGTGTGAAGTAATGTTCTGGGTACTGTGCATACAAGACAAAGGGAATCCTTGTTCTCGTGGAACTTACACTAATGGGGGAGAGAATAAATAAATAAGCAAGAAAATATATCAGGTAGTGTTAGGTGTCAGTAGGAAAGGTAAAGTAGATGAGGGGACATGGAATAACAACTGTTTTAGGTAGGGTGGTTAAGTTAATAAGGAAGTCATTTCAGATAAGGTGAGATTTGAGCAGAGACTTGAATGAAGTGAGGGAGTATGCCATTTGGATATCTGAGGGAAGGGTATTCTGGGTGTAGAGAAGAGCAAGTGCAAAGATCCTGAGATGCAAGCTTGCATGGTATGTTCAGGAAACAAGGAGGTCATTGCGATTCAAGTGGAGAAAGCTAAGGGTTAGTGGTAGGAGTTGCGATCAGAGATATGGGCATGTGAGGTCAGGTCTTATAAGGCATTGTTGAGATTTACAAGGACTTTGGGTGGTTGCTGGCACAATAATTGTAGGCTTGCTATGGTTCAGCCCCAGGAAGCAACTCCATATTTGGCTCAGGAGAGATAGCTAGGCAGGATGTGCACAGAGGGCACTTTCCTTATTTAAGAAGTGAAATTACATTGGATGGGTAGTATATGGCAGCTGAGATTGTAGAAGTCAGGCAGACAGTACTTTTATTCTCTTGTAACTGACCATGTGTGCCCAGAAGGGACCCAGCTGATAGATATGAACTGCCTCCATGGTGGGATCTATCACGGTCCAAGCATAGCACAAGGGACTCTGAGTTAAAGGGAAGGGTTCAGAGCCTGCCATTCCAGAGGAAAATCTAGTGCTGGGTTTGGGAAACTGGGAAATTGAACTATCTCGGTGGAAATAGCTTGGACATTGGGATTAGACAGACCTGGCTATGAAACTGACTTTTTCAATTCTTAGTAATGGGACTTTGGATAGTTCACTTTATTTCTCTGGACTTAAGTTTATTTAACTATAAATACAGTGAAAATAATACCTGTTTTGCAAGATCACTGTGACCTTTTGAGACTTATAGGGATTTGATAAGGTAGGTCCCTACCATAGTACCTGTCACATGGTGGATGTTCAATAAATAGTAGTTGTAATAGAGGTAATATTTATAATAGCGGTAATGGTTAACCCCTACAGAATGCTCAGTGTGTATCAACCATTGTAAAGAGAATTCTTTTTTTTTTTACTCCTTTTTTTTTTTTTTTTAAGATTTTATTTATTTATTTGTCAGAGAGAGAGAGAGGGAGAGAGCAAGCACAGGCAGACAGAATGGCAGGCAGAGGCAGAGGGAGAAGCAGGCTCCCTGATGAGCAAGGATCCCGATGTGGGACTCGATCCCAGGACGCTGGGATCATGACCTGAGCCAAAAGCAGCTGCTTAACCAACTGAGCCACCCAGGCATCCCGTAAAGAGAATTCTTAGGTATCTCAAATTTAAGTCCAAATTCAAATATCTGTTTTTTACTCCAAACATGCTCCTTTCATAGTTCTTATCCCAGTAAGTAGCATTTTTATTATTCTAGTTTCTCAAGTTAGCTTTGGAGTCATTTTTAATGTCCTTCTTCTCATACTCCAGATTCAGTCCATTAGTAATTTTTGTCAGCCTAAATCTTCAGAATATATCCAAAATAGGACTCCTTCCCACCACCAGTACACCACTGCTGCCACCCTATTTGAAGCCACCATTATCTTTCATCTGAATTATTTCAAACAGCTTCCGAACTGATCTCCCTTCTTCTCGAACTCTTGCTTTCCTGCCATCTCAGCTCAACAGTCAAAGTAATCTTAAAATGAAGTCAAATCATGTCCCTTTTTTGCTCAAAATACTCTAGTGGCTTCTTATCTCATTTCCGATAAAAAAACAAAGTCCTTATACTGGCCTGCAAAGCTTGGCATGACTAGACCCTCATTACCTTTCTGGTCTCACTGTCTACTTTTTTCTCTTTGTTTCACTGCTTTCCAGCTAAACTGGCCTCCATGCTGTTTCTCATACATGGCTCCACTTCAGGGCATTTGCATTTGCTGTTTCCTCTACTTGGGACAGTTTCCTCTCAGTTGTATGTTTTGTTTCTTCAACTTATTCATTGCTTAGATGTCATTCAATGACATTTTCCCTAGCTATTTTAAAAATTGCCCTCTCTCCCCTCAGCGCACTCTGTCCACCGCCCTCAGTGGATTTATCTATTGCATTTACCAGTATCTGATATACAATATATTTTACTTTTTAGAAAATTATGTCTTCTTCAACCCCAACTCAAATGCAGGTAGGAATATTGTTCTTGTTCACTGCTGTTCCTCTATCAGGCTTATGTGGGACAGATTGCATTTGGGAAGGAGAGTCGTAGGCAATGTCTTCAGACTGTTTGGGCTTCAGGATCTCCTTGGGAACATAGATTCCCGAGCCCCATCCCAGAGAGCGCATAAAGAATATCGTATACCGTGTGAAGGAGTTTGGATTTTATTCCCAAAGCCTTTGAAGAGGGTAACCCATACAACCTGTGTTTTAATAAAGAATATCAGGGATGAGGTAGACTGGATGAAATTTTGGAAAAAGAGACCTCTTGGGACTGTTGTAGTAGTTTAGACAAGAGATTTTAAAACTTAAAACAGACAATAGCAATGAGAAAGGGAGTTGCTGATTGATCAGGTATGAAAGAGTGGGAGGAATTTAGGATTTTATATATATATATATATATATATATATGTTTTTCTCTTAGGTGCTAGGTGGATGGATTGTCAGTAACTCTGAGACAGGCAATACAGGATGGAAGAATGGGCCTGGGAAAATATGGCGAGTTTAGTTTTGAGTATAGTGGATTTGGAGAAATGTTCAGGAACTAGGGTGTGTGTGAGTATGGATGTGTGGTCGAGTGTTATAATAATTATTGTGAGAAAGTGTGGATTTGGAAGTTACTAGGTTTTATGTATCATGAACTAATCTAGGCAACTGCTAATTGATCTTTTATCTCTATAGGTTTGCCTGTTCTGGAAATTTCATATAAATGGAATTACATAATATGTGGTCTTTTGTGACTGACTTTTTTCACTTAATATAATGTTTTCAAGGTTCATTCATGTTGTATATCATATATCAACACCTTTCTTTTTATTGACAAATATTTTGTTGTATCAGTGTACCATACTCCGTTTATCCATTCACCAGTTGAACATTTGTTTCCCTCTTTTGACTATTATGAATAATGCTGCTATAAACATTCATATGGACATAACATTTTCATTTCTCTGTAGTATATGCCTAGGAGTGGAATTGTTGGATGTTGTGGTAACTCTATGTTTAACAATTTGAGGAACTGTCAGACTTTTTTTTCTAAAGGGGTGTATCATTTTACATTCCCACCAGCATTATATGAGGTTTCATTCTCCACATCCTTGCCAACACTACTTGTTATCTTTTTGATTGTAGCCATCTAGTGTATGTGAAGTATCTGATTTGGTTTTGATTTGCATCTTTTCATTTGCTTATTGGCCACTTATATAACTTTTTCAAAGAAATGTGTGTTCAGATCCTTTGCCCATTTTTTAATTGGATTAGTGGCCTTTTTATTATTGAGTTAAGAATTCTTTTTTTTTTTTTTTAAAGATTTTATTTATTTATTTGACAGACAGAGATCACAAGTAGGCAGAGGAGCAGGCCGAGAGAGAGGAGGAAGCAGGCTCCCCACTGAGGAGAGACCCCCGATGCGGAGCTCGATCCCAGAACCCTGGAATCATGACCTGAGCCAAAGGCAGAGGCTTTAACCCACTGAGCCACCCAGGCGCCCCTTGAATTAAGAATTCTTAAAAAAAAAAAAAAAAGAATTCTTTATATATTTTAAATACGAATCCCCTATCCTATACATTTGACCCTTGAACAGCGCAGGTTTGAACTGTGTGTCCACTTACACACGGATTTTTTACAATACAGTGCTGTAAATGTATTTTCTTTTCCTTATGATTTTATTAATAACATTTTCTTTTTCTTTTTAGCTTGCTTTTTCATAAGAATACAATATGTAATACATATATAAAATATGTGTTAATTGAATGTTTGTTATGGTGAGGCTTCCAGTCAACAGAAGGTTCTTGGTAGTTAGGTTTTTGGGGAGTCAAAAGTTATATGAAATTTTGGACTGCAGAGGGGTTGGGGCAGAACCCCTGCATTGTTACAGGGTCAGCTGTTAATGATTTGCAAATTTCTCTCATTCTGTGGGCTGTCTTTCACTTTCTTAACGGTGCCCTTAAAAGCAGAGTTTTTAGTTTTGTTGATTTTTTTTTTCTTTTGGTTGTTTGTGCTATTGGTATCATATTTAAGAAGCCATTGCCAAATCCAAGGTTACAAAGGTTTATGCCTTTATTCTCTTCTTTCCTGTATGAGTTTTATATTTTCAGCTCTTTCATTTAGGTCTTTGATACATTTGGGATACTAGTCTTGACCCTGCCTTTACTTGCTTTGTGACCTTGGACTGTTCATTTGCCTTTCCTCAGCCTCACTTTTTTCATCTGTAACGTGAAAGTTGATATATGTTGTATATATAGAACAACAGAAAACAGATCAGTGGTTGTCACAGGCTGGGAATCAGTGGGAGGGTATTGACTACAAAGATGAGAGAATTTTTGGGGGTGGTGAAAATGCTTTATATCTTACTCGTAGGGGAGTTCTTATATGACTATACATTTTTCAGAGCTCACAGAATTGTATATCTGAAAGGGATAAGTTTCACTATATGTAAATTATACTTCAACAAATCTGTTTTTAAAAAAAAATCTTACAACAACTCTACTGTAATATTCTTTTCTATTTTGAAGCTAGAGGAAACTGAAGCTCAGAAGGTCAGTGGACTTGCCTGTGGTCCCACATTTGATCCGTGGCAGTTCCAGGACTTGAACCTAAATCTGCCTGATCGTAGAGTTTGTATCTTCTTACTCATTTTTAGCCTGTCCCTGAAACTATTAACAGTGTGTGGATTCTCTTCTGAAAGGTTGACCTTCCCTTGAAAGCTAGGAACCCTTTCTTCCTGTGAGCAGCTTCCCAGATGGGGCTGTCACATTGTTAATCTAAGTTTTGAACCCCTGGCAGATCTCACTTCTGTTGGTCATGAGTTGGGCTTGGGATCGATGCTGTTGTGGAGTGCTGCCCAGGCATGATCTCCTTTTGAGGCTTTGGCCCTCATTTTGGAGCAGCAGGAGACCCGTTCCAAAACTGATGCATTTCTTTGGTTATGAAAAGCAATTTCATACCTTGCCCAATCAGCAACACAAGGTACCTTCTCAGTAGGAGAGTGACCAGATGTTTATAGAGCTAGTTGTACTGCTTAGCACTTCAATAGCCTTGCTTACCCCAGCTTATTTAGCAGAGAACTAGCTGGGCAGAAGAAAGATCCCAGCCACGGAAAGCATACAAGTAGTCTTCGGTGTTGTTGTTGTTGTTGTTGTTGTCACATTACCATGGTCATCATTTACCCCTGCATGCCACCCAACAGTGTGCAATGTATTTTTGACATTCTGACATCTCTCTTAATTCTCCCAGTACCTTTCGGAGAGTGCTTATATTTAGAGAGCTACTTGGCTGTATTCTTGGATAACTGTGGCTGCCAGGGTATTTTCTCCTTAAGATGTGCTGAAATATATTATCTCCTGTAACTTTCATCCTCAACTTTTTTTCTGGTTTCAGTTTGTCAACTGGTGGTAGTTTAGTTGGTTGTCTTGGGGTGATTTGCCTGGGCTGCCCATTGGATACATTTCAGGAAGTTCTAGCCTTTGAAATTGACTGGCGACATTTCCCTTTTTGCCTGTTTGACCGCCCTACCTTCATCTCCTTGGGAACCTATTTTTACTCTGCCTTTCCTTCCAGAACCCTGGTGAGACTTAATTAATTGCAGAGCAATTGTCATCAAGCCAGCTGTTCACTGCCTATCTTGACATTTGACTTGTTTCCTATCCTGAGGTGCTACAAGAGAAGTTAATGACCTAAAAAATTGCCCATCCATCATTTGAGCCTAGTTAGGAGGGAATTGTTTGATTTTTATGAAGTGTAAATAATGTATTTGTAGAGACAAGTTTTTTAAGTGTGTTGTCCTATATATCAGAGATGGTTCCCTAAACAAGATGGGACAAATTGACTGGCTAATAGAGTTTAATGACAGATTTTTCCATTAATCAGGATGGAGAATGTGCTTCCTTAAGGTAATTAACAGAGCACTTGTGCAGGTGATACTTACTGTACACAAATATCCAAGTTTATTTCTTTCCATTGGATAAATTTTGAAAGAGATCTTGGCTGTGTTTCCTTGTTTGCATTAAAAAGATCAATGGCAATAAACTTCTATTTTTTCCAAATCTGCTGGTAACTGGTATCTTGTCCGCTGCAGGTGCAAAGGATTGGTAAGACACTTGCTTCTCTTCCTAATAGTTCCTAATAGTGCTCATTGTTTGGCTCTTGGGCTCCACCGGTGAGCAGTAGAAGTGCATCTTTTCCTAGCTCCTGGACTAGCATCCTTAGAATTAGAAAGTACTTCACAGAGTCTAAACTAATTGGTTTTACAGCAGTACATTGGACTTCAGTGAGGCGAAGTGACTTGGCCAGTGCCACACAGTATACTAGTAGCAGAGTCATCTGTGGGATAGTGGGTCTGATTCTGAACTGAAAGGCAAAAGGCCTGTGTTGGCATTAGGCAAGTTGTAGCTCCTCTCTGCTTCTCAATATGTTCATCTGTATAATGAGCAAAGTGTATAGCATAGGGCCAAGTACAAACAAACGGCTTTTTGTTTAGTCCTCTTTCTGCTGTACCATGTGTTCTCTGTGAGTATAAACTGAAGATTATAGAGGGGAAGCTGGTGTCCGGGAAAATAAGCAGTCAGTAATCAGTGCTGTTTTCTTTGTTTCTCTAAAGGTTTCTCAGTCTTCCGCAATGAACCCAGTGTATAGCCCCGTGCAGCCTGGGGCTCCTTATGGCAACCCGAAGAACATGGCCTACACAGGTGAGTGGTGTGAGAATTGTTCTCGTTTGGAAAAATGGTGGTTAAGGACATTACAGGTAACTTGCTGAATGACTTTTGGTGTATTTTACCAGAGCCTCCAAAAGCTCCAATAAAGCTTGGCAACTTACAGAAGAGATATGTCCAGTTCTTACTGGTCCAGTTCTTACAACTAAGCATTATTGAACTGTCAACTAGGGGAAAGGAAGGGAGGTAACATTTAATTATTGAGTACCTACCATAGGCCTGGCCCTGTGATTACTTCCACATATGTTTAATTTTAATCTTAAAGCAGTCCTTCATGGTACAGCTTCTTATCACTACTTCACAGTTGAGAAAGCCATAGTCATAGTAAGAGACCATTAAACAAAACCAAAAATAGATATTTGAACCCAGGTCTGCTGATTTTGAAGACTGATCCTTTTCCTAAACTGTATACCAAGCTCTTTTCCTATTTTTCTTTGTGTATGTTGTCCCTCTGTCTGGAGTGCCATTTTCCCCTTGAGCTTCATCTTATTCTTTAAGAACTCAGCTCTGAGCTTAGACAGCATCCTTTCAGGAAGGATTCTCTCCCTTACTTGGTCTTGGGCAAAATTTTTTAACCTTCCAGAGCCTTGGTGCTCCTATTATAAAATGAGGCCGATAGTATTATCTTCCCTCCCTTCCTCCCTTCCTTCCTCCTTTCATCCCTCTATCTTTCCATCCTTCCTTCCTCCCTCCCTTCCTTTCTTTCCTTCATTCTTCCTCATTCTAAGTTTTTTTTTAATTGAAGTCTAGTTGACATATAATATTACTTTAGTTTCAGGTGTAAAACATACTGATTCAACAAGTCTGTATGTTGTGCTAGGCTCATCACAAGTGTACCCACCATCTGTTACCATATATACACTAATATCACTGACTATCCCTCTGCTGTCCCTTTTATTCATTTTATATCTGGAAGCCTGTGTCTCCCACTCCTCCTGTCCTATTTTGCATCCCCCACCAAACTCCCCTCTGGCAATCATCAGTTGGTTCTCTGTATGTACAAGTCTGTTTCTGCTTTTTGTTTATTCATTTCTTTTATTTTTTTTAGATTCCATATAAAGTGAAGACATGCACTATTTATCCTTCTCTGTCTGACTTATTTCACTTAGTGTAATATTCTCTGGGTCCATCCGTGTTGTCGCAAATGATAAGATCTTATTCCTTTTTTTTTTTTTTTAGATTTTATTTTTTTATTTATTTGACACAGAGAGAGAGATCACAAGTAGGCAGAGAGGCAGGCAGAGAGAGGGGGAGGCAGGCTCCCTGCTGAGCAGAGAGCCCGATGTGGGGCTTGATCCTAGGACCCTGAGATCATGACCTGAGCCGAAGGCAGAGGCTTAACCCACTGAGCCACCCAAGCACCCCACTTTTTTTTTTAAAGAGTTTCTTTACTTATGTGACAGAGAGAGACACAGCAAGAGAGGGAATACAAAGAGGGGGAGTGGGAGAGGGAGAAGCAGGCTTCCTGCCCAGCAGGGAGCCCGATGCAGGGCTCAATCCCAGGACCCTGGGATCATGACCTGAGCCGAAGGCAGCTGCTTAATGACTGAGCCACCCAGGCACCCCAATCTTACTCCTTTGAATGACAAGAAATATTCCATTTATATACTCACACACACCCCATCTTTTTTATCCATTCATCTGCCAGTGGACATTTGGGTTGCTTCTATAATTTGGCTATTGCAAAAAATACTGCAGCAAACATAGGTGCATATATCTTGTCAAATTAGTGTTTTCATTTTCTTTGGGCAAACACACAGTAGTGGAATTACTGGATCATATGGTATTTTTGTTTTTAATTTTTTGAGGAACCTCCATACTGTTTTCCACAGTGTCTACCAATTTACATTCTCATCAATAGTGCACAAAGGATCCTTTTTCTCTACATCCTTACCCACCCTTGTTGTTTCTTGTTTTTCTTACTTTATCAGGAAGTGATACCTCATTATGGTTTTGATTTGTATTTCCCTGATGAGTGATGTTGAGCATCTTTCCATGTGTGTTTTTATGTCTTTGGAAAAATGTCTATTCAGATCTTCTGCCTATTTTTAATTGGATTATTTGATTTTTGGGGTGTTGTGTAAGTTCTATATATATTTTAGACAGATCCCCTACCCATTTTTAGTTGAATTATTTGGATTTTTGGTGTTGTCTAAGTTCTTTATATATTTTGGATATTAATCCCTTATTGGATGTATCATTTGCAGATATCTTTTCCCATTCGGTAGATTGCCTTTCCTTTTGTTGATGGTTTCCTTCACTGTGCAAAAACTTTTTATTTTGATGTAGTCCCAGTGGTTTATTTTTCCTTTTGTTTCCCTTGCCTTAGGAGACGTATCTTAGGAGACCCTGCAATGGCTCTTGTCAAAGAGATTACTCTCTGTGTTTTCTTTTCAGAGTTTTATGATTTCAGTCTCACACTTAGGACTTTAATCCATTTGAGTTTATTTTTGTGTATGGTGGAAGAAGGTGGTCCAAGTTTATTCTTTTGTAAAAAGCTGTCCAGTTTTCCCAATGCCATTTATTAAAGAGACTATCTTTTCCCCATTGTATATTCTCGCCTCCTTTCTCATAGTTTAATTAACCATATAAATACATAAATGTGGGTGTATTTCAGGACTCTTCTGTTCCATCGATCTATGTGTGTCCTTTTGTGTCAGAGTCATACTGTTTTGATTTAGGGGTGCTATCAGGATTAAATGAGATAGTGTAGGCACTGAGCATGTAATATCTGGCACAAAGTAAATGCTTTAAAGTGTTATTTACAAATAAATAAATATGGGTAAAATAGGGTAATAGAAGTAAATGAGAAAATGAATTTAGATTGTCTAGCATGGTTCTTAGCATATCATGCACCTTCAAAAATACAGTATTCGTTGGGGCGCCTCGGTGGCTCAGTCCTTAAGCATCTGCCTTAAGCATCATGATCCCAGGGTCCTGGGATTGAGCCCTGCATTGGGCTACCTGCTCAGTGGGAGGCCTGCTTCTCGCTCTCCCACTCACCCTGCTTGTGTTCCCTCTCTTACTGTCCTGTCAAATAAATAAATAAAATCTTAAAAAAAAAAAAAGAATACAGTATTCCAAGATGAAGGCAACAGTATGTATAAACACATGGGGAAGTAGGAAGGTGTGGTCAGGATACTGTCAATACTTGAGGTTAGCTGGACTAGAGTGAAAAAGGGGAAAATTTAGGGGGAGCGCGTGGCTGGCTCAGTCAGAAGAGCATGCGACTCTTGATCTCTGTGAGCTCCATCCTGGGTGTGGATATTACTTAAAAAAAATCTTGGGCAGCCTAGGTTGAGCTCCAGACTCTTGGTTTTGGCTCAGATCATGATCTTGGGATTGTGAGATGGAACCCCACATTGGCCTCTGCACTAGGCACAAAGTTTTCTTGGATTCTCTCTCCTTATGCACGTCTCCTCCTCCCAGGCTTGCTCATGCATGTGCTGGCTTTCTCTCTCAAATAAATCTTTAAAAAAATAATAATAATAAAATCTTTATTAAGAAAGAAAGAAAAGGAGAAAAGTGGGAAATGATGCTCAAACAGTAGATGAATAATG
Organism: Lontra canadensis; assembly: GCF_010015895.1. Classification (NCBI taxonomy): domain Eukaryota; kingdom Metazoa; phylum Chordata; class Mammalia; order Carnivora; family Mustelidae; genus Lontra; species Lontra canadensis. Next base: position 25,059,146 of record NW_022631001.1, read on the forward strand.
ATTGTGATGGCAGGAATGGAGGTGGGGAGATAGAGAGTTTTGGCCCAGAAGAGAGCCATTAGCAGTGAATGGAACGTACTGATTCCTTCTTATAACTTTGTACTTTACTGTGTATTCTGTATAACTTCCTAGACTGAAACTGGAGGGATCTCCAAGAACTCTTTCTCTGATTGTTCCATACTTTGTTACATAAGAACACTAAAGTGGTGCTTCAGAAATTCCTCAAGTATGTGATTTGATTTTTTAAAAATATTTAGCACTATTTTTATAAAGAACTATTTTTATAAATATTAAGAAAATACTTAGAACTATTTTTATACACATAAGGTGAACAATGTATTAACTTAAGCTTCTAAGAATGCATGTTAATTTAAGTAAAACAACAGTAGTTGCAGCTTCTTATATTTGTAAATCAGGATTTTCTCAATGCGAAGCAACCTAAATAACATTCAGAAATATGTTGGAGGTTGAGCCTGGTAGAATTACAGCTGTTATCACTAACTTTCGATTTCATATGTTTGTGTTTATCACAACAGCCTTATTATCCTATGTAACCTTAATAATAAATATTTTGAAATTTCTGTTTGAAAATATTTACTATAAACTAAAATTGTTGTATGTTTATTCTATTAAAATTAATTCCAATAAATAGGACCCATTGAGTAGTTGCTCTTTTTCTTCCCTCTTTAGTGTCTCAGCAACTTAAGTCCCTTTGGCAGAGAGGACTGAGCTACTCTGGCAGACGGAGCCCAGGGGAATCCTGTGGGTTTCCTGTGATCTTGGCTGCCTTCATTCTCACTTAATTGCTAAAATTGAGAAAGAAGAGAACGGTTGCATTTATCTATTGATTTGCTCAAAAAAGATTAGGCAATGTGATATATTGGAAAGGAAATGGACCTTGTTTCTACTTGGCACATGGTAGAACTTGGTAAGTGTATTTTGATTGAGTGAATAACAACCAGATTCAAATCCCAGCTCTGTTAAATAATAGCTAGGTAACTTTGGGCAAGCTGCTTAACCTCCCTAAATTTAAATGTCTGTTATAAACTGGGGTAATATTACTTATTCCGTAGGATAGTTGTGAGAATTAAATGAGATAATTAGTATCTTTCCCAAGGGAAAGAGGGAAGACTTGTTTCTACTAAGTCTGAAACTATATTTTAATTTCTCTGCTACAGATTCTAGGACCACATAGGAAAATTAACCCCACACAAGTAGAATAAATTGACTTCACACAAGCCAAAGCTCCAAATTCTTACGGAAACTTTCTTTTTTAAATCTAAGCTTCCTGTTGTCTCTCTGTACTTTTGAGTCTTTTTTTTTTTTTTTTTTAAACAACAATATAACTCCTCTAAGGTCCAAGCTTTATGGAGAGGAATTTGAGTTCCAACTCATGGCCTCTCCAGGGCCTAAAGCCTCCTCTCCCACCCCCAGTGGCTATAAAAATCAAGCCCTTTAATTGCCCAGACCAAAAACCTTCCCACAGCAGTTCAACATTGGCTGTGAGAGTTCCTGATTTTTAATTTTCTCTTCAATTTTTCACCCCTGGGATTTCTTTTTCTTTCATAAAAATCTCAACTCTGTGGGGCACCTGGGTGGCTCAGTCAGTTAAGCGTCTGCCTTTGGCTCAGGTTATGATCCCAGTGTCATGGGTTTGAGCCCCTTATTGAGCTGAGCAGAGAGCCTGCTTCTCCCTACCCCTCGGCCTACTTCTCCCTCTCCCTGCCTATTTCTCCCCCTGTTTGTGCTCTTTCTCTCTGTCAAATAAATAAATAGAATCTTCTTTAAAAAATCTCAACTCTGCCTATGTTTGTTATATAACATGAAATGTTTTATACTTTATCCAGCTTTTCCAGGTGTTAGGTAGTAGGCAAATTTTCAGGTTATCTTCTCCTCCATAGTGCTGGAAATAGAAGACCCAAGTAAGATAATTTGTAAACAGATGCCAAATATCATGCGTTAAAGCAAATTTTTGTTATTGTTAGTAATAGCAATAGTTATGTTAAAGAGTATTATTTGGCAAACACATGCTAAGTACTTTTTATATATGAATTACAATCTTAACATAAACCTCATAGTACTTGTCTTTTACTGTTAAAGAAATTGGTAGTTTAATTCAGGTTTTAAGACTTGCCCAGTGTATATTGCTCCCAAAAGATGAGGGAAAGAGGTCTTTGTGATTTCAAAGTGTACATGCTTCCTTATAGTAAACTGATCTGTCTTAAAATATGTACTCTTTTCACTCTTTCCAGTGATAAGCTAGTTGAGAGGGTTGTTTTACAGTCTCAGAGGTTTTAGGACTAGGGATCCTCATCTTTGAGGGGCTAGAAGGCTGCTCCTGACCAGCAGTTTGGGGTCGGCTAGTGTAGTTGTAGTAGAAGGAAAAATGGAAGTTCAGGTGCATTGTGGTATCATCTGCTTCAGAGGTAATGGGGTAGTGCCACAGGGAACAGATGTTGGGAAAACTCCTGATTTGAAATTCTCTGTGAAATCTGAGAGGGAAATAAAATATAACTTCACAGTTAATGATTCTAACACCAGTTCTAATTTATGGGGCTTTTCCTCATACCACACAGTTCTCCGATACCAGCTGGGTGTCCCACAACCACTGCCTTGGGTTCAAATAATCTTCTAGAACGGCTCATAGGACACAGGAAACCAGTTTACTCACTAGATTACTGGCTTATTATAAAAGGATGTTATTCAGGAATGGGTAGATGGAAGACAAGCATAGGGCAAGGAATGTAGAAACGGGCATGAAGCTTCGGTGCCTGGTCTGAAGGGTGCCATTCTCCTAACCCCTCCATGTGTTTACCAACCTGTAAGCTCTCCAAACCTTGTCCTTTTTGGAGACTTCATTACGTAGGCACGATTGATCAAACCACTCGCCATTGGCAATTGATAGGTCAGTTGCCTCTCCCCATAGGTCAGGGATTGGATAGGACTGAAAGTTCCAACTTTCCAATCACATTGTTTGTTCCCTGGCAACCAGCCCCCATTGGTTTCCAGAAGTCATCTCATTAACATAAAGTCAGGTGTGGTTGAAAGGAGTTTGTTATGACTATCAAGGTATCTTTATGGCTCTTATCGCTTAGAAAATTCCAACGGTTTTAGGAACTCTGTTCCAGGAATGAAGACAAAGACCAAATGTATATTTCCTATTATAAGTCACAGCATCACAGCAATAGTGTGTATTCCAGCAAAAAGCTATCTTAAAGCCAGTTGACAGTATTGTCTCTCCTCCTTTTTAAAGTTCCTTTACTGAGTGCTTACTGTGTGCCAAAAACTGAGCTCAGTGTTTTACAGATAATATTTTTATACTTGCAACAGTCCTATGAAGTGGTTATAATTAGCTCCTTATGCATCTTGGAAAGGAGAATTTAGAGAATATGTTCACATACCTGAAAACACTTAAAGCATAGATAGTGTAATCAACTCTGTTTGTGTCCCCCCAGATGTATATGTTGAGGCTCTAATTCCCCATGTGATGGTATTTGAAGAGGGAACCTTTCTGAGATAATTAGGTTTGGGTGAGGTCATGAGAATGGGGCCCTCATTAAGGGGTTACTGCCCTTATAGGAAGAGGAAGAGACACCAGAGCTCACTTCCTGCCATGTTAGGACACAGCAAGAGGGCTGCCATTAGCAAGGCAGGAAAAGAACCCTCACTAGAACCCAGTTGGGCTGGCGTTCTGATCTCGCACTTCCATCCTCCAGATAGTGAAAAATAAATGTCTGTTGTTTAAGCCACTCAGTTTGTGGTATTGTATTATGGCCACCTTAGCTGGTTAATAAATACCCTTTACATAGGTTTACTATGTCAGGGAGCTCTACAGAATGGGGCATTTCTTTTTCTGAAAGGCCTCAAAATCTTTCTCTGTCAGAAGTTTGCATTGTAGACAAGACCTAAATTATTCTTCACACTTTTCCTTTTTTTTTTTCTTTTCTTGAAATGTTCTGATGGTAAGAGATCTCAAATAGATGCTGAAAAGAAGACAGGTTTTGGAGTCTGTCAGATCTGGGTTGGAATGTAGGCTCTGCCTCTAATTAGCTGTAGGACTTTGGGCAAGTTACTTAATTTTTCTCAATCTTTGTTTCCTCAACTCTAAAATGGGGTAGTGATGTATACAGATGATTGGTTCACAGGTCCATGAAAATGTTTATGATGTCTCAGATACCATGCTAGGCTCATAGTTGGTGCTCAGTTCACAGCTGAGTTAGTTATTAACAGAGTTTGTTATTTAGATTCTGCCACTTAAAAATTATGTGATGGCAGATAAATTATTAAACTTTTCAGGCCTTAGTAATCATCTGAAAAAGAAAAAGAGAAAAGCATTAGAACTTTATTCTTCACAAGACAGCTGAGAGTCATAAATGTAACAGGGCCAGCCATTGACTTGTAGTGAAGTTTCCAAAACCAAACTAGAAAGAATTCTGAACAGAACTCTTAAAGTATCCCATCGTTTTAGATGGAGAAGTGTTTTTGCAGGAAATACTGGAGCTGGGTCTCCCTATTTCGGGTCTGTGTATTTATTGTCTCTATACCATAGAGTAACAACCAAGGTTTCATCCTTGAAAATCTTCCTTGTCTATATCCTCTCCTGGCTACTACTCAATCCTCTGCTGGCCCATACTAGGTCATGTGCTCTCCCCCACTCTTGTGCTGGGCCCTAAATGAATTCCCTGCTTTTATCTAGCGGCAAATGTCTGTTTAAATACTTCAAATACCCTAACAAAACACATGATGCTCAAGGTTGGAAAATTAGGAAATTGATATGTTCAAAGACTTCAGTGTCATTTTCAGGTTTTTTCTAGAGGGTTTTTTTTTTGTTTGTTTGTTTGTTTTTGCTTAGAAACAATTTAAGAAACATATTTGTATTTGACACAATTTTTCAGCCAAGGGACCTTGATAATTAAGCTGACAGCCTGCAGATACAATGAATAATCTGGTATACTAGTGAGATTAAAAAAGAATATCTGTCTCTGCAGTGGCCCAAGCCCTGCACCCTTCACCTTCCTTTGTGAAGATCACCTGATAGAGGTTTTAAGACTGACTAGTTTGTTCTTTGCAAAGAGCTTTTGTGGGGGTTTTTCCCTCATATTTTTTTAAAATTTTTTTTAAAGATTTTATTTATTTATTTGACAGAGATCACAAGTAGGCAGAGAGGCAGGCAGAGAGAGATGGAGAAGCAGGCCCCCTGCCGAGCAGAGAGCCCAATGCAGGACTCGATCCCAGGACCCTGAGATCATGACCTGAGCTGAAGGCAGAGGCTTAACCCACTGAGCCACCCAGGCACCCTTATTTCTTATAACAAGTCTAGAGAGATAGTCTCTGTTTTCCAGATGAAATGACTAGGGGTCAGCTTTCCCAAGGTCACACGGTATAGCAAAGCTGAAACTCCGGATTTTCTGCATTACAAAGCAAGAGCTTTTATTGCTCTAGCCTACTTAGCTATACCTTGGACACCATAGAGATTAGGATCTTAGATGAGCCTGGGAAATGGATTTCGATTCCTGCAACTGCTCCACAAAACCCTCTTCTGATACTCAAACTGATCTCTACTCAGAAAAGATTTCTCAGGTCAAGTTTTTCGTCCATGACTAAAAAATGTCTCTAAGAAGAATTCTTTTTTTTTTTTTTAAAGATTCTTATTTATTTATTTGATAGACAGAGATCACAAGTAGGCAGAGAGGCAGGCAGAGAGAGAGAGGAGGAAGCAGGCTTCCCACCGAGCAGAGAGCCCGATGTGGGGCTCGATCCCAGAACCCTGAGATCATGACCTGAGCTGAAGGCAGAGGCTTAACCCACTGAGCCACCCAGGCGCCCCTCTAAGAAGAATTCTTATTAACTGTTCTCAATATGGTTACTAGTAATCTCCTTGTTGTTGAATCCAGTGGACCCTTGTCAGCTTTCATCTTAATTTGGCACCCCTATATCATTTGATGCTCCAGATTCATCCCTTCTGGAAGTTTTCTCTTTTTTTGCTTTTCATTGATTACAATATAGTTTTTCCGTTTGTTTATTTTTCCATTTTTTTTTTTCTTTCTTCTTCTCTGGCTGTTCCTGAATCTGTCTGCTTTCCAGTTTTTCTATCCCCGCTCACTCAGGAAACGTTGGTGTTGCCCAAGAGCCCAGTTTCTCTTTCACCTTAGTTCCAGCTACTATCTGCAGGCTGATGATTCATAAACTCTAGCTCTGCAGCAAACCTCTCTTCTGAGCCTCAGACCAGTTTATCCAGCTGTCTTCTGAACATCTCCATAAATGTCTCATACTTTGCTCAGATATATCATGTCTAAAACTGAACCTATTATCTTTCCCTGTAACTCCCCTTTACTTTTATCAATTTGTAATTGGTACCATCCTTCACCTATTCCCTCAAATCAGAAACATAATCGTCATTCTTGATATCCCTTTTTCTTTTGCCTTCTCAAGTTAGATACTAAGTCCTATCCTTTTTTTTAATTTTTTGTTTATTCTGGAGAGAGAGAGAATATGTGACTGGAGGCCGGGGGGAGCAGAGGGAGAGAGAGAATCTCAAGCCGACTCTCCGCTGAGCACTTCTGTGCTCAGTCCCAGGATTTTGAGATCATGACCTGAGCTGAAGTCAAGAGTTGGCTGCTGAACCTACTGAACCTCCCAGGCACCCCAGTCCCACTTTTTAAAAATTGTGGTAAAATACATATAACATAAAATTATTTGCCGTCTTAATCATTTTTAAGGGTACAGTTCAGTCACATTATGTACATTCAAATTGTTGTGCAAGCATCATCACCATCCATACATAGAAATCTTTTCATCTTACAAAACTGAATCTGTACACCCATGAAATAACAGTTCCTTATTCTCCCCCTTTCCCCAGCCTCTGGCAACCACCATTCTGTATACTGTGTGTCTCTATGAATTTGACTACTCTGTATACCTCCTACAGATGGAATCATACAGTATTTGTCCTTTTATTTCACTCACCATAATATCATCAAGGTTGATCTATGTGTAATATGTGTCAGCATTTCCTTACTTTTTTAGACTGAATAATATTCCCTTGTATTTTTAGGCCACGTTTCTTAATTCATCTCTCAATGAACATTGGGTTGCTTTCACTTTTGAACTATTATGAATATACTGGCTATGAACTGTGCAAATATCTCTTTGAAACCTTGCTTTCAGTTCTTTTGAGTATATGTCTAGAGGTAGAATTGCTAGATCATATGGCAGTTCTGTTTTTAATTTTCTGAGGACCCTCAATATTGTTTTCCACAGCAACTGCACCATTTTATACTCCTACCAGCAGGGCACAAGTGTTCTACATCCTTGCCAACTTGTTTTTTATTTTTTATTTTTGAAAATTTATTTTTTTAAAGACTTATTTATTTGAGAGAGAGGGAGAGAGAGACTCCAAGCCTGGCTACATAGATAATGTAGGAGGTTTGAGGACAGCTCTTCCTAAGAAGCTCAAAGGAATTGCCAGACTTCCATTATAATTGTTCCCCCAAAAAATAAAATTTCCTATAAACCAAGTTTCTCTGGGGATCTGTGCTATCTCTACATAATTTCATAATTTGAAAAGTCTCCCTGTTCAATCTGATCCATCCAGAGGGGTTGACCAGTCACAACAGATTGCCCAGATTAAATGTCCTAAGTCTCAGTTCATTCACCTACAAAGCAAGAACAATTTCTTCCATACTGGCCACCTGTCCCAGACTCTCCTTGCCATGGCAGACGGCTACTCACTTTTTCCTTCCTTCCCTTCCTTTTTCAAAATTTACTGAGAGTCTGTTCTGTACCAATCCCTGTCCCAGGTACTGGTGAAATATATGCATACCTCGGAGATATTGCAGGCTCCATTCCAGATCACCGCAATAAAGTGAATATTGCAATGAAGTGAGTCAAACGAATTTTTCTGTTTCCCACTGCATATAAAAGTTATGTTTGGAGGTGCCTGGGGGGCTCAGTCAGTTACGCATCCAACTCTTGATTTCAGCTTAGGCCGTGACCTTAGGGTGTGAGATGGAGCCCACTCAATGGGGAGTCTGCTCAAGTTTCTATCTGCCCCTCCGCCTGCTTGCTCCCCACTCTCTCTTTCTCTCTCTCACAAATCTTAAAAAAAAGAAAAAGTTATGTTACACTATACTGTAGTCTATTAGGTGTGCAGTAGCATTATGTCTAAAAAAGAAAATGTGTAGGGGCGCCTAGGTGGCTCAGAGGGTTAAGCCTCTGCCTTCGGCTTGGGTCATGGTCCCAGGGTCCTGGGAGCTAGCCCCGCATTGGGCTGTCTGCTTGGTGGGGATCCTGCTTCCCCTTCTCTCTCTGCCTGCCTCTCTGCCTACTTGTGATCTCTCTGTCAAATAAATAAATAAGATAAAATCTTTAGAAAAAAAATGTGTATACCTTAATTAAAAATTTTTATTCCTAAAAAAATATAAACCATCATCTGAGCATTCAGCAAGGACTAATCAGCAATCACAGATCACCATAACAAATATAATAATGAAAAAGTTTGAAGTATTGTGAGAATAACCAAAATGTGACACAGAAACATGAAGCAAGCAAGTGCTGTTGGCAAAATCATACTGAGACTTGTCACAAACCTTCAGTTTATTTAAAAAAATGCACTATTTGTAAAATGCAATAAAATGAGGTATGCCTATAATGATGGCTAACAACAAAACAATGCTTTAGGACCTAATAAGAGCATAACTTTATACCAGATGTTTTACGCATGAGTGTCTTGGAAAGTAAATAGCAGCATAAGGTGAATAAAAAGAGAACTAGTTTAGCCTCCAAAGTTTTGGGTTCTATTCCAACTTTAGTATCTGTCAGTCCATCTATCTCTCTAAAAAATGCTTAGTATTCATGGCACGTCAGGGACTGAGTACTAGAAACACGGAATTAAATCAGGTATTGAATTTATGGTGAACTGTAATAAGTGTTTTCCTTAGGTAGTTATGAGACCTCAGGTTCCTCACCTGAGAAGAGGATTAGACCTGATGATCTCTAGTGAAACTATAGTTCTAAATAAAAACATATTGCCAGCCACCATCTGGAATAAAAATATAGATACATAAGATGAATGGGAAATGGGCTAGAGGTATCTGAATGGTCAGGTCATAAAAACCTTCTCTTGCCAGCTAAGGAGTTTGGATTTCAACCAAAGGCAATGAAGTATCATCAAGGGGTTTTAAGTACTGGAATGAGGTGGTCTAATTTTCAAGTTAGAAAAATTATTTTGGCTGCTATGTAAAGAATGCACTGGGGAGAAAGTATGTGACAAGGCAGGAAGACCAGTTAGGGGAAAATACAAATAATTCAAGAAAGAGTAATAATGGCCTGATAAGGGTAGGAAGGATGGAAGAGAAACGTCAAATCTGAGAAATGTAAAAGGTTTTATAAAAAATAAAAATAAAAAGTGTGTTGCCTGGCTGGCTCATTTGGTTACGCTATTGACTTTTCTTTTCAGCTCAGTTCATGATCTCTGGGTCCTGGAATCAAGCTGCACATTAGCCTCCATGTTCAGGGGTATCTGCTTGCAGGTTCTCTCCCTCCCTCTCCATCTGCCCCTCTCCCTGCTCACACATGCTCACACTCTCTCTCTCAAATAAATAAATAAATCTTTTTTAAAAATAATTTTTATTTTTTAATTAACATATAATGTATTATTAGCCCCAGGGGTACAGGTCTGTGAATTGCCAGGTTTACACACTTCACAGCACTCACCATAGCACATACCCTCCCCAATGTCCATAACCCCACCACCCTCTTCCTACCCCACTCCCAATAAATAAATCTTTAAAACAAACAAAAACTGACTCTCTAATGACAGATTTTCTCTGAAGCTTGAGAAAAGGGGCCCACAAGACCCCTGATAATAATGAATAAGAGGTAGAATACTTTACAACTTAGAAAATTATTTTTTTTAAGATTTTATTTATTTATTTGACACAGAGCAGAAGCAGGGGGAGCAGCAGGTAGAGGGAGAGGGAGAAGCAGGCTCCCGGGCCTCAATCCCAGCACCCTGGGAGTTATGACCTGAGTTGAAGGCAGATGCTTAACTCCCTGAGCCACACAGGTGTCCCACAACTTAGGAAATTCTTTACCATTTGTAATTTCATTGAGTCCTTACAACGATGCTGTGAGGTAGAAATTTTTTTTTTTTAAGATTTTATTATTTATTTGACAGAGATCACAAGTAGGCAGAAAGGCAGGCAGAGAGAGAGGGGGAAGCAGGCTCTCCGCCGAGCAGAGTGCGATTTTTTTTTTTATTAAATTTTTATTAAAACATCCATTTTACAGACAAGGACTCAGAAGGGTTAATAAATATGTACAAGTTCACAGTGTTAGTAAATTGCAAGGCCACAACTAGAGCTTACATTTACTTGACTCCAAATCCAAATGCACTGCTCTTCCTACTCCACCAAGATGTCAAGCAAGGTCTCTCTGGGTTTTGGAGAGAACTCCTAAGCAGTGTGTCTGCCTTTGATATATTGTGTGTGAGGTCAACAGAAAAAGCAGATGGATTAAATCTTGTTTGGGCAAGAATCATGCTCATTAAACTAATTTGCTGTTTGTTTATGACTGATTCACTTTGGTGGATCACAAAATTATTTCCTGCTTCTGTAGAAAAGATCAACCTTGGGGCGCCTGAGTGGTTCAGTGGGTTAAAGCCTCTGCCTTCGGCTCAGGTCATGATCCCAGGGTCCTGGGATCGAGCCCTGCATCAGGCTCTCTGCTCAGCAGGGAGCCTGCTTCCTCCTCTCTCTCTGCCTGCCTCTCTGCCTGCTTGTGATCTCTGTCTGTCAAATAAAAATAAATAAATAAAAATAAAATAAAAAAGAAAAAGAAAAGATCCACCTTTTCTCCCAAAGAAAGCAATGTTGGTGGTGGTATTGCTTTATTATTCCCCTCCTCCTTCTTCGCTTCCTGTTGTGTAGGAGTTGTTAATTTATTTGATTTCTTTCTAGACTGTGGGCTCCTTGAGGGCAGCAGTCATGTACCTCCTGTGTCTAGAACAGAGCAGGTGGTTAGTTACTTACTAAATATCCATTTGATTAAGTTGTTAATCATTATATTTTCATTATGTTTATATTAATTATAATGTTACTGTTGCTGTTGTTACTTATTACAGTAATAGCTACCAGTAATGACTATCAGTCTGGAGTGCCAGACACTTTACAGACATTGTCTCCAGTTCTCTTAATAATCATATAAGGAAGAACTATTATCATTATGCATGTGAGGGAATAAGGTTCAAATATAAATATATGTATTTGTGTTTGAACCTTATATATATATATATATTTATATTTGAACCTTATATATTTATATATATTTATATTTGAACCATATATACATATATATATATATATATATATACATATATATATATATATATAAAAAGATTTTGTTTTTTTTATTTGAGAGAGAGCACGAATAGGAGTAGAGGCAGAAGGAGAGGGAGAAACAGACTTCCTGCTGAGAAGGGAGCCCTGTGTGGAGCTTGGTCCTGGGATCATGACCCAAGCCAAAGGGAAATGCTTAACCAATTGAGCCACCCAGGAACCCCAGGTTCAACTATATTAAGTAACTTCCCAAGGTCATGTAAGCTTTTAATTGTCACCTTAAGTGTGAAATAAAAGTAGACTTAATTTTTTTTACTTTATTGCAGCAAAATATACCTAAAATCTACCATTTCAACCATTTTTAAGTGTATAATTTATTGACATTAAGTACCTTTACAGTGTAGTGTAACCATCCCCAGTATTTCCAGAACTTTTTCATCATCCCAAACAGAAATTCTGTGTCCATGAAATAATAATTCCCCATTCCCCCTCCCTCTAGAACCTCTAATCTCAGTCTAAGTGAATTTGCCTATTTGAAATATTTCACATAAGTGGAATCATATAGTATTTGTCCTTTTATTTGGCTTATTACACTTAGCATAATGTTTTTAGGGTTCACCCATGTTGTAGTGTGTATCAAAACTTCATTCCTTTTTGTGGCTGAATAATATTCCATACAGTATATCTGCCACATTTTATTTATTCATTTCTTTAAATCTTCTGGAATAAATGTCAGCCAGTGGAGGTTGGACCATGGCTGCCAGCCTCTGTGCCTGCCTCTCAGCCATCAAAAGCAGTCATCAACAAAGATGTATGTAAACCCTGTATTTGGAGGACAAGTCCCTTCTTGCCCACCCTAGATGAAAAAACTGACACAAGGGAGGTTAAATTACTTTTCCAAGGTCATAAAGGATTTCATTAGTTTTGCCAGATTTTAAAAACCCAGCACATCTGACCTTTATGCCGTGCTGAATGAGGGGAAGACCTAGAATAAAATGGTTTTATTTTGGCTCAGTTTTCACATTCAAAAAATGAGGTTGCTCTGCAGGTTGCTTTAGGAGCTGTTAAAAGGAAAAGTAAGCCAACTGGGTGCCCCCTTGCCCTCTGGTAGAGATCTGCTCATGCCTATTTTATATACTAGACTTCCAGATAAGATTTTTATCTGGCCAAAAATGTTCTGCTGCTGTAGCAGGGAGCTAAATGAACTGCTCAAGATGAACTCTGACCTTCCAATTTTCTTAGACATTCTGTTCTTCAAATTGTAAGATTTTCAGTTTTGTGAAGACACATATAAAGTGACGGTGTGTCCTTTGTGTGTATTGCTTCTCTACGGACTCCCCATCTTAACAAGCACAGATTAAGAAGAGGAAGGACACAGACATGTAAGGAGACAGTTACAGTACACTGAGACAAATGCTATGGCAAAGGGATGTGCAACTATGTTCTAAGAGTCTAACATAATAAATAGATGTACAGATTGCTATGAAAACTTATTAGGTAAGTGGGAGAGGCCACAACTCTGGCAGAGGTTGGTGTCGGGAAAGCCTTCTGAGAAATCAAGCATGGAACTAGGTCTTGAAGCACGAGGATGAAGTAAGTTCTAGGTCTGCTGCTAAGGACTCAAGATACTAGACAAGACCTGCCCATCTCTCTTGTCTTCCCTTCCCATCCAGGTTGAGGGGCTTAGAAGAGTGGCTTAGAAAAGATTATTGTTTAGCAGTTCCCCTTCCAGCTCTAACATTCTGGGCATTGATTTATAAATTTTTGTGAGCTCTGTTTCATTATAAAACAACTGGCAAACTCATTCCCTTAATCTATTTCTTTTGCCTCTTCTTGAACAAAATTTTCTTTGCCCATTCTTGGAGTCCCTGGGCTTAATGGAGAGTTCAGAAACAGGGAAAATGAGGTGAGCTGAGAACTGTCTCCTGGTGGCTGTACCTTTTGTCAGCCTAGGGCTTCTTACCCCAGAGCTCTTGACGTTCTTGGGCAAGATCAGTATGAAACCATGAAAACTTTTTCACAAATATCCTTCTGTGAAAGGTCAGCTATTGCCATAGCCACCACCAGTGCCCTTGTCCTGCCCATTAAGCTCCTGCAATTTAATTTAATTTTCTATTAGTTATCTATTGTTCTCAGTCAATGGAAATACAATTTTGTAGCCATGAGTAAAGTTGAAAATTGGTGGGATATTGATAAAGGACATGAAGAGCTTTTGGCAATGCTATATAGATTTTCATTGGAAAGAGTTCTGTTGTTTAATATAGTGGGGAGAGTCCCCGGTAGAAGTTAGAAGGCCTGAGTTAACTCCTGGCTCTACCTTGAACTGATAACTTGAACAAGTCACTTTACTTTGAAGGACCTCAGTTTCCTCCTCAATAAAGTAGGAATAATAACACCTACCTTATCTGTCACTTGTTTGTGAGACTTTAAGGAGATAATTGATCTGTAAGAGCTTTTTAAATGAGGTAAAGTCAGGAGCAGAGCTGGGTCCATGATTTCACTAACGGTTCTTATCCTGGGGGTTAACTGCTTGCGCAGACTGAGGCCTGGGAGGCCTGGAGGTTGATGACATTAGCAACTTTGCTGGTGCTGAAACATTCTTTTTTGCCTGTTTTGAAGAGAACTCCCTGGCATTTGGGGGCAGGATTGGCCTGCTTCTTGGAGTTGCACTTCCCAGGGAATCACAAGGTTTTCTGGGGAGCAACTGAAGAAGTCTAGAGCTTGGAAAAAAAGGGACACCTGAGTAGAGAGGACACCTTCTTATGCCCCAAACACTACAGAGTAAGTTTGTTTCTCCTGTGGATGGGTTAATAATAACAGCTGTCTGTTATTAACAGTAACGGTTGCTATTTGTTGGGCATCCATTACTGGCAATGCACAGTGTTTTGGAAACTTTCCTACCCAAGTGACATCAGGGGAGAACAAACTCATCCCTGGATGGGCTGGGGGTGGGAGGCAGATAGCACAGAGCAGGAACTCCAAGGTTGACATTTATTTGAAGCCTGTGCCTTATCTTCAAAATGCTTATGAATTTCCTCTTAAGTCACCATTATATAGTCATAATTGTTTTCTGTACCACAAATAATCTATTTCTTTTTATATTTTATTGTTTTAGATTTTATTTATTTATTTGACAGAGATCACAGGTAGGCAGAGAGGCAGGCAGAGAGAGAGAGAGAGGAGGAAGCAGGCTCCCTGCTGAGCAGAGAGCCTGATGCGGGGCTCAATCCCAGGATCCTGGGACCATGACCTGAGCCGAAGGCAGAGTCATTAACCCACTGAGCCACCCAGGCGCCCCCAACAAATACTTTAAATTATTTACTCTCTGCTGTAAGTACCCTACCAAGAAAGTACATTATATTTGTTCATTTACTGTTTAGTATATTGCTGAGTGCCACAGGAGTTCTACGCCCATTTTGAGAACAATTTCATCATTATTTTAGTTAACCCTTATTTTCCAAAGTTTTGATAGGTATAGATGCAAGTCAAGAAAGATGGAAAAACTTCTCCCTGTCACAGAGCCAGAAACCAGTGGAGCCAGAATCAAGTCTAAGTTTAGATATTCCATATTCTTAATCACTGAGCTACATGTAGTCTGTATTATTTACTGCCTTATAATTGTTTATATGGCTGTAACACTTGTTCCTCCTACAATCACTGTGTCCTCAGTGCTTAATACAGTGCCTAATACAAAGTAAACTCAGTGACTGTTGACTGGTTGAATGAGTAAATGACTACATTATCAGGCCCCTAATAACGAAGCCTTTTCAGAGGTCCATAGTATCTGGCAAATTGACTTCAGTTTGGAATAAACGTTTTTGTCCAAAGATTCTTCGATAAAGCAGTGATGCACAGTTAGCTTTAAACTAGTACCTCCACACAGAAAATGATGATATTTATAGAGAACTAGATAAACAGACAAGGCCGCCCAGGAGCTGCCATGCCCCCACTTCCTCCCAGACACCCTATATGCTTAAGGATTTAGTATCTCAATTCACCTGTAACCCACTGACAACTCCTAAGCTACTATGAATGGTTTCTTTCTTTTTTTTTTTTTTTTAAGATTTTATTTATTTATCTGACAGAGATCCCAAGTAGGCAGAGAGGCAGGCAGAGAGAAAGGAGGAAGCAGGCTCCCTGCCGAGCAGAGAGCCCGATGCGGGGCTCGATCCCAGGATGCTGGGATCATGACGTGAGCTGAAGGCAGAGGCTTTAACCCACTGAGCCATCCAGGCGCCCCGCATGAATGGTTTCTAAGAATTATCTGGTTTTTATTTGTCTTTCCATTTCCCCAGTATGCATTCACACACATTCTATTTGCTCCATCCGTGTACCTATCCATCCCTCATCATTGCTGTCATGAACACAGGTGTGTTGGAAAACTTGAGAGTTTGGACCCAGTGGTGGGTTTCCAAA
This sequence comes from Lontra canadensis, assembly GCF_010015895.1. Lineage (NCBI taxonomy): Eukaryota > Metazoa > Chordata > Mammalia > Carnivora > Mustelidae > Lontra > Lontra canadensis. The sequence goes on from NW_022631001.1 coordinate 25,074,898, forward strand.
GTCTCTGTGACTTACTGATTTATATCTTACATCAGTGGATTCTAAGTGTAGGGCCCCGGTATAGCAATTTGTCAGAGATGACAGTTATTAGGCCCTCCCCCAGACCTATGGAATCAGAAACATGGGAGGTGGTTCCCAACAATCTGTTTTCACAAACTCCCTAAATTATTCTCATGCTCGTATCTGCCATCTAGTGTAAGTGTTCAATAAATAGGCATTCTCTTCTCTCCCCATTTTGTGAGCTTGTCTGGGAATCTTGCCATCATTAATGCTGTAATTTCTCTGGGAAATGCCCTTTGAGTTCCAAACAGCTTTAGAAACAGAGATCATGTGTCAGCTATGACATGTGAGCTGTGACAGAGGGGTGCCTGGCCCCTTCTCAGACAGATAGGGAGGTCTGTGAGTAGGCAGCCTAAACCTTGGACATGGGAATAGAAGCTGCTTCTTCCAGCAAGATAGTCAGCAATCCTGTTTTTTTCCCTGCACATGTTAGGAAAACTAAATAATTGACCCCCCAAATTGGCTTTAAAAGGACTCATGTTGGGTGAGGTCAGAAGTGTGATTACTTGAAAATTGCTCTGCTGGTGGGGAAGGTACTTGAATTTAAGTGTCTAAATCAGATTTTTGCTATTCCTGCTCTCAGCAGGAAAAGAGACAGAAAAATCAATAGTCCATGGTCTTGTTTAAGCTACAAAACCACACTTCAGCCTTCTGGCTACCAGAGAGAGACTTCAGCTCTCAGTGTCACCACAGGTGCTGTCACGATTGTAAGTTTATGCTGAGTTCCTTGAACTCTGTTCTCTTATACGTAAATGGTAGGAGGCCTGGAATATTTGTGGGGCCATGAGAGAGGTAGGTGTGAGCATCCAAAACCTGTCTCCAGACCTTCCTTTCCACTTTCCCTCCCGTGAGCTGGGAGAATTGAATTCAGAAACACAGACAAGGGGTGCCTGGGTGGCACTCAGTTAAATGTCCGACTCTTGGTTTCAGTTCAGGTTGTGATCTCAGGGTTGTGCATACTCTGCTCAAGAATCTCTCTCTCCCTTGCCCACCCGCCCCCCAGAATACATGAATAAATATTTTATAAGAAAATGCAGACAGGGGTGCCTGGGTGGCTCAGTGGGCTAAAGCCTTTGCCTTTGGCTCAGGTCATGGTCTCAGGGTCCTGGGATCGAGCCCCGCATCGGGCTCTCTGCTCGGCGGGGAGCCTGCTTCCTCCTCTCTCTGCCTGCCTCTCTGACTACTTGTGATCTCTGTCAAGTGAATAAATAAAATCTTTAAAAAAAAAAAAAAAGAAAAGAAAAGAAAATGCAGACAAAAGGGCTGGGCACAGTGTCTAAAAGGAGTGGCCTATTTGTAAGTAGCTACATTGTGATTTAGGTTACTGGCAATCCGTCAGTTTCCAGAGGAGCTTGGAACCTTGAAGAAGAAGGCTCAGTGACTGGCATTATTGTAATAATTTCATCATTTGAGTACCCATTCCCTACCAAGTCCAATGCTAAGCGTTTTTTTTTTTTTATCATTTAATGATTAAGACTGCCTAGTTTTCAATCTTAGCTCTATCATTTGATTACTGTGTATCATTTTTTAAATACCTGAAGAGGCTACTGGAAGACTTACTGATGGTAGCTTAAACAAAGAAAGTATGTTTTTCTTACATTAAAAAAAAAATGTCTGGGGATGCCTGGGTAGTTCAGTCAGTTAAACATCTACCTGCAGCTCAGGTCATGATCTCAGGGTCCTGGGATCGAACCCTGTATCTGGCTCCCTGCTTAGCAGGGAGTCTGCTTCTCCCTTTCCCTCTGCCCCTCATACTCCCTTTCTCTCAGATAAGGCTTAAAACTTAAGAAAAAAAAATAATCTCTCCTCCTCTCACTGCCCCCTCCCCCCACTTGTGCTTTTGTGCTCTTTAACAAATTAATTATATTTCTACACAATTGTAATGAACAATCCAGAAATGAAATTTAAATAATTATTTAAAATAATTTATAGTAACATCAAAATGAATAAAATACTTAGGGATAAATTTAATAAAAGAAGTGCAAAACTTTGAAAACTACAAAAAATATTGTTGAAAGAAATCAAGGATCCAAATAATTGAAAAAACATCCATGTTCATGGATTGAAAGACTTAATCTTTTTTAAGATGGTAATAGTTCCCAAATTAATCTACAGATTCAATATAATCCCTATGGGGGCGCCTGGGTTGCTCGGTGCATTGGGCCTCTGCCTTAGGCTCAGGTCATGGTCTCAGGGTCCTGGGATCAAGCCCTGCATTGGGCTTTCTGCTCAGTGGGGAGCCTGCTTCCCCCCCTCTCTCTGCCTGCCTCTCTGCCTACTTGTGATCTCTCTTGCTCTGTCAAATAAATAAATAAAATCTTTAAAAATATATATATATAATCCCTATCAAAATCCTGGCTGGTTTGTTTGCAGATTTTGACAGGCTCTTACTAAAATTCACATGGAAATTCAGAGGACCCATATTAGCCAAAACAGTCTTGAAAGAGAACAAAGTTGGAGGACCCATACTTCCCAATATCAAAGCTTATTAGAAAAGTATGATAATAAAGAGAGTATGGTTTTGGCATAAGGATAGACATGGATCAGTGGAATAGAATTGAGTATCCATAAATCAGCTCTCACACTTATGGTCAATTTTCAACAAGAAAATTCTTGTACCAAGAATAATTCAATAGGGAAAGAATAATCTTTTCAGTAATTAGTACTGGGACACTGTATATCCACATATGAAAGAATGAAATACCTCACAGGACATGTAAATATTAACTCAAAATGGATCAAAGACCTAATTATGAGAACTAAAACTATAAAACTTGTACAGGAAAACTTGGAAATAAATCTTTGTGAGCTCAGATTTGGCAATAGTTTCCTAGATATTAACACCAGTAGCACAAACAACCAAAGGAAAAAATAGATAAATTGGACTTCATCAAAAGTAAAGGCTTTCTGGGGTGCCTGGGTGGCTCAGTGGGTTAAACCTCTGCCTTCAGCTCAGGTCATGATCCCAGGGTCCTGGGATCGAGCCCCATATCGGGCTCTCTGCTCTGCAGGGAGCTTGTTTCCTCCTCTCTCTCTCTCTCTCTGCCTGTCTCTCTGCCTACTTGTGATCTCTCTCTGTCAAATAAATAAATAAAATCTTAAAAAAAAAAAGTAAAGACTTTCATGATTCAAAGGAACCATCAAGAAAGCAAAGAGGCAGTCTACAGAATGGTGTAAAATATTTGCAAAATCATCTGTCTGGTAAGGGACTTGTATCTAGACTATCAATAACTCTTACAATTCAATAATAAGAATACAAATCCAACGAAGAAATAATGAGGAACCTGAATAGACAGTTCTCCAAGGAAGATATACTAATGGCTAATAAGCACATGAAAAAATATTTGACATAATTATCAGGGAAATGCAAGTCAAACCACAATCAGTTGCTGCAGTCTAACCCTAGGATGGCTGTAATAAAAAAGTCTGGTAATAACAAGTGTTGATAAGGATGTGGAGAAATTGAAGACACTCATACTGTTGGTGGGAATGTAAAAAATGGTGTAGCCACTTTGGAAAATGGTCTGGTCATTCCTCAAACAGGTTCCTTTCTCTGACTTTGCTTGTATTGTTTTTTTGTTTTTTGTTGTTGTGTTTTTTTGTTTGTTTGGTTTTGCTTTTGCTTTTGTTTTGTTTGGATGTCAGTCCTTATCTTTGCCTGTCCTGCCATCTCACAAGGCTCACTCAAAGTCCAGTTTCCCAACTGCAAGATTGTGTATCTTTAGGTATTACAAAATTGCCCATCAGAATGCTTTTACTGATTCCCATGGTTTTAGATCCTTCCCAACACTTGATATTGTCACACTTTAAAATTTCTGCCTGATAGGTGTGAAATGATATTTTATTCCATTTATTTGCGTTTTGCTGATAACTAATGTGATTGAACACCTTTTCATCTTCTCCTCCTTTTCCCTAATCATTTGAGTGATTCCTTTTGTGAATCCCACAGTTAGATTCTACTGGCTTATTTTTATTTTCTTATTGATTAATATGAGTACTTTTTTTAAAGATTTTATTTATTTGAGAAAGAGAGACAGAGATAGCATCAGAGATAGCGAGCAGGAGCAGGGAGCAAAGGGAGAAGCAGGCTCCCCGCTGAGCAGGGAGCCTGACTTGGGGCTTGATCTCAGGACCTTGGGATCATGACTTGAGCCCAACGCCAACATTTAACTGACTGAGCTACCCAGATGCCCCTAATATGAACTCTTTTTTCAGGATGCGTTTGTTATAAATATCTTTCCTCACTCTGTACTTGTTTTTTAACTTTGTTTAAATTTCGCTAAGTTAAATTTATCAACCTTTTGTGGTTTTTCCTTTTGATCTCATCTAAGAAATACTTTCTAATCCCTAGGTGAAACTGTATTCACTATATTCTCTCTCTCTTTTTTTTTTTCATAATTGTTTTAAGGTCTTTTTTTTTTTTTTAATAGTTTGGTCTTTGGTCTTTCTAGAAGTACAGAAGTATGAGATGGGGATTTAATTTTTTTTCTTCAGATGGAAAAAAACAAGTATTCTACTGTATTTTATTGAATTTGAGCAAGATTCTTCCCTTCACCAGATCTCTTAAAACAGAGTAGTAGGATAAAAGAATGAGTTGACTGGGGAGGGAAACAGATTTATGGACCAAATCATCAATTTGCAAAATTCCATCTTGTTCTTTTATTTCTTTTTAGAAGATAAATACAGGGAGGGTGGGACTCATTCACCAAACAGTTTGTAAAGTGTTGAATACCTTCCATCTGCCTACATAGATGTGTTGAATTAATAAGCAGCAGTAGAAGAAGAAGCTCACTCCTGGAGTGGAGGTTAAGATAGAATAGGCCATCTGCTTTCCATTAAAATTTCTTCCATACCCAATACTGGCGAATAAGGAGCTTTGGAAAAACTGTTGGTTTGTAAAGGAATTTTTCCCCCTCGGGAGCAGCACACACTTGGCCTTATGTGCTTACCTAAGGAGCAGGATTTTGTTTTTTGTTTTTTTTTTTAATATAATGTATTATTTGCTCCAGGGGTACAGGTCTGTGAATCATCAGGCTTACACATTTCACCACTCACCATAGCACATACCCTCCCCAGTGTCCATAACCCAGACACCCTATCCCTCCACCCCCCAAACCCCAGCGACCCTAGTTTTTTTTGTGCGATTAAGAGTCTCTTATGGTTTGTCTCCCTCCCAATCCCATCTTGTTTCGTTTTTTTCCCTCCCTACCCCCCGTAGTCCCCCCACCCTGCCTCTCAAATTCACCATATTGGAGAGATTATGTAATAATTGTCTTTCTCTCATTGACTTATTTAACTTAGCATAATACCCTCTACTTCCATCCATATCATTGCAAATGGCAAGATTTTGGGTTTTGTTGATGGCTGCCTAGTATTCCATTGTATGGAATACAGTGTATACCACATCTTTATCCATTCATCTGTTGGTGGACATCAAGGTTCTTTCCATAGTTTGGCTATTGTGGACATTGCTGCTAGAAACATTCAGGTGCATGTGCCCCTTTGGTTCACTATATTTGTATCTTTAGGGTGAATACCCAGTAGTGTGATTGCTGGGTCGTAGGTAACTCTATTTTCAACTTTTTGAGGAACTCCATGCTGTTTTCCAGAGTGACCGCACAAGCCTGCATTCCCACCAGCAGTGTAGGAAGGTTCCCCTTTCTCCGCATCCTCGCTAACATCTGTCATTTCCTGACTTGTTAATTTTAGCCATTCTGACTGGTGTGAGGTGGTTTTGATTTGTATTTCCCTGATGCCAAGTGATGTTGAGCACTTTTTCATGTGTCTATTGGCCATTTGGATGTCTTCTTTGCAGAAATGTCTGTTCACGTCTTGTACCCATTTCTTGACTGGATTATTCTTTGGGTGTTGAGTTTGATAAGTTCTTTTTTTTTTTTTTTTAAGATTTTATTCATTTATTTGAGAGCGAATGAGTGAAGCTTGTCACCAAATAGGCAATACAATGGCACTAAATTCGCATCTTTCAATAGTTACCATTAATGTAAACAGGTTAAATGCCCCAAACAAAAGACACAGGGTATCAGAATGGATAAAAAAACAAGATCCATTGATATGCTGTCTACAAGAAACTCATTTTAGACCCAAAGACACCTCCAGATTTAAAGTGAGGGGGTAGAAAACAATTCATGCTGATGGACATCAAAAGAAAGCTGGGGTGGGACTTCTTATATCAGATGAATTAGATTTTAAGCCAAAGGCCATAATAAGAGATGAGGAAGGATACTATATCAAACTGAAAGGGTCTGTCCAATAAGAAGATCTAACAATTTTAAATATCTATGCCCCCAACATGGGAGCAGCCAACTATATAAACCAATTAATAACAAAATCAAAGAAAAACATTGACAATAATACAATAGTAGTAGAGGACTTTAACACCCCCCCTCACTGAAATGGACAGATCATCTAAGCAAAAGATAGCAAGGAAATAAAGGCTTTAAATGACACACTGGACCAGATGTATATCACAGATATATTTAGAATATTCCACCCCAAAACAACAGAATACACATACTTCTCTAGTGCACATGGAACATTCTCCAGAGTAGATCACATCCTGGGTCACAAATCAGGTCTCAACCTGTACCAAAATATTGGGATTATTCCCTGCATATTCTCAGACCACAACTTGAAACTAGAACTCAATCACAAGAGGAAAGTTGGAAAGAACTCAAATACGTGGAGGCTCTATTCCTTTCCAGTCTGTTACTTTTAGGCTCTCTCTTTGCTTATAGGGCCCCTTTCAATATTTCCTGTAGGACTGGTCTAGTGTTTGCAAATTCTTTTAATTTTTGTTTGCCCTGGAAGCTTTTTATCTCCCCTTCTATTTTCAATGACAGCCTAGCTGGATATAGTATTCTTGGCTGCATATTTTTCTCGTTTAGTGCTCTGAATATATCATGCCAGTCCTTTCTTGCCTGCCAGGTCTCTGTGGATAGGTATGCCAATCTAATATTTCTACCATTGTATGCTACAGACTTCTTGTCCCAAGCTGCTTTCAGGAATTTTTGTCACTGAGACTTATAAGTTTTACTATTAGATGACAGGGTGTGGACCTATTTTTATTGATTTTGAGTGGGTTCTTTGTGCCTCCTGGATTTTGATGCTTGTTCCCTTCTCCAAATTAGGGAAATTCTCTGCTGTAATTTGCTCCATATATCCTCTGCCCCCCTCTCTCTTTCTTCTTCTTCTGGGATTCCAGTTACTCTAATATGGTTTCATCTTATGGTATCACTTATCTCTCAGATTCTCCCCTCATGATCCAGTGGCTGTTTGTCTCTTTTGCTCAGCTTCTTTATTCTCCATTATTTCTCCACTAATTCTCTTTTCTGCCTCATTTATCCTAGAAGTAAGAGCCTCCATTTTTTTACTGCACTTCATTAATAGCTTTTTAAATTTCAACTTGGTTAGATTTTAGTTCTTTTATTTCTCCAGAAAGGGATTTTATTTCTCCTTTTATTTTATTTATCTCTTTAAAATTTTTATTTCTCTAATATCTTTCATGCTTTTTTCAAGCCCAGCTAGCACCTTGATAATCATCATTCTGAACTCTAGTTCTGACGTACTGCTAACGTCCATATTGATTATGTCCCTAGCTGTCGGTACTGCCTCTTGTTCTTTTTATGTGGTGAGTTTTTCCACCTTGTCATTTTATCCAGAGAAGAACAGATGAATGAGAGAACAAAATACTAAAAGGGTAGCAACAACCCCCCAAAAATACACACTAACCAAATCAATAGAGACCCGAAACCGGGGGAGAAGAATAGGGAATTTTATATATGTGTGTATACACACACACACACACACACACACACACACTAAATGTGAATTTTGGTCTGTTAGAAGAAACTACCTCCCAAAATTTTAAAGAAGGAAAAACATATATACATAAATAAGGGTAAACACAATGAAGGGGTAGAATATGACTATAAAGATGAAATAAAATTCTAAAAAAGGGAATTGTTAAGATAAGATGTTGGTTGAAACAAGAAAAAAAAAAGAAAGTATGTGATCAGGTTGGAAATTAGAACAAAGCCATGTGCTAGATTTAGGGTATATTTTGACCTAGTAGAAGGAATTTTATCCCAAAATTTTAAAGAAAAAAAAAAAACCTATATGTATACAAAAAATAAGGTTAAATACAATGAAGGGATAAAATATGACTATAACAATGAAAATTTTAAAAGATTTTTAAAAAGGTATTGATAAGATAAAATAGTTTAAAAAGCTTAAAATAGGAAAGAGGAAAGATTTTAAAAAATAATAAGAAAAATAAAAACATTTAACTTTGAAAGAGTCAAGGATTATTGGAAAAAAGCCATGAATTCTATGTGTTCCTTTCCCCTAGCTCTGGAGTTCTGCACTTCTCATTAATTGATGAACTTGGTCTTGGCTGGATGTTCTTGCTGATCTTCTAGGGGAGGCAACTGTTGCAGTGATTCTCAAATGTCTTTGCCCGAGGTGAAATTGTGCCTGCCAGGGGCCAGGCTAAGCAATCTGCTCGGGTTCGCTCTTGGGAGCTTTTATTCTCTGAACGCTTTCCAGAGCTTTGGAGGACAGGAATGAGAATGGTGGCCTCCAAATCTCCAGCCCTAGAGGAGTTGAGAGTTTGGGGTTGCACTCCTCAGTTCACCCTCAGAGAGAAGCAGTCAATCCCACCTGTCTCCCTGGTCCTCCAGCCATACTCCGAGCTCACCCAGCCTGTGACCAAGCATTTCTATCTCTGGCACTCGGCCCTGTTTGGAGTCTCCAAACCCAGCTGATTCCTGCCATGCGCTCCCTTGCCACTCCTCCTGGAAGAGGAATGTGAACATCCCCGGATCTGCTGCTTATTGGGTGCCTGCCCAAGAGCAGTGGCCCAGCTGTGCTGCAAATCACGGTTTAAGGTAACCCCGAGCTGAGAACGCTCCTCTGCTCTGTCACTGTAGCTGGCTTCCCCGCTCTGATACCTGGGCTCTGCCACACTCAGACCCCTGTTCTTTTTGTGATCCCACGGGTCCTGAGACCACACTGTCCCCATGAGGGCTCTCCCCCTCACTTAGCCTCTAAGCAGAGTGATGTCCCTCAGTGGAGCAGATCTCTGAAAGTTCCGAGTTTGTGCTCCGCTGCTCTATCACTTGCTGGGAGCCTGCCCCTCCCCCCACGCTCTGTCTTCTGGAATGTTGCCTCGGATTCACCTCTCCGCACGTCCTACCTTCCGGAAAGTGGTCGATTTTCTGTTCCTAGAATTGCTGCTCCTCTTCTCTTCTCTCTCTTGTTGAGTTTGTAGGTGTTCAGAATGGTTTGATACCCATCTAGCTGAACTCTTTGGACCTGATGATATTTAGGTCTCCTGCTCCTCCACCATCTTGCTCCTTCCCCTCCACCATCTTGCTCCTTCCCCCAGGAGCAGTTTTATTATTAGCTTTAACGTAACTGATTTTCTTGTTGTTGATGATGATAGTGTTTTTTGCACTAAGGACATACCAAGTTAAGCCTTCTCTGGCTTTAGCAGCCTTCCTCTTCTAGAGCTCAGCCAGGATGAATGACCCATACAGGTTGCTGACTTTTTAACTGTAGGTAAGTTCACCCTGAAGAACTTACAACACAAGTCATAACACAATTGATCACGATCGTCCCCCTTTTTTGTTACCTCAGAGGGGATGTCTTGCCCAAACTGGGAAGAGCAGTATCTTACTTACACCATTACAATTTCATGGGGGCTCACTAGTGGGAACCTAGGTGGATGGGCCTTAAATCCAGTGTTCAGGCTACCCCATATTCAAGTCTGGTGGGCATGTGCAGAGCTAGCACTGCGGAATGGCTATCTGCCTAGACTGACTTGCAGTCTCACCAGGAGAGCATGCTCAGCAGGTAGGCCTCTCAGCTAGGAGGAAATTCAGATTCAGGATGTTTTCTGGAGCCAACAGATTCAAGAGTCCATTTAATTTATTTTTTTCCCTTATGCCTATTAAAGAAAAGAAGCAACAAAAAGCCTGAAAAACCTGTGGTTAGAACGTTTCCCATCTCGCTTCATAGGCTTTCAGCTCACAGCAATAAAAGTGAGGTTTGCTATCAGGATGATGTTTTGTAGGCTCTGTCTCCTAAACATCTTTGTTGTTCCCCCTCTCCTCTTTATCCCATTGTTACTGTTTTAGCTTTGCCTTTGGGATCTTGCAGTAACTTCCTGTCTGGTCCCTCCTCTGATCTCACCTACTCTGAACCCCTGTGTACAATTGCTGCTTGAGTAGGTAAAACACAAATCTGAAATTCCCAGTTTAAACTCCTCCAATGGATTCCTATTACTGAGTGATAAATTCCATCCCTTAGCCTGGCATTCAAATTATTTCACAATCTGTTCTCAGTCTACCTTTTTATCTTCATTTCTTCTTGCTTTCCCCTACACACTATAAATTCCAACCATACTGAACTACTTGCCATTTCCCTAGTATGGCATACGCTTTCAAGCTGTCATGCCTGAAAGGAATATATATTTCTTTGTCTCCACACCTCTGACAAACTCCTCCCACTCATTGTTCAAGGCCAGTTAAAACGTTTCTGATGAAGAAATATGGATTAACTCACTTTGGCCTTCACTGACCACCCATCACCAGAACCTTGTTATGACAGTTTTTTGTTTTTTGTTTTTTGTTTTTTTAAACTTGGGATAACCCATCAGCAGAAGAGTGAACAAGACAAGAAGAAAATTGAATTGCTTTAAAGGAAGGGGATTTATAAATTGAAGTCTGGCTTAAAGGTGGACAACCAGAATGAAGAAGGAATTGAAGGATTTTTACGTCTGTTTGGATTTGGACAAGAGAAAGGCAGGAAGAATAACTGATGTCTTCATCTATCTAGAGGATTGCCCGCGGTTACGAGGATTAGACCTGGTCTATGAGGGGGGACCAGTAGCTGGGAAACTTTCCAAGGTTAGATACCTTATGAAGCAGACTTTTTGGACACAGTGAGGAATTTCTTAACTTCCAGAGCTGTCCAGCAGGAGTTTTGACTGCCTGAAGAGGTTCTGAGCGTACCATCATTAGAAGGCTTTATGGGCCATTATAAAGGATATTCCTGTACTGGGTGGCAAATTGGACTTAATCACCTCTTCTAACTCTGTGATTTAGTGCCTGCCTGATGCTTTTCAATAACATGAGCTTGTCCTCTTTTAGTATGCTGAGTGGGAATAATAGCTTATTTGTTTGTTTGTTTGGGTAACTGAACCATCTTTGACCAAATTGACTCTCGAGAGTAATTTTCTGTTTTCCCAGATTATGAAGCTGAAACATGGGGAGGCGGGGTCAGGGGCATGGCAGCCAGATCCAGAGGTTTATGTTGAGTGGAATCATATTTTGAGGAGAAGTAGGGAAGTTGTAGGAATTGACTTGTCTCATTCAGCAGGCCTGGGTTCTATCTCCACTCTTTATTTACAAGCTATTAATATAAGTCTAAGTTTTAGTATCCTTATCTCTAAAATGGGACTACTACGATTTTTCATGGAATTAGTGTGAAGATTAAAGAAGGCCTGACAAAGTGCTTAGAACATACTACAGGTTCAAAATTATATTCTTCCTTTGGTCTTCTTCTTTGTTTTATTTATTTTTTTTATTTTGCTTGTTTGGGTTTTGGTCACCCTGGCCTTGGGGGCGTGGGGAAGGACACTTTTTTTTTTCTCTTTCATCTTGAGCTGCAGACCTAAAATGTCTTCTTTGCATAAGTGTCTCTCCCTACTCACAAAGCAGTAATCCTCTTTGTCTTCCTAAGCCAGGGAGTTCATCTTCTAGCCTTTTGATACTCTTGCTTTCTTACTTCCTATAAGGATCAAGTCATTTCAGACATAGTCCTCTGATTTCTCTTAAAAAGTATTTCTAATTTCCATATTAATAAAGAAATGTAATCTTCAGTTCTAGTCCTAGTGACAAGAAAAGATTAGATTGTATTGATAGCTATAAAGCAATTAAAATGTATACATCAGAATCCCAGGAAACCTGACCACTATCATAGCTTTTGGGATACAAAGTAGAAAAGCTCATTTGTGTCCATTTATTTTCTTCTCTCTTGATCTTCAAAGAATGTAAGTATTGAAGGGGCAGACTTCCTTCCAAGGACCAACTCATAGTTATTTGGCAGGTGTGGAAAAGGCATTGCTTTCAGGATTCCCTTTCCAGTTCCACTGCTGATTGCTGAAAAATCTTAGTAAAAAAGATCTTCACCTTTCCAAATCTCTGTTTCCTTAACTATAAAATGGGGGAAATAACATTGGTGCTTTGGTTTTCTTTAATACATATATATATATTTTTAAAGATTTTTTATTCTATTTATTTGACAGAGAGAGAGAGATCACAAGTAGGCACAGAGGTAGGCAGAGAGAGGGGTGGAGGCAGGCTCCCTGCTGAGCAGAGAGCCCGATGCGGGGCTTGATCCCAGGACCCTGAGATCACGACCTGAGCTGAAGGCAGAGGCTTAACCCACTGAGCCTTCCAGGTGCCCCTTTAAATATATTTTTAAGTAATCTTTACACCCATCTTGGGGTCTGAACTCACAACCCCGAGATCCGGAGTTGCATGCTCCACTAAGCCAGACAGATTTCCCAACATTAGTGTTGGTTTGAGGCTCAAATGAAATCACAGGTATAAAAATATTTTTTGTATGAGCAATGGAAGAAATGTATATGGTGTATTATTTGAACTCAGTATCTTGACCCCTGATGAGCTTCCACAGATCCGGGTAGCCTTGGAGATTAGGATCTGCAAGGCATTCTGCTCCCTTGGGTTTTGAGAGTCAAAGACAGTGTCTTTGGAGTGTGCTAGGACGAGACTTCCAGTAGGGAATAGCCACAAACTAGCAACTGCTTCTGTGGCCTAAGCTTACATTCTAGTGGTGGGACACAGACAGTCTACCCTAAGCAAGTATATACATAGTGTGTCAGATGAAGTGCTATGAAGATAAACAAAAGAGGATAGAAGCATAGCGATTAGTGGAAGTTGAAAGTACTATTTTAGAAAAAATGTAAGGTGATCTTTGAACAGAGTTCCAGGAAGAGGGAATAGAAAAGGTAAAGGATGAAATGGGAAAAATGCTTGGCACATGAGGAACTGCAAGGAGGCCAGTGTGGCTGGAATAGATCAGCATGGGGGCAGATAGTAGGAGAGGGGGTTAGAAGAGGTGGCTGAGGCCCAGGTGGGTCATTAAAGGGATTTCCACATTGTCATGGGAAGCTACTGTGGGGCTTAAAGAGAGGAGTGTCATGATCTGATTGAATGTTTTAACAGGATCACTCTGGCTGCTGAGGGAAATAGATTGCCAGAATCAAAGGTGGAAGCAGGGAGACCAATGATGAAGCTAGTGCAGTAATCTGGAAAGAAAGTGTGTAGGCAATGAGAGTAAGATTCTGAGGGTATTCTGAAGTGGAACTGAAAGGGTTTGCTGACGTGGATAGGAGAGAAAGAATAGTGTCAAGATGACTCTAAGGTTTTTGGCCTGAGGAACTGGAAGAAAGAGTTGTCATTTACTGATCTAGAGAAAACTGCAGAGGATCAGGTTTGGAAGGGAGTAGGAGGACAGAAAGTGACAATTTAGTTTTTAATATCATAAGTTTGAAATGATAATAATAGCTGACTTTTTGAAGGCTTAACTATTTGCCTGGCTCTTAGTGCTTTGGGGTCTTAACTAATTTAATACTTATACCAACTTACTAGGTAAGTAATAGTCCCATTTTACAGATGGGAAAGCTCAAGCACAGAGAGGGTAAGTGGCCCAAGATCACACACATAATTAGTGGTGTTGCTGGGATTCAAACCTAAGCCTAGATCTAGCTCCAGAGACCACACTCTTAACCACTCACCATATAGCCTTGGTAGTCTAGCAAACGCCCAAGTGGACATATTGAGTAGGCAGTTAGATACTAGATGAGTCAGGAGTTTAGGAGAGAAGTCCTGTCTAGCAGTATGAAACTCAAGACATAGTGACAGAACTAGGAAGGTAAGTTAGGGCCATAAAGGGAGACATGGTTATAAGGAGACAAAATCATGAGATCAAGCCAGCAAGCCTTTCCCCTCAGGTGTGGTTAGCTCATGAGTTCTGCTTCTTAGAGCCAAGGCGGTTGCAAACCAGGCCACTTATGGATGGCCCCCAGATGCTACCTATCATGCTTTTGCCTGGAATGTCCTTCTTCCCCCTTTCTTATCCACATCCAGGAATACCTAGTGCCTAGCATAATCCCTGACAGACAATAGGCACTAAAAAGATATTGGTTAATGAAGGCCCTTCCTCTGCTCATTCTACCCTTATTATGGCACTTTTCACATAACTGTCCACTTATTTGTCTCTCTCCTTCATTAGTTGGTGATTCACTCAAAGCCAGAGACCCTGTTGAATTTGTTTCTCTTGTTTACCAACCTCTCATATCTCCAGAGTACAAACCACACCCCCCCACACACACACACCCTGGTAATCTCTGCACGGAGTACCTGTTTTCTGCTGTTACCTGTACTAAGCTTTAGAGATGCCAGCATCATCAGCAACAGAAGCAGCAAGATTAATAGTATCAGTTGGGCCAAGGAAACAAAACCAAACCAGGAAAGTTGTAGGGAGGAAGCCTAGCTTACCTTTGATGCCCTTTTCAGAGAGGGTGGGGAAGAGATTCTCTACTGGCTACAAAGACTATTTACTATCACCTTATGTTTGAGAAGCTCAGATGCTTCCTGTCCAGGCTGAGGGGAGGGGAAGGGTTAGGGGAGGGCATGGTGTGTTGACAGAGAGTAGGAAGGAGGAACTGACCAAGAGCTATTGTGTATAAGCAAATAAGACATAGCTGTGTCTTCAGGGAGCTTACAGCTCGGGGAGTGGGGGCAGGACAGGAAATATAAACATACCAATAATGTATTGTGTGATAAGTTCTGTAATTAGGGATGCATGTGCCTTTAAATCTGTTCTGTTCTTTTTTTTTTTTTTAAAGAGGTTTTTTTTTTTTTTTTAAGATTTTATTTATTTATTTGAGAGAGAGGCAGTGAGAGAGAGCATGAGCGAGGAGAAGGTCAGAGGGAGAAGCAGACTCCCCATGGAGCTGGGAGCCCGATGTGGGACTTGATCCCGGGACTCTGGGATCATGACCTGAGCCGAAAGCAGTCGTCCAACCAACTGAGCCACCCAGGCGTCCCAAATCTGTTCTGTTCTAAAGGGCAGAAGCTACAGGTAGAGTTAGTGATATGAAAAGTCATTTTCAGACAATCAGAGTAGACTCATAGTGGAGTAGGGGTCTCAGAAAGGAAGGAGTTCACTATCCATAGAGATATAAGACCTAGGCTGAATGGATCCCATGAGCATGTCGCAGGGGAGGTTCTAGCCCCAAATGTGAGGGTGGACCAAGTGGCCTTTAGGGTGCATTCTAGTATCAGCAATCTGTAACTCTGAGTCCCTTTCCTTTCTCTTGGCCTGAGGATGTCATTTATAAAATGACAAGGGTTGGAGGATCAAATAAATCTCCTTCTATTCTGCCATTTTACATCTGCCAAATTCAAGTGAATGAAAAATAAATCTACTTGGAACATTGAAAGAAGATCCTATGATTTCCTCCCCCGCTCCCCCCGCCATTTGGCATCTGAAATGACAAAACAAGGGTATAATTACCCTTGGCCGCACAGTCTCTCACATGAAGCTGAATATAGATTTCAGCCATGAGACTGGATTGCTTTGCTTTCCAAATTAAACCCCTGACTTTCTTCTTGATAAGTGGCAACCTCCATAATACTAATTAAGAGACAAGTTGTCCACCTTGGACATACTTGGGGGGTAAAGTTAGATGAATTTTCTTTGGAGTTGGAAAGGATTTAGGGAAAGGCATATTAACAAAGACATTATTAAAGTGCAATATTTACAAATCCCAAAGAAGCTTTTAGGGATTTAGAGATTTAATCTTTGGCTTTTAAAATCAGCTTTCCATCATCAGTCAAAGTACCAATGAACATTAAAAAGCTGTAGGGAGCAGTGAGACAGGCACTTACATACTGCTAGTGCAAGTACAAATTGATAGTCTTATCTGGGAAGTAGTTTGGCAAAGTAGGTGAAAACTCCTAACATGCCACTTCTCACTTCTGCTGATTTTGCCCTTTTCGAGACCCATCATCTATTGCCAGGAATTTGCAATGGACTCCTGACTGGTCTCTACTTCTCTACCCTGCCCCCATTATAGTCTGTTTTCTTTTTTTTTCATTTTTTAAGATTTTATTTACTTATTTGAGAGAGAATGAGAGCAAGCATGAGCAGGGGAGGGGCAGAGGGAGAAGCAGGGCCCCCACTGAGCAGGGAGCCCGATGTAGGGCTCGATCCCAGGACCCCAGGATCATGACCTGAGCTGAAGGCAGATGCTGACTGAGCCACCTAGGGGCCCCTATAGTCTGTTTTCAACACAGTAATCAGAGTGACCCTTTTCAAACAAAAGTCAGATCATGTTATTCTTCTGCTCAGACCCCTGTGATCGCTTCTCATTTCACTCAGAATGAAAGTGAAGTCCTTTCAGTAGGACTATAAGGCCCTCTGTGAACTGACCAGCCCTTTATCTCTCTGACTTCCTCTACTACTACTGTCCCCCTCATTTGTTCTACTTCAGCCATACTGGCCTCTTCGCTGTTCCTCAGACACATCCAATAGGCTTTCCACTTAGGGGCTTTCTGCAGTTTCCTTCACCCGAAATGCTCTTTAACTCTATTTCCTTCAGGTCTTTGTGAAAATCTTACTTCTCAGTGTGTCTTATACTGGTTATCCTATTCAGTATTGCAGTGCCCTCCCTCCAATTCTGGTACTTCTTATACCCTCTGTCCTGCCCTTTTCTCTTTTCCATAGCACTTTAGACTGTGTTTATTCATGTTCACTACTAATCCACTGCCTTCTTCCACCCTTCAAAAATATAAGCTTCAGAAGTACAGTTTTCACAGTGTCTGGCACAGAGTCGCTACTCAAATATTTGTTGAATGGATGAGCTTTAAAAATAGCACTATCTTTTGACCTAGAAATCTCACTTCTAGACTTGTTCCTAAAATAATAAGATGTAGTCAAAGATTTATTTGGGTCGTTTTCATAGTTGTATTTATTATAGTGAAAAATTTCAAACAACCTAAACATCTAAAAACAGTAATGGTTAAATGATTTGATCTATATACATAATGGAATATTAAAAAGTATTTAAAATAATGTCTTGAAGAGTATGTTTTTGAAGAATAAGAATATGAAGAATATATGGGAAAATGCTTATAATGTTAAACTGAAAGAAGATGCCTCCGTCTAAGTGATCGACTCTGGAGGGTAGCTCAGGTCATGAGTTCACAGTTGTGAGATCGAGATCTATGTTGGGCTCTGTATTGGGTGTGGAGCCTGCCTAAGATTCTCTCTTTCAAAAGGGGAACCCTCTTATACTGTTAGTGAGAATGCAAACTGGTGCAGCTATTCTGGAGAACAGTATGGAGGGTTCTGAAAAATTTAAAAATAGAACTACCCTATAATCCAGTAACTGCACTACTTGGTATTTACCCAAAGGATACAAAAATACAGATTCAAGGAGCTCCTGGTTAGCTCAGTTGGTTGTCTTCCTTCAGCTCACGTCTTCCTGGGATTGAATGTGCCATGTCAGTCTCCCTGCTCAATGGGAAGCCAACTTCTCCCGCTCCCTTTGCAGCTCCCCTGCTCATGCTCATGCACGCTGTCAAATAAATTAATTTAAAAAATACAGATGCAAAGAGGTACATGTACCCCGATGTTTATAGCAGCATTATCAACAATAGCCAAACTATGGAGAGAGCCCATCGATTGATGAATGGATAAAGATGATGTAGTATATAGATATACACAATGGAATATTACTCAGCTCTCAAAAAAAAAAAAAAAGAAATCTTGCCATTTGGAACAACATGGATGGAGCTAGAGTGTAAGTGTGGTAAGTGAAATAAGTCAGAGAAAGACAAATACCATGTAATCTCACTCATAGGTGGAATTTAAGAAAGAAAATAGATGAACATATGGGATGGGGAGGGAAGAAAGAGGGGGAAATAAACCATAAGAGACATTTTTAGTTTTTTTTAAAGATTTTATTTATTTGAGAGAGAGCACGAGAGACAGGGGAAAGTCAGAGGGAGAATCAGACTCCCCACTGAGCAGGGACCCCCCCCCCCCCGATGCAGGACTTGATCCCAGGACTCTGAGCCAAAGGCAGACGCTTAACCAACTGAGCCACCCAGGTGCCCCTGTAAGAGACTCTTAAAGAAAGATTGAAAACAAACTCAGGGTTGGTGGGTTGGGGGATGAGCTAGATGGGTGAAAGGTATTAAGGAGGGCACTTATGATGAGCACTGGGTGTTGTATGTAAGTGAATAATCACTTAATTCTACTCCAGAAACCAATATTGCACTCTATGTTAACTAAGTAAAATTCAAATGGAAAAAAAAAAACAATTCTCCCTCTTCCCAATCCCCTCCCCCCTCTTTAAAACAAATGTGAAAGAAGCTAGACACAAAAGGGATTGTATGATTCCATTTATATAAAATACCTAAAATAGACAAATTTATAGAAACAGAAAGTAGATTAGAGGTTAACAGGAGCGATGGGGAGAGGGAATGGGATGTTACTGCTTACTGGGTACAGAATTTGTTTGGAGTGATTAAGAAGTCTTAGTAACAGATAGTGGGGATAGTTGTAAAACATTGTGAACACAATGCCACTGAATTAATTATACACTTAATATGGTTAAAATCACAAATTTTATGTTATATGTATTTTGTCCCAATAAAAATTTCAAACAAAAATGGGGCTCCCCATTGGCTCAGTTTGTAGAGCATATGACTCTTGATCTTGGGGTCATGGGTTTGAGCCCTGCATTGGGGAGTAGTAAACAGTACTTTAAAAAATTCTTTAAGCATTTAAAGAAAAAGAAAAAGAAAACCCTCTATGTAATATACAGTGGCAGGCTAGATCTGGCTTGTGGGCTAGAGAGCCAGTTGTAAGCATCTTTTCCCAACTGTTCTTTTTGACATCGATAGCTTGAAATTGGCCATGGTGGGAGTATTTATACCATGGAATTTGGCAAATGCTACACATAGAGCTTGACTTCAATCCTCTCAAGCCAGATCTGGTTGAATATTTACCAGAATACCACTGACAATATGTGCATAAAAATGTGTTGAGGGCACCTGGGTGGCTCAGTCAGTTTCTGCCTTCGGCTCAGGTCATGACCTCAGGGTCCTGGGATGGAGCCCCATGTTGGGCTCCCTGCTTAGCCGGGAGCCTGCTTCTTCTCCCTCTCCCTCTGCACCTGTTCATGCTCTCTCTCTCACTCACTCTATCTCTCAAATAAATAAAATCTTTAAGGAAAAAATGTGTAGAAAACTATTTGGAAGGATAACTGTTACTACCCCTGGGGAGTAAAGTAGTAGTGGAGCGGGAATGTAAGAGTGAATTTAGACTTTTTACCACATACACTTCTATGGTGTTTCCATTTTTTTTTTTTTTAACAGTGAGTATATAGGCAGAATTCTTATACTGCTTTTAAAAATTAGAAAAATTAAAAGAAAGAAAAATCTGCATATGTTGGGACTGTGTTACTGGTGACTTTCCTCATAGAGGCTAAAAGCTAGTTGCATATACTATCTGAAAAGGCCCTCAAAGAGGCTGAAGGCCAAACCTGGGATTTGGATTCTGTTTCCTTTTCTTCTTGCCCAACCACCTGGGTGTTTTTTGTTTTTTGTGTTTTTTTTTATCTCTTCACAGGTTACCCTACAGCCTACCCGGCAGCAGCCCCTGCCTACAATCCCAGCCTGTACCCCACCAATAGCCCCAGTTATGCTCCAGGTAAGGAGAAAGTAGAGACCAGCAGTAATGCCTGGGGTGGGAGGTGGGCTCTGTTTGGAAAAACAAACCCATCTGCTGGCCTTTCCTTGTCCTTAATCGCTCTGGACTCAGCCTGTCCAAGCCTGATTCTCCTGGGAGTCCCCTCTGGGAACTGGGGCAGTTTGGACTCAGGGTTGGGGTGGGAATAGAATTTCCCCCATTCTCCTTGGGACTTAAGTTTGGCCCATCTCTGCTCTGCTGGCATATCTGAGACATGCATCCTCCTCACAGAACTTTTTCTGTTCTCCCAAACAATGTCCAAATCCATTCTTTTTTCAGTTTCCCCTAAGGCTGCCATTGAGACACACATAGATGCAAACACACACTCACTAGACTTCCTGGATGTGGAATTGGAAGAGAGTGAGAGACTTGCCACCAGAGGATAAAGAGCTGGTTTTCAAGCTGAGGCAAGGAAGCTGTTTTTCAAAAATAACAAAGCCCCACCACTCCTTGGATAGAGATTGAGATAGATTTGAAAATGTTGAAAAGTTATTTTTAGTTTGGGCTAGGAACAGTGCAGAGGTCTTAACCGCTGATACTAACCCTCACACTTGGCGGGTCCTTTAACATTCAAGGGGTGGGAGAAAGTACGGATACTGCCTTTAGAAAGTCATGGGTTTGAATCCTGATAACTCACTAGCTGTGAGGCCTTGGACAAGATAGCTCATCTCTCCGAGGAATGTGCTACTTACCTCAGAGGTGTAGATGGTTTTATATAAGTTTCTCTTCCTTTACTCAACAAGTATTTATTTTTTTTATTTTTTTATTTTTTTTTTTAAAGATTTTATTTATTTATTTGACAGAGAGAGATCACAAGTAGACAGAGAGGCAGGCAGAGAGAGAGGAGGAAGCAGGCTCCCTGCTGAGCAGAGAGCCCGATGCGGGACTCGATCCCAGGACCCTGAGATCATGACCTGAGCCGAAGGCAGCAGCTTAACCCACTGAGCCACCCAGGCGCCCTCAACAAGTATTTATTTGTTGAATGTCCTCCATACTAGAATTGAGAAAAAGAACTGTCTTTGCCTAAAATAACTTACAGTTCATTTGGTAGTTGGCATTTAAACAAATTTATAGCCGTGTGACGAGTATTGTGAAGAGAACACATGTAAGGAGAGGAAGCAGAGGAGAGAACAACAGTCTGCCTGAGGCTGAAAGTGTACAGGAGACTCCACAGGGGTCCAGCAGTAGAGACCCGAGGGAGAAGCAGGGGTCGTTCTTTTAAGCACACAAAGGAAGAATTGGGCATTCTGGACAGTGTAGAGCCTGGGCAAAGGGATGGCAGTGTGAGGACGTGACACTGAGGAACCTAGAAGTAGTGAGAAAGGTTGAAGCACACTGTGGGGCTGGAGAAAATAGAGGAATCTGAACTACTGATGTCCAAGGGCAAGGTGTGGAAAGGCCTTGAATGCCATAATAACACCAACTTTCTTATTTAGTAATGATTAGAGTTAAAAAAGCTTGAAAAGACGTTAGAGATCCTCCAGTTCAACCCCTTCTCTTGACATGGGAGATCCAGAGACAAGCAGTGTTTTGTCCAAGTTACCCAGGGAATCAGCAGTAGCACAGGGACTGGAACCTTAGGCAGATCTTCTGGTTCTTGGTCTCATGCCTTTCTGTGCCCATGTAGCACTCATCCTACCATCATTCCCTTTCTTCTAGAATATTTAAATGAGAGAACATGGGCCATGTCAGAAGACTTGGGTTTGAGTTCTGTGACTTCCTAAATTAGCAACTTTAAATCACCTGACCTCTCTGAACCTCAGTTATTTCATTCTTTTTAAAACACCAGAGTAAAATAAAATAAAATAAAATAAAAAAATAAAACACCAAAGTAGTCTCTCTTTTTTTTTTTTTTTTAAGATTTTGTTTATTTGACAGCGAGAGAGGGAACACAAGCAGGGGGAGAGGGAGAGTGAGAAGCAGACTTCTCTCTGAGAAGGGAGCCTGATGCGGGACTCGATCCCAGGACCCTGGGATCATGACCTGAGCCCAAAGCAGATGCTTAATGACTGAGCCATCCAGGTGCCCCCTCAGTTACTTCATTCTGAAGTATGGTCATTTTGCATTTGTACACACATGTACACACATACTGTGGATCCTGTCTTTTTTGGGAGACAAGAACTATTTTATGCAAATAAGTGTAGTTAACCCCTAAAGTGCTTTACATAGCTGTATCATTCCACAGACATTTATTTTGGCCTGCGATGTCCAAGGCACTCTGGAAGACACTGGATGTAATTCAAACTCGAGGAAGCTAAAAGTCATTGCCCTCAGAGCTTGTGAGGGTAGCAGTGACCCATAGGCTAAAAAAATCCATCTCAGCATTAATAGTTTATTCTGTATTCACTTTTAGTCAATAAGATATGTATTTCTAAAAAATGTATACTGTGAGGAAGAAACAATAAAATCTGTAGAAATTAACTCTGATAAAAGATTTAATCAAGTTTGATAAGTTCTGTCTTAAAAAAAAAACAGTGGTTTTCTATCTCTCACAGTATGGAAATGAGTTAAATCTAAATGCTGTGAGATCTGTGAATTGGCTTGGTAAACTGCCTGGTCTGAAACAAAATGAGGTGAGTTGTTGTAGTAGAAGGTCAGCTAAGGTCAGGAACAAAGAAGATGGGTTGTCTGTGTAGTCAGGAGGCTGCCGTGACATGTGGAAGCAGTCCATGAGATGGTGAGGCTGGGAGTGAAGACGCCGAGTTAGTGGATAGAGCCTGCTCTTACAAGAGGCTTCTAAGAGGGCAACGAGAACAAGGGAAGGTGGGATTAAAGGAGGGATTTTTTTAGATATGAGCATGGTTAAGTAAGTTTTGATGCAGAGTCAGAGGTGTAGGAGGAGGGGTACCAGAAGGAGCCAGGCCTTCAAGGAGGCTTTGGTGAGGTGAGAAATCCAGAGCTCTGTTCTCTTCTTTGTTTTGGGGAGCAGGTGGAGTGGGTGCCTCATACAGGAGGGCAGCTTTCCCTCTCAGACTAAAGAAAAAGTCATAGATGGATGTGCTTAAAATAAGTTGCCCGGTGGAAAGTGGAGAGATCTTGTCTAATGATTTTGATTTGCTGAGAGAGGGGCGAACAAGGATAGAGGAATGGTTCTTAAGGAGAGAGGTCAAGGTGTGAAAGCTTTACTGGAAGGAGAAGGTAACACAGCTGTGTAACAGGAGGCCCCACAGAGGGTGCAGGCCGTGAAGTCATCAGAGCTCTGATGTCCGGCACTGGGGTATTGTTTCATAATGTTCAGAACTTATGGTGATGGTTTCTGGAATTGTTTGAGGATTAATTTGCCAAGAAAGTAGAAGTACAGAAAATAAAAATAAATTGGTGATATTTGTTGAATGGTTCCTATGTACCAGGGACTATTTTAAGCTTTTTTCTGGATATTGACTTGTTTTCTATCACAACAAACCTTTGAAGTCATTACTGTCGTTATTCCCATTTTCCAAGTGGGAAAACTAAAATTTAGAGAAGTTGGGAACTGGCCAAAGATCCAAACCATGCATCCTGCTGTGTGTTCCACAGTTGGGCAGAGAGAGATTAAGGAGTTAAACTAGAGCAACCAGACTAGGGAGAGCAGACAGGAAGAGCCTGGGACTGTGGAATAAGGAGATGAGATTGGAAAGCTCCTAGCATGTGTAAAGTACTAATAAACTAATTTTAAGACAAAATATCAGCCCTCACCTAACTTTATTTTCCCCAAATTTGTGTTTCCTTAGAAACCCATACACTATAGAGGGTGATGTTAACATATTGTGTCAGAAAGCCCCAAACTAGGAGTTGGAAGGACTGGGGTTATAGCACTAACTCTCCTGCTGATTTTGGTGTGACCTTGAACAGATCCCTTTCCTTTGGAGTTAGACACACAGACACAACGCACGCATGCGCAACTGGTCTGTTTCGTATTTTGGGAGGTGAGCCTCAGCATTCACTAGGTCTTCTGACTGCCGTAGGGGAGCTCCTGCTGAGGAAGAGCTGGCTCAAGGACAGAGAAGGCGGTGTAGGTTCCTCTCAGCTTCCTGCCAGAACCAGCCATTTGTGATGCCATGAGATGCCTGCGGGGTAGAAGCCTGCAAAGGAGCCAGGCTCTCAGGTTTAAATTTCTCTCAGCTTCTTCAAGGAGACCAAGAAGTTGCTTCAGAGAGAGCTATTTTTAGCAGCTCTGAGTACTCTAAGATGTCATCTGTTCAGGATGCAGGGAAACATTTCACTCTTTCATTGGTTCTGAAAGCAGTGTGGGTACTTGGAGCTTTTTTTCCAAGCTCTTAATGACTTCAGGGATCTTATTTAAGAACCGTTTGGCCCTGCAGGAGGTGGGAGCCAACTGAGACTTACTTTCAGAATCTGGAAACCAAAGGATGTATCACATTATTGGTAATCTGACTTGAAAATGAAAGGATAAACAGAATAACTCATATAGATAGAAATGAAATACCTCATCACAAGAGGTTTATAAGCCACTTCCATCTACTATCTCACTTAATCTCATTGCAACTTTATAAAGTACAAATATAAAAAAAAAGTACAA
Organism: Lontra canadensis; assembly: GCF_010015895.1. Classification (NCBI taxonomy): domain Eukaryota; kingdom Metazoa; phylum Chordata; class Mammalia; order Carnivora; family Mustelidae; genus Lontra; species Lontra canadensis. Next base: position 25,099,349 of record NW_022631001.1, read on the forward strand.
ATGTATTGTTCCTATTTTGCATATGACAAATGTGAGGAAAGGCAAGGGAGAGGAATATGTGTTTTCTGAATCCTGTCATATTGCAGACACTGTGCAAGGCATGTCACAAATGTTCTTACTTTAGTCTTGTGTGACTTGGATCTTCCTGCTTCCAGTTTTGCTCAGAGGTTAAATAACTTGTCCAGAGTCTCACAGCTAAAAAGCAGTGAAGCTGGAATTCAAACCCAGTCTATCTGACCCCATAGCCTGTGCTCCTTCTAAAAGCACCACAGTCTCCCAGAAGTTTTGAGGGAAGTGTCTCTGCATTGGTCCTAGCCCTGTGGGGCTTTACAGAGAGTTCTTCAGAGGCCACAGCTGATGATTTTGTCCCTGTACCTTACTTCTGGTACATTAAGCCTCTGTCATGTGTGAAGTCCCTCTGCTCTGCAAAGAGCACTAACTTGGGTCAGCTACCTGGAAGATGCCAGGGCATCAAGGAGGTGGTTCTCCTCAATGAATGGGCTTTTCTGGATGGCAAGTCTGTCATTCCTTCTGGGGTAGAGGCACTTCACACCCTCTGCATTCACTGTTTCTTATGTCACCTGGGGGAAACTGCTATCTTGAGACAGTCTGTTTTTGTAACTGCGATATGTACTACTTTGCACAAATTCTTAGTGGTAATTTCAACTAACATTTCTATTCAACAGAGTTTCAGTTCCTGCATTCAGCTTATGGTAGGAGAGCTATTTTTCCTCATCTGTATTATGGCCTATGAATGTGTTATCTCATAACAACGGTAGATCCCCTCTCTTTCCCTCCCCAAATCCCATCCCTTAGGCTTGGGCTCCCCCAGGTGGCTCAGCAGCAGTTCCTAAAGCATGCAGGAACATGTCTGATGGTGCAAAATCATGGGTTGGAGACACACATGAGTCATCCCCTAGGGCAGCAATGAAGGATCATGGCACTAAAAGGCATCTTTCCCCTTCCTCACCTCCGGGGTCCTGTCTGACCTAGGTCAGAAATGTTCACCCTAACCTGGTTGCTGAATTCAAACAATCTAGTGAACAAAATTCTTCAGCCTGTATGTCTCCTCTGTTGGCTTTGTGGCAGCCCCTGTGGAGGAGTACCTGGATTATGCCTATAAGAACCCCAAAAAACAGTCTGCCCCAGGATCTAATTTTCCATCTCCATTGGCAGTCTGACATGTTTGAAGACCTGGTTGACCTTAGATACAATCTGTTCCCTTAGCCCAGATCTTGAGCTCTGACTCATTTTCAGGGCATTTTCCTGGATGGTGAGAGGTGAGGGCCAAGTGTGCTAAATAAGTGAGGTCCTCTGGGCAGTGTGGACTCCAGGCCCAAGGCACCACGGGAACTTCTGGGCACCTGTGAGGGTCCCAGCAGTGTAACTGGACTAGGTCCTTTTTGTCAGACAGTAAGGGACCATGGGAGGGATTTGCCACTTTCACTACCCTCACCTGGGCTGCTCAGGACAATGTTTTCATTAAAATCCCTGCACACTTTCTCAGCTTCTAACCTTGAATTATTTGGATGTTGAATATTGGATTTGTGTGTGGCGCATCTTTCAGAAGATGAGCTGTGAAAATTTCTCCTTGCCGCTGCTGTGGGCTGCGCGATCTTGGGCAATTTGCTAATGTCTCCAGGCCATAGGTAGTGTTTTGTTCCAGATGATCTCTTAGGTCCCTTTAATTGTTAATAATGTATCCTCTTATAATTGTATTATTTTAGCTTTTGCTAGTCATAGACCTGTTCCTCTTATCATATATGGAGAGTCCATTTTTTGTTTGCCTCGGTATATATGAACTTGGACAGAGGACTCCATAAAAAGTAGGAGAAGCTTTCATGTTTCCTTACCCCTCTAGTTATAACATCTGAAATAGCAATACTAAAGAAGTATGTGTGGAGCCCTTCTCTTCACAAAACGTTTTGTGCCAGACCCTACACTGGCCCTTTAAAGATAAAGACCATAAGACAAGCTCCCTATTCTAAAGAAACTCACAGTTTAGTGGGGGAGACACATAAGGCAGCAAGTACCGGGGCTTCTAAGAATCACAGAAACTAGGATAGGGAAGGAACTGTGGTCAAAGGGCGGGGAAGAGAAAAGATTTCATAGTAGAGGCAAGCTCATGATTGGTGGATTAATACATTTTTAACAGGTGGCATTTGGGGAAAGACATACCAGGAAGAGTGAACAATGTGAGCAAAAATACAGAGATGTGATGTGACACTTCTTGGCATAATCTGGGAATGATAGAGTTTGTGTAGCTGTAGTGTAGGATTGGAAAGTGAGAACAGTGAGAGTCTAGAGGGATCACAGGGCTAGATCATGAGGGTCCTTGAATGCCAAATAGGAAGTTCCGCCTTAGCCTGTAGGCAGTGGAGAACCATGGAATGCTTTTAAGATTTTGTGATTAGGTTTAGGTCTTAGAAATATCTCTTGATTACAGTTTGGAGATTGGAGTTGGCAGGTTTAAAGTCAACAATGTGGAAGAAGTCGTAGTCGTTAAGAGATGATGGGAACTTACATTAGAACTGTCCAGAACTATGGTGATGGAAGATGAGCAGATGCCAAAGTTAGAAACTGTAAGACTGGATGGCACTTCACTTTTGATCCTCACATCAACAGTATGAAGCAGTCAGGGAGAGAGTATTATTGCTATTTTATGAGACAACAGAACTGAAGCTTAGGAAGGTTAGGTGACTTGCCCAAGGTCCCCCAGCTAGTAAGTGGCACAGCCCAGGCTAGAACTCAGATTTTCTGACTTATTGGATTATTCAGGATGATGGTCCCTTGCTGCCTCTCCTCCTTGTAAGTGTGCTTAACAGATTGTTCAAGTGTCAGAGGGCGTGAGGGCCCCGTATCCCAGGAAGTGAACAACCCAGCACCTGGATGTGGGCAGCATGCTGTGACTGGGCCATGGCCCTTCACTGCCAAGGGTTCTCTCTGTCTCTCTCTGCCTCTGTTCTAAATTGAGGAATAACACCTATACAGTAGCACATAGCACGCACTAGTTTCAGATGTACAGCTGGTAATTTTGACATACGTATACACTTGTATTTACTACCCAGTTCAAAACCTAGAACATTTCTAGGAGTTGGTACCTTCCATGGTACCCAAGAGCAGGCATGCCTGCCAGGGCAGCCTTCTCTCTTACTGTGCCTCTGAAGTTTCCATTGGATTGTCTTTGTCCCACAACTGAACTCTGAATTGCTACCACCAACGGAATGGGTTCCTTTAGAATTGTACATGGAAGACGAAGATCATATGGTACAACCAACCAATGAGGAAGTCACATTGACAGCTAATATTTGTTGGTTTTCATGGTCTTCGTATTTGTCCAGTTATTTAAATTATGAAGTATTAAAATAGAGAAATACAGAAAATACTAGTATTTGTTTTCTTATTTTCTGGTTTCAATGAAACCAGAAGAAAATACACACTTCTTCAAGAACATACATAGTTTAGTTCACTCGATCAGTTAGACAAGACATAATCAAAGGCACAGTCGCACTTGCTTCTTTCCTGGTTAATCTGGAATGTTATTTTATTGTGTGTAATGCTGTCTTGTTCACTTTCTGGTTGGCGTGTGGCTGTGTTGCATCCCCAGCTGGCCCATGAATACCTTGTGTGCGGTGACTATGACCCACGTGTGTTCCTGTCCACCGTGGTGCTCCCCTCAGTGCTGAGTGCAGTGTAGGCTTCAGTACTCTTTGGTTAATTTTGATTTACTTTGTCATGCAGTCCTTCAGACTAATGTCAGACTTTTGGCTTATGATGAAAATTATGGTAAAGTATGCACCACTTGGGGAAAAAAACTGGACTGGAACAGGACATCCAAATTCTCTGTGGCAAAATTCAGGCCTCCTGATTCCTTATGGAGTCCCTAAGGGGTCTTGAGGACATGTGACTTCTCAGAACTATATGTTTTACTTTTTAGGGAGTTGTTTTGAGTGACCAGGGCTTTCCAGCACATCGAGTGGCTGGTTCTAAATTTGGAGACATTTTGATAAGAGTTTTCAACACTAATTGGATCCTTTATTAATCCCGACTTCCCCTACCCCCACACTGGGGAAAGGAAACCTAAAACTGACTGCCCTCCTCCAATTTTGTCTGCAGAGCCATGTCCTGATGTCCAGCAAAGGCTTTGGACTCTGCATGGGATTCTGCTAGATCTCCCTTTCTTCTGCCGGAATTCTCCTTTTAGTGTCACTTTCCTGCCCATGATTTCCTTCTCATTTCTCAGCATCTGCTGTATATATTGCGGGCCATGAATGCAAGTGCAGTGTCAGCCCAGAACAGGTACACCTCTAGCCTTAGTTCAGCAAAACAGCAGAGTCCTTGACCTCCTCCTCTGGCCCCAGTACCTTCATGATTGAAGGAATCAGAGGCATTACATGTTAACCTGGCTGGGCGGAGGGGTTATGAGGTCTCTCTGAAGGAGGACCGGCCTTGCCTTGGTGGAATTAGAGTGTATAGGCATACTTCTCATACCGCCCTGCTTTACCTTAGCCCCCTGTTGAACTGTTGCCATTGTAGCCCCCCTCCCATCCAGCTAATGTTCTTTAAAACCCCTCATGTCTAAGATCTTGAGTGCAAAAGATACTGTTGAAATTATTCTTCCTACTCTAAGTAGAAATTTGGGTGAAAAATGGTTTCTCCTCTAGGAGAAAATATGTCAAGAGAAATCTCTAAAAAGTTAGGCATTTTCCCCCCCTTTGAAACCCTCTTTCCTCTCTCCTTTCCCACAGGATACCATGAAGGTAAGTTTTTTGAGTCATTCCGACTTCTAGATCATATGAAGCATCATCCTTCAAATTTCTCAAGCTGAGCTTCAGGTCAGCCTGGGAAGTCTCTGCAGATTTCTTTCAAACTGGGCTGCATCTCTATTTTATACCTGCCCCAAGTTTGACATATAATTTCTTAATGGCCCAGCAGATGCTCTCTAATTCATGAGAGGACATCTCAAGTGGGGCACCAGCAGCACCTCACCAGGAAGTATAAAAATGTGTGCAAGAGGTTTATCTGTCTGGCCCCAGCTGGGCGTACAGGAGAAGGAGTGGGAAGTGCCCCACTGGACAACCTGTGCCTTCCGAACTGCCAGAGCTCAGTCCCTTTAGAGGAGGTGACAGTCCAACAGCATTCATGTCATGTGGTAATTCTTTTGAGGTCTCTCTTTGGGAATAACTTAATGACTGCCCAGGTGAGATTTCAGGCATAAAAAAATGAATACTCAGTTGATCTGGCCCAGTACACAGTCGGAGGCTCCCAAGTTGCTCCATATTAGTAAGAAAGCTGCTAAGGACTATCCCAGAGCCTTAGGCCAGAATGTCAGGCAGTAGGAGGTGGTAGTCGTAGGCATCTTCCTGGTTTTTGGTAGTGGGTAGAAAATCCTGGCTCTGTTAATGTAAGCTCAGTTTTCCTCGGTTTCGAATCATTTAGAAGTTCACGTCAGCAGTTCTCCCAACCCACTCACCCATCTCAGAAAGGCTGAACCATCCTGTGTGTCTGAGCAGGGCCCCTCGGGTTATATGTTTCCATCCAGCACAAGACCCTTGCTTTTTGTCTGTGATTGGTGGTGCCCACTTCTTATTTCTGCCTAATGCCATTCTTGTGTCTTCCCTTAAGCAACTCTGCTGATGAAACAGGCCTGGCCACAGAACTCGTCTTCCTGTGGTACTGAAGGCACCTTCCACCTCCCAGTGGACACCGGGACCGAGAACCGAACTTACCAAGCATCCTCTGCGGCTTTCAGTAAATACAGCCTGTCTCTTCCTTTCCTTGTTCCCCTTGGTTGGGACTGATTTGTTTCTTAGGAAGAAAGGAAAGGGAACTTTTAAAACTGACATTAGAAGATACTCTTTTAAGAGGTTCTCCTACCCACACAAAAAATTGACCTTCCTCATTGATCGTGTACACAGCTTTGGGGAGACACAAAGCAGTGAGGGAGGGAGGAGGAAGTATGCACCTGGCCCACAAGTACGATTAGGGAAGAGCTGGTACTGCATTTCAAAGGAAAGAACAGAGGGCATCTCTGAAGGTCAGTGGACCTTTGGACAGAGAAGTCTCCTCCAGCTGCAGAGGGTTTCTCAGCCTTGCCCCTATGGACATCTGGACCAGATAATTCTTTGTTGTGGGGGGCTAACTGTTGCATTGTAGGACACTTAGCAGAATCTCCTGGCCTCAGCTCCCTGGGTGCCAGCAAACCCTTATTATGGCAACTAAAAATATCTCTAAACATTTCTAAAGATCTCCTCGGGAGGCAGAATTGCCTTCCCCGTGAGAAACCTCCCCTAGTGGAAGCTACACTTAGGGAGCAAGGTGTGTACCTGGAGTCCCCAGGGAAGACAGAAACCATCTGGCCAGATTGCTTACACTCATCTTGAGGTTCAGCGGGGTGACTAATGGTTTCACCTTCACACCTGATTTTTAATACAAGAAGGCTCCCCTGGGTAAAATGAGGACCCGTGTTTGGAAGTTACTGAGTGGCACTTGGACTCCATAGGAAGATTTTATGCCTTGTTGGAGCTGTCCAAAAGAGGAGTGGCTGGCTCTGGATGGGGGGAGTGCTTATTTCTTAAATTGTGCTGGCAGGGGTTTGACGTACCCTTGGCGGGATGCTGTAGACTAGGCCTGATAGTCTGGGGTTCAGTAAAGTATTAATCTTTTAAGTAGATTAGAAGAATATGCTGCATTTTTTTCTTTTCTTTAAAATACCTGTGTTATTTTCTCCTTACTTACCATTGCCTCTAGTTGTTAACATCAACTTACCTTTAAACAACATAACTCTCACCTGTTAGAGGATTTGCTTTAATAATCACCATCTCATTTAACCTACACTAGAGTCCTATTATTATGGTGGATTTTCATTCATTCAAGTTTGAAAGCTGAGGCTCAGAAAGGTAATATGTCCAGTGCCATCCAAGTAGCCAGCAGCACAGCTACAAAAAGATGATATCACTCAGATTAAGTTTCAGGTTAAATTTACTGACTTTTTCCATGAGATTAATTTTACTCATTAAGAGAGGGATGGCGGGTAGTAGGGAGTTTTTTCAGGTGCTTCAGGTGGAACTGAATGAACGTATAGGTAAGCAGGCTTGTACATACATATTTTCTCTTAAATCCACACATACGGTTGTAGGTGCGTTTAGACACACCTACTGTAGTGGAACAGAAAGAGGCCTGGGACAGAGACCAGAAGAGTTAGATTCTAGACATGCTTCAGTGTAACCTTGGATAATTTATGTCCAAGTTTTGGACCTACGTTTTTCCAACTGTAAAATGAAGGGACAGGACTAGGTATTCTTTAAGTTCTCTCTAGCTTTTAGACTCCCGATTCTGTGACCTTGGTGTAGTGTACTCAACACCCACACCCCAGCAGGGACATTCTTTCTGGCTGCCCTGCCCATAGTTGACCAACTAGCCTTCACTCACCTATCTCCAGGGTACTCATTCCCTCCACAGCAACCCTTTCTACAGTGAGAATGTCTGAATAATAGAAGGCTTTGCCTTCTCCTGTGTGGAAATCTTCCTGAAGTCCCATTGAAATGTCCAGCAGCTACTCCCACTGTCCTCTCAAAGGCTGTCACATTTCCTGGAAAGAACCAAAATGCACCTGTTCTTCTTTAAGCAAGTCCTGTGTGAACCTGTGCAATTGTGAAATAGAAGTGGACTCGACTCACCCTCCCCATCCACCAGGGTTCCTCCCAGCACACAGATTTTTGTGATTTCTAATGCCACAGAAAATTCAAGATTCTTTGACAAATTCAATTTTACTAATACTTGCTAAACCTGTTTGTAATTAGGTCTCCCTCCTGTTTATTCCACAGTATAAACAGGTTGTTTGGCTACCAACAAGGAGACTCGGGGGTCAAGGCAAGACTCAGACATAGAGCTTTGTTCCAACATGTTAATATCTGACGGTCAATAAACCACTTAGTCTAAAAGGCATCCTTGATGTGAGGACCTTTAAAGGTGGTAGGGGCTCTCCCAACCCCGTAAAAAAAGATTTATGATAGTGCAGAAAAATTGAAGGCAGGGCTGAAATGATTTCATCTCACTAATGTATACACTCTATTTATTATCCTGTTTAATGGAGCCTAAAATTATAGTTAGAAATCTGAGAGAAAGAACAGGGCCTCATAAAGCCTCTTTCATAAGGCAGAGCTGGGATTTCTAGTGATCTAATTCTTTTTTTTTCTGTCATATGATATTGCCTTTAGTGAAATAAGGACACAAAGGCCAATATGCCAAATGTCTAAGATTGGACTGCAGAGACCAATAACTCAGAAAGGAGCCCAGCCCGGGGCATGGTAGCCTTGAACTCTGAGCCCAGCTCTGCACGGATTTGCTATGCAGTTTTGGGAAGGTCCCTGGCCCCCTCTCAGCTCCAGGTTCTTCATTTGAAACACAGAGAGTTGAATGCAAGTCTCTAATGTCCTTAAGGCATAGTGTTCCAAAGTCCTCATTCTGTAACCTTCGGACTTAGGTAGAAATCCATCCACAAGTGCCAGGCCTCCAGTGAGGGAGCAGAGTCTGAGTTCCTGTGGGCAACACCAATGAGGTTTTTTTGTATCCAGCCCAACAGCTTTTTTTACTTAGATGCAGAGTAATAAATCCTCAAATTTTGTGTTACCCAAGGTAGCCCAGGCTCCAGCCCCAGGGGAATTTCTGATCCTCAGTGGTATGGACAGGACCACCAGTTAGCTATAAAAAGTCCTCTAAAAGGATTTGCTCATGAAAGTTGCACTGAAATACTCAGAGACTTGGAACACCAGCACCAGAATGGCCTAAAATATCTAGTCCAAGTAAGGGTATTCCTTGAGAAAAGAATTGACCTGGCTCATTGACAGAGCCTAGGCTAGGGGCCTAGGCAGTTTCTGCAGCCTCCTGACCCAGATGGAAACCTTGAGAACCAATGTAGTTGGAGGAAGGAGCACTGAGTCCTGAGTCCTGGCGAGCAGTTGCACTCTCTCCTCCATCTATCCGTCATCTCATCTGTGAAATGTTTGTGTTGGGCTTAATGGCCTCTAACGTCTCCTCTAGTTCTAAGTTCTGCTTCTCCCTTCTCAAACCGCCCGGACAGATGAGCAGGGCTTTCTTCTGCAGCCTCGTCTTTTTGGCTGCCAAGGGCATTTTGGCTGCTGATTTGTATGCTGCGCATGTGTGCATCTCATTTTAAAACATGAAGAAAGGGAAACATTCTCAGACAAAGTTATTCTTAGATGTGGAAACCAAATTCTCCTGCAGTCTCTTGGAGCTTTTTGATTTTCCTCAGAGAGAGAAGACCTCAACACTTTGTAAGATGGTTGTCCTTGTGGCATAGAGGGTGTAGTGCAGGCTTACCCAGGGGATAAAAACTCCAGAGCACATTCTTGGGGAGCATGAGGGAAAGATGCCAGCATCACTGGCTTGTTAACTTTAAAGTATTATGAAGTCATGGCATTTTAAACCATACAGGTTTAGAATCTTAGAATCCTGGAGTCTGTGTCCCAAATTGGGTCGCATCACGGAAGTCATAGTTGAACCTCACGACTGTAGTCTTGCAGACCAATCTCTTGCTTGCACATCCCCAGGACAGGAAGCTTACTATTTCTCTACACACAAAGAAAGAAAAGAGTAATAGCTCACTTTTATGAAGTGCTTTTAATGTGCCAGGCACTCTCTGAAGGGCTTTGCAATTATTCATTAATGTGCTTATCAGAGTAACCCTCTGAAGTAGGTACTGTTGTGATCCCCATTTTACAGATGATGAGACTGCTGTAGTCTGTAGCTATTAGATAGCAGGGCTGGGGTTCGGACCAGGCAGTGTGGCTCCGGACTACTCACAGCCATTACAGTGTGCTGTATAGCTTTCAGAGCAGGCATCTTAGGATTCAGGGGTGTCCTGCCCTTCTGCATAGAAAAGAGATTCTCTCCACCCTAGCAAGACTCCTCATACCTTATTCCTCAAATCAGGAGTCGGCAAGCTTTCCCTATAGAGGACCAAATAATAATAAGTATTGGAGGTTTCTCGGGCCATATGGTGTCTGTCGTGATTACCATTGTAGCAGGAAAGCAGCTATAGTTGATAAGTAAATGGGCATGGCCATGTCACAGTAAAACTTTACTTCCCAAAATAAACTGTGATTACAAAAAAAAAATTGTAGTTTGCATGTTTTATTTATTTAACTTATTTAAGTTTACTTATTTTTAGCAATCTCTACACCCAGTGTGAGGTTCAAACCCACGACCCTGAGACAAGAGTCACATGCCTTTCCAGCCAAGCCAGCCAGGCACCCCTGTAGTTTGTGTGCTTTAAATGTTAATAGCGTGAATAAAAGATTTGGTAATAAATAAATTTGGAAAAAGTCTCCTGCATATCCCTATCTTGGTGATTCATAGTTCATCCTGTCATTTAAAACTTCTCATTTAAACCTATTTATCTCTATTCTACATTGCTGCTACTCTTCACTCCAAGGTGAAGGAGCCCTCAGGTGGCTCCTTTTAGGTGTCACAAGCCTAGACTTCCTCTCTTCCCCCACAGTATCTGCTTCACCTGCTCTAACTATGTATCGTAATTAGCACCACAGTCCAGAAACTTGGAGGACCCTGTTCCGTACTTCTCTTTCTCAGCAGACTCGTACCTCCACATCTAGTTAGTTTCTAGTTCTTCACAGTGCCACCTTCTCATGCATGTATTCCACTCCATCCTCATTGCTACTTATTTCCCAAGCACATGTGACCACAAAACTAGCTTCCCATGGAACAAACTATGGATCTGAAAGGGGAAGATTAAATGACAGGATTCCAAGGAAGAGGATAGGACACTTTTTTTTTTTAATTTTTATTTATTTATTTGACAGAGAGAGATCACAGTAGACAGAGAGGCAGGCAGAGAGAGAGAGAGGGAAGCAGGCTCCCCGCTGAGCAGAGAGCCCAATGCGGGACTCGATCCCAGGACCCCGAGATCATGACCTGAGCCGAAGGCAGCGGCTCAACCCACTGAGCCACCCAGGCGCCCCGACGGGACACTTTTTGGTGGTGCCTTTTGTAACCACCACAGCAGCTCTCCTTGCTGAGTACCTCATCATGGGGGCGGGGGATGCCAAGCCAGTGCTGTGGAATGAGAGATTTGTGACCCTATGGCAGCTTGCCATAGGTAGAAGAGACTCAAGATCTTTAGAAAAATGGGATTTTAGTTCAGGAAGAGATCTTCATTCTTAGCCTTCTGTTTCAACAGTCTAGGAAACGAAGACCCAGAGACTTGGCAGTAGTCACTGCAAATTGGAAGAAAGCCTAGACTAAAACCTAGATCTGTTCTCTCCCAAGAAACCACCTCTCTTCACCCTGCCCCCAAGTCCCTTATTGCAGAATCAGTACCATGTTGCTGACAAAAGTCCTTGGTGAGCATCCCATAGGTAAAAGAGCTGAGTTGAGGCCAAGAGAAGCCCAGTGATTTGCCAGGCAAACTGAGCCAGAATGAGCCAGAATGAGCTGGCACAGGGAAGAAGCTCCAGCAACACCCCTTTCGAGATCAGAAGCCAAGGTCTCCTGGCACTGGCACTTCAACTCAGTAGTAGTTCCTAAAAACACTTGCCCTTTCTGAGTAAGAGAGTTGGGGGTCACTTGATCATCTAGTTTCCATAGAATCACTTCATTTTGTGTTCTGAAAGTACATGGTCTTGTTCCTGAGTGTTTTATGTTTCAGGTTTTTCCTGCTAACGTAGGATCTGACTCTATTTTCCAGAAGATTCAAAGGCAGCACAGTTTTATTGAATGGCTGATTGTGAATTCCCTGGGGCTAAGTTCCAGGTTGATGTGAAGTTTTATGACCCCGGACCTTAGGTCTTGAGGCGGGAGGTAGTCCTTCCCTGAGCTGCAGGAGTGGAGGAAAAGCTGGCTCTGTAGGGCAGTTTTTTAGCATCTCAGAAGATGAGGCTCTGTGAATGGTGTCTTCTGTGGGCTTTTCGCCTTAAAATTGTCAGGGAAGAAGAGGAACATGGTAGGAGAAGTCCAAAAAGAGAGAGAGATAAGGAAAAAACGAAAGAGAGTAAGGGGGAAAGCAAGAAAACCAGAAACAGAAGACACCCTGGGCCGCTGAGGGAGGCGAGAGAAAGCAGGAAGACGGATCACAGTAGGGAGTGAGTGGGCAGAGGCTCTCCCTTCTGTCTGTGCACACACGCCCATCTCCTGGTACACAGAATCCCAGACCGTCAGTGCTGCAGTGGTCCCTTAAGAGATCATCTGGTTCCGGCCTCTTATTTTATAGATCATACCCCTGAGAACTAGAGAAATAAAAGATGCCAGAATCACTCGTGCAGCCCTGTGCACCAGGACTGAGGGAGCTGCCTCTGGGCCCAGGGCTTTCTGGGTGGAGCCCTGTTCTCTGTTCTCATCTGTGTTTCCAGCCTGGAACCAGCCCCTCCTTGTCTGGGGAGTCGTGACTGGGACCTGCTGTCTTCCAACAATGCTGTTCTGTCAACTAATTGGAAGTCTCTCTTATTGCCTTGGTACAGGATATACTGCGGGGACACCATACAAGGTCCCACCAACCCAGAGTAATACTGCTCCGCCCCCCTACTCCCCATCACCCAACCCCTATCAGACGGCCATGTATCCAATCAGAAGTGCCTACCCCCAGCAGAATCTGTATGCACAGGTAGGTGCATCTGGAAGCCTTGGCCCACCTCAGGAGGAGGAGCCACTGCCCTAGGTGGGGTGGGGGTGGCTGAGAAAGAGAGGGAAGGCAACTTCATGGCTCTGGCCAGTTGTTACTGTGGTATCATGGAAACAATAGCCCTGTAGTCTACATACTCTCTCACCCCACCTCAGCTCCTGGAGGGGTTACACATGAAGTCATTTAGATTAACAGAGCCTAGAATGTCAGAGGAGCAAGGGCCCCTGGAGATCATCTAGCTCAATTCCTTTTTATATAGTGGGGAAGCTGAGACCCAGACTTGTGTTCTTGTCACTATGTGACTTGTCCAAGGTCACATAGGAGGAACTATTAGTTGAGTAAGGATGAGACCCAAAGTGTCTGGGCTTCTCTCCCTAACCCCCACATCTACCCTTCCTTGATAAAGTCCATGATCTAAACAGGGAGGAGATAAGGGCTCAGGCTCTGTTACCAGTTCACTGTGTGATCTTGAGTAAGTTACTCTCTCTCTCTCTGTGCCTCCATGTCCCCATCTGGGCTCCTTCAGCTAGAGGATGTGTGTACTCTGAGGGGATGGTATGATAGGGACTTTGTGAACTCCAGTATGCACCTGGCACAGTTTTCTGGGGTGACCATTCTTCGTGATGTTTCAAGTAGTGAGGAGAACACTTTAGAAAACAGCTACGTTGTAGAGTAGAATGGGAAACTTGAAAGATAAGACAACAGGCCTAAGATGGATTTTTCTTGTTTATGGTAAGCTGCTTTGCACTATGTTCTCAGACCTCTGGGATTATAAACCCATATTCTGTGGCCCCTGTCAGTAGTTAGTAGAGGCATTTGAGAAGCTCTGGATTAAGATGATCCAGAGGCCTGTGTCTACTCCTCAAAAAGGTCAGTAGGACTGTGAGCTGTGGCAGCAGGAAGCAGCCATGTGATCTAGGCAGTGGGAAGTCACCTCAGACCTCTGTCTCCATCCTCACCTCTTTGCCTAGGGAAATAGTAAGAGACATCTGAGGAAATGCTTTGGATTTTTGACAGTTTCCAATAGGTGAGATGGCAGGACTCACACCAGTGTGACCGTCCCACTAGTAATGCTTCATGTGCATGCACACAGTGGTCTGGATTCACCAGCCCCATCCATATCTTTTCTCATGGGCTATAGTCCCTGCCTTTACATTTTAGGCAGCTTGCAGAAGCACACTGCAATAGGATACAGACATTTTAAAATATTAAAATCAGGGCTATTACCCCATCAGATCATCATAACAGCCCTAGAAGCAAGGCAGGACAGGGTTGGAGCCTTATTTTTCATACGAGAAGCTGAGCCTAATACCGAACTGTCCACAGTCATGTAGTAAGACAGACGCAGAGTCCCACTGGGGCCCATACTTTGAGTCCCTGGGCCCGTGCTCCTCTGAGCCCATCTCATAGGGTCTGGGAAGAAAGGTCTCCCCTCCTTCCTCCTCTCTCCATATCCTACCCCACGTCTCCAAAAGCCTGTATGACCTCAACTTTTTTTCCCCCAGGGAGCCTACTACACACAGCCGGTGTATGCTGCTCAGCCCCACGTCATCCACCACACCACGGTTGTCCAGCCCAACAGCATTCCCTCTGCCATCTACCCGGCGCCTGTTGCTGCCCCCAGGACCAATGGTGTGGCCATGGGCATGGTGGCTGGCACCACCATGGCAATGTCAGCAGGTGAGGGCAGCATCTGTGTCACTGTCCCTCTTCTCCCGAAACTCATGACAGACCAGAGAACACCGTCATGGAATCAAGTGTAGCATAGCATGAGAAATTGTTCTGGGAGCCCTGTCCACAGAGACGAGGAAGATTTCACTGAGAAGGACTTATTGAGCTTGATCTTACAGGGGGAACAGAAGCCAACCAGAGGGATGGAAGAGGGAAAAGCAGTGGAAAGAACATGAGCACAGCGCGTTCACAGAATGGAAATGGTCCAAGGCCCTTAAAAAATAGGGGCATGAAATTGGAAGGGCAGCTGGAGCAGTCAGTAAAGCCAAAGTGGAGAGGCCCAAATTCCTTTAGGGAATAGGGGAGCTAGCAAAGGGGTTTAAGCATCGGGGAGATGGGTTTGATTTAAACATTCTCTGGCTGCAGGGTGGAGGCATGGTCAGACGGGAGAGGCTAGAAGTAGGTAGTTCAGTGGGGCGGCTGTAGTTCAGAGGAAGGATGGTGGTACTTGGACTCTGGTTCCAGAAATGAGGGCATGAGGCAATGTTATTTAGCAGGCAGGAGCTCAAGACCCTGTCCTGTAATTGATTGTAAGGCACGGAGTGCCCCTTCTCCATTTCTGGCTTACTCCAGAAATCACACCAGAGCCCTGTCCATCTGGAATCTTGTGGATTGGGTAGAAACACCCCAGGAATAGCAGGGAAGTCTCTGGATGCGCTGACATTCAGAAGAGCATGAGATGTCAAGAGGGCCATGAATAACCTTTAGAGACCCAGTTTTTTTTTTGATGTTTTTATTTATTTGACACAGAGATAGAGTACAAGCAGGCAGAGGGAGAGGGAGAAGCAGGCTCTCTGCTGAGCTGTAAGCCCAATACGGGGCTCGATCCCAGGACCCTGGGATCATGACCTGAGCCAAAGGCAGCAGCTTAACCAGCTGAGCCATCCAGGTGCCTTGAGACTCAGCTTTTAAAGAACCACTTAAGGGAAGAGAGTACAAGGGGTCTAATGGATGGGAGGTGAGAGCTGGGATTTTATTCTGCGCCTAATGTAAGGGGTTGTTGAGGCCTCTTTCCCCAGATCAGGTCAGTAAGCTATTGATTATCTGCTTGGTGCCAGCCTTGCTCTGGTCCTGCGGACCAGTTATTGACAGATAAGAGCCCCACCTTTAGCAACAGCAGGGCTAGGGGTACATATAACCATATAAACCAACAGTTTCCACTCGGTAGAATAGGAGGAGCATACAAAGAAGAGTAAAAGGAAGCCACTGAAGACGGATGATTGACTCTGTCCTGGAGCATCAGCAAAACTTACCCTAAGGAGATGAAGCCTGGCAAGGTGGGAGGGGTGGGCAGCAGTTCATGAGCAGGTCGGGAGGTGGGGGCCCAGGTTGGGGAGCAGCTATACGAAAGGCCATGGCTTCATCCTCTTCATCCCAGTGCCCTGGGATGGCCTCATTGGGTTTACTCTTCTCTTTGGATACTCAGGTACCCTGCTGACCGCACCCCAGCACACCGCCATCGGGGCACACCCTGTCTCCATGCCAACATACAGGGCCCAAGGGACCCCCGCGTACAGCTATGTGCCCCCGCACTGGTAAAGCCTGCAGCCCATCCAAGTGAGTGGGGTCTGGGCTGGGAGAGGTAGGAGGATGACCAAATACCAGGATTGCCCCTAGCAAAGCCCCTGGCCTGGTCTACAGCACAGGTGTCTGCAGGGGCCAGTGACAGTCACCAGCTGCTTTCCTGTTCCATGTTCAGTAATACCACTGTCAAGGACAGCTGTGACTTTGCATGTATTCTAGATACTTTACATATGTTATGTCATAATCCTTATTATGGTAGCTCTGTGAATGAGGATTATTAGCTCTATTTTACAGATAAATACATAGTTCAACACACCTAAACTAGTAGGACTCCAGTCCTCTAGTACTAAGTTCCATGCTCTTACCTACAGTCTTCAGACTTCCTTTAACTCTGAGCCTCATTCTTCAGATGAAGTCTTAGCTTAATCAGAGAGAAACTTTGGGCCATTGCCCCTCACCCACCAGCTTCCCTCCAGACTGCACCCCACCCCCACCCTCACCACAGCTCCCAAGGCAGAGCCAGTGAACCTTAGGGCTCCAGGGATGTCACTGTTAAATTCTCTGCCCTCTCTCCTGATCTCCCCTGCCCTCCACCTCCTCCAGGAGCTCTTGGCACTGGACGGGAAGCAAGCAGCTCCACCAGGAAGGCACAGAGGGCTGCTTGTAGGGCACAGGATGGGATCCAGCAGCTTCCTGAAGTGGCCTCAGGAATATCATTGTCACTAATGGCTCTCCCCTTCCTTCCTCAGATCTGGAGTCACACATTGTATGCAACTACTCAAGTCTTACACAGGTGCTGGAGCAGTCCCCTAGCAGCACCACCTCTATTTGCAAGAAGAGACAACGGAAGTGCAAGGGTCACTTTATGCATCTTTAACGGTTTTGGTTTTATTTTTGGTTTTTGTAAAAGCTGCTTTTTCTAATCTCCTGCCTCTCCCCACTGTCCCCTTCTTAGCCGCTACCCTTCCAGCTCTATCCCTTCCTCTTGACCAGGCACATCCTCTTTGCTCTTCTCTCCTTCCCCAAGCATCTGGTCCCTGGGGACCCCAGTCTAGTGGCAGGCAGAGAGTGGGGTTTATTGCAATGGTTCAGCTGAAGGTGTGATTTCCTTTGACGAGCATAACACATGTGGCCCTCGGGTCCAGGGTAGAAACTCAGAGCTGTTGAGCAGGTTACACCTCTGGGGGATCATTTATTTTTCCTAAGCAAGATTATTTGAGGACATGGCCATGTCCTAACGCAAAGGGAAGTCTTCTGAGAACCATCGCAACAGACCAAGAACAGAGCCACCTGATTAGGTAGGAGTGTTCATAGCCGCTTAATACCCCAGGTGAGAACCTGGGAAAACCAGATTCTTTCTTTGGGAGAACTTGGGGGAGGGGGGGGGCACTGTGGGAGGGAAAGAAGGAAGAGAGGTGCTTGCCTGCTGGCTTTGGTTTGTAAGGTCTCTGGCCAAATTGTCTGGGCCTGGACCCTCTGATTTGCACAGTGTTGTTAACCGACCTGGCACTTCCTCAAAAGGTAATTTTGACCTCAGACCTGCCAAGCAGCTGCAGGGTGATGGTATCTCAGCCTCCCAAAGCCTTGGAACGCCAGGTGCCCTATGTAATCCGGACCTTGGCCCCTGAGCCCACGTGGACCCACTCTGATAAGATGCTTCCTCCTGATTAGAGTGGGAACCTGTGGCACTTCTCTCCCTACCCTCTGCCCTTCCCGGTACCAGGGCTCACCAGTCTGTCCATAGGGCTTTTGGTTACCTTGTGCCATTCATGGCCAAAGTGAAGGAACCACATTCCAGGTGGGTGCTGGCAGCTCTGAAGGTCAGGATAGTGAAGGAAAAGCAATAGCAATAAACATTTCATAGACTCATGGAACTGAAGGGACCTTAGCAATCATCTCATCCATTCCCCTGTTTGATTGATGAGGAAGCTGAGGCCCAGAGAAGACGGAAGGACTTCCCTAGATCTTGCAGTAAATTAGCATGAAATGCAGCCTTCCTACCTAGGGGCATGTTACCCACAAAAATTTACCTAGGGATGGATTAGCTTGGTTTTGTAAAAATTAAGTCAGCAGCACCCACACCTGGTGAACTCTGGAACAGTCTCTGGGCTTTGGTTTCTGCTCTTTTCCTCCATGGATTCCAAAGGAGGGGGTTGAAGACTGGGCAGAGGTCACATGGGGGCAGATGGCAGGAACAGAAATTGCAAATGAGGAAATAGCATTCGGAAATTCTGGGAAGACATCTGGAACTTTCATTCTATACCGGACTCCAATCCTAGAAGGAGCAAGTGGGCTGGCTGAAAAGGAGAATCTATGCTTTTAGGACAGTAGCCCCTCATCCTGAGAAGAGAGGAGGACAAGGATGAGACCCAGGAAACAGGGGCTCTCATGGTAGAAGAGGAACTTCTGAGTCAGGAATCATGGCTAGTCTCAGCCTGGAGCCCACTGTCCCAGAACTGTCCCCTGTACCCGGCTTCTGGCTGGGCCAGCAGCCCCTTTGGGGATGGAGGGGTGCAGGAACATTTTATTGTACAAAATGGGATCATTGATAGCATTTGGAACTTCTAAATAACCCTTTTCATTTTAAATTCATGCATACTTGGACATACTCCTACCTGTACCTCCCATGTCTCCCTTAAAGGAGGAAAAATTTCAGGAAACTTGAGCCAGAAGGACCTCAGAGGCTGTCTGGCCATTCCCAGGAGGGCAGAGCCCATCAGCATCCAACTGAGAGTCAGGAGTTGGGGGACCTACCTTCTTGGCCTTCCAGGAAACTGCAGGACCAGTAAGGAGAAACCTAGCTATTCTAAATGGTCTGTTCTAGGGTGCTGATGGGGTTTCATTTTAAAACAACAGTTTTCCAGTGTTAATCCATTTTTTGCAAATACCTCCTCCTACTCTTTGGTTTTGTAGGGGTGTGTGAAGGTTGCTCTAGATTATGTCATATGTGTTTGGAAAATGCCAAAATACTACTAATGATAATAATAGGAAACCTCTGCATTTGTCAGGTGCACCATAGATTTCAGAGTGCTTCCCAGCATTTATTTTACTGGCCCTGAGAAAGAGGCGGGGTCGGAGTTCTTGCACCCATTGAACGAATGAGGAAACTGGTTCTAGAAGGAAAGGGAACTTGCCAGTGTGAGCAGAATGCTAGTGTCTTAATAGGCTTCTCTGAACCCTGCTGCCTCTAGGTGAGCTGGCTAGAACCACAGAGAGGAGGTAAAAAGGAGACGTAGGAATGACCTAATTACTTTTGTTCTTTCTATACCAGTAAGTAAAAACTAACATCTAGTACCTCACAGTTCACAAAGCAATTTCACATCCATTCATCTGGCTTAACCCTGTGAAATAGAGTATTCCTCCCATTTGATCCATGGGGACACGGAGACTTGGGAAAGCAAAGAGACTTGCTTATCAGTGGCACAGCCACCCGAATCCCAGTTTGTCCGCTTTCCCTCCAGTCAGATTCCACACACAGGCTTGTGGACTGAAGCGTCTGTGCTCTGCACCCCCCCTTTGCCCTAGTATGTAATTCCAGATCAAAGACCAGCCCCGAGGCAAAAAGGTGCAGAAAGGCCGTGGTCTGGAAGATCCCAAGTCCAGCACTCCTTTCTCAGTATCTGTAGTAGAACCCCAGTTCTGCTGGCCTCCCCTGCTTGCTTTGACGGAGATCCACAAGCCTAGCCAAGCTTAGGGAGTCATCGCAAAGGGAGTAAGTCCAGGAGAGCAGGGGCAATAGTGTGCCTCGGGCAGGAGGAACATTCCTGGTAGGATCATAAGCATCTGCTGGGCAGCATCCAAAAGTACTGGATGGCCCAATGGCAAAGCTGGACAGAAGGTCAGCTGGAAAGGCTGGGTCACTGTAGGAAGGCCAGCAAGCCAGAGAGGACAAGGGGTGTGCCCACAGGACATAGCTACAAAGGTGGCAATGGCATGCAAACGCCTCTCCGCTGTCTCCCCCACCCCAGCACCACAAGCTTGGTGGCCGGGGTTAGGGGCGCTGGTGGTTCCAGTCAGTAGACTGTCCTCTTGGTTTTCCCGGCTTCTCCCTGACTCCCTCTCCTCATCAGCCTAGGGCCCAGGAATCTGGAGTCTGGAGTGCCCCCAAGTGGTCAGAACATAACCTTGTTGCCACTTTCTGAAAAAACGTAATGTTTTCTTCAGACAGGACAGTTGCTACAGCTCTTCTCTCTTGGCAGTGACCCTAAAGTGTATATCCCCTTAGCTAAATATTGAACAAGGCCAAGTTCAATATCCATGGGTTCACCTATCCATGATTTTTTTTTTTTTTATGTACAAAGTACTTTGACATGATTGCCAAATCCTCACTTTACACATGGGAAAAACTAAGTCTCAGAAGGCTTAGGAGACTTGGGGCACCTGGCTGGCTCAGTCGGTAGAGCATGGGACTCTTGATCTCAGGGTCAGGAGTTAAAGCCCCACGTTGGGCCTAGAGCTTACTTAGGGGGGAAAAAAAAGGCTTAAGAGATTTGACAAAATTCATACAGTTAAGAGAAGGAGCCCAAATTTGACCCTTCAAATTCTCTGCTCTTTCAGCTGGCATCTGTCACCTGCTGGGTCTCGGTGGCAGGCAATGAAGAAGGGGTGAGCTGTCTACCCCAAACAGAGGAAGACTCCCTAGAGATCTGGGGAGCTCAGTCCTCCCAGCTGAGATTTTTATGATGGGCAGACCTTGAGGACCCTGGCAGCACCAGGAGGATGAAAATTGGCAACAAAAGGCCTAACTTGAACAAAACACTTTGGGGTCATAATGCCTTGGACTGAAGCCACATTCAAGGGTAGCTCCAGGTATCTGTCCATTGAAAGACCCATGGCCCTGGGAAGCCTGTACACCCATGCTTTCTGACCCTGGAAAGCCTGCCCACTGTCCGCATGCAGTGAGTTGGCACTCCCAGGGGACCTGGTGTAGTCCTGAATGGCCAAAAGCACATCGGACTTCAATTCCTGGGCTTGCTTTTCCCCACAGATGAGAACCAGGACCAAAGAGTTCTTACTCTATCTTAACTCTTACCCCTGGCCACCCAAATTGTTCCAAGTTTGAGATTTACTACTCCGAGAGAGCAGGGCGGCGGCGGGGGGGGGGTCCTTTGTTCTGAGTGGCATTCGGAAATGAATCACATGGAACATAAAAGTAGGGCAGGCCCCTTGGTCACCAAGCCTGGGGCCCTGCATATCAGAATCCTTAGCTCTGCTCCATGGGCAGAGAAGGAAGGCCCGGAGGGCATGGGTCTTAATCTTTGTGTGGTCTTAGTTATAGCACTCTGGCTGGATTAATCACTTAGAGGTCACCGTTGCGGCTGAGTGAAGATACATGCAAGCTCTGCTTTTCCATCCTGTATTCTACCATGTCCCTACAGAGTATGCGGTCCCATCTGCTTGCCAAGCTTCAGAGAGGGGCAGGTCAGGCAGTGGAGCGGGCAGGTAGGAGACCATCTCCGTGCAGGTGCACAGCCCCAGGGGAATCCAGGCCCCTCCCAAAAGCAAGATCACAGCAGAGGAAACCCAGCCAGGCTAACCATCGATTCTGTACCTGAGCGTCTTGAGATCAGGCTCCCATGGGCATGCCAGGCAGATTGTGGTCCTTCACCTGTGTTCCTGTCTCCTAGAAAACTTGTTTCTGAAGTTACATATTACATGGTTCCAGGGCCCAGCCTTCAAAATTCCTGCCTGGCAGGCCAGCTTCAACATTCCGTAGCCAAATTTGCCTGAGCCAGACTTGGGCCCCGTTAACCTCAGTTTTTCCAATGGTTATTTTATATCTTGCATGCTGTTGAGTCCAGTCCAGTGGCCAAGGGAGGAACACGGGTTGGGACTGGCCGCCACAAAGCCAGAAAGGGAAACGAGAACCTTTGTTTTCCGAGGCTGCATCCATAGTCCCTGGACATTCGTGTTGTGGTGGTGAGGCCCTGTACCCATCCCAGCTCCTGGTGAAGTGGGTACTCTCTTTCCTGAAGAGAACAGTTAGAACAGCTTTGCAGATAAGTACCAGCCCTTAGGAGTCAAATGGGTAAAACTTTGGGCCTGACCCCAGCAAGACCAGCATCTTGAGGTTCTAGCCTTCCTCCTCATGCCTGTGAGTCAGGGAAAGAGTGGGAATGCCCACAGACCACCTTCTCGGGTCAGCCAGATCACATGGCTCTGTGGGGGACTCCAGCTCCTCCTCCTTACCCAAGGGGAGGTAAGGCCAGGCCTCTAGCAACTTGGAAGTTGTCTATAATGACCTTTAAAGGCCCAAGGGTCTGTCCCCATCTCCTGACTATTTCATCCCTATTTCATATCACATGACAGAGAAGCCTGTTCTCATGGCATGTTAACATCCCTGTAAGAGCATTGTATATGATTTTGTATTTTTTAATTCATTTTAATCTACAGGTTGGAATCTAATTTTTAAATTTTATTGGAACTCACATTTTAAAAAAGAAAAACATTTAAAATAATAATAATAAACCTTTGACCGGTGTCTTCCAAGTAGTTTGATCAAAGAACAAAACACAGCCTGGAGTGTAAAGATTGGAAAGCCCCATGGCCTTGCCTTGTGTGTATGAAGTGTAAATCTGGTTTTGTTTTGTTGTTTTGGATTCTTTTGGGTTTTTGTTTCGTTTTGTTTTGAAGATCAGATAGTGATCACTCTGAAAGATTGAAGCCAAGAATTTGTAACTATGATATTTACTGTAAGCTGTAGAACATTCAATAACTATTAAAAAAAAAAAAAAGTTTCCAAAAAAAAAAAAAAAGTCCGGGGTGACCAGACTGGTGGTTTTTGGGGCACGGAGACACAGCTCATCTCTTAGGCTAGTGAATCCCCTGGGTTTCTTCCCAAGCTCATTATGAACTTGTTTTCACCAGATTAACACCTGTGGTGCATCTCCCCACAGGCTTAGCAGGCCTTCCCTGGGATTCAGCTGAGGGGCCTGGGAAGTAGCCATCAGCACCTGGACTAAGGTGGGTGATAAGGGAGCTGGGGGGGTAGGTGGTGAATGATGAGGGCTGCCATCTGCTGAGGCCCTCCCAGAGCCTCCCATAAAGCACTGTGCTTTATGTTTAGTAACTCTCCTAATCCTCACAGCCCAGTGGGAGGTGAGCCTGTCGAGAGGGGGCAGCCAAGGAGAGTAAGTACTTTGGCCCAGGTCACAGAGCTTGGTGCTCAAGGTTCAGAGATGGAGCTCACACTTGGTCTGGCTCCATAGCCCAGGCACTGAGTCCCACATTCTGCCCACCCTGGAGGTGGCAGTGTCTGTGTTTACTTAAACACAGGTAAATTTGTCAGGTGGGAAACCAAGGGAAGTGCTTTCAAGTTTATAGTCACAGAACGACTGTCAGGGGAGGTCAGGTGGTCTCCATCCAAATAGTCACGTGCTGTCACTTTCTATCCTGCATCTCTTCCTCCTCTCCCCTCTGGGCAAAGGCACTGCTCTAGCCCAGGCCCATGCTTCTCTTCCTGGTCATTGTGGCCACCATTCCCTCCCAGGGCCTGACCCAGACCATCCACGCTCTACCAGCCTCTAAATGTTCAGCCTCCTCAACTGGAAACCCCTCAAGGCTGACTGACCTGGCCCACACCGGAGCTATAATTACAGTTCAGGACTCCTAAGCACCCCAGCCCTTTCTGGCACCCAGTGCCCTGTACCTCCTCACCTAACAGGGAACTCATTCTTCCTCCCTTGTGCAGTGGAAGGCTCTGTCACATGTGGGAGCCGAAGGCATCTTTGGCCACAGACTTTGTCTGGTTGTATCAACAGTTTCGCTAGGGCAGGAAAGGGATTTTCTCCAGGGACTCAGCTCCAGGTCACAGTGGTAGGACTAGAGGGCCAGGAGCAGGCAGGGAGATGGAGATCTGGGCCCTCATCCTCATTTGTCTGGTCCTTGGCGCGATGGGTGGAGTTAGAAGTCAAACTCAGAATTCCCCTCAGCCCAGTGCCCCAGCTTGTCTTCCAGCTCCCAGGGCTGCCAAGATTCAGAGGGGGCACACCTAGGAGGGGACAAGCCAGGAAAACTTCCAGCTGAGGGTGCGGGCCCTGAAGGCCAAGGACATTGGCTATACCTCTACCTGATCCTGCAGCAACTCATCCCATCCTTTTGGGAGCTGGCCACATGGGACAGGTGAAGAAATTTAGGCCAGAGTTCTAGTTTCACCTTCCAGCAAACAGACAATGAGGGGGTGGTGCTGGAGGGGAACTGTTCTTATTACCCCAGAGCCCAGCACCATGGTGGGGGTCTCTTACGTGGCCTGGGAAGCCCAAACCCAGCCTCAGTTTCTGTAGCAACATGGCCTTTGGAGTCCACAATCCAACCTTTACCCTGGGAAAGGAGGCCAGAGAGTCGAGAGAGTAGGAGGGCCCAGCTCCTACCCCATCCACCTAGGCACTGGCTCTTGCTGTCTCATCATCTTGGTGTGTCATCCAAGTGCTGGGTGAAGTGGGGTTGGTTGGCTGAGGAGACAGCCAAGTTTGAGAAACCAAACCCTGAGTTGCAGCTAACAGTTGACAAATAGGAACACCGAGTGGAGCCTGGCAGCCCAAGGGAATATTTCCTTAAAAGTGCTAGTCCCCTACAATAGACATCTGTTCTAGACTTTGGCAACCTTTGGTAATCCAGAAAATTCCTCCTGATGTGCAGCCTGCCTCCTTTCCTCTTCTCCCCTAGAGCAGGTAAATCTTTGTCTCCTAGGCACTAAGAGGTGCCCTCCCTTTCCTGCACACCTCAGAAGCCTCAGAGAGAAAAGACCGTGCCCTGGAGAGTCAAAAGGCAAGGAGACAGCAAATCTCAAGGCCCATCTGCCTAGCTTCTCCGGGCAGGAGTTTTCCATGATGCTGCTGGGGCAGACCCCTGCCCGTGGCTTCCACACAGGAGAAAGGCCTCTGCCCACAGACAAAGATGGTGACCTCACCCTGGCGTCCTGCCATGGCCCCAGCCTTGGGAAGCCCTGGCAGGGTTGGGCGGGAATCTGGGAGTGGGGGCAGTGGCAGCTGTGGCCTCAGGGGACAGCAGCACCTCAGGCTAATTCTGGCTACAACAGGAGTAGCAAGAACAAGAGAGTGAGCTGGCCCTCCTGTAGCCCCAGCCTGACAGCCACTCTCCCCCATCTGCAGCAAGATGACTCCCACAGGCTGTCCCTTTCCATACCTCCCCCAGCTCCCTCAAACATCAGTAGCTGGTTCTTCCCCCTCTCTTTGGGACTCTCCCATTAGCATTTAAATGTGCTCCTTCTGTCTTTAAAAAATATACCAAATACCCAGAGAACCCAGAATTAACTAAAAACCTCTCCCTGGAGCCTAGGTCTCCACCTGCTTTACCTGGCACAGTCTGGCTTCTGCAGGGAGCTCAATCCACTCAGACCTGGTCCTGCTCTCACCATGTCCCCATGTCCAATAACCAGGGGCTGACCCAGTGGTGGCCCTTGGCCTTGTGACCCACCTTGCCCCTCACTCTCCTTTCCTCCCTTGCAGGATACTTCTCCCTTGGTCTCCTTCCCACCTCTTGGCAGTGCCCCTGGAACAGCCGAAGGGTCTGTCCCGAGCCCTCTCCCGGTCCAGTCCTGGTACATTCCCTGCTTTTCCCTTTCCTAAATGCCTTGGTATCCCTGGCCTAAGGGCTTCTAGGAGCACGTGGAGCTGCCTTCTGTTGCCCACCCTCACTCTGGTCTCCACACCTTTCGCCTTTGACTTCCAGCTTCTCCATTTCATCATAGTGTCCTTGGGCCTCTGCACATTGTTATTCCCTCTCTGGGGACCATGCTCCCCCTCCCCACATTATCCAGCTCCCGCCATGTCTGTCTTACCCATCCATCCTCCAGGCTCCTTATCCTCTAGAGCTATGCTGTCCAAGACAGGAACCACTAGCCACATGTGGTTAGTTCATATTAAGATGTGCTTTAACTATAAAACACCAGATTTCAAAGCAAAAAATGGCTCATTCATAATTTTTAATGCTGACTTTATATTGAAGTGAAAATATTTTAGCTGTACTAGCTGAAATACATTATTGATACTTTTAAAATATGTGGCTATTAGGAAATTTTAAGTTACATGATATGGACTGTATTTCCACTGGACAGCAGTGCTTCTAGGGGCTTCAGTGAGAACCAGTGAGGTGAGGGGCCTCCCCACCTCCCCTGCTGTCCCATGCCCACCCACCACAGAGCCAGCCCTGCAAGGGGGATGGTGGCCTGTCCCCCACGCCATACCTGACACAGCAGTATTTGGTGAACAGACAGACGACCTGGGAAGAGGCACAGGGAAAGAAGCTCCTCATGACCCCACTTTCCCACCTTTTATTATCCAATAAATGGATGGGAATGTAGACAAGGACAGGACAACAGCAAATTTTCAATAAATAAGAGAAATGGGGATGGCAGTGGGGCCCATGCCTGCACGGCCCCATATAAATAACGAGGTCACTGGGCTACAGTGGACATGGAGCTGGGCTGGGCAGTCGCCTGTACTGCCCAGCTGGGGGATAGACACCAACACCACAGAGACACAGAAACGACTTGAGGCCAGAGGGGCCTCTCCAGCCCCGCACACAACCCCCTCCCTGAAGCACTCCTGAGATCTTGGGGTGACTATGCAGGCTGGCAACCTGTATCACAGCCTTGCCCAGGTCAAGACTGTGGTTCCAATTTCAATAAAAACAGCGGGGAGGGGGGCAGATACATGCATTAAGCCCCTTCCGTAGGCAGAGCCAGGGATGGGCAGCCCCATGGGGGCCTGAAGGCACAGGCCCTGGAAGCTGCAAAAATGGGGCCACGGATAAAGCTACTAATGGAAGGGGTGGCAAGGAGTCAAGCTCTCCCCGCACACAACCCAGGTCAGAACCTGCAAGGAACCGGAGAAGCCCTGCGTCCCAAGACACCTCTCTCTCCCCACTCCATGGTCAGAACTATAACCAGGTGATGGCCAGGGACTTGCCCACAGTTAGAACCAGGGAGCTCAAGTCTCCAGCCCACAGCTTTTTGTTGCCTCTTCCCTATGTGAGGCCCGCCGGAAGAGGAGGGAGAGGTCCTCGCTAGGGCCCTGGATGGAGGCGGGGCAGTAGATTACCAAGGTATGGGGCCAAGGGTGCCAGGCCAAGGGCCCCTCCCCCCAGCCAAGGCTAGCCACCTGGTGGTACAGAGGGTCCTGCAGGGTCCTAGGTCTGGCTGGGGCAAGGCACAGGGGCAGGGGAGGGGCCCTCAACCTGCTCCTGCACACAGCACCTGCCTGCTGGCCTGCCTCTGCACGGGGCGGACACTCCCACCTCCAGGCCTTGGCCTTTGCTGTTCTGCCTGCTGGACCATTGCCTCTTGATCCTCACAGGCCCAGTTGCAGCTCTACCTCCTCCGGGAAGCCTCCAGAACCTCCCAGGGCAGGGCTGCTGTGTCTTCAGCTGAGGCAGGCCATCAGATAACCAGAGTGCTCTCACTTAGCCGGACCACATAGCGGTTTTCCTGGGAGACAGAAGTCAGGACTCAGAACTGAGTCAGGGGGCTTCTGGGCTCCAGGAAACCAGCCCTTGCCCAGAGCTCCCATCTGCAAATCCAGGTTGGTCCAGGTGCCAACATACTTGCCCCCTCAGGCCCTCACCTCAGCCTTGTTTTCTGCCGGGGGCTTCAGCCACTTCGTATGGCTTCCACCACTTCCCAGCAGTGCCCGCTGCTCAGTGGGGAGGCCAGGTTGTGGGGAATCAGGGAGGTCACTCCCCGAGGGCCCAGCCTCCGTGATAGTCTTCACCTCAGGGGCTGCTGAACTTGACCGTTGCTCTGGAATTCGGGCCACTCGGAACCTACGAGGAGTAGTGGTATAATGACAACCCCCCCCCCTTAAAAGAGGAAACCTTAGGTATAGAAAGGGCAGCACCTGCTAGGGTCCCACACCAAGTTCATGGATCGGAGCCTGAGCTCTTCCTATGTCCTCCCATCCACAGATGAGCCCCCAACTGCCCCCAACCCTAGGTTATAGATAAACAGTCCTTTGGCCTGAGGGTCCCAAGGTGTGATGGAGGCCAGGACCCTGCCCTGGGGCCCAAGGGCTCGAGTGAGACACAGCCGAGCTAGGAAGACCTGACTTCTCCCTGACCACCGCACACCCCTTCTGCTCAGAAGCTTATTGAGGCCAGAGGGGGAGCATCACTGAACAGGATGTTCAGGGCTCAGACAGGGCCCCATCTCCCCAACCTTGAGTATAACATCTCTCCCTGACCCCCCTGCATCAGTGCCCATCTCACCTGCCCACAGACAAGATGGTGATCTCGCCCTGGCGTCCTGCCTTGGCCCCTGCCTTTGGAGCCCTGGCAGGGTTGGGCAGGAGTCTGGGAGTGGGGGTAGCGGCAGCTGCGGCCTCAGGGGACAGCAGCACCTCGGGCCACTTCTTCTGGCTGCACCGGGAGCAGCAGGGGCCAGAGAGTGAGGCCAAGCCCTGCACGGTGTGGAGGTGGTGGCGATGCGGGCAGATGTGTGGCAAGCTGGGGGGGCCTAGTGGCAGCCTGCAAAAGACACAAGTGGGAGCAGTCACTAGGGCAGGCCCATGCCAGGGGTCACCAACAGAGTAACGTGAACACATCCGAGTGGTGAATCCTCCCAGAAGCAAGCCGACCCAAGTGTGGGCGTGGGACCCCTGCCCGCTCACCTGGGCACAGGCCCATGGCCTGTCTGTACCAGCTGTTTGCTGTGGTACTCCTTCAGCAGCTCCTCCAGGGCCGCCGCGTTCTCTGTGGGCAGCGGCAGTCAGAACCCAGCTCCCTGTGCCCTCCATGCCCCCCCAGCCCCCGTCCCAGCTAGGGTCTAGCACCTCCCCCTCCAGCACTCATCAGGCAAGAAAAAGAAAAGGGACAGCACCCTCAGCCACACTGGTCAGGGAGCGCCAGGCTGACCCTGGGTGTCCCGGCGGGAGGGGCAGAGCAGGTGGGGGTGGGGGGATGCTCTGACCCCTATGGCTGCTTCAGGCTCTGGGAGACTGTCTTCTCCAGGGCTTGGCGACAGGGCCAGACCTTCCCCTCACCTTTCTTCTCTGTGATCAGGCGTACCAGGACCCCGATGGTGTCCTCGTTGGCATCTTCAGCCCTGTAGGCGGGGTTGATCCCTGCAGAAAAAAGCCGCAACTGTGATCCTGGGGAAGGGCGGGGGCGGGGGGGTGGGTGGGGTTCGTTGGAGTGGGCCTCTGGGCTGGACGGCTACACCAAGATGTGGCAGCAGAGGGCACCCCAGGCCTCCCTACGAGTTGTGCTGCGCATGGGTGTTTGCACTGCTTGCCCTTCGGGCCTCGGCTCTGGAGCCTCCTCATCATGTCTCCCTATGGAGTGAGGGTGGGGGAGCAGCCTTTTCTGGGGCCTGCTGTCTCCCCTCCACAGCTTCAGGGAGCTGTGGGCTACCTTTCTGCCCAGACCCCCGGATAGCTCTCTGGCAAATTCTGCTGGTCCAGGCTTATCACACTTCCCTGCACACCACCGTGTCCACATAACTAAATGGGGGCCATGAGGGCCCAAACCTCAAGAGCATGAGAATGAGCCACGTGACCAATCCTAGGCCAGCAGCCAACAGCTCCTAGAACTTGCACTCAGGCAAGAGCCAGCAGTTAAAGGGAGACCTAGGCTAGGAAAACAAGTGCAGTCCTGGGCAAAATGGCCTGAGCTGCCATCTTCCTGCCCCCTCTAGACTGCAGTGGCAGGAGGTGGGAAGGGCTCTGGCCAACCCCAGGCAGCCTGGGGCACAGGCCCAGGAAGCACCATTTCAATCTTGACTTGGCCACAAGGCTCTTTGGGACATGTATGTGCCCTGGGGACCCTTGCCCTACTGGCCTTCAGGAGAATGAGGGGGGGGGCAGTGGTGGGAAGGGGCCTGGGGCCCTGGGGTGGGACTGGGAGGAACGCCTCTCTCCCTCTGGTTCCAGGACTCCTAACTCAAACCACAGCCTGGAGCTGAAACCTGAGCCCCTCGTTGCGGGGTGGGGGGGCAGCGTGCTGCTGCCAAGGACAACTGCCCTGCCAATGCTGAGGTCAGAGGTCAGCTTGAGTTCCCAGAAGATGGACCAACCCTTGAACTGCAGCCCCCAAGGAGTCCAGACCCCTACAGCTGGGCAGGACCTCACCCAGGGTGAGAATCCCACTGAAGCCACTTCACCTCTGCTCTGCCCCTGTCACCACCTCAGGCCACTTCACCTCTCCTTCCACTGCGACACTCTGCAGAGTCACCTCTCAAGCCCACATGCTGCACCTCCAGGAAGCCCTCCTGGCTAGCTCCCTGCAGGCCCCTCCCTGTCAGACCACCCAGGCCAAGAGATTCCCTTGAGAAGCCCCCCAGCTGGGCTGGGCTCCTCCGTGCCCTCTGGCCTCCCCACCCAGACCCCAGGCCAGGCCTCACCACTGCCTCCACCTCCAGGGCTGGGCCCAACCTCCTTGTGGGCGGTGCAGTGGTAGCCCTTCCGCTTGAGCAGGTTACACACCAGGATGCCCAGCAGCCCCATGAGGCAGAAGACAGGCACGATGGCAATAACCGCATACTGGGCAGCCGTCTCCTCAGGGCCACCTGCCCGGGTGCTGTTCCCAGGCTGCCGCGTGTCCCCAGAGCTGGTGGCCCCTGCTGCTACCTCCACGCCACGTCGGGCCCGCCGTCCCCGCTCTGAGCGCCAGAGGATGGAGGCATGGAGAAAAAAGGGAGGCAGAGAGGCCCAGGGCCTGAATTAAAGTTGGTGGGGGGGAGTGGTATGAAGAGGGCACTACGATGTCCAGAGCTGCCTACCACCCACTCTCCACCATGCTAGGGAAGCATAGGCCAACTCCCCCTACCACATGTTTTTGGCCATCTTATCAATCAGCCTGAGCAAGACCTCCTCAGACCTCAGGACAGCCAGACCCTGAGCCCTGTGGTCCATCCCCCTCATTCTGGGGTGAACAGACAGCACGTGAGCACGTGACAGTGCACACAGATCCCGGCTCCCGTCTCTCCCTGACTGCGTCCATGAGATAGTTGCCTCAGAAAGCTCCTGATGACAGGTGAGAGGTGTGTGTGCTCACACTCATGTGCACATGTCTGAGGGGATGAGGACAGGAGACAGGAAGGACATTAACCCCTCAGCAGCCCCCTCCCCCCGAGCTGTGGCTGCCACCTGCTAGATGGTCTCTACCACTCGGAAACAAAGTGAGCAGACACACTGCCAGTGGGACAACTGATCCCATCCTGCTGGACACACTCTGGCCGTATACCCTTCCCTGGGCTCAGGGTTGAGGGCCCCACTGTCCCGGAAGGACACCGTGGGGGCCCCAGGCTCAAGCTCACTGGGTCCCCTCCTGTGCACACTCTCACCAATCCTAGCCCCCATCTGTCACTCACCAGAGCAGCCACGAGTACCCAGAGGCATCCAGGAGCATGGCTGACAGGGGACATGGGGGACCCCCAAAGTGGCAACCCACCTGCACGGAGAGAACACATCATTGAGGCCCAAAAACTATCCTTAAGAGAGGCTCCTGCCAGGCACACTCACTAGTCCTGGCCCATCCCATTTCACAGATGGGAAGACTGAGGCCTGCTCTAGGTGGGTGAGGCTGGGACCCCAGGACCCAAAGTCCTGGTCAGGTAGCCATGAGCCCTCGAGCCCCACCCTGTGGCTCACCCAGGCTGGCAGTCTCCACATAGAGTGTCTTGAGTCGCTGTGCCTGCCTGGACCTCCAGCCTCCCTCGAGGACTGCAGCTCGAGTGGGGCTGGCATGGGCCAGGGCCCCACAAAGCAGAGAAAGTGCCAGGGGGACAGGATCTGCATAATGTGCCCTGCCCCGGGTCCTGTGGGAGAGAAAGGGTGAGAACAAAGCCAGGAGCCAGGCCTCAGGTTCCTGGGAAGCCAGGTCTGGAGAACCTGCACCTGGTCCTTAAAGTCTTCCCAGGACAGGTCAGGTGGGCAGGGCAAACTCACCAGGTGGGGCTCCTTCCCAGGTGGGCACTGCCAAGAGGTCGTTGATACTGGAGTGGCCAGAGGCCAAGGGAGCAGCTAGAAGAATGGCAGGGAGGACACACTGAGCAAGCAGAAAGTGCCAGGATGTGGCATCTCTGGGGCCATCTGTCCACCACCCACTTCCTAATGTCCCAGGGGTGGGGACCATGACCACTCGGGGCCAGCCCTGAGGTTTCAGGGACACTCTCCAACCTCCATCCATCAGGCTGCACATAAAACCTTGCCTGTCCCACACCTGCTAGGTCACCTTGGCCTAGGTAGAGAGAAAACCATATCTGCTTCTAGAAAGTGCAGGGAAACCCCAGACAGAGCCAGGTCAGGATCTCAAGCCCTCAGGTCCCTGAGTCACACCCATTCCAGCTAGCCAGGACGATAAAGAGGAAGGGCTTCTGAATTCCTCTCTCAAGTACCGCCCCCCTTCCTGCAGCTGTGGCCCCAGCACAGCAGCTGGCCATGTTGGTAACCAGCCCTGTCCATCACCCGTGGGGCCGGGTCTGTGGCTGGCGCTTCCTATTCTGGGCCCTCAAGAGAGTCTTTGGGACCACATCCTCTGTGACCACTCCACACAAAGCCACCCAGTTCACACTCCTGCACCCCACACAGGGTGGGCTACATCCCAAGGAAAGACCTCAATTTGCATCTCCCAGCACATTCCACTGAGGGCTCCCTCTGCTCCCCATTCCAAGCATGAACACTTGCCCTGAATCCCTCCTGCTGTGGGGAGATCCTCCCTGAAACCCTGTCTTCCAATTTGGCCCCTGATTGGGATAACAGGCACAGAGTGCAGGCAACTGCCCTGAAGGGCAGAGGGACTATCACGCAGGAGGCTCTGGAGTCCTCCTTGGGCCCCAGATCTGGCTCCCAGCACCTGCTGAGTGCTGGGAGGCCTCCTGCACCAAGAGCTGCATAGGTCAGGACAGGTTTCCTAGGGTCAAACTGCAATTCTACAAAGGAAGAGCTGTGTAGCCAACCCTAGCACAGCTCCTGGCATGGGGTCCCTGAGCACGCACGGACAGCTGGGGTACAGGGCTTCGTAGCAACATTGCATCTCCAACTCACCACAAGAAGGCAGGACAGGGGCCAATGTGGCGGGCTTGGCTTCATCCTCAGGCCCTGGGAGTCGCCAGCCTGGGAAAGAAGAGGTGAGGTTCAGCAGGAGGAGGGAATAGACAGGCAGCCGCCAGCCGCTGTCTCTCCTCCTGGCACTGCTTCCATGACAGGACCAGATGGGAATTTGCAAGGTGTTGTGGAGCAGGCAACGCTGGGCGAGTTTAGCCTAGAATCACTACACTCTCTTTGCCCCCACAAACCTGAGTAGAGGTGGGGGTGCGCTGGCTGGGGTTAGCCTCCCAGGGCAGCAGAGTAGGGACAGAGGGCTCCGCCAGGTTTGGGGGGCTTCCCGGAGGAGGAAGGGCTTCCCTCCCTTTCCATAAATAGCCAGGTGCACTGGGACATGGGCAGGGGGGCCTGCAGCAGCAGTCCTGGGGTGGGGGCTGAGAGGGCCTGCCATCCCCTCACACCCAGACTCTGCACCTCACCTCCAGCTCCCAGGGTCCCACCCCTTGGACCACCTTGTGGGCCCTAGCCTTTCCTGCTTTTCTGCCTTCACTTTTGCAGTTTCTGCTCCAAGGAAATCCCTTTCTCTCAGCCATCAAAGACCCAATACAAAGGCCTTGCTTTCCAGAAATGTCTCAAGACTTCTCTTGAAGTCTTGCAGGCCCAAAGCCCTGCATGTCTCCCTACCCCACCGCATCACAGTCCTGTTCTCCCTACAGGTCCCACTCCCCACCTGGCGGTCTTCTCCGCCAAACGATGTGGAAGGATGCTGGGATGAA
Organism: Lontra canadensis; assembly: GCF_010015895.1. Taxonomy (NCBI): domain Eukaryota; kingdom Metazoa; phylum Chordata; class Mammalia; order Carnivora; family Mustelidae; genus Lontra; species Lontra canadensis. Next base: position 25,133,032 of record NW_022631001.1, read on the forward strand.
TCTGACTGCATCTCTGGGGCAGAAGCAGACCTTCTCCTATCCTTGCAGCCAGGATTCAGACTTCTGTCCCCTCTTGGTCACCTACTACTGTACTACTGTGTGCCAGGCACTGCCCTTAGCACAACAGATAGTAGAAGACAGACACTGTCCCTGTCCTCAGGGAGCTCACATCCCTATTGGCCAACGGCCAACAGATGAACGGGGAATGGCCCCCTGCCAGATGGCGGGCAGTGCCAACAAACAGGCAGGGTGAGGGCGCAGATGCCACTGGCCTAAGGTTGAGCACCCAGGCTCGGGGTATGTGGTCCTCTGGAGAGAAGCTCCTAGCCGTAGACAGGTTGGAAGAGTAGGAGGGGGATTTAGCTTAGACAACAAAAGGAGCTGCCCCAGAACAAGGGGAAGTGAGTCCCGGTCACATACTTCCAGGAGGCCTGCCTGCAGGCTCAGGAGGGGGAAGGAAGGAAGCTGGATTTGTCAGGCATCTGCCACAGGCCACACAGCTTCTGACCCCTATGGGGCGGCCAAGCCCCCGGTTAGAGCCGCCAGCAGGGTGAGGGGACCCCACCTGGAGCCCTGTGCTGCCTGGTGCCGAGCCCAACGGGAGAAGCCCCGCCTGCAGTCAAACCCGGGCCCCACTCGAGCCCCTGGGGCCTACAGATGGCCCAGCCTTCCCACCTGCAAAAGGAGCCAGAGGAAACTGATCCCCTATAGGACCTTGGTGGCAGCGGCCGGGGGTTTGAATTACACCACAGAGGAGGGGGAGGGGCTGCAGGCGTGATGTCCCTGGGACTCTCCAGGTCCCTGGCAGCAGCTCTGGACCCAAGGCCAGCTCAGGGGAAAACCTGGGACAGGAGAAGGTCAGGCCACAGCATTAAGGCCACACACTGACGGTCAGCTCCCAACAGGTGGCATACCCAGACCCACCCCCCAAACCTGTTCCCTCTTCTAACTTGGTCATTCTTGACCAAGAATCTTCCTTTCCAGTTTCTGGCCCAAAGTGGCCCTTCCCCTGCCCAGGCCCAGCTCCCAATCAAGCCCTTCCCTGCATGAAGATCCCTCTTCTAACCCACAGACTCGACCACGAGGCCCAGGCTGACTCCACAGGGGCTGAGGCAGGGCTGAAAAGAGGCACGACAGCTCCAGAGAGGGCCCCAGTGCTACCTCTGGCCCCGACTGGCACCCACTGGGTGACCCAAGCCCACACAGAGGGGCTGTGTAGCTGCTTACCTCCAGGCAAATGAGGAGCTGCGATCTCGAGACCTCCAGGAGAAAAATGGGGGTTCAAAGGCCCAGACTCCAAGCCAGCAGGGGCCCACTCGGGCACATTCACAGACACTTGCCGCCTAGCGCCCTGACGCCTTCTAATTACGTGCCTTCTAATTATCCCAAACCAGTACTTACTCCAGTCTGGCTGCCAGTCTCTCTGCTGACAGCCGCCCCCCCGCCCCCACCCTCGGCCAGACTGAGCCCCCGGATGGACCTGTCCAGTCAGGCAGCCCATGCCAGCCACCCAGAACCCCCTCTGTGCACACATCTGCTGCTCTGGCCTCCCCCTGCACCTCCTTCCTAGCAAGGACTCTAGCGTCTAAGCCTAGACTCTTGGAATCTTGACTGAAAAGCAAGTTCAGGTCAAAGCCCCTTGGCTCGGTGGGCCAATGGAGACTCTGTGAAGTCACCATCTGCCTAGTCCTAAGGCCAGGCAGTCAGTGACCCTCTAAAGCCTCCAGAGGGGCTCCAGGAAGAAGACTGTCACAGGCAGGCGGGGAGACCCAGGCCCACAGCAGGGAGCCTCCTCTCCCAGGTCCAGTGGGGGCCCAGTGCTCCCGGCAGAGAACCAACCCGACAGGCCCCAGGGCAGAGGAGGAAGTTAGCCCAGAGGCCACTCCTGAAGTCTCCCAGCCTGGGCCTGTCCCCACTGCCACCAATGCCCTGTGGGACCTGAGCCCCTGCTTCAGCTTGCTGAGTCTCAGTATGCTCATCTGCAAGATGGGGACGTTTATCTCCCAGGGCAGGCCTGCAATGGGGTTTACATGAGGTGATGAGGGCAATGCGGGTCTTGTGATTTCCTCCCCCATCCCTCCCTTTCCTTCTGCCCCTCAGGCCCAGGTTTGTAATTAAGTATCTGTTTGCTCACTTGTGCTGCGCCCCCACTCCCCACCCTGACACAGCACAGGCTGGCCTGGTGTCTCTCTCCTTCACCGCAAACCGCACCCTCCCCCCAGCAGTGTCTGGAGCAGGAGGCCTCCACAGAACAGGCTTCCTCACAGGCAGCCCACCCCACCTCCAAAAATGCCCAATCAGACCCAGAAATTCCCTGGAAGAAAACCAGCTAGCGAAGCCCCAACCAGGGCCACGGAGCCCCAGGAGGTACAGCCTGGAGGCCTCAGAGAAAGAGGAAGCTGGGACACCACCCAGCCCTGGGTCAGCTTCCCCTTTCCCAGACCTGGCTTGGTGGGGTCACTTGGTCACCGTCTGAGGCTCCAGCCTACGTCCCTCCTCTCCAAGTCACCCTGGCCTCCCAGAGAAGCTCTGCGGTATCCCAAACATCACCCACCACCCCTCGCCCTTGGTCCCTGGCCTCCAGTTCAGCCCCAAGTGCAGCCTCGGTATCTTAACACTGGGATGAGGCCCTGCCCCCTCCTAGCCATTCTGAGCTTCTCGCACTCCCCTACACTTGCCTCTCTCACAGAGCCACTGGTACCTGCTGTTTCCTCCACCCAGAAAACCTTCCCATCACCTGGCCAACACCTCCTCCTCCTTCAGAGCTCAACTCACAGCCACTTGCTCCTGGAAGCCCCCCTTATGCATTCCTCATCCTGTGTGTAACTGTCCCGTTCACCCAGCCTCTTCCGCAACAACCTCCATGCCCAGTGCTCAGCATGCGGCCTGACCCTGGCCCTGGCGAGTGGGTAGGTATATACGGACCTGGGGGGTGGCTGGAGAACAAGGATCAGGAGAATGTACAGTTTCTGCCAAGGCCAGGAAGGCCCAGAGGCTGGAGTTGGGCAGGAGGGTTTGAAACTGGATCTGAACACCTGAGCTAATATGGGGGGAGAATCAGTCTGCCTTGTTCTGCTCTTCACGGGCTCCAGGGCTGTGGGCACCCCCTCTCCCACCAAGACAGAAGGCTGTTGTGAGGCCAAGAGAATTTACCTTAATACTCAGTGCAGGGCCTGGCACAGAGTCAACCCTCAGTGAGCACTCATCATACCTCAGTTTCCCCATGTGTACGCTATGGAGCGTGGAACGGGGCACACCTGACAGGCAGGTGTGAGGCATAAAAGCTTCTTCTCCATTTACATAGTGTTGGGCCCAGAGCCTGGTACACAGGAGGCGCTGGGTTAGCCATGGTGAGGATGTGGGAGGAAGGAGGGTATAAGAAGGGAGAGAGGTCTGGAAAGGTAGGGGGTCAGAGCCCAGGTCACACCAAGACTCTCATGGGAGCTGAGAAGCCCACACGGCCCTCAGGGCCTATGGGAGACTTGGAGGGTTGCGGGGTAGGGAGAGGTACGGGACAATTTGCCTCTCAGAGGGCTCCCTGGGCAGCCTGCCAAGGAGGCAGGTCTGGGGAGACAGAGGTGGGACGCAGGTCCCCATGTGGAGCAGGGTGTGGGAGGCAGCTATTTCTGTTTCCATCCAGGGGCTCTAGGGCCTGTGGACCTCCCTGCAGCCTCCAGAGGCTAGAGTTGCCTGGAAACATCTGGACACAGGCCTTCCTTGGCAGTGGCCGAGACAGAAAGATAAAGGCCGCCCATCAATAGAGAAATCCAGGTTAGCAAGCAACCCCGTGGTTCCCTGGCAACTGGGGCTGAAGTAGGGCAGTGGCCACAGTGGGCGGCGGCACGGGCAGCTCGACTGGCCTCTCAGCCATCCTCCGCCCTCAGACTCTCATTCCCTTGGGTTTGGTCTGTGTTGCTCTACTCCTCACAGAAGAGGTGAGCAGCCCTGTTTCACCCCCAGGTAAACTGAGGCCACGGGCAAGCACTCGTATGGGTCACACACCCAGGGAGCGGTGACACAGGGGCAGAGCCCAGGTCTGGCTGACTCTGCTTCCTCCCTCATTCCTGATGCCCCCAACCCTGGAGCCTGGCCTAAGCCCCAGTTCCGTTGACTCCATGGCAGAGGCTCAGGAGCTAGTGGCACAGGGAAGCAGCTCGAGGAGAGGCTACCGCCGAGCACCCCAAGCACCCAGGCAGTCCCAAGGAGAGGAGGTGCTGTCCCCCCCCGTTCCAGGGCTCTCTGGGGCTTCCCTGTAGCCAGCCTTATCTGCACACTGCCCTAGTCCACGCCAGCTCCTTCGCAGAAAGGCACCGGCCCTGTGAGAAGCAAGAAGCCCAGGAATGGGTGGGAAGGGGAGGGCGCAGGGCGGAGGCCAGCTCCTCGGGCTGCTGGGGGCCTAGAGCCATGCCGGAGGCTGGCTCAGGACTATTTGGGGAGAAGGGCAGCCGCATTCCCACCCCGGCCTTGGGCAGCCATAATCTCCCAGGTAATCTCCCTTACCCTTGGGTAAGGAGCCCATGCGCGCGTACCCCCAATCCTGCAACAGGGGATAGCATGGTTCTGGCCCTCAGACCTCCAGGCTGCCCCACAGCTCCACCAGCAGAGGCGCAGGGAGTTGAGGGGAGCAGGTAGGGCTGAGGGAGCTAATTGGCCCTTGAGGCTGAGAAGAGGCTGAGGTGGCCAGACTGGGCTGACCCAGCTCCTCCCAGTCTGGTGCGGTACAGAGGCAAAGCCTGCCCCTTCCCTGAGCGGGGTCTGGGGCCAGGGGAGGGGGGCACTAAACCACACAGCCGTCTCGGGGGCACTCTGGGGCCCCCCCAACCTCCTCACTGCATGCCTCATTCCCATTCCAGGCCTCAACAATAGGGTCCCAGGTTTCACAAATGAGGAAACTGAGGCTCAGAGAGGCTAAGGAGCACCCTGTAACAACTTGGTCTCAAAGGAGACGGGGTTTACCACCCAGGAGTGGGAGCAGGCAGCCCTCATCCCCACCACGCCAGGCCTGGCCTTCCCACAGCTCCTGCAGGCCCTGCTCCCACCCAACACCCAACTGTTCAGCACCCTGGGCTTCCTGCGGGGACCCCCACCAGCCCTGGACGGTCTCCCCAGCCCCAGGGCCGGCCCACTTCCCCAAGCCTCGGTTTCTTCCCCTGTAATGTGGAGAGTTGTACTAGTTCAGCTGATCTCTTGACTGGAAGAACCAGAGTTCATAGGAGACCAGTGGCTCTTCTTACAATGGGGCTTCAGCCCAGGTGCCACCACCTGCAGGAAGCCTTCCCAGCCTCCCTGTCTGGGTGGACCCTCCCCTCTCCTGGCCCTTTCAGCCACCTGTGAGCTGCCTGGAGGAAGGAGGGAAGGCAGAAAGGCAGGCAGGCAGGCAGGCAAGTGCACGCGGGAAGCTGGGCACACAGCAGGGCCAGGCCCCTCCCTCAGCTCACTGCTCCTTCTCACAGTGACCACAATCTGCAGACCCAGGCTTAGGTCCCTCCTTCTAGAAGCCCTCCTTCTCTCTCCACCCACACAGTCAGACCCTGCTTCTAACTGGCTGCAGAGGCCCCTCCATCCCTCTCTCTGTGCCAAGTAGCCAGGGCACACGCTCACAGCCACATGGGCCGGTTATTTATAGAGCTCTCATCTTTCCCAGGGTGGCCCAGGGAAGAGTTTTGGCCTTCCAGGCAGACAGTCCGGGGTTAGGATCCCAGTGACACTAGGGTCTTGCAAGTCCCTTCCCCTCTCTGGGCCCTCCTTTCCCTGCCTGTACCTGGAGGAGACCGCTGACCCTCAGGACATGAGGCTAAAGATGTGCAAGCCTCCGGGGTCCTAATCCCAGGGTTGGGCACATGGTAGGGATGCTGCACTGGCTCCTTCCTGTCCTCCTTGTCACCCCAGCCACCGGCACCAGGACCAGGCCCAGGCACCCAGGGCCTCAGGAAACAATAGGTGCTGAGCTCTGCCAGAGAACTTGTCCCACTCACCCCCAGTCCGGAATGGGGGTGGGGCCGGATGGGCCTTGCTGGCTGATCTCAGGCAAAACCCCTCCTTGCCACCTGGCCAAAGGGCCAGCCCCATGCAGGAGGAGTCTGGCCTTATCCAGCCAGCCCCACCCCTTCCTCCTCCCAAGGCAGGTAGCCAGCACAGTCCCTCTGTGGAAACTGATGCCAAAATTGTCAGACAACACTTGCCTCCACTTGGAGACAGGGCAAGGCAAGATCTTGAAGATCTTGAGTGCCAAACTCCAGCGTCATGGCTGTGTGGCTCAAACTAGGTCTGCTTCCCTCTGCCTGGAGTCTCAGCGTCCCCACAGAGCAGCTTGGGAAGGAAGGGGATCCTCGGTCATTACCACTGAGACCTGAGCCCAGGGCCTGGCACACAGCAGGCAACCTCCTGGCCCAGAAGGGGGGCTTTGTCCCTACAAAAAGGATGGCCATGAATCTTTGCCTCCAAGCCCCCAGCACACATGTAGGAGCATCAGAGACCCTGGGTGCAAGTCTCCCTGTGCATCCCAGCACACAGTAGGCCCTTGGTGGCTGCCCTTCCTCAGGCAGAGGCCTGGCCAGCACAGATACGGCAGAGAGGGAGGCCAGGCTTCCGGCTGGAGCCGCCCTACCCAGCTGGGTATGCAGTGCCCACACCGGTTCCCGAAAGTGAGGGGGGACACCTGGCAGGTGGGCCACAACAAAGAGGAACTACCATTGGGCTGGGAGGGCTTCCTGGGTGAGGGGAAGCTGCACCCTGAATGGCCAGGAGGGTTCTAGAAAGAGGAGAGAGCAAAAGCAAAAGCTGAGCTGAACCAAGGCATCTGGTAGGGAGAAAGGGTGAAGATGTTCCAAAGATCTTAGAAGGAAATGTCAATGCTAGGATGAAGAGTCCGGACTATACTGTGTAGGCAAAAAGTAAGCTGCCTTAGGGAGGATGCTCTCACAGGGCATGGAAGAACTGGAAATGGAGGCAGAGAGGCCGGCCCCGGCGTCTGGGGCAGGACAGCAAGGCCGGAGGGGAACAGAAGAGGGAGCCGTGATTTCGTGAATGTGTGTCTCGGGCCAGCTTCCAGTCTTGGGCCATATCCAGGCTACCGGGGGACATGTGGCGCACAGAAGGTAGGTAGGGTCCCTGTCTGCAGGGTGAGAGCCAGAATAAGAGGGTTCTGGGGCCCTTGGGTAAGTCTCAGCATTTCTCAAAACTCAGTCTCGCTCGCTGGCTCCCTCTCGCTGTAAAATGAGGCTGACCCTATGTGTGGGGGCAGGGTGCTGACTGCCCGTAACAGTCTCCCCTCCTTGGCCAGACATAGGAACCTCCCTCCGGCCACTATCAGATGAGTCCCAACTGGGGCCATGCGTAGAAACCCAGGCTGGCCCAATGTCATCCTGGGAAGCCAAGTTCCCAGAAAGGTCTAGCTTTGGCAAGGCACAGGATAGGGCTGGGAGGGCCTCCATCAGGGCTAGGACCCCAAGAAGAGGCTAAACCTTCCTCTCTCCCAACCCCTCCCCAGGCCCTGAGCTATTTCCCTGTTTGCTGGGGATGGAAATAACTCAGGCTCGCCCCAGGAGACCAAGATAGCTATTCTGATCAGCCCCAAGAAGCACAGCTCGTCATTCCAGAGAGGACCGAGGGACACCCTGACCCCCCAGCTCTAGCTCTTGGCCAAGCGGCAGCAGTGGTCAGAACTAGCAGGGGCCTTTGGGAAGAACAGGGAGACTGAAGGACTGAGAGGGTCGGGCAGAAGCTCAAGGTCACCCCAGCCTGCCCCCCACTACAGCACGTGGGCAGATTTGGGAAGGTGTCCCTAGAGCAACTCTGAGGAGGGGAATAAAGCCTCGCCAGTATTGCGAAGATCAGTTGGGGCTCTCAGCTCTTCTTGCCATTCCCCGCCCTCCCCCGGGAGCCTGGGCTGTGCTGCTGACTCCTGACACTCTTTGTAGCTATGGGGATGCAGGCTCTAGAAGATAGGAAGCGGGCCTCTCTGGTGATCTCTGGCTAGGGGTGAGAACTGTGGGAAGGGAAGAGGAGGAGGAACAGGAACACCACATAACCTACCAACCACAGTGTTTCAGACATGTGTGCAAATACACACCACACTCAGAACTCACAAAGGCACACTCTGGCAAGGCCATGCTTGTCAGCCCGGTTCAAAAGAAGAAGCCTAGATAAGCCATGAACAGATAGGAAAAAGGTGGATGGCCCTCTCCAAGCATCTCACAGGGTTTCGGGGTCTTTTAAACCGAAATTCCAATCCTGGCACACTCCTGACTCTGCATGACCTTGGGCAAGTCACTTTGCTTCTCTGAACCTCAGTTTCCTTCTCTGAAAAACAGTCACATCTCAGAACAACTGTGAGGATTCAGCAAGCGTACACCATAAAGTGTTCAGCATAGCACCTGGCACTGTCCCTCTTTCATCGCCCCAACACAGAATGCAAGCAACATTTTCAGAGGAGGACAGAACTTCCAGATCCTTTAGCAGGTATCCCCTCACACCACCTGGTCTAGAGAGCCCAACTTCCATTTCACCCTGCATGAACCCAACAGACCCTCTTGTGGAGGTGGGAGCCTAGGAGGGTCTAGCCCAGATGGTGAAGGGGCCCTGTGCCAGCTCTCCAAATCAGAGACCACTGGTGGAGAACAAGTCCATGCCCCCTCTCCCCACACAAAGGGAACTGAAGGAGACGGGGGCCAGAGAAGTCAGGGTCTATGGATCAGAATCCTGGCCTTGGTCTGAGGAACTGTACTTCATCCCTCTCACCAGCAGCCCCTAGGCCACTGTGTCCCCAGCAGCCAGCCTGCCCCCACCCTCCACTGCAGTCTTTCTGCCTGGACCACAATGGGAGGGAGGGGAGAACAGAAGCAGTTGACCCCAAAACAATAGAGGATCCCAAAGTGATGATTCACAGTCCATTCACAGCCCAACACCTCAGTGTGCAGAAGGGGAGACTGAGGCCCAGTGAGGGCAGGGTCTGAGACGAAGATGGGCCCAGTGAGAATACAGGTTACTGGGGACAAAGATTTGCCAGGCATCTAGGACCTCAGTGTGAGAGTGTGTTTGGGAGGTGGAGCCTGAGACTACCTCAGGGCCCTTCAGCTGCTACCAGAAGCGTCAGTCACCTCACCAGATGCCACCCAGCCTCAATGTCCTTTCCCGCTGCCAGGGCAAGTCACTCAGGGTCCTCCCCACTGACTAAACTGAGATGCTGAGAGGTGCCCTCTTGGGGACAGTTCTGGAGAGACCCCCTGGCCTCTCCTCCTCTCCCTCCTTTTATCTACTGGCAGGTGCTTGAGGTCCCTCCTCTTTCGGCCTCTTACTCATTCCCCAGGGCTGGACACACTGATGGACACACACGCAGACAAACACACACAGACACTGACAATACTTGACCCAACAAGCACACTACCGCGCCAGTGATTTGGGGGCTGGTTCTCACAGTCACTTGGGGTTTCTCTCCCTCTGTTTCACACTCAGTCGCATTAGGGAGTCTCTCTGGCCCTGCCTTGGTCATGTCCCAGGCCACACACAGACTCTGTGACCTGGGTCTCACAGCAAGCTGGGGTCACGGTCACCCGCAGGGACCTGGGGTCTCTCTCATACAATCACACGCACACACTCGGCCTGTCAGAGACACACAGAGCCCCTCTGTGTCTCTGGCTTGGCCCCGGCGTCACCGCTCAGCGTCCCGGCCACACGTTCTCCCGGGCTGGGCCGCCTCACCCGCCGTGTCACCCACAGTCACGGGCTGACACCGTTCAGAGGCCCCCCTCCGTCCATCCGGCGCCGCAGCCGTCCCGTCCCGCACCCGTTCCTGGTCTCGGTCCAAGTTTCCCCGGGCCGGGGGCGTCTCCGCGGCCCGCCGATTCCTCAAATTGCAAGTCCCGCCGCGGCTTCGCCAACCGCTCTTGGCCGGGCCTGGAGTCGCGGCCCGAGGACGCGCAGGTCCCAGGGCAGGGGTCTGAGAGACGGGTGGGGACCGGTGCGCGGAAGACGCCGGGACAGGACGTGGGGGCGCAGGGCCGGGGCTGCGGCATCCGCCGCGCGGGCCAACTTCCTCAGACACGCGGGGAGGCAGGGGGCGCCACTCGGGTTCTCACCCCTCCAGCCCCGGCAGCGAGAAGCACATCCCAGGCTGAGGCCCCGAGCGCCCTCCTTACCTGGCCGCCGTGCAGCAGCTCCGGCAGGGCCCCAAGGTAGAAGCGCAGCCCCGGGCCGAGCTCGGCGAACGCACGAGCCACCCCGAAGGCTGCGCGCCTTTTGAATGAATCGCCGGCTGGGCCGGGGAAGTGCTCAGCCCCGCCCCCGCGCGTCACGGCCGCCGGCCCCGCCCCCGACGTCAGAGCACCGGCTCGCGCCCCCGGGCCCCCACCACTGGCAGCGGCAGAGGGCCTCCAGGTCTCCCGCCCTGCCGCGCTGCTCTGTGGCGCCATCTCTCGCGCCCCTAGGGAACTGTAGGGGGCTGCGCGAGAAGAGGCCTCTTGGATCAGCTGGGCTCCAAACCAAGAAAGAAAGGGTTGCGCTATGCAAGATAGACTGAAGACTTGGGTGCTACTCCGGGTCCCGTCACCATTGCCAGTCCAAGCAGGACCACCGCTGCCCCTTCCTGGGTCTTGCTTTCCTCATAGAAATTGGCAGCTGATGGGGCGCCTGGGTGGCTCAGTGGTTTAAAGCCTCTGCCTTTGGCTCAGGTTATGATCCCAGCGTCCTGGCATCAAGTCCCGCATCGGGCTCTCTGCTCAGCAGGGAGCCTGCTTCCTCCTCTCTCTCTGCCTGCCTCTCTGCCTACTTGTGATCTGTCAAATAAATAAATAAACTCTTAAAAAAAAAAAAAAAAGAAAGAAATCGGCAGCTGGGGAGAACAACCTTGCTTTGTTGACGAGGCTCAGGCCCGCCCCTGGATGCTCCCGCCTAATTGGTGAGAAAAGTCCAGGTGAAAAGTGTATCTGTAATGGAGGTCCATATGGCCGTCTCCTGCGCATTCCTCAGGACCAGCCCAAATCCTTCTCCAGACACCTTTCCCGTCTCCACGCCCCCACCAACCCACCCGTCTGATAGGCTAGTGAGTCCCTCCTGCCAGAAGGACAGATGACACACTGCTCTCCCTCTCTTACCATCAGCGGTCCCACCTTGCCAATTCCCATTGCCAGCCATCAGGGTGCCCAGCAAGGCAGTGACTAGGGACTCCAAGACACTGAGCACATTGTATTCCCAACTCTGTGAATTGTGCCCCCTGGAGTTGTGCGATCTGGAGGCAGCAGCTCAGCAGGGACTTTCCCCCTACTCATTACTATTGAGGGGGAACTCCCGTGGTCCTCCCAGGACAGCAGGGAGGGCCTCATGCGGAGGGGGAGGGGCGCAGAGGCCTGTCTGGGATCAGGATCATCATAGACCATGACAGAGGAAGAGGAAGGTAAAAAAGTCTGTTGGGGATAGATGGTGGGGAGAGGTGGAGAATTCTAAACAAACTGAGTCATAGAATCTGAACTGTGGGGTGAGGAGGTGGGGTAGGTCAGGTCCCCAGGGTCCAGGAGATTCCAGGAAGAGAAATGGACACCCGCAGAGGGAGGGGAGTAGGAGAAGAGTTTCTGTTTCCCTGGGTCCTGCCCAGGTTGTAGGAAAAGAGCAGGAAGAGCTCCAGGTGACTGATGGCTGCATCACAGCCCCCTCCCCCTCATATCTCAATGGAGACTGCCCCCCAGGGCTAGAGCACGGGTGGTCCCAGGGGGGACTATCCCAAATCCAAGCCCATAGGGCATGAGGGGGGAGCTCAGAGAGGAGACAGAGGGGACCTGGTGAGGGGGAGCGAGCACCCAAGAGAACCTCTCTGTTCCTGCAAATGTTTTCTTTATAAGGGGACTTTCTATACCCCGGTTCCAAGTTCCACAGTTGAAATGGTGGCATGTCATGTGCCACTTAATAGGCCAAATAGGGAAATGCTTTTCGGTCAAGGAGCATTGGCCGTCAATCAGACATACTACAGAGGGTTTGCCCTACTGCCAGCTCTCTGTGAGGCTTTGGTCAAATCCCTCCCCAGATTCAGTTTCCGCACCTGAAATTCCGGGGGCCAGACTTGTTACCTAAAGGTTGTTTTAGTTGTCTGTGGGACGAGGCAATCTGCCCCACCTGCACAAGTGGAAAGGGCGGGCAGTAGCCCCAGAGCCGAGAGAACAGAGGAGGGATGGTGGGGCTGATGTGGTCCCTCTTGTGGCTCTGGGGACTCTGGTTGGCACTTTCGGGCTCTCAGGCTGCAGCTCTGTAGAGTCCTAGCTCCTGGAGCCACAGATCATGCGCCTCCCCTCTCTCCCCGAGCCCTCAGGTTATGAGGGAGCCTAATTGTTATTTACTGAGAGCTCTGACTCCTGAGCCACAATGAGCTACAGATGGGACCCTGCACAAGAATCTGGGAGCATCTAGTGAGGAGGCAGGGAAGGAGTTGTGGAGGCCACAGAAGATTTAAATTGACTTCTTAGGGAGCTTGGAGAGCCACAGGCTGGAGAACAAAGGACTCTCACAATCACAGGCTTTTAAAACTCCTGGCATCGCAGATGAGCCCGCGACATCTTAGCATTACAATTCCTACCCTTAGGGACCTCAGAGACCATCTCATGTGAACTTGTCATAGTACAGCTGAGGAACTGAGCCCAGAGAAAGCCTGCACCTCACCCTAGGCGACCCGGCACAGGCCCCAGTAAGCCGGTATGACCTGTGATGGTGCTCCAGAGTCAGGAGTGTGGGCTCCATGCCCCACAGAGGCCCTGCCTGCGGTGGGGACCCTGTCCCACAGGATCTGAGCCATGGGATGCTGTTGTTGACAAGGGATCTGAACAAAATGTCAGCCTTTGCGGGTGTGGACCAGGAATCGTGGCGCCCTCTGCTGGCCGCACTGGAATTTTAACAAGGAAGTACAAAGCAGGAGGAATGCTCTCTAAGGGCGCCTGGCCCGCTCAGTCAGTGGAGAATAGGACAGTTTATCTCCGGGTTGTAAGTTTGAACTCCTCATTGGGTACAGAGATTATTTAAAAGTAAAATATCTTTAAAAAAATTTTTTTTCAAGGGCGCCTGGGTGGCTCAGTGGGTTAAAGCCTCTGCCTTCGGCTCAGGTCATGATCCCAAAGTCCTGGGATTGAGGATCGAGCCCCATATTGGGCTTTCTGCTCAGCAGGGATCCTGCTTCCTCCTCTCTCTCTGCCTGCCTCTCTGCCTACTTGTGATCTGTCTGTCAAATAAATAAATAAAATTAAAAAAAAATTTTTTTTCAATATTCTGCACTTGGCTAACCTTTAACTGGCCAAGTCCTACCCCTCTAAATGTCGGCTGCCCCCTGTGTGTGGGAGCTAAGGGGAGGGGTGGGCTTTGGTCTAAGGAGGAACTGTGGCTAGGAGGCCAGGGTGGGCCTCAGACTTGGGGCAGGACAGGAACTGAGCTGAGGCTGCTGGGCCTGAGAGCTAGGCTCAGGCCAAATTTAGGTCTAGACCCTGAGCTGGGTCTGGAATCTCACTGGGGTTGGGTTCTGGGGTCACAGAGATAGGGGTCAAGTCCCAGTTCTGCCATTGCCAGGTTGTGTGGCCTGTGTGGCTTAAGCAAGTGACTTTACCTTTCTGAGTGCGAGCTCACCAGCCCAGGGTATAGTGAGGATCTATTGAGACCCCATGTTGGGGACACCAGCTTCTTCTAGGACACTGGGCTCAGAACCCTTATCTGCTCCCTCTCCTCCTGTGTCCTCAGTTCTTGCTCGGTGTTCTCCCCACAGTCTGGCATGTGGACTCTGCTCAATGTCTCCCTCCTCACTTCAGCCCTGCAATTTCTCCCTGATCCAGCTTAGGAGGTCTGTTCACTTGCCTTTGCCAGGGAAGGCTCCTCATTGGCCATAATGGACCCAAAATAGCACTTCCCCTTGCTGCTTCCTGCAACCTGGACTGTGGCTTAAAGTCTTCGAGGACAGAAAGGAGAATTGGTGTTTGGCAGGCATACAAAAGATGTGAAGGGCTCACAGAGGTCATTGGTTCCAGGGACGGCAGACACTTGCCTAGGGTCACACAGTGAGGGGAGGCTAGGGCTGAGGCTTGAGTTTGGATGTCTGGGTACCCCATCTCCTCCCCAGAAGGTCTAAGCCAGGGCCTTAGCCAGACTTGCCATGGCTTACACCAAGACTTCTGGACCTGCAGACTACTACTAACCCCAGTTTGAGGTGTACAATGGGGCCCCTGGAGACCAGATAATCCGGTCCTGTGCTTCCTGGGTTCAAAGGGTCTTTCTCTGACTGTTGTGACCACAGGAAATCTTCCTGCCTGGGCTGTCCTCTAACCCACCTCACCCCAGCTCCCCAGCCTCAGTGATGCCTTGCTATGTGACCTGAGGTTAAGTCCCTAACCCTCTCTGTGCCTCATCTTCCCCGTGAGGCGGATGTCTAGCTAGCTAAATCCTGCCCTCTGTCCCCAGCCCAAGGACCACCTGGAGAACCCCTTTGAAGAAGAGATGGTTCTCTCCCATCCTCTGAGATCAGGACACCCTGCCCTGGGCTGGTCGACAGAACACGAGCCAGACACCTCCTGAGTGACTGGATGTGGCTGCTCAGACTCCATCCTCCTGTCCTCCAGCCACTCCGCGTGGCCGCCCCTCCTCTCTCCCTTGAGCTGTAGAGCCTCAAGCAGACAGACCATACGTGAATCCAGGCTGCACCACTTAGCAGACTAGTGACCTTGAGGAAGGCATTTTACCTCCCTGAGCCTCAGTTTCCTCATCTGAAAAGAGAATAATGGTACCAATGTCATGAGGATTTAGCGAGATGGTCCATGCTCCTGAGTTGCAGCAAACAATAATTGGGAGCTGGAGTTATTGTCCTGTGACATTTAAGACCTAAAGGGGGACCCCAACTGGATTCTCCAGATTGAATTCCACAAATATTTATTAAGCCTCTACTGTGTATCAGGCAGCCTGGGAATGGAGCAAGGAACAAAATAAGTGGCCTCTCACAGAGCTCACACTCTGGCTTCCCCTGCCCTTTCCTCTGCTCCAGCTGGGCCTGCCCCTCGGACTCCTCCCTCTGGGCCCTGCCCTCCCCTGACTGCCTTGGCTCAGGCTGTTCCGTGTCCATACAAAACCTAAGCCCCACTTCCTCTGACCCTGGTCATACCCTGGCCAGCCCTGGTCATACCCTGGTTTCAAGCTCGGGCTGGCAAAATTAAAACATGGTGTCATAAGCCAGGGTAGTGGTTAGTGTTGGGGGACAGACTCAGAGGGAAGATACGGAGAGTTTTCAGGGTGATGAAATATTCGTTTTTTTGATCTGGAGGTGTTCACGTCACAAAAATTCAAGTCATATGCTAACAAACACAAGTTTGTGTACTTCTCTGTACAAACATTATACTTCAACACAGTTCCCTTGAAAAACAGTGGCACCTGGGTCCACACTCCAGATTCTGATTTAATTGGTCTGGGGTGTGGGCTGGGCCCCTCTGGTGATTCTAATGTGCAGCCAAGATTGAGAACTACTGCTTTAGAGGAACAGATTCTTCCAGAACTCTCCCCATGGCCAGCAGCCTGATGACTGTTCATCCCAGGACCTCCCTGCCCACAGCTGACTGGCTCAGGGCCAACCACCTGTCCACAGGCTGACCAGGGCCCCAGGATGTGACCTCCTAAGTAACAGTTGGCTGGGCCAGCGCCCAGTTCTGCTGAGGCGCTTGAGCTGGGAAAACGTCGGGGACCCGCCCTTGGGTGCCCAGCGCTGAAACTAAAGTCTGGCCAGGGGCCCTATGTTGAAGGCACAGAGGCCAGGAGGCCACAGAAGCCACTGTGAGCAGTGAGAACAGCAGTCATGTGGCAGCAAGGGAGGGAGGAGAGTCTCAAGGTGTAGGGGCCAGGTGTCCTGAGGGAGCTCTAATATCCGGGCCACTGTGCTGGCAACTACTGAATTAGTGGCTCCACTAGTTAGCTCCCCCCTTTTATTTCAGGGCACAACAAATCTCTTCTTCGTGGGGGAAAACGATCATAGGCCCCATTTTATAGATGAGGAAATGAAGGCTTACAGGGGATGGAACTCCTCCAAGGTCACATAGCTGGTTAGTGGCAAAGCTTTCTGTTCAGCTTCAAAGCCTGTGTTCTGTTTTTCACCATGAATTCCACATGACTGTTGCCTTCCACTCTGGAATATGTGTGTTTAATATCATCCCCTCCTCCCCAGATATTCCAGGTGAAGTGAATGCTGCGGAGAAATGGGCCTTGAGGGCCCAGCAGACCCGAGGTGTGTGTATACCAGTTTGCAAAGCATCAAACTACACTCCCCTTTCAGCAACTCATCACTTAGGTTGAAAAACGTTACAAGGTGTTCAGCACACACACACTGCATGTTCAGGGCACTAGAGTGCACAGAGTGGGGCACTAGAGTGCACAGAGTGGGGCCCTGCCTCTGCCCTTTACAAGTAGTCACCATCTTGAGCTCTGCAGGGGTACCACACGGGGAGGGAATCTGCCCTCCAGGACTGGCCGGCCCCATGGGTTGGCCTTTGCGTTCTTCTGTCTGATTTAATGACGTACCACTTTGGACCAGAAATCAGACAGACTTGGATTCCACCCTTGCTCTAAAGCGTTAAGTCACTTTGGCTTCTGTCAGATTCCCCAGCTTCACATGAGGCTTTGCTGCAGAAAACTGTTTCCTGCTGGAGCCGTCTGGTCTTCTGGTCGCCTTGTTTGTCACATGCTGCCTGTCAGCTTCGGACTCCCAAGCCCCATCCCAGGCCCAGCGACTGAGAAGCTGTGGGGAGCCTGGGAATGTATACTTATATGGACATATAATTATGGATCATACTTTATATTCACACATGTAATCTGTAAGGGGTTCTAACATGTCACCCTGGTCACAAAGCTGTGAATGGGCATGAGACCTTGTTTTCCTGATGAGAGAGAGCAACAGCCCAGACAGGGACAGCGACCTGCCTGGCCTAACATGGGGAGTGGTGGCCTTGCCTTCCCAGCACCTTCTTGGTCTCTGAGCCCTCCCTTCGGCTCAGGTGAGTGGTGTTGGGAGGCCCGTCTGCTGGGGATCCCTGAGGCTGGTGGCTGGAGGTCCCCGTGCCACCAATGGGGAATGGTCATTTGGTGTTTCTATTTATTGACTCTTTAAAATTCA
Source organism: Lontra canadensis (assembly GCF_010015895.1). Taxonomy (NCBI): domain Eukaryota; kingdom Metazoa; phylum Chordata; class Mammalia; order Carnivora; family Mustelidae; genus Lontra; species Lontra canadensis. The sequence continues at coordinate 25,150,139 of NW_022631001.1, forward strand.
TCATCCAAGGAAAGTTAATACATGACTGTTTGGTAGCAAGAGAAACATAATCTAAGACCACAATGACCCACGCACCCCAAACAAAAACAGAACCAAACCAACCCCATCTGAAACCAGACCTTTGGAGCTGCAGCTGAAGAAGCAAGGGGGTTGGGGGTCAGACTGGCTCCTGCCATCCAAGGAGCAGGGAAGAGGCTGCCTGTAAGTGGTTCCCAGTTGAAGAGGCCATATCCAGCCCCTGGGCTTTGGGAATTCTTCCTGGAGGGGCTGCCCTGGCAGGAAGGGTGTGAAAAGAGGGTCTCAATGGTCCGAGTGAGGGGGGCTCCCAGGCCCACCCTGCCAAGGTGACCATACGTGCCAGTGCATGAGACACAGGAGCTGGGGGGCAGCTTGGAGGAGAACAAGGGCCCTTTCCTCTTCCCTGCTCAGGCCAGGAAAGAGCCCTGTCCAAATCCCTATCAGTGTTAACAAATCTGGAAACGACTAAAGGCACTGCCAACAAGTTAGGAAATGCCAAGGCCTGGGGAGTTCCCCACACGGGAGTCACTGCCCCCTGCAGCCATCACCTTGTTCTGGATGACTGAGGGTGCTTGGTCCTTGGCTCTGGATACTGGAGGGCAGCCCAATCATGACAAGGCCATGGAAAGTGTATGTTAAGAGGCAATATTCTAGTGCCCTGAACATGCAGTGTGTGTGTGTGTGTGTGTGTGCGCGTGCACGCACATGTGCTTGCACACACCCATGTGTCTATGCACATGTGTGTGCAAGTATGTAATGAGTGGGGATTGGTCCTTCCAGGAAGGCTCGCTTAGGGCCCCAGGGTGGCCCCCAGAGCAGGAATAGGGTCTTTCCCCTTCTGTGACTTCCTCAAATCACCCCTGCCCAGGTCATTGCATAAATAAGTGCTTGGGAAGGTATGCATCTAGAAAGAAACATAAATACTGTACATGGGAAAGGCTTCTGTCCCTAGCCCTCCCACTGCCCCCAGAAAACCCTCCAAATATTGCACATGGCCCTCCCCAGCCCCAGGGGGTCCAGGCCCGGCTGTGTCTTTGGTAGAAGCTCCAGGGACAGTGGTCCTGGGCAGCCCACATGCCCCCCTGCCCCACCCCTGTCATGACTGGGGGCACCGAAGCAGCCAGAGGGTCGGCAAAGGCCTTGGCCTGCTGGCCAGCAGGTGTTCCATCAGGAATACTTCCTCGGGGCTGGGAGGGAGCCCGCGCAGGCACAGGTGTGCCCCTGGTGGGACGTTCCTGGTCAGAGACCGCTAGCAAGTGTGGGCTGGGAAGAGGCAAGCAGGCCGAGGGCAGCTGGGCAGGCAAGTCCTGGGCCACAGTGGACAGGGTCACACCCTCCACAGGAGGAGGTGGTTTGTGCTGTCGTCTCGGCCCACTGTCTCGCTGCTGCCACCACCCCCGCTACTGAGTCGGAAGTCCTCATAGCCGTCCCCACCACTGATAACAAGCATTTTAGGTCTGGCCGAGGCAGGTCCTCGGTGCCGAGGGGAGTCCCGGTGCTCCAGGGATGGCAGCTTCTCAGGGCCTGGAGGATGGAGAGAGAGACAGTCTGTTAGCAGGGGTGGGACTGGTGGCTGTGCTGTCCTCTAAGGGCCTGCCTCACCCCAGAAGACAGGAAGAAAGACAGGCATACTTTCTGTGGGGGAATCCTACTTCCTATTAGCCAAGAACATCTTTGGAAAGAAATACCCACTTCCTGGCAGTCACACAACTTCTTACCTCTTATCTGTGCGTCCTAGTCAAGAGTGACATAAGCTCTTGGCACCCCCCCTCCCCCATTACACATGTATTGTCCTCCTCAAACCCCTTCCTACTTTCCCAGCCGGGGAGCTGAGGTCTTCTCCCGCCCAAAGCTTCCCGGCTTCTCAGTTCCCACAGGCACCTCCTCGTGGGAATACGGTTTCCTGCCCGGTCAAGGCAAGCCTTGGTTCACTGTGGCGCTCCTTGACAGATGTCATCTCCTAACACGCTTCTCTTGCTAACCCTCCCAGTCCACGTCTGTCCCGCCTGCCATTCTGTGGTCTAGTTGCTGCTGCTCCGTTTCCCACTCTGCCCGGGACTTCCTGACGCCCTGCCCTGGCCCTCATTTCTGGTCTTCTCTGTTTGCCTGCTGTCTGCATCCCTCGCTGTGCCATGGTCTGATTCTTAGGTGACAGTTCTTACAGTTCACTCCCTGTCTCCGGTGACACTTCTGGACCGAGGTGTGCACAGAGCCCACATCCGGGAAGGTTTTATTTTGGGGACTTTAGAGCCTACTTCCTGCTCTCTGTGACACTTCCAGCCCGTACTACACTCTTCTTCCCTCTTAAAAACCTCTTCTGGTGGAAAAGGGGGCGGATCTTAAACAGAATCTGGAACCCCTGGGCCAGAGGAGGGGGCAAAACCCACCCGTGTCTGGGGGAGGTGGTGGGGTCGGGCAGAGCAGGCTGAAGCCATCTGGCAGTTGGACGGCAGCCAAGAAGCGGACGTGGCCGGTGTGCCCCTGGCCTAGGCCGGTGGGGCTGAGGGGCGCTCGCGGGCAGCTGATGGCACTGGGTGAGGTGGGCATGGTGAGCACGACGCCGGCGCTGGTGCCCACCCACAGCAGCTCCTCGCACACCAGCAGCGCCGTGATCCTCAGGCAGGCGGCCTTGTGCTGCCGGATGATGGCGTCCGAGCCTAGGGGGCGAGACAGACTGGAGCTGGGGCTGCCTCCCGGCCCCCGGCTCAGCCTCCTCGATATGGGGGCAGAAGGGCTCCAGGGGGAAGGGGCAGGGGGGGACGGAGGTCAGTACCTGCCAGCATCCTGTGCACGGGGGGTGTGACGTCTACCTCTGCCAGCTGCTCAAAGGTGTCCGGGTGGTAGAGACACACATGGGCACTGCCTTTCAACGTTACCCACACACCCAGGCTGGAATCCACCATGCAGGCCACGCTGCGGCTGGAATCCTGGCCCACGTGGAATGTGTGCTGGCCGGAGCGGTGGGAGGGGCAGGGAGAGAGAGCACGTGGGCGACTGGCCCTCCCCAGCCCCTCCCTGCCTCATGCTCCACCAGCACCCGCCTCACCCCTAGAGCTCACACCAGACCTCTCCAGAAAGCCCACTGGCTGACGGCAGAGGTGGCCTTGCTCCTTGGTCTAGATGACCAACCTGTCGAAGCCTGGTTTCAGTGAAGCCCCCATTAAGCCTCAGAAATTAAAAATGGAGCTGGCTTTTCCCCTGCAGCTCAGTGATTCTGTGATCAAAGGATATTAGAGCTCAGAGGGTTTTCGGATCAATCACGGGCCTCTCTCTGGACAGATGGATGCTTTCTTATGGCCCCCATGGTCTCAGCTCCCTCTCTCATGGGCCAGGCTTACCCCAAATCACCAATTCTGTCCCCGCCCCCACCCCCACCGGTACCTCCAGCTGCAGTGTGTCAGGGCTCAGGACAAGGACCCGGTTCTGGCAGCCACACCACAGCCGCCCACCCACGGACACCATCTTGGTGATGGGGCTCCCCTGAGAACCCAGGGTCACTGACTTGAAGTTCTGGGGGTCCCAGAAATGGCCTGGAGTGGGAGCAGGATAAAGAAAACAGCAAATTCAGTCTGGTATTGCCCTGGAGCCTCACCCCCACAAATGTAATTATAGATGCTAAACTCCCCATTTGTACACGAGGACACCGAGGCCCAGAGAGGGCCTGAGAGGTGCCCAGAGCCACGTCTCCGGACTCACGGGCCCCAGGGAGAGGGCCTGCACCAGTCACACCGGCGGGGCGGGGTGCGGAGGGCACTCACCTGCTTCTCGTTGGTAGACCACAAGTTCTCCATTGGCCAGAGACACAAACACCTGGTTATTCAGATACCTGGGCAGGGCAAAGGGGAAGGAGTCAAGGGTTTCAGGCCAGAGGAGGTCACCCGGGGCCAAGGGACTCCCAGACAGAATGGCCACAATGCCCAAGAGACTGACGCTCCAGGCAGGGAGCCCAAGGCCAGAAAGGGGTAGTAACTCGCCCACCGTCACACACTGTAGGAGAGGCCCAGCTGGCCTAGGGCAAGCCTCCACAGAAGGAAGGGGCTGGTAGATTGGGGAGAGCTGGGTGAACAGAAGGAGGCCTGCATGGGTAGGAGGGTCTGGACCAGGAGGACTGGCCAAGGGCCTTACAATATGCAGGTCACAGAGGCCGCGTGCTGGAGCTTCATGCTGTTCCTGCGGTCACGGATGCTGTCGGAGGACTGGTACACGTGGACACTGTGGATCGGGGCATGCACCTGTGACCAAGGCTTGCCCCCGAAGTTCGCCCTCCACCTCGGTCCCACCACCATCTCCCCCACGCCAGGGGCCAAGATACTGAGATCCCAAAGCCTCCCTGTAGGCTTCAGACCCCACGGGAGCCCCGGCTGGTCGTACTCCTGAGGTCGGACCCCAAGCCCTCCCGCTTGTTTCAGGATACCACGTGGTTTCCCAAGCACAGAGCTCGGGGTTCTGTGTCCCTGGCTCCTGTCCTGCCCCTACCAGCCATCCTCAGTGCCCAGCCACACAGAGCTCTGGTAGGCCTCAGGGTCAACATTCAGCAGGTCCTCAAGGCTGCCCCGGGTGAAGGAGCCACGGCTAGAGCGGCGAAGGGCTCTCCCATCCATGGGGCTGGTGCTGCAGGGACCGCCAGGCCCGAAGGAGCCGGACAGGGGCAAGAAGCCAGGGTCCTGCTCCTCCTCTGAGCTGGTCGTCTCTGCCGTGGCCTCCTTGGAGCTCGGAGTCTCCTCATCTGAGGGAGACAAAGGTGTCTACCTCCATTCCTCTCTGCTGGGCCCACGACCTGTCACCTTTCCAGACCCCCATCTCCCCTCTGTGCGTCCCTCCCGGCCAAGTCCTTCCTGAGGGCCTCCCACCCGTTCCCCCCTTCCCCGAGGCATCTGCCCCTCTCAGGCCTAGTTATTCTGCTGGCTACACACACCAATCCACCATCATGCTGTGGACAGGCGGATCAGCCACTCCAGTCCCTACTCCATCTCCCCTACTTGACAGGGCGTTCTGGGGTCTTCAGGATCTGGCCTGACTGGCCCACTGCCCTCTGGGTCCTTGCTGTCACAGTCCCCCTTCCCCACCTTGCCGGCTCCCCCTGCTCTGTGTGTTAACATCCTGAGACTCGATGCCATGCCTTCGCTGACGCTGCTCCCTCCTCACCCATCAGTACCTGCTGGGTGCCCCCTCCTCAGGGCAGTCCACCCTGCCTGACAGCCCCAAGCCGGGCACTTACTGCCAAAGCTAGAGGAGATGGTGGACCGGCTGGCTTGGCTCTGCAGGGTTCCCGAGGGGCTGGGTGAAGACTCATCATCGGAGTCGCTGTCAAAGGGCACCAATTCCGGGCGGGGGTCTCCTTCGGCGGGGCCTGGAGCCATCTCCAGCCCCGAGCCTGCGATGGAGATATGGAGGCAGGGCTGGGGCCCCGGCTCTGCCAGCGTTGCTGCTTCTTCATCCACAGCCTCGACGTCCAGTTCTGGACCAGGGGTCTCCAGGGCCGTCTCTGGGGGATTCCTCAGCGAGGCAGGCCGCTCCCTGTGAGATACAGGAGTGGGGATGAAAGCTGCCAGGAGCCAGGGCTCTGTACCACTGCTTGGCTGCCAGCACCCAGGGCCCCGCCCCGTCCACCAGCCTCGCCCACAGCTGCGGAGGGGTTGGGAGCAAGATGTGTCTCGCTGCTCCGCTGTCGCCGGCCTCACCTGTGGCCGCGGCGCTGAAGGCCAGGCACTGCCCCGATGCAGAGGATGCGGGCGGAGCAGACGGCGATGCAGGCCTCCACGTCGGGCTCAGCACGCAGGCTCAGCAGGCATACCTGGCCCACGTAGCCGTCGCTGTTGCACACCCACACCTCAGGCATGGGCTCAGGGCAGCTGCTCTGGGTCGGGGCTGCACACGAGAACTGCAGACGGCACCAAGAGACAGGGGAAGGTGAATGTGGGAAGGGCTGCCAGCTCCCCACCACTCTCCTGCCGGCTGGCGGAACGGAGGGAGGTGGGCCTACAGTGCGGGGGCTTGAACTCCCAGGACACCCCTCTGTACACGCGTGTACACACACACACACACACACGCACAGCGCATGGGCCACTCTGTGAGCCAGAGGCACATATGCCCACATGATGTCGGTCTCGTCCCTTCACATAGGTATGTGTACACAGACAGCCACACATGTGGAAGCCCTAAACACGATCCCACATGTATGAGGTAACAAGTGTGAAAAGTGGTAACCGCTGTCCAGATGTAGTCAGACTTAGGCACGTGACTTAGACACCTCACGCCCGTCGGACAGCCTTTGCTCACGTGCACACACAGATGTGTGTGGCCGCACCCATGTGTATGCGACCCACGTAGTAGCCACATGCATGTGCAGAGTAGTACACTTGCAGACACAGGGGGAGGCTATCATGTTCGAGACAGGCACCTAGTGGACCCCCAACAAAACCATGTGTACCTGCGGGGCCGGGGCCCCCACACACCTGCATGCCACTGCGGGTCTTCATGATGGGGATGGCCTTCAGGAACTCGGGGTCTAGACAGCTTTTGCTGGAGGCTGTAGCAGAGATGGACAAACACTGCTCAGCTTCCACCTTGCCCTCGACCATTTCCCTTCCCGCCCTGCTCATCAGGGTCTCTCAGGGGAAAGCGAGGGGGCTGTGGGTTATGCCCTGCTTGTCCCTGGCCTCAATTTTCCCACCTGTACAATGTGGGAGGCAGACCCAGAAGTCTCAAAGATCCTCTAAGCCACAGACACTAACAGCTTTTCCTGCTCCAGGCCTGCTCAGAGTGTACGGAGGGCGCGCAGGGAGGAGGGTCCTGCCTCCTCTCCACAGCAGTGCCCCTGTCCTAAGTTCACCCTTTCCATCCACTGAATCCTCTCCCTGCCCGGGGAAGCAAGTCCCGTTTCTTCTCAGGAGTTTCAGGCCACCCTCCCCCTGAGCAGGGACTGAAGCACAGGACACAGGGGTCTCGGGATTTCTGGTTCCTGATCTCCCACACCATGGCATGGTGCCGCCCACTGCCTGGAAGTGCTGGAAGGAGGACAACGGCATGGGCCTGGCTTACCCAGCTTCCTCTTGGCCTCATCAAAGGCCTGTTCAAAGCCAAGGCGGGCGTCAGGGTGAGGGAACTCAAAGATGAAGGAGTCTGTGCCCTCGGGCCTCGTGCTGCACAGCTCCAGCTTGGTAGGTGGGAAGGAAAGCGCATAGCAGAGCGCCTGCTTCTCTGACAGGTCCCGGTGCATGGCAGCTGAGAGGTCCCGCAGTGCTTCGTCAAGGCTCTGCCGGAAGGAGGACCCAGCCTTAGGCCCTGACATCTCCCCACAGCCTGCTCCCGCCCTGAGAACTAAGTGGGGACCTGACCCCCCCCCCAGACATGATGGGCCCTCTCTCCTCCCTCAGCTGGGGACAGAGCTGTGTCTCCACCCTCAGGCCTGGAACACATCACTTCCCTCAGTTGTCATGAGGCTGTACTTTTCCCTTCCAATAAATGACAGAGCTGAGTGACCTCTTCCTCAGGCAATGAAGAGGCTATTCTCTCTCCCTCAGATAGGGTCTGGGAACCCCCATCACCCCACTCCCCCTGCCTCAGGGGGCAGACCTGGTGGGGGAAACCAAGGCTCTCCGAGAGCTTGCTCATCTGGCCCAGGGTTGTCAGGTCCTCGTCCAGGCGGCTGATAGCCTTCTGGATGTTCTCCCGATTGGTGGCTTGGGATGCCCCTGGTAGAGACAGAGGAAGGCCATGGACAGATACAGAAGCAGACAAGGTCAGGCTTGGACAGACAGCCTGTCCTTTCCTCACAGTCTGCACTCAAGCATGGGGAGTGGCCTGACAAGCTGAGAGCTGGTCAACCCCAAGACCCAAGGAACAGAGTGACAGCCAGGTGGCTCGCAGAGAAACACCAGGCCTGGCAACAGGGGACTGGGCCTGATTCAGAGCCACCTGGCCCAGGGTGCTGGTCCCTTGGAGAGCCCCCGGATGGGCACACATTATAGGCGGCGGACAGCCCTGTAGCTTCGGCAGCCTCCCGCTGACACCGGAAGCCACGGGGGTGCGGCCCCCACAAGGGAGTCGGCCTGGCAGCCAAAGCCTCGGGCAGTCAAATCTGCTGACCAAGGGACTCGGTTCCCTGACAGCGGAGGGGAAAATGAGCTGATGCTCTGGATTTCTCTAGTCCTACCCCATACCTGACCACAGCCAAGTAGCTGGACCCACAGGCCAGCTCAGCATCCCCACACCCAACACTGCCTGGCCAGGGGTGTCCACCCTAGACCAGGAACCCACCAATGGGCAGAGTAGACAGCACTGGAATGTACTAGAAAAGCTAAGGCTTGGGTTTTCTCCTACTCCTTCTAAAGGATGCCATTCCCCCCACCCCACCCCAACAACGCTCACTGCCTGGGCAGCCCTGGTTTCTTCTGTAGGACCTTGCCCCACTCTGACCACACTTGATGGGACCAGGAGCAGACACCTGACCTAAAGGTAGTCATTTTATCAACTGGCCTGTGTTCCAGTGAGAAGACACAAACCAGACCAACCATCAGCTTGTATTCCTCCACAGCGGCCCACGTGAGGCCGGCCTGGGTTTGCCCTGAGGGCCACCGCAGCTAAGCCTAGGGACAGAGTCTGGACCCAAACTGCCTGCCAGCCCAGAGGCACCCACACCACCATCCCAGACCAACCTGCCCCCTCAGAAAGGTAAACTTCGGATCCTGGAGCAGCTAGGGAGAAAGGCCACGATGCGGAGCAGGCCATGAGGGAACACAGGAGGTGGAAGGAAGGAGGAAGCAGAGAAAGCTAAGGGCAGTGAGAACAGGCAGGAGGAGCAATTCTCTGAAACCACCTCAGCCCCAAACAACACAGATTTTTCCAACCAGCCTTCTGCTTGCACTGACTTAAGTGAGTCTCTGCTCCCTATGAGCTAAACTGCTGGACCAGAGCAGTGCATCGTCGTCTAATAGGATGCTAGTGCCATGGTCAGTGGCTGGTGGCAGGTGTGTCTGTGCCCCCGTACCACCCCAGCCTAGGCGAGGTCCCTGCCCCGTCAGAAGGTGGTCTGTGTGCACAGGTCCTGGTGTGGCTCTGTGGTGGGCACACCGATCCTGCAGGCCACCCCCCCCATACTGGCTGGGAAAGTGAGGCCCCCGCAACAGAAAAGCAGACAGATCCAGGCAGCCAGCCCGGCCACAGGGCAAGCCCTCCAGGAGGGCTTCTGAGAGGAGGGCCCGGACACCCAGAACCCCAGGGCAGGCCTGGGCCAGCCCCACCTTTGACGATGTCCGCGTCCTCCAGCGGCAGCTTCCACAGCAGCTTGTACTTGCTGGCCGTGTCGATGACGCTGGCTGCCGTGTACCTGTGGGGAGCCAAGGGGGAGCTCTGGCCAGGCCGGCACAGTGGGGGCAGGGAAGGACAGCTGCTCCCCCACTGCCCCAGCCCAGCCCCGCCCCAGCCACTCACAGGCTCATGGAGCTGCGCCGCAGGGAACCCGATTTCCGCTTTAGGGTCGTGCAGACGATGAGGTCCGTGAACAGGAAGAGAGACCGGTCCTTCTTGCCACCGACGGCCTTCTGTGGGGTCCGAGGCAGGACTCAGGCCCAGAGGCCCACCCTCCTGCCCACCGTGCCCAAGGGGACAGCCAGGCCCCGAGAGGGGTGAGGGCTCTGCCCCAGATGCCCAGAGGCAGAGCTGGGACTCGACCCAGGACTCCTGTTGTGGGGAAGAGCAGGGAGGCCCAAGGGCAGCAGGTATGAGCAGAAGTATGAACAAAATAGGGAGCTGGGAACGGGTGGGTAGACAACGGGACACTTCTTACCACTTCAATGACCATCTCCTGCCTTAGGAATCGCCGCAGAGGGGCTTGGAGCTGTGGGGCAGGAAAGACAAAACCTTGAAGGCCAATTATTAATCCCATCTCCTCCCCAGACCCCAGGGACCCCTGGCCCCCCTCCATGGGCCAGGCCAGTAGAAGCAGCATCCCCTCTGTCCTCCTGATGCTGTGCGCTCAGGCCGTGGGATCTGTGGCCAGAGGCAGACAACACGGTTGTGGCTATGGACAGAGATGGGTGGGGATGCTGGCAGACACGCTGTGGAGGTGGACGGGACAGTGACTGCAGGGGACCACAGGTGCAAATGAAGACTTGGGTGGCGGGGGCACTCACATCCTCCATGCCCTCAATGTGAGCCTCAATTTCCTGCAGCACACGGGCATGTCGCTCTGCCTCCTCTGCGCTCCGAACACCCTTGTTGATGCGTTCAGCCACCTGCTTGATGTTCCGCTGAGCATCCAGCAGGAGTGGGTGGTCTGGGTGGTCCTCGGGTGTGTGTTTCAGGAGGTCCTGGTGTGGAGATGGGGATAAGACCCCTGCTTATCAGCTGCCCCTTTCAGGCCCGGCAGCCCCATGTTGACGGCTGGAGCAGGAAGGACTGCAGGGAAACTCCAGAGAGGACTTCTCTTCCTACCCGACCCTTGGGGACACTGACGTCAGGCTCAGTCGAGGAGGGACCTTCCAGCCCCCTGCAGCCTCACGTGCCTCCAATGCCCACCTTCACCAGAAGCTCATAGCGTGGGATCCGCTGCACAGGCTTGATCATGAGGTCAGACAGCGCCTGCTTCTCCTTGTTCTCACGCATGCTTTGCTGAAACCAGAGACAAAGTGGATGGGCACCCATGTAAAGAATGTCATGCAAAGAAGGGAATGACTGGGGACAGGTCCCCAGCCAGTGCCTCCATCCCAGCCCAAGGGCAAAAACTGAACCCTAGCCTAAGGTTATGGTGCCCAGTCTGGGAGCTCTTGCCCCCTCCCAAAGCTGGTTAAGGTAGGAGTCATGTCCATCCCCCTTAGCTGGCCCCCAGTACCTCCAAGAACTTGAGAAAGGCAGGCCTCGCCTCCTTAGCCACACGCACGGCATCCTTTGCATTGAGAAAGTTGTCAATGTAGGCAGAATAGATGTTGACCAGGACGTCCTTGGAGAACTGTGGGTGAAGAGGTAGGTTGGGGACCTTCAAGGTGTCCCTTACTTCACCTCACCCTGTCCTGGTTTCCAATGATGCACGAGCCAACATCCTTTCCCTCCAACTGGACATGATGTGGTCTCTAAGGGACAGGGTATGTGCTCCTGCATTGTGTATACACATACACCTTGTATGTGTGAACCTGTGAGCATGTGTGTGTGCAAACATGTATCTTATTTAGGGTCTGTGTGTACATGGAAATACATATGCCTAGAAGTGTCCTGTAGACCAGGCTCTCCCATTTCCAACTGGGCATTTCCATCCCTTGCTCTCCAGCCTCACTAAGTCCAGCCAGGAGGTCCCCCTCCTCACTGTCCTCTGAGAAACACAGACTCATTCCAGCCTCTTGGCCTTTGCCCATGTAATTCTCTCCACCAGATGCCCTTACTACATCCAAATCTCACCATCGTCCAATCTTAGGGCTAAGCTCCAACCGTGCCTCCTCCAGGAAGCCCTCCCTGCCCTGACTAGAACTCTTTCTGGAATCAAACTTGAAATCTGGCCTCCCTTGATTCCCCCGGGGACAAGTTTCTCCTCTGGAAGGCAATAGGGATGTCCATCCTGTCCAGTGGGGGCACACAGCTGGTGGTTAGCACCGACGGCCAGGTGATAGCTGGGCTAAATGTTAAAGTTCTTGGGCAGAAGCGCTGGCTAGGTGGTGGGACACCCTGGTTTCTGTGTCAGCTGAACCACGGATGGATTAAGGGCCCTATGGTGGTATTTGTTTCTGGCCCCTCTGGGCCCACAAGCTCCCTGTGTCTCTAAGGTACTGACTGTCCCCCTCCCCAGGCCCGGGATGTGCTACAGAGCAGAGGCTCGGAGAAGAAGACAGCCCTTATGCCCCAGCCCACCCTGGGCCCAAGCTTGCTCTGCTGACCCTTCCCTGGGACCAGAGCTTCTGCTCGTCAGACCATGGTCAGCATCCAAGTCCAGACAGGGGATGAGCCTGGTGACAGCGAGGGTGGCAATGGCCTGGAGGTGTCAGCACCCAACGGGGATCCCATCAGAGTTCTTGCCACATCCGTCCCGGGTCAGCAGGCATCTTCTAAGACCTTCTTAGGCCCAAGGCCCACCCACATCATCACAAACACATGAAAGAACATCCACATCTCACAACAACAGGTAAGTTTGTAAGTTTGTTTTTGTTTGTTTGCTAGTACAATTTTTGAAAGGCATTTTACAATTTTGTTTTTGAAATCATTCGGCTCTGAGTAAGCAGTTTAGTTTGTGTTTGGCTATGATTTATCAGTCATCACCATGCATTCCTGGGAATTCTGGCCAAAAAACAAAATGTAACTTAAGTTTTTTCAAATGCAATTAAGCTCGTATAAACAATACTATATTTAACAACTAAAGAAAATGGTGTGCTACGTTTTTACAGACATTTAATTAAATGTTTATTAGCTTTGCTTTTACAGCTCTTTTTGAGTTTTGAAGCCAATACCTTTTCTAAGGTCCCATTCACTATGGTGGGAATCCTGAAGAGCTCACAGGTGGGGGCGTGCTCGTGATGAAGGGGGGCACAGACTGGGGCAGAGTGTGGGCACTGGAGCTGCAGCTCCTGGAGCCTGAACCCTTTACCACTCACTGTGACCTGGATCACGTTACTTTCTCTCTATGCTGCAGACTCATCCACTTTAAACTTGGGGGAATAATTGCACCTTTCTCCTAGCCTTGTGGATTTATGTAATGTATTTAGAATAATGGCTAGCACTTAAGTGCCAAGTAGTTAGCTATCTGATTAAAATGCTGGATGGAGAAAAGAGCTAGTCAACGTAAGGGCTGAGGTTAGTATCAGCAACCGCTGAGGTCTGGGTCAGTGTTAGGACCAGCTCGAGTTCAGGACTAGGGTCAAAGTTAGTGCCAGCAACTAGAGCTGGGTCCAGGATCAGGGTCAGGAACTGGTTGGGGCTGGGGTCTGTGCCAGAGTCTAGCCAAGCTCTGAGATTTTGGGGTGTCCAGGTTCAGGTCAACCCCAGGGCTGGAGTCAGTGCCACTGTCTGCCCAGGTTCTGGGGTTGGACCTGGGATCAGAGTCAGTGTCCAGGTGGAGTGGGGGAAGGTGAGGGGTCCATGGCAGCAGTCATCCCCTTCCGGGAGGGGCCCAGGCTCGTGGGGGCTGTAGCAGCGGGCAGCAGAGCCACTCACCGACTGGACGAGCAGGTCTCCCACCTTCTGCTGGGCATGCCAGGTCTGCACACAGTGCCGCACCTGCTCGAGGAACTGTTCGTGGTGCTCCAGGAGCTCGGGGATCTGGTCGAAGATCTCATCCACCAGCGATGGGTCACAGAGCAAGGAGTTCTCTGGCTGCTTCAGCGGCTGCATGTAGCCCTGGGGGTCCCCTACAGGTCAGTCCGGGTACCCTCAGAGGGATGGCATCCCAACCCACTGGCATGGGGGGCATACGAAATCACCTGAGCCTATGACTCAATGGCCATGCCTCCGGATCTCCCTCGTTAGACTCAGAGCTCTAGCGGAGAGAGGAAGACCTATCCCCACACCTCTCACTGTGCGGCCCAGGGCCTGGCATAAGACGGGGGTGAGTGGGCTCAGTAAAAGTTTGTTGGATGCATGAACCCGCAGAGAGTGGAGTGAGGAAAGCAAGAAGACTGGGCTCCTGGGAGACCCACATGCGCTAACTCAGCAGACACTTCACTGAGCAGTCACTGTGCACAGGCACAGTTCAGCAGTGAGCAAGGAAGACCAAACTCCCTGCCCAGCGGAGCTTACAGTCTAGTGCGATGGAACACACAGATATGAGGAAGAAACAAAAATAAACCACATTTCATTAAATTGTTAAGAAAAAAAATTGCTGCCAATTAAGTTATCATATGCCATCAATTACAGGATGAACCTGGAGTTCAGAGATGTTTATCTTCAAATCAGTTACATGTGGAAAGTTAAAAGTTGAGAACTGCTGTTGGGGAAATAAAGCAAGGAGGGGCCTGGGAGGCCTTTCGTCCCACCATCTGAGCACTGTTTTCATGGTTTTCAGGGCTACGGTCAAGTCTGATTAAAACTCTTTTTCGCCTCCCATCTGCATTCAACCCGGATTCCTGAGAATGAAGAGCCCTGCTTCGCAGTACGCGTGCTCACGCAGCGGTCGCCCTCTACTGGCCGAAACTCTAACTACAAGCCCAAGAAATGAGGATGTTTGAAAAAGTAATGCAATGTTCTGGCAAACTTTATATCAAACATTTTTAAAAACTGGCTTGATATAACAGCCTCGAGAAAGTCAAGCTCAACAGAATCCTCTTGCCCGGTTGGGGATTCTTAAAAGGCCAGCGGGTGATGGTGAAGGGGCAGGCAGGCAGCCTCCCTCCTAGAATTCCTAGGCCAGGGGCACCTGGGTGGCTCAGTGGGTTAAAGCTTCGGCTGGGGTCATGATCCCAGAGTCCTGGGATGGAGCCCCCCCCCACCACCCCCCCGCATCAGGCTCTCTGCTCAGCGGGGAGCATGCTTCCCCCTCTCTCTGCCTACTTGTGATCTCTGTCTGTCAAATAAATAAATAAAATCTTAAAAAAAAAAAAAAAGAATTCCTAGGCCAGTCTGAGCCAGGGTCCTCTCTGGCTGGGGGTGGGGTGGGAGGTGGGGGGGAGGTATGTGGGGACGGTGGGGAGGCCTGCTGTCCCACAAGGAGAGGAGCTAAACTGCACCCTACACATGCACACAGGGGGAGGAAAGACTAAGCAGAGACCCTGATCCAGAACCTTCTAGAAGCCAACACCTGCACCCACTCATCACGTACTCACTGGGCAACTACTGAGTGTCCCGCCTTCTAAGCACCAGGCGGCACCTGGGGGTAGACAAAAGTCCCCGTGCTTGTTGAGCTGACACCTCAGTGGAGAGAAGCAGAAAACAAACGCCATAAATATTGAAATTATTACATGTGTGTTAGAAGGCAGTAAGTACTCTGGGAAAAAAGACAAGGTCCGGAGTGCTGGGTGAAGGGGGCTGGGTCAGGGAAAAGGGGGGTTGTTGGCTGGGAATTCGGGGGTTAAAGAAAGACTTAAAGTGGGAGGGTGACCCTGAGGAAAGGTGTAGCCTTAGGATGTGGGTTCAAATCCCATCGCCTCTGTTAACCTCTGTATTTCTTCTTTAAAGAAATACCAAGCCTGGCCTACACATGACACTAATGTAACACCATATGTTAATTATACCTCAATTTAAAGAAAGGAAAAAAAAAAGAAACTCCTGGCTTGCAGGGAGGATACCAATCAATGCGGGTGGCAGTGGTCACTGTGAGGGAACACTAGGGCCGTGGAGTCCATTCGGCTGACACTCTCCTGCCCATACTCTCAGTCCGGCCTCCTGAGAACTATCTTTAGCTCTCCTCCTGGCAGGTCCTGCAAGCCTCCACATGTGCCGCCCTGAACTGGCCAGGAGAGTGAAAGGCAGAGCGCCCTGCCCGGGTCGCGCCAGCCTCCCGTGTGTGAACAAGGCAAGAGCAGCTTTGTTACCTCTGCACCTTAGCACCAGGACATGGGTGTGATAGTCACATTCTGCACACAAAAGCACCGAGGCTCAGAGAAGCAAGGTGACTAGGCTAGCATCACACAGCAGGGAGGCGAGTGACTCAAACCTTGGACTGCCTGACCCCAATGCCTTCAACTCCTACCCAGGAGACCCCAAAGGACCACACCCTGCTGGACCCCTGCATGACTACCACCGCCTAGCGGCCAAGGGCATCGCTAAAAGACGGCATTCTAGTTGTGTCCCAGCACCTTGCACAGCAGCCACCCCGGCCACCTCTCCAGGGCTAACTGCTCCAGGTTTCCTCCAGCCTCCAGCCTTTGTTCCCGCTGTCCCAGCTGCCAGAAGGGTGCCCTCCAGGCTCTCCCGCTGCTTAACGCTTGCCCAACCTTCAGGTCTCCGCTGAACATCTCAACCTCAGAGAAGCCCTCCCTGGCCTGTGACACCAAGGCAGGCCCTGTTCTATGACCTCCTCTTTCCATGCACTTATTTTTTCTTTATTTTTTAAAAAAGATTTTATTTATTTATTTGACAAAGAGAGACACAGCGGGAGAGGGAACCCAAGCAGGGGGAAAGGGAGAGCCACTGTGTGCTTATTTTTAATATAAAAAAGCAACGTGGGGGCCCCTGGGTGGCTCAATGGGTTAAGCCTCTGCCTTTGGCTCAGGTCATGATCCCAGAGTCCTGGGATCGAGCCCTGCATCGGGCTCCCTGCTCAGTGGGAAGCCTCTCTCCTCCCTACTTTTGCTCTCTCTCACTATCTCTGTCACTATCTGTCTCTGTCTCTCAAATAACTAGATAAAAATCTTTTAAAAAATAACATAAAAAAATAAAACCAATGTATATAAACACCATAAAACTTGCCGATTTCAATCATTTTTAAGTACAGTTAGTACACTCACATTAAAAACCTTCACGTTGCTGTGGAACCATCATCCCCAAAACCCTCTGGAACTTTCCCATCTTCCCAAACCACAACTCCATACCCATTAAACACTATCTTCCACTTCCCCTCCCACAGGCCCTGGCAAGCACCATTCGACTTTTCTGTTTCTATGAACTTGGCCATCCTAGGTGACCCACAGAAGTGCAGTCATACAGTATCTGTCCTCTTGTGACTGGCTCACTTTGGTTTAGCCTCGTGTCCTTGAGGTTCACCCATGTTGTGGCACATGTCAGAATTTCCTCCCTTCTCTGGCTGGACAATACTCAGTTGTTACGGATACACCCTCTGCACACTTGTGAACCTGCATCTCTCCTCACGTGCGGTTTGCCTGGCTGGTTACTGTCCGTGTCTGCCGGAGACCATGAGCTCTAGGAGACAGGACCTTATCACTCATGCTCTCTGCTGAACCCTCACCAAGAACATGGTCCGCACCCAGAAGATGCTCATTGCGGATCTGCGGAGTAAATGAATGCACACTCTGGATGTTTCCAGGGCTCTACCTTCTGTTCTTTGCTCTCAGTCTGCCTAGATGGCTTGAGTAAATTTGTCAAGGCCAGGCCCCCTCAGCTGGGATCCATGTTCTTAGTCCTGGGCCCCAGGCCTACATGTGCACCCTGGGCTGGGGGCTTTCCCCCATCAGAACCTGATCTGGCCATCTCACCCCAACTTTCACGTGTAGGGCTCCTACAGTGCTTCCATCACCCAGACCAGGAGTCCAGGCCTTATCCCACAGCCGACCAGCTACCAGGCCTGGCCTGGTCAGTCCACTTCCTGAGTGTCTGTCCCGATGCTCCTTCCCTGTGGCTTCTGCTCTGGTCCTGGCCTCTCCTCCCTCACCCACCCTCAGTGCCTGCCCCCCTTGGCTGTCCACCTTCCTAGCAGTCAGACAGACTATGTAAAGCATGAATGAGACGACATGCCACCCCCGGCTCAAAGCCCTTCACTGTCTCTCCAGGGCCCCTGGTAGGGTCCAAACCTTCTTCCTGGTAGTCAAGGCCTCTACCATGTGGCCCCCTGCATCCAGAGGACCAACCCTTTGTGCTCTATGCTGGCCTCTCCTTACCTGACCTTGCACGTGCCGTTCCTATTGCTGTCAAGACAGGTGGGGAGGAAGACAGCACGTCCTCCAGGGAAAATTCCCTGACCCCCTCACCTCACAGGTGGCCCCTCAATGCTTTGAGAATGAACATATACTCAATTCTGTGCCCAATGGGACGATGAGATCCTGTGGCAGCGGCTTGCCTCTCTTATTCATCCTTGTGCTTCCTATTCCTAGGCTGGGGCCTGGCACACAGCTAGGGCCCAGCATTTTACTCCATTCAATGATCATTTTCCCAGTCAATGAATAAAATGGATGGGGCTACCGTGGGCAGGGGCACAGATCTAAGCTCAGGCCCAGGGCTGCCAGGGGGAGGTGGTAGGACAGTAAAAGAAGGGAGCACCTACCCTGGGGTGGCCTGTCTGGCCTTATTAAGTCCCCTCCATGTTGTCCCCCACCCTGGTGGGGGCTTCCTCCTCTGGGATAGTCACACGATGTGGGGGGGGGGTTCTCCACAGAGGGGTGATGTATCCCAGGGTGGTTCCTCTCTCCTCTCCAGCCTCCATCCCGTCCATAAAAGTGGCTTTGTTCCCATGTGTGTGACAGCCTCCTAGACTCAGAAGGGCCGCTCTCAGGGGCCTGGTTAATAGCCTCAAGCCTCACCTGCATTAAGGTGCGCAGAGACTCCACATACGACTGTTCCGTGTCCAGCAGAGTCATGGTCACGTGCTTCCGCATGTCCTTGGGGGACAGAAGGCAGAGGGTGAGCATGCCTTATTCCCCTAAGACCCCACCCCCCGCAGGCACAATGACCCAGAGAGCCCACCCTCTTCCTCTGCCTGGCCTTCAAAGCCTGCTTTCCCACCATGCAGGGCTGCTGGCTGTTACCCCAAAGCACCATGGGCCTCCACTCTTCCAGAACTTGCTCACACGCTCCCCATGCAGGGGGCACCCTCCCCCCACATCTCAAATGCCCCCCTTCCAGGGTGTGCCCCTTACTCCTCCACCACCACCCCATGGCTGCTGGTAGAACTGGTGATCTCCTGTTCACTTCAAGGTTACCCAATGGGCTCCTGAAAAGGACTCAAAACAACCAATAACTTCTTACCTTGGCAAAGGAAGATGCCTCCAGGCCACCCCCCACCCCAGCTGCCAACTTCAAAAAACCCTCCTTCAGGCTCAGTGCTACGGCGTGAGACCCTACCAGGCTGGGCTTCACACCATCCCTGAGAGTGGAGACTGTGGCCTCCTGCCACAGATGAAGAAAAGGTGACTCAGAAAGGTGACATCAGTGCCAAAGATCACACAGCCAGGTTGGGGCAGGGTTCACCCACTCTCAGACAAGGCTAGATATCCATTCTCTCAGTAAAAACAGGTTAACTGAGCCCTACTCCACACCAGCTCTGAGCATATCATTATTTCATCCTCCTGACTACCCTGTGAGGTAGACAATGTTCTTCCCGTTTTAAGGATAGGGAAAAGGAGACCCAGGAGCTAATGCCTCCATCCTAACTAAGCATGTGATGGTCTACAGTATGGAGTTCCTGAGGGTCAACCAGACTCTGCACCTGCCCCTCCAGGGATAGGGTGTCCATCCTGCCCTGACAGGGCAGCCCCTATTCTGTGGGAAAGCTTTGCCAGAAGCCAGGAAGAGGATGCCTTCTCTGTGTCTGACTCCCTGGACCTCAGCTTACCTACCTACTACCTACCTACTGCCCCTTGCCACCAGTTCCTATACCTCTGGCCCACTCCTCCAGGAAGCCTTTACCAGAGGTATACCCATCTGGTGATCCCCTCCCTCTGACTTGGGGACTTGGGGCCAGGTCTGTCCCCAAAGCTGTCAACAATGGGACATGCTCAGAAAAGTAGGCTCCTGTGCTAGGAACTCACAGGTGGGAGGGATGCGAATGGCTCTCCCTTGAGGGAGGGGAGGAGACTGGCCTTGCCCCACCCCCACCAGCTGCATGCTCTGATGAGTGACAAGACACTGGGCTTTGCCTCAGAGCCCCCAGCTACAGTCAGATCATCTACCCTCAGTGATTTGAAGGCCCTTAAAACACCAGGGCAGCTTCTAGTAGGAGGGAACATCATTGGGACCACCCTAGGATGGAGAGTTTGGGAGAGCCTCAAAGGCCAGAAGGGCCTCCCAAGGAAAGGCCCAGATGCTCAGTCCTCCCCTTGTCCCCCAGAGCCCTCTCAGCACTCACAGATATGGCCTCATTTCTGCCTCACACTCGCAGGTGTCATCATCTCCACTTTATAGACAAGGTAGTCAAGTCTGAGAGGTGATTGACTTGCCCACGGTCACACAGCTAGTGGCTGGCAGAGTGGGGACCGAGTCTATTTTTTTTTTTTAAAGATTTACTTATTTGAGAGAGAAAGAGTGTGCACGTACATGAGACAGCAGGAGGAGGGGCAGAGAGAGAGGGCAGAGAGAATCTCAAGTGGATTCCCCACTGAGCACAGAGCCTGATGTGGGGCTCAATCTCATGACCCTGAGATCATGACCTGAGCTGACACCAAAAGCCGGACCCTTAACTGACTGAGCCACCCAAGCACCCTGACCCCAGTTTCTTTAGCCACCTTATGCTGAGTCTTAGGGCCCAAGCACCCCGAGTTCTTGCCCACACTGACTGACCAGCCACCGGCCACAGGGTCCCCAGCTGGGCCCTCATGAGCTCTGTGACCTTGGGTAACTGCCCTAGGTTCCCACATTCTCTCCTATGAAATGGAATGAATAATGTCTTCCTCCCATACTGTGAAAGCAGGGAGCTGGGAATTGGGGCAGCTCCCTCCACACATGCCCGGTCTTCAGTGTTCTTACTCTGCCTCAGCAAAATGGCTCTTCTATATTCATCTCCCTGCCCCACATGGAGCTCCCTGAGAGAAGAACCGGGCCCTGCGCCCCTCAGGGCCGAGCCTCCCTCCGCCTTCCACTCCATGGGCCCGGCCCTGCTAGGCCCAGGGCTGAGGGTCACGGGCAGGCAGGGAGGCCTCCTGAGGGAGGCAGGGCTGAGGCTGGGCCTGCCAGCGCAGAGGGCTGGGGTAACTCACGAAGGGAGGCTGACGCTGCAACACCCGCCTTTCCCAGCCTCCTCCTGCTTGAAAGCACAGTGGGCTGTCACTCAGCTGTCAGGTAGAGGCATGGAAATTAAGGCCAGCTCCCTGTCACTGCACGGAGTGCCCTTCTGCACGTGCCCAGACACGGGTGTGAGTGCATGTGGGGGTGGGGAGGCAGGAGCGGAGCGATGCAGCTGTCAAGCAGATCAGCAGGCCCACCTGTTCTGGGCGGGACAGCCCTGTAGGCCTAGCCTCCCCCCCAGAGCCCGTCACCCCTCAACAGCCCCATCCTCAGACCTTTACTACAGGGAGTGCAGAAGTGGGAGAGGGAAGGGGGCTGGAGTGATACAGCAGGGAGATAGAGGGGGGCCTCTCCTACCAGTGTGATTGGGACATCATGACCCAAAGCTTCAGACCCTGCACACACAGCATGAAGACAGAGACACATGTACACAGGAGAAGCCATAAAGGCCAGACACTCTGAGAAGAGACCAAAAGGAAATGTGGCCAAGTCACCTAGCTGAGAACCAGGGCCTTCAGCCCAGAGATGTCAGGTGGTGGGGAGAAACACATCACACACAGCACAGCATGGGGAGGAAGACAGAACCAGAGGCCCGGCGGGAGCCCAGGAGAGCAGGACAATGAGAGACAGGACCCAGAGACACACACAAAGGCACGGACACAGCCCCTGGAAGCCTCCCCCTTCTCTTCCCCCACAGGAGAAGAGCACCGAGCCAGGAATGGGGACACCACCATTGCCACCACAGCATGACACCTTCCAGGCCCAGCAGGTCCAATGGCAGGGAGAGAATGGCAAGGCAGGAGCATGATCAGCTATTCCCAAGGCCCCATCCCCCCAGCACACACATACACCTGGGGACTGCTGCAGGCCTGCTGGCGAGAGGCTGATGAAACCTCTCCTTCCGGAGCCTGTGAACCCAGGATACCTCCCAAGCCGGTCTCTGCCTAGACCCTGACCCATATCACGCACTAGGAACCACTAGGCCTTGCCAAGGCTGGGACTCAGGGTACAGGCCCACACCCCAGTTGAGGTTGCCAGCCCTTCTGCTGTACCAAGCTTGCATTCTGGTACCACCAAACCTCAACGCCCTGCCAGCCGCACCATCCCTGCCCCCATCACTAGTCTCTGAGCCCCCAGGCCCACGGCCGGACAGGTGGTGTGCCTGATCCGAGTTCCCGGTCCTGTGCCCAAGCATCTACCTATGCCTCCCCCAGGCCCGGATTCGCTGGGTTCTAAGTCTTGGCCCAGGGCCCTGGCTGTGTCTCCCCCTCCCCGTACCTGGGCCTCCCCAGGCTCCTCAGCGTCAGCACCACTGCTCCCGGCGGGCTCCCCGGAGGCGGTGGCCGGGCCCAGATCGCGCATGTCTTCCAGCGCAATGGTGAACTGGGCCAGGGTCTTCACCATCTGAAGCATGCGGCCGGGCCGCCGCCGGGGCGGGGGTGCCGGGGCGGCGGGGGACGGCGGGCCCCCTCTCTCCCACCGTCGCTCCCTCCAGGGGCTCAGCCCGGCCTCCGCGGTGTTAGTTCCAGCGCCGATCTGATCGCGTCGGCCCGGGCGGCGGCGCTGTTGCCTCCTCCGCTTCGCGAGTGCGCTGGGCGAGCCTAGCGCGCTTGGCGCTGCTGGCGCGGGGGGAGGGGAGCGGAGAGGAGCGGAGGGGAGTCCCCGCCCCCCGCGCCCCCCCCCCGCTCCGCCCGCCCCCTTTCCGCGCAGCCGGGTCTCCCCCAACACGCTGAGGGCTGCAGGACCTCGCCCCCGCCTCTCCCGCACGCCGCAGCCTCCCCTTGCGGACCCATCCCCCTCAGAGGACAGAAGTTGGCGCACACCAGTCGACAAAGGCCAGTACATTGGGAGACATGGGACTTTTGTCCACACCTGTACCCAACCGGGCATGCACGGACCTACGCTGAACAGGCCCATATACATGGAAACCTGTCCTCCGGCCTTGGTTTGTATACGGGTGTGGATGGGGGCCAAGTGCACACTCATCAACAGAGTCCCATACAGACCTGAGCCCGGACACACATGAACCCGACCCAGTGCTGCACGGTGGCACATGCTTCCGGTTCACACAACTAGAACCAGGCACAAACAGGCACACATATTTAGGGATGAGCATACATGTACATCCCTGGAAACTGGCACTGTCCTGGGAGGGGTGGGGGGCGGGTGGGTGGGTGGGTGTGCAGAGCATTAGGGCCTGATAGCAGAAAGGGCCCACCCTGAGTCATGCCTACTCCCACCCCAACCAGTGTCTATACTTGAGACAGTCCTAGTGGATTCCAGCCCTAGTTCTCTCCACCCCCCCTCCAGCATGGGGGTGGGGGGCGGCTCAGGCATTTACAACCCCTACCACCATCACCAGATGATGCTCCAGAATGTATCCAAGCATGATCCCCAGGACCTGGTCCTCAAATTGCAGGCGATGCCAGAACACATCCCAGACCCATTTAATCAGGAGTGGAGGCAGTGTGAGGTTTGTTTTTGTACCAGCCTCCACGACCCACCAGGGGACTCTGATGCACCCTGCAGCTCACTGGGGGTCCCTCTGCTGTGTCTCTGGGCTGGCTAACTTTATGCTTCTTCAGTGTACTGAGGGCTCCCACACTCACCGAACTCCTGATGCCCTCCTTCAAACCTGCTTTCTGCTGGGTTCCTGGCACGTTGGACACCTTCTGACCCATTGCCCAAGCTAGTCCCCTCATTCCCTTTCTCTGCCTTGATTGATATGCTGCAACCACTTCTGTTTTAACTCTTAGAAACAAACCAAGCTCTCTCCTAGCAATGTTTTTGCTTTTCCTTTAAGATGAATCTTGGCGTGATTGTCACCTCCTCCAGGAAGCCCTCCCTGATCCTCAGATCAGGCCAAGTGCACCTGCTCAGCACTCTCAAAGATTCTCTGTTTTTCTTAACCAGATACCATAGTTTGTAATTACACATTTGAACAATTGCTAGGTTGATGGCCATCTCCTCCCGGCACACTGTAGGTCCCCTAAGGGCAGGGTCCATGGCCCTTTGTAAACCACAGCACTCTGCACATAGATGTTGGCTAATAAACAAAACTTCTATAACTCTTCCCCCTCCCTTCTCCCCCCACACTATGCAGTCATCACAGGGAGGCAAACCCTGTAATTCCCTGCGCAGGAATCTTCCCTGGCAGCCCCAAGGCACAGGATCAACCCCTTGCTGGCCCTTGCAGCCTCCTGCCATCTTCCCCTATTCAGCCCTGAGTCAGGTGAATCAACACCCCACAGCCCCACCCAAGGGAATTCTTCCTTCTCCTCTCCTGAGAGGGCAGGACATGGGCCCAGCAGCACTGGCTTCCTCAGAGGATCCAAAATGTCCAACACTCAAATTTTAACTTCCCAACAGACAATCCCAAAGTAGTCAACAATGAAAACAGGCACAGAGAATTCCAAGAGAGAGTAGCCAGAGAAAACAGGCGTGACCCCACCTGGCAGTGAGGTGGCTCCCAGGGAAGTGAGGCTGCACGAGGGGGCAGAGCCTGACTCCTGAGAGAGGCTTGCTAAGTGTGTGCTGCCCTCTCCCCTGTGTTCCAAGAGGGCCTGGCCCAGGGTAATGCCTGAGCCAGCTTGTTGAGTGAAAGAATGAACGGAAGCATGAGTGTGTCCTTTGCACCGACACCCTTGCTGGTCCCTCTATGACACTGGTTCTCAAAGGGCAGGCGCTGTGGACCCCGAGGGAATGTGTTGGAAATGCACATTCCCATCCTAGGGCACAGGTCCTGCCCGAGCCCCTCCTACCCCTGGGAGGCAGAACAAGGGTCCCCCAGGAGGGCCCCCAGCTCTCCTCTACCTCTAGATTGAACCAAGAAATCCAATGAGTCCAGCTGCCTCTTATCGTCTCTATGGGCTGGATTATGGACTTCCCTGGGGGCTGGGCATGTTGGGGGAGGGTTTGGAACCAGCAGACCAGTTGACCATGGAGTGATGATTTAAGCACAGAGGATGGACACACCCCCCGGGGAAATCTAAATAGCCAGGTCTCAAAGATAATCCCACACTAGCAGGAGGGCCATGATTCGAGCACCCCATCTCTAGCCCATTGCTTGATCATGGTGGCTACTTAACTCACCTTTAGTTTTCTCTCAGCACCTCCTCCCGCATCTGACCCTGTCTCCAGCTCTGTGACCTAGGGCCTCATCTCCCCTGAGCAGCTGGGGGGGCTGTGCATAGCTTGGACTTATTAGTAAAGTATGTCTATGCCCTCACTCACTTCAGCAGGACAAGGCCCTGCACAGATGAACCACTCTGGCTGGCATCCAGGAGCTGCCAGACAATATACAGGACTCAGCAGAGGGAGTCACCTCTGCCTGGGGTAGGGGGTAGTTAGGGGATATTCAGGGAGGCCTTCCTGGAGGAGGTGGGGTTTGAACAACCTCCTGAGGTCAAGAAATCCAGAGGCACGTGGGTGCCCAGATAGCAGAGTTCACGGGAGGCCGCTGCCCTAGAGAAGGGGGCAGGGCTTGGCGCGGAGGCCCTGCTTGCTGCTGCTGCTTCATTAAAGATGGCTAATTACATCCAAGCCTGTTGTCATGGCAACAGGGGAGCTGGTGGGGTGGGGGAATGAAAGGAAGCTGAGAGAAGGAACAGGAGCACACAGCTGCTGAATTGGGGTGTCCAAGGATCATTCCCACAACAGCAAGGCATCGGAGCCCCTCAGGGTGAGGTCAGCCCGGATGGGTGTTGGGGACACCATGTATGCCCAGAGCACCCCGTGCAGGTCTGGTTCTTTTGTTGTTTGGCTGAACTGAACCCTCCTTTTAGGTGCTGACGTCTCTTTTCCTTTTGGGTATCTGCAGTTGCTTGGAGTGGGTCTGGCTCGGAATCGTTTTTACAAGTGTACGACGTGGCTGGTAAGGGCCCTCCTCTCCTCTCCGTACCCCACACCCAACTGCAACACATACACCACCCTCCTCCCACCAAGCAGCTCCCGTCCTCCTTAGGCCAGGGGAGATGAGAGGCAGGGAGGGACAAAGGGCTCTGCTCTGCCACACCACCGCGCCCTGTAGGAGAAGCAGGCTGGGCACCCCAGTTGGGTGGAACCACCCTTCTGCTGCTCCTGGGGAACACCTAACTCTCCCTCCCTCCAATCAGTCAGCTGACACTTCCCCATCTCTCCAAGAAGCCTGATACCTTGTTTTCCTGCCTCTGGACACACCTCCCACCATGAGCCCCACCAAGACCTCCTACAAGCCTTCTTGCCCGCTCAGGCCCACTTGGTCCTGCAGCTAGTGCTGGACCAGCTGGCGGCCGGGGATGAGATAGGACATATGGATGGACAGATGGATGGGTGATGAGTACGGGCTGACCGAGTGAAAGGATGGGTCTCTGAGCAAGGAAGCCTCCAAGGGGATTCCAGCCCAGTCACTAATAGGTGAATAGGTGATAGGTGAATGGATGAGTGGACGGGTGAGCAGAACGATGAATGTTACAAAGGAACACATGAGTGGAGGCGCAGAAACATGGTTTCACGGATGAGTAATTCATGGAGTTTTTATTTTATTCATTTGTTGATTACTTCAACAAATCTTTACTGAGTACCTCCCAGGTACCAAGCACTGTGCTGGGGATTTACAGGGAAGAAAAGCGGTCCATGCCCTGCTGGGCACCACAGTCTAAATGGGAAGAGAGGAAGTGAAAAGGAAATGACAAAGGCAATTCAGATTCCGGGGCAGTGGGTCTCCTCAGGCTCCTGTGGGGTGGGGAAGGGTCTCCAGCCTTTCCTATCCACACAGCTCTATCTAAGTATCTGCCACAGAGGGTCCGGACGCCAGAGCTGCCCACACAGATTGGGAGCACCATAATCTTAGAATCCTCACCATCACTAATGCTGTCAGAATACTTTTCGGGTGTCACCCCCCCACCATTGCTTTCCAAGCTCTGGCTCCTTTAATCCCCACAGCAACACTACATCAAGGGCTCTGTTACTGCTTCTCCTCTATTTTACAAACAAAGAAAATGAGGCTCAGGGCAGTCACCTAAGTGATAAAAGGTGATGCTGAGGTGACGGCCTGCAGGGTCCATATTCTGCAACCCACCCCCTCCTCCAAGAGGACAGCTCCTCTCCACTGCCCCTCCAGCCTCATGCGCTCAGCCTGGCCTCCCCCCTGCCTCCCCGGTGCACTAGTTGCCTGAACTGCCTTTCTCCGGCCTCACTGGTACTGAGATAATGATGTAAAGAGGTTCTCCTGACCCAAGGTGGTTTTGGTAGAAGACAAAATGCATCAACAGGCCATGCTGGGATCAGAGAGAATCCTCTTCCCTGGAAACCAAGCCCTGGTTAATGACCCAGATGGACCGTCTCATGTTCCTGACCCCACTGATCTCCACCGGTGTGGACTAGTGCTGGATGTCCCTGACCTGATGGGCTAGTCATTTCCCTGATGGTGCTGCGCTCCTGGGGCTTCAGGTTCATCACTGAGACCAGAGTTCCAAGAGAGGGACTACTTGGCACAGAAATGAAGAGAGCAGGCTCTGAGGCCACCGCTTGGGCTCACATCCTGGTTCTACCACTTGGTGGCAATGTGACCTTCAACAAGCCACTTCAGTTCCTGGGGTCTGTCACTCCATCTGCTCTCGTCTGAGACCCCTTCCTGCTTCTTCCCATCATCTGTCTCTTTGTCCTGCCTTCCCAGGTCATGGCCTGTCCCCTACAGACCTTCTCTTCCAGAAGGAGGAGCCTTCCAAGGCCCCACAGAGTTCCCAGGCAGTGTCCAAACCACAGGGCTCCCCTGAGACTGCTGCTCAGGCTGGGTCCCAGAATTCTGGAGAATGGGAAGGAGAGATCAAGGGCCAAAGGGGCCTCAGGTCCTTCCTGCCACGGGAAGGCCGCTGCTCTGCTTAGATGGGCCTGTGAGTGACATGACGTGTGTCCCATTTGTGTGGACTTGTCCACGTGTCTGTGTATACCTGTCAGCGGTCCATCACCACGTGACCATCTCGGGGAGACGGTCCATGTGGTTCTGTGGCAGAGATGAACAGCGAAGGCCATTTCCTTGATAATTCCATGATAATCAAAAGCAGCCATAGCTGTTGTTTCCTGAGCATTCACCACGTGCCGGAGATGAGCCTAGTACTTGACACCGCTGTCGAATCTTATCCGCAGAGCCACCCGGGGAGGTGTGGCATCTGGTACTTCCCAAAGACAGCTACCCCAGTATTCTCTGTGCCGCCTACGCTTCTTTTAGTGTGCTACTGACAATCTTCCATAGCCTGGTGAGGCCTGGGTCCCCTCCCCCTTGCAACCAGGTGACCTCTGTGACTGCCTCGGTGAGCGGAAGACAGCAAAAAGCAATACCATGTGACATCCAAAGCTTGGCCATAAAAATGCCATGCACGTCCTTCCACCTTGCTGTCTTGTGTCCCTTGTTCCCGGAACCAGGCTGCCGCACTGGGTGGAAGCCCACGCCACAGGCAGAGGCCGTGTGTAGAAACTGACCGCCCAGATAAGGTCCCACCCAGATGCCTGCATGCACTGCCAGGTCTCTGAGCAAGGAAGCCTCCAAGGGGATTCCAACCCAGTCATGAAGACTGAGTGAGAACTACCTAGCTGGGGAAACTGAGGCTCAGAGAAGTAACAAAGCCAGGTAAAGCCAGGAAGCGGCAGAACTGGGCTAAGAACCCAGGGTCCTTAATGTCCTGAAGGGAGAAGGGAAGCAAGGGGATGATTTCTGCACAGACCTAGATTTCATCTATTAGCCTAGAGGAGTCTAGCTGGGAGCCCTCGTCCCAGCAGCACTAGAAGATCACCTTCCAGAAACTGACCCTGCTGGCTGACAGGAATTCGAGGTGGCAGCTCTCACTCCCTGTGCTGGGGGCTCAGACCCGATTTCTGGCTGATGAACCATGCTGGCCACTACTCAACGCAGAAGAAACGCCTCCCCCCACTGCACTCCTGACCCCCTCCTGGACCTCCAGGAGGGAAGTGCACTCCCCACACCCTTGGTGGGGTCTGACTTTTACTACCAGCTCACGTCCCATGAGGTGCTGCTTCTCATGTATTATCTCATTTAATCCTCACACCAATCCTCTAAGTTACGTATAACTATTACCTCCATTTCACAAATGACTGAACAAAGGCTCCAAGAACTGAAGCAATGTGCCTGAGGTCAAGAAGTTGGATGTGGCAAAACCGGGAGCTGGCAAAGCTGGGATCTGGCCCCAAATAATCAGCCTAACAGAGAGGCAAGTGACTTCCTCAAGGTCACAGAGCACATAAATGAATCAAGCCAAATGCAGGACACCTTGAAATAGATGGTGATGGTCTGTATTCGCTTCCTTGGATGACTGGCAATAATAGGAGAGATGGAAACAAGAGGAAGGTCTGTGTCCACGGCACCCCTTTCCTCCAATAAGATCCAAAGGGCAGAGTCCAGGACACTCTGTGTTCATAGCTGTGCCCCTGACCCACACTAGGTGCACAATACATGCGTGTCAAACCACTGACTTGCTCCGTAACTTAGCAGAGTCACTCCACACTCTGGGATCCTTTCCTCCTCTGTAGACAAATGGGGAAGGAAGGAGGGTTCAGGTGGATTCCAGATTCCTCACCATGCTCCCTGAAGGAGGTGTGTAAGTGAAGCCATGCCTGCCCATCCTCCTAGATTTCAGGCACCAGGATCCAGCCCTCGGCTTTAGTGAGAGAGCTGGGCCTCCAGAACTGCACTTCCAGCAGACAACCCCAGATGGCAGCAGAGGCCTGCATGGCAGGAGCTGCGGTGCATGTGGTTTAAATTTAACTGGTCTTTTTTCATGCGGGTTTTTTTTCCCTTTCTTCTTCTCTGCTCTCCCCCATACCCACTTAATTTTGAGAAGATACAGCTGGACCTTCCAGCTTGGAAAAGAAAAGTTTCTTAACATCAAGGATAATGGCCGGAAGCGGGAGGTGGGGGGTGGGGGAGGTAGGTGGATGGAGAGACCCCAAAGGATGTGAAAAACACCTCCTGACCAGCTAATATGCTCTGAATTGCCTCATCTCCAGGGCCCAAGGGGCTCGGTTTGTCATCTGTACTTTTCAGGCAGAGAAACTGAAACCCAGAACTTCTGGGTCCCACATCTGAGTCTGAGGGGCCAGGTTGGCCCACTCTTGGAGGCCAGGGGTTGGGGGCAAGGACACCACTGGGAATTGGATGAAGCCTTAGAGTAGGATTTATTAAATCTAGCAGCCTTCGCTCCCAGGAAATACACCCACCCAACCCTGTGCACGCGTGTGCCCACAATAGTGGTCTGGCCCATGGTCCCAGTCCTAGCTCAGAACCTGTGTGTGAGGTCATGAGGTCACCTCCCAGAGCCCTCCCCTCCGAACTCCAGAAACTCTCTCATTCAGAATGTCTAAACCTTGCTCAGCAGAGACTACCACAGGGATTTGGGCCAGATGGTCTGGCCCTAGCACTGCCACCTTCTAGCTGTTGCAAACATCCCTTCCCTTCAACCTCAGTTTCCCCACTTGGAAAATGAGGGTGAACACCTGCTGCCCAGCAGATGCTCTGCGAAGGAGGGCTCCCTTCCCTTGCCTCCACCAGCTTGCAGGGAGGCTGGGGTGAGGGATCGTGGGAAAGGAAGTTATCCAGTGTCTGTTTCCAGACCCTCCTGCTCCCTCCCTCTCTCGGACCCAGGCACAAGCTGGGGGAAGGGAGGGGATGGGCTCCATTTGTGTGGGCCTTCGGGGTGGGATGGGGTGTCCTGCCTCTAGAACGGAAGATGACTCACTGGGCTATGGGCCAGGCACCCTGGGAAAGGCCAGGCCAGCCTCAGGCCAGAGCCCCAGGGAGCTGAGAGGCAGGGAGGAGGGAGCAGGGCCTGTCTGAGCTGCAGATATGATCCTGGGGGCTCTCAAAGCTGAGCAGACAAAGAGGCCATCTTCCCCACTTACAACGGTGCTAGAAATTATATTCAAACCACCAAAGGCTGAGGGAAGCTTGAGGTGTTATCAGCTCCTACCAACCTACGAATCTGACCTGTTCTAGGTTTGGATGCTGCTGGAACAAGGAGGGGTAATCCCTCTCCTTTGGAGCTCGCAGATTTCAGTATCCATGCCTAGAACAGTCTGGCCCACAGCAAGTGCCCAGTGAATCAGTGAATGAATGAAAGTAAGTTTCAGTGTTATGAACGTGCACAGCAAGCTTAGAATGCCCACGTTCCAGCTTTCCTTATAAAGGAGCGAGCCAAAGAAAGGTCCATTCCTTCTCAGTTTACGGATAGGCACTGAGGCTCAGAGAGGAGAGTGTCTTGAGACCCCCAGGGCAGTAGGCAGTCAGCTGAGGCTAGAACTGGGCCCTTAGGACTTTGGCACTAAATCTGGTCCAAAGGGGCCCAACCTACTCGGAGCATCGTGGCCCCCACATACCCTACCCCTACCCTAGTCCAAGATCCAGGGGACACCCCAGGAGAGGAGCAAGTTCAACCCATCAGTAAGTCTCTCTGGCTCTAAAGTAAGCCCTGGGTGCCCTGGCTCAACCTAGACTAGCCCAGAGAAGACCCTCCCCTCATACCAGCTAAGCTGAGGGTGGTTGAGCTGCCCGGGACAGGGAACAAACAAACAAGTCTTGCCCACCAATCCCTCTACCCCAACCTCCAGGGGGGCTGTCAGTGGGTCTGGGTCACGTTGGTAGAAGTGGCCCCTACCTTGGGCCGACCAGGCAGCCTCAACTTCCAAGCCTTGCTGCTCAGGATCGACAATTAGTGACCAGTCCTAGTGTCTGAGCCGCCACAGTCACCCGTGTGTGCGTGCACGCACATGGGTGTGCACACACACACACAACAGGATTCAGAGCTGAAAGTCAGCTAGAGACAGGACTAGGCTCCACTGTCCCAAAGCCCCAGGACCAGGACTACCACTTCCAGGAAGCTGTCCTAATACCCCAGATCTGGCGACACCCCTCCTCCTCGGAGCACCTTCAGCCTCTGCGGTTGCAACCATGTTCTCCGGACACTGATAGTAGTAAGTGACCCCACCCAGCACTTCACTGTTTACAGAATGCTGGTAGGGCCTAATCTCATTGGAGCATCTCAGGGGGTGGAACCAAAGCTCAGTGAGGAGTCATAACTTGCTCAGGTTCTCAAGATGAAGGCAGTGAGGCTGGGGCCCAAATCCT
Organism: Lontra canadensis; assembly: GCF_010015895.1. Lineage (NCBI taxonomy): Eukaryota > Metazoa > Chordata > Mammalia > Carnivora > Mustelidae > Lontra > Lontra canadensis. The sequence continues at coordinate 25,181,796 of NW_022631001.1, forward strand.
GCCCTCTGTCGGTGACCTGCAGTGCCCGAGGTCGGAAAGAGAGCAATGGCGGACAAACAGGAGTTCATCTCTCTCAAGCAGTTCCTGAGTGCTGCTTACCCAAAGTTACTTTAACCTGATGGCAGACCTCCTAGGTGGGCCCTATTATTACCCTGCTTTACACAAAAGGAGATGGGCCCAGAGAAGCTAAGGACTGGACTCAAGGTCTCATGGTGACAGGGTCTGTGCCCACGGGGTCCCCTGGGGTCAGGATGTCTGTCCACATCTGTTCCACTGTGCAGGAAAGGGGCTGCCTTCCAGCCCAAGGGACAGCAGCAGCAGAGGGGGACGAGGACGCTCACACTGCCTTCTTCACAACAGTGGGAACTGACCGCAGGGCTGCGGGAATCGTGCACTTAGGGAGCTCTTTAAAGGGCCACAGGGAAGTGTTCAGTGAGATATTAACTGAAAGAAGCAAGAAGCCTACGTACTGCACCATCACCATATCATGAGATAGATGTATGCATACATACATACAATATACACCTGCATATATACGTGCATATAAGCAAGGAGAAAAAGCCTGGAAGCAAACCCGCCACACACCTGGAAGTTAACAGCGGATGGGAGCCCTGGAAGAAGGAGGGCAAAGCCAGAGATCACATTGCACAGACAGTCACCCCAACCTCCAGGAGGCCCATATCAGTGCCAGTTTCATCTATACGATACGGGATATAAAGGGCTTACTTAGCATCGTGCCTGGAACAGAGCCCTCCATAAACACTGGCACGTTATGAATAACCAGAGAACCTTTGAAGGCAGGTGATCTCAGGGGCGCCCAGGTGGTGCAGTTGGTTGGTGTCTGACTCTGGGTTTTGGCTTAGGTCATGATCTCGGGGTCATGGGATCAAGCCCCGGGCCTGGCTCCCTGCTCTGCTAGGAGTCTGTTTGGGATTCTCTCTCCCTCGCTCTCTGCCCACACCGCCCCCCCCGATGTGTGCACACACTCTCTTTTGCTCTCTCCCTCTAAAAAAATAAATAGGTAGCTCTTAAAAGAAAAGGAGGCAGGTCATCTGAGAGGTTGAGGGCAACATCCCCCTCCCACTGTAGGCTTCCCCTGACAATCCTTGTTTGCATAACCCCATGGCCAAGGAGCTCACCCCCTCCAAGAGTACCATGGCAACTCCTTCCACAATGGGGCATGTCTACTTGGAAGAAAGCCCAAGATGGGATGGGCCCCTCAGTCCCGAGGCAGCCTTGGCATTGGACGGTGGCGACCTTAGGATCTTCCATCTCCCATTCCAAATCCTTTCATGGGGCAATTCTCCAGGTGTAAGTTTCGAGGACCCTTTCTGGGTGGCTCTCTTGTCCCCAGCCCCGGTGACCATCTCTGTCCCTCCCATTGTGTCTGGGATAACAGAGTAGCATTTGCTGGCAGCACTCTGTGCCTTTTCCATTTTCTCCCTTGGAAAACAAATGAGAAACCAGCTGGGTCTGATCTCCTCCCTATCCCCAACCCCTCTAGTCCCCTAGGGGCGGGAGGCCCTTTCTGCCTCCTCCCTGGACAAAAGCCTGGTAGAGAATCCCCAAAAGGAGGGGCCCTGTGAGCTGGCTGTTGCCACGGCAATGGCAGCCCTGGAATTTGACCACTGGGGCCCAGGAGTGGGGGTGGGAAGTTGGTAAAGGCCCTGTGGGGGCAGGGAGGAAGGTCCAGAGGCCCAAGAAAGCCAAGAAGAGAAAAGGCAGGGCAGAGGTCAGGGTCCCCTCTGTAGCCTCAGTTTCACCATCTGTAAAGGGGGAAGAGGCAAGGACCTCAAGCCCTCCCCCACCACCCAGCTTTAATCCAAACTGGAATCTGGGTGAGGGCCAGGTATGGCAGAAACATGCGAGGCAAGTCCAGTAGCCCCTTTTGCTGGACAGTGACCCCAATGGACGGGGACTGGCCCCAGGTCACAGAGCAAGTCCAGGACAGTACCGGGACTAGCCCCTGGGAGAGTGGTCTGTCCCTATTTCTCTGCTGGAGAGGACAAGGATGCCTGCTTCATGGAGGGGGGACCAGGACCTCCAGGAAGAGCTATGGCTGGGTTGGGCTGGGTCCACAGTCAGACAACTGACAGTGTGCCTGCCCCAGCAACCCTCAGCATTCCTGGACCCAGAGGGCTGGCAGAGGGCCTGCCCGCTACCCCTGCCTGCAGTGCCAGGCGGCAGTGGGTATTTTTAAATGGGTGCCCACCCCTCTCTGCCTTCCCACCGGCCCACTCCAAGAACACAGTGAATTCTGCTGCCAATCCCCCAATCCCCTCCACTTCAGCCCAACTGAATGGGTGCTGGACCCATGGCTGGCCTCTCTGTCCCTGCCCTCAGAATGGCCCCCACTTGCTGGCCAGCTTGCCGGCCACCACCGCCCTCACAGTCAGCCCTGGGTTCACGGTGATATCCGGGACCCCTTCAGCGACACTCTAGGTATACTTTAGGCCCAGAGAAGGGCTGGGACTTGTCCAATGTCACACAGCAAAGATGTATTTGGGCATGCTATGCCCCCAGCCTTGGCCCAATCTCCACCTGCCTATCCCAATATATTGGTGTTGCCCCAAGCCCTTCCTACCACTCTGCCATTGACCTTCAACAGCTACAGCCTCTGGCCTTCATACCCACCCCAAAAAGATACTTTAGTTCTGGGAAAAAATGGAGTGGGAGTCATAACCCACACTACACACCAGAATAAATTCCAAATGGGTCAAAGATTTAAATGTAAAACATAACAAGAAAACATAAAACACCAGAGGAAAACGTAGGGAAAGTGCCTTTTAACCTTGGAGTGGGAAAGGGCTTTCTAACTGCGACTCCAAATATAGAAGCCATAAAATAAGAGCTTGATAAATCAGACCACACAAAAACAAAACCTTCTGCAGGGCAAAAATATGCCATAAACAAAGGCAAAAATCGAGTGACAAATCTGGAAAAAAATATCTACAACTCATAACCCAGACGATAATAAACTCCTTAATATTATAAAGGTTCGTAGGAATTGAAAACAAAAAGCCAACAATCCAATAGAAAAAATGGGCAAAGGGGAAATAGTTCATTGAAAAGAGAATCCAAATGTCTCCTGGACAGGTGAAAAGATGCTCAGCCTCGCCCGTTGTAAGATAAACACAAATTAAAATACACTGAGATGCCATTTCACCTCTCAGACCGGGAAAATAGTACAGGTCCAACTCGGTGATGCTGTGGGGACACAGTCTCCTTAGCCGGCGGCCCCTCCATGAAACATCAAATTAGAATCACATATACCTTTTGTCCCAGCAATCTGACTCCTAAGACGTTGCTCTAAACATACACCAGCCCCCATACAAAATAACCTACGGACAAGCTTGTTTGCAACAGCACTGTTGGTAACAGCAAAAGACTGAAAATAACCTAAACATCCTTTAATGTGGGCTTCAGTACAGATCCGGTAGTCAGCGTGATAGGACACCCTACAGTACGAGAAAGGATACACAAGCTCGTAACGCACTGAGAAGGGAAGATCTGGGCCGAGATCTCACTAAGCAGACAGCGGTGTGCCTCTGTCTGTGTGGAAAGTGGAGGAAAGACAGTGCATTTGCTGGCCTTTGCATATAGAAGGAATCCTAAGAACTAATAACTGGGTATCCTGGGTGGGGCAAGGCAGGTACTAGGTAGCTGGTGGGAAGACTTTTGCCCGTTTTTATTTTTGTTGTTGTTGTTGTTTTGTTTGTTTTTAAGATCTTATCCATTTGTTTTAGAAAGAGTGTGCACAGAGAGCAGGGGGAGGGGGAGGGGGAGAGAATCTCAAGCAGACTCCCCGCTGAGTGTGGAGCCCGACTCTGGGTTCATCCCCGGACCCTGAGATCATGACCTGAGCTGAAACCAAGAGTCAGATGTTCAACCGACTAAGCCACCCAGGTGCGCCGCCCCCCTTTTTATTTTTCATAACCACATGAGTATGTTACATATTCAAAATCTTAAATACATACATTGAATTTCCGTCTCAGCCTTTGCGACCCTCTTTATCTTCCCTCTCACCCATCAAAGGCTTAGCTTCAGTCTCTTCCCCAGGAACTGTCCCTTATGCACACTGACTTTCTGTGCTCCCCCCGCCTCCAGGCATCTCCACCTAGGCCCCCCGATCACCCCTGGGCACTGCCCTGTGTTCCCAGCCTACGCACAGGACCAAGTCCCGAAGGGGCTCCTGGTGAATGAAAACCAGATTTCATTAGAAGAAGGAGGGTTTGTTCTGGGACCCTGAGTTTGGAGCCTTTGTCTTTGCTTTCTCCCTTCAGCTTCCCACTCGGTCTTCTCTTGCGCAATTCCAGTGTCATCGGTGCTCTCCTCTAGGACACTTTCCCTGCCTCCTTGCCCTGAAGCCAGAGAGGAAGTTCCTAACCCCTTCTGCAGAGAACTGTCAAATTCCTCCTTCATAGCCACCCCGCCTCCTCAAGTCAGACAACCTCAGAGCTGGGCTTTGACCCAGCCAAAGCTTGGAGATGAGTCCCCAGCCTGGATGAAGAACACGGGGCTGGAACTTGCTGGGCAACCCTGGCAATCCTGCCTGTCTCTGGGCCACAGATACTGACTGTAAAGTGAGGTCAGTCATGGGCAACGTCATAGCAGGGTGGGAATCTCTGCCCATGAGAATTCAGTAGGTCCCCAAGCCCTCGGAATCCCACCCCACCTCTCCAAAGCCCCTTCCTATGGCAAAGCTCTCATCCTATGACAGCTGCCTGGGGGGGGGGATGTTTGAGCCTCCCTTGGAGAACTCAGTCTATCCTTCTACCTCAGAGATGACTCTAAGCTGTTCCTGGTGACCCCACACACTTCTTCTCATCCCTGGGACCCCTCCTCAGCCAGGCCAGGTCATTACCCTCCTCTTCCAACTTTATGATTTCCCACTGATCCCCTGTGGTCAGTGTTCTAGCCCAACCACTGCAGGCATTATCACCTTTAATTTTTAAGGAAACCCTATAATAGGTGCTGTCATTGTCATCACCATCATCCCCATCTTACAGGTGCATAAACTGAGCCACAGAGGGATTAAATATTTGCTCCAGGTCATACAGCTAAGAGGAAGAGCAGGAGTTGAACCTGAGCCATCTGGCTCCAATTTATTCTAGTCATTAGACCAACACAGCTGGACATAGGATCAGAGGTGAGTGCTCAGGCTGCCCCCGACACTCTGGGTGCCCCGGCTCTTGCTGACACACCAGCATCAGGTCAAATTTCCCCACCTCCCCACACATGTCCTACCCTGGCTGCATGATGCTCCGGCCACAGTGATTCCTCCAACCCATCACTCTCCTGCACACCAGGCCTCAGCAGATGCTGGTCTTTGCAAGGTGCGTCCACCTCCGTCTTTATGCCGGGCGTTTCTGCCTCCACCCATGTTTTTAATGGCCAGGGAAGTGGGAGCCTAAGCTAGGTGGCAAGCCAGGTAGGCTGGTGCCCGAGGTGGGCAAAGTCTGGGTTGCAAAGGGTCTCGGACTTGCCAGTTGCCTAGCTCAGGCCTTCTCCTGACAATAGCTGTTCACACTTCCAGCGACTCTGAGCTCTGGGGGAGCCTTCCCGATTCATCTCAGTTGAGCCAGCTTCCTCCCCCTGTCCTCAGCCAGTGATGGAGCTGGGCCAGGCAGCATGCCTATGCTGGGGGCACGGCTAGCTGCTATCCCCCTGCCTCCTCAAAGGGCCTGTGCCTTCCCAGAAACAGCAGTCAGCAATCAGGGCCTCCCCACCACTCTGAAAGGTCGTCTTCCTAATCAAGCAGGGCCCAGCCCAGCTCTGCAGACCCCTGGTAGGGGACATCGCCTGCTCATTGGAGTCCCAAGGTAGGGTGCTCCATCATCCTGGCTCCTTCTGGAGACATGGCCCCCCCAGGGTTTGTCCCTGCCCAGGGAATCTGGCTGGGTGGAACTTCTGAGCCTGCGGAGAAGCTGAAGGGAGACGCTTGTCCTGCTCTCAACCCACCTCCCTGCCCCCCACCAGGGCCCTTCTGCCCCAAACAGGATTCTCTGCCTGAGTCCCAGGGGGCTCCATGGAAGCACACGGGGGAGACATGATCAAGAAGGCAGATATGCCCCTACCTCCACTTATATCAACAAGGTTCCAAGCTGACCTGTTTTATAGTTCAGTGTCAAGATTCCTCTAGAAGATAGGGTTCCACTATTTTAAAAAAAGATTTTATTTATTTATTTGTCAGAAAGAGAGAGAGCACGAGCAGAGGGAGGGGCAGAGGGAGAAGCAGGCTCCTGGCAGAGCAGGGAGCCCGACTCGGGGCTCAATACCAGGACCTGGGATCATGAACTGAGGTGCAGGCAGATGCTTAACCTACTGAGCCACCCAGGCGCCACCGCTCTATCTGTAAGAGTTTGGAAATTCCTGCCCCAGGGTGAACTCCAGACTTTCAGGGCTGGCCTTTCAGACTCCCCAGAACCCACCTGACTTTCTCTAGAACCAGTGGGCTTTCATGGCACCCCAGACACACCAGGGCTTTTTCATCACAGGCTTCTGCCTTCCTGGTTCTGACAGAAAGGCCTGGCCCCATTTTCACCAGTAAGTCCTGCTGGTTCTTCAAGGCTCCAGCCACATTAGCCTCCCTCGCCCTCAGCCACTTTGGCCTCCTTTGGATCCTCAGTTCTCAGATGGGGCTCCCACCTCTGTCTGTCTGTCCTGTAGCCCACATGCTAACCCTGCAAATATAGGTACCAGTGGGTGACAGTGGAGCTGAATTTTAAAGGTTACCCTGGGCTCTCCAAACCCATTACCCAGGCTGATTCCAGAATTAATTACCCAGGGCTCATTAGAAAAGCTCGGAGCAGCTGTGGAATCAGCTCAGCTATCCCGCCAGTGACAGCGAGCATCTGGGTTCTCCCCCTGGAATGAGGTCCTGCTCCAGGCAGAACATGGGCTGAGGCCCCCTCCTGGCCACCTGGTTCAGGCACCCACCGCACAACCTAGCCCCACACGCTGGGTACTCGGGGTTTCAGTGCAGGGACAGACGGCTTTGTCTGCATGTCCCCAGATGGATGATGACTGTTTACACTGCTTGTTAAATTGACCTCTGGCTGTCCCTATCTACTCCAAGTCTGCTGTCATCAACGCTTGCTCTGGGAAAGGTGTGAGAGGTTCCCAGGCTGGGCCCTCACTTCTGATATCTGCACAGACGTCTTTGTGAATATGGAAGTTGACTGGGGATTGAAAAGAAATGTGTATGAGTGTGTATGTGTGTGTGCGTGCGTGTGTACCTGCCTGCATGTTGCGGACCTCAGGCTTTGCCATGCTGGGTTCATACCATAGTCAACTTGCCCCACGGCATGTGCATTGTCTGTGTAGGTGTATAAGCCCTTCTGACCTGAGTGCTCTGCCAGGACTCCTCTCCGCATTTCTACCTCAGGCTCAGGGTCCAGAGCTGGCTGTTTCTTCTCCAGCACCCATGGCCCAGGCTTGGCTGCATGGAAGGTGGCCTGATGGCTGAGGGGAGGACGCCGCAGTGCTGCCTGAGGCCTGAGAGTTAAGCTCAGTGGGATAGGGCTCAGGGCTAGGGGCCCAGAGGGAGACAGGGGGTGGGGGGAGGCGGCCTCTCTGGGCTCTTTGTCCAAATATGGAAGGTTTTTTTGTCTCCATTTGAGTCACTCCGGCCATGGCCCAAGAGATCTGCTTTCCAGATACTGCTGGTGGGACCGCGCCAGCACTGCCTGGCCTGCCCCTACCCACCCCTCCTTCCCTCGCCTGTGGCTCATCTCAGCACCCTTCCAACCCAAAGCTTTCTCCACAAGCAAGGAGCCTGACACCCACCTCAGCTGCACTCTAGCACCAAGAGAAAGGTCCCTGGGCCAATGGTGGGGGGAGACGCTCACTCCCTCTGCCTGTCCATCACCTCCTCTTGCAGCCCAAGGGCCCCTTATATTCAAGGAGCCATTCAGCTAGTATTTACCGAGCCTCCACTCTATGCTCCTTCCCGGGGCTAGGACTGCGGACTGCAAATCCAGTGGGTTTCCCGTGTCCAAAGCGGAATCCACTCTCTCCTCCCTCAAACCCACCTTGGTGATGGCACCGCCCCCACCCAGGCAGTCTGAAAGCCAGGAGCCTTGGGGACATTCAGAGATCCTGGAACCAGACTCCAATCTCTCGCTTAGTTAGCGTCCCTAACCCTGTGAACTACTTTATCATGCTTTGCCCAAGGCTCCTCATCTAGAAACAGGGATGACAGTACCTCCCCACGGGCGGCTGTGAGATTAAATGAGTGGATGCGTGGAAGCGCTCAGACCAGCACCCAGCACACGGGGAAAGCTCGACACGCTTTGCTGCCACTACTTGTGACCTGCCCCCATCCCTGAGTCGCGCCATATTCAATCAAGTATTATGGGCCAGATCTCCTAAGACTTTCGTCCACTTCCTTCTGGACCTCTCTGCTACGTTAGACCAGCAGCTTTGGAGTGAGGCCAGCCTGGGTTCTAATCCCACCATCTCTCTCCTGAGCTCTGCGATCTGAGCTAGGAATCTCACCTTCCCTGGGCCTCAGCAGCGTTCCCACCTTACCTCCACCCCAGTACCGCTTGGTACTGGCTTGGGACAGTACCCTTTGCCCATCTGCCAGCTCTCACCTGCCTGGGTGCTCAGGCCTGCCATCTCCAGGGCAGAGCCCAAACAGGGCTAGACATGGGTGGTGGGAAGAGTTCTGAGCAGCCTGGGAATTCCCCCAAGGGCTGGCTCCAGCTCTCCTCCTCCTGCCTTCCCTACTCCCTCCACATTATTTGTTTAATACATGTGTTTTGATGCCCTGTGTGCCAGGAACAGCAGGGCTTGGCAAGGGTGGGGCCGCTTGACCAGAACCATGTACCAGGCCACGGGGTGAACCGGGGGCCCCACCCACATCACCACACCTCCGAACCTTTGAGGTCTGTCGTCCCCTATACTCCTGCCCCAGAAGAGAGGGGTTGCAATCAGCTGCTGGTGGAGGGGAGGTGATTCCTGACATGCCGGCTAGGATGCCAAGGGGACACCTCCCTACACAAGGCCCTCTTCTGAAGTCCTGGTCCTGACCACCAGCCTCTGTCTGGCTCTGTCAGAGGCGGGGAGATACAGGGACGAGAGACAGCCAGAAGGGGCCAGGCTGGGGAAGGAGGGCAGGGAGAGGAACAGAGGGGGGAGGAGAGAAGAAAGCAAAAAACCCCAGTAAGGGAAAGGCCTGGTGTGAGTGAGGAGGGAGGAGGCAGCTTGCAGCCCAGGCCCTGCGTCCAGGTGAAGGGGTGGGGCAGGCAGGATAAAGGCCAGCCCTGCCTTCCTCCTCCTCCTCCTCCTCCTCCTCTTCCCCCTCTAGCCTTGGGGCCAGACCCAGGACTATTTTTAGCCAGGGCTGAATTTAGCTGTTCCCTCGGAAATTCCTCACCCGCCCCAGGCACCGCCCCCACTGGCCTTGGGGAGAAGCCTGAAAGCTCTGGTCCAGGAGGAAGGGAGAAGAGGACCAGGGTGCAGCAAGGAGCTAGAAGGTTAATTAGGCATCTGATGAAGAAACAGCCTCAGATCAGGCCCCAAATCTGAGTTACTCCTCTCTCTACAGACTACTCTCCTCCAGGAAGGCCTCCAGGACTGCAGGGCGAGAGAACAGCACTTGTCTTGGGGTTGGTGGTCCAAATATCATACGGATACTTTATCTCTGACTACAGGACCCACGTGAGCGCTGCTAGCAAGGTGGCCTGCCTGTCTACCTACCAGTAACTCCACCCCCAGCTCCTAAGAGCCTGCACAGTCCAGAGCTTTCCTGGACTCTGCCACATCTGGGATTCCCACTTCACAGAAGGGAGACTGAGACTGAGTGACTGGTCTTGGGTCATAGCTAGCAAAGCAGCACAGGCCTGCTCCTGCCCACCCCCCCACCCAAGCTCCCCACCCAGGCCAGTCCCAGAGGTAGCGGGGACTGGGGGTGTAGCCTGGAGCTCTGCTCTTCTCTGATAACCCCACTGAGAAGCAGGCACTTCTGCTGGAACAGGAGGTACTGAAGTTAGACAGGAAGCAAATGAGGCACAGAGACACGGACCTGAGCTGATTCAGAGTTCCCTTCCCCTTCTAGAAACGCAGAGGAACATTCGGCCCTGAGGCAGGGGGATGACTCAGATGACCGTGCATTCTGTCGCACTGCCCTATTCTCGAACTGCAACAAGGGAGGCAGCCCCGCTCCCCTCATGCTGCTTTCTGGTAGGGCCCCTGAGCCTAAATTTAAGTTGTCGGGTTTTACCTCCAAATGATCTCCCTAGTAAGTCCTTTTTTCTCCATCCCTGCATCACCTGTACCCCTTAGCTCGGGCTTCTCATCTCTTGCTTTCTCCAGTCCACAACTGGAGGATGTTTTTGAATGTGTCCATCTAGCAATGCTCCTCCTTGGCTCCTAACATTCCATGGCTCCCCACTGCCCACAGGACAAGGCCCAGCCCATTTAACTTGGCACTTCCGGCCTTCAGCCTGGCGCCTGCTCACACAGCCTCTCCCTGTGTGCTCTGGTCAAAAGGGGACCTCTCTGCAGACACATATTGAGGCTTCTTTTTCCTGCCTGGTTCAGCCCAACTCCCTTAAATGCCAAGTGACCCATGCCATCCCCTGTCTCGAGAATTCCCAGTGGCCCCTTATATGCAGCAGTCCAAGTGTAAGGCTGGAACAGCAGTGAGGTGCCTGGTCCACTATGTCTCGGGCTTGGGGAAGATCCCTGCCCTGGCTGGCCATCAGTTTACCCTCTGAATAATGTTGGGTTGAGGGATGGTTAGAAGACATAGCTGACAGTTGGTTTCGCTTTCTCTCTTTCTCTCTTTCTTTCTTTCTCAGGATGAGAGACAGGGACAGCACAAGCAGCAGGAACAGCAGGCAGAGGGAGAAGCAGGCTCCCTGCTGAGTAAGGAGCTCAATGTGCGAGAGGTGCGACCCAATCCCAGGACCCCGGGATCATGACCTGAGCCAAAGGCAGACACTTAATTGCCTGAGCCACCCAGGCATCCTGACACAGCTGGTTTCTAAAGATCTTTCCAGGTGGACCTCTTGGGACCGAGGGCCCTATCCCTCTTCTTCCTCCTCCTGCCTTCCTCCTCCTGCCTCCTCCTATCTCACTACCACACCACACCCCCCGCCCCTCCCAGGGAGACAGAAGACAGAAGAGGACAGTGAGAAACCAGGAGTGAGACTTCAGTGACACAGGCAGCCAAGAAAGATGGAGTCAGTAGGATTTTTTGGGGGGAAGGGTCCCTTCCTGTCCTTCCAGCCCTTCCCTTCCACATCTGCTCCTTGACCTCCAGTGCCCTGTCCTGGGAAAGGACTGGATGTTTGTCTAAGGGGGCTCAGGGGGAGGGGTCTCAGCAGTCCCAGGAGGCTGAACTGTGGGGCTGGCTGGCTGGCTGGCAGCCAGGATACCCCGCCTCCCTCCCTCCCACTCCTTGCTGCTCTGGGGCAGGGCCTGCTCACCCCCTGGGAACCAATAAACAGGAAACAGACACCAACCTGGCGCTGGCTCCCTCAGCCTGGCTCCCTCCAACACAGTCTGCCTGCCCCCCCCAACAACCCCACAGGCCCAGGACCTGCCCCCCCTCCTTGGCCCCAGAATCTCAGAACATCTCAAATGCATGAACAAAATCAAGCTAAGAGGTATGGACTCCTGGAAAAAACCGAATCCTTCATCCTGAAAGCGCAAGATTCCAGATTCTACACTCTGAACTAGCAATCTCGAAAGCACATGCTTTTAAAGTGGTCACCATTCTGAGAGCTTCTAAACCCGGGGTCCTGGGCTGACAGGGTAGGACACTGAGGCTCTGCGCTAAGATGAAATGACTTGTGAGTTTTCACGCAGTGAGGGAGCCAGAGTCTACTCTAAGATGTTAACCTTCATTGGTCTGACCCCCAAGCCCACCAGGCACATGGATGGACCCTTAGTCTCCCTGGCTTGGAGGAGCCACTGAGCCCTGCTTCGGAGGCTGGTTCCAGTGGGTCTAAGGCTTTGACCAGAGAGGGCTCTGGCTCTGCTTAGTCTCCCTGGTTGGGGCTGGTGGCAACAAAGCCAGAGGGGCAGCTGGAGAGAAGAGCAAGGACGCTGGGTACTTGATTCCACCCAAATACCTAGCCCTCTCCTCTGCCCACCTCCAATCTCCAAAGGCCGGGGCTGCTGGGCCACCAAACCTACCTAGTCAGTACCCCACCTGCCCGTCTGCCCAGAGCTTTGTCCTCTGCTTTAAGCTGGAGAGGGATGCTGGGAAACTGAGCATGTTGGAGTCAGTGTCTATTAGAATCTTAGAATCCTAGTGCCTTGCCTCTCAGTCATGAAGGGAGGAACTAACGCTCCTTGAGCACTCACTATGTGCCAAGACTTCTTAGCAGGATTCCCCTTAATCTGAACAATAATCCCTATGGATCGAGGGGACAATGCTGAGGAGTCTCTACATGCTTGCCCTGGTCCCAAACCAAAGCAGCCTCGGGGAAGAAAGGATCCTGGTCGGCTCCTGCCCTCCACATGCCCCCTCCTGGGAAGTGCTTCGGCCTCTCAGGGCATGAAGTGGCCTGACAGGTCCTCTGGTCCCACGGCACCAGGGTCACCAATCCCCAGTGTGCAGCTCCTCCCCATCTGCCCGAGCTCTACCTAGGGCAGCTCCACGGAGATGGGATTCCCACTCCCTTCCTAGACTCTCACCTTCCCTCTTTGCCCTGGCTCTGAATGGCCCTGCCAACGGCGCCTCCTGGAAGCTGCTTCATCCCAGTTTTTGGTCAGCAAGCTCGGAGCCAGCTGCCCCTAAAAGCCAAGCCCACCCGTAAGACCTACGGACATGTGTCCCTTTCTCATCACGCCAGGGCTCAGCCACCCGGTGGATCCCACCCACCTCAGGGGACAAGGACCCTTGTTGAAAAGCATTGTCAGGCAGGGATGATGTCCAAGCTTTCCCTGTGTGTCCCCACTGCCCCCTAAGGGGCTCAACAACTGACTGCAGAATGAACGAATGACAGATGACAAATGACCATGGGAAGAAACTAGTGCAGGACAGATGCAGTAGGCCTGTGCTCACAGGCTCCGCCTCATGGCCAGCACCTCCCGGGGACTCTGGATCTCAGGGGCTGACAGCCTGGCCCCTCTCTGACCTGTGGTATGCAGAATATTGGCTCCCAAAGATGTCCACGTCCTAATCCCTGGAACCATGAATATGTTACCTTACGTGGCAAAAGGGACTTTGCAGAGTACGGATCTGGAGAGGAGGAAATTATCCTGGATGATCCGTGTGGGTCTAAAGTGATCACCGGGGCCTGACAAGAGGGCGGCAGGACGTACAGGATGAGAGAAAGATTTGAAGGTGCCATGCTGCTGGCTTTGAAGACAGAAGAAGGGGTCACAAAGCAAGAAGTGCCCGCAACACCATAAGCTGCCAAAGGCAAGGAAACAGGTTTTCCCCTAAAGCTTCCAGAAGAAATCCAGCCCTATTAACACCTTAACTCTTAGCACATTGAAACCCTTTTCTTCTGACCTCCAGAACCGTAAGACAGTATTTGTATTGTTTTAAGTCCTAAATGTGTAGTAATTTGCCACAGCAGCAATGGGAAGCCAATACACCACTCATTCGCCATCTTGGACTGGAATCCACAACAGTCCCTCTGACCTCAGGAGCTGACTAGCCTCCCCCTCAGTCTATCCCGTCCTCCTCCGGAGTGTCTTGGAGCCACATGACAGCCTCAGGCCCAGGACGGAGTTTAAAAATCCTGGCTAGGCACCAGCCTGAGCCACACAGCCTGCCACCCGTGTGGGGAAAGGCCTCATATATGTGTGTGGTGGAGCCCAGAGCAGCCGCCAGTGGCAAGGGCAAGGCCTCGGGGGCCAAACCTAGTGAGGCCCAGCCCCACTCAGCCTCAGTCTCCTCGGCTGCTTAATTCCAGCTCTTCAGTCTACAAATTGGGACCTGCTCAGGGAACCTAGTGCCTCTCCCACCAGGCCTGGGGTAGGGGGAGAGTTTCCATCCTGGGGTCCAAGAGCATGGAGGAATTTGTGGCTCTGAGGGGAAGTGACTTACTTAAAGCCACACGCCAGGAAACTGGAGAGGCTAAGGCTGGACCCAGTCTCCTGACCCCTAGTGCAAACCTCCATGTGCTCCACCAAGTCATCCCTGGTAACCCTGGCTACTGGAGGGGGTGGTTGTGGACACCCCGCTGGGAGCTCAGATACCCTGGCTGGGGCCGCAGGCCCCTGCATGTCATCAGCTGGGGCTCACTCACTGCCCAGGGCCTGGCAGCCTGGCAGCTGTCCTCTGCCTGTCCACCCCTGGAATGCCCCAGAGGCTTGGGCTGGAAGTGGGAGGAGAGGCTCAACTCCCAAGGTGGGGGCATTGGCTCCAATAGGCTCCTGCTTCCCAGGGGACCCAGAGCCCCTGTTTTAAGGCCTGCCAGCGAGGCGCCAGGCTGCCTGGGCACATTTCCCAACAAGCATGGCAGGGCTTTAAGCCTTTCTGGGAAACATGGGCTCCCCCTTCCCCCACCCTACTCCACCATTCTAGCCAACTCTGCTCAGTGGGAACTCTGTGGGGCCAATGTATGGCCTGGGTGTCAGGATACCTGGGGCGAAATCCCATACTTGAGCCATAGGGCATTAGGCAAACCTCTGTCTACTCTGGACCTGCTTCTTCATCCATATACTGGGTCCAGGGCAATGCCCACCTGGCTAGGGGACCAGACGGGAGGGACAGAGTTACCTTAGGGTGGCGGGAGCTCCCTGTCCCAGGAGATATGCAAGCTGGAGCTGATGGGCGTCACTGTGGCTCTAGAAGAGACACCAGTAGGACATGGCACTGTTGCTATCCTCACCAGGGCCCTATGGTGGTTCCACCCTCCTGCTCTTGGAGCCCAGCCAGTGTGGTTCTACAGGGGGCAGTCAGTGTAGTCTACAGCTCCATGACACCCTGGGGGCTTGATCAACTCCCCCCTTCCCACCCTAATCAACCCCTCCCACACTGCCCAGCTATGAGAGCCTCAGTAGCTGTGTTCACCTTGAATGCTGGGGTCCAGGCCCTCATAAAATCCTCTGGGCTACAGCAGAAACCCACTACTCCCCTACCTCGCTCTAGATGAAGCCACCAGCAGCTCTTACCCAGATTATCCAGTGGCCTCCTTACCAGCCTCCCTGCTTCCACCCTAGGCTCCAGGCATAGCCTCCTCCAGGAAGTCTCCCCTGCCATCCCTTAGGTCGATTCTTCACCATTCTAGAGTCCCTTCTGGCTGCTTCTAGATTCTGAACTCTCCGAGTGTCTGGTTCCCCAGGCCTGGGGGTGCCTCCATCTGCTGCAAGGCACCATGTGTAGCCTGAGATCACAGATGTGGGGAGGGGGGAAGGGGCAGGAAGCAGAAGGGGCAAGTCCCTACACTGGGAGGGTGCTGGGGACAGGATTAGCAACAGCCCAGATCATCCCAAAACCCAGCTGGTTTCAGAAATGTGGGGGAGAAATGTCAGACTCAACTCTGGCCCATCCCCCAAGTCTTCCATGTTTGTGGGGGCGGGCGACCCATTTCTGGATTGTACTCCCTCCAATAGTCTGGGGCCCCTTAGGAAGGAGTAGGGGAGCAGGGGATAAACAGAGGAAAGGGACAGCCCTCTGCCTGTCCTCCCCATCCCACCCTCCTACTGGGTGACAAGACATTTAATTATAGATATTTGGTACCGCTCAGAACTCCAAATGTCCTAATTGTCTCCCCTCCCAGAACCAGTTTCCATGGAAAAATCACAGTAAAGAGCCAAGGAGGGAGCAGAGAGAACCCCCACCCCCGTGGGTTCCCTGCTAAGGGGATACAGAGAGAAGAAAGGTGATGAAAAGCAGCAACCCAGGCCTTCTTCAGCAAGGCAGGGAGCTGGCTAGGCAAGCTGGGGGTGGAGGGTGTATCTGCCAGGACAGGGGGTTGGTACTCGGGCCTGGCGTGCCTTGCCTTATTGTGTGACCTTAGACCCAGCATCCTCCTTTCTGAGTCTTAAAGTCCTTTCCAACACACCCCCAGAGCCCAGTGAATTAAATAACCACCAGGAAGGTGTTCAGGCCATCAGGGGTATGCAGAGGACACCCCCCCGACTCTCCCCGACCCTGTCCCCATTATTTAGATGGCAGGCCAATCCCACCAAGAAACAGGGATCACCTGGGTTCCTTCACGTCTAAGATACTGACATTCTAGGACTCAGCGGGAATCTACCAGCTTGCAATTCTAAGAATCCGGCACTGGAAGGTTCTCAAAGCTTTAGACATTTGAAGAATGAAATATTCAGAGTATCTGGCATACAGTAAGTACTTAATAAATGTTAGCCACTGTTACTGCTATTGCAGTATGCTAAAATTCTGTGAGTTAATCCATTTGTGATTCTGAGACACAGGTCATTTCCTGTTCTGGGCTACATCTGTCAAGGGGTATCAGCACCTGGGGACAGAAGACTAGGCTATAAGACTCTGTACTCTAGGGCCAGGGTAGGGGAAGCCCTGGAAGGAAGAGTCTATCACCCAGGCCACTGTGGTTCTAAGTAGCAATGACAAAGGTGTGTGGCAGGAGCAGGGCATGGAGGCTCCAACAGCTCTGCTTGGTCCCAGCAGAAACGCAAGCAGGTGTTCAGAGAATAAAATGACCACGAGTTAGTCCTCATTCCCTGGGCTCCTAGGCTCTCACAGCTGTTGCAGAGTTGCCTTTCTCTTCCAGCAACACTCCAACGCTTCCTGTTTCCCTTGACCACTCTGCCGGCTGTCCTCTCTCAGAGCTTCAAAGACCAGGCTGTCTAACATCCCACTGTGCAGATAGGAAAATTGAAGCCCAAGGTGACTCTGCCCGGGTCTCAGAGTGAGTCAGAGGTTGAGCTGGGCCTGGGTGCCCAGGCCACCTGCTCACAATGGGGACATGCCATGCAGAGGGCAAATGCAGATTCTGGGTTGGGAGAGACCTGAGTTTGAGGGACTCCCCAGAGCCTAGGGTTGGGTCAGGGGCCACCTCTGCCCTCCCCCACTCCTGGGCCTCTCTTGTTTGTCCTTGGCTGGGTTCAGCCTGGTTTCTGCTTCATCAGCAAAGTGTGAAAGCCTCTTCTCTTCCCTTCTTATTCTGGAGCTCACACCACACCATCTCCACCCACAGCCCAAGGAGCGTGACTGGAGCCCCAGGCCCGAAACAAGGCAACATTGTCTCTTCCATGGAGGCCATATGGAGGGGTTGAAGAGCTGCTCCCCATCTTCCTGGAGGCAGAAGGAAGGGGGCAGCAGAAGGGATTTGGGCTAGCAGACAGGAGAACTTCCAGGTTTTATGAGGGGTTTGGGGAATTAGGGGATAGTGATTCTCTTTTGAGCCAGTTCAAGTCCACCTGGTAATACTGAGGCTCAGAGTGCCCAGCCTGGTGCTCAGAAACCAGGAGGGGGCAGGGAGGAGAGGCCACAGCTGGTCACTGAGAAGCAGCGGGGGCAGTGGAGCCTGTTTTTCCACCCCTTCTCTCCTGTTCCTAGGGAGGGAGTGGTCACACCACCCACTCATCTGACAAGAGCCTGCCAGGCAGAAACCATTATACCCATTTTACAGAAGAGGAAAGTGAGTTATGGAGCAGGGATGTGATGGATCCTAGGCCATACAGAGATCTGGAGCCATGGCTCAAACCCTGCTCTTCCAAATATAGACTTACTAGTTCTCTCCACTTGGAGGCAAGAGGGAACATCAAGCTAGGCCTAGAAAGATGGGAGGACTAGAGTGGGCTAAGGTTTGGAGGCTGGAGAGCAGCTCTGTTGAGGACAGGGAGAAGCTGGTATTATGGGCCCATATGCCCCACCTCATAGTCCTCCGGGGGTGGAGGGGGCTAAGCGTCTCCCTAAAGTTGGGGGACAGGGGGGAGGACACGAAGGGAGGCAGACCAAAAGCCAATTCTGCAAAAACTCCCACCTCCTCTCTGGGTCTCAATGCTTCTTTTTAGGAGCAACCCTCTCCCATATTTTCCCTGAGTTCCTGGTTCATTCCTGCCTTCTTCCCCAATTTAGCCTTCAAGGCCCCCTGAGGAGATAATGCTATGGGAAAGACAGCTGGGGAAGGGGCCCTGGCAGGAGCTGCCCTTTCTCTTGCCCTCCCCCACCCATGTTCCACTGACAACAGGCACTGGAGTTCAGGGCATTGCAGCTGTCCCACCAGGCTCTCTCGAGGAAGGACAGGTCCGAAATTTCCCCTCTCCCCACACCCTGCCTGCTGGCTTTCTGTGGCCTCCATGAGAGACACCAGAGCCAGGACAAGGGGGTAACAGAGAAAAAGAGAGACACAAAGAGTTCAGAGGGGCCGTGAGAGTGCTGGGAACTGGGAGTGACCAAATCAGTCCAGGCTTTAGGGTTTCCAGGCCCTTCGCACGGGCAGGGAAAACAGTGGGCATGCAGGTCGTGGTTGAAATAACCTGAACCATCCCCACACTAGACCCAGAACCCAAAACCTAGAACCGAGCTTCCAGTACAGGTGCGGGGCCATCGCGGAGCCCAGAACCTATCTGAACCCACAGCCAACACTCCAGGGACATCTGAAGGCAGAAGTGGGGGCCTCAGAAAGATGGAGTCCCCAAGGGCTTGGGGTCTGGCAGAGGAAGGGGGAAACATTTCAGAGTCACTAGGAAGGGGGTGGTGGGCAGGGAGAGACGGAAGTTGGCAGGATGGGGGGCCAGTGGAGAGGCAGCCTTCCTGTGGGAACTGGAGCCCCTCCCCAACTCTCTCCAGGCCCCTGTCCGCTAGGCTCGGGCAGCCTCTTCTCGGTCCCTGCTCTCCCCTGCAAGCTCCTGCTCTAATCAGAAGAGGCGCCGGCAGACCTCAGACACCAAGGACGCCTCAAGTCCAACCTGTGAACTCCCTAATCTGGGCAGCAACAGCTGGACGGAGGCATAGGGACCCTGTCCACAGGCCCCTTCTTTCCCAGATGCAGAGGTCGAGGCACAGAGAAAGGCCGGGGCCACCAGAGTCCTTTATGGAGTCTTTTCTGCTCCTCCATAAAGTAACAGCTGTCCCTCTCTCCAATTCTCCCAGGCTCGGGGACAATCCCACATTTCAATCTGCCACAGGAGAGCCACAATAGGAAGTACAAACCTGTCTCAGCTGTGGGCCCCAAGCCCTAATATCCTACAAAGGGTCTGGCTGATAGCGCAGTATGACTCAAGAAAGACTCACACCTCCTTGTGTATTTATAAAAAAGAACCAGATAGAATCTGTAAAAGCAGTCCCTGAGAAACAGCTAAAGGACTAGATTAGAACCCTTTGTAATTATCACCCAGAACACTGCGAAGCAGGCAAGAACCTTTTTCATCAGCCCTGGCAGAAGCCTTCGGGGCCTGAGTAGACAAGAACCCTGTGTCATTAACACCCTTAAAACTACCTGAGCATTCCCAGGACCAGGGAAGCACCCTCAGACCAGGGCACCGACCCAATGAGCACACTCAAAAGGCTCCTAAGGAAGTCAGCTCCCGTGGCCTTCTTTGCTTCTCCCTCCAGAGCCCCCAACAAAGGACTCACCACCTGTGGCTTGCTGCAGCACTTGCTGGCTGCGGCAGGTTCATCTGGGACCCGGGCTGCCTCAGGGGGCTTGGCCTCAGCAGAAGGCGCTGCAGCAGGGGTCAAGGAGGGCATATCCACAGGTCCTGGGGCAGGAACCTCGCCAGCGTGGAGGGTCAGCATATACTGCTTAGTGACATCCTCGAGTGATGGCGCCTGCAGTGCGGCGTGGGCTCTGGCAGGAAAGCCCACGGGCTCTGGCACAGCCACAGGGGGGCCGGCAGAAGTCGGAGGCTCAGGCACCATGATAGGTGTGAAGGTGGCAGGCACACTCGCGTGGCGAATGTGTTTGGAGGATGGCCGGGCCCGAGACAGGCTGCTAGTCTGGTCCTCGTTGCCTTCCTCTCTCTGTAGTTCCTGATGACTGCTCCGGGCTGGGCGCTTCTTGGAACCCCGTCGGATAAGCCGTGGGGACAGAACATGAGCCAGTTTAGGGTCAAGATGGAAGTCACGGTGGGCAGTGGAGGAGGCAGGTGGGGTCTTGGGTAGGGCCCTCTCAGACTGTGCCCGGCCCCTGGCAGGACTGGGCTCTTCTGGTTCTGCCCACAGCTCTGCAAGAATGGGCTCACTGCTAGATGGAGGCAGCATGGGCTCAACTTCTCGGATGGGCTCCCCTCCGGGGCCCTCAAATCCAGGCCCGGCCAGCTCCCCACGGCGGCTGGGGTCACTCAGAGATTTCTTCTTGGGGCCTTTGCCAGCAACCCTGTCATCCACCACTCGCCCCAAGGCACCAGGCCCCTGAACAATATTCTGAATTACCTCCTCATAACCCTTGCTCTCTTCACTGCCCACAGACCAGTCACTGTGGCCACTGGTCAGGCCCTCGTCCACAGCTGGGGCTGCTGGAAGCCCTGTCTTGGGGCTTAGCGAACCCAAAAGGTTGCTATCCACAGAGAACCCAGAGGGCTCCTCGGAGGTGGCAGCCCGGTGGCGCTGTGGAATTGGGTCACTCAGAGACCGGTAGGCCTCGCCGGCCTCCCCATTGCTCAGGTCAGTCCCACCAGGCCCTGAAGGAGGGACTTTGCGTCTCCGTCGGAGGGCACCTGATGTGGGAGGGGTATCAGGAGACACCAAGGCCCACCCTCCCAAACTATCTTCAGCCCCAGGGCCATAGTGGTTGGTCTGGGCTGAGGATGAGGAAAGGGGTCGCCACACCCCTGTGGTACTCAGGCTGCAGAAGGCTGAAACAAGAGGCTCAGGGTCCGCCCCAATGCCCTCGTCTGTCAGGCTAGACTCAGGACCAGAAAGCTCCTCCTGGGACCGCTGCCCCTGGGTCATGTCTCCTACCCAGTCAGGGCTTCCAGAGGGGACATCACTTCCATCATCCTGCTGGGCACCCATTCGCTGGATCTTCTCAAAAACCTGACGGGCCTCTTGTACATACTGATCCTGGACCACCAGGGGCAGTGGGTCCTCCTCAGCACTTGGGCCTGCCAGCAGGAGCTCGGAGGAGCTGGGCTTCAGGGCACTGGTGCGCGATGGGCGGCGGGCCACAGGCTTCTCAGAGCAGGTAAAAGACTTTGCCCTCCGCAGGGTGGCCGTCAAGTCTTTGAGTGTGGGGCGGATGCCAGGCGATGCTGGGGCTGGGGCCGGTGTGGGTCCAAGCTGTGCCCTGGGGCCACCTGCTGACGGTGAGTCTCTGCCATCTAAAGGGCCACTGCCGAGGTCACTGGGGCGCCCACCGGGCTTTCGGACCCTCAGCTCCGAAAGGTCTGAGCGAAGGAAACTGAGCAGCGTCAGGGTCTCTGAGGCAATATCTGGATTTGACAGGGACTTCCGCTGCCGGCTCTTGTCCAGCTCCAGTCCTCCATCTCTCAATGCCCTGGTGGTGCCCACAGGTCCCTTGGTGCGGCTCCGAGGCTGAGGCCTTAGGAGCCCCTCTCCAGCTCCGAAGCTAGGGGAGCGGTACATGCCCCAGCCCCCAGAACCCCGACTAGCCCACGGGTCCTCATCCTTGAGGGTCTCGGTGCTGGAATAACGGCTGCTACCGCGGGAGCCTGCTGGGCTGGCTAGGTATGCAGGGAAGTTCACTTTGGCCACGCGGAAGGTTCCCCCCACAGTGTCAGACACGGGCCGGAGTCCCTCCTGGGGACCTGGTCCACAGCGAGGCAAGCCAGTACCCCACTCTCGGGCTCCTTCCTCACTACAAGCTCTTGGAGATTTGGGGGGCTCGGGATTCCTGGCTCCCCCAGCTGAATCCATGCTGCCCAGGTTTAACCCATAACTGTCCGGCCTACAGTCCTTGTCCAAGAGGGAGCTTCCAGGCCTGGGTCCCGGCCTCCCACCCCAGCGGTGGCCGCCCTCACCGTCTTGGTCCTCGTCACTGCCCGAGGAGTGGCCTCCGTGGTAGGCCGGACTCTGCGCCCCGGGCGGCGGTGGCGGCGGGACCTCCTCTTCCTCCTCGCTGGAGCTGGCAGCCCGGCCGCGGCTGACAGAATAGGAGGAGGCGATGGAGGAGGAGCAGGAGCAGGAGGCCCGGGCCCCGGCCTGCGGTTGGGAGAAGCTATGCCAAGAATGTAAACCATCCGCCGGACGCTGCGCCCGCTCCTGTTGCTGCTGCTGCCGCCGCCTCCTCCCCTCGGTCCCTGGGCCCGGCAGCGGCCGCGCGGAGCGCAGGCCCGCCAGGGGGAAGCACGTCCGAGGAGGTGGCGTCGGTGGTTGCCGGGGTTCGCGAGCCGGGGGCTCCCACACCGCACCGTCGGGGCTGGGCGTCCCCGAGGCCTCGGAGTCCGCACTGGGCCGCCTGGAGCCAGGGCCGCCGAAGAGCTTGCGCATCTCGGTGACGCTAGGCCAGGCCCCGCGCGCCGCGCCCTCCGCCGCTTCTTCTGCGGCCCCGGGGGAGACGCCCCCGTCTCGGGCCCCCGAGTGGTCGTGGTCCAGACGCGGCGCGTCGAAGCGCCGGGAGAGCTGTCGCACCGACGGCGAGAGGCTGCGGAGCGGGCGCGGCTGCGCGGGGGCGGCCGGGGGCCCCGACGCCAGTTTGGACACGCGCCGGGAGGGCTGGCCCGGGACCGACGCGGCGGGCCGGCACGAGGCGCGGCGCCGCAGCCCGGGGGTGTCCGTGGCCTCCTCCCTCGGCCCCGGCCCGCCGCTCCAGCGTTCCAGCAGCTTGAACGAGACGCTGCGATAGAGCGAGGACCGGGGCGCCCCGTCCGCCATGGTGGCAGCACTCACTCTGGGGGGGCTGGCCTCGGGGAGCCGCGGCCAACCCCCCCCCAAGCCCTCGCCCCAAAGGAGCGCTGCAGCCGGGGTCCGAAGGCCTGGGTTCTGCAGCAGCAGTGTGAGGGGGTTTGCAGGCAGAGGGCGCAGAGACTCAATCAGAGGTTTATCTGCCGCCGCTCAAGTTTCTGAGGCCGCGGGCGGCATCGGCTCCATCCAGCGCTGTCCCTCCCGCCTCAGCGCCGACCCCCGGGACCAGCCCCCTCTTCGGCCGGTGCGATTCGGAGCATCGCGGCCCGACCCGGTCCGGGCAGGATCCCAGTGCTCTGTTCCTCGGCTCCGTGCCCGCCAGCCGGCCTGCCTGCCTCCCCTCGCGCTCCCGCTCCGGCTCCCGCTCCCTCCCTCTTGGCTGCTCGCTCCGCGCTCCCTTTTGTTGCAAATAAACTTTGTGGTTGAGGAAAGGGGGCGGGAGGCGGGGCCTCGCGCCCAAAAGAGGGGGTGGGCTCCGGGCGCGCGCGAGGCTGGGAATCGGGATTTGGGGGTTGGGGAGGGAATCGGGGAGGAGTCGAAGGAGAAACAAGACTGCTTGAGTACATGCAGACCGAAGCGACCCTCCAGAGGACCCCTTCTGGAACCCATCGCCAAGCTGCTCCTCCAAGGACTTGCTCCAATGCACGAAACCTCTGAGAGTGGTCAGCTGCGCCGACATACAGCCGGGGATGCGCACCGACTGCGGTTCAGACGCTTCTGCACGGTAACACCTTCGGCCAAAGGAACTCAGACATGGCAACCTTCGACCCATAAACTGGTATACACCGACTTTCAGGTACACCCAGAAACACTCTTCCAGCAGGAAAGGGGCGGGACTCGCCACCAGGGGGAGCAGGGAGAGCCACAGGCTGACCTGGGAGCCTGCGGCTCCCTGCCCCACCCCTCCACCCCGCCCAGGCCACGCCCCCCACCCGGCCCTCCGCGGTGAATCCTATGGTCGCGGAGACCAGGTCCAGCTGCCTGCGGCCCCAAAGGCCCCGCCCCTCTTACGTCGCCCCAGGTGCTCCACCCTTTGTGGCCACGCCCCCCCGCCCTCACGTTTACAGCTCCCCACCATAGTCACGCCCCCCACCTGCCCCGGCCATCTCCAAGGTCCCTCTCCTCGATGCTCCGCCCTGAGCCCCCCGCCCCCCCTCCTGAGCTCAGTGGTACGCGGCTCTTACGCCCTCTACCGGCCGGATTCTCCCACCATGTGGAGTCCTGGACAAGTAAAGCAGTTCCCATCCCCCCAAAATGGGAGGGTTGGGAAGTCTTCATTTCCTTTCCCTTCTTTCAGCCCTTAACTAATCCCTGCAAGAACCTTTTCCCAAACCTAGTCCCTTCGCCACACACACAACTGGAGCTTCAACTGAAACGCCCTTGATTTGCCACTGCCAAACCGACACGCCTATCTGGGGCCCTCACGCTCCTAATAGGAGTGGGTCGCCTCTCGCTTCAGTCTGATCCGACGTTGAGCTCTCCTTCCACCTCTGCCCTTGTTTGGCAACTCTTCCATTGTCCCGGGTACTGGGGCCTTCCCCACCCCCACCTGCCTCTGGGAGGTCCCATTCATCCTCAGGGTCCCAACTTAAATGCAAGGGACCTCCTTGACATCTGAATGAACCAATGAGAGTTTATGGAGTGCCTTGGATGTATGGATAATATTATTTCATTCATTTTATTTAATCCTAGAACCACCCTGTAGGTGAATAATATTGCCTCTTCTCTGTGGGTCACGAAGGAGATGTAACTTTGACTACTGTCAAAGTCAGAAAATGGCAGCACCTTCAATGACTCAAATTCAGATTTGAGGGGCTTCGAACACTATGCTCCCCTCTAGTCTTCATTGATCCCAGATCCCTGATGAAGAAAGGGTTTCTCCCTCCTTGAGCCCCCAGCAGCCTCTTCTTCCTCACCTTCCCCAGGAACAGAGGATAGCCTGGTCTGACTCACACTCCCCTCAGCTCAAGAGGACTGTGTCTGGGCCTGACTAGGCTGATAGGCCCTGGGAGCAGGAGGCCCCGGTCCAGATGAGAGGGGCAGGGATGGGTATAGGGCAGGACAGTAGACACTGAGGGATTGACTACTTCATGAGAAAAGGAAGACTCAGCTGGGATCTGGCGCCCTGCCTACTGCTTCCCTTGGGTTGTGGCAAATCCTTGTAGGGAGAAAACTTCCTCTTGGAGTGGAGACCAGCCTCCTGTTAAGTCCCTTACCTCAACTTTGTCTCAGCTCTGCCTCAAAAGGACATCTCTCGAGGAATTGATGGCAAGAAGGAGACCCCTGCCTGGCCTAGTGCCTCTCTACCTTGGCCTTGCTGTGTGGCCTTGGGGCATATACTTACACTTCCCTGGGCCTCAGCTGTCTCATCTGGAAAGTGAGGAGTGGGTCTAGATTTCCCCAAGGGTACCTCTCTGACTCTATCTGAAGTCAGGCTTTTGTTTGCTCTGTAGTGTTTTTCTACTTTTTTGGGGAATTTTTGGTATGGTGGGGGGGGACCTCATTCTAGGAGTCACTGCTTTACTCTAATGACAATGGTCCCTAGCATCTCAAATTTGTATTTTCCAAACTCTTTCACATCCTGTCATATTTTGTCTTCATATCACTTCTGGAATAGAGGTTTTTATTCCCATATCACAGATAGGCGAACTGATGGATAGGAGCGGAGACTCAGGCCACCTCAGCATCCTGCAGCTTGGCCTGGAGGTAGGCTGACTGGGGCCTCTGGATCAGGAATTTCCCTTGTTGGGGAGGGAGAGTGTTTAAGGATCTGAGCTGGGCCTCCACCCAATGGGATACTTACCCAGAGAGTGGCTTGGCTGCTCCCAGCACCTCCTGAGTCCTCCCAGCTTTAGCCCCTTCTGATTCAGTATGAGAGAAAATCATCTTCTAGGTATACAGAGACCCTGATTGTGTTTAGCCCTTCAAAGACTCATCTAGGAGGTGTCTGGAAACACCAGGCCCCAAGGTGGAGAGGGGAGCACTGTGCTGGGAATCTAGAGCTGGGCCCAATGCAGGCACCCTAACAGACATGCCTGGGACCCTCAGCAGGTGACTCTCCGGCTCCTCACCTATGAAAGGGGAATGAAAACATTAATCCATCTACCCAGTAAGTCATGGTGACCCAGCAAGATCAGGGCTGTAAATCTCTTGGAGAAATCAAGATAGTAAGGTTGTGGTAGTCCTAGTCATGGCCAATGATGGGCCTTGAGTACATAAGAGGGAAAAAAAATGAGGAGAAGACCCCAAGAAGCAATGAGCTCCAGGAAGAAACTGTCTTAGGGGGAATCAGGCTCCTCACTCCATTCCCAAGTCAATTAGAAATGACCTGAGATTGTCCCCTTTCCTGTATAATTAGACCTCAAATGCACAGAATTGGATTACTTATAACCTTTTATTCATGACTCATTCTCACCACTTATTTAATTGGCTCCCACCACAAAACAGAACAGCTAGGACTTTGACAGTGTCCTACATCTCATTACATAGTTTCTCTAACCCATTCTGCTGCGGTGCCACCCAAGATAACCATTACTTCCTGTGTTCATCGTGCCTTTGCTTTCCTTTTTGTACAGATTTGTTGCATCTGTGTATTCCTTCAAAGTATATATTTTCATTTCAGTTGTCTTTATCAAAAGGACATCTTGCTGTGTATAATTTTTTTGAGATTTCTTCTCTTTTTATTTTTTATTTATTTTTTTAAAGATTTTATTTATTTATTTGACAGAGAGAAAGATCACAAGTAGGAAGAGAGGCAGGTAGAGAGAGAAGGGGAAGCAGGCTCTCTGGAGCCTGATGCGGGGCTCGATCCCAGGACCCTGGGATCATGACCTGAGCCGAAGGCAGAGGCTTAACCCACTGAGCCACCCAGGCGCCCCGAGATTTCTTCTCTAAAGATTTTATTTACTTATTTGAGAGAGAGGCGGGGAGAGCATATTCATAGGCTGGGGGGAGAGGCAGGCGGAGGGAGGAAACAGGCTCCCTGCAGAGCCGGAGGTGGGGCTTCTGACATCACTACCAGAGCCAAAGGCAGCTGGCCAACTGAGCCACCCAGGCGCCCCGCCCCCTACCCCTCTTTATGTTCTTCTGAGCTCTCTTCCCCTAACAGGTTTCTGTTTATTTCATTACTGCCGTTCTCCTCCATCAGACTAGGAACTCCCTGAGGGGCAGGGACCCACTGCTCAGTATGATGCCTGGCACATGGTAGGTGTTCAATGTTCAATAAATGTTGTCTAGTGGCTGAACTGCTTCCTTGTCTGTACCCCCACCCTCACCCCCAGATTCTTTCTGAGGGTAGGGTCTGGGTCTGAGCTGCCTCTGTGTTCCCATTGCCATCTTGGAGGAGCAGAGAGAATGTGTGTGGAACAAATGAATGAGGGAGGGAGGAGAAAGCTGCTTCTGTTGCTAGGACAGATCCAGCGCCCCTGGGCTTTTCCAAAAGGACAGACCCTGGTTCCTGACTCTCTCTCTCTCCTCCATCTTTGGCCCTGACCCTGTCCTCAACCCACAACAGCCAACACTCACAGGTCTCCTGTCATAGAATTGCCTTCCCTGGACAGGGCCTCCCTGGGAAACTTCTTCTCTCTTTTCTTCCCCACCCATCACCTCCACTTCCTCTCCTCACCCACCTCCCCTTCCACCACCACTCTGAAAACCCCAGGCCGTATCTCTGGCTCCCCATCCTCCCCAGCCCCTTAATGGAATTCCCAGCGTTCTCCAGGCCCTTCCTTCTTAGTCTCTCCCTCAGGAAACCCATCCATCCCTTAAGCCTCCAGCCAAACGCAGCACGACCACTCCCCAAGTTTTGCAGCAACTTTTCTAAGCCTTCTTGGGTATCCCCAGACCCTGTTGACCCCTAGCTTGTCACCAGGCTAGACACTGGCCCCCATGCCAGTCCAGGACACTGCCTGGCCTCCCCCTACATCCTCATCTTAGCATAGAACCCGAATAAAGGGATTCATCTGGCTGTGGGTAACAATAGCCCGGAAAGCTAGTGGCTTAGAAAAGATAGACATTTATTTCTCTCTTGTGCAAAAGTCCCAATTTAGGTGGTCCCAAACGAATGGTCAGAAACCCAAGCTGTTTCTCATGGTCCAAGATGGTGCTCCAGTTGTGATGTCCCCTTTGTAAGCAGTGAGAAGGGAGGGGAGGCAAAGGACAGACAGATACTACCACTCTTTTACAGACATTCACCCCCTCCCCATATTAAATTGCCTTAAGGTACTTTGCTTATCTCCAATTGCCCAGGATTAAGGTACCTGGTCATACTTAGCTACAGGTAAGGATGGGAAATGAAGTTTTCATCCTAGGAGGACAGGTGCCCAATTAAAAGAGAGTTGCGGTGGGCACTTAGGTATCTCTGTCACAATTTCCTAGGCGGTCCCGTTACTAGGACTGGCTGAGGCAGGTGGACACTTGGAAGGCAACTGAAGAAAGGAAAGGGAAGGGAGGGAGTATGGAAGAGCTGGAGGGGGGCATCCTAGTATCTGGTTTAGAAAAAGACTGTGTGACCTTGACATGTTGATTCCCACAACTGGGCCTCAGTTTCCCCATCTGTAATTGGAGGTAATGTAAGGATTAAACGAGAAAATGTGTATACAGCACACTGCACAGTGCCTAGAACTTGCAGAGCCCAGCGAATGGCCACTGCTGTCATTGTTGTGACTTCCCGGTGCTTCCCTGGGCTGGCACCAAGCTTTTGACTCTTTAGCCATGACAGCTGTTAAGCCCAATCTCATGCCACAACCCTTCCTAACCATCCTCCAACAGCCTCCATGCCTTGGGCTGTGCCGTTCCCTGCCCCAGGAACAACCTGGCCCTCTCGTCTTCAGTCTAATTACAGCCATCCTTCAAGCCCCAGTGGCCCAACTCTACCCCCCAGGAAGTCTTCCCCAAGCCCTGAGAATCACCCTGGACCCCTGTGAACGCATGTGCTCCCCAGACCCCTCACCATGCTCTATCCCCACACCTTGTCTCTGTCCCCTCCACCCCAGCAAGCAGACCTCTCCAGTGTGAGCCCCCATCACGGAGTGTGCTCTGGGTTAAAGTGAAGAGAGTAGGGGTGTGGGGACAAAAGGAGGGAAAAGGAAGGGGGCAATTCAGGCTCCCCGAATGGCACCTGGAATTTCTTGTACTCTCATGTAATAAATGACTTTTCCTTCTTGCAGGAACAGATGGGGCTCATGGATTATGGCCCTTGTTCTGACAAAAGTGTGCTGAGTTTTTTCCTTAGAAGACCAGCTGCCTTCCAGGTGAAGGCAAGGAGAAATCCTCTGCTCTTAGCCTCTTGTTTAGAAACCTCCTAGGCCAGTTCCTAGAGAGAGATGCTGAAGGAACTTGTGCGTACAATAGGCAAGTTCATTATAATAGTACCCGGCATTGCACGCTTATTCTGTTCCAGATATTATTCTAAGTGCTTTGCACATATTAACCTTCACAACCATTTTACAAGATAGATATCGTTACTGTTTCCATTTTACAGCTAGGGAAGTTAAGGCACAAGGAGGCTAAAGAACTCGCACAGAGTAAGACAGCTGCTGAGCGGTCTGGCCAAGATAAACACCAAGGGGACCTGGCTCTGGAATCCCTACCCTTTATGCGATTCTGGCTCTCAAAGGGAAGCTGGGAAAGGGATTCACCTGCGGCCCACCATTTCCACTCTTGGAAAAGTAACCAGAGCGTCACAGTTCTTGGCAGTCTGCTGCACGGTCACCTGGGAGTCCCCACAGGGCTCAGCCGGCACTGTGGGCAGAGGTCCTCTGCCTTCTGGTCGCCCATTCCCCTACTTCCCCGGGACTGGCAGCTGACTCGGAACAAGATGCAAAGTAGTTAGGATCTATAGTGCTTGGCATGACATTGCATTGTAGAGGGAACAGACCTCTTCTGACATTGCCTCACGTCTTTCCGCTGTAACCCAAAGAGTTCCTTCTGTCCAAATTATCGGGGCACTTTTGATGGATTTCCAAGATGGGCTGGGCCTGGTTTTCCCCCTTCCTCAGCCAGCTGCAAGCACGTCTCCAGCATGACTATGGAGTTTAACTCCGGCAGAGTCCTTCTCTGAAGGGCCCCATTACCCAACAGCCCTGGAGATGAGAGGGCTAAAAGAAAAATACTAAGTTACGCAGTCCTTCCCTTCCCTGCCCTGTCCCTCTGCCCTGCCCTCACCCCTCCACTTTCTGAGAAGGGAGGCTCTTGGTCACGGCTGGTTTGTGTACAGGGTCTGAGTGGTATACCAGCAGCCAAGGGCAGGCTAGATTGTTCTACAGGAGGAAAGCTGAGCTCTGGGAGGAGGGAACAGGGACCTGAGGAGAAGTGAAGCGGGGCATGGGGTGGGCAGGGTGGTGGAGATAGAGAGGAAAAGGAGCAGAGAAAATAAGGAGCTCTATGGGTGGGGCTAAAAGGAGGCGTGGGTGGGAAGGGCAGGTAAAGAGTTCTTATGTGGTGGAACCTCTCAGAGATCTTCAGTGAAGATGCCTTTCCAAAGCTTTCGAAGGCTCAGGTGTGTTTGAGATGCCTCCATGAGATGGCCTCCAGCGGCTCTCAGGCACCCACAGGCCAGAATGATGGAGCTGGAAGGGCAGGAGCAGAACACATGGAACAGGCTATCTTGAGACTGGTTGGCAGGCTCCTGGCCACAGGACCTCTGCACCTCCATGTTGCAGCCTCCTGGTGGCCCTGCACCTCTTCAGGCTGTTGACTTCTTCTAGAATGAAGCACTGTTGAAGGGGTATTTCCTCTTACTTGGGAGGCCTGGTGGAGGGGTTCTCAGGCACCCAGGCTCCCCTGAGGCTGAAAGAGGCACATTTGAAGAGGTAGGTGGAGAAGAGGTAGAGTCTGGGGCTCTTCCTGGCATTCAGTGCTCTGGTTCTGCCCACACCGCCCCCTCCTGGCTTAACGGAAACTCACTGTTCAGGGCCAGATTCAGCACATCTCCACCTCTGGGGTTTTATAGACACACAGTGCCTTCCATCAGGAGCAGCCTGCCTCTCTCTACATTTTGGATTCCTCCCCAGCTCAAGCTCCACCTCTCTGAAGACGTGCTCTGATTCCTTCCTCTGCTGAGTCCCCACAGGCTGAAACATTCGAGGCCACGCTTGCCCTTATCTGGAAGGTGGCCAAGGGACAGCTCTCATTTCCCCAGCTTTCACACACAGGAGGCCATATGCCTGCCCCCCACCCCAGCTCTCTCTACCCCTCTACCCCAGGGCAGAGTCTAGCCTAGACCTGTGGGAACATGCTCCCACGTCTATTGGCTGACCTCCTACTCAGTCTTCAACATCTGGTTCAGATGCCCCCCCCCCCCCCCCCCCCCCCCCCCCCCCCCTTTTCCGCCCCCCCCCCCCCCCCCCCCGCCATCCCATCCCAAGAGATCTTTCCTGTCTCCTTGGACTGGATCATGGGCATTCTCTATTTATCTGTCCCAGCCTTGACATCATTGTGTTAAGTGTCTGTAAGCCCAGTAGTTGGGAGCCTATATGGGGCAGGGCTAGGACTTGTTCTCCCAGTGCCCCCGAATCAAGCCAGGCCCAAGGACAAGGTGTAGGTAAAGGTGCGCTGAATGAAGGGACCATCACACACCTCCAGAGAGCTCATACTCAACCCATCAAAGTCCAGCTAGAACACTCCTTTCCAGAGCTTCTTACCTCCTCCTCCAATCTTCCCTCAGTCCCTATACTGCTGACTCCAAAGCATCCAGCACACTCCTCAATTACAGTACGTGTTATGCCGTATTTTTGCGAACAGCTTCTGGCAGCTTCCCTGACTCCCCGGGGGGCTGACTGGCACCTTCTGGAAGGCCAGGTTCAAGCCTGTCTCTCTGTGCCCACAGGTCCAGAGCATGGGCTCAAGGAATAGTCATTGGTGAGATTCTGGAGTCTGTGGGGGACCTCACTCCATGCCCAGCTGAGCTAAGCTCTAATTCTCTGCCTGGTTTGGGGTTGGAGGGGCTTCTGGTGCCCAGGCCCCAGGTGTCCTGTCCCAGCGGACTCAGTGACCCTGTCGCTGCCACGTGGCTGTGAGTTTCTGGAGCAGCTCCTGTGGCCGCCGGCGGAACTTCTTCTGAGTGAAGTAGAAGAGGATGGGGTCCAGCACGCTGTTGGCGCTGGCAAAGGGCCGCGTGCCCTTGTAGGCGGCGGCAAAGGTCTCCAGCACCGGGCAGGGGACACCGGCTGTGGAGCGCACTGCCAGGTAGGCGGTCTTGGTGATGTGGAAGGGCAGGAAGCTAATGGCAAAGGCAGCTGCCACCACCAGGGCCATGCGGGCCGCCTTGCCGCGCCGTTCCCGGGCCACTGGCCCCACTGGTCCGTCCTGGCGGCACAGACGGCGGGCCAGGCAGCAGTAGCAGGCCAGCAGGGCGATGAAGGGCAGCAGGAAGCCGATGACGGTGAGGGCCATGCCATAGGGCATATAGCGGGCGGCCAGGGCCGGTGGGCTCAAGTCGTAGCAGACGGTGCGGTTACGCTGGATGCCGGTGGCGGCGAAGAGGGCTGTGGGCAGGCACTGGGTTGTCACGGCCAGCCACACGGCCCCGCACACCAGCCAGGCCATGCGGCGGCCCCCACGCTTGTGCCAGGGGGCCAGCGGGTAGCAGATGCCCAGGTAGCGCTGGAAACTGATGCAGGTGAGGAAGAGTATGCTGCCATGGAGGTTGGCATAAAAGAGGAAGCGGACCAGGCGACAGGCGAGGTCGCCAAAGGGCCAGTGGTCCCCCTGGGCGTAGTTGTAGATGAGCAGGGGCAGGGAGCAGGCATAGAGCAGGTCAGCCAGGGCCAAGTTCAGGGTGTACACGGCTGTGCGGGTCAGGGCCCGGCGGGAGGTGCAGATCTGGGCAATGACACAGGCGTTCAGGGGCAGGCCAGCTGCCAGCACCACTGAGTACACGGGTGGCAGGAGCAGTCTCTTGAAGTTCTCTTGGTAGACACAGGTGGTGGGCGAGGAGCCCAGGGCCTGGCCTGTACCATTGTCCCACTCCATGGCTGCCCGACTGCGCTTCCTACATCCAGAGAGGCTGGGGAAGCAACACACAACCTGTCAGTAACCATCCTCAGTGACCATCTAGTAGGCCCCTGTCCCTCTCTGGGCCCTTATCTCCACTTGAACCATCTCTGATACTCACCACCCCATGGAGGCCCTACATAGTCCTCACTTTAAGGAAACCTAGAATACAATAAAGCTCAAGCTTGGGAAAAATCTGGTTCACTTTCTACAATATTCATTTCCCACCAACCTTCCTGGTGAACTTCTATTCATCCTTCAAAACCCTAGTCAAATGTCTCCTCTGGAAGTGGAGACTGACAGACTTTAGTTTGTTTTTGTTTTTTTGTTTGTTTTAAATCTTTTTTTAAAAAGTTTTATTTATTTAAGTAATCTCTACACCCAACATGGGGCTCAAACTCATGACCCCAAGATCAAGAGATGCATGCTCTGGTGGCGAAGCCAGCCAGGTACCCCAGACAGACTTTAGTTTCTGTCCCACCTGTGCTACCTACTAGCTATGTGACCTTGGGCTAGTGATATACCTTATCTGAGTCTGAATTTTCCTATCTGAAAAATGGCAGAAAGATACACCCATCTTTCAGAATGATATGAGATTAGAGGTACTAAATCAAACTATGCAGGGCTTCCCTGGGCTTTTTGGAGTTTGGAGATTATGGTCATGGTGAGCCTTCCTGTCTGTCTCTCCAGCACTGACTGGAACCTCCTGAAGAGAGGTGCCAGGTCTGATGCTCCTCTGTGTCTGAGAGCGTGGTCTGGGTCCAGGGCAGAGAAGGCCCTGGTAATTCTGAATTAATCAACAGGAACAGAACGTCCATACGCTGTGGGCTGACAAAGGACAGCGCCCACCTCCTCAGCCTGGACTCCACCTTCCAAAGCCATGGTCCTTCTTTTGGCTGCAGTCTTCTTATCTGTAAAATGGAGGAAGAAAGTGATTCAGGAGTCCCCTAAGCTCCTTCCACTTGACTTCAGGCTACAAATGCCGGTCTGGCCGAGCCACTGGGTCACAGCACCCTCTGGTGGCTACAGTGAGAACAGCGTTCCTGAAGGCAAATGGCTGGACACCAGCCGAATCTGCTTCCTTGTTTTTTTGTTTTTCAGGGTTTTGTTTTGTTTAGTTGAGTTGAGTTGAGTTGAGTTTTGTTTTGTTTTGTTTTTCTAAGACTTTAATTTTTAAGTAATCTCTATACCCCAGGTGGGGCTCAAACTCACAACCCGAAGACCAAGAGTTGTGTGACAGAGGCAGCCAAGTGCCCCTCCTGCTTGCTTTTTATAGAGAGGAAAATACAGCACAGCCAGAGGCTGTGGTGGCTCAGTCTTACTCCGTGAGTTAGAAGCAGAGCCAGAACCATAGACTGCCCTCCTGACTGAGAGGCTGCAACTTAGTGTAGCCCAGGGTCATGGAATGTAGAGGCTATAAACCAAATGTCAGAGCTAGGCAAACCTCATTCAAATCCTGGCTCCCTTACTTCTATGCTGTTCAACCCAAGACATGTCAAACTTGACTTTTCTAAATCTCTGTTCTTATCGGTAAAACAAATCATAGGCCTGGTATATAATAGGTGCTTAATAAACGCTATGCTGTGCTGCTGTATCCTACACCTCATCCCTACATTCTTCCCTCAGGCTAGGTTTTGGGGGAGTCAGAAGCACAGGTGCCTTAAGGGGGTTCCATGGTGAGGTATGTCTGACTTCTTGATACCTACCTCCCAACCAGCATGTCCACATTTCCTGGTGTCCAGCGAGAATTCACAACTTAAATCCAATGGACCTGTAAGAAAAAACCCTTTGAGATAGTGGGTCAGATCACCCCCCTCCCTATTAATAGATGGGAAAAACTCAAGCAAAGGAAAAAATATGAAATCCTGCAAATGCACACAGAACAGGATAGAGGGTTGAGGCCAAATACGTGGGCTCTGGTCCAGATGCCCAGGTTCAAATCCCAGCTCTGCTACATGTGAACTGTGGGGCCTTAAGGCTCATTATTGGACTTCCATGCCTTGGTTTCCCCATCTGTAAAATGGGCTCATATAGTACCTGCTTCCTAGGCTTGTTATAAAGATCAGTGCCTGGCACAGGGCAGGTGTTGGCTATTCTTAATGTGAATACACCCTGCTAAGTCAAGTTATGATATTTTTCAAAGTTATGTTAGAGCAAAACCTAACTACCCAAACTGATTTCTTTCAACTTTCAATTTGATTTTGATGAAATATTTTTCCCACATTCTGGGAAACTGCAAAATGAGGTTCAACGAGTTTCTAGTTTATAGTCCCACAGGCCATATTACCTTAAATTACGAAAAACCCTTTGTGGGGTTTCAGCCCAGGTGCTAGGAATGCTGGGTGCCCAGCTAGCCTGTTAGGAGGTGGGGGGGGTGCAGAGGCAGAAGCATGGCCAGTCCCCCATTGTAACCAAGAAGCCAAGATTAGTACAGGCAGAGAAAGTTCATTTCCTCATCACCTCATTCATTTGTCTGGGCCTTTCTTTCATTTATGCATTCATTCTTCTGTTTTCACCTGTCAGGCATTTAAATGAACACTTATTACCTGCTGGGCACATGCAGGTACAGTATACAGATGCAGATGTAGATAGAGATATAAAAATTATACATACACATCTGCTAGTCTGAAGAGGGGGACCCATGTGAGCCATAGGACGGAAGAGACTTTTCAGAGGAGGAGAAAGGGTGGAACATGACCCGGGAGGTTGAGGAGGAGATCCCTGGGTGGGGAGGGGTGTCCTCAGGTCTGGGGGTGCGGAGAAGAGGCAGGCCTTGAGAGGAGAGCTGCCTACTAGGGCTGACCGTCATGGTAAGAAGGAAGAAGCTGGTAGAAGGAGCAGCTCTGTGCCTCTGAACATTTTTGGGAGGCTTGTTGTCCTCGGATGCCACCCCAGGAAAGAGACCTCTGCTTCAGGTGATGGGAGGCTCCAGATATTTTTTTTTTAAGATTTTATTTATTTATTTGACAGACAGGGATCACAAGTAGGCAGAGAGGCAGGCAGAGAGAGAGAGAGGAGGAAGCAAGCTCCCCGCCGAGCAGAGAGCCCCATGTGGGTCTTGATTCCAGGACCCTGGGATCACGACCTGAGCCAAAAGCAGAGGCTTTAACCACTGAGCCACCCAGGCACCCAGGCTCCAGATATTTTCCGCTCTCCACCCCCTGGTAAGACTAGTCCTCTTGGAAGGAGTCAGAGGCTGCACTAGGCGGGGTAGGGGATGGTTCTGAGGGAGGTCTCCCTTGGCCCCTGCCTCCCAGCAGCAGCTAACACGGGCTGCTCGATCTCTCACGGCTGTCACTCATTCTTGAGCCCTGAGCCCTGGGCCATCTCAGGCCCCAATGTCCTCCTGGGCTCCGGCCACTCTGACTACGGTCAGGGGCTTTCTAGCAAGTTGCTCTGATAGATGACATCCTTCCCTGCATCCCTCTGCCCTTTGAGGGAAAGCTCAAACTCCTGACATCGCAGCTTGCTGCCTAGCCCTCCAGCCTCATCCAAGGCCCCCCTGGCTGCACCCCTCTGTCCCCTCCTGTCCTGTTGCACTGTCCCTGAGACACCACCTCTGCCACAAGACCGTTCAAAGCCAGAGATCCAGACTTCCCCTCTGGCCTCCCCATCTTGGCACACGAAGTGCCATTTATCCCATGCCTATCAAAACACTAAGTGTCCATCCAGCTCCAGATCTGATCTTGCTTCCTCCTTTCTGGGCCTCCGGCTGAGTGGAGTTGCTTCTTCTGCCCCCACCCCCCAACACTGTGGGCCTCCTTTAGGTCAGTGCGGGGCCCAGCCTGCCTGCCCACCCAAAGTCACAGTTCCTTGGGTCCAGCTCCCATGCCCGCCTCATACTGGCCCCCGCTGCCAGGATGCACCAACACTCACATGCAGCCTCCTGTCCCCGAAGCACCTTGGTGGCCTTGAATGCGTTGGCACAAGGGAAAGCCAGATGTGAGGCTCTCCACTCTCCTGTCCTGAGCCCAGGCTGAAACACCTCCGATGGGGCGGGCGGCTTCCTCTGTTTCCTGGCAGGGCTGTCTCTGACTGAAATAGCCCCTGCGGGGGCCACCCCCTCCCTGCCACCCCCCAACACTGAGGCCTGGCGGAAACTGGGCCTAGAGGAGCAAGGAGGCGGAGAAAATGTCTCCTTCCTGGAACCCTCCCCACCCCAGCAGAGGAAAGAAGGTGATGTGAGGGTAGAAAGAGAGGTGGGAAGAGAACCAGAGGCTGCTGGTCAAAGGCTACCCCTACAGACCCAGCAGCTTCCTTTCTCCTCAGCCCTCTGTCAGTCTTCTCATCTGTCAAATGGGCACGTTGGTGATAAAAGAGCTTTTGGCTCCCCCTTTAGCTGTAACACCCAGAGTCACCTTCCAGGCACTCACTCCCTAGCCATCCCTCCTTTCTCCATTCATTCAATAGCTCATTCACGAACATGTCCATCCCTCCACCTGGCAATCCACTTAGACATTCACTTATTTGCTCACCTTCTCCCTCCCCCCTTCCCTCTCTTCCTTTTCTCCAAAACCATTTATTGAACTTCTATTGTATACCCTTCAATCCTCCTATATACCTCCACTTAGCACTCACTCTCTCCTTCCACATGGCAGGTCTGGGGCCCCTGGGAGGGATAGGTGTGTGTTGTGGGGATAGATACCTCCAGAAAACTCACCTGAGTGAGAGTCTTCCTGCCAGTGCCAAGCTCTCTTCCAACCCCTCCTCGCTCCCAAACCAAGACTCACAGCTGTTAGGACGGCCAGGGGAAGTGAGGTGGCTTCTCATTATCCCCAGGAGGCTAGCTCCGGTAGTAGAGCAGCATTTGAGAGGGGTGACCTGGAGGAAGGAGGCTTTGATTGGGAGCAGCTGAGGCAGCTAGGGGAGGGGGGACAGCATAGCGCAGGGAAGGAACACGTCCCTGGGCATCTGAGGCCCAGGTTCTTGTTCTACTTTGGTCCCTATTTACAAGCCCCTTCCCCTTTCTGAGCCTTAGTGGAATGTGGTCATACCGGCCACCAGCATGTTGTGAGGATGAGAGGCCAGAGTGAGGGAGGACCCTTTCTACCCTGGAAGGTGTAAGCACTGACCTCCCACCCAAACCCACTTTACCAGCAAGGGGATTAGGGAACCAAGTCAGGGACAAAAGTCTGGGTCAAACTGAGAAAATTCAGATTTGGACTGCCAGCAAACACTTGGTCAGCTGTGCAAGAATTGAGCACCTACTGTTTATTCAGGTCTGTGCTAGGAGATTGCTTGTGCCAGATCCAAGTGTGGGTCTCCTGTTCTGATTTTAGTGGTGCTGGAGCCCCTGAGGGCAAGGAGACCTGGCCTTCAGCCCAGCAACCAGTTCTTTGCTGGGTTCCCAGGACAATCTCCAGTGGTCACCCCTATCATAGTGTCTGTCCCAAGAATGGGAGCAGTTCTGTGGGCTTCCTGGGGGTGTCAGCCTCAGGGCGGGGCTTGAGTCTGAGTTCTTGCTATCTGGGTGGGGCCCAGAGAGGAGAGCTCAGATCATGGGGGTTATGGGTACCCCTAGGACAGAGTGACCCAGAATGGATCCTGGAGAAGGCACATCTGTGGCTGGGCCTTAAAGGGCCAGGAAAGTTTGGACGAATGAAGAGTGAAGAGGGCATGATGTTCTCAGGTGGGGAAGGAGCCGACCTCATGTGAGAAATGAACAACAGCATAGCATGGGATGCGTCATCTGAAGAGGGGCCCGGCGGGAGGCCTGAGGGGTCTGGCCATGCTCCCAGGCCTTCGAGGGCTTCCGAGTCCAGTTTCAGCCCTTCCCTACCAGGCTTTCCGGCCCCCAGGCGAATGTGCATGCTGTTTCCTCTGCCTGGGATGCTTTCCCCCCACCTTCTCCAAATAATCCCTGCTTATCCTTCTGTAGTTCTCATATCTCATTTTCAATGAGAATGACTAGTGGTACCTGCCATCTAAGCTGTGGTAAGACATAAAAGGAACCGCACAGGGGAAGTGTCCCAGCACATGGCACAGACTCCACACACTCTTGTTAACGGAATGAATGCATTCCGGGCCCCACTTAAAGGCCCCCACTTTGGACTCCCTCCATGCACAGCAGTCCACACTCACTTCTGGGTCCTATGGACCCTGTGTCCTTTCTTTCTTATTTATTTATGTATTTATGTATTTATTTGACAGAGATCACAAGTAGGTAGAGAAGCAGGCAGAGAGAGGAGGAAGTAGGTGCCCCATTGAGCAGAGAGCCCAATGTGGGGCTCGATCCCAGGACCCTGGGATCATGATCTGAGCTGAAGGCAGAGGCTTTAACCCACTGAGCCACCCAGGCGCCCCCCCCCCCCCCAACCGTGTCCTTTCTTAACAGCCTACCCTCTGTGGGATGGTTTATCTGCAGTGCGGGCGGGTGGTGGGGAACAGTGTTCTCTCCGTTCTATAGATGAAGGAAGTAAGACTCAGGAAATTTCAGTGAGTTCCCCAATGTGTCCCAGCTAGGGGACATTTCAATACAGACCCCTTATCCAAGGTTTCCCTGAAGTCCATGCTTAGAAGTTCGGGCTGGGAAATTCCCAGGATTGTCTTTCCTGCACCGAGGGCCTCCGGCCATGAGATGGTGCCAGCAGACTGCCTGGGATGGCCAGGCTCAAGCCTTTTGCCAGCTGCCCCCGGGACAGGGCTGAGCAGCAGGTCTACACAAGGCCAAGGTCTCCCCTCTGGGGCTGGCCCTGAGTTACCT
The DNA here is from genome assembly GCF_010015895.1 of Lontra canadensis. Classification (NCBI taxonomy): domain Eukaryota; kingdom Metazoa; phylum Chordata; class Mammalia; order Carnivora; family Mustelidae; genus Lontra; species Lontra canadensis. The sequence continues at coordinate 25,221,200 of NW_022631001.1, forward strand.
CAGGCCTGGGCTCCCAGCCTCAGTTCCTCCTGACCCACTCCCCAGCCTTTCTGCTATTTATTATTCCCACATCGGTTCAAGCCCTGTTCTCAGAGCCTCACCTGCTCCATGTGGCTCACAGGAGCCACTGGGAACACGGGGGGACAGGGCCAGTGTTGAGCCCTGTTTGTCTGAGGTAGAGGCTCTCAGAGTGTTGCCCCAACACCAGGCATCTGCCACCCATCTCTGTTCCAGGTATGCCCTTGGCAGAAACACTGAAGTCCCTCACTGCTGAGAAGGGACAACCCGGCCAGTTTCCTTTTCTCAATTCAGGTAACACGTGGGATTGGTTTGTGCCCACAGCAGAAGCAATTCAGGACAGATGTCAGGGAGAACTGGCAAGGGTTGAAGCTCCTGGGGCTGCTTGGCTCCTATGGTCTCAGGATCCCCTTTGGATGACTCTGTAGCTCCCTCCCCGTCCCTGCTCCAAAGCCCTCCTATCTGGAAGGGATGAGGAGGCCAGAGACAGGAGCTGGAAGCCTGAGTCACTGTCTGCCAGCCAGCCAGGAACCAGCCCAGACCCGGTTGGATGTGGGAAGAAGCCTCCTAAACTTGGCCTGCCTGCCTGCTGGGAAATATGGCCTGGAAACCCCCCTGCTTGGCCTCTAGCTTGTGAATTTAGCAGCAAGGGCACAGGATGACAGGGGTCAAGACTCAGCTTCCTTTCCCTTACAAGGCAGACCGACTGCTATCCATCACCGACTTACTGAATGACCCAGGGAGAGTTACCTACTCTCTCTGAGCCGGAGACTTCACGTGGCAAACAGGTCATGGTGCCTGCCTTCCAGGGTCATTACGCCCGCTGCTATAGTCACCAATCCCGCCTCGACCCAGAAGCATCCAGCCTGGGGCAGGAGCCCGCCTCAAGCCAGCCTGAGTCCAGGTTCTGGATGCCAGTGCCTCCGGGTGCCGAGAGGACTGTGGGCAGGGGCCGTGCCCACCACTCCTGGGGGAATTTGGGTCCCCCAGCCACCCTGGGGTACCAGGCTGGCTGTGAAAGTAGGCAAATCTGATAGGAGACGGGCACAGGATGGGCAGAAAACTTGATTTCTCTTCTCTTTTTTGACTTCCCCTTCTTACCTTCTACTCAACAGGAATTAAAGCTGGAACCGAAACAGCCATTTTGAGCGCAAGGAAGGGGAAGCTGTAGCTTTGGGGAATTTGGGAGTTGAGGCTGCTTCCTTTAATTTCGTTCTGGCCCCTACAGGCTGAGCACAGAGGGAGCTAGCATCTCATGCTCCACTCCAGGCCCATCAGCCGGGCTCATGGAGTCCCCACCACAATCTGGACAGATGCTTTTATCCAGCACTGACCTCACACCATCACTGTCCAAAACGCCGCATCTCACCTTCTCTTCAGTCCATCTCAGCTTTACAGATGACGAAGCTGGGGCGTGGCCCAGTTAGCAAGAGGTTCTCTCTTAGGAAGGGGACTGAAGAGGTCAGTGACCATGGTGGCCCAGGTGGGCACAGGGCTGAGAAGGCATGGGGCAGCCTCAGGGCTGGGGAACTGTGGGAGAGAAGACAGGGGCCTGGAGTGTCCCAGGGATGGTGGGGTACATGGTGCCAGCTTTCCAAATCCATGCCCATGGGCTCTGTAAGATTCCAGAACCTCCCAATCCCCGCTTTTCCCTGGAGCTAGTGTGAGAGGGTCTCTGTTCCTTGCCTGGACGCTGCTCAGGGTTTTTGGGTTTTGGTTTTGGTTTTTAATGCCCCTGTAGAGGTATGCTACTTGGATTCCCCTTCAAGTAAGAACCTGCTGTTTACCAGCAAGGACTGTGGTTGGCTGACAGCCTCAGGACCCACCCATCCTTCCAGATAACCAGGCTCCAGTCCTCTGGGGAAGACATGGCCCATCTCCAGCTATCTGGCCTGTCCTGCAGGCAGTCATTGTTCTCCTTCACAGTTCCTTCCACCCAAGTCCCAGACCCCTCTCATGATAATGGCCTGCCTCCTATTTTTCATTTGGGGATCCCCTCCTTCCTGTCAAGTCTTGATGATCTGGGGGTGGCAGACCTGTGACCTAGGCCTGCCTGTGAGAGAAGAGTATGTCCTCAGGCCCTGAACAGGCTCAGAGGTGGATGGGTGAGCTTCGCTATGTGCCTCAGAGTCAATTTTGGACATTTTACTGGAACACTGGGGAGGAGGCAGGGTTTCCAATGGGTTTGCAAAGCTGGTAGGAAGTGAGCCTGGAGCTTCTAGACCCAGGTGAATTATATGCCAGCTACTGTCCTATGCAGACAAAGTCTGCTTTGACTTTGGGGTCCCTGGAGCTCCAGCTCCCAAGTGGTGCTGGGAAATGTTGACTGAGCGAGCCTAGTCTGTAAAGATGAACCACAGGGCTCTGTTCTTGGTGCTGCCGGGCTCTATTAAAAAAAAAACACAAACCAACTTTGTCTTGGTTGACGACAGGGAAGGCTTATCAAGGGAATGAAGGTTACGGCTGCCAGAGAAGCCCCTCTGTGCCTACCTGGGTCCCCCAGACTCCAGCTCTCAGGAAAGGCAAACCGCCACCACTGCCTGAGTGTTCACTGTGGGTTATGATCCTACCCATTTCCGACACAGACCCTGAGGTCCCAAAGGTAGGCAACTTTGTCCAAAGCTCTCATAGGCAAGAAGTCTCAGATAACCTCTTACCTCCCATGAAAGGCAGCTCCTTTGCCTTGGTCCTGCTCTGACCACCCATATCATCTAGTCCATCTGGCAGCAAGAGGAGACCCAACTGGGCCCCAGAGCCTAGGGGTCGATGACAGGGCTCTGTGTTCTGGACTCTAGGGGCCAGAGAGGCCTTAAGAGAATGACCCTGAGCTCTCCCTAGGCTCTCAGAGAAGGAGGCTCCCTGAAGCCTCTTTGACAGGACTTGTCTGTTCTTTAGTTGCATGCTGCCCATCACAGGGGACTCACTCCATCTCTCCCAGGCTGCTGCATTCCACCATGAGAAAGCTCTCTGGGAGATGTGCTTCACACAACACCCTGAGATCTGCTCCTAACCACTGCTTCCCTTCCTGTCTGGCCTGCTTCGGCTCTCCCCAAGTCTCCAGGTCCTAGGATCCCCTGCAGAGAATGTCCCATGACTATTCATCAGCTGGTCTTCATTCCAACAGGCCAAATCCAGTGTTCTTCCTTGTCCAGGCCCAGGAAACCTCATGGTGGAGCTCATAAACCAGACATGAGGCCAGGGAGCCAGGCCCGTTTCCAAATCTGAAGACAAAACCCTTTGCTTGAGGCTTGTAAGGGGCACATGGTCTCCTCTTACCATTTTGGGAGGATAAAACTGAGCAACCCCCCCACCCAAGCTTAGTATCTTGCCAAGGCCACCAATCAGCTGGTGGTTTTCCAATCGGCTGGATTGCTTTCCACCAAACCCCTAATCCTTGCCCACAAACGTCAGGCACGTAGGATGGACTGGGGTTCCATTTGTGGCCAACCTAGCGTGGGAGAAGCCATGCTTTGTAGGCATCTGAGGGCTGACCTGGAAGGAGGAAATCAAAGGCAGGGCAACCACCCGGCTTTGAATGTGGGAGGTCAGCCGTGACACAGGCGGTTCCTGCCACAGAGTGCTCGGCTGCGTGCGGCGTGTGCCTGAGGACCATCAGGCAGACGTCACCTCCTCCAGGAGGCCCTCCCCTGCCATACCAGCTAATATGGCCACTTCCCACTTTAGACCCACACACTTCCTATCCCCCTTCTCCGCTATATTTTTCTCCATAGCATTTGTCATCTTTTAACATATGATTCTATTTATTGGTTTGATTACTGTCTGTTTTCTCCCGCCAGGACCTTAACTCCACCAGGCCGGGGTCGTTTGTTTTACTCACTCCTGCATCTCCAGTGCTTAGGGTGGCACCTCACATGAGCAGGTAGTCAGTAAATATTTGTGGGATGGATGGATGGATGGATGGATGGGGAATTTCTAGGGGTGACTCAAGAATGTCTACAAGAGAGGACCGAGGGGCAGAAATGTGATGGGGGCAGAGGGGACTAGGCATGATGTTATGCTTGTATCGAAAACTACAGTGTATTTACAGTATGTTTACTGGAGATCAGGTGCTGATAGAGACTTCAAGGCCACCCGTGGGGCCGCCTCTCACTGGCCCTGAGGCCGCACCGACTGGGTCACCACCCCACTTGGCTGAGTCCCCAAATGTCTGCCCGTCCTCGAACGGGCCCTTTCCCGTCTCTTCTAAGAGCCTTTGCCCAGTTTTTCTTGTCAGCCCTACCCTCAACCCCAACAGCCCTCAACTCCTCCTTCAGAGCTCAGAGTGCCCCTTCAGAAGGGCCTCCTTCGACTTCCTGGCCACCTAAATAAACTTGAATCCGTTCCTGGTCTCTCATTCCTCCTGGGCCCCAGGCGGCCTCCTGCAGTGCCGCTCCGCCCTTGGCCCAGCCCTTCCCCTCAGCCCACAGTCCCTCATCCTCTCCCGCCTCCAGCTGTGCTTCTTCCCTCACAGTTCAGCTGGTCCACCAGTCCTCTGTCTCCCATCCTCCCTCCCTGCCCTCATTTCTCACCCCCTTACAATCTGCCCAGGGCGCTGTATGCAGGGAGCCTTGGGGCCAGCTCAGGGAAGGGGGTGGGCACCCTGTCCTGGGTGAGGCTGGTGAGATGGGACCGTGGGAACAAGTGACCTTGGAGCCCATCCTGAGGAAATCTCAGAGGTGATCCTGACATAACCGGCCTTGGGGAAAAAACAGGCCACTGTGAGGTCGCTCAGGTTTGGTGCCATGAGGATGAGGCAGGGCTGGGGGAGGGGAGCTGTCTTTGTGGCTTCCAGGAATGGGCCTGGGCTCTTCTGGGAATTTGGACGGGGGCCCGGGCTGGGCAGCGGCATCTTCAGAACGTCTGTATAGGTGACAGCTGGGGATTCTGGAGGGAGCAGAAGAGGGGCCTGACACCCTGCCATCGCTCATGACATGGGCTTGAGAGAACATCACAAACAGTAGGGGCTGTTGATCACGCAACAGGTGAGTGTGGGGGGCATGCTACCCCCAGTGTCACCTGGGTAATAGGAAATAGGAGGATTCATCCCAGAACAGGTCTCTGCTCAGAGCTCCCTGGAAAACCCAGAGTTCTTCAAACCCCGTTAATAGGGTTTCTTCCACGTGGTCCCCTACACTCCTCCTAACCTACCCCCCACCACCCAAGGTCACATAGATCCAACCGCCCATCCCTGGCACCCGCAACCCCTCGGCCACACATCGCTGTTCCCTCTGCAGAGCTTGGCACCTCTTGGGCATGGATCCTGTCCTGGCTCCACAGCTCGTGAGTGGTGCTTTTACCTCTCTGAGCCCCAGGTCCATAAGTATAAAACAGAGATAATCATACCCACCTCCTGACACTGTTGGGGCCCGAATTATGTAACAGATCTGAAACACCCAGCCAGTATCTGGAACAAGTAGATATTCCCTCCATGAAGCTTCTATTACCACTCATAATTTCATCACAGCCCAGCTGAGAGATGGACTCACTGCCTTTTCTTATTTACCCATTCATTCATTCATTCATTCACACTTTTGACATGTATTGGCAGGAGGCCTTGCAGTGCATAGGGACTTCACTGGGCTCTGGTCCCTGTCCTGGAGGAGCCCTAGCTGATGGAAAAGACAGATGAAGGGGTTTGCATCTGTCACAGGAAGACAGAGGAGGGCCCCATCCCTGCCAGGGGTATCAAGGAAGGATCCTTAGAAGAGGCGATTCTTTGGCGGCAGGTGGACGGGAAAGGGGAGGGTGTTCCTGGCAGAGAGGCCTGCTGGAGGTATGAGGGCACAGGGTAACTGCAGGTGTCTGTGTTTGCAGGAGTTGAGGCTGAGAGATCATCAGAGCCAGGTCCCAACAGGCCTTGAATGCCAGGCTATAAATTTGGCCCCTGTACTGTGGGTGCCAATCAAGGAGCCCTCAACAGTGTATAAAGCAGGGTAGAGGTGTGATCAGATTTGAGATAAGGCGGTCTCCTGAGCTGCTGGATAGAGGGTGGGATTGGTTAAGGAGAGAGTCATGGTCAGAGACAGTAGGACAAGGACCAAGTGGTGTCCTGGGTCCTGGGCCAAATCAGGAGCCTTAAAAGCCAGGCTCACAGCCCTCTTCTACACACCCCTGCATAAGTCCGGATAGCCAGAGTGCTCAAAAGATAGGTTGGAAGAGGGCAGGTTCTCAGAGATGCCCTGGTCCAGTCCTCAGTTCACAGTCAGGAATCCAAGGCGCAGAGCAGCTAAGAGGATGGCCTACAACCCTGAAGTGAGACCATGGGGGGCCTTCTGCCCCTGTACCCTGTTCTCAAGGCTGCTGTTCCAATCTGACTCTCCTCTCCTGGGTAGATAAGGAGTCCGGAAGGATAACCTGCTCCAACTGCCAGGCCCACATAGGCCCTCTCCTCTCCATCTGGGGAGGGGAGCCCATAGAGCTTCCTGAGTTCTCCCTTCCATTCACACCCATTCTGTAGCTGAGGAAACTGAGGCCCAGAGAAGAGAGGCATTCGGCGCCGGTGAGAAACACAGCTCTCTGGGCCTTGAGATGGGCATCAGGTGTGGGAGATAGAATTCCTGGGTCCTAGTCCTGGCCCTGCCAGGGGGCAGCTGGATTCATGATTCTTGAGGAGACTCAGCTGGTGAGGGGTGGAGCTCTTACAACATAAGTATGTGGTCCCGGCCCTGCCCTTGTGGCCAGCACTGTTTCCTGGGGGCACCCCCCTTCCATACCAGCCTGTGTTTCTGCCAGGCACAGCTGAGGAGGACAAAACAGGAAGAAACCATGTGCCATCTGCTCCAGAGAACTGTGGGCTGGAGCTGGGCCCTTTTCTGTCCGGTCCAGGTCCCACCCTGCCCAAGGGAGTCAGATGATCTCACCAGGTCCCACCCTGCCCAAGGGAGTCTTCCATCTCACCAGCACAGCTCAGCCAGGCCCGGCCTCTGTCCCCAGCCCTACCAGCTCTCCCAGGGTGGGGTGGGTGAAGAGACCTGGCTCTGGTCCCTGGAGCTTAGAGATGTGACCAAGCCTCCTCAGTGTCCAGGCTTGTGCTTGACCTGGACCCCACCCAGGGAAGGGGATGGGCTGTGGGGAGCATGTGGTACTGCATGCGGGATATGGTTACTGACTGTTGGAGGTGGTCAGCTCTGGTGCCCGTCTGTATCCAGCCTCATCCACAGAGGCGGGGGGTGGGGGTGGGCAGGACGTGCTCATTGCCATTTTCCACTTAAAAGCAATCACCAAGACTAACATCCAGGGGCGCCTGGGTGGCTCAGTGGGTTAAAGCCTCTGCCTTCGGCTCAGGTCATGATCCCAGTGTCCTGGGATGGAGCCCCGAATCGGGCTCTCTGCTCTGCAGGGAGCCTGCTTCCTCCTCTCTCTCTGCCTGCCTCTCTGCCTACTTGTGATCTCTGTCTGTCAAATAAATAAATAAAATCTTAAAAAAAAAAAAAAAAGACTAACATCCATCAGACTGTCTGCTCATCTCATCCTGTGGTCCCTGCCTCAGCCTAGACCACATCCACCCAGTGCTGTCTTCCATCTCCCCAGCCAGCTAGAGGGATCTTTGCTCAGCAAAAATCTGACCTCATCGCTCCCCTGCCTAAGCATTTTATGGTTCCCCAGGGCCTGGAGATAAGGGCCAAGCAGGGCCCTGCTGACATCTCTGTTCTTAGCATTCATGCCTGTCCCTCACATGCGACCTGCGGGGCCTAGAGCTACTTTCAGTTCCTGGGATGTTTGCTCCTCACTCAGAACTCTTTCCGCTGGCCCCCGGATTGCCTGCTCCTCACATCTGCCACTGGCCAACCCCCACCGCGGGCTCAGTGACAAAGGAGATCCATTTCCTGCCCTCAGGAGCTCAGTGCAGACAGGGATCCTGAAGACCCATTACTGAGGCAGGCATCCATGCTCCAGACTCCTGCTGAAGCCCAGGCAAGGGAAGGGGATGGTTCTGCAGGCAGGGAAGGCTCCGTGGAGGAGGCAGTAATGGAAAGGCCAAGTGCACATGGAGGCAAAGGCATTTCAGGCAGAGGGAACAGCAAGGGCTGAGGCTAGACGGGGCATGTTGAAGGATGCTGAGCCCAGCTGGAGCTGCCAGTGTACTGGCAAATGCAGCTGGAAAAGAGGTCCCAATGAATCCTATTAATGATTCAGTTATTGGACCCTTACTGTGTGCCAGATATACCACACTCCATGCAATCCTCATGACGGCCCTGAGATAAGACAGGTATTATCTCCGTTTAATCCCTCAAGTGGAGAAACCAAGGCACAGGTACGTTAGCTGACTTACCCAAGGTAGCACAGGTAGAAAGAACGGCTACTGGGCAAGGAGCGCATACAGTCTGGCTCCAGAGGCACATGTTCTAAGCTCCCACAATACACTAGGGCTGGAGTAGGGAGGTTCTCAGGTGCCAGGGAAATCCAGCCCCTCCAATCTCTGCCCAACCTGCCTGGGACCCAGCCTGACCGGAGCTCACACTCCCACTAGTCACGGGGCTTCCCCTAGGGAAGGAAGTCATCTGGGAGCAACTAAAAGGATTCCTTCTACTTCTCCCAAGGCTCCCCATGGGAAGTCTGAGGTGAGGGATGCCCTTTCCCAGACCTCTTTGGGGGAGGAATGTTTGCCTGTCAAGCATCTCTTGCTATGGGAAACTCCCTCCCTCACCACATGGTGATCTTGTTCATTTGAAGTGGGCATCCGACCCCGAGCTGACCAGTTAGAACCTCCACACAGACCTGTTACTGGTGATTGGTTTAGGGGAAACCAATCAAAGTTTGCTCTAGGAATTGTGGGGGAACCAGTCTGAAAGTTTCTCTCCCTTTTCCTCTAGGATTATTAATTGTGAGGGTCATGGAAACCTGGTGCTTCTAGAAAGAAGTTGCAGGCCAATGTAGGAAACAAGCAGAAAGTCAGGAGGGAGGATATAAAAAGAGTGCTGATGGCATTGTTGTCACTGCTAGATTTAGTCAGGCCTCATCCAGGTCTACCTTCGACTTTTTCTTTACATTAACATATAAGACCTTTCTTGCCTAAACCAGTTCCATTTGTCACTTGCAATCAAAGCAGCCCTGACCCCTAGGACACCAAAAGTACAGGCAACAGAAGAAAAAAACAGATAAATTGGATTTCATCAAGATTTAAAACTTTTGTGCAGAATGGGAGAGATTTACAAATCATGTATCTGGAAAAAAGATGAATATCCAAACCAAACAAAGAACTCCCACAACTCAACAACAAAAAAGCCAAACAACCCAATTCAAAAAATGGCAAAAGACTTGAACAGACATTTCTCCTAGGAAGACACACAGATGGCAATAAGCCCACAAAAAGCTGCTGCTCATCATTAGGGAGACTCAAGTCAAACCCATAATGAGAAACCACCTCACACTCATTATTAGGATGGCTATTTAAAACAAAACAAAACAAGACAAAAGACCAGGAAATAGCAAGTTCTGGGAAGGACGCGGAGATGCTGGAACCCTTGTGCATTGCTGGTGGGAATGCAAAATGGCGCAGCCGCTGTGAGAAACAGTATGGCGGTTCCTTAAAAACCAACAAAAAAACAACCCATAGGATTGCCTTAGAGATCCAGCAGTTTCACCTCTAGGTAAAAATAATTGAAACTTCTTTGTAAACAGACTCAAACAGATATGAATACACCAATGTTCACAGCAGCATTATTCACGGTAGCCAAAAAGTAGAAAGAACCTGACTGTCCATCAGCAGAAGAATGGATAAACAGTGGTCTATCCCTACAACAGAACACTAGTCAGCCTTCAAACGGAAGGGAATTCTGACAGATGCTCTAACACGGATGAACCTTGGAAACACGATGCTGAGTGACCCGAACAAGATACAAAGGACAAATACTGTATGAGTCCACCTATATGAGGTATCTAAAACATTCAAATTCATAGAGATGGAAAGGAGAACACTGGTTACCTGGGGCTGGGGGAGAGAGAAGTGGGGTGTTATTATTTAGTGGGTATGGTGTTTCAGTTTGGGATGACAAAAAAGTCCTAGAGATGGATGGTGATTTTGATTACACAACTATGTACTTAGTGCCACTGAACTGTGCGTTCAAAAAAGGTTAAAATGGTGACTTTTAGGTGTGCTGTAAGAAACATATTTGGGGGGCACCTGGGTAGCTCAGTTGGTTAAATAGCCAACTCTTGGTTTCGGCTCAGGTCATGATCTCAGGGTTGGTCGTGAGATGAAGCCCTGCATCGGGCTCTGTGCTCAGTGTGGAGGGGGGGTCTGCTTGAGATTCTCTCTCCCCCTCTCCCCCTACCCCAGCTCGTGCATGCTTTCTCTCTAGAATGAATAAATCTTTATATATATGTATATACATACATGCATATATACACACACTTACGTGTGTATACACACATATATATGTATATGTATGTATATTTTTGTCTTTGTCCCCAATTCCTGACACAGAGCTCCTAAATTCCTTGGAATTTCCTGCATAATAGGAGCATCTTTTGTTCTAACGAGTTGACTCTTGGCTGGCCTCTGAATGATTTCAGGATGGGGGTGGTTGCCAGAAAGAACAAATATTGATGAGAAACTTAGAACTTTCAGCCCTGCTCCTAATCTCCATGGAAAGGAAAGGGGCTGGAGATTGGGTCAGTTACCAATGGCCAGTGATTTAAGCAATCATGTCTATGTAATGGTGCCTTCTTAAAAAAACCAAAATGGCAGGGTTTGGAGAGCTTCCAGGTTGGTGAACAGGTCAAGAGCTGGGAAGATTGTGTCCCTTCCCTCATACTTCACCCTATGTACCTCTTCCATTTGGCTGTTCCTGAGTTGTATCCTTTAAATAATCTGGTAGGGGGCGCCGGGGTAGCGCAGTCAGTTAAGCATCTGCCATCGGGGCAGGTCATGATCCCAGGGTCATAGGATCAAGCCCCACATCAGGCTCCCTGCTCCTCGGGGAGTCTGCTTCTCCCTCTCCCTCTGCCCCTTCCCCCTGCTTGTGCTCTCTCGCTCAAACAAATAAAATCTTAAAAAAAAACCAATAATAATCTGGTAATAGTTCAATAAAGTGCTTTCCTGAGTTCTGTGAGCCATTCTAGCAAATTATCAAACCTGAGAAGGGGGTTGTAGGAACTCCTGAGATACAGCTAGTCAGTCAGAAGCATGCGAGGTCCAGGATTGGTGACTGGCATCTGAGCTGGGGGACAGTCTTGTCCTGTGGGACTGAACCCTTCCCCTGTGAGGTCCAGGCTACCCCCTCAGAGCTGGTGTCAGAACTGGCTGACATCAGGAGGGGAAAACCCTGCACAGTTGGTGATGCCTTCCTCTGGGGCAAAGATCAGGCAGGCTGACTGCCCATTGTAAAAGATTCCAGTTGCCTCAGGTCCAGGTTCCTTTATCAGAACGCAGCCCACTGTGTGTGCAGGCATTACTCGGCCTTGTGTTCTACTGCCCTTGTGGGAACTGGGGCTTGCCGAGCCAGTGCTAATACCGACATTCTCCCTGCTTCTGTTGCTGAGGAACAAAGTTCTCCATCTGCAACCAGGAGTCAGGTCTTCTGCCAGCATCTGTCAGAAGCGCAGTAGGCTAACCTGTCAGCTTGGATGGCCCTTCAAAGTTCTTGATGATCCTTGTTTCAGAATTGCTGGTGGGAGATGGAGGGAATTCGTGTTTTCGACAATTTATTATGATAGTCAGCCGACTCAGGCTTGGAGGACTCTCACCTTAGAGTGAAACTGTGGGAGAGTTGGCCTTCCTTTGGAGCTGGCCCTTTCCTCCTCCGGGAGGATGCTTCTCCCTTTTTGGTCCAGATGCCAGGAAGCTCACAGTCGAATTTATCTGTGCTTCTGCCCTAGCGTCCACATTAGTCTCAACCTTCTGGGCCCCTTGTATGTTCCTGCTTCTGTTTTCTGAAAAATCAATACGTAATCCACCTACCATAAAATGCACACTTTCAAAATGTACAATTTGGTGGCTTATAGTATATTCTCAAGACTGTGTAACCATCCCCACTATCTAATTTCGGACCATTGCCCTTACCACAAAAGAAAGCTTGTACCCGTTAGCACTTCTCATTCCTCTCTCCTTCCATTCTGTGGAAGTTACTTACTGATTTTCGGTATTTATAGATTTGCCCATTCTGGAGACTTCATGTAAAGGGGAATCACAGAATACATGCCTTTTTGTTTCTGGCTTATTTCACTTAGCATAATGTCTTTAGGATTCATACATGTATGTATGGCTCAGAATTCCATTTTCACAGGTGAGTAATATTACACGGGAGGGAAATACTAAGTTTTGTTTGTCCATTCATCAGTTAATGAACATTTGGGTTATCTCCACTTTTGGGTTATTATGGATAACACAGCGATGAACACTGTAGGAAGTTTTTGCATGGATACATGCTTCCAGCTTTCTTGGATATATACCCAAAAGAGGAATTGCTGGGTTCTATAGCAACTCTACATTTAAGTTTTTGAGAAATTGCCAAACTGTTTTCCAAAGTGGCTGTGCTGTTTCACACTCCCAGCAGCAATGTATGGGAGCTTCAATTTCCCCACTTCCTCTCCGACACTTGCTACTTTCTGTTTTTTTCGTTAAAGTCACTATAATGGGGGTAAAGTGGTATTATATTGTGATTTTGATTTCTATTGTCCTAATTACTGCTTTTTCATGTTGTCATTCCCATTTTAACATTTTATTTTATGTATTTCTTATCTGAGGTTTGACATTTTTAATGGAACCAGTGCCCCGTGGAGTAGGAGAGTCAGGGTTTCAGGGTTAGTCTTCCCTGGGATACTTTCGTCTGCTACTATTAGCTGTATGACCTTGAACGAGTTACACATCCCTCTAAGCCTTGGGTTACCCATTTATTAAACATAGTATCTGCCTTTCATGGTTGTTGCTGTTACTGTAAAGTACATCTGTGATACAGCTGTGGTTTAGGCCTGGCACAAAGTAAGTCCTTAGTGAATCTCTCTAAGCCTGGGAGTCTGACAGGGAGGTTTCCGGGAGGGTCAGGAAACCGAGGATGGGGGCTGTTGGATTTTAACTTAGTATCTGCTTTATTCTAGCAACTTTTTACAACAGAGACATTTCAGGATGTCTCACACATCAGCCTCTCTGAGTCTCTATTTCCCCTTTGAGACATGAGAAATGAGACTGTGCCCCATGATGTCAATGTTGGTGAATCTATAGGGTTCCTCCTAACATCTTTACAAGTTTTGTCTCCTGCTTTAACCACCAGACCAGCTGCTGCCTAGAGGAGTGTCTCCTCCCTAGATGAAGGGCTCTCCAGGGTGAGGCGGGAAATGAATTAACACTTTGTAGGAACCTACAGTAATGCTATGCGGTCTTATTTACCACTCTGTGAGTTTTCAGGTATGCTCTAGCATCCCATTTTACAGGTGGGGAAACTGAAATTCCAAGAAGTTAGGTAACTTGTCTGAGATCACACGGCCAGCAAATACTGGTGCCTAGATTCAAACTCAGCTCTGATTTCAACGTCTGATTTCTTTTCCCTATGCAGAGGGTTCCCCCCGTCTCTGCCCCTTAATCGGAGGTGCTCAGGAAAACTTTGCTGACCTGAATGGCTGGTTCTCAACCCCCTGGCTCAGCAGATACAATGTCATCCCTTTGGGCTGAGATCTGTCTCCTAGACACCGCAGGTCAGCTCACTCCTGGGGCCACAGAACAGCCCTCGCTCAGTCCCAGCCACCCCCCACTCCCAAACAAGTGCTGCGCTGGAAGTCAGGGTACCAGGATCTGCCTGCACTACTAGAGATGCAAGCCACCCAGGGCTCAGCACTCGTCCCAAGTTGGCTAAGTGGAAAGTTGCACCTACTTACTCCTGGGTCCCTGGCATCCAGCGCAGCGCTGGGCATGGAGACCACAGACCTAGCCTAGGCCATCTCCACAGACCCACAGCAGCACCCTGGCCAGGCCTGCCCTCCCATGGCAGTTGCTAGTGACAAGGCCAGCCCTGGGGCAGGGGGAACAGGAGGCCACCTCCTTTTGCTCAGGCTGGGGCTCTGGCCCTTACTAGACATGCTGACAGTCAGAGAGGAAGAGTCTGAGCTGGGCCACCAGTACCCACCAGACTGAAATAGGAACCCATTTCAGAGACAAATGGGGAAATGGGCCCGGGACCAGAGAGCTGGGGTGGAGTGTCACTGGGGAGAACTCTGTAGACACAGCTGCCTGAGAGTCTTGTCTGGCCTCTGCTACAGAGAGCACCAGTCGCCAGACTCTGCCGACTCTTCCCTCCTCTGGGGAGGACAAATTCGAATCCCAGGTCCCATGCTTTAAATTCTCTGAACCTCAGCTTCCTCAACTGCAAAATGGGGAGAGCAACAAGGTTGGTTGTATTCGCTGGTTCAGTCTCAGGACTTTGGAGCACTTGGCACCTAGTAGGTGCTCAATAAATGGCAGCCATTGCTATCCTCACTTCACCTGCTCTTTCCGCTCAGTACCGCCTGACTGATTGATTCATTTGTTCTCTCCTTCATTTATTCATTCGGCCAACCAGCCAGCACATGCCCACTAGGTGAGTCACAACAGTTAAGAATAAAGTCTCTGGAGTCGGGTCACGGTTAAAAAACTCCAGAAATGCCACTAGTTGGCTGGGTAACCCTGGGAAAGCCACTTCCCCTCACTCAGGCTTCATTTCCTACGTGTAAGATGGGAATCATAAGAGCACTTCTGGAGGGGGCTGGATGGGAGAACGGCATGACAGCAGCCAGCCCAGAGTCTTGGAAGGAAATGTGGGTGGCAGGTGAGCCACACAGAGGAGCCAGGCAAGGCGCCAGCCCTGCAGACCACGCCAGGCTGGGAGCGACAGGCAGTCAGGCCTCTAGGGACAATCACAGGATGAGGCGATGGTGGGCGGGAGGGAAGAAGAGTCAGCAGGCTCAGAGACAATTGCTAGGTTTCTGGACCATGGCCTGCTCCCTTTCTGGTAAACTAGGAAGCAATGAGGAAACACACACACACACACACACACACACACACACACACACACACACTGATTGTAAGAAGTGTAGAGGAGAAAAGCCCTAGCTAAACCGGGAGCCTTGGGCAGCGTGGGGTCACCCCACCCCGCCAGGCCAGGGGAACATGTCCACGTACACACATTGCACACATGTGCGCACACACTCACAAGCTTCATGTTCTCACCTGTGCGTACACCCCCAAGGGCTTGCATACACAGGCTCATGCCCCCTCAGAGGCACGAACTTTGTAGTCTGCAAAGAGCCTTTTCACTTATCATCTCATTCCATACTGAGGGGTGAGAGGTTGTCCCTGAATTGGCCTGGGACGCGTTCCGGAGCAAACATGATACATGAATCCCAGACATCTTCAGGACACACCCAGGGCCCATCCCAGGGCTGTGCTGCCTAAGTGTCCCCCGTCCCCCAACCCTGGAGGTGTTAGCAGGAGCTAGATGGCACCAGAAACCTCAGGAAGGTTTGAATGCAGCTTCCTACCCCAGATTTACTTACTCACCCCACTTCACTCTCCCTCAGTAAGTCACACTGCGCCTCAAGAACTCACTTTCCCCACCAGTCACACGTGGTCGGCTCTAGGCTGTCCTTTGATTTAGCTGGGATGGCAGAGGCAAGAGTTTCCCAATCCCCTTTTCTGTGGACCCCCATCGGGTCACCTAATCCTTCTTAGCCTCTCCCACCGTAGGCTCCCAGAGGGCTCTGAGGGCAGAACCTAGCCTCCTCCCTGGGGAACCCTCACCAGCATACAATACCTAACAGTTTTCAATCCTCAGGGGGTGTCATCGTTATCCCCATTTTATAGAGTGAGAATTGAGGCCTTAAGTGGGAACATGTCCTGTGCCACTCGAAACTCAAAACCAGATGAACATGGCTCCCAATTCTATCTTCACTATTCTACCCCTCCACGGAGCGCCCCCCTGCCCCCTGCCCCAGTACCAAAGTCTTCATCTCCTCTGTCCTGTGCAGGCTGCAGGCTCCAGGTACAACCAGGATCAGGAAGGGAGGAAGATCCCCGCATCTTCTCCCACCTCCACTCCAGCCTGTGATCGGCCACAGTGGCTGCAAGGGGGACTGGGGTGAAGCCTTGAGAGGAGGTGGGAGCTCAGGGTCATTGACTCAGAACACTCACCCAGCAGTTAGTAAGCTCCACGTTGGTCCACGAAGTGTTGGAGCAAATTCTGACTCCCAGAACAACCCCTAGAGCTAGCCAGTTCCTGTGCTGCAAACTGTCACGTGTATGTTTCACAGAAGTCCAAAGAGGTAGCAAGAAACCAAGAAATCAAGGAGGGGAAGTAATTTGCCACAGCACAAAGATGGCAAGAGGCAGGGCTGGGGCTCAAATCCCAAGAACCAGTCAAGCTCATTCAGCCACTACCCAGTTGTGAGCGGGGCCCCCCATCGTCTGGGTGTGCTTACCTGGGTGTACTCGCCCATTAGTCTGAGGGCTGTTGGGACGAGAGTCTGAGATTGCCTTTCATGACGGCACCAGGAGGCACTCCTCAGTAACCATTTTTCTCCTCCTCCTTTCTGCCCTACCCCTCAGCCCTCTCCTGGCCTTTCTCAGAAAGGTCTGGAGAGAGTCCTGGCCCTGCTTCTTGTTGCCATCGGGAGCAAATAACTTGATTTTTTTTTAACAGTGTCTGGAAGATCCATTAAGAGAGGCTGAGACCCTGACTTAACAGCTCTGTCGTCTATAGCTCTGACTCCAGATGCCACCCGCTCCTCCTAAGGGCCTAAGATGACTCCTTGGATTGAAGGTGATTTGGAGAAAAAATGGCTGAGCCTGAGCCACCATCCTCTTGACAGCTGTAACCCGCCTTCGAGCTTGGGCTTGACGAGAGGGCAGACAGGGTGGCTCTGCCTAGAGCCAGGTGGGACAGCCCCTCTCCCTCCAGAAGATTGGTTCCCCTCCTCCTCCTCCTCCTCCTCCTCCTCCTCCTCCTTCTTCTTCTTCTTCTTTTTTTTTTGGTCTTGTTTTGTTTTTTACAAATACTTACTGGGTACCTACTCTGTCCAGGTAATGTCCAAGGCATCTGAGAACACAAAACAAAGCCCCACCCTCACACCACTGACATTCTACCAGGGAGATCAGTCTATTTTAGTTAGTGAGTTTAGTAACTACAGAGCAGGTCAGGTAGTGCGCTGGAGAGCAACATCAGGAAGGGTAAGGAGGGCAAAGTGCCAGGGGCTTGCAATCTCAGCCAAGCTGGACAGGTGCCATCACCATCCTCCCCCGCCACCCAGCCCAGAGGAGACCCCAAGCCCTGAGTCCCCATTCTGTGCCAGGCCCTGCCTCAGGGGTTCTCAGAAGTGGGCCCAGGCTCTGGGGCACAGGCCTTAGCTCAGGACCATCAGGGCTCTGGCATGGAGCATCCTGAGCCTGCCTTCCTCTCATGGCCATGCGGAAGCCTTCTGAAGGCTCCACATTCTCCAGTCAACTCCAGCGTCCCATTGTTGAGAGAGCACAAGACCCAGATAGGCACAGGTAGGGACTGGCCTGGATCCCACAACGGGGCAAAGGTGTCCTTGCTCCCCCTCCCGCCTTCTCCCCTGGCATGTCCACAAGGGCAGACTCAGGGCTGAGCCTCACGGCAGAGCGCTGGCCTAGGGGGGCTGTCTGTGCCCTCAGCCAGCTCCTGGCAAATGACTGTGAGGTGCTCCTCCGTTGGTACCTGGTAGTCGCAGCCTGCCCCATTCTCCCACCGTAGACAGGCCAAAATGTCCTTCTCTATGCCCCAGGGGGCTGAGACCACTTCTCCCCAGCTCAAGCTCAGGTGACTAGGGTTTTGGTTAACTCTGCCTCACCCTGCTGTCTGACTTCGGGCAGGTCCCATCTCTTTGTAGACCTTGGTTTCTTCATCCATCTGACAAGAAATGCAGACACTTGTATCTCTTTCTGTCATAGAGAAGGAGCAAGCCACTGGCAAGAGGGCAGTTTGCAAACTTCTCAGTGCTATCCATGTGACAGGGGATATTATATCCTTAACACCCCTGCTTGTCTGAAAAACACCCTCCTCATGCTTGTGGGACCCTGACGTAGCCCCCAGAGCAGGCCTTTGATGCTTAATGGGATCTGAGTGTAAATTCATAAAAGACAAAAGCACCTCTGTTCCCAGTCTGCTGGCCGACAGGAAAAGCCTCTCCTCTTTAAGAAGATGAGGAGGGAGACATGGAGAGGGACAAGGCCAGGAGATCTGGGAAAGGCAATTTCGGGAGGAGAAGGTGGAGGCTTGAGGTAGGTATAAGGGTCACCCTCCTCTGTCTCAGGACCCCGGGGCTGTGAGAGGATGAAACTAGATGAATGTTGGGTACATGTGGTCTACAAGGGAGGGGGTGTCAGCCATGTGTGGGTTTGACCCAGAAACTGTACAGGTATTCACAGGGGTACACGTGTTTAGAATTGCACCCGTGTGTCTAGGGCACACATGTGTGCCCATGGGAGTGACCCTGGAATGTCTATGTTAGTTCACATGCATGGCAGCCTGTGTCTGTGTCTCTGCGTGTGATGCACACGTGTGCCCACTCCTGTGAACCTCTGGTTCACAAGCCTTGTTTTCCCAGGAGATTTGTGGGGTTCCTGGTCCCTGTAGGCTCTCGATTTTCTCTGGGAACAAAAGCAGTTACGCAAGAGGAGGAGGAAGGCTTAGAGGCTTAACTCAGGCTCAGGCGCTCCCAGCTCAACCATGGGCGTAGTCTCCTCACCATGGGTGTGTGCCCCAGGTCAAAGCCCTGCCTCAGGGGGTCCTCAGACCCTCTGTGGCACGTGGGCACTGACCCCCCCCCAGTCACCCTCCTGTCCTCCAGCACTAGCAGGAGCCCCTCAGTCTTTACATTTTATGCCCCATGTCCTTGTTGGATAATTGCCAAACACGAACTTCAGAGTCCCATTCCCTCCCCACCCCACAGGCAGCTTGCTGCCAACTGGGTCTTAGGGTCTCCCCTTCCTCACTCTGGGCTGGGCTCATAGGACAGCTCTGGCCACTCCACGGGGTAAGTCTCCCCTCTTCCAGAACCTGGGTTTCTCCATCTGTCCAATAAAGCTCTCTCTGCCCACAGCAGACTCGACCACTGAGAAGGCCCGTGATGAGCCACCAGTAAGCAGCAACAGTGTCCTGCACGCCCCAGAAACCCAGACACCCAAGGCTACAGCTCACTGGGGCCTTGCTGCTCCCCGGAGCCAGGAGGGAAACACAGCCCTGAGTTCTCTGCCTGAAACAGGATACCACCTGGCCCCAGGCTTGGGGCTAGACCTGGTTCCTCTGGGGTCCCCAAGGGCCTGGACCCTCCTTGAGGCTTGCAGACAGCATGCCTGGTGGTCTCCTCAGACAGAGTGAGGCTAGGCCCTCTTGTTGCACCTCAGCTTTCCTTCTCTGCAACCTGGGCACCCCGTTCTGTCTCTTGTCTGGGATCTGCTGTTACCCATCATCGGGAGGGTCAGAGGGGCATCCGAGAAGTGGTGGGGGAGGAAGGAGCACGTGCTGGCAGGGGCAGTCCCTCGCTGGTGCACACCCAGCACACCCAGACCCAGACACAACTCCGCACAACCCACATGGGCCCACACATACATGCAGGGGCCCAGGCAGCTGGCGCCCTCTGGGGCACACCCCCACGCACACAGGCAGCTGCATAAGTGTGCATTCTCATGCAGCCCAGGATACACAGGGCAACCGCTTGGCTCCGCAGCCAGTTTCATTCCAAGACCTTTCAGAACCAGGAGAGGGGTGCACAGGGAAGAGCTGAGTCCTTGGCTTCTGCCCAGAGAGGCTGAGGTTTTCCCAAGGACACCAAGTGGTTTTTCTGGCCCATCCTCTCTGGCCACCAGGCACAAGCCCTGCCCAGAGTGCTCAGAGAGAGCAGGCCAAAGTCCTTTTGGGAGTGTGGTCCTCCATCTGCCCAGTCCTGTGTGTTTCCTGCTCAAGGGGAGGCCTTGGACTAATTAGTCACTCAGGATTTGGGAGCCACAGGGGCAGAACGGGGGAAAGAGAGTTGTGGGGGGGGGCACAGGGCCATTGCTAGACAGAGAGGGCCCAGCCTCCCCCAGAGCCCTCACTGCAAGAGATTTGTGATTCATTCACTCATTCTGTGTTTATCAAGCTTTTCTGAGTATTAGTGACCTAGTGGTGAAGCTTCTCAGCCTGTTTCCGGCTTGGCTTGGAGTCCAGTTTCCACGGAGCTTCCGGAATGGTGTGGGTGGGGTCTGGTCCCAGGTGCCTCCACCGCACTCTGGTTCTCCTCCTGGATTCCAACCACAGCCAATCTGGTCCTCACCACACGGACTGAAGTGGGAACTTCGCTCAGGAGCACTGGCATCGTCTAAGAACATGTTAGAAATGCACCCTGAGGCCCTGCTTTGACCTACCAAATCAGATCCCCAAAGAAGCCAGGCATACAGTGACATTTGAGAAACACTGATATAGAACATTCCATAGAGACCCAGTTCTTCTTCCCACTGGCCTTTCTAGGACGGCAAAGGCCCATTTGGGTAACAACTATATGGGCAAACACAGTGCTTATAACATCTTATTCAACCTTCATACAGCCCTAAAGGGGAAGTACCATTACTATTCCCGTATTACAGATGGGGAAATGAGGCACTGAGCAGTTGGGTAACTTACCCAAGACTGATAGAACTACTAGTAGCAGAGTCAGGATTTGAACACAATGCTTTGGACCAATACACTGCCCTGTTCAGCACCAATGTCTGCCTATCTGGGTAGGAGTCAGTGTGGTGAGATAGGCCGTAAAAAAAGTGAAAAACTTAAGGAGACAGTGAACCTCCTCCTAAGAACCTAGGAAATAATCAGATTTTACTTGTGATTTTTTTAGAATTTACAACTCTGGGGGCACCTGTGTGGCTCAGTGGGTTAAGCCTCTGCCTTTGGCTCAGGTCATGATCTCAGGGTCCTGGGATCGAGCCCACGTTGTCTCTCTGCTTGGCGGGGAGCCTGCTTCCCCCGGCCCTCTCTCCCTGCCTCTCTGCCTACTTGTGATCCCTCACTCTCTGTCAAATAAATAAATAAAATCTTAAAAAAAAAAAGAAAAAAAGAATTTACAACTCTGTCCTCAAAGGGCTGGAGGCAGCGCAGACAATAGCCACACAGGCCACATGATCCTATGAGAAGCTGGGCAGAAAAAAACGGTAGAGAAATCTGGACTAAGATGGTGACTGAGCTCCCTGGCAGCCAAAATAAAAAGGGAGGGAAGAACGGGGCTAGCAGTAGAGAGGCTGTGAGGGTTCCTGAGCTGAGCCAGAGTCACAGGGAAGGAGACAAGGGGACCACTGGAGAGGTTTTCGGGATGAAAGTTCAATGGGGCTTGATCACCAAATGGAGGGAAAAGCCCAGAATCCACCCAATCCTTTAGATCCTGCTGGGGTGCTGGAGGACCTAGAGCACACAGATAAGGACTGGGCACAGCACCTCACACAGTAAGCACTGGTGAATGTGAGCTACCTGTTCCCTCTTCATTCATGGTAATGCCACTCCCTTCCTCACCCCGCTTCACACAGCCTGGAGGCTCAGGACTCTGGCGTCTGTTCTTCCCCAACCTCTGGGAGGCTCCTGCTCACCACCCCAGCCTCCAGAACCACTGCCCCCCAAGCTACAGCTCCTTTCTCCCCTGCTTGGGGGCGGTCGCGGGAAAAAACTCATGGAGAGCACTGTGCGTTAGCAGGCCTGCTGTCTGGGCTCAGGGCAGGGCTGGGTGGAAAGGCTACAGGTCAAGAGGTGACACCCAGGGAGTCTGTCCCCCCACCCTCCCCAATCTCATAAACTCTCAGCCAATCCTGCATTCTTCCAGAGGACAAGCCTCCCCAGTTCTTTCAGTTCTGAGACCAATTTCTCACATGTGGCTGAGACTGAGGCGGAGCAGAGAGGAGGGGTGAGAGGTCACAGTCACGGTGCCTCGTGCTCTATTTTCCTAACTCTTCACCTGATCGTTCATTTCTTCAGGCTCTCCTCACCTGTTCGACTAATATCTACAGTCTGGTCCAGGTATCCCACAACAAGACTACTATCCTCAGGAGCAGGAGCGAGAGGTCAGGGCGTTTTAGTCCTGTGTGACAGTTTATCAGGTGAGCAAAGTGGGTTCTGGAGAGGGAAAGTGACTTGTCCAGGCTGACAAGGGGCCTGGCCGTCCACCTTCCACTCCCCAGCCCACGCTGACTTCCAACACAGCTGTGCGTTAATGGTGCCATTCTTGCGAACCCCACAAGAGTTTTTTCTATAACCTAAGGTACTTAGAGAGTCCCCGACACAGTGAGGTTTGCCTTTGGGGTCTCCTCAGCCCCACTTCTTTTTCTCTCCCTTTGTCCTCTTTGTGTCCCCTTCAGGAACTCAGTGATCCCACAGTTCCCTCATCCCGAGGGGAACGATGACCAACCCTGGATCCAAACTACTCCCTCTCCGCGGCCACCCCCTCCCTTGAAAGCCACGAGTTTCAAGTACCTCCACTGCCCTGTTGGGGAAGGGCCTTCAGGTTCACTGTCACCCATTCCAGGGAACACGTGGTCATTTTACCAGGGACCTCCCCTTACCCCTTCCCTGACCATGGCAGGAGGAGCTCCAATGGCTGCGGTTGGCTGTGGACAGACATTTCCTGGAGCTTCTCAGATAATCCTGCAGAAGTGATCACTAGCATATTTTCTCTGGCAGTTTATAAGCTTGAAAGTGTCTCAGGCTTCCAGAGCCAGGGTCAGAATCCTTGAACACTTTAAGCTGGAATCAGGGAATGTGACAGCCGGAGCACAGAAAGTCAGAGCTTAGGTTATAGACTTCAAGAATGTGTGAGTTGAAATTATAGATTCTTAGGGCTAGGGCTATAGAATCACCGACAATTACAGCTGGGATTGTGGATTAAAAGGAAATCTGACAGCTGAGAAGAGAGAGCTGGCCTTGTCACCCAGCCAGTCAGGGATGGGCCAGGTCTCCCGAAACCCAGCAAAATTCTGTCCTCCAGGCCTTCTGGAGCAGCACACAGGGTCTCTGGGGCCAAAGCACTCTCTGCGTGGGGACAGTGGGGACACTGGTCTGCCTCTGTCCTGTCCTGAGCCTTACTGCCAGGCCATCGCAGCACCCTGCCACCACAGTGGATATATTTAGGTTCCCTCCCTAAATATGTTTCCACAGCTCCCAACACTGCCTTTTATGTCCCCTCCTCCTCCGAGGCCTCTGGGCACCTTCTCTAAACTGCCCCAATGAAGTCATCAGGAACAAGAGCTCTTGCTCCACCAATGCAAACATTCCCCTCCCCTAAAGAAGGCCCAGCTTGAGGGGTCTCCTGGGTGGCCTCAGCCTGGAGCTCAGGCCCACCTGCTCTAACTCTGACCTCACTTCCTCCCTCCAGCTCCCAGGGCCTGCCTTGGGCCAGGGACCAAACATCCTTGATCTTGCCCTTCTTGACTTTCCTCATTCTAGACAAAGGGCACCCTTGACCCTGCCAGTCCCCAAACACACACACACACACACACACACGCCAGCATTTTTCTGTTCCTTTAGTGTTTATCAGGAGAGAGAGTCCTCTGTCAGACGGCTACCCTCGCACTTCACCCCAGCCTCCCTCCCACACTCCATTCCGGCCTTGCCAGAAACTTGGCGTCCTCCCTTTTCAGACTGCATCTTCCCAGGAGCACAGAGTCACTTAGAGTACCAGAGTGATGGAGACCAGGGACAGGAATGGATTCCCTAGACATGCTTCGATGGAAGGCTTTCAGATTCCCAACTGCCCAGCTCATGAGAAATTGTCATCCCTGTGGGAATCGGGGTTCCTGGGGGCAGACAGGGAACCCCTCATGTAGGGGCTCCATCACACCCATCATAGTTTTATCACCGGCAGTTAGTCTTATTACCCACAGTTAAGGGACTTTATGGGCTGGAGTTTGTGCTAGTGTTTTATATCCTTACAATGACCCTATGAGGCAACTATATTAATGTCTCCATCTTACAAAGGAAGAAACTAAGGCATAGACAGGTTTTAACCAAAGTCCCACATGTAGAGAGTGCCAGAGCTGGGATTTAACCAAGCCTGGATCACACAACCACCTCAACAGACCCAGGTGGTAGCCTGCTATAGGGACCCCCTTCCCCGTAGTCCCCAGTGGTCCTGCAGCCTCTTTCTGCCCAGCCAGTGGAGAAAAAGCGAGAATCTCATTGATGGTCAGGACTGCACCCCAGAAGCTCAGCTCCCCTGCTGCTGAACTAGAAATAACCAACAGACCCCACTACAGTCCCCTCATGTGGGGTACACCCCCCACATCACTGGGCCCCCTTCCTTCACATCCCAGACACACCACCATCCACAACTCCAGCTTCCCATAATGCACCTGTGCTGCACACAGGCACACACAGCACAACCACACACCAGCCACGCCTTGTGTTAAGTCCTGCCACCCCAGTCTGGAGGACAGGCAGGGGACTCCTACTCTACAGGTGCCAGAGGGCTCCCACCCCAGCACAAACCCTGCCAAGCCTTGAGTCGACTCACGGGATGCTAACTTACCCAAACAATATTTTACATTAAAACAAATGCGGAAATCTTACAGAGAGGAATGCAAAATCCACATGAATGCTGAAGATTAGGCGACTTCAGAGAAGCTGTGTGTGTGAATGTGAGTGCGGGACTGTTTGCACTTCCTCCACCCAGATCTGGGGTGAGCTTTCATTCTCCAGAGCCTTTAGGGGTGCTGTGTGGAAAAGTAAGAACCACCCTGGGGTCACGGAAAATGTTCTTCCCCGGGGTAACGGCTACACAAATGCTTCTCACCTTCCACCACCCGGCTCAGCACACCACACAGGGCCGCACATGTGCCACATACGGAATACACATCTCAAAACCCGCACAACGGGCGTATGTATGCACCACTGTGCCGCGGCGCCTGCCACAGTGTGCACACCCCCGGAGGCACACACGGAACCCCGGGGTTCCTCCCGCACAGTCACCCAGAGCTTTGGGAGGTACTGCACACACTTCCTGCGTGTGGTCACACCCCACAATCCACTGGTCACACGCCACACACACACACACTAATGCATACAACCCGGCACACACATTTCCCATACTCCATACTCATGTCTTACACACTGTCAACACCACACACACACACACACACACACACGCACCCCTAGGAACCCCACCCCGGCAGGGCTGCGAGCCTGGATCTGGAGCGGGCAGGCATACCCCGGACCCGCGCTTGCCGGCACCTCCTGCCCCTGGATTCCCCCGACCCGCACGCCCTTACCTGCGCCCCGCAGCACCAGCCGGCTCCAGGCGGGGAACGGGGCTCGCTCCGGCGCTGAGAGGCGAACTCGCACGCCTCAAGCTCTGGCGTTAGGAGGCGAACCCGCAAATCAACCGGCCTCAGGCGGCGGTCCCAGCTCCCAGCCCAGCGTCTCCCGCCTCCCGCGTGCCTCGCAGCCCGAGCGCGAGCACCAGGACTGGGGCGGGGGCGTGGCCGGGCTGGCGCGCAGCCACGTTGGAGTCCCGCCCAGGCTGGACCCGGCTGGGTTGCCCGCCCCTTGGGGAGAGCAGGGGGTGCCGAGAAGAGTCTGGAAGAGGCCACAGGCGTCGGGGGCGGCGCTCTGGGTTGGGAATCAGGACCGCCTGGACTCTAGTCCAGGTTCCGGCATCCTTAACGCTCCGTGGTCTCAGTTTCCCTCTTTGTACTGGGGGCAGTGGAAAGTGGTGATTCCTCGGGTCTTTGGGGCTCTGACATTCTGCAGTTCTGAGCTGGTGGCAGAGAGGAAGGAATAATAAGTGTTATTTCTTGAGTACCTGTTATGTGCCAGACACCGACTATGTTAGGTATTTTAATACGTTACCTCATTTAATCCCCATGGCAATTCCAGGGACTTTTAAAATCCCATTTTACAGGTGGAGAAACGGAAGCACAAACAGATGAAGTGACTTGCCCAATGTTATGCAGCTGGTTAGTGGCAGACCTGAGATTTGAAACCAGGCAGTCTGGCTCTAGAGCCCAAGTACCCCTACAGCCCCGGTTGGTGGCACTTTCCACACCAGAGACTGTTCCCTGATCCTCATAACAATCCCAGGAGCCTGATGTTACAGATCTATTTTACGGATTAAGAAATTGAGGTTTGGGGAGATTATTTTACCCTAGGTCGTGGAGCTGGTGGGGCATCACACTAAAGATGAGAGTTGGAGTGATGCTGGGGGTGGTGAGTGTCAGGATAGTGTGACGGGACAGCACTTGGCACATAGGTGGTGCTTAATCAATGTCAACATTCCTCCTGGACTGTCACTCCCTGTGCCTCTCTTCTTTTATCTCCTAAAATCTCCTACTGGACTCTGGCCTCCACTTCCTTCATCCCTGAAACCTCTTTGACCTATGGCCCTCAGATAAGCCAGCCCCAGTGGCTCGGTGACCACTGCAGCTTTTATTCAACAACTGAGTTCCTAGTATGTGTCAAGTTCTGTGGTAGACACTGGAAATGCACAAAGACAGTCCAGAGAGCTCTGGTTTCATGGAGTTTACAAGCCGGTGGGGAACACAGACATTAGTCACACAAATTAATACATGATTATACATTGTGATGAGTGCTAAAAAGGAAAAGGGAAGGGCTTTATGAGAGATTATAATGCCGGCAGGGGAGACATCCAGTTTAAATCAAGAAATATGGGAAGACGTCCCAGAGGAAGTACCATTTAAGCTGAGACCAAAGTGAGTGGCTGGCCTCAGCCATTTCACAGTGAGGGGAAGAGAATCGAAATGACACAGAGGGCTCGAGGCAAGGAAAGGGCTTCTCTGGTTCCAGGAAATGAAGCGCAGCCAGACTTGGGGGTGCCCCACGAGCTGGGAGGCATGGTGGGAGATGGGTTACAAGAGCAGCAGTGGCCATCCCAGACAGGTCTTGTGGCAATGGTCAGGAATCTGGCCCTTGTCTGAAGGGCCGTGGGAGTCACAGAAGTGTTTGGAGCAGCAGAGTGACATAATCCAATTTCACTTTTGTAGATTTCTCCAGGTGCTGGATGGAGAATGAGGAATGGATGAGAGGCGGAAGGTGGCAGCAGGAGCCCAACTAGGACACTGGCTATAGTTGGCTTTCCATAGGCTGCAGGCTGGCTTTCCACGGTCTGGAAAGAGATGATGGTGGCAGGCTCTGGTAGGGAGTGGGGGATAGAGCTCTGAGGACAGACCCAAGGATGTCTAGTGTCGACTGGATAGATCTTGAGGCAAAGCCTTGTCTGGTTCATCCCTTTGTAGGGAGAAGGTATTTGCCTGTGACTCAAGGGACTTGGGACCCTAGAAACCCTCAGCTAGAGAGGCTCTCTCCTCTGCCTTCAGAGTGGCCCTTCCAAATCCCCCCTCCTCACAAACCCTAACTCACCGATATCCCCATCCTAGCTGCTGACCCCACCCTCTACTGGACTCACCAAGAAAATTCACTCACAAATGTTCACTGGCCCTTTCTTGCATCAGACAGACACTAGGACTGAGGTCAGGCTTTCTAGAGGGGGCTCACTCAGGTTTCTGCCCCCAACCTTTCAACTCAGCAACCTTCTATCCAAGAAGTGGCTCTTTTGTCATCCGCAGTGAAGGCCCCAGCCAGTGCCCAAAGCTGTTCTGCTTCTGCAGTCGGGTCCCCCGTACCCTCAGGCAGCCCGCTCTCTCCGGGTCTCCTTTCCTGCCAGTCTGAACCTGCTCCAGCATCTCCCCCAGCCCTGCTTTGGGGCCAGGCTCTCCAGGTACTGTCCCCTCCCTTCCCTTCACCGCCACTGCAGTCCTTTCCCATTTACTTCAGTCCCTCCAGCACTCCCAACACAGCCCCTCCAAGAACCTAGGAACCCTTGTCTCCAAAGGAGTGTCACTCCATAGACACTGTCAAGAACTTCCAGGGTGGCCCCCACAATACCCCTCCTGGGTTTCCTCCTGCTTCCCAGATCCTCCCAGGGCTCTGTCCCTGCCTCTTCTCTGCTCACTCCGCACATTGTCCCTTGGGGAAGGCTCCTTCAATTACCTCTGTGTGCCAGACACCCAGTCCCGACCTCCAGCCCAGCCTATCTCCCGCATCCCAGACCCATTGTTTCTTGGACATCTTTGATGTCCTTTGATGACCAAAGCATCCTCTTCTCTACGTTACTCTCCCTCATGTCCTCATCTCTGTGATTCATCAGCCCTGTCACCTCACCCCAATATCTGTGACACTCAGAAGCCAGCCCCTCCTTTCAGCTCCCTTTGTAGCTTGTATTCAGCAAACATTTATTGAATTCTTGCTGTGGGCCAGTACTAGGGAAGGATTTCTTAAAGAAAAACAACAAAAGAGAAAAAGATTATGCAGGAAAAAATTGGTGAACTCCAGTCAAATAAAATTTTTAAAGTTCAGTTAATCACAGACATACGCGAACACAGACACACACACAGACCACACACACACAAGTGAAAAGACAGACCACAGGCTGAGAGAAGATAATTGCAATACGTGTAACAGACAAGGGTTACGATTCAACACATATGAATAACGCCCAAGTATCAATCAGTAGAAGCCAAACCGCCTAATAGAAAACAGCAAAACACACAAACAGGCGTTTTAAAGAAGAGGAAGCAAGTACAGTCCATGCACATAGGAAAATATGTTCAACCTCATAATCACCCAGGGAAATTTCAATTAAAACTGCGGTGAAATGCAATTTCACACACATCAAATTAGCAAAAGTTGAAGAGCTTGAGAATATCAGCTTTGCCGAGAGCATGGAGACAGGAACTTGTACGCACTGCTGGTAAGGCTAGAATGCACACAACCAAGTCCAAGGACAGTTTGTCAATATCTACAAGTTGCAGGTGCACAGAGTCTAAGACTGAGCCATGCCACTCAACATGCATAAGCAGGAGAAACCCACGGATGCTTCAAATGTACATCACAGCATTGTGTCTAAGGCAAAACACTGGAAGCAATCTAAATGTCCATTAACAGGAGAATGGAAAGATACATTTTTATTCAGGTATCCCTTGCTGTCTGAACTCTCACTCTCCTGGCGTTTGTTATAATGGCTCGCAAAAATGTTACTTGTAGAAAACCTGACATAATGGAGCTCCATGTGCTCACCAGAGTGAGTCTGGGTAAGCAGGTGTGGAGCGGGGGGTGGTCCTAAACTCAGCTGTTCTCCCAAGATGACAGGATCGTGCCCCATGCTAATGTCCCTTAAACTCATTTGATCCATAATTGTCACCATCTTCCTTTCATTACGTGAAAATGTCTTCTAAGGAAGTTGGAAAGCCTGAGAAGAAAGCAGGTAACCCCAAGAGGCTTAGAGAAGCCCATACATTGGAAGAAAATGTGGAAGTCATAAAACTCATTGAGAGGCCTGGCCAGGCCCACGTCCTCCTTCTTCACACACAGGAACTGTTCTGTGCATGAGAAAACAGGGAAAAAAGCTCATTCAGTGTTAGATAATGGAGTAATCAGTGTTTTAAATGTTTTAGAACTTTCCTCAATGGGGGAAACGTCCCATATCTGCCATTCACTGGGTAACCTCTAGTCCCATGTGGCTATTGAGCTCTTGAGATGTGTCTAGTGCAACAGAGAACCTGAATTTGTATCTTTCAATTAATTTACATTTAAACTTAAATAGCCTTGTGGGGTTAGCAGATACTGTACTGGACAGTATGGCTTTATACTGGGCTGAAGTCTTTGCTGATTATTAATACCTTTAAAGAATTTTAGTGCTATTGGGGGGAAATCAGTTGAAGTTTTTAGGTGAGCTGGGAACCTATTGTTTTTCCCAGCTAAAATTCTGTACTATGAGCTTTCACTATTCATGAATTTGCTGTTAGGAATGGACTATGTCTTGATAATAAGGGATGGCTGTAGAGTCATATAATGGAGTTCTCTATAGCAGAGAAACTTAGGGAACCAGAGCAACACATAGCAACAAAGCTATGTCTCACAAGCATAACATGACTGAAAAACATACACAGGAGGGAGCACATGGAATGATACCATAAACACCAAGTTTAAAAACATGTGAGATAATGTCAAAGTCATGTAAAAGTGCATGAAGATATGAGTGGGAATGACCAATAGGGTAGAGGTCACCTTGGAGGGGAAGGAGGAGGTGGAATTATAAGGGACACACTGATGGGCTCTGTTTCTTTCTTGACTCCCTGCACGGTCTACCAAGACCGAGGGTGAGCAGGGCCCCATGGAGAGGAGGCACCTCTTGTCAGTAGCTTTCTCTGCCTTCCTCCCCACCAGACAGGGCCCAGTGCTGCTCTCGGCTGCCAGGCCCCAGGGTTGGCCTCTGATATACCCAATCATTTCTGCCTAATGTTGTCTCTCTCCATGTCTCTCCCCTCCCGGCAGAGAAGTCTCTCAGCGCAGGACCATGTCTGGTGTTCACCAGCCCCATGTTCCCCCACACTTGGCGCTGGGTTTTGCAACTATCTAAATGAGGGAATGAATATAGATTTTTTTTTTTTGAGGATTTAGAGTCATCCTTATCATGTGTTTATTCTCTGACCCTTCCTATGTTCCCAGGCATGTGTAGGACCATGGATCCAAAGATGAATTGTTTGTGGCTAATGCCTTCGAGAAGTGTTCAGTGTGGCGAGAGGATAAAGCAGGATGTGGTGGACATTGGGACACAGAGACTTGCACTGAGACAGGGGCACAGAGGGTGGTAGAGTGCAAGTGTGTCCTAGGCTGAGTGTTCGAGAACAACTTGAATTGTCTGGGTAAAATCTGGGGAGGTGGCAGCATGCAGATGGGGATGAGAATATTGTGAATTCTGGGGACCTTGTGAATCACAGTCCTACTGTAGCAAGGAGGAGTAGACAGGACAAGGCTGAAGAAGGGGCGGGGACCAAGTCTTGCAGGGACTCGAATGCCATGCTGGGACTCTTGGTTTATCCTGAGGACGATGGGAGCCATGGAAGGGCTTAAGCAGGGAAGGAATATAATCAGAGAGCTGTCTTAGAATGATTGCTTGTCCTGGCTGCTGTACTGGGCAGAAGAGGAGGCAGGGGACCAGTGGGAAAGCTGGACCAGTCGTCCAGGCAGTGGCGATGGAGGAGGGATGATAAGTGAGGAGCTGATTAGAAGATGGGTTGGGGTGCTTGGGTGGCTCAGTTGGTTAAGTGACTGCCTTCGGCTCAGGTCATGATCCTGGAGTCCCAGGATTGAGTCCTACATCGGGTTCCCTGCTCAGATGGGATTCAGCTTCTCCCTCTGACCCTCTCCCCTCTCCTGCTCTCTCTCACTCTCTTTCTCTCAAATAAACAAAATCTTAAGAAGAAAAAGAAGATGGTAAGTTGTGGGGCTTTTAGGAGGTAGAATCAGCAGGACCTAGGCAGATTGGATATGAATATGAGGGAGACTGGGGGGTATCTTGGTTTGGGTTCCCCTGGAACTGATCCTGAGTTGAGGATTTAAGTGCAAGTACTTAATTTCTGAGGTGATCCGGGGAAGCGTGAGTAGGGTCTGGGGAAGTGTGACAAAGAGAAGGAAACGAATTCAGGGTGGTCAGTGAGCAGGTCATCAATGGGGGTCAATCTCATTGGGAACCACTAGGAGGCAGCACAGAACAGGCCTCGGAGAGGTCCCACCTGAAGGAGGGACTCTGGAGCAAATTTACCCACCAACTCCAGCTGTCATTGGTTAAAGGCTGGTCTCCAAACTGTCTGGCACTTGTGGCCAAGGGTGCTCCAAACAACCAGAGAAAGCCCCTGGGTAGAGTCCCAGACACCTTCAATGAGAAGCGGCAGGGGTGTGAGGAATAGTGGGTACTGAGGGTCATGGGCTGGGCGAGAGGAGTCCCATTTACTCCCAATAGGTTGAGCCCTGGTTCTCCAAGGTGGGCAGAGGAGGGAAATCCGTGACGGAGTTGGGAGAGTGGGGGCTGGGTTGGTGGCCCTGACTGTTCCCCAGCATCCTTCCCTCAGGCCTCAGCCTCCCTTGCCTGATCCACCCACTGTCCCTAGGGCCTCCTGAGTATGCAAAGCCTTGCCCGATTTCAGTGGAGACTGCTCCAGTTGCTGGAAATGCCTTTTCTGATTAACTTAGCTAAGTGATTTGATCCCTGCCCCCATATCAAGGCAGAGAAACTTGGTGACTCTTTAATAAAATCAAGTCCTGTCACCCAAGGTTAGCAGTGGATGGAAGACACCGATTTGGGGCTTAACATATGTTCTCTAGGCCAGAGGGTGGGTGAGATTGCTTAAGGGGAGAGAGAAGAACAGAAAAGAACGTTTAGGATAGAGCCATTGGTTAAAGGAGGACGAGGAGACACCCAGGGATGAGACTGAGGAGGAGCAGCCAGAGCAGTGAGTTGAGCAGGAGACCAATGTGGTGTCACTGAGGCCAAGGGAAGACAGGCTTGGGAGAAGGCGGAAGAGGGCTGCAGGCTCAGAGCTGGCCTAGGAGCCAGGCAGCATCCCCTGCTGGCCCCAGGAGAGGTTAAGAACCTTTCATTAAACTGCGTCTGGCAGCAAACTTACCTCCTCCTTTTCCTCTCCCTTCTCCTCCCCCTCTTAGCCTTGGCCCATGACCTCAAAAGCTGGCAGCTGGCAGGCGTCCAGTGAGACCTGGAGCTGGAGGAGCTAGGTCTGGCATTTCCAGAGACTCCCGAGACTACCCTGCACCAGTCAGCCCCCAGACTTGATGTGCCTGCAGCCTCCTCTTGAGGCCAGCACCGCTCTTTCAGCCCTAGCCATGGCCCCGGGACTCCCCAACCCCTTTCCTGAGGTCCAGGAGCCATTTGTTGCTCCTATTTGCTTTGTCAGTCCGGAAGCCATGGCCAGCCCATGGCGGTACCCCGTTTCCCATCCCCACACTATTCCAGCTGCCAGTCTGAGTGACCCAGGAATTTCTGCCATGGAAGCTTTTTCTCGGGGCTCTGGATCCCTCTTCTGCCTCCCCGTGTAGGGCGATGGTGGATGCGAGTGAATCATTGCCCCTTTCTGGGTCTCGGTCTCCCCAGTGATGCAAAATTGGGTTAGCAGTCCCTGCCCTGCCTCCCTCCCACAGCTGGCGCGGAGGGTTCATACTTTGTAAATTCTGCTATTTATACATGCTTCTCCCCCTCTTGGAATGTTATTCCTTTCCTTATCTTCTCAGTGGGTCTTATTTATCCTGCCAAGCTCTACTAATAAAACATGCTACTATTTATTTCGTGTGTGCCCTGAACCAGTATTACGCCAAATGTTTTACATTCATCATCATGCTTCATTTGTAAGTGGAGTCTGAGTAGCCACTCTGATCATTCCCATTTTACAGTTGAGGAAACTGAGGCTCAGAGGGACTACTTATATGACTTGTGTTAGGTTACACATCTAGGAAGTATTGCTCAGAACTGGAACTCAAGACTTCAGAGGTGAGACTTAGGTGTTTTTCCATTCAGCTCAGCTCCTTCCCACCAGCTTCATGCCCATCAAAGCTGCTCCTGATTCAGAAGTTAACATGCTCTGAAAGCAGAGGCGCCCTTTTGGTCTCAGGGTTGTAAGTTCGAACCCCACGCTGGGTGTGGAGGTTACTTAAAAATTAAATCTTAAAAAAGTAATAATGTAATAGTAATAATAATAAATAAAAGGAATATAATACCTTTGACAAAAGAGGTGACATTCCAGAGAGGTCTGCAGCTCAACTGCCCCTACGGCCTCACTGAGCTCCATAACACTGAGGCTGCTGGGGGGCACAGGGGTGACAAAATCAACACATGGAGCCAGGAGTCAAGTAACATGAGAGTTGAACCTTGAGATCAGGAGGCAAATCTCTCACTTGGTGCCAACAGATTCCCGTCCCTCTTAAATCAGACTTGTTGAATCTGAGATACGCCCAGACGTGATTGTTTGGTTCCATAATTTAAACATCACCATGAGGAAAGAATTGATACTTGCATTAATTTCAGGTCCTGAAGAAATCAACAAAATTGATATCCAAAGCCTGGAAATGACCTAAATATCTATTCACAGGGAACTGGTTAGATAAATCATGGTGGGACTCGATCTCGGGACCCTGGGATCAGGACCTGAGCCAAAGGCAGACCCTTAACCAACTCAGCCACCCAGGTGTCCCAGGGGTTTACCATTTTCTAATTAGTTTGCATCAATGCACACATTAATTTTCTTAGGCCTTATATAGAACACATGATTACTCCCATTTTTTCAGAGGAAGAAAGGGAGAGACCCATGGTGTTGTCCAAGGTCACCCAATCTCTAAGGAAAGGAACTGGAGCCGGGGGTCCTGCTAACAGGAACAACAGAAAAGGCAGAACAAAACCCTCACCTGCACCTCTCAGAGAGCCAGTCCCTTATAAAAAGGGGGATAATAATTCTGTCCTCCTGTGTGGTTTGAAGCAATGTAAGTAAAACTCTTAGCACTGTGCCTAACCTGGAGTAAATAATCAAATCCTCTCTTTAACTATTGGAGTGCTTTATTTAAGTAATAGAACAAGATATTCCAATTAAATTGATACTTCTTGATATTTCAAATTGATATTCAATTTGATATTTCTTGGCATATAAATTAAGAAAGGGAGAAGCAAGCACTGAGGAAATGAAGGAAGTATAGGAAACCACTTTTGTCCTAATGATGACTTTTTTTTTTTTAAGATTTTATTTATCTATTTGACAGAGATCACAAGTAGGCAGAGAGGCAAGCAGAAAGAGAGGAGGAAGCAGGCTCCCCGCTGAGCAGAGAGGCAGATGCAGGGTTTGATCCCAGGATGCTGGGATCATGACCCGAGCCGAAGGCAGAGACTTTAACCCACTGAGCCACCCAGGTGCTCTGATGACTGTGGTTTTATCAGTGAGACAAAGTTAGGTAGACCCACATACCTAAACTTGTAGGCTGACAGTTTGTTATTGTTGGTGTTCAGCTGATTTTTCCATGCTGAACCTCATTGTAAAATTAAGAAGCAGATGAATTATTTATATGATTTTTAAAAATATATATATTTTTTAATTTATTTGAGAGAGAGAGAGAGCATGAACAGGGGGAGAGGCAGAGGGAGAAGCAGACTCCCTGCTGTGCAGGGAGCCTGACCTGGGGCTTGATCCCAGAACCCTGGGATCACAGCCTGAGCTGAAGGCAGACGCTTAACTGACTGAGCCGCCCAAGTGCCCCTACAATTATTTTTAAGTGTTATTTAAGTAATCTCTACACCTAGCATGGGGCTCAAACTCACAACCCTGATCAAGAGTCCATGCTCTGCCAGCTGAGCCAGCCAGGCATCCCTATTTACCCAAATTTACATTCAGCGGTTTTAAATGACAAAACTCGCCGCAAGGGCTACAATTTTTAAAGAATATTTGATGCCATTTTAGGTAATATTGTGCAACTTTCATACCACCAACCACCCTCCCCCCTGAGTTCTTGGATACGTAACTAGTCCTTTAATCGCCCTGGATTAGGGCTGTTTGGGGCATTAATGGTGTCAAAATGGTGGCATGGTCATAGGTTCTCTTTATCATGTAATGTTTTATTGTATCGACATACATGATGCTCACTTTGTTTTCTGGCAACTTGCAGATCAGAAAAATACTAACAGAGTATTGCTGTCCTGCAGTGAAAATCATCAGATAAGAAATCGAGGTGCCTGGGTGGCTCAGTAGGGTTGAGGGCCCAACTCTTGCTTTCTGCTCAGGTCATGATCTCATGGGTCGTGAGATGGAGCCCTGTGCTGGGCTCTGTACTCAGCGGGGAGGCTGCTTGAAGATTCTCTCCCTCTGCCCCTTTCTTTAAAAATTTAAAAAAAAAATTTTTTATGAATTTTGTTTATTTGAGATGGAGAGACAGAGTGAGAGCAAGAGAGAGAGAGCATGAGCCAGGAGGAGTGGCAGAGGGAGAGGGAGAAGCAGACTCCCCACTGAGCAGGGAGCCTGATGTGGAGCTTGATTCCAGGACCCAGAGATCATGACCTGAGCCAAAGGCAGATGCTTAAGTGAATGAGGCACCCAGGTGCCCCACCTCTGCCCCTCTCCCCTGCATGCATGCATTCTCTCTCTCTCAAACAAGTCTTTTTTTTTTTTTTTTTTTTAAGATTTTGCTTATTTACTTGACAGAGCGAGACACAGCGAGAGAAGGAACACAAACAGGGGGAGAGGCAGACCTCCCGCTGAGCAGGGAGCCCAATGCGGGGCTTGATCCCAGGATCCTGGGATCATGACCTGAGCCGAGGGCAGATGCTTAACGACTGAGCCACCCAGGCGCCCCCAAATAAGCCTTAAAAAGAAGAAAATTATCAGATAAGAAGCAACATAATTGTTCTTTACAGTTTATTTTTTGTCTCCAAAGTTTGAGAATAAGGGGATGTGATTCACATCTCAAAGGACAAAGCCCTGACTTCCTTCTCTTTTGTGGAGGGGGGTCCCAAAGGTCCTTACTCACCAGGGAGCATGGTTTTATGTGGAAATAACCTCCACCTGCGACCTCTTGAAGATATGGCTGGCAGAAGCTCCTAGATGTCGCCACTCTTACAAGCAGACAAGAAAGGCCGGAATAACAAAGCGAGGGTGACTAGGAATAATAAACCAAGATCAAGACGGTTTGGGTCCACTCTGAGCTGTTTATACAGGTTGAAAGAGAAGCATTTCTTTGGAATCCTGCTGCCTCTTCCAGTAACAGAACTGACAAGAAAGAGAGCCCTTTCCAGAATATTTGGCACTTCTGGGTTTAGGTAAGCCAGTTGCAGTGTTCAACTTTTCTCCAGGTCACTATGGACTCATAGTATATGTGCAGAATAGGGGAAAGGGCAGGAGACAAAGGGGTGCCAAAGAGAAGGGACAAGTGTGTAATGTATAAGCAGCCACACTTAGTCAAACCTGTCTACACGGTGTGTAGATGAGAACGCAAAGAACAAGCCAAGATTACCTATGACGGAAGTGATAAAGAGTCTATTTTAAGAAAAAAACAAACATTTCTCCATATGTAGAATGAACTTAGTTAGGAACAAAAGCCACCATGAGAAAATGCCAATGAAATAAAAATTTAGATCCCCTTACATTATCACTCCTTTCCTGGATTTTTAACCAGGATTTTCCATTTTTCCCCTCTGGCTTTAAGAGGGGCTTCAGCATGGGCCCACATTGGAATAGAAACTACACCAGTTCGTAGACCCTGATTCATAGACCCCCGAGAAGAGTGTGTAAGACCCACAAATGTCGCTCACCCAAAGAAAAGAGAAGGGGCACTGGTGTGAGAACAGTAGGTGCCGAAGAGTTTTGATTTGCCTTGAGCAGATTGAGTGAAAACGAAAGCAGCGAAGACTGGGTCCTGGATATCAGTGCCCACCGCAGTGAAAACGATCTCATTGACACAGGCGCTGGTGCAAGCTGTTTGGAGGACCAGGAAGGTATCATCTAGATAATGGTTGGTGCCATTCCCATTACCTAAGGTTGGCCTAAGCATATGCCCTATGCGCAGTGGTTCCAACAAATCCCATACCTCCCTCCCCGCCCCCCCCCCCCACACACATACACACCTGATAAGATGGCTGGCCTTATAACAATGATGGATTACAGACAGCCACAGAGCAATTATAGGCCATTAAGGTCACCGAATGGTATTTGGAAATGACAATAAAGAGTAGGAAAATCAGCTGAGTCACGCAACTGGTAGACGAGCTGATGTTCTTTGCTACAAAGATCATCAACATTTTGGGGGTGAAAAGAGAAGTCCATGAAGCCCTGTTTGAAGTGGGGGGTGAACAGGAGAATTTGGCCTGAATAGAGTGCTTTGGACCAGGGCTCTCACCATGGTGACAACTTGTCAACACAGAAAGGCGAAACTCAGGCCTTGGAAAATAGTTTCCACCAGGTGTTCCCGTCTGGGGAGATATGGGCAAAGAAAACCAGCCCACCCCCCGACCCATAACAGACGGGAAGATTCTCATGAGTGCCCGCCCCACTGACAGTGGGATGGATTCGTCTGCTGGGGCTGCCATAACAAGGACTCCAGTCTGGGGGCTTCAACAACAGAATTTTTTTTTTTCCCCTCACAGTTTTAGAAGTCAGAAGTCCAAAATCACAGTGACGGCAGGATCAGTTCCTGCTGGGGGCTGTGAGAGATAGATCTTGGCCTTCCTCGGCCTGTAGATGGCTGTTTTCTCCATGTCTTCCCATCCTCACATTCTGAGGTACAGGGTGTCAGGACTTTCCCATATGAATTTGAGGGGGAAACATAGTGCAGCTTATAACAGGGGAGAAAACCCAAATGTTGTCCAGCCTTTGCGCTCTTTCAGATTTCCTCCCCGTTTCCCTTCAGGATAAATGGCTTCTGAACATTTAGGAACTTGGGGACTTCTACTTTGTAGCCGTGAGGAGAGAAGGGACACTGGCTTTGACTTCCATGTCTGTGTCTACTCCTCCATTTTCCTCCCTGTATTTCTGAGGAAACTGGGTCATTTATCCTATAAAAGTGTTCAGATTGTGAATCTAGCCAATTGTCCACATTGTCATTTAGCACATTCGTATGTACCCTGCATCTCCTGAAAAGTGGTAGTTAAATCCAGACATCTGACTCAGGCTCCATTTTTTTGTCAAAAATTCACAGGTGGGGGACTCCTAAGTGGCTCAGTGGGTTAAGCCGCTGCCTTCAGCTCAGGTCATGATCCCAGGGTCCTGGGATGGAGTCCCGCATCGGACTCCTGGCTCGGCGGGGAGCCTGCTTCTCTCTCTGCCTCTGCCTGCCTCTCTGCCTCCTTGTGCACTCTCTCTCTGACAAATAAATAAATAAAATCTTTAAAAAAAAAAAAAAAAGAAAGAAATGCAGAATCTTGGCTCAATCGTTAAGTGTATCCTGTGGTTCAGGTCGTGATCTCAGGATGGCTTGGGTTGTGATCCCAGGGTCTTGGGATTGAGCCCCGCATCGGGCTCCCTGCTCAGCAAGGGGTCTCCTTCTCCCTCTGCCCTTTCCCCACTTGCTCTCTCTCTCTCATTCTCGCATCGCATGCACACAAATAAATAAAAATCTTAAAAAAAATTCACAGGTAGTGGTGTGTACTTCTTTTTGCACCACATCTAGTTCTCTTTTTTCTGATGTTCTATTGGTCAGTGCGTCCAGGTCCTAGGGACTGCTCCATCTGTCGGTAGTCATGACAATCACTGCCTAGATTTAGACAGAAATACAATGCAAGCTATAGGTGTAAATTTCAAATATGCAAGGAGCCGCATTAGAAAAGTAATCAGAAATGAAATTATTTTAGTAATATATTTTAAGTCATTATATCCAAAATGTTACCATTTCAATATGCAAGCAATATAAAAAATTAGTCTTTTACCATCCCTTTTTTTTGGACCCAAGTCTTTGAAACCCATTGTGTACTTTATACCTGCAGCACAACTCAATTCAGAAGGATCATATTTCTAGCGCTCAATGGCCACTTATGATTACAAATACTGTTTAAGGTTTCCTTGTAATTGTCTTTGTCCTTAGCATATGTCCCTCCTAAGGGTATACAGTGAGACAATTATTAATTCTAGGAAAAACAAAAAAAAGTTCTGCAAGAAAGAAAATGTAATCATAGAATGCTATGTTACTGCAAACAATACTTGCGAGGTCAAAAAATGTTAAGCACTGAATATTGTTTTACCCAGAAATTGCAGTGGGAGAATGAGGGAAGAAAACTATAACTTAATCTTTTACACGACAAATCAGTGGACAATGTCTAACATGTAAGGAACCAGTTTTTTTTTTAATTTTGTTCATTTTTGTTTGTTTTTAACAGTCTGAATGAGTTACTGGCAGGAAATGGTTTTCTTTTTCTCCAGGCAAGTGTACATTTCCATCTCATTCCCATGACATGAATTTTGAAATGGCGAATTGCACACTTAATTTTTTAAAGTTTTTATTCAAATTCCAGTTAGTTACAGTGTACTATGAGTTTCAGTTGTATAGTGACTCAACACTTCCACACTCGGTGCTCATTATGACAATTGCCCTCCTTAATCCCCATCACCTGTTTCACCTGTTCCCCCTCCTCTGGGAACCATCAGTTTGTTCTCTAGAGTTAACAGTCTGTTTCTTTGGTTTGTCTCTCTTTCTTTTGTAAAAGAAATTGCTTCTTAAATTCCACAGATGAGTGAAATCTTAGGCCATTTATCTTTCTCGGACTGACTTATTTAGCATGATACTCTCTAGCTCCACCCATGTTGTTGCAAATAGCAAGATTTCTTTTTACAGTTGAGTAATATTCCATTGTATGTATATACTACATCTTTATCCACTCATCAGCTGATGGACATTGGGGCTATTTCCATAATTTGGCTATTGTAGATAATTACGCTGCTGTAAACATCAGGATGCAAGTATCCCTTTCAATTAGTGTTGTATTCTTTGGGTAAATATCCAGCAGTATGATTGCTGGATCGTACGGTAGTGCTATTTTTAACTTTTTGAGGAACCTCAATACTGTCTTCCAGAGTGGCTGCACCAACAGTGCAAGAGGGCTCTCCTTTCCTCACACATGATACGAATTTGACACTTCTCTCCTCCCCTCCCTGCCTGCACCCACCTCACCTCTTCTTCGGAATCCAGTTGCTCTGTGGGGGGGAATTGGGGGAAATGGAAAAGTGGTTTTTACTGACTTTTGTGATATAAATGCTTTTTGGGTGTCCTTCTTCCCTAAAAACCCCCACTTAGACCATGTCCGCTGTTGGAAGTAGGCTCTTGGTTGAGGGATTTTTCATCCTACCTGTGAGAGTTCTCTGCCCCGGGAGGTGAGGCCAGGGGGCAGGGACGGTGATCAGCAAGGCTTCCTGAGGAGGGGATTTTGAAGGGAGTCTTGGAGGAGGAGGAGACCCTTAGCCAGTAAGCCAGGCAGGGACAAGGACAAAGACAAGATGCCTGGCGTGGGCTCTGCCCTGAACCAGAAGCCTGTGATTACTTCTCAGAGAAGCCACACATCTGCTCTGAATTTTCCAGAACCCAAAACATGGGGCCATTTTCTAATCTATTTAATAACAGGCAAATACCCTGGCATCTGCTCAGCTTATCGTCTTGGAACAAAGGGACCCAATTAAAAGGCCATCATTGGGGAATTCACAGGAAGAGGAAAAAGCCATTGATCAAATCAATGCCCTGGTGCCCTGGGCTGGTCTGTGACCTCCTGCAACAGAAGAACCCTTCCTCCCATCCTGCCCGTTCCTCCCCCCAGACACTGCCCCACACCTGGGGAACTTCCTGCTATCCCGAGCGCCATTCTCTACCCACTCAGGGACCTCTGGGTGTGTCCCAGCCCACCAGACCTCCTCTGGACCACAGTTTCACTGGCAGCCAAACTTTGCAGGAAAAACTATCAGGAATCCTACTGGTTGTTCCTTCCAAATACATCTGGCATTGGTCCATTTCTCACCACCTCCAATGCTACCACCTGGTCCCAATCCCAGATCTCTCTCCCGGCTTCCTGCATTAGCTCCTTCCTGCTCTTGCTGCTTGATTCTTACCCCACTCTGGTTTATGCACAACATGGCAGCCAGATCCTTCTTCTTTTTTTTTTTTTTTAATTTATTTATTTGACAGACAGAGATCACAAGTAGGCAGAGAGGCAGGCAGAGAGGGACGGAGGAAGCAGGCTCCCTGCCGAGCAGA
This sequence comes from Lontra canadensis, assembly GCF_010015895.1. NCBI lineage: Eukaryota > Metazoa > Chordata > Mammalia > Carnivora > Mustelidae > Lontra > Lontra canadensis. The sequence continues at coordinate 25,262,722 of NW_022631001.1, forward strand.
GAGCCCGATGTGGGGCTCGATCCTAGGACCCTGACATCACGACCTGAGCCAAAGGCAGAGGCTTCAACCCACTGAGCCACCCAGGCGCCCCTCTTCTTTTTTAAAATTTTTTTAGAGAGAGAAAGAGGGAGCAAGTGGGAGCAGGGATGGGGCAGAGGGACAGGGAGAATCTCAAGCAGGCTCCATGTTGAGTGTTGGAGCCCAACATGGGGCTCCGTCCCACAACCCTGAGATCATGACCTGAGCCAAAATCAAGAGTCGGCTGCTTAACTAATTGAGCCAGCCTGGTGCCCCTAGCCAGATCCTTCTAAAATGCAAGCAGGATTGTCGTGATTTTCTGCCTCATTCCAAGTCCTACGAGAATTCCCCCCATCTCCTGCCTGCACCCCAGTCACTGCCTCCTTACCTAGGCAGTGGGAGCCCCTTGGTTAACTCCCACTCCTCCTTCAAGTCTGCTCAAATGCCCTCTTTTGGGCACCACCTGAGGCTTCACCTGACCATTCTCTTTAAAATCCCACCCCCACCCCTTACCCTCTACCTGCCCACCCTCCCAATGCCTCTTTCTGCTCTGCTATTAACCTTATAGCATACCATGGAATTTACATTTAATTAAGACTGGTTCTTTTTGTCTCTCTCAACCCCCTAGAATGTGAACTCCACAAGGGAAGGCTCTTTGTTCTTTTAATCACTAATGGTTTCCAACGATCTACAACAATACTTGGGATATAGGAGTAGACTCTGTGTAAATATTTGTTGAACAAGTGGATGAATGAATCGATAATGTTTTTGCCTCAAAGAGCCATTGTGAAACTTACATGAAATAATTAATTTGACCTGTTTTGCAAATGAAAGGCATTAATGTCTAATGAGTATTCACTGGTACTAGATAGTCTACGAAACAGTTTATAGAGGTTATCTCATTCTTCCTCACTATGGAATCGCTCTGTATTCATTCATTCATTCATTCATTCATTCATTCATTCATTCAACAAGTAATTGTTGTGTACCTACCATCTGTCAGGCAACTGTTCTGGGCACTGGGGATAAATTAGTGACCAACATAGACAACGACCCCTGTCCTCTGGGAGCTTCCACCCTAGCAGAAAGAGATAGTACCAACAAAATGTAAATTTTATGAGGAAACTGAAATGCCCATTAATCATCTGATTAATTAGTGGCAGAGCCAAGATATAAATGGAAACAGCCCAAGGTTTCTGTGCTAAGTGTCGTGAATGAAGGCACCTGGATTCAGGTGGAGGAAAAAGCTTGTGGGTGAGGGCTGCAGGTTTAGAGCGAAGATGTGAGGGTGGGGCTTGGAGGGCTGGCTCACCTTTGTACTTCCCACTCCCTGCTTCCACATGCCTGAGAGTCATATAAATTTTACGTACTGATGTACTGGTGGGGTCCAAATTACATACAACACTTTTGCAGTGGCTGGACCCTGACTTCTGATGGCGCTAGGAGGACCAGCTGAGCTTGGTCACACCTCCCAGGGGGTGGAGTCCAGTCTTAGAGGCTACCCTGTGAGGAGGCAAGGACTTCTAGGGGCATCCAGAAGTCAGGGGCTCTGGTGGGGGTGGAGGCACTGGAATGGGGCAGGGCTGGGGGCAGAGGCCTGAGAAAGCCCCTTAGGAGGGCCTCTCACCCCTCTCCCAAACACTCATCTGTGTTCTCCAAACCAGAGCTTGGCTGCCTTCCTGACAGCCAGTGAAGGTGGGGAACCCCGTCTGGGGCCCTGAAGGTAAGCAGGAGGTCAAAGGGACACACATGGCCAGAGGACATCATGGCACCATCCTCAGGGACACCCCTGCCCCTGCTCCTGGAAGAACAAGAGAGGGTCAAGGGAGCATCTTTGAAACCTCAGACTGGGGAGGCTGGCGGGGGCAATGCCGGGAGGATGGAGCAGTGGGGTCTGCCCCTCAGTCTTGTCTTGACAAAGCCAACATCTGGACATGGTGTGCTTCCTCTGAAGGAAGAAAAACACCCAGTGTCGCACTTTGTCCTGGCGCCAGAGTGTACTGAGATGGGTTAGCTAGGGGCTGGAGGGCTCTACATGGGGCAGTCCCTGAGAGCCCCTGGGGGTGGGTAGAGAGCTGAAATGTCACCTGCTCTCACTCCTTCTGCAGGAATCTCTTGTCAGTGCGGGCAGCTCCACCACGAACACACCTGCAGCCAACAAATCTGGGCTTCTTATTTGATGGAACAAATATTTTCACAGTGGGGGATCCCTAGGGTGTCTCCAAAGTGGGGAGTCAGAAGGGTGCTTATAGGATCATGGGGGGTTGGAGTTAGTCAAAGGATGATCTTTGTCAGAGATTGGTCAGAATTTGAGGAGCAGGGAGTTGCTCTAACTCCTATGTTGAGAACATGGGAGTCCTCCAGGAGTCTTACTATTAGATCCGCTTGTCCGCAGTCTTCTCTTGGAATCTGCGAGTCTAAGTACATTATGTGTGCACTTAGATAGTCTGAGATGGACAGCATGGCTTGATCAAGTATTATTACCTGTTTTGCAAGTCAGTGTATGTTTTGCAAACTGTGTTCCCTGTTTCAATTCTCAGTCCCACCCTTGCGCCTCGCTCTCTCCAACAACTTGGCTGCCAGCAGGATCCTTTTCCTCTCATCACTTACACAGGGGAAGGTCTGGACCGCAGCCCCGGGGCCTGCATCTGCAGCCACTTTGGCCACCAGAGGGCAGCAGGGCAGCGTCCGCGAACTGGGGACCTACAGTGGCCCAAGCAGAGGCCATGGAGGGAGGAAAGCCAGCGCTCAAGAATGAATAGGTCTGATGCTCTGAAGTGGCCCGTTTGCTTCCCTTTGTTACAGGGAGCCAAAAAGAGGAGGAAAATGGGGAGTGTGGAGGGGCGGGAGCTGGGGAAAAGGAAGAAGAGTGGGGAATGAGGGGAGCAGAAAGGGGTCCCCAGAGCTGGCAGCTGGGGATTTGGTGGTAAATTAAGAATAGAGACCTTAAGAGGGCCATGAAGCACACACATACACCAGGTCCTCTCCAGACTCCCCAAATCCTCCTGCCACCTCCAAGCCCATCTCCTTCCAATAGTTTGACCTCCTGGCAGACCTTCTTCCCTCTGCTTTCTCCAGGTATCTACTTGGTGTCTGTGGGGGCTACCCTTCCCCCCCAGCACTCTCCCTAGAACACAGATATGACAACTCAACACAGGCATAAACACACACACATACACACATTAGCACAGGCTACGTGGTGACCCATGGAGTAGGCTTTGAATTTCCTCCTCCGCATTTTGCAGTTGCTTTGGTCACAAAGGCTGGTCTAACAGTTTAATCCCACAATGAGGTGGGACTTTTCATGTGGCTGCTGATTTGGAATTTGGCTCCAGGACATAAATCTGAAGATACATAGTGGGTAAAATACCCTACTTTCAACAGAAACCCGAAAACAAGGCCAGACACCTTCTCTGAGTTTATTACCCCAGCCCTCTACCACCCTCCATGCTGATTCCACAGGCTGAACACTGGACTCAGTGACCTTGAAAACATCCCTGCTCTTGTGAGCTGTCAACCAAGCCAGGTGAGGGGAGCTCTAGAAAAATCACTCAGGGGACTGGGGCATAGGAGCCAAGAGTCTCAGCAAGAGTCTCAGCAAGATAGGGCACACTCAGACTATGTGAACGAAGAGATTCTTTACAACGGTGTGGGCTGGCTTTTGGAGGGCTCCACGAAGAGAGGCACTGATGGTCATGTGGTCACAGCCAGAGAAGCAAGGACAGCAAGAAAGGGCTGTGGCAGTCCTGGGGAAGACACACTGGTCCCCTTCCTCCTCCCCACCTTGCCCAACACCCAGAGGAGAGAGGGACCCAAAGGAGGGGTGAGGAGGCACCCCCTAGCACTGGGAAGAGGAGGGGTGGGCATTAAATTAAGTAGGGACTGGAACCTTCAGGTGGAGTGAACTTTGTTACAAGTGACTCAACTATTTGGAGTTTACCATATAAACAGTTTATGGATGGGAAAGGGAAATTAGACATTAGGTAGGCAGGACTGATAGAAAAATAAAATAGCTGTGTCTGTGCCTGCCTGCATTCTCACTGTTCAGCAAACTGGAAAAAGAAGTATTAACAGTTTCATTTTACAGACAAAGAAATCGAATTTGTGCTCAAAAAGCTGGTGATAGCCGAGCTGGGACAGAACACTGCTCCTCCTACCTTGACTTCCCTGGGTCCCCCAACTCCTCCTTTCCCCAGAGCCACAACTTGGTAAGCCCGGATTCAGTGCAAGCTAAAGCCACATTTGGTAAAAACAGGACTGAACCGGGTGCTCCAGGTTCTCAAGATACACCCCCTTCCACCCACGTCCCCCAGGCCTCTTTCCAGCGAGCCCACCTGTGCTCCTCCAAGGTAAGCTCTCAGAAGGCACAGCTCAGTGCTGATGAGGGCAGCATCTAGTCTCCATGCTGACTGCTGTGTGGTCTTGGCCAAGGCACAGCTCTCTCTGGGCCTCTTGTCCCTCTAAGCAGCCAAACCATCCCTGGGGTCCCTGCCAGGAAGGAAAACGGATTCCAACCAGTCCTGTCTTCCAGGGGCCTCATGTGCTGCTTCACAACAGCCTTTGGGAGCTAACAGGGAAGCCATGTCAAGGTGGGGACGGCCAGGGAGTAGGGGCAGGGAAGATATTTTGGGGCAGGCGGATCTCCTGGTCACTGCTGAACAATGGCCCAGGGCAGCCATTGTGCTGGGAGTGGAAAATCCTTTTCTGACTCCATCTCCAACAGCTGAAAATAGTCCAGGGTGAGCCCTTGGGGACTGAGTCTGGGGCCATGACTGACTGGCCCAGCCCTGCCCATTGTTCCTGACTGGGACAGGGCTGAGACTGGACACCTGGCTGAACGGGAGCCAAGACGGAGGTAAGCTCAGGAAGCCTGTACTGGAGGAAGAGCAGCTGGGCAGAGCCAAGCCGCATGGCAGATGGGGAAACTGAGGCCCAGAGAGAAGGGATTCCCTAAGACATCTGCTGCACAGGGGAGAGGAGGAGAGCCTGGCTTCTGGAATTCAACTCCCCCCAACCACTTGCACATATTACTTGGCAAGGCAAACACCTCTCTCACCCTCCATCTGCAAGGGGCAGGGCCATTAAACAGTGGACCAGCTCTGCTCCAAGTTCCCATGGGCTGCCCATGGAGTTGCTTTTCCTGTCACTTGATGCCAGGGGAGAATTGCTGCTGACTCTAGTCCTCAGAACTGAGAGCCCAGGGGGTTGGGAGAATGCCTGGGGGAGCAACTGCTAGTTGTGCCTTTGCTGAAGAGCAAGGTGGCTGATGCCCTGAGGCAGGAGAACTGGGACTTGGGAGGCACGGGATCCAAGCTCCAGAGAGTGGCCCAGAGAGGGCAGGCAGCTAGCCTCCGGCCACACAGCGAAGTTGCCCATCTGTTGCTTGCTCTGGCCCAGCTCCCAGCTGGTCTGGGTCTCCGGGGTCTTGGCTGAACCAAGTAGTTGTTACAGCACCCCATAACGGCAACCATCACTTAGGGAAAAATGGCTAAGCCTGTTGCCATGGCGAGTGGGAGCACTCTGGACCACAGAGACCAGAATTTGGTATCAACGCCCTTCCTCCCCATCCCCCTCTTGCCTCTGCATGCTGCCCTCTCACAGCCTGGCAACAAGGTTCTACACATACACACGCACACACGCGCCCATGGACCTGATGGCCACCTAGAGCAGGACAGAGGGAGTTCCCACACCTTACCCCAGGGTAGACCTGCTTTCCTCCTGCTCCATCCTGGGAAGCCTTGGTCACGGGAGGCCCACTGTGGCTCACTGGCTGGACATTCCTCTCCTCCAATAATACATCCTAGCGTGGTTATACACTGTTATGTCAACTCTACGAGGGCAAGGTCCAGCCGCTTTGCCTGGCCTCACCTTGGCACTGTGCCAGCCGTGGAAATGCTTACCCAGTGCCTGGGACTGTTCGAAATGTTTCATGCGTTATCAATCCAATGTCCAGCATGGAGGGAGTATGTCCTTTCAGAAATGAGAAAACGGAGGCCTGGCAAGATTCAGTAACTTGCCCGAGGCGCCACAGCCGCAAGACACAGAGACCCCACTCAGGCAGCACTGGTAAGGGCTCCCCACCCCCACTACAACGCCCCTTCCAGCTCGAATCCCAGGAAGGGCTGCTTGCACATCCTCCTGCCCAGCAGCGGCTGCAAGCAGCCTGGGATGCCCGAAAGGGAACTAATCTATCTGATGGACCTAAGATTCCATCCTGACTCACCCCTGGCTGCCTGTATGACCTGGAGCAAGTCCTCACATCTCATGGCCTGTCTCCTCCTCTGCTAAATGGGGATGATAATGTCTATTTCACACAGTCATGGGGAAGAATAAATTAGAGCAACGAGAGGTGCCTGGGTCGTGAGTTAATACAGGAGTATCCTTCCTCATGAGCTTGACTCGGAACAGAAGAGCTCAAGTCTGCTGTGACAGGGTGGTGACAGAGGGGTAGCTCTGGGGGCCCTCCCTGCTGAGCCCTGGGATAGCTGCCCAACCTCCGCCTGGGGCAGAGACCCCTCACGTGCCAGGGCCCCTATCCTGGATGCACCAAGCTCACCGAGACTAGCCGCTGCAGGGAGGACAGCAGACCTTTACCTCCCCGCCCACTGCTCCCCTTCTCTTCTATGACCCAGGCCTCAGAGCTCAGTGCCACAGCTCCACCCACCAGCTCCATGTGGTGGGGGGAGGGGAGGGTGCTAAGGCAGCAGGGGTGATGACAGGAATCCCACTAAGGCATGGACCTGAACTAAAGGGAGCAGAGCAGCAGTAACAGCCTGAGTTGCTGGCACACATCCAGGCTCCATGCTGACCGACTGAGTGACCTTGGGTCAGGCCCCACCCCTCTCAAGTCTACAGCTGGGCTGGACAATCCCCAGGGTCCCCATCAGGTGACTATGCCCTTTCACAGTGGCCTCAAGAGTCAACAGCCCCAGGAAGTGATGTCAGGGCAAGGAGGTGGGGTGGCTGGGAGGGAGCAGGGAGGCCCAGTGAGTAAGAGGAGATATTTTGAGAGCAGGCAGGTCCCCCCACGTCACTACTGGACAATGGTCAGGGGCTGGGAGTGGAAAATCCTGCTCTCACTCCAGCTGAAAATAACACAAGGCAGGGGTCAGAACCTCACCCACTAGGTGGATGGTCTAGGCCCTGAGCAGCAACGACAGACGTCCACATCGAGGGGTCAGACAGTCTTACTGGTGTCCAGGAGTGGAACCCTGAGCCTGACCCTGGTTCCCTTAAAGTCTCTCTGCCTGCCCGCGCCCCCCCCCCATCCAGTGTCTGACACTGGATTAGATGGTGAGTAAGGCCCTCCTTTCCCAGGTCCTTTGTGCTGAGAATGTGCTGGTTCAAGGAAGACCTCCTGGGGCTAGGTCATAGTGTTAGCTCCATGTGCTGTAGGGCCCTGGGTTCTCAGGGTCTCCAGGACAGCCACTTGAGGAGTAGATAGGCAGAACATGAAAGGAATGGGGACTAAGGGTACTTGGGCCTGTGGTGACCACAGCCCTACCCCCAACCACAGATGCACACTCAGGAGCCCCCAGAATCATAGGGTACAACCTCCTGCCTCTGGGTCTAAGCAGGACTGAGGGAATCAGAGCCCAGCATTTACAATCTTAGGTGTAATCTTACCTGGGTATGGGGTTCAGCCTGAGCAGCAACTGGTAGGAAAGAGACAGGCTTGGGCCTGCAGGAAAGGCTCAAGGACAGTCTGCAAAAAATAGTCACAAAAAAGCTCACAGGGACTCTGGTCACATTAACAGAAGTATAGGACCTAGAATGTGGGAGGTGAGCATTTCACACTACTTTGAGCACATCACCACCATTGCAATCCAGAATAATTTTTCTGGGTCCTAGCTTTTGATGGGTTCCTGCTGCATCAGGGAGCTGTGGAGCTAGACTCAAACTCTTGAGGAAAGGGTGCTCTGTTCTGACAAAGTAGAGTGGGAAGGGTGAAGAAGTCATAAGAGGGAGGCAGAATTTGGGTGAGAAAAGAATCTTCTCTCAGGCAGAGTGGGCTGATGGGGCAAGGGGTGTCCCCGAGGAAGGGAGTGAGTCTTTACATTTGAGATTAAGAGTGATCAGCTTTGCCCTACCCCTGTCCTAAAGCTGAGCTGGGCCCTGTTTTGCTTTGCCCTACCCCTGTCCTATCAGCTTTGCCCTACCCCTGTCCTAAAGCTGAGCTGGGCCCTGTTCATCTGAGTTCTACAAATCTCCACAGTCATGCCGGGTGGACCCAGAATCTGTCACAGGTGAGAAAGATCTCCTTCAACCTAAGCCCTGACCCAGGCTAAGCACGAACTATTATGCCACATAGCTGGATTTTCCCAAGAGACAGAGGAATGGACAGGAAGAGAAATGAATCTCTCCCGAACTTAGTGCCTATGCGAAGGAAACCTCAGGGAAAGGCAAGGAGGGAGCCCTGTCTTGCTATCCTGGTGATCCAACCCCAGCCTCATTCCTGCTGTGAGCCTGGGCACCGACTGCCCGGCCTGCTTCCAGTTCCTGCATACCCTGCTTTCCTGTCCCCATGTCTTTGCCCAAGATGCACCCTGCACCTGGATGTTCTTCTCTGATGAACTGCTTTTCTCAGAAGCTACAGCCCAAGAGTGTCCCCCACTCCAGGCAGCCTCTCTGACCCAGTGGTCCACAGCCCCAACCACACAGCGTTATCGGTGGTGTGCTGGAGCCTCTTGGCTCTGCTTGCAAGAGCCAAGTGTTACATTCTCAGGAACTGTGAAAGGAGGTTGATGTCACATTAGTAGTCTGAAACTGGCCAAGGCAGGAGTATCTGCACCACTGCTGTTGGCAAGGCTACAAATAAAGGGTTCCCCTCACCCCCCTGGAGAACCAGTTAGATGGTTTAGCATTTACCAGCACATGACTGGTCATAGCCATTGAGCCCTAAAGTGGGGGGATCCCAAGGACAGGACCCCACCTGACTCCTGCCTGCTGAGGCAGCTAATGGGAGGACAGGTGGCAGAGGAGTACAGGCTGGAGAAAGGACCCCAATGTGGCTGGTGAGAGCTTCTTCGGCTGTACCGTCATCCTCAAACCACACAACAGGGCACAACACAGTAGGTAACAACCACATCAGTACAAGTTACAGCCTCAAACTGGCTCCCAGCCCAGGGGTGCCTCCAGCTGTGTTTCTGACATCAGTTCCCTGATGTTTCCATTCATCACTAAGGATGGGGCTCCTCCTCAGAGGAAAGAACCATCCAGACCTGCCCTAGACCCCTCTGCAGGAAGCTCTGGCTCAGTGCTAGCACCTTACCAGGGTCCTTTGGTCAGCCTGTAACCATGCCCCTCCCAGGTGGCTCAGGCCCAGACTGTGACCTTGGTAAGTCGCTTTCCCCTCTGGGCCCGGTTCTCCATTTGACTTGATCAGGCTTTGATCAAGCCTTGACCTGACCTGGCAGGCGCCGCCAGCTATCGTGTGCGAGCCAGGCCAGGGGCCTTACCCTTGCCTTTCTTGAAGCCTTATTCCCCAACTCACACACACAAATTGTGACAGGCATCCTAGGGACTGTTGAGATCTCTGGGCCACAGACAGCATGCTGAGCCCCTGCCAAATGACAGAGCACTGAGGTCACGACTCCCTTGACCATCAGGCATGAGTCACTAATGGGCCCTATCTAGGGAGAATATCCCATCTGCAGAAGTCCTAGTCCCGATAGCCCCAGCCCCCATATGAACTTGCACAGGCCTGAGGGGCTCAGGTCCTACAGCCGGATGTCCTTAGTGTTCTCACCACCAGCTGGTGTCGACTCTGTCCGCCTAGAGTCCTCACTGGTGGTCGATACCTCTCTGGTCCTCTTGATGTCAGTCCTGTCCGACCTGCGCAGGCCCACTCTGCGGCGAGCTGGGGCCACCGGAGTGGGGTTGGTGGGCGGCTTGGCATCTCGGGCAAAGCGCACGAGCCTCTGCCCGGCCAGGAAGTAGAGCACAGGGTCCAGGCAACTGTTGGCACTGGCAAGCGGCCGAGTGATCTTGTAGGCCATGTTGACCGCATTGAGAGTGTGGCAGCTGAGGTCCAGCGAGCGGAAGGAGTAGTAGAGAGTGCGTGTGACGTGGAAGGGCAGGAAGCAGAGCGCAAAGACGGCCAGCACCACCGCGATGGTGCGCACCGACTTGCGCTTGGCCCGCGGCAGGCCTCCCGACGTCCCGTAGGCCGGCTTCAGCAGCCGCCGAGCCATGAGCACGTAGCACACCAGGATGGTGGCGAAGGGCATGGCGAAGAGCAGCCCCAGCATCACGGAGCTGTAGGCCACGAACTGGCCGAAGAGCTCGGGCGCGGACGTATCGTGGCAGGTGATGCGGCCCCCGCGCGCGCTGGTGGTGACGAAGTAGAGCACGGGGGACTGGCAGGCCAGCACCAGCACCCACACGGCGGCCGCCACTCGGCGGGCGTAGCGCGCGTGGCCCCAGCGCAGCGAGCGCAGCGGCCGCAGGACCCCCAGGCAGCGGTGCAGGCTGATGCACGTGAGGAAGAGGATGCTGCAGTACAGGTTGGTGTAGAAGAGGAAGCGCACGAGCTTGCACAGCACCGTGCTGAAGGGCCAGTGGTCGCCGCGCGCGTAGTAGTAGACCAGCAGTGGCAGGGAGGCGGCGTAGAGCGCATCGCACACGGCCAGGTGGAACATGTACGTGGTGGACGCGTTCCAGGTCTTGAGGCGGCAGAGGAAGATGTAGAGAGCCGCGGCGTTCAGACACAGCCCCAGCACACACACCACGCCATAGGACACGGGCAGCAGCACGTACTTGAATTCCTCATTGAAACGGCACTTGTAGCCCAGCTCAGCCCCTTCCCAAGAGTTATTGGCCGTGCCGTTCCAGCGTCCCAGGGCTGTGGCCATCGCCCTGAGAGGGAGGGGGATGGCAGGGGTTGGGGGGTGGGGGGAGAAGAGCCGTCAGTGTCACGACTGGGGCTGGGGTGGGGAGCCTGACACACCCACCGGATGGGGGCCATGAAGGACCCCGCGCACCCACAGAGCCCTTTGGTTCAGATCTGCCCAACCAGGTTCCAGGCCTTTGTAGCCTTCTGACCTGACTCTCTCCCCGACCCAGACGGCCCAGAACCATGGAACCCTAGAACGTGGAGAATGCGTGAGCTCCTTGAGTAGCAGGGCCACATACCTCTAAAACTTCAGGACAGGGATAGGCAAACTACATCCGGAGGGCCAGAGGCAGCTTACCAGTCTGGTTCTGAAAACAAAACAAAACAGAACAAAACAACTTGACTGGAACACAGTCATCCCCACCTATTTATGAAGAGCTGAATGGTTGTGACAAAGATCGTATGTTCCTGAAAGCCTAAAATAACTACCACCTGGCCTTAAAAAAAAAGTTTGGCCACCCCACTCTAGAACCTCAGGAGCATAGAGTTCTAAATCGAGGACCCTGAGCTCTAGAATCTGAGAAGCTGGGGGTTCCACCGCAGTGTCATCTCAGATTCACAGAAAGGGGTCTCTAAGGATGGCTGGCTCCGCCCACACCCAGTGCCCACTGCCTGCTTCTGGCCAGTCCCTATCTTCCTGGAAGCATTAGAAAGTTCTTTCCTTTAGGGGCGCCTGGGTGGCTCAGTCAGTTAAGCCTCTGCCTTTGGCTCAGGTCATGATCCCAGGGTCCTGGGATCAAGCCCCACATGAAGCAGCTCCCTGCTCATCAGGGAGTCTGCTTCTCCCTCTAACCCTCCCCCCTGCTTATGAACTCTCTCTCTCTAATACATAAAATCTTAAAAAAAAAAAAAAAACCATAGACAGTTTCTTACTATAAAATAAAAGAGTCTAAAATACAGATCATTAAAATAAATTGGCCAAGGTCACATAGCTAGGGATGCCTGCATTTCCTATCCAGGTCCACCCCACAATGGAAGGGTCATAGGAAGGAGGCAGTGAACTCCCTGTTTGGGGGGTAAGAGGCTCTTCTAGCAGAGTCTGCGGAAAGGCTTGTGTCCTGTGTGTGGGTGTGTCTGGGAGGACAGAGAGGGGAGAGGACATGTGAGTTCTCCCTATCTTAGGAATCTGGGGCTGTACAATTCCCTTCCTTTTGGAACCTGAGGTCCTGAGAGGCTGGGACTTCAGGATTCTGTAGGGCCGGTAACACCCACTCTCTTAGGCCATGAGCTTCCTGCCCAGCCTAGAAACAATAGTTCAGGCCCCCTGAGGCTGAGATTAGGAGGCTGAAAGACACATAGGTCCCTCAGTTTCCCTTCTCTGCCCATGCCCCACACCCCTCATCCCAGAATCTTATGTGTCTCCTGTTGTCAGCAAATGTGCAAACAGGAAGAAAGGAGTGTGTACCTCCCAGAGACACAGGTTCCTTCTCGAGGAGGCAGGGCTGACCCAGGGTGAAGGAGACAGGGAGGTTATGTGGTGCCAAACTGAGTGGGGGCAGCACCCCCCTCCCCAGGGGGAACTCTGGCTAGGGCTGGCCTGCTGGGACCCCTCTGGCCCAGAGCCAGGACTCAGGACCTGGCATCAAAGCATTTCCTGTATTCCATCCCGGCTCCACACTGCCCATGCTGCCTTCACCCTCCCTGCCTCTCTAGCCTCAGTTCCCCCCAATCCAGAGGAGTCTTTGTAAAGACAAAGTCATTCCTTTGCTTGAAACCCTCTGTGGCTCTTGCCTATTCTCAGGAGAGAACCCTGCTCCTCGCTCTGGTACAGTGGCCTTCTCCTGAATCTTTAGGAAGCTCTCTCAGGTCACCAGCGGAGGAGAGACAGGTCTTCATTGAAGGCTGTGCAACAGGGGGTTGTGGTCAGCCAGAGGAGTGATGTTAAGGCCCAGGCTGGGGGCAGGCCTCGGGATGCTGAGAGGGGAGAAACTAGCCCAGAGGGAGTTTGGGGAGGGTAGGGGCGGGAAAGGGAGGCTGGTGGGATGCCTGGCTCAGGGGTGGGGAGGAGGAGCAGGTATGTGGAGAGAGGCACTCCTTGTCAGATATGACCATGCTGAGGTCTGGCCAGTCTCTCCTCTGGGTCAGGGCCCTCTCCCCCACCCCCCACCCCACCCACCCCACCCACCCCAAGCTACAGTATCTCTACACAAAAGTTTTCTGGCTAATCACTAAAGGTGGAATTTCTGATGCTAGTGAGATGGGTGGGGACTTCCCTAAGTCAATCATGAACCAAGGAAACTGCCCTTTCCACCTGTTTTAAGATATCCTGGCCTCCACCCACTCAGGCCAGCTGGGGACTCCATTGCCATGGCCTTCATCCAGAATGAACCTGCCTGCCCTGTCCCTCCACTGGCTGGCCCCCCAGCTCCTGCTTATGAAGATAACCAAATCCCCAGCCCTCTCCCTTGGCCCTCTGCTCTGCGTCTCCTTACCCCCAATGCCCTCGGGGTCTCACCCCCAGCTCCCATCTAACTTTGTCCAACACCACTTGCCAGTCCCTCTGTGCCCGGTTCTGGCTGGTCCTGCCTTGTAAGTGCCCTGCCAGGCTTCCCTACCTTTGCTTACGCTGTTCTTTCTGCCTGGAAAGCCCTCCCAGAACCCACTTGCACTGTACCCCATCCTGCTCACCCCTCCAGGCTCTTCTCAAATGTCACCTCGTCTCTGAAGCTCTGCCCCTCCACCACCCTGACGTTCCTCACACCCTGTTGGCAATCTGTCCTTCCACCCTCTACCCCCCAACACATTCCAGGTGCTCCTAGAGGGCTGCATCCATCTGATTCTTTTCTCTGTCCCAATCACCCAGGAAGAGGCCTGATCCAGAGCAGGTATGACACGAATGAGAGAAAGAGAGAATGAATGAATGAAGCAAGCACAAAAGGATACAGGGGTCCAGGGGATGCTGAGCTTTATTTTCTTTTTAAAGATTTTATTTATTTATTTGACAGAGAGAGATCACAAGTAGGCAGAGAGGCAGGCAGAGAGAGAGGAGGAAGCAGGCCCCCCGCTGAGCAGAGAGCCTGATGTGGGTCTCAATCCCAGGACCCTAGGATCATGACCTGAGCTGAAGGCAGAGGCTTTAACCCACTGAGCCACCCAGGCACCCCGAGGCTGAGCTTTATGACAGTGGCTCTTCTTTCCCTTATCCCTCTGAGGGCCTCCCAGAGTGGCCCTGACACAGATTTCTCAGTTGCCTACCCTAGCTGCCCTCCTGGGGAACATTCCTGGGGACCGGTCCACCCGAGGCCTATTCCTCCTCCTGCCCTAGGCAGGCACCTGGACTGCTTCTCAATTTCAAGAGGCCTGCCATTCTCCGGCCAGGCCAGGGAAATGCCAGGGGGAGGGGAACTGGACCCAGGCATCCTGGAGGTGCGTCAGCTGTCTGAGCCAAACACATTCTTTCATCTTGCTCATCCCTGGTTCAGGTCATGGGGTCAGCCTGGATCAGGAGTTCCCAGTCCTGGTGCCCCCTTACCCGCAACCCCTCATTTTGTAGGGGCAGAGCCTGGGCTGAACAGCTTCAATGCAGCATCTTCATTTCACCACCCCCCCACTTACTCCTCAGCAGATACTGCCACAGTGGTTGAGCTACTCGTTCAAGGTCACACTGCTAGGAATGGGAGAAAATGGGCTTCATACCAGGGCTCTCTGACTCTGAAACCTGAACTCATCACAGCCTGGGATGAGGGAGCAGAGTAGGGTCCCCCTCAACTGAACCCTGCTCAGCATATACACGTGCACGAGTGAAGCTGCACGGGCCTCCCAGCCAGGGAGGCCCTCCCAGCCTCCCAGCACGCCCATACCTGACCAGCACCTGCTCTCCATCGGGATGCTCAGCGCCTGCTCAGGTTTCTCATTCATGAATGCACAAGCCTGGACCAGGACGCAGGGGATTCTTCGGGAAACAGGAAAAACAGGTCCCAAGGCCTGGGACTGCACCCAGCTTCTAGCATTTCTCAGGGCAGGCCATGCTGTGGGCTCTGTGGAAGTGGAGACAGCAGGTGCTCTTGGGTTGCTGGTTGCAGGAAGTCACCTGGGCAGAGCCCTCCCAGGCCCACTTCTGATGCTCTAACCTCAGTCCAGAAGAGGCAGGCTCTGGTGTACTTGTCCCAGTAGGAGTGCCCGCTGCCCACCCACACCCCTAGCCATCTACCCTTGGCTCACGTGGTGCAGAGATGGTTGCTCCCAGTACCCCCCCCCCCCCCCCCCCCCCCCTCCCCCGGGGCGCGGTCGGGCCGGGGGAGGGTTCCCCCGTCCCCCCCCCCCCCCCCGGCAGCCCCTTTCACAGGAGTGTGGCTCTGCTGGGGAAAGTCTTCCTTTCACAACCTGCAGGGCTGAGCACCATCTCCAATGTACTGCCCCCCACCCCCATCCTGGTCTGTGTTTCAGTCCCTACAGTTGCCTGGTATACACTCAACAGTACTCATGCCAACACAGATTTGTTCAAGCTAGGCCTCTTCTGGAATCCTCCTCCTCCCTGTCCCACCTGTAATCATTCCTCCATAGGTGTTATAAACACACATGAACACACATGGACATAGCCAGATACCCAGACACTTACACAGTCACATTCAGATGTCTACACAGCACGAGCACACACATGCACGCATGCCCACATGGTGTCCTAGACAGGGCCTGGAAGAGCCTTTAGAAATCACCTGCACCAGGGTCGCCTGGGGGCTCAGTGGGTTAAGCCTCTGCCTTCAGCTCAGCTCATGATCTCAGGGTTGTGGGATGGAGCCCTGCGCCTGCTTCCCCCTCTCCCTCTCTCTTCCTGTCTCTCTGCCTACTTGTGATCTCTCTGTCAAATAAATAAGTAAAATCTTAAAAAAAAAAAAAAAAAGAAAGAAAGAAAGAAATCACCTGCACCAAACTCCCATTTGACAGAGGAGGAAACTGAGGCCCTGACACCAGACCTCACCATACTCCAGGGACAGAGCCAAGACGAGCACAGGCCTCCCGGATTCTGGCCCTCGTTCTTATCTCTTGTCTTGTCTGCGAGACCCTTGCACACAACAGGCACAAGGTTTCACTGATGGGGTGGCTGGTTCCCTGGGGGAGGGACCCCTCCGGATGTGCAAGTCCCAGCATCCGCCAGAACCTCAGGCTCATCAGCGGAGAGAAGGACATCTCCTTCATTCTTCCATCTGCTCCATTTCCCTACAACGGGGGGCATTGGGTGCTGGTCTGAGACAGCTAAAGCCAGGTCTCCAGGCTGGAAGCAAAGTGCAAGGGGGGCGGGTGGTGCCAATGTGGGAAGAAGAGAGGAGGAGACAGCCGGTGCAGGAACAGGGCAGGAGGGGTGGTGCGGAGAAACGTCTTAGTGATCTGCCAACCTGCTGAGGAGTCCGGTGACCAAGGAAAGAGCTTCACCTTTCCCCCCACCCTACTCATCTCCTCAGGAGATGCCTTCACTTAACAGACAAGGTGGAGCAGAGCACTTTCTCGAAGCCTTTTCTCCCATTTCAGAGAAGGATCTCTCCCACCCGTCCTTCCACGCTGTAAAACTCTAATATATGCTCCACACTATAGCTCTTTCCCACCCGTGTGTCACCCCCACTCACCAGGCCCTGTCAGTTCCACCAGTGCAACGGCTCAGACAGGTCCCTCTTGCCTAGCCCACGGCCTCAGGCTTGTGTTTCTTCTCCAGGCCACTGCATCAGCCCACACGCTTGCTCTCATCCTCGCCCCCACCCTGCCCCCTACAGTCCCTCTTTCACACCGCAGTCACTGGCTCTTCCAAAAACGCAAATCTGACCCTATACTGTTGAACTCAAAACCCTTCCATGGCTCCCTATTCCCCTCAGGCTAATGACCAAGTTCCTGAGACTGGCATTCAAGGCTCTCTGGCTGAGCAGACCCGGGTCACCCCGCTGGACAACTCTGTCTCTCTGCCTTCAGCCTCATCTTCCCATCCCAAGCACAGCAGTCCCACAGTCCTATCTTCTAACATTTATGTCATAACAAGAGTGGAGTGCTTTCTCTGTAACCAATCCATATTAGGTAGACCGCCTCTCATTTAATCCAGAGAAGCTCAGAGAGGCTAACAAAGCTAGCCAATTGCAGCCCTGATCTGACTTTAGGAACTGTGCCCCTGATCACTATCTCCTACCCTCTACAACCCAGATCCTCTGCTCCAGGAAGCTCCCCGACCAGCCCTCTTTGAGCCCCATGACTCTGCCTCTCTGGTCAGTTCTCTGCCAGAGGGAACACCCTAGTGTTCTAGAACTCCAGGTACTAGAATCTACTACTTTCCTCAGAGTGAAACACCTCTGATGGTTACCGTACCCATTTCGCAATTCCAAACACCACCACTAACAACAAACCAAGGCCAGAAAGGGTAGCCCACGATCTCATCCAAAGTCACCAATGAGTGAGGGGCAGACTAACTGCCCCCTTCTACCGGCCTCCACCTCTATCCCACATGGGCTTCTCCTTATAGCCCCAGGCTACTTAACTCAAAGCCATGAGGAGGGGCTGAGGCAGTTTCCAGACCGGCTACAGAATTTCCAAAGTGGTTGAACAACATTCCCGCTTCTCCACTAGGGCAGCTGCAGAATGAATGGACCGCCCACTCACCCGCCTACCTGGCTGGCCCTGTCCAGCCTGGCAGGGAAGTGTGACATCACCATTCTGGAAACCCCTGCACCCTGCCCCTGCTGGGCGTGAGGTGCTATGCGGGCAAACAGAGGACTTGGACCCAGACCACCACTGAGGGGCAGGGGTGGACAATGGGCAGGCGGGAAATCCCAGTTCTGCCATTCCCAGCTAGGGTTCCTGGACAAGTGTCAGCTCCACGACCAGAGTCCCAATTTTACAATCTAAGAAGAGCACCCATGGCATAAGGTTGTTGAGATAGTTAAAGGAGATGATTTAGACTCATTTTATGAAATAATTTAAAAAGATACAATTTCAGCAGGTGGGGAAGGCAGGGAGGATGGGAACATCCCAGGAAGACAGGACGGGCAGGAAACCCAGAGAAATCAGGGCAGAGTAGCAAGGTCACAGCCATTCTGGCTATAGATCAAGTTTCTCACCTGAAGGCCATCCTCAGAAGGGAGGGCAGTTCAGGGGACCCCCCACCCTGGCAGGAAGTAGACCCCATAATTACTCCTTAATTCACTCACCCTTTACAAAGATTGCCATATCTATGCCTGTCCCCATGCAGGACACTTGGGGAATCCAAGGTGGGTCAGACCCTTCTGTGATCTCAAGGAGCTCACTGTCAAGGTGGAAAGTGGAGGGAGGGTGGCAGGAGACCCAGAAGCACTAACTGACAACCCAGGGTGATCAGGGCTGAAGGAAGCAGAGGCACTAGGGCTGAAGCTGCCAAGAGGGCCTCTAATGGGAAGTGGGGGAGGGGTGGTCACAGAAGGCTTTCTAGAAGAGAGAACATCTGACCTGCATTTCAGAAGATGGAGAGCAGTCAGGTGAGTGGAAAGAGAAGAGGAGCAGAATGAGCAAAAATCAGAGCAAGAGATCACACAGTGTGTCTCCGGAACTGACAGTCATCCCTGTGGCTTGAGGGACTCCGAGAAGGCAAGGCTGGCCAGGAGGACATGAAGGATCTTGGAAGTTATTCTGCACCCCTTCCCAAGTGTCCTCCACATGGTGGAGGGCCAACAAGCTCCCAGCTTTGCTTGGTGTGCTCCCTGCACCACAAGCACTGGGGCTGGTCTGGGGCAATGGCTGGGCGGGTGAGCTCAGATGTTATCTGCAGGTGCTGTTGCAGTGTGAAGCCTGTGCAGTCTCCCCCAGGAGACCCTGGGGTTTGGCAGCCCCTTTTGGAGGGCTCTCTCCTTCTTGGAAGCCCCTAGAATCTGGCCATGGGAACCACACACTGAGAGAACATCTGAGTGTGGGTGTCAGACCAACCAGGCTGGCCTCCCATCTTTCAGATCAGGAGACTGAGAATCCTTAAGAGGAAGGGCTGTCCTCAAGGTCTGGTGTTCTAATTATATTCAGTGTGGGTTGAGCACCCTCTGCCCCAGCCCTGAGCAGGGCTCCAAACTACCTGTCCTTCCTCTGACTCAGCGTGGCGTGGCCCAGCCCAGCGCGCTAGAGACACACAGCTGAACCTGAGCCTGTCCAGAACCACCCTGGACCCCACCCTGACTTCTCACACTCAGATGCCTTCAGCCAGGGTCAAGGAGAGCGAGCCCTGGACTCCACCTTGGCCTCTCACACTGAGATGCCTTCAGCCAGGGTCAAGAGGAAAGAACCCTGAGTTCAGGCTCCAGTTTAGAACCACCCATGCTGTGCAGTCTTGGTCAAGTCAATTCCCCTCTCTGAGCCTCCAGTTCTTCATTGATCAGGTGGGGAGAATTCCCACTCTACCAGATGGCTCTGGGGGAATGAATAAGACAAGGAAGCCAGTGATGTTCCACGCAGGTAGCAAATCATGCTCTGTCCTGATGTGGGTGGGGGCTGTGTCTATCTAGCAAAGAGACACAGGAACCCTTCTCAGCAGGGGCCCCTCCTGGGTAACCAACCACTCAGAGGGGCCAAGTCACAGTCCAAGTAGGCAGGGAAGGCTCTGGGAAGGGGCGGTCATCAGGTCTGGAGAGAAGCAGGAAGAATCCAGCTTGGGAGGAAAAGGGAGAACTGGAAAAGTCAACGTAGAAAAAAAGTACAAGTACAAGAAAAAAAGTACAAGCTCAAGTACAGAGCAGGGTACAAGTAAGCCTGTGCTTCTGGGACTGTCTCACTCTGGGTGCTTTCAGAATTTCTTTCACTGGTTCTGATAGTCCATCCAATTCCAAGAGTCTCTGGCTCTAAGTGTTTCTTCAAGTCTGTTACTCAGTGCTTCTGATAGCCTTCCACAGGAGGCTGGGCTCTCAGAGCAATGTAATCACAGATCACTGTCCCTGGAGCCACAGAGTCTCAGCAAACACTTGCCAGTGTCCCCATGTGCCCAACCACAGAGAGATCCTGCAGACCCAGACTCAGATCAGACTTGGTGAGGAGCTCCAGTCTGGACGGGGAGAAAGACACAGATGTGGACTAAGTCCACTTGGGTGACTAAGCCATGACCAAGGGAAGCCCAGGAGCCATGGAGCTAACCAGCCTGTGGGGGCTGCCCAGAGGAGGGGTCATTTGAGCTGGGACCCAATAGAAGATGAGTTTGACAGGTGTACAACAAGAGGAGGAGGGCACTGAAGGCCAAAGGAAGAGCCTGCGCGACTCAGGGGTGTGCTAGCGCGGCCAGGAGGTCGTATGAGGCCAGAATGGTGGGGTGGATGGCACAGCATGTGCGTGGGTCCGGGGGACTCACATGAAAAGGCTTGAATACCAGGTTGAGGAGCTGGGCCTCGATCCTGAGAACAATGGAGAGCCATGGCAGGGCTTAAGTAGGGAAGGACACTGAGTGACCTTGAGAGGAGAGGAGTAGGAGGGGCCTACACATGTAACAGTCTAGTGAGAGACGCAGGTTTCTTGGCCCTGGATTCTCTGAGAGATGGGGAGCATCCTTGGCGGCCCATAGCACAGCCAGAGCAAGACTCTTCCTCCCACAGCTGGGGCTGGGCAAACTGGGCACTCACCAAGAAACCAGAGCAACACCAGGCGCCTTCCCCCAAGGGAGGGAGAGTATAGAGGGTCATGTGGGCCCCAAGAAGCTTGAAAGAGGTCCTCCTCCCATGCTCCAGGGCCCAAGAGTTATCACTGTCACCGTCAACACAGTGCCAGGGTGACATGGTAGAGGGCCAAGGAGGAAGCAGGAGCCCAGGAGGGCCCAGGCTGCCCACCTTCCCATCAGGGACTCTAGCTACTCACCCCGGACTGGAAATACTCAGGCCTAGGAGATGCCATAACAGGGAAGTAGAGGAAGTCCTCTGCTCAAGTGCCCGCTGTAGCTCTCCATGGAGCAAGGCCCTTGTCTCCCCTCCGTATTCTCACTTCCACATGGCCCTTCATCTCCCAAACGCTCCTCGGCACCTGATCTGTGTCCAGCCTGGGCTCCGTGATGCGGATAGACAGACAGCAGGCTGGCCTCGTCCTGCAGCTGATCTTGGGGGTTAGCAGATGTCAGGGAAGGCCCCACGGCCAGCCTCGCCCCACCAGGACCCGATGGCTGGGAAAGGCCAGGACTGAGGACCCAAAGGCAGCCAAGAGGTAGGTGCGGACAAAAGAGTACAGCAGCCGGGCCCACAGAGGACAGTTCAGGGAGAGGATTTCACCAGGAAAGCCTCCACCTTTTCTCACTGGATCAGCTGGGCTTCCCTGGTCCTGTGACCGGCATGGTCCATGAGGCCACAAGCAAGACCTCAAGTCATGTGTTCAGGGCAAGATTCAAACTCCCTTCAGACTGAAACCCAGAGGAGCAGGCCTTCCTCCTCCAGGAGCTCCAGAAGCTTTTGTCTTGAGTGGGGAGAAGTAAGTTGGGTCAGGGAGCCAGAAGCTCTAGCTCCACCTTGGCTCTGTGATCTTGGGGAGGAAACTCTGAATCTCTCTTTGCTCGTCTGCAAAATGGGGTATTATAGTAATTCCTCCCTCATAGGGTTGGTAGAGAGTATAACGAGGAACTTTTATAAATATTTCCTAGTAAGCTGTTTCTGCAGAGGGGGGTACAGGGGGAGGAAGGCAGTCAGTAGTTGAAATTCTGGTAATGGGGCGCCTGGATGGCTCAGTGGGTTAAAGCCTCTGCCTTCAGCTTGGGTCATGGTCTCAGGGTCCTGGGATTGAGGCCCGCATTGGGCTCTCTGCTTGGTAGGGAGCCTGCTTCCTCCTCTCTCTCTGACTGCCTCTCTGCCTACTTGTGATCTCTCTCTGTCAAATAAACAAAATCTTCAAAAAATAATAAAACTGTAAAAAAAATTCTGATAACTAGCACAACCCCTTGTTACTGTACCCACGTTCTAGTAACTTCAAAATGCACTTAAGTCTCTGAGTATCACACTTCTCCCTGTGCACTGCCCTCCACCGCTTACAACACCCTTTCCTGACCACTGTCTGAAGAACCATCATAGCAACCTTGCATTTGAGGCAAGGATCACCGCGTTCGATTTACAGATGGCAAAACTGACACCTAGAGGGGCACCATGGCCTAAGGGCCACAGCCAGAAAAGAAGCCAAATCAAAGCATTTAACTGGTCCTTAGAGGCTCCAGGAGCCTCAGAGCCCTGTGCATCCCCGAGAAGAGCAGCAGAGGGAGGGAGGAGTCATACCCTCACTCTGCAGCCCAAGCCCGCCAAACATTTATGAGGGTCGCCCACTGTGATCTTCCAACTTCTCTGGCCGGACCCCAGGACAGCCCAAGGCCGGAAGAAGAGGAGGCTTACAATTCTGGCCCCTGGTCTCCCTGAGCACATGCTCTTGCTAGGACCTTACCCGTGCTGGCCCCCTTTAAAAGGCTGGCAGGGCAGATACTACCCAAGGTCAGCCAGCAAGTTGGGGGAAGAGCTGGGATGGGATCAGTTGCAGGTCCCACTGGGGGAGGGAGAGTCCTAAGTATCCCCAAATTCCTCAGCAGGAGCATCTAAGGCCTGAGGGAAGTGTTTGGCTGAGGGGTCAAGGGCTCAGAGCATAAATAATGCCTGGGTGGTTCTGATGTTTCTATCTGACCTCCTTGTACAGCACTACTCAATCCATTCTTCACTCCGCAGCTGGAAAGATCTCTCTGAAATCCTGCTTTGACCATGAATCTTCCTTGTCCACAAACTTTTTATGGCTCCCTATGGCCTTCAAGATGAAATTGAAGTTTTCAGCTTGCACACTCTGGGTCCTGTAGTGTCCCAGAACACACTGTTCTGACAACCCACGCCACCTACCTCCATGAATGGATTCTCTACCTCTTCTTTGTGATGACCCGGAGCTCCACTGCAGGCACACCTTCACTGGGAAAGCGCAGGCAGGGGGGCGGGTGACGGGGGGGGGGGGGGGGGGGGACGGGGGGCAGGGGACAGGGGCGGAGACTGCTCTGGCAGTTCAGCCCAGCACTGTGCAGGGCGCTGGCAGAAAAAGAAATGCCCTCCAGGGGGCCCCAGACCTCTGGGGAGGGAAGGAGGAGCCAGAGACTGTAACAGCCCAAGGTGGAACCAGGGCTGTCAGCACTGGGACTGGCAATAGTCAGAAAAGGCTCCAACCCAACTGTGGGATCAAGGAAAGAAAGCTTCCCCAGTGAGGGGACATCTGAGCTGGGCCCCAAGGCTGGGTAATTCTCCAACCTAGGAAGATGAGGCTAGGAGGGCATTTCAGGCAGTGCTACACGCAATCACTAGAGCATGATGGGGCAGGGAGGAGAAGGGGCTGGAGAGATTGGCAAGGAGCAGTTCTTGGAGGCCTTGAGTCCCAGCTTTTGGGGTTCAGGCTGGGTCTTGTTAGCCCAGGAAAGAGAATAGTGGAGATAAGGGTTTCAGAAAGTTCCCTCCAGGGACTGACCCCACTCAGATCCCCAAGCAGTGAGCCTACCCAGGATGATACCGCTACCTCAACATGACCCACACACCAGCAACTCAATGGCCCTCAAGTTCCATAGTATTATTAATCCCCTTTCACAGATGAGGCCACTGAGGCTCAGAAAAGGTCACAGGGCGGCCAAGCAGGACTGGAATATAGGTCTGAATCTCCAAAGAGCTTTTGTGGGCCCTGTCTGCTTCAAGACACCAACCACTCCCACACACAGATAACTGAGACTTCACCAGGGCCTCACCCTAGCCCTCAAAAGCTCCCCATTATTCCAGCCTCAAGCCCCAAACAAACCAGGCACCTCAGGCTGCAGGCCCAGGGTAATCGAGGATGCCATGCATAAAGGAACAGCAGCCACCACCCCCACGGACCCCTAACTGGCAGTTTTAATCCACAGCTGGGCCTGGCCCTTGGGTCTGGCTCCTGGGGAAAGGGGGGCGGGCGGCAACCTGCCACAGACAATTGGGAAGAGAAGCTAGGGCACTGCCTTTCTTCAATCTGACCCTTCCGGATTAGAAGTCCCCCAAGAGCGGCTTAACTGTCCTTCCAGGCCACTGCCCCAGCCCCCGTGCCCACCCTCACCTCCAGTTTTACAAGGCCCCAGTGGGATGGAGGCCCACAGTGGCCCCCGGGATGCGGGGGCGCAACGGGCCTCCAGGGGCTCGCGGGTGTTGCCCGCGCCTCGGGGCGCTCACACCAGAGCACACACACAAACAAGTCCCACAGGTTCAGCTACTCGACCCGCCGGGGCGCACGCACTCACCCGCTGATACTCAGACGTTCCCAAAGACGCCGATACACTCTCGCCGGGGATTCGGATCATACTCCCGGAGGTGCACGCGCGGGTGGAGACAGAGTCCGACTGCGGCCCCACCGGAGCCCTAGCACCGTGCGGAGCCCAGCGCCCCTCGGACCGCCATGCGCAGCGCCCAGGGGCGCAGCCGCCGCGTCCCGGGCGCGCCTGCCGGCCTCTCCCCTCCTCCGATCCCTCCAGGCGGCCCCGCCGGCTGGTCGGCGGGGGCGCTCGGCAGCCCGCAGCGCTCCGGACGCAACTCCGGTGCCTGCGCTCGCGTCCCGCCGCCGCCACCGGGCGCCACGTGCCTCGAGCCCCGCCCGCCCCGCCCAGCTCCCTGCCCAGGCCGGCTGAGGCCGGGGCGGGGCAGACTTTGGACGGACCCTGGCACCGCCCCTCCCGCCGGGACCAACACCACCGTGCCACGCGCGCGGGGACGCCGGGCTGATAGGCGTGTAGCGGGCTGGGGTCTGTGGCGACCGACCTAGCGCCCGGCGGGACGGAGGCCCCCCCGCCTTCCTCACGCAAGATGTGGGCAGGTGTTCAGAGACATGAAATTTGCGAAGTTTGTCGGGCACCTGTGTGGCTCCTGTCCCGCTGTCCACCGGGAGACCTTTCAGCGAACCCGCGCCCTCTCCAGCCAGGTACCTGCTCCCAGCACCACGCTGAGAACCTGCCTCCCTTGCTTGTGACTCGGAGGCGGGGGGGAGGGTGTCCCCATTGCCTAGAGAGGACATACGTTCAGGGTCCTGCGTCTCTCCAGTTCCAGAGAGAAAGGAGCTACTGGGAGAGTCTCACCTATGCTCCCTTTACTGAGCCTGATAGACTCTAGAAATTTCCTGAACATCTGGCTTTTTCATCTCTCCTCTTGAGCTGCTTCCTTTGAGCTGCCTTCTTAGACTCCACACAGCACTCCCCTCTCTGCTTTCAACTCCACTCTGATGGCCTTCTTTGGTCAGGGACCCTATGTCTGTTCCTTTTCTAGACTATGAGTGCCAGGAGGAGGAAGGCTTACAGCTGGAGCCAGCGTTCCCAGGAGTGGCTTAATACTTGTCTAACATTGAATGGATGAATGAATGAGTGAATGCCCCCTTCTCTCATTCTGGTCTAGGTGTCAGGAGTATTGCTTTAGCACTGAACTCAGGGAGGTCTTGACCCCTAGTTCCAGTCCCTCCCCAGGCCTCTTTTCTTGTGACATAGAGGCAATCACAACGTTCATCCATTTGAGGCTTTGGATAGTGGGTGTCTGAAAAGTGCAGAGTGGAGGAGGCATCTTTCTGTGGCCAAGGAGCTTGCCCAGGGCCTTGGCCTCCTTGGGTCCATCAGCTGATCGAGGCCTGGCTGCTGGCCCCAGGAGGGGCCCTGAATGGGTCCAAGAAGGATACTGGCTGCAGTCTTGCCAGGAGCGGGAGCAGAGCAGACACACAGCCCTGTATAGCGGAGCCGCCTCTTCAGTCCCCCGGGGACCTCCGCCTGGAAGACACAAAGGCCTCTTGTCCAGCTTTCTCTACCTATTGTCCAAGTCGGTCCATGCAGCTTCTAGGGGCTGGGAATCCTATGCCTCCCACTTACGGAGCCCAGGCCTTGGGGTCCCAATGTGGGGAAGTTCCCTGGTCACTGGAGGCTCCAGTCAACACCCTCCTCCTCTCTCTCCCAAGCCTTCAGACCTCTACTACTACTAAGCTCAAGAGAAAAAATTCCTTTGATACCAAGAAGAGGACCCAGAGCTCTGCCTCAGTCTCCAGAGTGGGCAGCCCAGAGTCCTGTTCCTGCTCTAGTCCAACTCCCTCACTTGACAAAGAAACTGCATTCCTGAGACACCCAGAGGCGGAGCTCCCACAAGTGACTTAGAAAGGCCTGAGAAACAGAAGAAAGGGACATGTCCTTGAACCCTACACCCTTGGAGTCTTGCCTCACCTCTCCTATGACTCTGAGCTTCACTTTCTTCTTCTGCAAAATGGTAATAGTCACTTTCTCACTGGCCTGAAGGGTTTTTTTTGTCTTGTTTTTGTTTTTTTAGGGTTTTGCCCATCCTCCTGAGCTGCCCCTATTTGAGGGGTCAGTATCCCCTCTAAGGAGGGGCTGGAAATTTGGGTCTCTTAACATGTTCCTCTCCCATTCTCATCACTGGGCTTGAGAGATCAAGTCCAGCAGGTTCCAGATCCCTCAGCTGAGTCCTCCCTCTGCTTGGTTTGGCTTAGGACCCCCCACCCCCCGCCCCATCCATTGCCACCTAAGTGCCTTTATTTTTATCTTCGTACTTATTTACATTTCCTGGCAATCCTTTGTCGAGAAAATATGGAAGTTTCTGTGGCTGAAAGATTTTAGACCCTTTGACCGAGCCAGGAAATTGAGGCTCAATGAGTCCCACAACAAGCCCCACACAAGGCCCTCTCTGGACGGTCAGAGGGGCCTCCACGGAGCCTCCCTAGAACCAAGCAGCCCAGGCAGACTGGTGGTAAAGACCCAGGCATGTAATGGTCCCCAAGAGGATGGTTAATGGAGCCAAGGGAGGGAGACGGTTGCGGGGTTCCATTAGCAGCAGCAGGTCAGGATGGGGAAGGGTGAGCCCGAGAGCACTTCTCCCTGTGCATTAGGAGTCTTCCTGTCTCTCCGACCCTGAGGAGGCTCTTGGCGTTCTGATGCCTTCTCATCTTCCATCTAGTTCTCTCGTCTCCCCGGAGAAAACTTTCTGCTCTGAGAATCGGTGCTGGGAATGAAGGCCCCTGGCCTTGCACAGCGGAGATACTTCTTCCAAGCCCTCTTTCCCAGGCCCAGGTGGGGCATCTGTCGCCCCTCCCAGCCGTCTGTGGCTCCACCGCCTTCTGGAGAAAGCCCGCCTCTGCACCCTGCCAGCAAGGCCCTCCTGGTACCTCCCTTTGTCACACCGGTTACCACTCCCTCATCTCCCCCCACCAGTGGGCGTCTCTTTGAAGGCAGAGCCGGGGTCTTCCTATTCATGGTTAAATGCCCAACACCTAGCACTGTCTCTGTCACTGGTCACCCTTCGTGAATATTTGTTATATGAGGGAGTAGGCACTTGATGTAGTGATCACCTTTGTGCTGGTCCTCATGTTCAAGATTCTCCTTTAATCTTCCCCAGAGGGGCACTTGGGTGGCTCAGTGGGTTAACGCCTCTGTCTTCGGCTCGGGTTGTGATCCCAGGGTCCTGGGATCGAGCCCCGTGTCAGGCTCTCTGCTCGGTGGGGAGTCTGCTTCCTCCTCTTTCTCTCTCTCTGCCTGCCTCTCTGCCTACTTGTGATCTCTGTCTGTCAAATAAATAAATAAAATCTTAAAAAAAAAGAATCTTCCCCAGAGCCCTGTGAGGTAGGTGTTATCATGACTATTTTACAAACAGGGAAACTGAGGCTCAGAAAGGGGAAGTGAATGTCCAAAGTCACAGTGAGTCCGAGGTGGGTCCCCCGACCCTGTAACTACCAGGGAAGGAAGGTCCTGCTGAATTGCTGGAGTGATGGTTGAGCTGTGGGGTTGGTACCCACACGGTGGCTCTGGTTACATAGGGCTGGGGCCGAACCGCTGCATCAGCCCGACCATCCCTGCCTCCCTCCCTCCTTCCCTTGCCAGCGGGCTGGGAACCTTGCTCCTCAGGTTTCCCAGGCAGGGCTCAGATCCCTGACACCAAATGCAAACTAGAAGCTCTGGCTCTTGGCATGCCAGGATGCAGGCACCCAGGGGAGGCAGCCCAGGAGGCAGGAAGCCTCGTCCAGACCTGGGCAAGCCTCCCCATAGTCTCCCTGTAAGTAGGACCAGCTACATAATTTGTGGGACCCAGGAAAAAAGAAGATGCCCTTGTACAAAAACTAGGTAAGAATTTCAAGATGGGACAGCAAAGCAGTAAATCAGTGCAGGGTCCTTCAAAGCACAGGGCGCTGTGTAACCATCCAGGTCACAAACTTCTGAAGTCAGCCCTGTCCTCAGGCCTTGGTGTCTTTGTTTGTCAAGTGGGAGAATGACAGCCACCTGCCCAGGCAGTAGACAGGATGAGGTTGGAGGTATAGGTAGGAGGTTCAGAGAAGAGCATGGACGTTGGGCAGGGGTCCCCGTGGCCATCATTTGTGGTTTAGGTCTCAGAATTGAGGAGCAGATCAGTTCTTGCCAGGAGTTTGATTCCTCACACAGAGTCTTTTCAGGGAATCAAAAGTAAGGCTCAGAGAAAGAAGACACTTGCTCAAGGTCATATAGAGGTTCAGTGGCAGAAGCCAAGATTAGAGCCCTCTCGATCTTTCTGCAAAACTGGTGCTTTCTGTGACACAGGAGAGAGAGAGAAGGAAAGAGAGGGGCAGGAGGGAGGTGGTGGTGGGGGCCACCCAGGACAAAGAGGGCCACTGTGCAGACACAAAGGCCTGACCACAGAGGCCCCTGTGTGGGCTGGGCCAAAGGGGTGGGTAGAAAAGCCCCACAATGACTGAGGGAGGTGCCAGGAGCCGTCTCCTAGACCCTCCCTGGTTGTGATGGGGATGGGGGTGGCACACAGGAGCCAGGAAATGGATGGAGGAAGAGAAACAGATAGGGCTGAGCCCTTCCCCCCAGCCCCTGCCTCCAGGGCTAGAACCCCACACCCTACCTCTCCCTGGCTCCCCTCCTGGACAGCTTGCCAGCTTAGAGTCCCCCCTCATCTACCCACTACCCCATTTTCCCCCACCTCAATGAGGGTGGGGCTCAGGCAGCTAGACACCTGACAGTCCCAACTTCACAGTCTTGCTCAGAAACTGCGGGCTAATTTCCATCACCCACAGGAGGTCGAGGCATAACCTCCTCCGTGTATCATTCAAGGCCCTTTGTGACCTGTCCCAATGACCTCTTCACACTCCCCGGTCCCTACTCCCCATTAGGCCTCCACAGCCCAGTCATGTGGGAAGTCCCAGATTTCTTCAAAGCACTTGGTGCTTACACACACACACACACACACACACACACACACACACCTCTGCATTTGTTCATGCTTTTCCTTCTTCCTGGAGTGTTTTTTTCCGTGACCTTTGCTGGCTGATCCCTTTCTTCCTCATGAGCCAGCTCAAATGCCCCCTCAACTAGGCAGCTTTCTTCACCCCCCACAGTGGAACTTAACCTTCACTCTGCCAAGAATGTTGGATTTACCCATTCCCTTGCTTATCCCTCTCTGGCTTGAGCCATAGTTTAATCCCACAAAGCCTGGAAGAGGGGGCCTTTGAGCTGGGCCTTGAAGGGCCCTTGGACATTGCTAGCAGATGGCAGTAGTGGGCAAGGAACGAGAGCTCAGAGAACCAGGGATACCAGCCCTCTCTCAAAGATTTTAGCGGTATCAATCTATTTGGTTCCTGAGTTCAGATAGCAAGGGGTCCATAGTTCAGAATCAGAGGAATCGAGTGCCCAAGACTGAGGGAGGAGAGATTGTCAAGGGGCTGATAGATGATGGCAAATACCAATCAGTGCAGGTCATATATTTTTTAAATGCACTTGAATTTATTTCTTAGTTTATAGTAGTTTACTAAGTAATTCGTTTCTGTCTTATTTTTTTTCTCTTAATAAAAAGTAGCTTTTCCATTGGGGTAGTTTTTCTGTTCTTTTTCTACAATTTTATTAAAAACCAATACTTATTTTGGGTATTGTCATTCTTTCTAAATAACATAAGCATTGAAGGCTATGATTTCCCACTGACCTCTGCTTTGGCTCTATTGTGTTTTTAAATGTAAAGTTTTCTTTTTCACTATTTTAAAAATAATGGTATTTTTAATTTTTCTTTGACTTCAATCGTAAGTCTTTTCAGGGGACTGTTTAGGTTTTGTTGTTATTTCTTATAATTTTTTAAACTTCTGTTATGAATTTCTAGTTTTATTTGCCCGTGTATGGGGGACATTGAAGGCAAAGCGTTAAAGACCCCCTGCAACCCTCCAACCCCCCACTCCCGGGTGGAACCTATGTGACATTCTTCCAAAAATCTCCCAATTATCTTAATGTTAATACCTTGCTAGAGGGGAAAACAGCCTTAGCTTGACAATGGACAGACCTCTGGTATCTTGTAGGTGTGTGTCCGTGCACTTTAGTATATGAATGGTTTTTTGAAACTTCCCTTTTCTTACTTCCTCAAGTGTGGAGTATAATCACTACTCCTCTAGCCCCAAGCCCCAAGGCCACCACCACCCACACCCCTCCCCACCACCAGCTCTTTCTGCCCATGGGTCCTGTTCACTTGTGCCTTAATAAACCACCATTTTGCACCAAAGGCTTCTCAAGAATTCTTTCTTGGTCGTCGGCTCCAGACCTCACCCCACCCAACCTCATATTCTAAGACCCCATCAGTTGGTTTAATGAAGTGTGGAGTTTGTGTATATTTTATTTTTTGGAATTTCATTTTATGCATTCTGTGGATTTTTAAAAAGGAGATATGTGTTCTCTTTTTATAGGATCCATCTTTCGATGTTTTATTAGTCTACTTGTACTATATACACACACATATATTTTCAAATAAAGTATATCCATACTTATTTTTAGCCTAAATAA
This sequence comes from Lontra canadensis, assembly GCF_010015895.1. Lineage (NCBI taxonomy): Eukaryota > Metazoa > Chordata > Mammalia > Carnivora > Mustelidae > Lontra > Lontra canadensis. Next base: position 25,293,330 of record NW_022631001.1, read on the forward strand.
CCTATTAGGCTGGTGATGATCTCTCTCTTACTCCTTTTTTGTTTGTTTACATCAACCTGTCCTTCTTTTGTATTTTATCTGTTTTGATGCTCTGTTAGTCAATAATCTATAGAAAGTTTCTGGGGCACCTGGTTGGCTCAGTCATTGGAGTGTGCAACTTTTGATCTCGGAGTTGTAGGTTCAAGACCCACATTGGGTGCAGAGATTACTTTAAAAGTAAGAAATCCTGGTGTGCCTGTATGGCTCAGTCAGTTAAGCATCTAACTCTTGATCTCAGCTTGGGTCTTGGATCTCAGGGTCGTGAGTTCAAGCCCTTGTTGGGTGTAGACATTACTCAAAAATAAATTTTAAATTAAAAAAAAAAAAGGGGTGCCTGGTTGGCTCAGTTGGTTAAGTTTCTGCCTTCAGCTCAGGTCATGGTCCCGGGGTCCTGAGATCGAGCCCCATGTCAGGCTCCCTGCTTCTCCCTCTCCCTCTGCTGCTCCCCCTGCTTCTGCTCTCTCTGTCAAATAAATAAATAAAATCTTTTAAAAATATATGAGAATGTGAGAAAATATGCCTTCAAAAGCATAGCTTTATTTATTTATATCTATTTCATAAATGATGAGCCGAAGCCAGAGGCGTAATCCGCTGAGTCCCCCCAGGCGCCCCCTTCTAGGCTTTTCTTGTTTTTATCTTCAATAATGCTTTAGAAAGTAAAACTCTGATTTGTTAATTGTATAAACCTTTAGCTTAGTCAAGCACAGATATTGAAATTCATATGTATCTGATTACCAAGTCAATAAATAACTTACTGAGCATGTGCTAGCCACTGTTCTGGATGTTTTCCACGTCTGTGCTATTGTCTGTGTTTTACAGATGAGGAAACAAAGCTCAGAGTACCAAGTAGCTTGTCCAAGGTCACCCAATATTATTCCATGATCTTTTCTTGAGGACGAGAACTTTAGCAAGCTTCAGCCAGCCAGGGTCATCCCCGGAGCTGGAGAGGAGGAAATCTCAGTTAAATAACTGAAATATTCAGCTAAATAGCTGAGAGGGAGGGAGGCATTGACTTCTTTGAAGTAAAATCCCCACAAGGATTTAAAATGGATTTCACAATGGATTTCACAAGGGCCTCACAATCCTGCAATATTAAAGTCTTGGATTTGGGGGCACCTGGGTGGCTCAGTCGATTGGGTGATTGGGCGTCTGACTCTTGGTATTGGCTCAGGTCAAGATCTCAGGGTCCTGGGATCCAGCTCCAAGTTGGGCTCCAGGCTCAGCGCAGAGGCTGCCTTTCCCTCTCCCTCTGTTCCTGCCCCTGCTTCTCTCCCCCGGCTCCTCCCCTTGGTCACAGTCATGCATGCTCTCACTCTCTCCTTCTCTAAAATATAAATAAATAAAGACACATAAATAAATAAATAAAAAAAATCTTGGGAGGGGGGTACAAAAACAAAGTCTTGGATTTCCCCCAATTTGATAGGTGAAAACTCATGTCTTGTTATAATTTTGGTTTGCATTTCTCTTAGGAGTGAGAGAAGCATCTTTTCCTTCTTGAGAGCCATTTGCTTTGCCATTTCTGTGAACTGCCTGTTCACATCCTTTGCCCACTTGGGAGGCACCCAGCAAATAACCACTATATCAAAGCCTCCTGGGGTGGGTGTTTGTTTTGAGACTACCAAACAGATGACTTTCAGAGCTTTATTCTGTTTCTTATAGAAAATCATTTCAAAGATAGTAAGTTCTTCATGTGAATCTTCAGGAGAGTTTTCTGCCTCCTTGTGTATAGGATCTTTTCATAGGTTCCTTACTGATTGTTTTTGTTCCTTCTCTTGACCAGGCAGAAATAAAGCCAGGCCAGGGACCACCTCTTCACCCTCTCAACTTTATGTGGCATTGCGTCATAACGATTGAAGTCTCAGTACCACTATTAGGCAGACAGTGTAGACACAGGAAGAGAAATTTGATGGGGTGGATTAAGGATATATCATCGCCTCATCATTAATATTCACTGGCATTTAAGCAGCAATGCCAAATGCATATGTATATAGCATTATATAGATATTTATATATAGAAAATATACAATATATCTAATAGATACAGTATATACAGGATAGTATATAGGATACATGTAAATTTACATATAGGTATGTGTGCATATATATGCTGAATATATATAGATATACACTAAATTTACACACAGATGTAAATTTAGTTGTGACAACAACCCTCTAAGATTGGTACTATTACTATACTCATTTTATAGATGATAAAGGTGAGGCACAGAGAGGTTATATTACTTGACTAAGCTCACACAGCTGATAACTGGTGGAGTCAGGACTCTAACTAGGTTTTCTGGTCCCAGAATCTGGGTCCTCAACCACTCTGACTGGCTTAGAACATATCCTGTGTTGTCGGAGTATGACCAGAAGTCCATCTGGTCAGTGGGTCCCTGACAGAAGAGGAGACAGTGGGTTGGGGCGCCTGGGGGGCCCAGTCAGTTAAGCATCCCACTCAATTTTGGCTCAGGTCGTAATCTCAGGGTCACGAGATCGAGCCCCACATCGGGCTCTGTGCTGGGCATGGAGCCTGCTTAAGATTCTTTCTCTCCCTCTCCCTCTGCCCCTCCTCCCCCACTTAAAAAAAAATACACAGGGTTGGTTTGTTTTATTGACTTTGGAAGCCATTCGTTCTTCATTCACTAATTCATTAATCCTCTGATTCATTCATTCAACAATTATTTACTGAGTGCCTACTATGGGCCAACTGCTGAGCTAGGTGCCAGAGACACCAGGATAAATTAGATATGGTCCTTGTCTTTAAGGAGCTTGCAGTAAAGAAAGGAGAGGGACACGGTCTGTTAATGACACCATGTGACACAGACTGTTGTGTTTCAGAGGGAGGAGCAGATGATGTTGTCATCCAAGAATGTGTTTCTCAATCTGTCCCCATTTGTCATCTAGTTAATGTAATTTCTCCTTTGTACTTTGCCTTGTGATCCTCTCTTATCTTTAATGTGTATAGTAATCACTGCAAGTTTTGTATTTTTGCTTATCTTCCTGATCATTTTCACAGGGAGTAGAGAAAGGCTGATTGGTGACATCTGCTATCCCTTTTTCATCCCAGAAATGTGGCCTTGTTCCTGTGAGGAATGGGGAGCCAGGAAGGGTTCTGAGTAGAGCAGATGGGCAATTTATAATGAGCACTCTGGCTGTATAGTGTGGCAAATAAATTAGATAGGAGAGGTGATGAGGTAGAGAGGGCAATGAGCAGGCTGTTCAGTAGTTGGTGAAGGATAAGATCTGGGGAAAGGCTGTGGCTGGGGGAGAGGAGGAGAGTATGGATCCAAGGAATATGAAGGAAATGGGATTAAAGGGATTTACTGAAGGGCACCTGGGTGACTCAGTGGGTTAAAGCCTCTGCCTTCGGCTCAGTTCGTGATCTCAGGGTCCTGGGATCGAGCCCCGCGTTGGGCTCTCTGCTCAGCGGGAAGCCTGCTTCCCTTCCTCTCTCTCTGCCTGCCTCTCTGCCTACTTGTGATCTCTGTCTGTCAAATGAATAAATAAAGTCTTAAAAAAAAAGGGATTTACTGATTCAGCACTGTTTAATGAACATCTGTTAAGTGCCAGGCACTGTGCCAGGTGCCAGGAATATGGCAGGAAACAAGATAAACACAGTCACTGCCTTCACTGAGTCTAGAAGGGAAAGATGGACTCTGGGAGCTTTTTCAAGATGATAAATAATGTGACAGGAGAAGTACAGGGCACTACAGGGAAATAGAAGGGGGATGTGAAGGGGCATGAGGGAGGAGTCCAGGCTGATGCCCAGATTTCTGCCATGGCTGTAGGGATAGATGCTGTTAGCTGAGCTGGGGAGACCCAGAAGGGCAGAGCCCCATGGATATCTCAGAGTCCTGCAAGCCTGAGACAGGCAGGAGCAGGGGAGGTGGTGAGCAGCTGATGGCTGAATGGAAAAATACTTGAATGTGGGCCTGTGGCTACTCCCCAGCCCCCAGCTTGACCCTGAAAGAGGAAGTGGGGAGTGAAAGAAACGAAGTTTCAGGAAGCCCAGCACTTACTCAACACCCGTAAACCACTAGCCTCTCCTCATTTGCCCAATGGGCTTCATGAGACAGCCATGACTCTCTCCTAATGTCCAGGGACCAGAGCTGGGCTGCCAGGATGAAGTGTATTTGAGGCTTGGGCCCCAGGCCAACTCAGCATAATCCTAGTCATTCTGAGGTCACCAGCATGGGTCCCCCAGGTTTTTGGAGGCCTTCCTGGAGCTGGAGGGAGAAAAGCACCAGCCCTCAGTACATGTCCCCAGAGGTAAGGGTCCTTCCTCTGCATCCTCTGTGTGCCCTTCTGCCTTAACATTGAGCCCCCAGCTCTGGGTCTGTTGGCCTCCATCCAAGGACGGGAACTGGGTGATCACCGTCTGTGTCCCCAGCACTCAGCCCAGATAACCCTTCTCCCTAGCACATGATAGAAAATGTTTGTCAAGTTAGTTCAGAGACAAATGTACCTTGACCTCCAGGGGCTGGTCTCTCTCACCTTCAGGAGAAGTCCTACCAACAGCCATACCAACTCCAGTGCCATTCTTGGCATGTGTCAGTGGTGCCCGTGGTTTTAATCCTGGGTAGAAGGCACCAACCACTGCCTGGCCACAGCCCCCTCCCCCCTAAATATTTCAGAGTCTTGGAAGTGTAGAACCTTGGAATGTGAAGAGATAGAAAGGCCTTCTGCCCTCATGTCTTCCTTCACAGTGCCCTTAGCTGTAGGAACATCCCAACCTGGGACCTGAGACCTGAGACCTGAGACCTGCCTTATGTGACTTCAACAGGATTCCCCCATGCCCCCCAGGGTCCAGAACAGCCCGCCAGAGCCAAGGTGGGGGTGAGGGTCTCTGCACCTGTCACTCGCAGTACTCTGCCATCCTTGAGAGATGAGGAAGTGAGCAGGCGGTCTTTCCTCCAAGACCACAGTTAAAGCGTCCTCACGTGCAGTAACCAAACCATCAGTGGAGCCCCATCAAGGCCAAGAAGGACAAGACACAAGCCACCAAGCAATAAGCTGAAGGCTTGTAGAGTCTCTTGGGGCAGTGTGCAGCCATAGTTTCCCACGTGCCTGCTTGGGAACAGGGGCCTGTGGAGGTGATCCCATAGGACCAGGAGAGCCACCGAGAGTGGGGACAGGGAGGTGAAGGGTCACCCAGCCAGCGCAGGGCAGAGCAGGAAGAAGCCAGGTGAGAACTGTGGGCGCCATTCCACCCACATCTACCCCAGTTAAATTCATTCTCAAGCATTAATTGTTTTTTTTTTCCCTGACTATAGAAATTATTACAGAACATACGAAAAGTACAGAAAAGTGGAAAACACAAAATAAACAATTCTGACAGTCCTGATCCAGATAACGGATGTTAAGATTTTGGTGTGTTTTGGGGCTGAAAAAGTACAACGTGGGGAATATAGTCAATAATATTGCAATAACATTACAGGGTGCTGGGTGGTGAGTACACTATGGTGAACATTGCATAATGTGTAGAATTATCAAATCACTGTGTCATACACCTGAAACTAATGTAACAGTGTATGTCAGCTACAGTTCAATAATAAAAAAAAAGATTTTGGTGTGTTTTATACCAGAATTTTTAATGCATTTTAACCTCGTCATAATGTATCCATAATTGTAACCTCTGGTGTTTTTTTGTTTTTGGGTTTTTTTTTTCAGTCACCATAACAACAGAAGCTTTTTTCTGGGTTTTTATCACCTAACCGGTTAAATCCTGCCCTGTGGATTTCAGCCCCTCATTTGAACAAAGCCCTTAATTTGTGTGGGATTTAGCTGCTTCTCCCCAGGATAGAATGGCTGGGGGAAAAGAGGGAAGGAGGAGGAGGAGGGGAAGAGAGGTAGAAGGGAAGGAAGAGAGAAAAGAGAAGGAGGAGACAAAACCGAAGGCCTCAAGATATATTCTCCCTGCTCCTCTCTCTGGCTGAGTCCTTTTCTTAGAACTGAAAAACCCCAGGGCAATCGCCTGAGCTCACCTGATGTCCTTCTCAATCTGTCCCCTGCTCATTCTACACACCCAACCCTAGAAGGAAGGGAGCTCACTAGCTGATAGGAAAGAAGCCTTCCTCCTTGACAGCCTTGACAGCCAGCCCTGCAGGCCCCAGGCCACAAAGACCCTGTTCCAGCTATCCTGCCTACACTTGAGACCTCTGGCCACCAATTGCATGACCTGGTTCCTGGGTCTCTGTAGTCTGGTCACTTTCTTCTGATCTAGAGCATACCTGAGCACGTCAGAATGGCTTCAGAGCCCAAGTGGGTCCGGCAGACTGTGGAGTGGAGCAAGGCAGTCTTCTGAGTTCCAGACCCTTTGCCCCTGTTAGTGCAGCCCATGCCTTGGCTCCTTTGAGCTTCTGGTCAGCTCAAACTCTGAGCTCCTGTTTTCTTTTTTTAGAGGGAAAGAGAGAACGAGAGAGAGAGTTGGGGTGGGGGGGATGGGCAGAGGGAGAGAAAAAGATCTTAAGCAGGCTCCATGCCCCGTGCAGAGTCTGACACGGGACTCTATCTCACAACCCTGAGATCATGACCTGAGCTGAAATCAGGAGTCAGACACTTAACCAACGGAGCCACCCAGGCGCCTTCCGAGCCCCCTTTTGCATCACTATTCTCCCACATTCTGTGCTTGGATGGTCACTTGAAGAAACCTAATGTAGGCTTTGCATTGTGAATGCATTGTGAATTTTCTTGGCTCCTTGTTGGGGTTGAGTTTGATATATGTGTGCTGTGTTTATTCAACTTACTGATAATAAGATGATAACCTAAACCAGGCCCAAGACAGAAATCTCCACCTCACAGGCCCTGGTCCTTAACCAGAGCCTCTGTATGAGTTTGCTTAGCATCCTAAAAACCTGTGAAGAAGTATTACCTTCTTTACAAATCTAGTCATGCATAGGTATACGCCCAAATGAATTGAAAAACAGGTACTAAAAACAAATACTTACACATGAATGCTCCTAGCAGCCCTTTTCACAATAGCTAAAGGGTAGAAACACTTCAGATGTCCATCAATGGATGAATGGATAAACAGAATGTGGTCTAGCCCTACAAAGGAATATTACCCAGCCATAAAAAGGAATGAAGTTCTGATACATGCTCCAATGCAGATGAACCTTGAAAACGTTATTCTACATGAAAGGAACCAGACACAGAACGTCACATGTTCCATGATTCCATTTGTACAAAATAACCAAAAGAGAGGCAGGGGCTGAGGGGAGAGGGGAATGGGGGTGATGACAACATTTCAGAACGAGATAGAGGGGCTGGTTGCACAACACTGTAAAAGCCATTGCTTTAAAATGGTTACTTTTATGTTAAGTGAATTATAGCTCAAATTTCAAAAAATGCATCCACAAAAGAAAAAGATACCCAATGCATTCAGCAGAGAGCCTTCTGCCAAGTATGGGAACATAGGGGCACCTGGGTGGCTCAGTGGGTTAAAGTCTCTGCCTTTGGCTCGGGTCATGATCCCGGGGTCCTGGGATCGAGTCCCGCGTCGGGCTCTCTGCTCAGCAAGGAGCCTGTTTCCTCCTCTCTCTCTCTGCCTGCCTCTCCACCTACTTGTGATATCTCTCTCTGTCAAATAAATAAATAAAATCTTTAAAAAAAAAAAAAAGTATGGGAACATAGAGATGAAGGAGACCTGCCCCCTGCTAGAGCTGGTAGAACCCAAAGCCTTTGAAACTGAAGGAGGGGAGGGACCCTCTGAAATTCACCTTTCGCACTGCAGATTCTCCAACTGGTTCTTATTATCACCACCATGCAGAATTTCAGGTGTTTCCCCTCCCACCTTAGTGATTGGGGTTGGCTTGACACAGAAGGCCTCTGAGAAACTTCGCAGCAGAGAAACCTGACAGATAGAACCAACCATAGCCACGTCATCAAGGTTAACAACCATGGTGCTAAGTCATGTTGGTAATAGATACCCTTGACCTGATGTGATGAGACTGGTGTTCTACGCGCATGATCTTTCTCCCAAGAACTTGTAACTCCAGTTTAACCAAGAGAAGATCGTCAGAAACACTCAAACAGAGCAGCGCCCCGCTGACTCAGTGGGAAGAGCATGCCACTCTTGAGAGCATCAACTCAGGGTTGTAAGTTTGGGCTGACATTGGGTTTAGACATTCCTAACACAAATAAATAAACTTTACCCCAAAAAAGGAAAGAAACTCAACTCGGAAGTCCACAAGATATCTGGCCAGTACTCCGCAAAACTGTCAAGATCATCAAAAACAAGCTAAGCCCGAGCAACAGTCCCAGACCAGAAAGGGGGCAGAAGCAAAGAGGCACCGTGATGTGGTATTCTGGACATGAAAAGGACATTAGGTAAGAGCTAAGGAAATTCTAAGAAAATATGGACTTCCTTTAGTTAATAATAATGAATCCACGTCCGTTCTTTCGTTGTCATGAATACAGACAGTCCCCAACTTACGATGGTTCCATTTAAGATTTTTCGACTGGAGGATGGCAAAAAAGCGATACGCATTCAGCAGTAAATTGTACTTCAGGTTTTGGGGTTTGATCTTTTCCTGGCTCTCTGGTGATGCTGGTCACTGGCAGACGGTGCAGCTCCTGGACAGCTGGGCAGTCTTGGGGGTAAACAACCAATACGCTTAAAACTGCTCTGTACTATACAGGCATTCTGCTTGTCACGTTCAGTACAGTATTCAGTAAATTCCACGAGATAGTCAACAATTTGTTATAAAATAGGATAGCCTTCGGTTAGGTGATTTTGTAGGGTTGTAGGCTATTGAAGAGAGACTAAGCTGTGATGCTCAATAGGTTAGATATACTCATGCATTTTTGACTTAATGCTATTTTCAATTTATGATGGATTTCTTGGGACATAAGCCCTTTGTAAGCTGAGGAAGATCTCCATCTTACAATAGAGGAAACCGGTTGGGGGTTAAAATCCTTTCAAGGACTGGAACAGAGATGACAATGGGGAAATGAAGGGAGTAGAGCGTGAAGTACTCCCCGGTCTGTAGGTGTCACTACTGAACAATTGTAGCAGGTGTCACTTGTTCTCCAGGTGTTAACTGACCCCAGAGAGAGAGCTAAGTTCTTGCCTAATTGTGACCCTGCTTTCTAAGTCCCTGACTGCCTCTTCCTGACTTGGCAGCATGTTTGTAGACACTAATACCTTTAAAAATACGAACTAAGAGAGCCATGGTCTCTGTTCAATAGCCTAGGACCATACAGAAGTCCTTCTTCCCAGGCACTGGACACACCTTCTCCAGGGGACTTACACCAGGAAGAACTTTAGATGAGACATCTCACTGTCTTCCCATGAGGTGTGGTCTTAGGGCTAATGGTTATGTTCTGAGTCAACGGTAGGCCAATATCTTAATCCAGCACAATATTCACAAACACTCCTGCCCATTAACCAGGCATCATCATCTTCTCTATTGAGCAAACATTCCTCCATTTGGTACATGAAGATATCACGGAGGCCTTAGACCAAGGCGTTTCTTAACTACACGTGCAGGGCAGGGAGGTAGAGAATGGTTTGGTGGGGGGTGCCTGGGCAGCTCAGTGGTTTAAAGCTTCTGCCTTCAGTTCAGGTCATGATCTCAGGGTCCTGGGATTGAGCCCCGCATCAGGTTCTCTGCTCAGCAGGGAGCCTGCTTCCCCCCACCCCCCCGCCCCCGCCTGCCTCTCTGACTCCTTGTGATCTCTCTGTCAAATAAATAAATAAAATCTTAAAAAAAAAAAAGAGGAATGGTTTGGAATACATAGCTCTAGATTTAAATCCTGATTCCATTACTTATTAACTTCCTTAAACCCCATGACCCCAGTTTCCACAACTATAAACTGAGGATAATGATAATATCTGTTCTACAGAATTATTGGAGAATGAGATAAGATTATTCATATAATGGGCTTAACACAGCACCTGGTATACAAGGTCTCAGACTCCTGTCGAGGTTCTTGGACAAAGCAGATGAGTAGCCCAGAGTTTCCAGGGGATTCACACCTGCCACGAAGGCCACAAGGCCATTAGTGAGAAGCCAGAACAGAAAGAGGGCCAGCTGGATCCTGGAGCCAGTGCGTACAAAGGAAGGAATAGCAAAGGATGAACCCATAGACAAATTTGACTGTGGGTCGCTGGGGAGGGTAAATGGGGAGGAGACCATTGCAGAATGGCTCTCAAGTTCTCGTGCATGTCTGTATCCAATAGTATTCTATATTCTCCAGGACTTCATCAGACGAATCATCGTGAACACTGCCCCTTTTCCACTCCAGTGAGAACTTGTGCTGCCAGTCACACACCTGGAGAGGCAAGGGAAGTCCAGGAGATCCAAGACGTGGGTTGGTATGGTCTGAGCCCCTGGAGGAGCCCTGATATGCCGAACATGGGCCCTTTAGTGGAAGGACTGTAAGGAGGCCCAGGCTGTTACACCCAGGGTCAGCCATGGAGTCTCAGGGCATATCAGTCCCCCGTTTTACCCTGGTGCCCAGCACTGTGCCTGGCACATAGTAGCTGCTTATTGAGCACTCAGATGGGGGAATGAAAGGCCTCTGTCCTCAAGGCCTCCATGGTCTAGCAGGGAAGACCTGGCACACAGCAAACTCACAAAGAATCTTGCCCAGCAGTAAGCCTGGATCGAGGCGACTGAACACTTAGGGCAGTGTGGGGGGTGTGTGTGAAGCACTTGTCGGGTAATGGGTGGGAGGACGTGGGAGCCCGTGTGGCGGAGGAGGAATGCTGTGTGCGTGCACAGGACCCAGCTGTCCCAAGAGTGCCAGGGAGCCACATGACTCAGGGGAGGGCAGGGCTGCAGGCTGGAGGAAGGGTGCGGTACTCCAGGGAAAGGGCAAATGAACCCCAGGAGGAGCTCATCCCTTCCTGCTTTCTTCCATCCTTCCATAGTTTACTGCTTCTGGACAAAAGACAGTGCAGAAGTCCACAGACAAGCAACAGCATTGTCCGCATCTGCGGCAGAAATAGCAAAGATAAAAAATGGGATAAACCGGGGCACCTGGGTGGCTCAGTGGGTTAAAGCCTCTGCCTTCGGCTCAGGTCATGATCCCAGGGTCCTGGGATCAAGCCCCACATCGGGCTCTCTGCTAGGCGGGGAGCCTGCTTCCCTTCCTCTCTCTCTGCCTACTTGTGATCTCTCTCTCTCTGTCAAATAAATAAACAAAATTTAAAAAAAAATGGGATAAACCACCAAAATAAAGTACCACCTTGGAGAGGACTTAAAAAATAAGGGCAGCTTCATGTCACAGGAGTCTGAGCCTCCATATTGGACAAGCCAGGTTAAAATCCCCGTTTACTCTGCCTTCAGCTCAGGTCATGATCCCAGGGTCCCGGAATTGAGCCCTGCATCGGGCTCTCTGCTCAGCGGGGAGCCTGCTTCCCCGTCTCTCTGTCTCTGCCTGCCTCTCTGCCTGCTTGTGATCTCTCTCTCTCTCTGTGTCAAGTAAATAAATAAAATCTTAAAAAAAAATTTTTTTTAAAGAAATCCCCGCTTAGCCTAAACTCCTAAACTCCCAGCACCTCAACTCCCTAGCCTTAGTGTCTCCTTTAATCTGGGTGCAGGAGATGGTGTCTGTAGGGAGCCTGGCTCATTCATCCTGTCGTGGACTTGACGACAAGTAGGAAGACTTCACCAGTCGCTGTCCTGGACCCTGGTGGTGAAGTGTCCCGGGGGGCAAACAGATACTAAAAGCCACAGGGGCCTTCATGTAAGGCCAGAAAGCCAGTCACCTTCCTGATACTGTTGAGTGACTGTGATCACTGACTAAAATTGTCCCAGCACCATCCAGTGTCCAAGGGGAGAGAATGGGGCTGGGTGACTGGTCCTCTCGGCCAGCCCTCGGCTTTCTAGCAACCTATCTTCCATGCTGGCTTCTGGGCCCCATCCTGGAGGACGTAGAAGAGGAAGGCCCCGCCCCTGCCCTTTGGAAATGTAGAACGTGGGAGGACGAGCCACTGTTTGATCAATGGCACAGAGTGTCGGGCGTCCCCAGGTCACTTGTCCTGTGCACTAGCAGGACCCTCCCGGCTCGCCGACTGGCATGGGGACCTCCCTTCCCTGCTGGCCCTCCTCGTCCTCCCTCCACGCCAGCCACACCTGCGCCCTGCGCCTTCACTGCTCACACCAGGCCCTCGATGTGCTCTTCCCTCCACGCGGAAAGCCCTTCTTCCAACAATGTCGGGGAAGGTTCCCAGAGGCCCTCCCTTTTCTCTCCTCCCTCAGAACTTGTATTTCTTCCACTAATACTGACGGAAGCCTGCTCCGGGGTAGGGCCTCCGTGAAGCAGAACGTGGGCCCCACCTGCACAAAGCCTCATCAGGTCCCATGAAAGGGCAATTATCTCTCCCTTCTGAGGTGGCTGGTGTGTCTGTCTCCCCGCTTGGACTGTGTGCCGCATGGGGGCAGGGGCTGCTGGGTCTGTCCCGCAGGACTCTGAGGAGTCAGTCCTGAGGCTAAGGAACCACCAGGGGAGGGTCCCTGCAGTGGGTAGAGTGTGTAGAGGCCTGAAGGGGGGCAGGCATAGAGCAGGGGTGTGGAGGAAGGCAGGAGTCGGGTGGTGCAGGAACCCGTGGAGAGACCGGCCTGCCTTGTTGGGGGGTGGGGCAGTGAGGTGAGATGGTGCACAGGGCACAAGGAGTTCAGGTGCCGCCTCCTGGGGCCCTGAGCCTCTCTTCACAGCTCTCAGTTTCCCCAACGACTGGTTCTCCCTTCCTCACTCACTACTGTCCAGCAAGTCATCCTAGAAGTCCATGGATAAGGGACTCGGGGAGCAGCTAGGTAGGGGGCCAGAACTCTGGTCATCTGAGAGGCTAGGACCCTCCTGCGGTTAAGTCCTGGCTCCAACCACCTTTTCTACCTGGAACCGCCAGATAAAATACAAGACACCCCCTGAAATTTGCATATCAGAAACAACAAATAATTCTTCAGCACAAATAATATGAGTGACGCTTATGCTAAAAAAAAGTATTCCTTGCTTTTCTGAAATTCAAATTTTTAGTTGCCAAACCTGGCAAACCTTTGCCCACTCCCTATTTCAGAATCTGCCACTGACCCCAACAAGGAGGCTCCGGGAAACCATCAGAGAGGTCCTGGGCCTCTTGCAACACACTCAACAAAACAGGAATTTGGAGCTGGAAGGAACGTGGAAGGTTATTTCGCTCCATCCTTTCCCCTATATGTGGACGAGGAGACCGAGGCCCTGGCAAGCCCTTGGGCCCCTCACACCCCCTTGGCAGCAACTTGGGCCTACAGGAGAGCAGAAGGACCCCAGAGGCCAGGCCCTTTCCAGGTAAGGCAAGGCAGGAGTCTTCAGTTCCTGCTCTGCCCCCCACCCCCATGCCTACCCCCCAGGCAGTTTCCCGGATCCTGACACCCCCAGGTGAGTCACCTCCACCTGTCAGAACAGATCAGGAACAATGCCAAGGCCCTGGGCTCCTCAGCTCCTGCTGGGCTCCTTGCCCAGACGAGTGAAGTTGGCGGGGAGAAGGGGTCTTAGTCAGTTCAGGAATGGGTGGGTGGGGCTCCACTTTGTGGGAGAGGCTGGTCTACCAGAAGGCTCACTGCCTAGCCATCCGACTCAGGCCCTTCTAACAGTCAGCCAAAAGGGCCCTCAGAGATGACTCAGCTCAATTCCCAGTGCGGTGGGGTGTGGGGGCAGGGTCTTGACCAAGGTCACCCAGCCAGTCGGGTCCACAATGAGCTTCTTTCTCTCAAATGAGTACTCCATGCTCCCTGCTAAAACTGCCCACCCCCCAATCCTGTTCTGTGTTTCTTCATCTCGCTTTGTCCTTCTTGACATTATATCATGTATTCATTTGGTTTTTGTCAGTCTCCAGTTAAAACATAAATCGTGCTCAATGTCTCAAGATCCTAGGACAGTGCCTGGCACTAAGTAGGGGCTGGATAAGCATTTGTTGCCCCTCTTCCCTCTCGCCTTGTGTGGGACATGCTCCATGATGGCGTAGTTGCCGCATCCCCGTAGTTGCTGCATCCCGCAGAACGCAGGTTCTGCCAGGAGCACAGCTCTCTGAGGGGCTGTGAGTCTCCAGGTCCCAGAATGTGGCTCCCGTCTGTCTCGGCCCAGCCTCAGTCCAGGAATGAGACAGTAGTAGCACAGCGCTGAGATGGATTGACAGTAGGTTTCGGAGTGTCACCTGTCTGCCCCCACACACCCTGCTAAACCAGACAAGACTACGACACTGGGACATGGTCAGGAAGCTCAATCCCAGAGTCCCACCTAGAGGACCACTTTCACACAGTGTGGCCCAGGGGACAGCATGGAGCCAGGAGCTGCCAGCCCGTCTGCCTCACTGGCCCATTCCCACCCCTCACCAGGCCTCTTTCTGCCTGTCTCTACAAGGATAGCTTCAGGCTGGCTGGTCTGTAAGGCCTGCCAGCTCATCCCACCTTTGGCCTCTTTCTCCTTCCTCTCCATCCCAGACCCTGCATCAGTCACTCCTACCCTACCTCCAGGGGTGTCCCACACTCTCCCCTCCATTCTGTCAGACCTTTTGCCGATCCCGTCCTCATCCTTCGCAGCGGCCCAAGTCCAAGTCCTGTGGGTCATAGACACTATAGGTGGTTGGGGCTCCTAGGACTACCCTGGGGCAACGTGGGACACTTCCAAGTCATTCAGAGATTCTTACTCAGATTGCCTTGCCCAAGCCCTCTGACCAGTCTAGAGATTCCCATTTCTAGTCAGACCATCTCTCTGATGTGTCCAAAGCTGATCTTTGCATCTTTCCCCAGACCTGCTCAGCTCTCAACCACAGCAAGGGCACTTCTAGCCAGCTGGTCACCTGGGCCTGGAATCACAGAGCCTATTCTCCCTCCCTCCTTGCCCTCATCTGATCTGTCACTTGGTCTTGGCCATCCTTCTCTGATATCCTCTGGTATCGTCCCCTTCTCAACTTCTTCAGCCTCACCTATGTTCGTATTCCATCTTCTCTCACCTGACTCTGAAAGCCGAGGGTTCCTCAGCTCCCCTCCCTCTGCCTTTAATCCACACTCCAAGGGTGCCTGGGTGCTCAATTGATTGGGCACTGCCTTCCGCTCAGGTCATGATCTCAGGGTCCTGGGCCCACATGGGGCTCTCTGCTCAGCAGGGAGCCTGCTTCCCCCCACACCACCCCCCCGCCGCCTGCCTCTCTGTCTACATGTGATCTCTCTCTCTCTGTCAAATAAATAAAATCTTTTTTAAAAAATTTATTTGACAGAGAGTGAGAGAGAGAGAGAGAGAGAGATAATGCACAAGCAGGGGGAGCAGCAGGCAGAGGGAGAGAGAGAAATGGGCTCCTGGCTGAGCAAGGAGCCTGATACGGGACTCGATCCCAGGACTCTGGGATCATGACCCGAGCCAAAGGCAGCTGCCTAACCAACTGAGCCACCCAGGCGTCCCTATAAATAAATAAAATCTTAAAAAAAAAAATCCACACTCCATGCAGGAGCCAGAGATGAAATACCAGTGGTAGCAAATCCAACCTCGTCATTCTCCCACTCAAAACCCTCCCATGACTCCCCACTGCCCTCAGGAGAAAGTCTGCTCCTTGGCCTGGCATTCTGGGCTGTTCATGATTTGCCAGTCTCACCAGCTCCTCTCACACTGCTGTTCTGCAGACTACTGAGCATTCAGCTCCCAGCTTTGGCTCAAGACATCCCTTCCACCTGGAAGGACTCCCTCCTTCCTAACCCAGAGAATCCTCCACCTTCAATCATCTGGAGAGTCCACGGTGGGAATCAACTTGTTATCCAGGGAGGATGGATAAACAAGGCTTTTCTCAGGGTGCATGTGTGTGTTTTTAGAGTCAGTCAACGTTTATCTATTTATTCATGTGCACACAGCCTTGTTTCAGAAAGGATTGGAGGTGGGCCATTAAATATTTTGTTGAGTGCCAGCCCTGTGCAACGGAGTCCCATACGAACACGCAATCATCCATACTCCCACTTGCCAACCCAACCAGGGAACCCTGAGGGTTGGGGCAGAGGGCTCCAGGGTGAGAGATCTCAGGAAGAGACAGGAGAGTTAGGGAGGTGGGTGGTTGGAATGAATGAACAGGACAAGGGCATGAGAGAAGGCTGGAACAGAGGGACAGAAGGAGCAAAGGCTGCGGGTAGAGGAAAAGAGAACCACAGCTTCCTTCTGTGACCCCGGCTTGCATTTCCTTTCCCGCTTGCCCAGGTCAGCTTCAAGACTTGTTTCCTGGGGCACCTGGGTGGCTCAGTGGGTTAAAGCCTCTGCCTTCGGCTCAGGTCATGATCCCAGGGTCGTGGGATCGAGCCCCACATGGGGCTCTCTGCTTAGTGGGGAGCCTGCTTCCTCCTCTCTCTTTCTCTGCCTGCTTCTCTGCCTACTTGTGATCTCTGTCAAATAAATAAATTTAAAAAAATCTTTAAAAAAAAAAAAAGACTTGTTTCCCGTTCCTCTTGCAACATCACTGGGTGAGAGATGATGTGGATGGAGACAACGGGGGTGAAGACTGTGGGAACTACTCGGGTTCTGGTTCCCCATGGGAAGGAGCCTGTGTCCCCAGCCAGCTGGCAGCCCAGTGGGCACCTCACACTCCTGAGTTCCCAGTGCTCTTCCCATCATCCATTCATCGCCCTCTGTCCCAACCAGTCTGTGAATATGTATAAACATATACCATGTCAACAGGGAGGAAACAAAGGACCAGAATGTTGGTGAGAGAGAAGGACTCCAACCCTGTGGGGCTAAAACCCTTCCTCTACTAACTGTTCCAGGTGCCATCAATTCCTGAATCCCAGAGAGCTGGGCATGGTAAGGGGGCTTAAGAAGTATGTGTTGGGGTGGCATCAGAGTTGTCCCCTCTCTGCATCTTCCAGGAAGGGAGGTACCAAGGCCCAGGATTGACCTTCATGGGCTACTTCAAATGCTGGACCCATCTATACCTGCACCCGGCCTTGGGGCTTCAGCCCCAGCTTTGCCTTCACTTGCAGTGTGACTCTGGTCCAGGCCTCGGCCCCTTGCCCTTTCCCTTCTGCAGGCAAGGTACTGAGCTAGAGGGTCTTCAAGTCCTGAGTTCTCTGATCTCTGTGGCTTCAGGATTTGGTTTGTTTGCCTAGGAAGGGTTGTTAGACTGAGAGTAGGACCAGCTCCTGTCCCACCCCTCAGTACTGAGGGGCGCTCTCCAGGCCACGGGGATGGTGGCCCAGGGGTCAGGAGTCTAATTTTATGTGTTGTAGTCAAAGCTGGGGCTGGTCTGGCCCACTCCCCATCTGACCCCAAGTGACCCTAATGCTGAGCAGGGAACTGACCCAAGGTGAGCTGAGGCAGCTGTCAAGACAGCCCTAAAATTAGCCGCAGCAGGGATAGGGAGGGGCACCGGCCCAGGCCTCAGGCTCCAACAGCCCCAAGGGACGCAGCCCTCACCTTACTCAAGGAGGGAGAGGTCGGCCAGAGTTCTGGCCATGACCCCACCGTGATGCTGGGCGGGAGAGTCACAAACAAGTATGGACACATTTCAGGAGAGGGACTGAAGAGCAGCCATCCTCTGCCAGTTGCTGGGGCCCTGACGCGCTTCCCAGCCCCCAGCCTGTCAGAGCCCTGGGAAGGACCAGGAGACGGACCTGGCTATTTATACTCTTTTCAAACAGGGTGGAGGGACCCAACCTACCTTCCCAAGGCTGAGTTGGATAACCTCCCACAGTAGCACCAACTGCCAAAGACAGGAGAGGAGGCGGAAGGTTTCAGCCTGCTGATGGGGCACAGGTTGGAGACACCAGGGTCAGACCCAAAGCCAGCCCCCTCTTGCTCAGGGATAATTGCTCACTTCCCTCCTCTCTGCCCTGATATTCCAAGAATCTTGTTAAATTGCAGATTCTGATTTAGAAACTCTGAAGTGGGTTATGAGAAAGGTCCCAGCTTGGGCTGCAGGCCACACTTGGATCATGAAATTTTACTTTGCAGCCAGACCCCAAGGCCAGGCTCCCTGCCTTCTGTTTCACAGGTATCCCTACCCATACCTCAGTAGTCTGGCTCATGTGGTCTATCAGTGCACCCCCACCCCCACTTGGCGTATGGGATTTGGGGAGCATGGGAGCCCCTGGTTGGGCAGGGGTGTGTGCAGGAGTGAAATAGCAGTCGGTGAGGTAGGTGTCTTGCACAGCAGTTCAGAGTGTGTGCAGAAAGCAGGTGGGGAGAAGGAAAGAGACACAGGCGTGAGTCAGACCAGCCTGGTCTTGAGTGAGCCTCGTGCTGCTGGGCTGACTTTGACTTCCTCATCTGTTAAATGAGTGTGTAATGGTTGCCTTATGAGGCTGCTGCTGTGAAAAAGAAATGTGATAACAGATACAAAGTGACAGGCACAGGGAAAGGCTCACACGCACAGTGGGTGCTTGGTGTACGTGAGCGGGCCCTTCCTCCCCCTGGTGACTGGGATGCCTGGCCATTTGGGGAGTGGCTTCTGGCCACCAGCTCACTGGATTATGAGGGGGCATTGGGGGAAGGACAAGGACAAGGAGAGGAAAGGCCAGGAGGGGTGTGTTGGGATCCCAGCTGGGAGACTTCCCCAGGGAGATACAGACATCCAGTCAGAGTTCAGAGCCTGGCCCAGGGTCCCCTTTGTTGCCTGAGCCAGGAGGGGCTAGAGGGCTGGAAACACTCCAACTTTGGAGAAGCCCTCTTAGGAAAACAAACACCTTGTCCCTTGACTCAGCCCTCAGCTGTGCCAGGCACGTTATGGTCCTCAACAGACCATGCCCTCCCCCTGAGGCCCGAATATCCTCTGGGCTGGGCCAGAGGGACTTTAGAAGTCCCTGGTGACTCATTTTTCCTTCCACCACCCACAGCCCTAATGTTGCTTCAGGACCTGGAGTGTCTCAGCAAATCTGAGGCCTCCTGTGGGCCTCTAAAAAGCGGGAAGTTGCCCTGGTAGGCATTAGTCTCTCCTGGGACCCAGAGTGGAGCGGCATGCACAAGGATCCCCTGGACCACCCAGAAGCAGGTGCTGGGGAACGGACCCCAAGGACATATTGCTTCTGAGAGTTGGCTAAAGCTGGGTCCAGATGGCTCATTGAATTCACCTCATTCGTTTCCTGTGTGAGAATCCTAAGACCAAGAGATGGCCATCACCAGGCCAGGGTCACCAGGAGAAGGTGCACAGAGTTCACTCACGGGAGCCACCCACCCACGATGCTGATGGACGATTTCAGAGGTTGTGAAAGACTCTTGCGCCCCTGTGTGGCAAAAGGGAAGAAAGACAGGGCTTGCAGAGGTTTGGGAAATTGGCTCCTTAGTAGGAAGGACCGTGGTGTGTGGAGGGGCTCCTCCTGGGTAATAGGCTGAGGGCTCACTCCAGTTACACAGCCCCTGCCCCTACTGGTCGCTTCAATCCAGTATCTGCCTCCATCATCAGACTGGGAGCCCCCCAGGAGTCGGGCGGTGTCTGATTCGTCAAATCACATGGGTATGCTGGGAGGGCATTGTGAGGGAGTGGTGGGGACTGAATTGAATTCAGTATAAATGGAAGGAAACAGTGTGGACTCTGACCAAAGATTTATGCACAAGAATGTTCATAAATCCATGTCTGTAAAAACAGCACTTGTGTGACAATTGTTGAAGTGGGTGATGGGTACAGGGGTTCATTATACTATTCAATTCATTTTTGTGTTTGAAATGTTGTGAAACAAAGGAATTAATAGAAAACATAAAGTTCCAACAATAGGAATCTAAATAAATTATGATGCAGCTGTACAAAAGAATAACATCTAAACACATTAAAAGTGCTGCCATGGAGTTCTTTTGTTTTTAATTATAACAGATTTATTGAGGGGCGCCTGGCTGGCTTAGTCGGTAGAGCATGCAACTGTTGATCTCAGGGTCATGAGTTCGAGCCCCACATTGGTGTAGAGATTATTTTAAAATAAATTTAAAAAATAAAATTAAAATAACAGACTTATTGATATAGATCACATAACATAAAATGTGCCCACTTAAACTGTACAGTTCAATGATTTTCAGGATATTCACAAAGTTTGGCAACCGTCACCACAATCAATTTCAGAACATTTTCATTACTCCATAACAAATCCCCATACCCATTAGCAGTCACTGCTCATTTGCTCCCAAACCTCCCCTCCCCCCAACCAGCCCACAGGTAACACTTTCTGTCTCTATGGATTTACCTTTCCTGGACATTTAATGGAAATGGAATCATATAATATGTGGTCTTCTGTGTCTGACTTTTTACACATCGCAGAATGTTTTCAAGATTTATCCATGTTTTAGCATATATCAGTACTTTATTCATTTTAAAACTTTTTTTAAAGTTTTATTAATTTGAGTAATCTCTACACCCAACATGGGGCTCAAACTCATGACCCCGAGATCAAGAGTTGCAAGCTCCTTCGACTGAGTCAGCCAGGTGCCCCGTCACTCCATTCTTTTTTATGGCTGAAAAATATTCCATTGTATGGATTACCATATTGTATTTATCTACTCATTAGTTGGGGGATACTTGGGTTGTTTCAATTTTTCAGCTATTATGAAAAATGACAGTAACACTCATGACAATTTTTTGCTTCTAAATATTTATTTATTTATTTGGTGGTATAGCTGAGGGAGAAGGAGAGAAAGTCTTAAGCGGACGCCTGAGTGTGGAACCCCATGCGGGGCTCAGTCTCACCATCCTGAGATCATGACTGGAGCCAAAACCAAGAGTCAGATGCTTAATTGACTGCTCCACCCAGATGCCCCTCATGTACAATTTTTGTACAGATACATGTTTTCATTTCTCTCTCTCTCTTTTTTTTTAAAGATTTTATTTATTTATTTGGCAGACAGTGATCACAAGTAGGCAGAAAGAGAGAGAGGAAGAAGCAGGCTCCCCACTGAGCAGAGAGCCCGATGTGGGGCTCGATCCCAGGACCCTGGCATCATGACCTGAGCCGAAGGCAGAGGTTTTAACCCACTGAGCCACCCAGGTGCCCCTCATTTCTCTTGAATATATACCTATGAGTGAAGTTGTTGGATCATCTGCTAACTCAATGCTTAACTATTTGAGGAACCATCAAGCTATTTTCCAAAGGGACTGCACCATTTTGCATTCCCACTGGCAGTGTATGAGGGCTCAAATTGGTCCACATCCTTGCTCCCTCTTTTATTATCTTTTTTATATTCTAGCCATCTTAATGGGTATGATCCAGGTAACTTTTAGTGACATGGAAAATATCCTTGGTATAATGTCAATATTTTTATTAAATGTTTTAATTTATTTGACAGAGAGAGCAAGAGAGGGAACACAAGCAGGGGGAGCGAGAGAGGAGCAACAAGCAGAGCAGGCAGAGGGAGAAGCAGGCTCCCCACTGAGCAAGGAGCCCGATGTGGGACTCGATCCCAGAAGGCTGGGATCATGACCTGAGCCAAAGGCAGCCACCTATGACTGAGCCACCCATGCATCCCTCAGTTTTTGCTGTTGTTGTTGTTTTTTTAAAGCAGGCGTTGGAACTGTTTATACAGTGTGGTCTTAACTCCTAAAATATATGTGGCCACAGAAATCAGACCAAAAAATAATCTATGAAAATGTTAATATGGTAATCTATGGAAAATTTGGAATGATTTTTCTTCTTTCTTAAATTTTTGATAATGTGAGCATGTATTTTTTTTTAAAGATTTTTATTTATTTGAGAGAGATAGCACACATATGAGTGGTGGGGGGCAGAGGGAGAGAAACAGACTCCCTACTGAGCAGGGAGCCTGATCCTGACAATCCCAGGACCCTGAGGTCATAACCTGAGCTGAAAGCACCCCGTGAACATGTATTAATAAGAGAAAATATATTATACAAGAAGGTAAAAGAAAATCAATAAGGGGCACCTGGGTGGCTCAGTCGGTTAAGTGTCTGCTTTTGGCTCAGGTCATGATCCCAGGCCCCTGGGATTGAGCCCCACATCAGGTTCCCTGCTCAGGAGGAGCCGGCTTCTCCTTCTCCCCACTGCTCGTGCTCTCTCTCTGAAATAAATAAACAAACAAATAAACAAACAAATAAACAATTTTTTTAAAAAGAGAAAATCAATAAATATTAGAGATAATGCAAACAAATTAAAATAAAATTTAAAATGTATTGAATGAAGCTGATTACATGCCCAGCGTATAGGCTCTTGCACAGTTGGAAGGAGGATCTGAATGGGGATGGGAGAGACAGAAGAAATCAGGCCACTGATTCTAGAGTGTGAGAGTGTCCAGAAAACGAAGATCACTCTCAGTGAGAATCAGGGAGAGCTTCGTGGAGGAGGCAACCCTGAAGCTATCTGGACTCTAAAGCAAGAAGCAGATTTAGATTCACAGACACAGGGGGATAGGGTGTAGATCTCACATAGGTCAGCATAGACCTGACCTCTCTGCACATAGGGCACTGAGGTTGCAGACAAGGGCTCCGATGTCTTGACAGGCAGAGATAGTGGCCTGCACATGCTTGGCTTTGCCCTAACTTGGGGTGACTGACCTTGCCCAGTGTGCTCAGGGTGAGTTTCCTAGTCTGAAATGGCTATGATAACCTCCCTTAAGGGTAATTGTGAGCACGAAGTGAGATAAGAGTGTGGAGTAGCCTCCAGCACAAGCCTGGCCCAGGACAGGTGAATGAATGATTGGTTGCAAGTAAAGAGGGAGAGGCAAGGTGATTCTAAGAATAGGATGTGATGGTTGGAGAGGGGGGAAGGGAATGTTCCAGGCAAAAGCAGCAGGGATCCTAAGGCCAGTCTGGGGTGGGGTGTTGGAGGGAGGGGCCCCAAGCCCTTTCACCATCGAGGAGTTACCCTAGTAAAGACACAAATAGCCTCCTGGGAGGGCGGCTAAGCCGCGTGGCGTCTATGTTTACCGTAGACACGCCCACAGAGGGCAGAGCCGGCTCAAGGTCTCATTGGGAAATCCTGGCCTCCCAGCTGAGAGCTCTTCAGCCGGAAGTGGCCCCAGGAAGGGGGTGCTACAGTGGGAATCAGGGATTTGCACCTGAGCCCTGTCCATCCTCACCAGTGACCTCTCAGGCAAGTGGCCCCCTGTGATCTTGGAGTTGGAATAAAGCCAGAGGGCAGTTTTCTTCTTTTACTCCTCTATTTCTTCCCAGCCCTCCACACTGGGTATGTGCTACCTTTGTCACTGTAGTCAGTGACACATGTTACTGTTGCTGCTTTTTAAAGCACATTTCCAGGACAGCTTGCTTAGACTTTGGGAAAAGTCAGTGTTACAAAATTCTGCAACTTATTGTCAAATGTTTCTGGAAGGAAGAAAGTATCCAGGGAAATAAAGCAAATGTGGCAAATTATTAACAACCGATGCACTGTCAGCAAAGAGTATGTGGGTGTTCGTGGTCCTACTCCTTTAACTTTTCCATAGACTTGAAATTTTTAAGAAAGGTTTTGGGAAAAAAAGGCAAAATATAAAATAATACACACAAGGTAACCCAAAACTTAGAAGGAACACCAAGCAGAGAAATAAAATCTTTGTGACCTTGATTTAGACAAAGAGTTCATAGATACAATACCAGAAACATGATTCAGAAATAAAAAAGATTGATACATTGGACTTGATCAAAATAAGGAACACCTGCTATTTGAAAGACACTGTTAAAAAAATGAAAAGACAAGCCACTGACTGCTAGCAACTGCTGCAAATCACACATCCAGGAAAGGGGTTGTACCCAGCACAGTTGTGAATGAAACTAGAGATCAGAAACAGAAAAGTAATTGGAAAATTCCAAAATAAGTGGAGATTAAATAACACACTTCCAAATAACACATGGGTCAAGAATCTCAAGAGAAATTTAAAAATATTTTGAACTAAAAAAAAAAAAGAAAGAAAGAAAAAACAACTTATCGAAATCTGTGGAATGCAGTGAAAGCAGTGCAGAGAGGGAAATTTATAGCATTGATATGTTGGAAAGGAAGTGAGATCTAAAATCTTTATTCTAAGTTTCATTTTAGGAAACCAGAAAAAAAGAGCAAATTAAAACCTAAGGACATGGAAGAAAAGAAATTGGAAGATCTGGAGCAAAGGGGCACTTGGCTGGTTCAGTCAGGAGAGCATGAGACTCCAGATCTCAGGGTTGTGAGTCTGAGTGCCACACTGGGTGTGGAGATTACTTAAAAATAGAAATCTTGGGGTGCCTGAGTGGCTCAGTGGATTAAAGCCTCTGCCTTCGGCTCAGGTTATGATCTCAGGGTCCTGGGATAGAGCCCCTCATCGGGCTCTCTGCTCAGAGGGGAGCCTGCTTCCTCCTCTCTCTCTGTCTGCTTCTCTGCCTACTTGTGATCCCTGTCAAATAAATAAATAAAATCTTTAAAAAAATAGAAATCTTAAAGAATTAGAGCAAAAATCAGTTAAAAGGAAAACAAAATCAATAGAGAAAAGTCAATGAAATCAAAACCTGGTTTGTTGAAAAAATCAATAGAGTGATACACCTGTAGCTAGGCTAACAAGAAGGAAAGAGAGAGGCCATAAATTACTAATATCAGAAATGAAAAGGAATGGGTGCCCAGGTGGCTCAGTGGATTAAAGTCTCTGCCTTCGGCTCAGGTCATGATCCCAGAGTCCTGGGATCGAGTCCCACATTGGGCTCTCTGCTCAGCTGGGAGCCTGCTTCCTCCTCTCCCTCTCTCTGCCTGCCTCTCTGACTACTTGTGATCTCTGTCTGTCAAAGAAATAAATAAAATCTTAAAAAAAAAAAAAGAAATGGAAGAATTCACTAAGGACAGCAGGAGAATACTAAAGGATTATCTTGAACAACTCTGCCCACAAATTTGATAACCTAGATGAAATGGACCAATTCCTTCAAAGACACCATCTGCAGAAACTCACAAGAAGAAATGGACAATCTGAATTAGACTATATCTATTCAAGAAATTGAATCGATAACTAATAATCTTCCTAAACACAAAACACCAGGTCCAGATGTGTTCACTAGTCAATTCTACCCAACATTTAAGGAAAGAATTATACCAATATTTTACAATGTCTTTCAGAGGATAGAAGCAGAGAGAATACTTCCTAACTCATTCTAGGAGGCTAACATCACCCTAATGCCAAAACCAGACAGACATCACAAGAAAAGAAAACTACAGACCGATCGCATGAACACAGATCCAAGATTGCTCAAACACATCAATCATTAGTCATTACAATGAGATGCCAATAACATCTGTTAGAATGGCTAAAGTTTTTTTTTTTTTTTTTTTTACAGTGATCATACTGAGTGTTGATGAAGATATGGAGCAACTAGAACTCTCAGACACCATTGGCAGGAAGGTAATATGGTACAACCACTTGGGAAAACCTACCATATAACCCAGCCATTCCACTTCTAGGCCTTAACTCAAGAGAAATGAAAGCCTATGTCCAAACAAAGACTTTTATGCAAATATTCACAGCAACTTTATTTGTAATATCTCAAATAAGAAACAACCCTGTGTTCATCAACAGGTAAATGGATAAATGAAGTGTGGCACATACAAACAATGGATACTACTTGGCAATAAAAAGTAAAGAGCTGGTGGCCGACTTCTGGATGGTGGTATGTGGAGCCCTGCAGACCCTCTTCCCAGTGGAACAACCATAACTGTTAGAAATGTTATGTATATATTCTCTAGAAATCATCCTAGGGGCATACAGCAAATTCAGGAAAATCTACTAAATCTTGGTAAGAACAGTGACTTTGTAGCATTTGAGCCATGATTCACTGTCTCCCTGCCCACCCCCCCTCAACCTGATGGAAACTCTGTTATACACTGTTGAAACTAAGAATACCAGGTTCCTTCCCCTTCCAGCTCCCTGCAGCAGGCTCTGTTAACTTCCTGAGACAGGAAGGCAGCCAGCATTCCTCATCCTCTCAGCTCCATGCTGCTGGGACAGTTGGTGTCTCATCCAAAAGAAGGCAGCTGAATGCTTCCTTTATACCATGTAACAAAAGTTAATTCAAAATAGATTAAACACTGGAATGTCAGAGCTAAAAGCATAAACCTTTTAGAAGAAAACACAGGAGTAAATCTTAGGACCTTGGATCTGGCAACAGATTCTTAGATAGGACACCAAAAGCACATTGACAACAACAAGAATATACAAATTGAACTTCATCAAAATGAAACACATTAGTGTTTCAAGGAATATCATCAAGAACATGGTAAGACAACTCCCAGAAGAGGGGGAAATAGTTGCAAATCATATATGAGATCAGGGCTTAGATCCAGAATATATATATGTATATATATAAAGATTACTATTCAATAATAATAAAAAAGAAAACAAACCCAGAACAACCCAGGAGGTGCAGGTCTGAGAAGCCAGGCTCTGCTATACCCTTTGTGCGAGCCGCGGTGTCCGCTGATCAAGCCCATTGCTTTACTGTTCAGCTGCTGCTGTAACAAACATAAGCTTCATGCCCTAAACAAAGTCTCCAGAGAATACAGAGGGCGAGAATGGATCCAAAGCAACGAAATAGGAGACCACCAGACTGTCTGCCAGGTTGTCTGCAAAACCCACTCCACCAAAACCTGAACCTAAACCAGGAAGAATATCTGCGCACAAAGAACCTGGAACGAAGACTGACAAAGGTACTTAAAGGAAAGAGGGAGGGTGTGAAGCTGGAAAGGAAGGTCCTGCACCATCTGGAAATGGTGAAACGAAAGCAGAAGGTGCACAGAAAACAACCTGTAGATCACAAGGTAGAATGAATTGTGAAACATTGAAGTTGGATTATGTCCCACTTGGGACAACTTTAAAAAAGCTAGTTTTATGGGATGCCTGGGTGTCTCAATCAGTTAAGCAGCTACCTTTGGCTCAGGTCATAATCCCAGGATCCTGGGATCGAACCCCACATCGGGTTTCCTGCTCAGCGGAGATCCTGTTTCTCCCTCACCCTCTGCCGGCCTCTCTGCCTACTTGTGTTCTGTCTGTCAATATATAAATAAAATCTTTAAAAAAGAAAAACAAACTAGTTTTACTAAGGATTTTGTAAATGTTAATTTTAAGGATACTACTAGTTGGCATACAAAGATATATAAGGATGGACATTTTGTCTTTTTATAATCATGCCTTTTGGAAATTTGTATCATCCTCAAGTAAAATAAATGTCAATTTGATATTGGAAGCTGTGTGCAAAATTCATGCAACATTCCATGCACTGGCTCTAAAAACTGAGTCTCGTGCATACTGTGGTATTTCTATTGTACATATTTGAATTTTTCACAGAGTTTTTCTAGAGCAGTAATAAGTGATGCTTTTAAATCTAGATTTTATGTGATTTTAATAAAATGGGTAGTTGTGGCCATCTGCTGACTATCTGTGGTTTAAAATAAAAGGTTTTCTTGCCTGAAAAAACAAATAAATAAATAACCCAAATTTTAAAAAAATGGGCAAAGGATTTAACTAAACATTTCCCCAGAGAGGATGGAAAATAAATGAATAGATAAATAAACTCAAGAAAAGATTCTTTTTTATCTCCCCCTCCCAAGATTTTATTTGTTTGTCAGAGAGAGAGAGAGAGAGAGCAGAAGCAGGGGGACCAACAGGCAGAGGGAAAGGCAGACTCTGCTGAGCCCTGATGTGGGACTTGATCTTAGGACCCTGGGATCATGACCTGAGCCAAAGGCAGGTGCTTAACCTACTAAGGCACCCAGACATCCCCCAAGAAAGGATTCTTTATATCATTAGACATCAAGGAGATGAAAATCAAAACCACAATGAGATACGTCTTAACCACAAGGATGGTCATGATAAAAAAGTCAGACATCCAGATGGCTAACAGATGCTCGACCTCACTGGATATCAGGGAAATAGAAATCAAAACTATGATGAGATACTACCTCACACATGTCAGATGGTGAAAATTAACAACACAGTAAACAACAGATATTGGAGAGGATGTGGAGAAAGAGGAACCCTCTTACACTGTTGGTGGGAATGCAAACTGGTGCAGCCACTCTGGAAAAAAGCATGGGGTTTCCTCAAAAAGTTAAAAATAGAGCTGCCCTAGGATCCAGCAGTTGAACTACTATGTATTTATCCAAAGGATACAAAAATACAGATTTGAAGAGGTATGTTTATGGCAGCATTATCAACAATAGCCAAACTATGGAAAAAGCCCAGATGTCCATTGTGAATGGATAAAGCATATGCAGTAAGCATGAATATATATGTAATGGAATATTACCCAGCCATCAAAAAGAATGAAATCTTACTATTTGTAGTGACATGGATGGAGTTGGAGTGTATTATGCTAAGCGAAGTCAGTCAGTCAGAGAAATACAAATACCATGTGATTTCACTTATATGTGGAATTTAAGAAATAAAACATATGAATATATGGGAAGGGGAACAACAACAACAAAAAGGATGGGAGAGGGAAAAAACCATAAGAGCCTTAACAATAGAGCACAAACAGAGTTGATGGAGGGAAGTGGGTGGGGGATGGGCTAGATGGGGGATGGGCTAGATATGTGATGGGCATTAAGGAAGGCACTGGTCGTGATGAACACTGGGTGTCTATAAGTGATGAATCAATGAATTCTATTCCTGAAACCAATAGTACCCTATATATTAACTAACTAGAATTTAAATTCCATTTTGGAAGAAAAAAAGAGTTAGAAACTAACATATGCTGGGGAGGATGTGTAGAGATCACAATCCTGGGGCACCGGCGTGGCTTGGTTGGTTGTGCGTCTGCCTTCAGTTCAGGTCATGATCCCAGGGTCGTGGGATCGAGTCCCGTATCAGGCTTTCTGCCCTGTGGGGAGCCTGCTTCTCCCTCTGCCGCTCCCCCTGCTTGTGCTCTCTTGTTCTTTCTCTGTCAAATAAATAAATAGAATCTTAAAAAAAAAAAAAGAAAAGAAAAAAGAAATCAGAATCCTAACAGATTGTTGGTTGGAATGCGAAATGTTACACTTATTTTGCAAAACAGCTTAGCAGTTCCTCATGGTTAAACAAAGTTATCATGTGATTTAGCAATTCTCTCCTAGATATCTACCCAGGAGAAACTAAAACGTATGTTCATGCAAAAACTTGAACACAAATGTTCACGGCAACATATTCATAATATCTAAAAGATAGAAGCAACCCAAATGTCCACCAGCTAATGGATGGATAAACAAAATGTGGTAGACCTATACAATGCAGCATCATTTTGGCCATAACAAGGAAAGAAGTATTGATGCATGCTACAACACAAATGAACCTTGAAAATATTATGCTACATGGAAAAAGGCACAAAAGACCACATGCTACATAATTGCATTTTTTCAAGATTAAAAAACATTTATACAAGTAATCTCTACACCCAACATGGGACTTGAACTAATGACGATGAGATCAAGAGTCTCGTGCTTTTCTGACTCAGCCAGCCAGGTGCTCCATATATTCCATTTATATAAAACGTTCATAATAGATAGAAATAATCTATAGAAATCTATAAAAATAGATTTTTATATATATTTTATATATATTCTTATTTTTTATTTATTTTATTTATTTTATATATATTCTATATATTTCTTTTTTATTTATTTTTATATATATTCTATAAATTTCTATAGAAATCTATAGAAATCTATAAAAATAGAAAAAAATCTATAGAAATAGAAAGTAGATTTGTGGTTGCTCAGGGCTACAGGGTGATAGCTAAAAGGTGCAGGATTTTTTTCTTTTGAGGTGATAGAAATATTCTAAAATGGATTGTAATGATGGGTTGTGTATGTCTGTGAATATTCTAAAAGCCATTGGATTGTATATTCTAAATGAGTGAATTAAATAATATGTGAATTATATCTCAATGGAGATGTCATTTTTAAAATGCCATATATATTAGGAATCTTTAAAAAAAATTTTAAAGATTTTATTCGTTCATTTGACAGAAAGAGAGAGCATAAGCAGGGGGAGCGACAGGCAGAGGAAGAGGGAGAAGCAGGCTCCCCACGGAGCAGGGAGCCCAATGTGAGGTTTAATCCCAGGATTCTGCGTTCATGACTGAGCCAAAGCGAGGCACTTAACTGACTGAGCCACCCAGGTGCCCCAGGAATCATTTAATTGAAAGAAAAAAATGCCCAAATGCCAACAGTGGGTAGCGCAAGGTGGTCAGATTACAGATTATTTTCTTCTGTAATTTTTCCTATTTGGGGGAGAAAAGAAGTGTTTTCCAGAGAATGAAGAGACCAACAATCAAATACAATGAGTGAACATTGATTAGATCCTGGATCTCTCCCCATTCCTCCCCAAAAGCAGGTGTAAAATGCAGTTGGGGAAAATTGGGAGAAATACGAATATGGGCTGGACATTAGACGATAGTATGGAATGATTCATCCTTTTCTCAGGATTGTGAGGATGACTATGTAGGCCACTGTTCTTAGGAGCTGCGTGCTCAGGTCTTAAGTGTCATCTAGTGTTACAGTATCTGCAACTTATTTTCAAATGATTCAGATTTTTTTTTTTTAAGTAGGCTCCAGGCCCAATGGGGGGCTTAAACTCATGACCCTGAATTGAGAGTCATATGTTTTACCAACTTAGCCAGCCAGGGGCCCCCAAATGGTTCAGATTTTTAAAAATCTCTTTTTAAAGATTTATTTATTTATTTTAGAGTGTGGGGAAGGGCAGCGGGAGAAAGAGAGAGAAAATCCCAAGCTGACTCTTCACTGAGTGTGGAGTCTGATTTGGGGCTCCATCTCATGACCCAGAGATCACAACCTGAGCCAAAACCTAGAGCTGGATGCTTCACTGACTGTGCCACCCAGGTGCCCCGGATCAGGTTTTTTAAAAAAGAGAAAGCCTGGGGCGCCTGGGTGGCTCAGTGGGTTAAGCCTTTGCCTTCCGCTTGGGTCATGATCTCAGGGTCTTGGGATTGAGCCCCGTATTGGGCTCTCTGCTCAGCAGAGAGCCTGCTCCCCGCCCCCAACTCTCTGCCTGCCTCTCTGCCTACTTGTGATCTCTCTCTCTGTGTCAAATAAATAAATAAAATATTTTAAAAAAAGAAAGCGATAAGGTGAATAAAGCAAATCATTAATTATTGAATCCAGGGGAGCATATGGATGTTTGTTTATAATTTTCTTTTTTCCTGTGTAGTTTACATTTTCTTTAAAAAAATGTAGAAAAACATAATAAACAAATCTCCCTGTGCCTCTCTGGACTCAGGAAAGTAGAAGGCCCGAGGGCTTGGGGAGGGTAGTGGAGGCGGGGAGTCGGGGGAATGACCTGGATCCCAGAGCTTTCCCTTCTGGAAGGGATGTGCCCAGAGGGGAAGTGGGAAGAAGCCTCCATAGCCGGCATCAACCCATGTTAGTAATGTGGCTTTCTGCACATTTTCTCCTTTAATCCTCACCACATCTCCCTGGGGTAGGCACTGTTATTATGCCCAGGTTGAGGAACTTGAACTTGAGACCAGAGTTCAGTAAGTATTTGGAGATTCTTCCCTTGGTCCAAGAGCTATGCCTGGGCTCCCTGGAGGCCAGAGGGATCACAGGATGGTGTCAGCCTGTGGAAAGCCTGTGGACAGTCTGACCCAGCTCCTGGCTTGGGGAGGAAGGGAATGCCGGAAATCAGGATCTCAGCTGGGTAGCTTGACTTAGAGGAGATGGGGTTAGAGTCTGAGGCAGGGGCTCTATTCCCGCCAGCACTGGGGGACAAAGCAGGAGGTGGGTGGGGGGAATTGTGAGGAAGCTGTGTTGGCCACAGGTACCCAGGGCTGTGACCTTTCTGACCTCATATTCTGGCACTTCCTCTCTCCTAGCTGTTGCCTTCAAGCTTACACACATGAACTCTCTCCTTGCCTTGGCCCTAGGCTCTTCCCTGAGCCTGCAATGCCCTCAGTACAGAAGGTAAATTACTACTATTCTCCAAGACCCAGCTCCATGTGTCTGGCCCTGGGCTCCCACCTCTACTTCCCTCCATCTCCATTAGACCATAGTCAACTTCTTTTTTTTTTTTTTTTAATATTTTTATTTATTTATTTCACAGAGAGAGATCACAAGTAGGCAGAGAGGCAGGCAGAGAGAGAGAGAGAAGAGGGAGCAGGCTTCCCGCTGAGCAGAGAGCCCGATGCCGGGCTCGATCCCAGGACCCTAGGATCATGACGCGAGCCGAAGGCAGAGGCTTTAACCCACTGAACCACCCAGGTGCCCCCAAAGTCAACTTCTTGAGGGTCCCCAGGATCTGGCCCAGGACTGGCCCAGAGGATAGTCATTGAGAATCGCCATAATGGTAATTCCTCTCCTCCACAGCCCTGTGGTTCTCAGAGCCCCTCCTCGTCCTGGACTGTCTGCTGTCACTTCATGCCAAGCAGTCATCGTGGGCTATTGCCATTGCGTCAGGGACCGGAGTCCCTTCTTTATCCCAGCACCTACCACTGGGCGGCACCGAGGGCCTTCACGGAAGGAATGCTCAGCGTGCTAGCCTCAGTGGGACGCCCCTGACCGATTAGGCTCCAGGTGGCGCTGTCAGCCCAGGCAAGGGCTGGGGGCCCTCAGGACCCCCAGAGCCTCAGCCCTGGTGCAAGCTGCCAAACCCCCAAATTCCAGAGCTTCTTTTCCTCATCCCATCCCCGTGCATCCATACCTGATTTGAAAACTCAGGACATCAGAGCTAGATTGCCAGTTGAAATCCCCCTAACCTCCAGACACAGAGAACAGCCAACCTCCCAAGGCCACACAGCAGAACCAAGAAGTACCAGATCTCCCCAGAAGTCTCGGGTGGCCCAGCAGCCACCTAGGAACCAGTCATTTCACCCAGACTCTGCCACAGTTGGCTGTATGACGGGACAGACCCTTCCCTTCTCTGAGTCCAAATGCTACTGCGTCTTGTGGGTAGTAAGAACTGAAAAAATGGCCAGAGTGCTGGTTCCTTTTTTTAAATTTTTTTTTAAGTAATCTCTACACCCCATGTAGAACTCGAACTCATGACTCTGAGGTCAAGATTTACATGCTTTTCCAACTGAGCCAGCCAGGTACCCCAGAGGGCTAGGTTCTGATCCTGATTCTGGTCCTGGTGTGCTGCTCTGACCTGTGCCCACTGCCCTGAGCCTCAGGGATTCTGGCTGTGAAGTGGGGGCTGGACCCCAGAGCTCTGAAGCTGCAAGAGTCCAGGATCCCCACTGGGTTAGAGAGGCCGGGTGTGGGGCTGGTGCCTTGGCCAAGGACAGACCGCTCCAGGAGCTGCCAGATGGGAAGCATTTTCCGGGAGCCGGAAGAGCTGGCGGAGCCCAGGGCCTGCCCATGCAACCACAATGGACCCTTGTGTGCAAGTTTAGCTAGCACCCACCCATAGGCCTGGCCCCTGGACTGGGGTGGGTCCTCTCTGATCCAGTCAGACCCAGCTCCCAAACAACCCCTCCTAGGCCCAGAAACAGGAGCATGAGTTGGGATGCTGGTCCACTTCCAGAGTGATGTCTACAGGCTTGTCACCAGTGCCCAATTTCCACCATCAGCCTTCCTGGAATCTGTTTGCCTAAATGACCTCACTCAAAATGCAAAAGCCTGTCTTCCCAACCAGTCGCGCGCCCAAGAGGGCAGGGGAAAATTTTCTCCTCCTCAAGCCAACTAAGGGATCGCCGGACTGACTGTTGGGCCAGCCTGGTTCAGGGTTGATGAAGATCCCTGGCTAGGGAGCCATCTAGGACACCTTGGCTCGAGTCCTGGCTGAGCTTTTGTTTCTTCCTCAGCCAATGAGAGGGAAGGAAGATTGGTAATACTTATTTGAGGGGACCCAAACACTGGCTGGGAACTTTCCAGAACATCTGGCCCATCCTTGCCTTGGGAAGGACTCCACCCAAACCAGGAGGACTCCTCATTCTCTCCTCATCCTGCTGTCTTCCGATCACACTTGTTCCTGGAGCCCTGCCACAGGCTCTGGGCTGCCTCTGAGCCATCCCTCAAGAAAGCTTTTTTGGATATCCTTACAGCTGCACATGGTTTTCCCTGCTCTGGGCTCCTCAGAGCATGGGATTGTGACCACTTAATGCTCATGGTCATCCCAGCAGCTGTTGCTGGAACTCCTGCTGGGACCAGCCTCCCCAAGGGACACTTCACATCAGTCATCTTTCTGGGGTCCAGTTAACTGTCTGAAGCATGAAAGGGGATGACGCCCCCAAGGGGACTTTATGGAAACTGTAAAGCACCATATCACTATGAATTGCTAATATTTACAAGATGGAAATTAGAAAGGAAATGCAAGATCCTATTCTTGGACCAATTTTAAAAGGCTTGGGATCTGAGATGATAAGAACACAGTGGGATATGATCACCACAAAGGTGGGTTTAATGTCTGGCTGTATCAGCAGAGGCGTAAAGCCTAAAAAGTGGGAGGAAAACAATCAGCTCTTCTCTTTAGGTTTGTGCCCATTTCTCAGGAATGACTTCAGCCCTGATGCCCCTGGCCAGGTAGTTTCAGACCCAGAGCAGAGAATATGGAGTCACTGTCCTCCTAGCTTAATAGGGTCACTCAGGGCCATAGAACAGCTAACTCTGGGTCCCCAGAGGAGACTATGGGGATGTCCCAGAATGCTGGTCTCAGCTCAGAGTGAGAAAGCCAAAAGGGGCAGCTTCTAGAGATAGTCAGTGAGGTAGGAACAGGGTTGGATGGGCCTAGTTGGGAAGTCTACCCCTACTTGGGGTAGATTGACAGCTTGGGAGGCCCTTCCATGTTAGAGCTTCTAGAAGTCCAAGCTTCTGAAGCCAGTTGTGTCCTGGCCCCAAGCCACGTGGTAATGAGTATCTTAGCAACACCAGAAACTATGCCATCAGCTGTTTGTTTTGTGTGGTTTTGTTGCAGGGTGTGGATCAATACACTCTTAAAAAAAACAACAACAACAACAACAAAAAAACCTGTCAGGGGGAGGCAAGATCCTGCTGTCCCAAGGTCATTTCTGTTGATCTTTATCACTGGTACAACCAGGCAGCCTGGGAGCCTGGGCAGTGCCTGGAGTTTGCCCGGCTTCCCCAGCTACTTCCTTGCATTGTCAACCCTGAGTCCCAAACCCAGCTTAGCCTGATTACGAATGAGAGCACGGGCTTTGGAAGTAGCAGACTTAAGCTTCAGTTTTGTGGGGCCAACCACCAGCTGTGTGGCTTTGGGCAAGTTGCTTCACCTTTCTGAACGCCTGCTCTCTGATTTGTTAAACATGGACAAATATCTGTCTCCCAGGTTTCAGGGATTGGAAAGAATATGTATCAGGGACCTGATACATAACACATGTTCAGTGAATGTGAGCTCCTTTCTCCTCTCCTTGGGAGACACTGTGCAATGAGATGTCTTGGGCTGGGGGTCAGGACACCTAAGTCTAATGAGTGGGTTTTGCTGCTCTCTGGCTGCCTGACCTCAGGCAAGTCCCTGCCCATCTCTGATACTTCATTATCTGAGAAAGAAGGTGGAGACACCAGTTTCCCCAGAGGCCCTTTCCCCAGTCCCAGAGAGAACATTTCCTGCTGGGTTGGACTTGCCTGAGCAGGGAAAGGAGATGCTCTGATCTGGGAGGCAGGACCCTAGTTTGAGGCTGGACCTCGCCTTGACACACTAGATGATCTAAGCCATGCCATCTTTCCCTCTGGACTTTTGTCTTCCCTTCAATGTCATGGATTGGATGCAAGGGGCTCTGTAGCTCCTTCGTCTCTGATGATCCAGGATCCTGTGATCCTGAGATCCTGACAGAGTCAGGGATAGGCCCATGCAGGACCCCTGTCCATGGGGGCCCACTCTGTCCCCCCACCTATAGCAATCATCTCAGGTCCATGTTGTTTGTGGCAGGATCCACCTGTGTCCAGCCTCATGGTCTTTCTTTCCACATCTCATCTAAGACCCCAAGAACAACAGAGAGCCCTGATGCTCCTGTTCCCTTCTTCGTGCTCAGCGTCCCATACACCTCTGGTCTCTCTAGGCTCTTTTCCCCTGAAATCATGGAGTTTCCTCCAAGAGGGAATCGTCTTGGCTCCTTCCTACTCATCTAGCAACAATAGAAAGAATGGTGCATGGAGAAAGATCCCCAAGTAATGGACAACACTTTTGAGTTGGATCAGGGTTGCATCTATGATGGTGAGAGCACACTGCCTGTATTCTCACCATCATAGATGCAACCCTTTCCCAGAGGCTCTGCAGCAAAATGCAAGTTTTGAGTTGGGCTCTAGGCCCAGGGGACTTCAGCACTGTGCACACCCTCAGAGAAGTGGCCAGAGCACTTGAGAGAGTACTGGCACCATGTACCTTAGCAGGAGAAGGGAGAATAGGTCTCTGAGTTGGTCTGGTGCCAGACAGCTGGCAAATGGCAAGTTCAGAGCATCACACCCACTGTATGAGCTATAGAGGTCATGTAGAACAGTGAGAGACCATCACACCTTCTGGAAGCCAAGCCCTTGTTCAACAGGCCCTGCTCACAGGGCCATTCCCAGATCCCACCCCCCTGTGGGAAGGTGGTTGTTCACATGGGGAGGCCTGGTTTACCCTGCTGGGCCTCTGGAGGGGCCCCACTTCTTCCTGGATCTGATTCTCCTCCTAGAGAGGCAGCCAAAGAACGTGGGGTTCTCCTTCCCACTAGGACTGCTGATTCTGTTGGTTACCCAGCTACCAGGTTGGCCCAGTCTGGCCAGGGAGAACCTCCACCCCCAGAAGCTGGGGGCTTTCTCTGAGCACCCACAGTCCTGGGCCCTGTTTCTCATGGACTAGCTCATCACCTGTTTGTGGCAGTCAGTATGCTCCCCAGCCTGAGTGCTCCTAGGACAAGGCGACTGAGTCACTTTGATCCCCACAGCCCATTTTAGGGCTTTGCCCAAAATAGATACTAAATTGTTTCTCCCATCTATGCCCTATTTTGGGTCCTCCCAGCAGTGACCCATAAAGGCCCTAGCAGGGATCTCCTTCCAACAGAAACAAAGAGGTCCTGGAGTAGGCAATCCTTAGCTACAGATGAGGGAATGTGGATGTTAGCCTCAGGCAGGATCCAGCCCAGAGACAGGGATGTAAAGAGCCCTATGGGGTCCCACCAATCCCTCTGCTTATGGTCCCAACCCACTGTCTGCTTGGATCCTGGGCTTTAGGCCACGCAGAACGACTGCCTGAGAACGGCTAGACTTCAAGGAATCCTATCTCAGTGCCCAGCCTCTCATTGTTTCTACCTCTTGGATGCTCTCTTCATCCTCTTCTCCCTGAAAACCTTCCTGGCTCGAAAGTCCCGTGACTAAGGGAAGCAAAACTGAGCTTTCCTCTCCAAGCTCTCCAGCACTCCCCATTTTTTTCTGCTTACTCAGAGTTATTGGCCTTGTTTGTCTTATCTGTCTCAGGAGGCTGTTCTGAGAGCAAACACCAGCCTCTCCAAGCCTCAGCTTCCCCCTCTGTAAAATGGGGACAGTGATCCCTATTCTCCCAGACCGATGTAAGGATTCAATAACATTAATCGGGTCAGAGTCCAGCACAGAGTTATCTCAGGCTGTCCACACACGTGGCAGGAGGTGAGGTATAGCCCGCTGGGACCAAAGATGCAAAGAACTCAGGGCTGGGGTTCTCAGTCCTGTGGAAAGACTCGATTAAGCGGCTGAACAACTCACCCCACCTTCAAGACGGGGGCTGTGGGAGGCCACGAGGAGAAGGCAGGCACATTCCAACATATCCAGGTATGGGAAGGGCTAAGACTACTTACCTCCCCTGGGCGCTAGTTACGGGCTTGGCCCTGTGCTGAGTGCCTCACAGGCTC
This sequence comes from Lontra canadensis, assembly GCF_010015895.1. Lineage (NCBI taxonomy): Eukaryota > Metazoa > Chordata > Mammalia > Carnivora > Mustelidae > Lontra > Lontra canadensis. The sequence goes on from NW_022631001.1 coordinate 25,331,011, forward strand.
CACCTCCTCCACACGAGGCCAGTTCACGGGATCTTAGAGGGGTTATGGTTGGTCTTTGGCTCTTTCCGCAGCTGTACCGGAGATGACTTGATGACCTAAAGACAGACGTGTGTTCATTTATATGTAAAATTCCCGATGTGGGGCTTTTACCACATGGTAAAAGTGAATCTATAGCATGAGAAACTGACTTTATAAAAAATAATTTTTATATAAAAATAAATTTTATTTTGGAGTCATTTTATTTTTTTATTTTTTGAAGATTTTATTAATTTATTTGACAGAGAGAGACAGCAAGAGAGGGATTACAAGCAAGGGGAGTGGGAGAGGGAGAAGCAGAGTTTCCTGCTGAGCAGGGAGCCCAATGCAGAGCTCGATCCCAGGACCCCTGAGATCATGACCTGAGCCAAAGGCAGACACTTAATGACTGAGTCACCCAGGTGCCCCAGGAGTCATTTTAGATTTATAGAAAATGCACAGAGATAGTGCAGAGGGGTCCATTTCCCCCCCCTTTCCCCCGCTTCCCCCTTGTTCATATCTTACCTTCCTATGGTACCTTTACCCCAACTCAGAAACTGACATTGGTAGTTACTGTTAACTACACTGCAGACTTTCACTGGATTTTCCCAGTTTTTCCAGTAATGTCCCCTTTTGTTCCAGAATCCCATCCAGGGTACCACATTGCATTTGGTCCCCTTGTCTCCCCACTCTGGTCCATAACAGGAAGATCGACTTTTTAACTGGTTTCCTTCAGGCAATAAAGGAGGGGGCTCTTTTTGTGGCTTCTTTCACTTTCTCTTTCACAGTCTGACTTCAGAAAACTCCCCCTCAGACATGACTTTTCTCCCTGCAGCAGCCGGGTCCTGTTCCCCTTCCCTTGTGGTGTCCACCGGGCAGGCAGGTGCCTGGACTCCCCGCATGCCTACTTGTGCTCCCTTTTTCTTCCTGCAGGGGTACTGAATTCTGCTCTGCCCCTCCCATGTACCTGTTGGCATTGTCTTCAAGCGTGCCACCGGCTCTTATTCTGGGAATTATAAAACACCTGGAATTTTAAGTTTTATTTCCACACCCTTCCTAGGGCAGAAACTCAAGGCTCTCGGAGGAGTGAATGGGGAAAATCTGTAATGCAACCCTTCCCCAAATTCATCCTCCCTTCCCTGTAACACCCACATCCTCTTGGGGAACACTGTGGTTCCAGGGAAGCCAGCTCCCGGGGTGCAAAGATGATCTAAGCTTGACTATAATCTGTAAACGTGGTCTCTCGGCCACAGTGATTTGTTCAGGAGTGGCCTCGTCACCCAGGATGGCCTGGTCGGGATGAATCTGAGGACTTTTGCAGGCATTCTGGTTCACAGGCCATCTCTTTGGCTCAGGTCAGTGCAATGGCCAGTGGCCATGTTATGATGGCAACCAGTCATGGAGGAATTTTAACCTGTTACGGCAGACATGTGAAGCAATCCTAGTCACTCCCATGACTCTTTTTTTTCTTTTTTTAATTTGACAGACAGAAATCACAAGTAGGCAGAGAGGCAGGCAGAGAGAGAGGGGGAGGCAGTCTCCCCGCTGAGCAGAAAGCCCGAAGTGGGGCTCAATCCCAGGACCCTGAGATCATGACCCAAGCCAAAGGCAGAGACTTAACCCACTGAGCCACCCAGGCGCCCCCATGACTCTTTTTTTTTTAATAACAAAGGTAGAATTTTTACAACTTTCTGGTCTCATTTGGGTATTAAAAATCAGACCAGTCCAATTTAAAACTTTAATCTGGTATCTATCCTATCCTACCCAGGTCCGAATTGTGACTGTAGGGGTTTGGTGAGGGGATGGACAACTCCTAGGGGTGGGGAGGAAGCTTCGTGAGACCGCCTGTCACCCTGACTTTGCCCTGCAGTGAAAAGGGTTTCCCGAGCTTATTCTGGGAATTTCTGCCCTTGGTGGCTTCTATGATGTAGTGGTCTCCCCAGAAGAGATATGCGTAGTTTCTTCAGTGCTGTTCAGCTCTATGGCCCCCTCATTGTCAAGGAGTTCTGCAGATCAGGGTGACCTGGCCTCTTTATTGACTATCTGTCCCCAGCTCCTCCTTCAAGTCAGGGCCCCATTGCTTGGCCTAGTGGCTGCTATCTAGCTCCCTGGTTCCTGACCCTCCTCTAACTCTTGTGCTCTGTCTCATGGAGCCACAGGGACTATGAGGAACTGGGCAGGGTAGACCCATTTTTTCCTCCCAGGCCCACCACATCCTGGTCATGACAAGCTTGCTCACATAGGCCCTCTGATGAACCTTCGACCTTCAGAACTCTCTGGTTCACTGTCTATGTTCACAAAGGCCCCCACTCTCAGGGGAGCATGGCTCAGGTTGTCTCTGCTTTCTCACCATAGTTTATTCCAGCAGTAGTCCTGGGATGAGCCTGTGGGGTTCTAGCTCAGTGAGCGTCCAGGGGCAGAAGTTCCTCCCCTCTCATGCTGGAAACCCCCGCCCCCACCCCCGCCTCTTCAAGGGAGCCTCTCTCCCTCCCCCAGGCCTCATGCACACACATACTGAGCTTTGATGGGGAAGAGAAACAAGGGAGATTTGGAGCCACTCTTGGTTGAAATGTGGAAGCAGTAGCATCAAAAGGGGCCTGGAGAGTTGGTGGAATTTTCAGCCTGGATCCTCTCTCTCACTTCCTCTGCCCTCAGAGACAAGCCCCATGCCCACCCCTTCAACTCTCCTTTAGCCTAGCCACAGCACAAGGAAGCCCCCTGCTTGCCCCAGCTCCCAGCACCTCATCTCTTGGAAAGGGGAAAAATGATGCATTTAGTGAATTCCCTCGGAGGCACCTTGCCACAAGATGGCCTTCTTGGTCATGGTGAGTGTTTGAAACTTGTATGAGTCCTTGGAATTCCTTAGTCTGCCTTTCAGTGTGACCAGCGGCTACAGGGACCTGTTCAGTGCCAACAACTGCCCATCCCCCTGGGTACGAGACCTCCCTAGCGGGGGGGGGGGGGGGGGGGCAAGATGCCCAGGACTTCTGCCTGCATTCAGAAGCAGGAGGCTGAGCTTATCTACCTCCTTTCTGCCTCCCCAGGGGCTCCTCGGCCAAAACTCTGCTGCTCTTTCTTGTTCTCTGAGGACTGTCCTCTCACTGCCCCCTCTTCCTCCTCCTGCTTTGTTAAAAGGGAGAATTTCAGGGACAGTATCATTCAGGTCCTGACAACAAACAGATGGCCCACTCGACTGAAAATGGAAGGTTTTCTTTATATAGGGACTATTTACAAAGTGCAGGGGAGCCTCAAGTGCAAGAATGTAAAACTGTCATCCCCTCTAGGCCTGAATGACCAAGGGGAGGAGGGGAACAGTGACAAGAAGGTAGAATGAGAGTCCTGTGGAGTAGGCCTCCTTAAGAAGAGGAGTGACCTTTAGTTGAGGGCAGAGCCAGCCCAAGTCTCTGCCATAAGAAGGGAGCCAAGGGAAGAAATACCTTGACCTCACTCTGCTTCCATCTTCATGTCTCCAGCTGGGACTCTCTGCTGGCCAAACCCAGCCTGAAGCCAGAAGTACAGGACTCCTGTTGATTAAGTCTACACAGGTCAGCTTCCTGGGCCAGAGAGCAGGTAGAGAGAGGTAGAGAATAAAAGCTATTCTGCATAGGAAATCCAGGGAATTATAATTTTCCTGTAAGGTCTCCCTCTCCCTTGCAGCTGTCCTGGCAGGGCCAGATTCTCCAAGCTGCTGTCAAGCACATCTTGTCCCCACTTGTACCCTGACTCATAACACAGGTCTCATCAGTCTTAACACACGTGGGGAGCACCTGTCTCTTTCTTGCTGTCTCTAAACCATATGAATCCCCCTTTCACTGTACATACCAGTAAGTGGCACTGATCATTCCTGCCTAGAAATGGAGGCATTGATTTGTGGCTTGGAATTTGATTTCTACTGCCAGAGCTTAAAGCCTCTTAATTTTTGCCACTTCTCTCTCTGTCCCCCACCACCACCCTGTACCATTTCAGAGGGCAGCTCTGCCCACAGCCAATATCCTCCTCTCTTGTCCCCAGGGCGGCACTCTCTGCAAACATCTCTCTTTCTGGTATCATGTGTCCTTGACCAGAGGTTTCTGCTTGTCTGAGAGCCAGGTCCACAGCAGCAGCTCCAGCTCCAGGAAATCCTGTTTCTGAAGCGAAGGCTAAAAGGGGAGGGAGTGAGGGCCTGAATCAGCCAAGGGTATCTGCCCCAGTCCACCTCGCCCCTTCCTGGAGACACTGAAGTTTCCTAATAAATCACGCGTCCTTCATGGCTGGATTAAACATCAATTTCCAGCCTGGGGTCATACAAGGAAGTTTAGTGTTGTTTTGTTTTTTGTTTTTCGTTTCTAACATCAGTCTCCTGAGCTCACTTCATAGGGTGTATATCTCAGTTTTTCACTGATGGCTGTTTTGCCATTCCCATTTCTGCTATCAGCACCTTCATTTCCTTTGGGAGACTTTCCTGCCTGCACTCTCAGCTCAAAGAGTTCCTGTGTGGCTGACCCTACCTTCCCAACTCCAGGGCCAGGGAAGTAATCCAATCAGTCTCCCATGAGAGTCAGTTATGGTCACTTCCTCAGAACGAATGGGAAAGTAAGCTCTTTCCAATAGGGCTGAAGATGTCAGGATGGAGCTCTTGAGGGTCATCTTTCCACTAGATGGGGAGCATATTCTGAGAGAGAAGCCAACACAGAGAAAGGCAAAGTAGCGAGACAGAGACAAATTTCTGATGACTTGACTTTCATGCCTAGATCTAGCTATTCCTGAAGCTAGTCCTATTCTTGGATTTCACATTCAAGTGAGCCAATAATTCCACCCTCCCTTTTATGTTTTTTGGGTTTTGTTTGTTTGACTTGCTTAACACATTAGAGATGAATTTCCATGATTTACAAACAAAGGATCCTGATTAGTATACTTTCTGAAAAATCCATTCTTGCTCATGCCAGAATGCTGACTTTACAACCACAGATCCCCTCTGGTGTTGAGATAATATTCCAAGACCATTTCTGCCTGGGCTGGATTAGCCTACACTGGCACTTGGGCAGTGATTGGAGGGGGGCATGTTTGGCTTTCTATTTTCTATAGAGGCAAGAACATTTAACCGGAGCTTTAACCTCTTCGCAAAAATTAAAGTGCATGATACAGTATTGTTAACTCTAGGTACAATGGAATATGTCAGGCTCTTCATTTTGGGTAAAGATTGAAACCCAAATTCAGCTGAGAATTGAATTTACCATCAAAAACCCTGGGCAGGGTCTCAAAATGCAGTGCAGGTGTGACTGCCCATGACCTCCACTCACACCCTTTCCCAAGGAGCAAGCCTCAGCACTGAATTCCCCCAGAGTCAAACTTCACCACAGGCTTTAGTGAGAAATGGACATTGTAGCAAAGATTTTGATCTAGAGACAGAGTTGGGTTTTGCTCCAATAGTCCCCAGCAGTTCTTGGTCCCTTCAAGTGACCCCAGGCCTCTCTCTTCTCCAGGTTCTCCTCTATACCCACCTCTCCTACACCCCTCTCCTTCTTTGTGGCACAGTTAGCTCTGGGCTTCTCTTCCTTACACACAATGTGAGGCTGTGATCTTGTAGAGGAAAAAGCAGCATCATTCTGAATAAGACCATGTTCTCAGCAAACCAAAAACCCTCCAGCTGCCTGGATGTATCTTCTTGGAAGGTTCGGAGGAAGGAAAGTTTTAACTTTTCTTTTCTTTTTTTTTAAAGATTTTATTTATTTGACACAGAGAGAGAGTAGGCAGAGAGGCAGGCAGAGAGAGAAGAGGAAGCAGGCTTCCTGCTGAGCAGAGAGCACGATGCAATGTGGGGCTCGATGTGGGGCTCGAAGCGGGGCTCTATCCTAGGACCCTGGAATCATGACCTGAGCTGAAGGCAGAGGCTTTAACCCACTGAGCCATGCAGGCACCCCAAATATGGGAAAGTAAGCTCTTTCCAATAGGGAAGCATATTCTGAGCCACGCAGGCACCCCAAGTTTTAACTTTTCTGAAATAAATACATTTTTTCCTGCCGTATGCTCTAATTCTTTAGAATCAAATATATACCTCACCACTAAATCACCCTGTAACTGGAAACCAGTTTCTGCAAGTTACCCACAGTCCCTTGTAAGAAATTATTTTTCTGCTGAAATTGGTCAGTTTGTTTCTGCCGCTTGCTCCCAGAACCTAATGGTGCGGTGGATCATTTCTTCCCTCAGCCTCTGCTTTCTTGCAACCTGTACTGACTCAATAATCTACCTACCGGGGTGCCTGGGTGGCTCAGTGGGTTAAAGCCTCTGCCTTCTGCTCGGGTCGTGATCTCAGGGTTCTGGGATGGAGCCCTGCGTAGGGCTCTCTGCTCAGCGGGGAGCCTGCTTCCCTTCCTTTCTCTCTGCCTGCCTCTCTGCCTACTTGTGATCTCTGTCTGTCAAATGAATAAATAAAATCTTAAAAAAAAAAAAAAGAATCTACCTATGTCCTTCAGAATCTCCCTACCTCCTTCTTTCTGTCTTCCTGCCTCATCTCCTGCTTCCCATGGTTTAGCTCTCTCTGCAGATGTCAGAGGAGGACTGGCTGGCCCACAGAATCCCTGTTGCCACTGTTTGGGGTTCTCAGCTATAGTGGAGGTGGGGGTGGGGTGTGGAGCAGGGTGAGGTGAGACCCTTCCAGCAAAATAGCAGGCATGAGAAACACTATGGGGGCGGGGTGGTGGTGGTGACGCCTGGGTGGCTCAGTCCTTAAGCATCTGCATGTTTGGCTGGGGGGTGGGGTGTTGTGATCTCAGGGTCCTGGGATCAAGCCTAGCTCTTCGTGAGGCCTGTTTCTCCCTCTCCCACTCCCCCTGCTGTGTTCCCTCTCTCGCTGTCTCTCTCTCTCTGCCAATTAAATAAATAAAATCTGAAAAAAGAAAGAAAGAAAAACACTCTGGGGCTTAGTCTGTTCAGAACCGGAGGTAATTGTCCCCTTACCTCAGAGCTTGTCACATCACACCTGGAATGTGACCTCCCATGTCAAGCCTCAAACCAGGAGAAAGCCCTGGACTAAGTGAGCCACATCTGACCCCAAGAGAGAGACAGACTGGAACAAAGAGGGAACAGTTCCCACAAGGGTCAGGTGAGGGAAGGAGGGAACCCAGAGGTCATAATCTTCATCTGTACCTGCTGATGCACTGTCTTAGCAGTGACAGGAGCTGAGTTGTTCTGGGTGGCTTGAAAAGTAAATAAACCAGAAACAGATATAAATATTACAAGGGAGCTCGAGATAGTCCAGGCAGCCTTTGAAGATAGTGAGTGCTCCGTTACTAGAGGTATTCAATAGAGGTGGGTACCTCGCAAGATTGCAATGGAAAGGATTCCTACAAGATTGAATTGGCTGAACTGGGTGGACTTTGAGGTCTCTTTCAGCCCTGAGTTTTGATATTTGGAATACACAGTTCAGTAAATGAAGACCGAATGACTACTTACTACTTTTTTGGTTGGATGATGGTTGATTTGTTAAAGAAAGTGATTGATTGAATGAATGAATGAATGAATGAATGAAATTGACTACTCCAATAAATAAGAGATATATGCTTGCGTGAAGACGTGTTCATTCTTTGATTAGCTGAATGAAGATTCGTTGGTTGAAATAATGAATTAGCAAATAGAAAGTGTGGCTGAGCAGGCTGGTTGAATGAAGGTTTGATGGCTGGTGGGATTCAGTTCCTTGATTCCTACTCTATTCTCTTATCTTGCGCTTTATCCTGCTTGTCTTTCTTTTCCTTTTAAGTGAAGTCAAGAAGAAATGTTTCCATTTGTATGCTTAGGGTGGAAAATATTGAAGGCCAAAGAGCCCTTTTCATAATCAGGATTTCATCTTAGGCAAATTTGATCGGCAGGCACATGCCCACGGTGACTGGCATAACCTGCTTCAGGACTCATGGGAGGTATGAATTTAGCATGTTGGCCAGAGAAGAGCAACTGAAGGTCACACCTGGGGCTTGGCCTGTTTGGACCCTCACCTGGAAGCAACCCATTATTTATATTACTGTGTTTTAGAGTATGATCCCTGGTGTAAAATGAGACTGGAATCAGGAAAGGGTTGTATAGGAAGTTCTGTGGGCTGGACTAACCAATTGCTATCGCCATCAGCTTCTCAGGTCGATTTTGTCTGTCAGCTGAGTTCAGTGTCCCTGTCAGATTCAGGGGGATTGGGACACAGGCTGGGTACACTTTGATAGAGGGTGTGAACGGAAACTAAGCTGAACACTTGGATACTATGCTGGGATACAGACCTAGGCAGAGGGCCTGGTGGAATGATGAGTATGGGGAACAGCCAGGGAACTCTTGGAGGGCATCTGAGAAGGACTTGTCAGGAATCAAAGTATAGAAAGAGGCTCAGAGACTTTCCCTCCTGTTTCCCAGGGTAGTCTTGAGCTGAGTTCAGAAAGGGATAGTACACTTTTCTGGTGCCCCTCACCCGGCCCCACTTTTGGGAGCTGGTGAAGCCAAGAACTTGAGAACTACATGTGACTGATCTGGTCACTCCCCCAGCTTAGGGCACAAATTATGCTCACATTTTTTCCCCCCATTAGTTACTTGAGTTCTCTCAAGATCTTATCAAGAGGAAGTGCGATCAGCCCCTCTGGAGGCCTTTTCTCCTGCTTCATAGGACTGCTCAAAACCCTCCGAGCTAGCTCAATTCAACCCAGGTTCCTGCTAAGCACCAGCCTTGCTCCACCTCAATGCTCACAGCCCGAGCAGCCATGAATGCAGGGCTCCAAAGCCCCAGCTCTCATTCACATTCCTGAGCTCAGGCAATTTTCCCTGGGAGCAAAGTTCAAAGGGGCTTCTAGGTCTTCAGCAGCAAAGTTGAGTCTCGTTACCAGTACGAGACTTCTTTCCCACACCACGGAGTTCCCCTTGGGGACCCAACCATCCTTTCTCACTGACCAGTGACGCTTATTGGGGGTGCTTATCTGGGGAGAGAATTGGCCAACTTTGAACCTCTCAAGGGCAGAGGCTGGGCCTGCTTCCATCTGTACCCTGGAAGCTCCTTTCTCCCGGGCTCTGCGTCCCGTTGGATCTTGGGAGAGGCAGCCTTTGTCAGGCCACACAGGGTCCTGTCTTGTTCTGCCAGGGGCTCATCTGATCACCTCAAGTGACCACCAGAACAGAGAGGGCCTCCTTGGCAAAGTCCTGGCCCAAGGACAAAAAAGGAGACGCTGCCTGCCACTGTTACACTTGGCCCTCTCCAGTTAGCACCCCAGGAGGGAAGTGACCTCAAAAACTATGAGTCAGGGACATTTTACTGTGGCCCCGGGTTCCTCATAAAGACCTTAAGGACTTTTGGGTGGGGCAGGGCAGGGAAGGAAGGACTGAGAAAAAGGGCTCTCACCTGTGAGCACCCTTCATACACACAGGTCTCACCAGCCCCTTTTGCTGCCAGTTAACTACCTCCAACTCCTCTACCAGACCTCATGTGGCTTTTGGGTAACTTCTTGGACAAAAGGGCTCTACAAGCTAAAATTGTTAAAAAAAAAAAAAATCCAGGCCAACCACAGTGAGATACCACCAGACTCATCAGGGGGGCTATTATTCTATAAAATAATAAAAAGGAAAATAACAAGTATCTCCAGCCTGCGTCCCAGGGAGGAACTGGAACCCTCAGGCATTGCTGGCAGGAGTGGGAAATGGTACGGCCACTGTGAAAAACAGTTTGGTGGTTTCTCAAAGAGTTAAACATAGCATTATCATAAAGGCCAGCAATTTTACTTCTAGTTACATTCCCAAAAGTATTGAAAGTGGAGACTCATACTTGTTTTTTTTTTTTAAGTTTTTATTTATTTATTTGAGAGAGAGAGAGACAAAGATAGCAAGAGAGAGAGCACAAAAGGGGAAGAGAGAAAGAAGCAGGCTCCCTGCTGAGCAGGGAGTCCCACACGGGACTCAATTCCAGGACCCTGGGATGATGATCTGAGCTGAAGGCAGGCACTCAACCAACAGAGCTACCCAGGCACCCCTCAAACAGATATTTGTTCACCCATGTTCATAGCAGCAATATTCATAAAGGCCAAAAGATGGAAACAACTCAAGTGTCTATAGACAGATGAATGGATAAACAAATTGTCACCTAGCCATACAATGGAATACTATTCAGCCTTAAAAAGGAATGAAGTTCTGACGCCTACTACAACATGGTTGAACCTTGATGACATTATGCTAAGTGAAATAAACCAGATAAAAAGGGGCAAATATAGGATGATTCCACTCACATGAAGTACAAGAATAGGCAAATTCATGGAGACAGAAAGTAGAATAACAAGGTACCAGGGACTGAGAGGGGAGGGAGAATGGGGAGTTATTGTTAGTTTGATGGGTACAGAGTTTCCATTTCGGATGATGGAAAATTTCTGGAAATACATAGTTTTGATTGTTGTACAACATCATGAATGTACTTAATGCCACCAAATTGTACACCGGACAATGGTTAAAATGGTACATTTTTTTTTCTATATTTTACTAAAAAACAAACCACATCCAAGCTACTCTTCTTTGCCTAGAGCAAAAATTTGGTAGCCTCACTTCAATTCAAAGGCCCTCCCTGCCCAAAGGTGTGATTTTTGGAAGGGGTCAGAGCAGCCTGTGCCCTCGGTTCCATTAGCTGTACTTGGGCACAGATACTCTTTTCTTACTCTGTGGCTAGGAGATGAGATGGGATAAGATATGTGGGAGCACCAAGCTAGCACCCTGCACAAAGGGACAATTCCTTCTGCTTCATCCTGCCTATATACTATCTTAACTGGAGGGCTTCTAGGGGTTACAGAGTCCATTTTTTATTGTATAGATGCGAAAACTGAAGCTCACAGAGGAGGCAGGACCTGCCCAAAGTCATACACTTTCCTGACTCTAAACCAGTGTTCACCAGAGACTTGGCAGGCTCAGTGCTCTTTCCCTTGGGCTGGGGTGCTGAGAATAGACCACCTTGGGATTGGAAGTGCTTCCCATTACTCTGGGAGGTAATGACTTATGACCTCTGTGCTCTGAAGCCTCTTCGGCGGGGCCTGGATGGGGATCAAGCTACTGAAGGTTAGGATGGTCCCATGGCTAGGTGAAGAGACAGCCACTCCCACCCATGTCTGGTGGTGATGGTCCACCTACTCCCAAGCATTTCCCTACCTGTATTTCCTCCCTTGGCCTTCCCTACCCTCCCATCTGACAGTGCTCCACCCACTTCACTAGCTTGTGCCCCCAGGAGACCCCTCAGGTAAATGGTGACAAGACAGAATAAATCCATGGCTCAGGACTGCAGGGTGCCCGATTCCTTGACCTAGTCCTCAGATTTCAAGAGCCTGCCAAGTCTCTGGTGAACGCTGGTTTAGAGGGCACGCCTACCTGTGATCCAGGTCAGGGGGCCTACAGTCACGGCCTCCTACTTCAGCTGTTCTAAGAGGCCTAAAATTTTCTTGCCAAGGGACAGAGCTTCAGGCCTTTCCCCAGCAAGGCAGAGAGATTTAATAGATCCCCACTCCCAGCCCTGGGGGGGGTGGCAAACAGCAAGTTTATACCACAACTACTCTGATGAAAAAGGCCTGAGGGCCAGAGTTAACCTGTAGCACAGCTCCTGACAGAGCAGAGCCCAGTATTAGAGCTGATTTCCAAAAAGTTCTGTTCAATGAAAAAGCTCTTAGCTATAAGAGAATGTCATCTCCATGATGTCTGAATTAGTACAGGAAGAAGAGAGTCTGGAAGGAGAGATGGACAGAAAATATTTACAGTGGATCAGCAACAGGGACAGATGTTAATATAGAGCATGGGGTGAGGGATGAAGAGCCTGACCCTGCCTGGGGTGAGGGGGCTGGGAGGGCTTCCTGACAGAGCGGACTCCTAATTTGAAATCTAGGCAATCTATGAGACTTGGGCAGGTCCAAGGGGTAGGAGATAGAGAAGGGTGGTCAGGTCAGAGTAAGTAAGTCCAGCACTGCCTGGGGACCCCTGTGCCTTGAGGCCCCAGGGTGAGCCAGTTAAGGGGGTGGGTAGACCAGAGGGAGGCTCAGATCCCTCAGTGGAAGGGTGGGTGGGGTAGGATGGAATATGGCCTGTTGGGAAGCCTCAAGGAGAACCCCGCCCTAGTGAGGGCTATGCTCCATGACCTTGTAGGAGTCCAAGATGTGGATCCCACCACTCTGGGAGGAGCCGCCAGGCTTTTAGGTTGTGTCTTAGCTGACAGTATGACTGGTTTTCAGAGCTCTCTTTGGCCTGGTGGCCTTTTTCCTGATGACCTCCAACCCTCCTTGGGTGGCATCCTTTATTTTTGCCTGATAACCTGCCCTCCTGGAGGCTCCACTTCTGGGCATGTGTCTCTTCCTAGCAGCCCAGGGCTGCACTGGGCAGGGTTCGGTATGTGGTTGGGTGGGGAGTAGGGGCTGAGGGATGGGTGGGGATAAGAAGGTAGCTCATCACAATTTGGAATCTTGTCTCTTGAGAGCCAGATGAGGTCACATAGATCGTCTAACCCAATTAACCATTTTACAAGTGAAGAAACCTAGACCCACACTTTGACCCAGGTAAGGAGTTGTCCAAGGCTGTTCGGTGAGCTGGATAAAGAGACAAAATCAGAATCCAGGACTTCTGACCCCAACTGAGAGCGTTCTTTCTCTGTCCAGGATCTTGCAGGAAAGAAATAAGCACTTTAGGGGCGCCTGGGTGGCCTCAGTTGGTTGAGCGTCTGCCTTTGGCTCGGTCATGATCCCAGGGTCCTGGAATCTAGTTCTGCCCCCTCTCTCTCTGTCTCTCTGTGTCTTATGGATAAATAAATAAAATCTTAAAAAAAAAAGAAGCATTTTTGTAGAGTAGTGAGTCTCCGACTTGATAGGTTAGGTTAGCTTGACACACTGCACTGAAATTAAATGCGGAAAGCCAGACACCAGCCCTGACACTTACAGCTGCTTCTTTTATTAGATGCTATGCATTTCCACTAAGCTAGAATATTCCCATATTAATTTGTTTAGATTATCATTAAAGTGAAGGCACTGCATTTAAAAGTTTAGGTGGAATATTTGTAGCCACTTGCGACTAAGGCTGGAAACTCTCAAGAAACTGAGGAGCCTGGTTTGAGGAACTGCTGGGCTGGAAGGACAGATGGTCTTACGGAGGGGGTGGGAACAGGCCAGGTCTAAGTTGTGGAGTCAGTTGTGACGGGGCACACTGTGGGGCTGGACTCCTGTCCTCTGTCACCCCACACCTTGGCCCTTGGCCTGTGACGGGGCTTGGGAGTGTCTTTCCTGTGGTTTTGACCATGTGGAAATCTGCAGGTTCCAGACAGAGGTCAGAGTCCTTCCTGAGGCCTTCCTGAGGGATCCTGAGTTGGACATGCCCCTTTCTGGGCCTTGGATCTTCATCTATAATACAATGGAGTGGACTTGCCATGAGGAACTGATGGGGATGGGATAGGGGAGAGGGGGCGGGAGCATCCATTTGTTAGAGCTGCCCCTGTAAACTGGACAGATTTTCTGGGAGTTGATAGGTCCAGAGCTGAAAAGAGCATCTACTACTTACTCTAATTCTGAGACATCATTTTCCAGAAATAATGCAAGAGGAAATATATGGCTCTAGAAAAGACTGATAATCATCCTTTAGTTACAACCCAGAGCTTGTCCTCTAGCTTGCAGGTTACATTTTTGTCCATAGATAATCATCTGGTCCCTGTGGCAGCCCTGGGAAACCAACAGGCCTCCTCTAAGCTCCCCCAGGCCCATGTGTCCCCCTCTGCCAAAGTGATCTCATGCTGTTATTACTATCTGTGCCCTGTTCTCCCCTACCCCTGCCCTGCCAAGGAATCTGGGCACAGAGCTTCCAGGTTGCTTGTTTTCTTTCCATATCCTTTGGGCCCAGCAGCTCACCTGGACCAGAGACAGCACTCAAAGCGCTGGCTGAAGGAACTGAAGTAGACTTAATGCTGCAGACAGACATCCTTCCCCTGAGGCTCTGTAACCATCCTGCCCCTGACTACCCATCAGGAAGTAGATCAGTGATCAATGGCAAGTCAGGGACATCAAAGCTTGAACAGTAGGCCTGAGCCCTGGCCTCCAGGGACAGGGAAGGCCGGTGGACCTTGATGAAGTAAGAATCAGCACAGAGGCCACCTTTTTTGGTTCACCCTCTACTGGCCTCCCAGCTTCTTTGGCTCAGCAACGCCCAGGATTCCGGGCATGTCTGCCTCTGGCCTTCTAAAAATACTCCGGCTTCCCAACACCTCCCAGATGTCTGAGAGCTGAGTCTGTGATTTCTCTGCTGGTAATGGGTCAAGCAGCTCAAGCCACTTCCTCTGCTCCCACCACTCAGTCTACCTCCCAACCCCTGCAAGGCAGGCACCAGGAGAGGCCTGACTGCCTGAATGGAGAGATCTCAGGCACTGTTGAAGACAGTCTCTTCTTGGAAGAGACGGGAGAACTGAGGTCCAAGGACTTTCCCAGGACACTTGGACATGTATGTCCTCTCCACCTCACTCCCCAGCACTCTCTTTATGCCTGCTGTCAGCCCACTTCTCATATGCTGCCTGCAGTCTGTAAACCAGAGCTGACTTCCCCACTCCAGTTAAACTCCTGTAGGCCTCCGACAGCAGTGGTGGGGAGGAGCCTGTCATCTCTATGGTCTCTAGAAGAGTGTCTAATCCAGAGCATACATAAGTCGATGTAGATTGGATTAATGATGCAGCCAGGACCGTGCACGGAGACTTGGGCTGAGGGACAGAGTTGAGGTTCTTGTCCAGGGCCAGCCACTGTGATACGGTGTGTCCTCATCAGTTGCTTTGGTTGGTCCTCAGTTTCATGGTGGCCAAATGAGATCAGGTCCAAGGACTGAGCCAGCTCTGCTGTTCTGAAGCCATGACCTGATGGCCTGTTGGGAATTCCTATCCCCTCCTCTGCTCCACTGTGTGTGGGAAAGATGGCATGTCCTGCTGCTTCCACCAAGATCCGGGCTCTAAGCTTCTGCTCCTCCCTCCATGTCTCTGAATATCCCACCTCTGGTCCCATTCTCCTAGGCCCAGCCCTTCCAGCAGAGCCACCCTCTGACTCTGCTGCCAGGTGTCCAGGGGTGAACATACCCAACAACTCCCCCTCCCCTGCCACCTACTAACTATATGATCTTGGGCGAGACATTGACATTTTCAGGGCCTCATTTTTATCACCTTTACACTGGAGAAAATAAGACCTACCTTAGAAAAATGTCAGGAGGGTCAAAGGAGATTCCCTATCTCAGATTTTGGGTCATAAATCTTTTTCCACAGAGTCTTCCCTGACCTCCCAGAATAGCTCGGGTGACTTTGCTAGCTCTCCAGTTCTGTCCTCACCCCAACACCACCTGTCCACACTGTGTGGTCATTGTCTCTCTCTGCTGGGGGCTCCTTGAGGACAGGAGTACCAGGGCCCAGCAGAGCATCTTCACAGATGAAGTGCAGGATAAGTTGGTTGAGCAACAAAGTGAGTAAACAAGGGGAAAAGGCAAAAGGTTGTGCAGAAGCCAGGGAGTCTGATCTAGGAGGGGCCTGCTCAGTGGCAGGCTCTGGTGGTAGGAATAGAGAGAGCTCCTTGGAGCCCTTCCCTTCCTTCTCTGGTGAGTTCATCCTTCAAGATCCTGGGAAACTTCTCCTTCCTGGAGAAACCTGGTCACTGTCTCGCCTGGGCACATGACCCACTCTTTACGTGTCTGTCTCCAGCCTCAGGTGGTGAGTTCCCTGAAGATGAGACCCTGTTATATCCTTATATAGCAAATCCTGGAGCCCAGTAAAGATCGTGAAGAAAGAAAAATAGTTGGAGAAATGATTTGAGTTGGACTTCAGGTTGAACTTCCTGATCTTTTATGCCCCTCCTAGCCTTCGGGATGATATAAGTTACCAAAATGAGAGAAGCAGAGGGACAAGCTATTGTTCTCCTTCTAAAAGCACCCTCCAAGCACATGGGATTAAGTGTGAGCTAGGGAGAAGGACTGATAAAGAGCAGTGAAAATATATTCCCAAGCCCCGTCTTTGTCCCTGGGCTTCTCTCTCTGTTGAGGAAAGGCCATAGAAACCAGACTTTAAGTATAAAAGGCCCCTGGATCTCCCAGAGATGTTCCTCAGGCACTTGGTCTGAGCCCATCTACTCATATTTTACACATCAGAGTTACGCCTTTGATGATCTTGTTGTAAGCAATTTAATGGTTAATTAATGGCGGCCTTGTTGGGGGGAGGTGAGAAGCTGCCATTACAGGCAGGCACCGGGGGAGAAGCACCTGAAGGGCCAGTAGAAGAGAGAGAGAAAAACAAAGCAACGTTACACCAACCAAAGCACTTAAGAGCAACACAGATGGGGATCATTTAGTTCAGGGTCAAATAGATGCTCCTGGCATTTAGATCACTGGCTTTCTGCTCTGGGAAAATCCCTTTTTGGGCCTCGGTCTCCCTATCTGCATGAACAAGCAGCTTCTATCAAGGGTTCTGAGAGTTTATGATTCTGCAGAATTTTCCTCACGTGAGGCCTTTCGCTCCCTAACTATGCAGGTCATAGGAGGTTTCATCAAGGTCCAGGCTCCAGTCTTCTGGAGTTTGGGGGAATGAGGCTTTTCTGCCACAAACTCCCAAGGGTAGAGACTGTCCTTAGGGGAAGTCCGCCACAAAGCTGTCTGGGCTCTGCCCTAAGGAGAAACAGAACTCCCCAGGAACTGGCATGGAGGCAGCGGCCCTTGGTGTGCTTGCTGCCTACGGAAGGGGTGAAAAGGAAGCCTGGCTGCGGTACAGCGGAAGTGCCTGAGGTCTGACAGTTGCTCTCAACGCTCTGCAGCCAGGAGGGAAGTAAAACTGAGCATCTGGCAGCTTCTCCCTTGAAAGCCCATGGGACAGCAACAGGTGAGGCCTCGTGCAAGCCCGTTCTCTGGTCCGGAGTTTTGCCACAGGCCTCCAGGGAGGTCCCTGGAGAGTAGGCTGGCCAAGGGACTTGGGGGAGGGCAGAGGAAAAATGAAGCTGGTTCACGTCCTTGGGCAAATCTCTGTGCCTCTTTGGGCTCAGCTTCCCTACTGGCAAACATGGATTTGAGTTTACATTTGCCTGTGCCCTAAGTATTTCTGGGATGGTGGACATTAGGAATAAAGAGACAATTTGGTTGGAAGGAAATCTGTCCTGTTACCTTGTCAGCAAGGGACTCAGTCTAGTGAGGGATAGTTACAGAATCATGATTATCAACATACATACGGATATTGAAAAACTCTCAACAGAGAGCACCTAACCCAGCCAGGGGGCTTGGGAGAACTCTAAAGAAGGTTAAGTGACTTGCGCAAGGTTCCGTAGCAAAAAAACAGTCCAGCTGGGCCAGACTTGAAAGGAAGGGGAGTTCAGAAAAAAACATGACTAAATAGAAGTCTGGTCAGCCGGAGCTTAACGTTGTCATCAAGATCTGAACAAGGCTGTCCAGAACAGGAGCATTAATTTTGATCTGATGGCAGGAGGAAGCAGAGTTTTTGAGCGGGGTGGGGGGAGGGTGGCAGCAGCTTGGAGAGTAAATTTGAGTTTATCAGGCAGAGAAAAGGCAGAAAGGCTGAAAGCAGAGGGAACAGCATATTCAGAAATATGAAGTTGCTAAAAGAATTTGATGAGTTCTGGAAAAATGTGTATATATATGTTGTGCTGGGAACAAAGCATGTCTAAAATGGTGAAGTTAAGGAGGTCAGGTAGGCTGGCAGGAGTCCTGCGGTGAGGGCTGGAATGTCATGTTAAGAATATGGGGCCACCCAGGTGCCCCAGTGGGTTAAGCCTCTGCCTTCGGCTCAGGTCATGATCTCAGGGTCCTGGGATCAAGCCCCACATCGGGCTCTCTGCTCGGCAGGGAGCCTGCTTCCTCCTCTCTCTCTCTGCCTGCCTACTTGTGATCTCTGTCTGTCAAATGAATAAAAAAAAAAAAAAAGAATATGGGGCTTGATTTGTAGGACAGGGGGAGCTATAGAGGGGTCTGGAGCAGAGGCATGCTCAGTGTATCAGAGGCCATGCTCTTGTTGCTAGGAGGGCAGAGAAGCTGGGTTGGGGGAGAGATGATGACAAAAGACAGGATAACTATGTCAGTGTCAGGCCCAACCTCTGTTGAGAAATTGAAACTTTTTAGGAGCCTGCAGAGGTGTGGAGGAAATGAGAACTGAAACCTGGGCTCTACTATGGCTGTGGTCTGGGCAGGTGCCGTTAACAAGGGAAGTGAAACCGCTGGGCGGACAGGCAGCCCAACCTGGGGGAAGGTGGGATTCCTTGTGAGGGAAAGTGGGAGCCCTGATCCTGGTAGGGTGAGAGGCTATGTTCTGAGGGAAGCCAAGGGACAGTCTTCCACAGACCACTGTGTACCCCACCAAGTCCCTGCCCCTCATTCCTGCACTCAGGAAGCCCACTTCCTCCTGCCAAGCCTTTGTTCGACTGCCTCCCTAGCTAAACTTTTCCTCCCTCTTTTCCCTGTCTTTCTGGCACCCTGTGGTTCCCGACTAAGCCCTGCCTAGCCTTCCAGGAAGCCTGCTCTGAGCTGTGCAGGTTCCTGGCTTCCCACGGTCCCACCACCCACCTTGCCGAAGCTGGGGTGCAACCATGCTCTGTCTTGAGGCGTGTTTAGTTCAGTGGTCTTGGTTCTCCGTGCCAGTCAATGCTACCTTGATGCAGGTGCCTCTGTCTCATCGGACTCTGCCCACAAGAGTTCTTAAGGAGTGACAGGAAGTCAGAATCAGACTCTGGGGCCCCCAAAGAAGCCAGGTTTCTCTGTCTTCTCTAGAGCGGGTACATGGGAGGGCTGTTCATGGGCTAGGATGGTTGTTCTTTGTTCTGGGAAATGTGCTGAACTAATTGAGCCAAATAGGCAGATTCAGCTGGAGAGTCCTATATTAACCGGCAGGCCCGAGGGAAGCATTTCACCTCTCAGGTTCAAGTGAAGAGACTTACCCAAGGATTGGCTGTACCGAGACATGGGCAGGAGAAGGGAACAAACAGAAGGATGGCAGGGCGCCCACCCAGGGACCAGGGCTGAAGGTGGGACAGGAATCATGTTACTGGAGCCCAGTGAGAAGTAGGGCTGCCTGGCAGGAATCGGATCAAGGAGGAAGTAGGAAAGGCACCAAAGCAGGGCGGGAGCAGAGGGAGAAAATTGCCCAATCTCCCTCTTCTCTCATTCTCAGGTGTCCTGTTGCTTCTCATTGTCCAAACCCAAGTGGAAGCCAGGTGGCAAGAGGGCCTGGTGATGTGGCCCAACGTTCCTAGCCTGGTGAGGAGTGAGGAGAGGTTAGTGAAAATAGAGATTAACTATCTCCAGATATGCCTGAAAAATTGTCGCCCAGATGCAATATATGGATGATGACTGTGGTCTTGATCCAGTCATTTCTTTGTGATTAGTGCTGGGCTAGAGAAGGTTTCTCTGGCTGCCGCAAGGTTCACCTTTACGTTCATTTTGTTACCATTTAGAAAACACCATTTGGTCTTGATTGTTATAGAATTGGAGAATGATAGAGCCATGGGGGCCTCAAGGGTAACCATTCCAACTTCCATAGTGACTGAGGCCCAGAGAGGGTGAGAGCAGGGCCCAGGGCCACAGGACCTATGTGAAATGATGTAGGGGAGGTGTGTGCAGTCACCACATGGTGCTGTTAAGGCCACATAGCTAGAAAGTAGCAGAGCCAAGAGTCAAAGGGGTCAGTCTGACTTAAAACTTGACCAAGCTCTTAATCACGCCCCCAAGCTGAGTGCCCAACAAGGAGGGAAGAAAGGCAATGGAGTTAGTGTGACCCAGTCCAAGGTGACTTGACTTTCAGACCTGCCCATCCTGTCGTTCATGGTCAACACACTCACAAACCTCCACCTGGGAGGAGTAGCAGTGAGGTCACAGGCCCCGTCCAGTGTGTGAGGTCAGAGGGCTGAATATGAACAGAAGACAGGCCCATGTGACCCTCAGGCACACCCTTCCTCAGGTTGCTGTCCTGAGGCTTCTACTGACCTGGCTGCCCACACTTAATGTTCCATGGCTGGTAAACTTTTGGGACTTTAGGCTTTCAAATCCAGCCATCCAGTGTGCCTTGTCCTAGGTGCTGGGGATACAGTGACAAAGAAGATCTCCTCCAGAGATCTGTGGGGATGGAAGCATTGGTAGGATAGATGAGATGATCAATACACAATGCCTATTACAGAATGTGATAAACATCATAAAGGAAGACAGCTTTCCAAAATTTAGAGCAAATATCCAAGCGGGACACCCAAGACTGTAGTCCACCTTTGTAGGCTCATTTTTTGGGATACTTAGACTGTCCCCAACCATGGCTCAGCCCATTCAGCCTGCGATGTTTGCTCTCCTGGGAGTGTCTACCTCCCAGGCCTCAAGGCCCACTTCCAGAGCAGCCTCCTGGGGTCCCCTGGTTCAGACAGAGCCAGCCTTACCCATGTGGAACGACTATAAAACCTTGATTCCACGCTTTGGAATTTCTTATTCAGACTCAAACAATAGTGAGGGTATTCTAAATCTTGTCTCTGTTAGTTGAATTTTCCATTCCTCCCTTCCTGAACATGACAGGTGCAGTAACCATTTGCTCTACTGTGCGGGCTGGGGGAGTCCAGAAACTATGAGAGAATAGTTAGCCTCTGGACACTGGAGTAGGAACACCTGGGTTCAAATCCTGCTTCTTACTAATTGTGTGATGATGGGCAAGTTATTCATCCTCTCTGAGCCTCAGTTTATCCATCCTTAAAGTCAAGATAGTGGGGTATTGTGAGAATCAATGGGTTAATACAGTCAAAGCCATCAGAGCTGTGCCTGGTACCTCGTAAGCACGCGAGAAATGTTAGCTATTGTTATTACAGCTATTATTAGGAGCTAGTGGGTGTGCTTGTAAACAACTCCTCAAACCTAAGCAAAGCTGGTACAGATACACAGGCTCAACACGCAGCAGCGCTTAGACATGGGCAGGGTGGGGAACTGAAACCCCATTTTAAAGATGAACGGAGACTCAGAGAAGGCAGAGCATTCATTCATCTAACAACACCCCCCCCTTTTTGGGGGGCAATTTCCACATGTCAGGCACTGCTTCTCTTCCCACGTCAAACCTACTGAATCCTCAGAGGAGGGCCCTGTGTTTTAAACAAGCAGCCCTAGGTGATTCCCCAGCTTTAGGCGAGTCTGGGTAAATGCTAGGATTGTAGGATACTAGCGCAAACATTTTGCCCCATTCTGAGTTTGGACTTGGGTTTTAGGGGGGCTACCATCTTCTGGTGACCGATTGGTATAGCAGTTAACAGCGGAGACCATGGACCTGATTAACTGCGTAGAAATCTCAGGTTGCCACTTATTGGCTGTATGACCTTAGGGTAAAATGGGGCTAATAATAGTACCTACTTCAAAGTTGTTGTGAGAATTAAATAATTTATGTGAATGCTGATACGTAGTAGCTATTATAAAGTATAAGCTATTATTATTACTGTGCCCAGTGTAGACAAGCATCAGAGAGAAGGCGGGGGTGGTGCATGTGATGATTTTTACCCCAGGATTGGCTCTGCCTACAGCGTTGGCGGTGTCTGTCTCTTTGGGGAGACGCACCACCTGCTCCCTTCCTCTGGAAGAGCTTTCCTGAGCCAGGGAATTCCCTCCTGTAGCGACTGACAGCAGCTCCCAGCTTCTGATGCCACGTCCTCTGCCCACAGCAGCATGGTGAGAATTAGATCACATCTCAGGGCCAAAGCTGGACTGGAAAGACAGGCAGGTTTAGGTGTTGGCATGTCCATTTAGGAACCCTGAAAATGAGACGGGGGAGGACAGGTCCTGGGGAAGCTTCTCTCTGCAGCCTGGGCCAGTTTTGGCTGAGAGCGGAGCTCAGCTCCCACAGGCCACAGGCCACAGGCCACGTGTGTGTGGATATGTTGCAGACAGGGGGAGGGTGGGTGCCCAGGGAGGAGAGGCAGGATGCCAGGTCATCTGCCAGGCCTCCAGGACACTCATTTTGGCCCACTGCCCTCCAGCAGGGAGCAGACAAGTGTGTTTTGTTTTGGCATTAACTGGGCAGGCTGTGGGAAAATAGGTGGCAGGCTTCCCAAGCTGAGTGGGGCCTACCTGTTTCATGGGCCAGGGCAATGGGGTTGAAGAGCTGTCGCCTCCTCGTGCTGCTGTCCCTCCCCTACAACTCCCATCTCCTTCCCCTGGTCACTGCCCGACCCCCATCTCCACTCCTCCCACCCCCACTAGCCACCTTTCCTCTGCTCAGCCTGGGGGGTCCTCAACATAGAAGGGACTCTCGAAGGGGTAGCCTCTCAAGCCTTCAGGTTGGGCTTTGAAGATACTCCCTGGTGGAAGTCCCTGTGTTCCAGATGAGGAAACGAAGGTGGAAGGAGGTCTGGGACTTCCCGGGTCTTTGCGATGAGTCAGGGGTAAAACTGGGACTGGAGTTGGGCTCAACACCCTCCCATGAGAATTCCTCTTTTTGTGTTTTGTTTTTTACATTTACAAATAAAATGAGAACAAAATGAAGGGAAACTGAAGGAAAACACATGCACACACAAAGGAAGCTCACATTGGTGGGCCAGCACGGTTGCAGGCATTTTATGTAAACATTCCCATTTAATTCCCACCACAACCCTGCAAAAAGTCATCATTTGCCTTTTAAGGACAAGGGAACTCAGTTGAAAAGAGATTTCAGAACTTGGTCAGGAACCCAAAGCCAGGCAGAAGAGGAACCAAACACCTAACCCAGGTTTACCTGACCCCAAATCCCTGTGATGACAATCCTCCTCCTCCCAAACCTGACTATTTTACCTATCAGTCCAAGTTTCCCAGAGTTGTGATCACCGTGCAGCTCGCAATGGGAAGGCCCTTGTTGGTGTCCCACATAGACAGTCATTCAACCTTCCCTGATGTGTCCCAGGATGGGCAGTCACTAGCTCACATAGCTCCTCAGTTCTTTATAGATTACATAGCTGTGCCAAAAAGGTCACATTCAGTAAGTGCCTGGCAAAGACCTTGGTTTCCTGCTTCCTGATATCAAATCCATGTGACCGTCAGCTCCTACTATAGCCCTGGGACTGGCTGTCCCTCTCCCCCACCCAAGCTCTAACACTCCCTGGCACCAGCTGCCCAGATAATTCCCTGTCCCAGTGCCTGCCTCTCAGGAACCTACCTCTGGCCTTAGGCCCCTGCTACCACCTGGTGGAATCTGGGTCCCTATGACTCTCCTGACCCTGCATGTTCTGGACTCACGGCTACTACCTTTAGTCCATGTGTTGAGATTGGGAGTTCCTGGAGTGCAGGGCCTGGGTCTTATCCCAGAGACCTGCCCATGACTGAGCTCAGAAGAGGGGACTTGTTGAGTGTTGCTGGATGGAATCCAAGGTCTAGTTCTGCCATAAATCACTTCGTGTTCTAGGGAGAGCTGCTTCGCTCTTTTGTTGGTCACTAACCTTGAAGCTTCATTTGAGTGGGCTGTGATGCTCTGTCTTGAGAGCTGCTCCCATACCAGGTTTCTTAGAGGACTGTGTTGAGGGGATTAGCTCCCGAAGGAGCAAAAGCTATTCTGTGTGTGAGGAGGGGGGTGGTGAGTGGAAGTACAGGGAGAAAGGTGACTAGAGTAGTAGGGAGGTGAATGGGAGTGAGGTCCACAGACTGCATTATTTATAGCAGCACAGCCTGGTAGTCTCACTGGGGCTCCAACATGGAATAGCTAGCCTCTGGGTGGGCTAACAGGTATTCCTGAGCAGTCTGAGCCAATGTGAGTGGGGGATAATGACAGAGCCGGAAAGGGAGCAGAGAGGGCTGTGAACCTTAGCAACAGTAATGGTGAGAGGCGACCTGGTACAGTATGGGCATATGGGATGGTGGCCACCTTCTCTAGAGCCTTGGATGGAGTGCCAGTCTGCCCCAGGTGGCCACTCTGAATGGTGGTGGGGTGCTGTTCACATTCTAGTCATGTTCAAGGGCTGCTGTACACTTCATATCCCCAGAGTTTCTCCTGGGAGCCCTGTGGAATACTGGAATAGTTCATCTTCCAATGCCTACTCATATGCCTGTTCTAGGCCAGTTTTTAATCACTTAAATTTAGAATCACTTTCCTTCTGGAAGATTGTATAGCAGAATGCACCCTGGAAGAAAGAGCATAGCTTCAGAGCCAGGAGGAGCCAGGGGCCAGGGGCCAGGACTGGCTCTCCTGTTCTAGCTGTGTGACCTTGGACTGGTCATTTAGCTTCTGATCCTCAGTCTGTGAAATCCATGAAATGGGGTGTTATGTATCATGAGAAGTTGTAAAGCTTAGAAATAATGTAAATAACATGCCAGCTTCAATACCTGACACATAGAAGAGGCAAAATAAATGATAGTTGTTATTAATTCCTTCCCAGGGTAAGAATTGCATCTGTGGCCTCCTTGGTGGAAAGGAGCCAACAGCTACTTGCACTGCCCCAGGGATAGGGGAGCTCACCTCCTCAAGGGTTAGATCTGCCTGAAAAACCTTCTTCCTTTGATGCAACTGAGACCTATCCCCAGTCTGTCTCTGGGGCCATAATGCATGCTGCTATGTGGCCAAAGGACAGCTCTGGGCATTACCACAAAGAATTTCAAGAGATTTTATGTCTGGTAACACAGTGCTTATCTGCACTACAGGAGAAAGGCTCTGGAAGTTCCCAGCCTGGTTCAAAGGAGTACGTTTTAAGGCAGGCTTACATAAATCATAGAAATCCCTTTCCCCCTTCCTATAGAGTTTGGAATATAGGGATTGTATCTTCCTGAGTCTGCTTTTATTTTTTTAAAGATTTTATTTATTTATTTATTTATTTATTTGACAGACAGAGCCAGACAGAGATCACAAGTAGGCAGAGAGGCAGGCAGAGAGGGAGAGAGGAGGAAGCAGGCTCACTGCCAAGCAGAGAGCCTGATGCGGGGCTCGATCCCAGGATCCTGAGATCGTGACCTGAGCCAAAGGCAGAGGCTTTAACCCACTGAGCCACCCAGGTGCCCCCACCTTTTTTTAAAAGATTTTATTTATTTATTTGACAGAAAAAGAGATCACAAGTAGGCAAAGCAGCAGGCAGAGAGAGAGAGAGGGAGAAGCAGGCTCCCTGATGAGCAGAAAACCCAACTCGGGGCTCGATCCCAGGACCCTGAGATCATGACCTGAGCCGAAGGCAGAGGTTTAACCCACTGAGCCACACACTCAGGCACCCCTGAGTCTGCTTTTTTTCTGGGTGAACTCTCTCAATTCCTTTGAACAAGAGGCAAATTGGAGAACTGGATTCTGGTCCCAAATTCATCACTTCAGGGCAAGTTACTTATCTTTCACTGAGCCTTCAGTTCCTCATATGTAAAGTGAATAAAATAACGGTTTCTCAGGATTATAGTGAAGATTAGCTCAGAGAAGTAATACAAAAGTTTGAAGTTTGGGAAAGGCACTTAGTAAATGTTAAACACATTTACAACAACCAACAAACATTTCTGAAAAAGCAGTTAGCAGGTCATTTCATGTTGCCCCTTAGCTTTTTATCATATCCCCAAAGGAAGTCATCCCATAAAGTTTATGCCATTCCTGCTTTTAGAATAAGGGCAAATCAGGTGGAAGATGACTTCCTAAACCCACAAAATCGGGCCCCAGGGTTGTACTTCATCTGTGAAGAGCCTACTAAGTTCCAGGCTCATTCACTTACTTTATTCCATAGTTGGGGACCAAGATCCAGAGAAGGCCCAGCTTATCAATAGTAGAGGCTGGATCCCAAATTTCCCCACATCTAGCAATTTTATACCTAGTCCTCCCCTCTAGGAAAAGAGAGGTGATGGGAAGCTAATCTCTGAGTCAGACTAGTTGTACCAGGACTAAGATCCAGCAAATCTTTGTTGAGCACCTTCTGTGGCATAACAGAAGGTGCTCATCTGGGCAAGCACTGTTACCCCTCCTCCACAAACCTAGTGTCACTCATGGAATGGCTGGTCTGGAACTCAGCCTTCCTGAAGGCTGAGGCGGATTGTGTCTTGCTAACTTTTGTATCCCCAGTGTCTGCCACAAGGCTTGGCACAAAGCAGGATCTTAGCAAATATTTTTTGAATGAATGATGAATCCATACGCATTTATTGAGCACCGACTATGTACCAGGCCTTGTGTTAGAAGAAATTCCATTTAATACAACAAGCCTGCAGGGCTGGTATTATATCCCCAATTTACAAGTTAGAAAATAAACACTGGAAGCAGTGAAACTGATCAGCTCAAGGCTTCACCATGGACTGGTGCTGAAGCTGAGATTGGAGCCCAGTCTGGCTACCTTGGGCTTCAGCTCTGCTGTCCCACAGCTGTCAGGGAGCTAGGCCGCTGCCCACCTGCTGCATTGCCCCAGGCCTTCCCTGATAGTGACTGAGGGCTCTGGTGAAGGGTTGACTTTTGAATAGCCTCAAGGAAACTAGAAAAAACAAGCCTGATCTCCTAGTTCCTACACAACCTGACTCATGCATAGCTCTGATTCTATCACCTTCCTGTACAAGAATCTAAGTAATCTGAGGTGAACAACCTGGATTCGAGTCCCATCTTCCCAATTTCTGGCCACTTGTGGCCTCAGGCAAGATACTTGGGTCTCTCCAGACCTCAGTGACTTTCTTCTTTTGCCTGACTACGCTTCTGAGAACAGATGTCTGGGAACCCAGCTTCTGATAAAACCGTGAGGCGATTTCACCCTCTGCACATCCACGTGGCTCTGGAAGAGTTATTTTCACTTTTCTAAGGACCCCCAAGGGAGGCTGAAACCCCTGTCTGGACAGGGTGGGAACGTAGGTGGAGGGGGCTGCCCAGATGAACAGCCCCAGTGACAGAGGAAGGCAGATCTCACTCAGTCAGAGGCACAGAGTGGACTGACACCCAGAAGTCGTGACTCCCAGACAAGAGCTTCCTCTGTTGCCCTTGCTGCCTCCTCTACTTTTCTTCATGGTTATCATCTGCACGTTTTTTTGTTTTGTTTTATGACCCATAGAGCCCTTCGTGACGCAGAGTCTAGTCTTGCTGTGTGAAAAGTCTCTCCTATGGGCACTAGCCTCTCCATCTGTGAATTGGGGATCTTGATCTTAACGACCTCACGGTTCCCCTCCAGCACAGAGTCCGTGCTCTTTGACGAGAATGCCCTGTAGCAGAGAGCCGTTTTCTTCTCTGCGAGGTATCCCCCTGCCCCGCACCGCAGCAGTGGGCACCTGTGGCCCGCTGAGGAAGAACTTGTCCATGCTCACCCCCTCACGCTTGGCTATCTGGCCCGCGCATTCGCTCGCCAGAGAGGGGTGTTGGAAAGAAGTGGAACTCTCCTACTGTCACAGGCATGCTACCCTTCGCGTACAGTAAAAATTTCACTCTGAGTGTCGTCCCCCCACCCCAACACACAGACACACACAAAAGCACTGCAGCCCAAAAGCCGGCAGGAGGCGGGGGCGGCTTGTGCGCGTGCGTCGGCGCAGAGCCCTCTCCCGCCCACGTGCGCGGCACCGATCGGAGGCGCGCGCCCGGTCGGCTGGCGGGAAGGCGCGCGTGAAGCCCCCGTCTGGCTCTGGGTGTGGGGGAGGGAGGACAGGAGGCGTTTGGAACGTGCCACTCTCGGAGACAACGGGGGGATTTTCGCGCTCCTTTAGCGTTTCTACCCCTCCTATTCGCCGACCGATCCGTTAGTTCCCCCACGTCTCCCGCCGAGATCCGAAGCCCCGCGCCGCGGCCACGCTCCCTCCCTCCAGCGTGGCCCAGCCCCTGGAGCCCTGCTTTGGACTGTGTTGTCCCCTCTGCCGCCGGAGCGGGGCGCTGCGCCACACGGTGGGGCCGGAAATTCCCGCGGCCAGAGTGGAGGAGCCAAAGCCGAGAGCGCGGCACCGCCTTCCACCTTCCCGGGCGGGCGGGGGCGTTGGGCCCAGAGAGGGCTGGGCTGCTTGAGTGGGGGCGGGAGGCCGCGTCTGCGAGGAGCTGCGGCGCCGGCGGGCGGGGAACGGGACAACGCTGCTGCTCGAGAGCCTTTCGGCGAGCTCGGAGACCCTGCACCCCAGCTCCTGGGCCCCCGCCCCCTCGCGGTCTCCGCCTCCTTCCCTCACACACCCCCCGGGCCGCCGGAGCCCCAGGCCTTCCCGGCGCTCCTCCTCCTTCTCTTCACACTCGCGGTCCGACCCGGGTCCTCCAGCTGCCTGCCGGCCTTGCCTTGCTCCCTGCCGGGCGAGTCCTCGTTCTCAGGCTCTCCTTGCACACGCACACACACAAACACACGCTTGCCGGGCCTCCCCTCCTCACGGCCCCCCATCTCCTCGTCCGAGCTGACGCCGCCGTCGGGGGGAGGATTGATGTCCCTTCAGCATCATGCAGCCGCCGCCGAGGAAGGTGAGGGTGCAGTTGGGGGGCTTTGCGGTTTGGGAGGGATGTGTACAAGGGACGCGGCGCCCCCTCCCCCTTTCCGCAAGGGGCCGTGACCACAGTCGTCTCGGGCTTGTCACCGAGTTGCCGCTGGCTTCAGTAGGAGGCCACGCGGATGAGGTGTCTTTCTGATGAAGAGGCTGCCGGGGCTCGTCCCTTCCACCGCACGGGAGACCCCCATACATTTCACAGGAGTTTCGGGTGTGCATTTGTATGTGTGCGCGCGCATGGCAGTGCTGCTCGCTGCAAAGTGCATTCTCGGGGCTGCACCGAGGGGAGGCGGGGAGCCCCTGCAGCTTCTCAGAGCCTGTGCTTGTGTGATTGTTTAGTCTTCGCCAGGTTTGAGCCCTCCGTCTGCTTGTCGCCACCCTTGCCCATTTGATCATTTTCAGGGAATTTGTTTCCAGCCTAGCGGTAAGGTTCGGCCTGCCTTTCCCACGGGGCGGCCGAAAAGAAGTTGGACTAGTCACCGCCCCCCACCCCAGGGGAAAACAAGAAATTAAGCCTTCCCCCAACCCACCCCTGGTCCTGCCCCTCCCCTCCAGCTAGGGGGCCAGGAGGCTGGTGCTGTCCCCGGAGAGCGAGAACCGGGCGGTGCGTGGCGTGTGCACTGCGATCGGGGCTTGGGGTGGGAGTGACGGGTGCTCTCGGCGTGTCAGCGGCTCCCCCCGCTGCGCCCTTCGAGAACTGTTTCGCTGCCCTCTTCCCCAGCGTTCTCAAGGGCTGAGGCTGTGTCCTTGCCTTTTTAATTCTGCAGATGGTTACTGAGTGTCTACCCTGGGCATTGGGTGGAGAATGCTGTTCTGTCCTCCCCTCGTGGGCAAACATTTGCTGAATGCCTAACTCGCTTGCGTCTGCTTCTTTTTCTCTTTCTTAATCCGTGTTTCTCCAGTTAGGTGACTCTTTTTTTCTTTCACACATGTACCCCCACCCCTCCCAGTTAGCCCGGCTCCGCGGCGGCGGCAGGGATTCCAGGCCCACTGAAACCTGGAACCCTGGGGTCCGGGCCTGGCTGGCGAGGCACTGGACAGCTTGCATTTGCTGTTCTGTTTGAAGTGGAGCCGCCACCGGGACCGGCTTGCTGGGGTAGCTTAAAAGCACTGCATATGCTGGAAGGTCACTTTTGCTTTCTCCTTTGTGAGAAAGAGATTGTGATTTGATGCGCTGTCAGCGAGCTGGCATCCTGAGACTGTGCTTTCTCGCGGCCATTATGGGATGATTTATGTAGTCAATTTATGCATATAATTTCATGATTGTGTAAATTTTGGCCATTGTATATTAGACATTCCTATACTCACGTCTGCCATCTATACTCAGCTCACCTCTCCTGGTGGTTGAGATCTTTGAATCTTTTTTGGAAGAAATAGAAGACAGACTCTTAAAACTCTAAGAAGACTACTACATATGTATTAAGCTTGTGCATGAAAAGGAATAACTGGCAGTTTATTTTGCATTTCTTTAATCTGTAATTTTTATACTCTTTTACTTTCATTTACCCTCTTTCAGGATATTTGGCTAGATTTCTCATTGTGTCCTCAGGAAACAAAATTAGGTAACTAGTAATGGATTTATGGCCTTTAGGGGAGAAACGAGCAAGAGGTATATATTCTGACAGCTATTAAGTATTTTGCTTAAGTAATGACTTTGTTTTTAAAGTTGAAGTTAAGGCCTTCATAATATATGGTATATTTTAGGTGAAAGTTACACAAGAACTGAAAAACACTCAAGTTGAGCAGATGACAAAACTTCAAGCCAAACATCAAGCAGAATGTGATTTACTTGAAGATATGAGGTAAGGTTATAGTAAATAGTATAAGAACTTTTATATCTTTGTTTCAAAGAACCATTGAGTTACCAAGCCCCAGGAACTGATGATGGAATTTCCTTTTGGATTTCCTGCTTTAATGCTGTTAGAGCTTTGACTCAGCTAGGAATTATAACTGGAACTAACGCAATACAAACTTTTTTTTTTTCTTTTAGTGGTGGAACCTATAATCTACACATACTATCATGAAAAAACAAGGCTCTTAAAAATTATTAAATTATAATTATTAAAGTAAAAATTCTTATTTAAATAATCTTTCCACTGAATTGTAACATTTACTACCTTAATGATTTCACAGAGATTTTTAAACTGACACTTCTGGTTAATAGTTAATATCTGGGGGTGAGCCTGTCAACCTCAGACTATTGTACACTGGCACTATTTGTTAGAACATGACAAATACAATTTTGTCTTTGAACATTAAATTTAGTGGGAAATATGTTTATCATATTTTGTCATTAAAGTTACCTATATTTGTAATCAAGACAATTCTAAATACATAAGCCATCTTGCCAGCATTGTGAAAATCAGTATCTTTATAGAGGGAAGCATGACTCATTTTACTGAAAGAAACACCACTCTTTTAACAATCCTGTAATACAAATTGACAGCTCAACAAATATATTTTTGTAAAGGATAGAAGATAAGTTGAATGTTGAAACAGAGTGGCTACAATTCTTATTTCCCTTTAGTAACACATTTATCAAATTGGCATTGGGTCTGTAAGCTTTATCTGTTGCCTGTTTCTCCTGTGGTGCATAACCTCATATTGACTTCATGAAAAATATGATCTGTGTGTTGTTATAATAAAATTATGTGTTTGGATAGTTGAATTGTTTGGAGCCCAAACATTTTAATTTAAAGAGCTCCTTTTTTCCTGCCCCATATTTAATTTAGGTACTACTTGTGACTATTTCTCCTGTCTGTTCAGGGTTTCTAACTAGGGCATATAAATTTAGTCTTATCCAAACTTGAATATACTAAGATCATTGTTTTCTCACTGGGAAGTAGTCTATTTTAATTCTGCATTAGTTTCTTTTTGTTTTTCATGTGGCCACAGGGGTATTTTTAGACTTAAATAATTCCTGTGCAAAATACCTGAAGCTCTTCGTAAGGTTAAAAATTAAGTTTTGGGGCGCCTGGCTGGCTCAGTGGGTTAAGCCTCTGCCTTTGGCCCAGGTCATGATCTCAGGGTTCTGGGATCGAGCCCCGCATCTAGCTCTCTGCTCAGCGGGGAGCCCCCACCCAATCTGCCTGCCTCTCTGCCTACTTGTGACCCCTGTCAAATAAATAAATAAAATCTTAAAAAAAAAATAAAGTTTTAAACATCTATTAAGTGAAATATGGTATTGTAGTAGCAATCTCCAGATGAAGAAAGTAATAAATTTTTGGAAGCAGTTTTGTAAGGCCAAATTAGTAAGTGAGGCTTCTCTGGGGTATGGAAGGTCAGTGGTCATTAAACCCTGTGATAATATCTTCTAAGACTTCTTGTTTACATTCTTTTCTTTTTTTCCTTTACTGCCTATACCTTAGTACCAGAGCTTATGGTCAAGTATGGGGACACACAATCACTGCTAGATTGATATAGGTTGTTCTGCTCCTGTTAATTATTTGTTTGTAGTATTGCTGATGCCATCACATTTCACTTGCCTTATTGCAATAATATCCCAACTATTGCAGTAGTGTTCTCATACTTCTACGCCTCAATCTCTTCTTTAAAGTCTGTCTTCCACATTGTCACCAGTTAGCTTTCCTTTCCTTTTCTTTTTTTAAGATTTTATTTGAGAGAGAGTGTACACATGCAGGAGCAGGGGGAAGGAGCAGAGGGAGAGGGATAAGCAGACTCCCTGCTGAGCAGGGAGCCTGACATGGGGCTCAATCTCAGGACCCTGAGATCATGACCTGAGCTGAAGGCAGACGCTTAACCGATGGAGCCACCCAGGTGACCCACCAGTTAGGTTTCTAAAAACATTGTTTATTATATCCTGTGTTCTCTATGGCCTCCCAGATAAAGACTACACACCTTGTTGTAGCATATATAACGCTCTGCAACCTAGCCACAAGCTTCCTTTCCTGATGTAATTACTGCCATTTCATGCTTATTCATCTTTCCTTCTTACTCCCCTTGCCTTGGCGACTCAGGACTTCTGGTTATCTAATTGTGCTCTGTACATTCATTCCTTTAAATACACCATTCTCTTTGCCCGTTAATACCCTTCCTACCACTTTTTCACCTGGCAAATTCTGGTTGCCACTAAGTTTGCAAGTTTGTTGATCTCTGTGATCTCAGAGGATTTTGATTTTGCACATGCTTTTGGCTTCCCCCCTCAGGTGAATTCCTTGAAGTCAGGGGGTAAGTCATTTCAGTTTTGTGTCTTTGTACCCTTTGTTTAGGCTGGCAGAATTGTTTAGTGAATGTAACTGGTTATATTTAAGTGTACCTTACTTGTTTTTAGGTGAAATGTTTTATTGTTCTGTTTGTAGGGTGCTAGAGTGTTGTCTGTTGGGCTTGTGTTATACTTTGATTCATGTGGGCACTTTAAAACATATTGTACTATTTGGCGTTGAGTATATCTATATTTACATATAATATATAAATACATAGATTGTTGGTGTTCCAAGAATTAGATTCTTTATTCAAATGATATACGTTCTTCTTTTATATTAAATTCTTTCTTTTTTTTTTTTTTTAAAGATTTTATTTCTTTCTTTGACAGACAGAGATCACAAGTAGGCAGAGAGGCAGGCAGAGAGAGAGAGGAGGAAGCAGGTTCCCGGCCGAGCAGAGAGCCCGATGTGGGGCTCGATCCCAGGACACCAGGACCATGACCAGAGCGGAAGGCAGAGGCTGTAACCCACTGAGCCATTCAGGCGCCCCTATATTAAGTTATTTCAGTGAATTCCTTCACTCCTATGTAGTTGTGATCAGAATACTGTATTACCTCCTAATAGGTGAATTTATGTTTCTGATTTTTTTTTCAATGATAATATTGAATTGGAAGTTGAAAATTGCATACCCTCGATATTCATAATAACTTTAGTTGCTTGAGAAGGGGGTAGTTTGGCTTTTTTGGTCTGTCCTAGCAAGTAGAATGCCATTTAAAAATTCATTAGCAAGGGCCGCCTGGGTGGCTTAGTGGGTTGAAGCCTCTGCCTTTAGCTCAGGTCATGATCCCATGATCCCAGCGGGGAGCCTGCTTCTTCCTCTCTCTCTGTCTGCCCACCTCTCTGCCTACATGTGATCTCTATCTGTCAAATAAATAAATAAAATCTTTAAAAAAAATTCATTAGCAATCTCTGAACTTGAAGTTTTTATACGTATTATCTTGTAAAAGATCTTGCTTGTTGTCCCCACCCCCCACCTCTTTTAAAAGTACTTTTTACCCCCAGTGTGGTACTTGAACTCAAAACCTGGAAATCAAGAGTTGCATGCTATACGGACTGAACCAGCCAGGTGCCTTTGTTTTTCTTTTTTTGAGGGTCCCATCCCCTTCCTCCCCAAAACCCCACAAATAGAAGTCCTTCTCACCGATGCCTTAACCAGTATTATGCTCAATTTAAGTTAGTGTGAATTCACTCAAAAAAAGTGCAAATAACTTTTCTTAATATAAAGAAATTACTAGTAGGCAGAGAAAAATTTTTATTACTTTAAAAAGAGTGAAAGATTAAAAGACCACAATAATTATTAAGCTGTAAGTAGGAGATGTAATAGGAGATGTAGTGTATTAAGCTGTAAATAGACAATTTCATGCTGGGTTATGGCTGGTTTTCACTTCCTTCCCCCCCTTCTCATCTTCTGGAATTTTGAAGGGAGGAAACCAGTTATGATACAGTATTTTTCCTTTGCTCTCCTCCCCTGCTTCAGTTCATTTGTTCCAGAGATGTATTTGGAAGCTGGTGTGTTGGGAGTAAAATTTGAGAATGAAAGATAACTCATTTGTTGTTAATCAGGGACATTCCATGCTTTGGGGAGATTTTATACTGAAGTGTTTCCTGTTGACTTTTGCTGTCAGCAATAGACAAGGAAACTTTACTTTCTTTTTAGTTTATTATTATTATTTCTCTCTTTGCTTTCTAAAACCATGTATAAGTTTCTAAATACTACAGCCTATATATTATTTATTAATATTATATATTTTATATTGTTTATTCTTATGATGTACTAAGTAGAGTCAATAAAGAAAGTTCTTTGCAGGGATCCTGAATATAAAGAACTACCTTCTTAGCAGACATTTTTAGGTCATTATATAATTTGGAAAAACCATAGAATTTTAGAGTCAGTTGAACACTGTCATGTTTGTCAATGAAAATGGAAACTGAGGCACAGTGAGATGAAGTGAATCATACTGAGAAGAAAAATGCTATTTTCTCTAATTTCTAGTCTAGTGCACTATCCCATCTCTCTGTATTATCCACGCTTTTAATCAAGGAAATCATCATAAGTCCCATTTCTTGAAACATTTTGCCTATCAAATAGTACATTTTAACTAATAATTTTTCTTTCTTTTAACTTTTCATACATCAGGCTGTCAATCAGCTTTGAATCAGTATTTTAAAACTACTAACATGAATCCAGACAAAGGCAAAGATACTTGAAACTTTACCTCAGAGAAGGCTGAGTGTATGGTTTCTCACAGATGTTCTGAAAAATGGAAACTAGCTTAAAAAGCACCTGTCTTTTCTTTGTAGAAACCTGGAGGTCTAGTGACCTCAAGTGAGGAATTACTATACTAAATGTTACCTTCTATAAACTGTAAGTTTGTGGGACTCACTGGGGATTGGATTCTTGACTATTTATGGATGCTCTGAGAATTTTTTCATTGTCTCAGAGACTGTTATGTCTAGAAGGGAGCCTTAGAAGTAATCTGGTCTAGACTGTTTTTTAAAAAAGTTATATTGTATTGATATATAATTCATATACCATGCAATTAACCTATTTAAAGTTTTTAGTATATTCATGGGATTGTATGACCATCAACACTAAACTTGAGAACATTTTGCTTCCCCAAAAAGAAACTCTGTACTGATTAGCAGTCGCTTCCATAATTTTCTCTAGCCTTAAGCAATTACTTTCTTTTTCTATAGAAATGGAATCTGTAAAAATGAAATAATACAGTGTGTGGTCTTCTGTGACTGGCTTTTACTTAGCATAATATTTTCAAGGTTCATCCATGTTATAGCATCAGTACTTCATTCCTCTTTATTGCTGAATAATACTTTGTTGGATGGATGTACCACCACATTTAATAACCTACTTATCAGTTGATAATTTTTTGGCTGTTATGAATAATGTTCCCTTGAACATTCATGTACAAATTTTTGTGTGGACTTAGGTTTTCATTTATCTTGAGTATGAATCTGGTAGTGGAATTGCTGGGTCATATGGTAACTCTGTTTAACTTTTTGAGGAACTTTCAAACTGATTTCCAAAGTGGCTCCACCATTTTATATTCCCACTAGCCATCGTGTTATGAAGGTTCCAGTTTCTCTACATCATTGCCGATGCTTATTATTGTCTGTCTTTTGGTTATAGCCATCCTAATGGGTGTGAAGTGGTATTGTTGTGGCTTTTATTTGCAGTTCTCTAATAGTCTGTGATATTGAGCATTTTTTCATGTGTTTATTTTAGCCATTTGTATATCTTTGGAGAAATGTCTATTCAGATCTTTTGCCGATTTTTAAATTGGGTTATTTGTCTTATTGCATTGTAAGAGTTCTTTATGTACATGTATATGTATGTCTATATATGTAAGTTATTTGATTTGCAAATATATACAGTATTTACTATATTTTTCCCACTCTGGAAGAATCACCTGAAGTGATTCAGACACGCATTAAATTTTGAGTTACTGAAGCAGTGGAAAGGATAAGGACTTTGAAGGTAGACCAGAGATTGAAACCCAACCCTGCCACTTATTAGTTGGGTAATCTCGGACAAGTTACTAAGGTTCTGTGAGCCTCATATTTCATATATGTAAAATAAGGTTAGTACCTACCTTTTTTTGCTTTTCTGTAAAATTTAAATGAGATACATGAAATGCTGAGCATGGTAGATCTTCAGCATTGGTAGCTACTATTGTTAGTGGAAATTAGAGCCTGGGAAGAGGGATGTTGTCTTATTCAAGGTAACAGTGGAGGTTTTTGTGTTTCATTAATTCTAAGAAGCACAGTTTTTTTTGTTTTTGTTTTTGTTTTTACATTCTTCTGAAATCCAGATACATCTTAGAGTTGGTTTTGGCTTTGATGTAGTTGTCAGTGTCTCTTCATGCATAGAATTTGAATACCTGGGGCGCCTGGGTGGCTCAGTGGGTTAAGCCGCTGCTTTCGGCTCGGGTCATGATCTCAGGGTCCTGGGATCAAGCCCCACGTCGGGCTCTCTGCTCAGCAGGGAGCCTGCTTCCTCCTCTCTCTCTGCCTGCCTCTCTGCCTGCTTGTGATCTCTCTCTCTGTCAAATAAATAAATAAAATCTTTAAAAAAAAAAAAGAAAGAATTTGAATACCTATTGGCAGGCTTGAAAGAAAATCCCACAGTTAATGGTTGGAATACAAATATTGGGTCAGCTGGGCTTTTGATGGTGCAGAGGATGATATTATGTGGAAAAATATAGGTATCAATGATTGATTCAGAACAGTGGTTCAGAAGAGCTTGACTCCTGAGTGTGACCAGTTTATGCATCAGTTTATCTTTTTAAAATCATGCACAAGAGTATATATCCTAAAAAATCTGACTAAATAAGTTTAAAAGCACTCTTTCAATAAGTATAAATAAAAATTGTAAGTGGTAGGGTATTGTATCAATTTAGTTGGCAGCCATTTTTTCTTAGTGGAATATAATGTGTCTTAGAATCAGTGTTTTTGATATGATGAAAACTGGAAGTAGCTAATCAGATACTGGACCTGGGTCTATTTTCATTCATGCAAAAATTGTAAATTGCTTCTCAATTCAGTGTTCTTCCTTTCTTTAAAAATTTTAAAATTTATTTTTTAGAAGGAGGGAGGGGGAGAGGGAGAAAGAGAACTTTTTTTAAGTTACAGAGGTAGGATTCAGTGATTAATCAGTCTTATATGATACCCAGTGCTCATTATATTACGTGCCCTCACCCAGTACCCACATCCCCCTACCCCCCTCCTCTCCAGCAACCCTCAGTTTGTTTCCTATGATAAAGAGTCTCATATGTTTCGGGGAGAGGGAGAATCTTAAGCTGGGCATGGAGCCTGATTCAGGGCTTGATCTCACAACCCTGAGATCATGATCTGAGCCAAAATCAAGAGTTGGACGCTTAGCTGTCTGAGTCACCCAGGTGCCCCAGTATTCTTTCAGATGAGAACTTATAATGATATAAATCATGAGGGGAGAACTTTTAAAAATAGGACTGCATGGAAAAAGATAAAATAGGACTGCATTTAACATTTCTTTGAATGAGAGGAAAAAAAAAGATTACCTGATTTTAAAATGAAAGGATAACATGGAATTTTAACTGACTAAATGAATTTACATTTTAAATATATACTTCTACATTATGGTCAGTTCTGGAGTGGGGAGACTAAGACTAAGAGTAGGAGGTACAAACTAGGCAGAGGAGGAAATAGGGAAATACAGTTTGAAAGAATCTGTTTACTAAAACTTTTTGTCACAGACCAATGCCTACTTGAAAGAGTCAGGGTTTTAACAATACCTTTTCCTATTGCTCTTTAATGGTTTATGAACTCATAAGCCATTGTTCATAGATCCTTATGTGCTCCTAAAATATGAAGATTTGGTTCTGGTTGGGATGGCTATTGCAAACCACTGCAGGAGAATTTGTTTAATGATTTATAGATTTATAGATTTGAACAGAGAACTAGCTTAAGAGGCGTGCAACTGGGGGATGAATCCTAGTCTTAATCTCTTATTAACTGTGTGACTTTGACCCTAAATCACCACAAGTCACTTAAACTTCTCTGAGCCTCATGTCTCTTATCTGTAAAATGGTAATAATTATAATATCTTATGGGGTTATTTTGGTAATTGAAACAAAGTAATGTATATAAAAGCTCTCTTGTATAGTGACATAATAGATGCTCAGTGAATGCATGCGGATTGTGATTATTACTTTTTTATACATTTTTATTTTTTTATTAACATATAGTCTATTATTAGCCCCAGGGGTACAGGTCTGTGAATAGCCAGGTTTACACACTTCACAGCACTCACCATAGCACATACCTTCCCCAATGTCTATAACTGTTCCCCCCCACCAACCCTCAGTTTGTTTTGAGATTAAGAGTCTCTTAAGGTTTGTCTGCCTCCCGATCCCATCTTGTTTCATTTATTTTTTTCCAACTCCCCAAACCCCCAACATTGCATCTCAACTTCCTCATATCAGAGAGATCATATGATAATTGTCTTTCGTGGATTGTGATTATGTTAAGTAATTCAGAACACCAATTCAGAATTATGGTCTGTGACTGACTTATACCCTAAAGAGTTAACTGGTGAGTTAAAAATGCAATGAGCCTTAAAGATAAATTATTCAAGTAATATTAAGAATTTCCTTCACGGGGCACCTGGGTGGCTCAGTGGGTTAAAGCCTCTGCTTTCGGCTCAGGTCATGATCCCAGAGTCCTGGGATCGAGCCCCGCAACGGGCTCTCTGCTCAGCAAGGAGCCTGCTTCCTCCTCTTCTCTCTCTCTGCCTGCTTCTCTGACTACTTGTGATCTGTCTGTCAAATAAAGAAATAAAAATCTTAAAAAAAAAAAAAAAGAATTTCCTTCACTAAGCTCAGTAGTCCTTGGTACCTTCTATTTTTCTGTGTGTTGGTTATGATTCTTCTCATTATTGTTGTATGACTTCTGCAATTCCAAGCATGATGATCTTATACAACAGTGTTAGCAGAGGAAGAGGAGGGAAGGGCAGTTTATCTTTAATGCAAATTTTCCCTCTCTTCTTCTCCTCTTTCCTCTGAGAAGATAATTTCTACCAGAAATTATCTCAATAGACTTGACTTTGTATCTTATTGGCTGAGTTTGGCTCATCTGCCTCTGCGTGGCTAGTTGCAAAGGAGGCTGGGAATATGATTATATTCTTGGAGAGGTGGTCTTTGCCAGCAAGAAATAAGTTTTTGGTGGCAGTGATATGGCTTTTTCCACATTACTGTTTTGCCCTTTTTGCCATAGGGACCAATTTCTAAGTTACTTCTAGTGTTTCCCATAAAAGTGTAAAAAATGTGTTGGGGTTTAATTGTGAAAGATAAAGCTGGAGTAAGGAATTCCTTAGAAAACACTTGTATGCCCTCCTACCAACTTCTTTTGAATTCAGAGGCATAGGTCAGGAGTAGGTTTTTATATTTGCCGTAGGTAATGGCCCAATAGGCCAGTGGCCTCTTAGTATTCTCCTCCTAGCAACACAGGAGTGGTTAAAAATCTAACCATTTATGGTCTTCTGATAATTTAGAGAAATGGTGACCCAAGGGCCCTCCAGACAGTTGTGGTTTTGCTGAACTTCTTTTACTTCTCAGGTGAAAGCATTAATAAGTAGTGAAGTGGCTAAACTGAAATTAGAGAAGGAGAAATAAGAGCTAGAATTACTCCTAGCTGAATAATTTGCTCCTTAATAATTGAGGATTGGCAATTCAGTCTTGAAAATATAAAGTACTTGAGGAAGCCTGTGGTGGTAAGTTTATGTTTTTCTTTGTAAATTTTTTTGAATGTTCATTTGAATTTCACAAATCCCATTCTATTTTATTGGTGTCAGCCTTCAGGAATGATGTGATGCATAAGCAGGAGTTAGTTTCTAAGTATGGTTTGTGCTGTCCATTCTTCAGTGACTAATCTGGGAACTAGGCACAGAAACTTGTAACCTCGTCTTTTGTTCCATTGCTGCAGATTTCCTGTCATGTGTTGGTCAGGACTGAATAGAACCTTAGCTGATAGTTTTATTTCATCTTATTTTGTCTTC
The DNA here is from genome assembly GCF_010015895.1 of Lontra canadensis. NCBI lineage: Eukaryota > Metazoa > Chordata > Mammalia > Carnivora > Mustelidae > Lontra > Lontra canadensis. The sequence continues at coordinate 25,371,106 of NW_022631001.1, forward strand.
ACAGTATTCCTTGGTATGCTTTATTTTAAAATTCCATTTGATTTTTTTCTTTTTTGCATTCACATCTCTTGTCATCCAGATGTTTTCTGTTTTGTGAAATTTGACATAATTCCAGTTCAAAAAGAAAATGTTATTTCTGGTGTTAGGAAAAGTGTTACCATGTCTGTGGTTCCACAGGAAACAACTGGGAGAGTTATACTTCTTGATTATATTTTAGTGGTACTTGTTTTTCCCTCTTTGGTGGTTGGAGAATGGGGGCAAGAGGCAGAGACTTTTTATTACATACCATTTTTTTATGTTTTGAATTTTGAGTCACATGAATTTTACCTACTCTGAAGACTAAAATTAGGTGATTCAGAATTGCTAAACATTTGGCTTTTAATTAATTTTTAGTGAAGTTAGTTTTATGTATTTTTATATTAACAGACTTTGCAGTTTATTCCTAGTATGTACAAATTTAAGAATACTCGATTTATAAACTTCTTTTCTTAGAATGACAGATCTTCAGCTGATTATAGTTCAGAGTTGGGGAAACAGGCTCTGTGTACTACTGTGTTTCTTTCTGCGTTGTGGATTTTTTTTTTTTTATTCTGAAACAAGTACACGTATTAAGTGGTTAGATTTCTGTCCAGCCTCAAATTTTATTTTAGCTCACTTTATCCAAAGGTTTTACATTATAGTCATATTTTCAAATATTTTAAATAAAAATTTTTAAATATAGTCCTATTTTGAAATGTTTCTGTGGTAAAATGTATTTTGCATTATAAGCCAACTTCTTTCATGGGGGAATTGTTTTCTGTTTTGCTGTAGAGGTATTTTATGTAATAGTTTCCTTAGCTGTATTGAGCAAATTGAATATTTTTTAGTACTGCCTTTTCTTCTCTTGCATTTTTAGCTGTACCTCTTTCTGTTTTTCAAGTGGTTGTTCTAGGTGTTACACCTATGCATCTTTAATTTATCACTGTATACTTAGATATATTATACCTCTCCACCTAAGGCACTTGTAAGAAGTCCAATTCTAATTACTTCATCCCAGACTTTGTGCTGCATACTTTATAAACTTCATAATATGATATTAGTTTTGCTTTAAACACAGTTATCTTTTGAAGAGATTAAGCATAGAAAAAAGTCTTTTATATTTATTTACCAATTTTGACTTTTCTTTCTTTCCCCAGACCAGTAACATAGTTTTGAGTTTGTCTGTATTATTTCCTTTTTTTCTTAAATTTTTAAATTTTTTTTGTAGTAGTTTTATTTATATAAACTGTTTTTGTTTTAATATTTCAACTGGATATATTTAATGTGTAGTATACATTATTAATTCTCCACTAATATTAGCTTGCCTATAGTGCTATACAAGATATAATACAAATATTCTAATTATAATGTATTAATATACTAATACACTAATTTTGAGTTTTATAAGCAAATGTTTGTTGCATGATAGAGAACACTTTTTTCCTTGCTTTCACTAAGTACCCAATAGGTTTCTTAATTTTAAAAATTTTATGATAATGTTATGGGATTCTCCAAAGAAGACATACAAATGGGTAACAGACATATGAAAAAATGTTCATCATCATTAGCCATCAGGGAGATTCAAATCAAAACCACATTGAGATACCACCTTGTACCAGTTAGAATAGCCAAAATCAACAAGACAGTAAACAACAAGAGTTGGAGAGGATATGGAGAAAGGGGAACCCTCTTACGCTGTTGGTGGGAATGCAAGTTGGCACAGCCACTTTGGAAAACAGTATGGAGGTTCCTTAAGAAATTAAAAATAGAGCTATCCTATGAAACTACGATTGCACCACTGGGTATTTACCCTAAAGATACAGATGTAGTGAAAAGAAGGGCCATCTGTACCCCAATGCTCATAGCAGCAATGGCCACAGTCGCCAAACTGCGGAAAGAACCAAGATGCCCTTCAACAGATGAATGGATAAAGAAGATATGGTCCATATATACAGTGGAGTATTATGCCTCCATCAGAAAGGATGGTATCATTTCCTTTTGGGCTGAAGAACTTCTTCAGCAATTCTAGTGAGTTTTGGTGACAATTCTCTTAGCTTTCACTTCTCTGAAAATGTCTTTATTTTACACTAATTTTTGGAAGGTAATTTTTGCAGGATATTGAATTCTGGGAAGTGTGATGTGACTAATGTGGTATCTTTGTAATTATCATGCTGGTGGTTCACTAAACTTTTTGGATCCATAGGTGATGTTTTTCAACAAACCTGAGAAATTTTGGGCCATTATTTATTTCTTCAAATATTTTTTTTTTGCTCCATTTCTCTTCTTTCCTTTTTGGGTTCCAAGGATTTGCATATGTTATACTGTTTGATAATAATCTGTGTTCTTCAGAGTGGATAGTTTCTGTTGATTTGTTTTCTGGATCATTGGCCCTTATGTAATTAAAAAAATTTTTTTTTTAAGATTTATTTATTTATTAGAGAGACAACATGAGCAGGGGGAGGGGCAGAGGGAAAGAGGGAAAGTGAGAGAGAATCCTCAAGGAGATTCCCCACCGAGCACAGAGGCAATGTGGGGCTCAATCCCAGGACCCAGAGACCGTGACCTAAGCTAAAATCAAGAGTTGATGCCTAACTGACTGAGCCACTCAGGTGCCCCTGTAATTTTTTTTTTAAAGAATTTTATTTTTGTGTAATCTCTGTATCAAGTGTGAGGCTTGAACTCAAAACCCCTAGATCAAGAGTCACATGCTGTACTGACTGAGCCAGTCAGGCACCCCTCTTCTATAATTTTCAATCTGTTTCTAAGCCTATCCAGTGTAATTTTCATTTTTGATACTGTACCTTTAAGTGCTTGAACATATTTATAATTGCTATTTTAAAGCTCTTGGCTGTTGTTTCCAACTTTGGAGTCTTCTTGTGATCTGTTTCTATTGGCTGCTTCCAGCCCTCCCTCCGATTATGGGTCACACTTTCCTGCTTATCTTCATACCTAGTAAGTTTTGATTATTTGGACTTTGTGGATGGCACATTATAGGAAGTCTTAGTTATGTTGTCTTTCTTTAAAGAGTGTTGAATTTTGGCGTTTCCACTGAAAGCCAGAGTGCCCAGGGTGTGCAGAAATGTCTCCACTCTGGCTGAACTGGAATTCTGATGTCTCCTAGCAGTGTGCAGCTTCCGGTATATGTTCAGCTCTCAGGCCTGCAGCAGTGATTGTTCTAGGTCTCATGGAGTCTCACCCTGCTTATGTGTAGCCTGGTACTCTCAGCCAAAATTGCCTAAGGAGACCCCATGCAGATTTCTGGGGCCACCTTTTCTGCATTATTGCCTGCTCTCCAGTATCCTGTCATATAAACTCTAGCCACTCTGCTAGCCCAGAACTCTGATTTCTCCATTTATAAGACCTTCATGCTTGGCCTAGGCCTCACTTCCCCGTGATGCCTTTGGGAAAGTGTCCCAGGCAGAAAGCTGGAGCAGATGTGGTATGCCAGTACTGCCGGTGGTTTCACTCCTGAAAATAGTAGAGTCATAGATTTTGTCTAGTTTCATAGATGTTACCCAAGGAGGGCTGGTCTGGTATCAGTTTAATTCATCATGGCTAGAAAAAGTCCATTTCTTGGGCAGAGACATGAACAGACATTTCTGCAAAGAAGACATCCAGATGGCCAACAGACACATGAAAAAGTGCTCCATATCACTCGGCATCAGGGAAATACAAATCAAAACCACAATGAGATACCACCTCACACCAGTCAGAATGGCTAAAATTAACAAGTCAGGAAATGACAGATGCTGGCGAGGATGCAGAGAAAGGGGAACCCTCCTACACTGTTGGTGGGAATGCAAGCTGGTGCAACCACTCTGGAAAACAGCATGGAGGTTCCTCAAAATGTTGAAAATAGAACTACCCTATGACCCAGCAATTGCACTGCTGGGTATTTACCCTAAAGATACAAACGTAGTGATCCGAAGGGGCACGTGCACCCGAATGTTTATAGCAGCAATGTCTACAATAGCCAAACTATGGAAAGAACCTAGATGTCCATCAACAGACGAATGGATAAAGAAGATGTGGTATATATACACAATGGAATACTATGCAGCCATCAAAAGAAATGAAATCTTGCCATTTGCGACAACGTGGATGGAACTAGAGGGTATCATGCTTAGCGAAATAAGTCAGTCAGAGAAAGACAACTATCATATGATCTCCCTGATATGAGGGAGAGGAGATGCAACATGGGGGGTTAATGGGGTAGGAGAAGAGTAAATGAAACAAGTTGGGATTGGGAGGGAGACAAACCATAAGTGACTCTTAATCTCACAAAACAAACTGAGGGTTGCTGGGGGGAGGGGGGTTGGGAGGGGGGGTGGGGTTATGGACATTGGGTAGGGTATGTGCTATGGTGAGTGCTGTGAAGTGTGTAAACCTGGAGATTCACAGACCTGTACCCCTGGGGGGGAAAAATATATGTTTATAAAAAATAAAATTAAAAAAAAAAGAAAAAGAAAAAGTCCATTTCTTAGATGTATTGGAGGAAGATATTTAGCTGTCTTTAAATATATAAGTAACATTATGTATTTACACATATGTAATATCTATATACTCCTAATTTATCCTCTGCTTTTAGATGTGTGAGTTTGGATATTCAATATTTAAGTGTATTCTGTACCACAGGAATTTTTTAACAGCTGTATTAATATATCATTCTTAAACTATGTAATTCGCTCATGTAAAGTATATAATTCAGTGTCTTTTAGTATATTCAAAGTTGTACATCCATTGCCACAATCCATTTCAGGACATTTTCATTACCATAAAAAGAAACCTCACACTCCTTAGCCATTACCCTCCATCTTACCCCCATTTGCCCAGCTCTAGGCAATCACTAATCTGCTTTCCATAGATTTACTTGTTTTGGACATTTTATATAAATGGAATCATACAATATATGGTCTTTTGCAACTGATGTCTTTTACTTAGTGTAATGTTTTCAAGGTTCATCAATGTTGTAACATCTATCAGTACTTCATTCCTTTTTATTGCTAAATATTCCATTGTTTGGATATGCCACATTTTATTAATACATTCATCAGTTGATGGACATTTGAGTTGTTCCACTGTGGCTATTACAAGTAACACTTTTATGAACATTCATGTACAGGTTTTTTCATGTACATGTGTTCTTATTTCTCTTGACTCTATGCCTAGGAGTGGAACTGCTGACTAATACGTTAACTCTTTGTTTTTTCAAGGAACTGCCAGACTGCTTTCCAAAGGGACTATACCATTTTACATTCTGACTAGCAATCTGAGGGTTCTGATTTCTCCACATCCTTGTCAACACTTGTTGCTGAGCATTAATTATATCTAAAAGCCTCCCAGCAGCTATGCATTCTGTAATTATTATTATTAGTCCCATTTTATAGATGAGAGTGAGGCATAGAGTGGTTAAGTGACTTGCCAAAGATCAGAACTAAGAAATAGAAGAACTGGGTTTGAACCTCGATGTATGCCTGACTTTAAAATTTAAGTTCTTTCTCTCATTGAAAACTGTCTCTAAAGGAATTTGATAATAGCAGTTGAAATCAAGGGAAATTTTCCTAGTATTTCCAAGCATATTTTTTCAGCCTTTATTAGATCTTGGTAGGAATTCCATGGAACATAGGACCATCATTTCCCTGGTTTTATAGCTTGACTCAGTTTTCTTGAAAGTAGAAAACAGATGTCTTTCACTTGGGATTTTTTTAAATATTTGGTGGCACACTATTTTCAGTGCCTACCATGTCCAGACATTGTGGATGGAATGTGGTTTCTTGTTTCAAGAACTACTACTTAGAATAGATACCAAAGAAGAGGTGTAAGGTTCAGTGACTTGCACAGCTTTTAGTCTGGCTGATTAGTATAGGAGTGGAAGAAGATACATGGTCTGGAGTTACATGTTTTTCAGATCCAGGCTTGTTGAAGGATTGTGTGAAACACTGAACTTCTAGAGAATCTCTTGGCTCTTCTGATAATTATATTTGGGGCTTAGGTTATATTTCAAAATATTTCCATAGTCAAAAATGCCTTGTCTGTCTTTTTTTGCTGTAAGTTAAGATCAGGCAGTTTTATAGTGATTGAGTGAGGGATACAAAGTTTTTGAATAGCTGAAGTCTTGCTATCCAGCAAGGTTTTTTTCCTGGCCATCTAATTTATGTTTATTTTTAACTTTTTAGCAGTGTACCTAAAATAAAGTATACTCCAAAAGCTTAGAATCAGCTTATTCTGGGTGAATGTAAATGCTTTATATTAGTAAACTCACTTTAGTAAAAAAAATTTTCTTTACGTATTTGAAACCAGTAAGTTACAAAAGTTACTGAAATGCTTCTACCTAGAAAATAAATTGCTTTTAGCCAATTACATTGGTATTCTTCTCAAGAGACATAATAATCCTAAATTTACTTTCAGGAACATATCAGATTTTCAGAGTTCTATTAGTTTATAAAAAATATAAAAGAATAATAATAATAAATTATAGTAATTTGTTAAAATTTTAAAAATGGCTTTGATAATGCATGTTTTGTTAATGTGGTATCTTTTGTCATTGATCTAGATCTAGTGTTGATATATTAGTACACATGTATTAAAATTAAGTCTTCAAACCTCCTGTATATTATGTATCAGTAAAATTTTAAGGAAGGAGAAAGCAAGAAAAAAGGCCTCAGTGTTTATTTTTATGTAACTCTGCCAGGCAGAGGCTGTGTAAGTTTTATGATGTATCTTTTAAATGTACAATGTAATTCAAGGATAAGGAATAAGATGTCTCTTGGAGTAAAATGTTGAAAGATAGATAATGTAATAAAAAATTATTTGTTAACCTATGTGTATTCTATAGAAATAGCAACAATTTTCATTTGATTAAAATGTTTTGATATATTTTCTGCTAGGATCTTAAAGGAATGTGTGTTCCACTTTAATAAAAGATTGTCGACTAATAAATGTCTCCCAACTCTTTTCCTGGCAAAGAAAATTTGGCATCTTAAAATGGGTCTTAAATGTGATATATCAGAGATGAAAACATATAAAGTCATGGTGTTCAGAGGTGAACTTAATTACAGATCTCCTGATAAGATTTCGGCAACTTGATGAGTATTGACTAATCTTAATGGAAAGTAATTGTTTTACTTGAAAATACAGTGTTAGTTGAGGGTTTTAACGTCTTCTTCCCCAGGTCTTTGTGTGTGTGTGTGCGCGCGCGCACGTGCGCGCGCACACCATGATATCAATACTTTTGAAAAATGAGAGGATAGCCATTTTCTATCATCATGCAATATTTACTGAGTTGACTTAAATACTGCTTAAAGGATGTTATGATAAAAAGCTTTGGAAGATGTCTTGTGACTCTCTCATCTTAGGACCTATTCATGACAAACTTGACTTCAATTTCTTTTTTGATAAAATTATCTCTTTTCAGGTAATTCAGTTTGAGGACATTATTTCTCTTTATAGTGTATCAAGAGTTGAAAGGCAAAAAGTTCAAAGATGCCCAATTAAAATAAGTCAGTTGGTCAGCACATGTAACTAGAGAAGAAAAGAGCTCTATTTAGACCACATTTGATCAGTGTGAGGTGAGATGCTCCCCAACCTCTGTGATGTTGGGAAGTGGGGCGTGAGGGGGAAGAATGGTTATGAGGAAGATCATAGAGCTTTTTCAAATTCCTAAATATTGTCATCACAATGTGATAACATTATCTTCTTTGAAATATTTTGAATTCCCAGAATTAAACATAGCTTAAATGAAAGGACGGTGCCAAGAATGCATTGTATAAGGAAGAGTCACCTGGGCACTTTATAACATTGCAGATGCTTAGGTCCTACTCTTAAGACTCAGAGTTGGTAGATTTGGGGAGAGGCCTGCATATACGCATCTTTAAAAGTGTAGCTGGGGACGCCTGGGTGGCTCAGTTGGTTGGACGACTGCCTTCGGTTCAGGTCATGATCCTGGAGTCCCGGGATTGAGTCCCGCATCGGGCTCCCAGCTCCATGGGGAGTCCGCTTCTCCCTCTGACCTTCTCCTCGCTCATGCTCTCTCTCACTGCCCCTCTCTCAAATAAATAAATAAAATCTTTAAAAAAAAAAAAGTGTAGCTGGTATTCTCATTTGTAAGTAAGGATGAGAACTGCTGTTCTAGGGTAGGAGTTACCACTCTTATTTGATACGCATTTCAGATTTTTTTTTCTCCTCCCGAACTGAGACATTACATAAAATATTTCCTTGGCTAACAGATACTGCAGGAGAAGTGGATTTCCAAGATGTATAAAATTATTGACTGGATAATCAACCTTGAATAACTGAGAGTGGATTCTTTGTGGGTTGAAAATGTCAGTGAAATAATTTTTTCAAGTTTATATTACTTTTAATGCAGTTGTATTAGATGACTAAGAGGGTGGTGGTTTGGCTTGTTATTAGGTGTTTTTCCCCCTTCTTTTATGTGTATGTAATTTAAAAATCTCTCTCTATATATATAAGTTGATTTACTTACTTGTTTGTATTTGGTGGGATAAGGAAGGATGAGTAGTTTTATAATTCTCTGATTCTCAAACTGTTTTCTGTACTAGTAGTGTCAGTACCAACTGGGAATTTGTTGGAAGTGCAATTTCTCAGGCTTTATCCCAAGCCTACTGAATCACAAATTCTGGGAGTGGGACCTACCAATCTGTGATTCAACAAGTCCTTTTAGGTGATTCTTACGTATGTTGAAGTTTGAGGACCACTGTTAAAATTATAATAACTATTATTTACAGAGGTTTTTTTTTTTTAACTTCCCCCATGCTTAACTAATCCATTGTTCAATATTTGTTTCCAGAATTTTAATTCTCTGTGTATGTATATATTTCCTTCCAGACTGTGCAGTTTTTGAGAGCAAGACTATCTTTTATCTTTGTGTATTTCATAGCCTGGTACATAGATGCTGAAGGAGTGTTTGTTACTGAATTAGGTTTTGTTAACCAAATTAGTTTTTAATTTTAAAATATAGACTTCATAGTTGTTAAACTCAAGTTTTATTTTCCTTTGTTCACCTAAGGAGCTTACACTGCACTGTAGTTCCTAATTTTTAGTGTAGCATAGTGTTTGATGTTCTTACTTACATCTTTGTGTAGTTATGTAACTATCTTTTTAGGGTAGATTTCTAGTAGAGTTGATTGGTCAAACATTATATACTGTTTAAGTGGTTGTTTATGGATGCCTGTGGCTCAGCCCGTTAAGCGGCTGTTTTTGACTCAAGTCATGATCCCAGGTTACGGATACTAAGCCTTGCGTCAGGCTGCCTGCTCAGCCCCCTGCTCAGGCCCCCTCTCCCTCTGCCCGCGCTCTTGTGCTCGCTCTCTCTCTCTCTCTCTCAGATAAATAAAATCTTAAAAAAAAATGGTTGTTCATACCTGCTGCCATATTGCATACCCTGCCCTACGTAGGTGCTTATTTTCAGATGTGGCCACAACATGTGATATCATTATTCTAATATTCTAATATTGGGCATTCTAATAGGCAAAACAGTCTTATTGTTTGAATCTGGATTTCTTTGGTAATTAGCAAGGTTGGATTTTTTTCATGGTTGTTTGAGATACTGCAAAAATAAAGGATACAGGAGTAGTTTTTAAAAATTTAAAGGCTTTTACAAACCTCTGGAGGAGGATTTGCTTGATTCTTGGGATTCTCAGAGGAATAGAATGTCCAGTTAATGTGGCTTGTTAAATTAGATTTATGAATACCTAAAATAAACTTGCATACATTTTAAAATGATATAAAGAACACTGTTATTAACCTGCCCCTTTTCCTTTTTGGCATTTCTTATTTTCTTTAAAAGTCTATGTATCTATATTTTATGTGTGTAGGTTTTATATAGATTCATTTCAATTTAATTGAGCATCTCTCTTCCAAGCATCAAGCTTAATGCTTGGGGATACAAAGCTACGTAAGAGAGATAGACAGAAATGCAGATATCTTCTTTTTTTTTCTGTACATGTATTTCCAATTTTATTTTAATTCCAGTAAAGTTAACATACAGTGTTACATTAGTTCAGGTGTACAGTATCGTGTAATAGTATATAGTATAGAGTAGTATATGCCATATATTAATATATATATAACATATACTATATGGTATAGTGTAATATAGATTCAGCAATTCCATATATTACCCAGTGCTTACCATGATAAGTGTACTCCTTAATCCCCATCACCTGTTTCAGCATCTCCCTACCCACTTCCCCCTGGTAACCATCAGATTGTCCTCCATAGTTAAGAGTCTGTTTCTTGGTTTGTCTTTGTCTCTCTCTCTCTCTTTTTTTGCTCATTTGTTTCATTTCTTAAATTCTGCATATGAGCAAAATCATATGATGTTTGTCTTTCTGTGCCTTATTTCACTTAGCATTATACACGGGTATTTTCACTGTAATGTAGTTAGCAATGAGACAGATACATGCTTTGGGACTGTAACAGGTACTTGGTCCAGCATAGAGATTCAGGCAATGATTTTGGAAGAGATGATACCCAAACTAGCTCTAATCAAATCTTATAAAAATGGAAGCACATTAAGTTTTCAGAAATGATAAACCAAAAGATTTTTAAATAAAAGCTTTTATTTATTAGAGGGAGAAAGAGAGAGAGGGCACAAGCAGGGGGATTAGGAGAGGGAGAAGCAGGCTCCCCGCTGAGCAGGGAGCCGGATGCAGGGCTCCATTCTAGGATTCTGGGATCACAACCTGAGCCAAAGGCAGAGGCCAAGTGATGGAGCTGCTCAGGTGCCCCATAAACCAGCATTTTATAATGTCAGTTTTCTGCAGATTTTGAATTAGTGTTACTTAAGAGGACAATGGTTGTTATTTCTTTATTTACTACTTTTATCATGTTTAATTTATTTTCAACTTTATTGAGGTATAATTTATATACAGTAAAAACCATCCACTTTAAAGTGCATATTGGCTTGGTACATTTTAGTAATCGTGTGTAATCGAATTATAACCACTATACTCCAGATATAGAACATTTCCATCATCCTAAAATGTTTCCTTGTGCCCTTTAATGTCCAAGCCTCAAACAGCTACTTACCTACTTTCTGTCATTATAGTTGTGTCTTTCCTAGAATTTCATATAAATGGAATCACAGAATAGGTACTTTTGTGTTTGACATCTTTTATTCAGTGTCATTTATTTTTAGTGCAGTGTTCTTGAGATTCATATGTGTTGTTGCATATATTGATGTTTCATTCCGTTTTTATTGCTAAGGAGTTTTCCATAGTAAGGGTATACTACAGTTTATTTATCCTTCACCAGTGGAGAGGCATTTCATTGTTTCCAATTTTTGTCTGTTACAAATTGTTTACATTCTTGGCTGCTGTGATATTTGCTTATAGGTCTTCTCCTGGACATGTTTTCATTTCTCTTTAGTAAATACCTAATAGTGTCATTGATGCATTCTTTAATAAATGTGTGTCAACTTCATAAGAAATAATGAAAATGTTTTCAAAGTAGCTATACCATTTGATATTCCCATCAGCAGTGTATGAGCATTCCAGTTTTGCCATATCCTCATAAACACTTGATATTGTTAGCTTTCTTAATTTCAGTAATTCTAGTGGGTATTTGATGGTATCTTATTTTAATTTGCATTTCCTTAATGACTAGTGATTTTATTTATTTTTATTTTTTAAAAAGATTTTATTCATTTATCTGACAGAGACACAGAGATCACAAGCAGGCAGAGAGGCAGGCAGAGAGGGCGAAGCAGGCTCCCTGTCGAGCAGAGAGCCCAATGTGGGGCTTGATCCCAGGACCCTGAGATCATGACCAGAGCCAAAGGCAGAGGCTTAACCCACTGAGCCACTCAGGCGCCCCTGACTAGTGATTTTAAAACATCTTTTCATTATTGCTGACCATTTAGATAGTTTCTTTTGTGAAATGTCAATTCAGGTCTTTTTCCCATATTTTAAAATTGGATTGTTTGACCTTTTTTTTTTTTCTTTTTTTTTTAGTTTTTTGAGTTACTTCCATACTGTATCCCATAATGGCTATACCAGTTTAAATTCCCATCAGAATTCACAAGGGGTTTACCTTTGCTCCACATTAGCCAACACTTCTTTCTTCTCTTTTTGGTAATAGCCATTCTAACAGATGTGAAGTGGTATCTCATTGTGGTTTTGATTTACATTTCCTTGATGACTAGTGATGCTGAGCATCTTTTCACGTACCTGTTGGCCATCTGTATGTCTTTAGAAAACTGCCTTTTCAGGTTCTCTTCCGATATTTAGTTGGGTTATTATTATTTTTTTGCTATTTAGTTATATTAGTTCCTTACGAATTTTGGATATTAACACCTTATTAAATATTTGGCTTGCAAATATTTATCTGAATTTATAGGTTTTCTCTTCATTTTGTTGATTATTTCTTTTGCTATGCAGTTTTTTAGTTTGATTTAGTCCACTTGTTTATTTTTGCTTTTGTTGCTTGTGCATTTGTGTCATATCCAGAAAATTATTGCCAAGATCAGTGTCAAGCTTTTTTACTGTATGTTTTCTTCTAGGAGTTATATGACTTCAAATCTACATTTTAGTCTTTAATCTATTCCAAGTTAATTTTTGTGAGTGGTGTAAAATAGGGGTCCAGCTTCATTCTTTTATATGTAAATACTTGGTTTTCTCAGTACCATTTGTTGAAGACACTCTCCTTTTCCTATTAAGTATTCTTGGCTCCCTTGTCAAATAGTAGTTGACCGTGTATGCATGGGTTTATTTCTGGGCTCTTCTGATTCACTGGTCTGTATGTCTTTGTTTGATGCCAGTACCCTGTTGTTTTGACTACTTTAGCTTTGTAAAGCTTTTTACTTTAGCTTTGTAATATAGTTTGAAATCAGTAAGTGTGATACTTCCAGCTCTGTTTTTCTTTCTCAGAGTTGCTTTGGCTCTTCAGTGTAATTTTAGTTTTTGTTTTTTTTTTTTTTTCATTTTTGTGAAAAATGCCTTTGGAAATTTGGTATTGCATCAAATCTATAGGCTCTTGTTAGTATGGATATTTTAACAATATTAATTCTTCTCATCCATGAACACAAGATATTTTTCCATTTATTTGTGTCATCTTCAGTTTCTTTCATAAATGTCTTAGAATTTTCAGTGTTTACATCTTTTACCTCCTTGGTTAATTTCCTGATGTTGGATTTTGTTAAATATTTTTTCTGCATCTATGGAAATGATCATGTAGCTTTTCTCCTTTATTTTGTGTTGAGTTAAACTGATGTATTTTTGGTTCTGGAACCATGCTTGCATTCCTCAGATAAACCCGATATGGTCTTTCTGTTATTATTATGTCATATTATCCTTTTTATATGAAAATATAAAATGGATTTGATTTGCTAATATATAGTTAAGAGCTTTTACATCTACATGTATAAGGGATATTAACTGTAGAATTTTTGTTGTTTTTCGATGCTGTCTTTTTATGTTTTCCTGTACGCGTAATACTGGCCTCATAAAATGATTTGGGAAGTGTTCTCATTCTTTTCTACTTTCTGGAAGAGTTTATATATGATGCTGTTATTTCTTAAATGTTTGCTATCAAACTGTTAATTCTATATTAACAGTGAAGCCATGTAGGCCTGGAGTTTTTGCTTTTGATGGTCGAACTATTTTTAAACATTTTTAATTTAAATTCAATTTAGTTAACATATACTGTATTATTAGTTTCAGAGGTAGAATTTAGTGATTAATCAGTTGCATGTAACATCCTGTGCTCATTACTTCATGTGCTCTCCTAATGCCCATCACCCAATTAACCCATCCCACCCCTCCAGGAACCCTGTTTGTATCCTGCAGTTAAGAGTCTCTAATGGTTTGCTTCCCTCTCTCTTTTCATCTTACTTTATCTTCCTTCCCTTCCCCTATGTTCATCTGTTTTATTTCTTAAATTCCACATATGAATAAAATCGTAGGTACTTGTCTTTCTCTGACTGACTTATCTCGCTTTGCATAATACCCTCCGGTTCCATCCACATCATTGCAAATGGCAAGATTTCATTTTTTTTTGATGGTTGATTAATATTCCATTATCTATATCTATATCTGTATATCTCACATCTTTATCCAGCATCTGTTGATGGACATTTAGAGACTTTCTATATTTTGGCTCTTATGGACATTGCTGCTGTAAACATTGGGGTGCATGTGCCTCTTTGAATCACTATGTTTTTATCCTTTGGATAAATACCTAGTAGTGCAATTGCTGGGTCATAGGGTAGCTCTGTTTTAAACTTTTTGAGGAACCCATCAAAATCCTTGAAAACACAGACGGCAACCTCTTTGACCTCAGCCACAGCATCTTCTTCCTAGAAACATCACCAAAGGCAAGGGAAGCAAGAGCTAATTAAAAAAAAAATGTTTTTAAAAGATGTTATTCATTTATTTGAGAAAAAGAGAGAGCATAAGCAGAGGGAGAGGCAGAAGGAGAGGGAAGAGCAGACTCCCCGCTCTGCTAGGAGCCTGATGTGGGACTCAGTCCCAGAACCTGGAGATCATGACTTGAGATAAAGGCAGACACTTAATCATCTGAGCCACCTGGGCACCCTAAACATCTTTAATTTTGATAAAGTTCATTTTAGTTACTTTTCTTCTTTTACTGATATGCTTTTGGTGTTCCATTTAAGAAACTGTTGCCAAGAGATGCCTGGGTGGCTCAGTCAGTTGAGTGTCCAGCTTTTGGCTTCGGCTCGGGTCAAGATTTCAGGGTGCTGGGTTTGAGTCCCACTTTGGGCTCCATGCTCAGTGGGGAGTCTGCTTGAGGAGTCTCTCCTTCCCCCTCTCTCTGCCCCTCCCCCTGCTCTCTTTTGAAAATCTGTTGCCAAGTTGGAGACCTTGAAGTCTTAATTCTGTGCTTGCTTTTAAGAATTTTGTAGTTCGGGGCACCCGGGTGGCTCAGTGGGTTAAAGCTCTGTCTTCGGCTCAGGTCATGATTCCAGGGTCCTGGGATTAAGCCCCACCTTGGGCTCTCTGCTCAGCAGGGAATCCTGCTTCCCTTCCTCTCTCTCTGCTTGCCTCTATGCCTACTTGTGATCTCTGTCAGATAAATAAATAAAATCTTTAAAAAAAGGAATTTTATAGTTCAAAAAAAAAAGAATTTTACAGTTTCATCTATTACATTTAGTTTTCAATCTATTTTGAGTTAAGTTTTATATTTGGAATGGGATAGGGGTCCAGCTTCATTCCTTTGTATGTGGAAATTCACTTTCCTAGCACCATTTGTTGAAAAGACTACTCTTTCTCCTTTGAATGGACTTGGTGTCCTTGTTGAAAATCAGTTGGTTACAAATATTTGGGTTTGTTTCTGGATCATCAATTCCATTTCATTGAAAAATAATATAAACCAAGTAGGCCTCACAAACAATACAGAACACTCCACCCAACAAAGCAAGATATACATTCTTTTCAAGTACACATGAAATATTCTCCAGAATAGACCATAAGTTGGGCCACGAACAATTATCAGTAAAAGATCGCAATCATAGAAACTATCTTCTCTGATCCAATGGAATGAAGCTACAGAAATCAACAGAAGGAAAACTGAAAAATTTGCAAATATATGGAAATTTAACAACATATTCTTGACTAGTAGGTCAAAGAAATCCCTGGGAAAATTCGAAAATACTTTAACAGGAATGAAAACAAAACACAGTATACTGAAACTTAGTGTATGCAGTGACAGTACTCTGGGAAATTGATAGCTCTAAACACCTACATTAAAAATAAAGATCTCAAATCAATCTAAATTTATACCCAAGAAACTAGAAAAAGAGCAAACCAAATCCAAAACCAGCAAAAGGAGGAAAACAATAAAGACTAGATCAGAGATGAAATAGAGAATAGAAAGACAGTAGAGAACTAATGAAACCAAAGTCGATTCTTAAGAGACAAACCTTTAGTCTAAGAAAAGGAGAGAAGCTGCAAATAACTAAAATCAGAAATGAAACTAGGGACATTATGGGTCCTGGGTAGCTCAGTGGGTTAAGCATCTGCCTTTGGCTCAGGTCATAATCCCAGGGTCCTGGGATAGAGCCATCATCAAGCTCCCTGCTCGGCCAGAAGCCTGCTTCTCTCTCTCCCACTCCCCCTGCTTGTGTTCCCTCTCTTGCTCTGTCTCTCTCTGTCAAATACATAAAATATTTTTAAAAAAGGGACATTACTCTCCATTCCACCATCGAACTAAAAATATTATAAAAGAGAACTATGAGCAATTGTATGCCCACAAATTGGGTAACTTAGAAAGAACAAATTCCTAGAAAAATACAAATTACCAAAACTGATTCAAGAAAAAAATAGAATTCTCAACAGACCTTTCAAAGTAAAGAAATTTTATCAGTAATCAAAAGCCTTCCAACAAAAAGTCCTTGACAACACAGCTTTTCATGGGTGGGTTTTTAACAAACTGTTAAAGAGTTAATACCAATCCTTCTCAAACACTTCCAAAAAATAGAAGAGGAGGGAACACTCATATTCTATGAAGTCGTCATTACTCTGATATGAGAGTCAGACAAAGACAACACAAGAAAACCAAAGATCAATATCCCTTATGAACACTGATGCAGAGATTCTCGACAAAACACTGACAAACCAAATCTGACAACACATTTATAGAATTATACAGTATGATGAAGTGAGATTCATCCCAGGAATGCGGAAGTTCAACATAAGAAAACCAGTGAGTGAAATACACCATATGAATAGAACAAAGGAGAAAAACCACATAATCATCTCAATAGAGGCAAAGAAAGCATTTGACAGAATTTAACACCTTTTTGTGAAAAAAATTGCTCAGTAAACTAAAGGCATAGCATAGAAAATACAGTCAATGATATTGTAATAGCATTGTGTGGTAACAGATGGTCGCTACATTTGTGATGGTCCTGGTGTAACTTATAGAGAAGGTGAAATCACTGTGTTGTATACCTGAAACATTGTAACACGTATAAACACATGTAGCATTAAGTGTCAACTACTCAAAAAATTTTAAATAAATAATTTAAAAAAACACTCAGGAAACTAGGAATAAAAGGAAACTTCCTTAACATGATAAAGGGCACATACAAAAATCCACAGTAACATACAGTTGACCCTTGGACAACATGTGTTTGAACCATGTGGGTCCAATTTTTTTTGGATAAATATAGTCCAGTACTATAAATTTATTTTCTTTATGATTTTCTTAACATTTTCTTTTATCCAGGTTAGATTATTGTAAGAAAATGGTATGCAGTATGTATAACATACAAAATATGTGTTAATTGGCTGTTATTGATAAGCCTTCCTGTCAGCAATAGGCTATGAATAGTTAAGGTTTTTGAGGAGTCAATGAGACTGCTATTCTCTTGGCACTTAAACATTATAATTCAATATGTCAGTGGTATTTGTTTCATTCATTTTTTTGAATTATTAAGTTTTAAAAATTCATTTGAAATATTTGATTACATTTTTTTTTAATCTGCTCCATGGAAGCGTTTTTCTCATGAATGTCCTTTGGCTCCTGTTTTCCTTTAAGTTTTGCATTTATATTTTCTATTCCTGCTTCTTTTTTGTTTTTTGTTTTTTTTGTTTTTGTTTTTTTTGAATGAAGAGAGTTCTTCCTGTACTACTTTTTAGGATATTGGAAGTAGGTGTCTCAGGGTAGCTACTGTCTTCCAAATTTATAGGAATTTTCCTTATAACCAGGCTTGTATGTAGGAACTTATTTCATTCTCCTCGGCTAGAGAAGATTTGCTGCTTTAGGACTGTTCATAGTGTAGGCTGTCTCAGTACCTTTTTGCCATACCAGCAGCCTAATTTCTGCTAGTGTAGCTTGTTTGTGTGATTCCTTATTTAGTACTGTCCCTCTATTACTTCAGACTGTGAGGAGCAAAGTTCCTTCCCCTAGCTCATGTCCCCTTTTTTTGTTGTTGCAAATGTGGTTTCCATTTTATACCTCAGGAAGTACGCTTGAAGAGATGTCTGCACAACCCCCTTCAGTTTTGGAGCCTCATGCCTTATATTCACCCTCTTTCTCCAGTTTTGTCTCTCTTTTGGCCTTTCACTTATATTTTCATATGTTTCCTAGATTTATTGGAGATCACGTTTGCTTTTTTATTTATTTATTGCTTTTGGGTAATTTCTTAGAGGAGTAAGGAGATTCTCACTTTGCTCTGTCATCAACACCAGAGTCACGTAAAGTATATTTTTTTGTTAGTGCTTCACATATTCATTTAATCAAAATATTTTAAACTGGATTAAATTTCATAATTATAATAAATGTGGAATGTATTTGCACTTATTTAATAAAGACTCTAGCATTTAGTATGTGCCAAGTCTGTTCTAAGTGCTTTACAAATATGTACATTTCATCCTCATAATAATCCTATGAGGTAGGTGTTCTTTTTATAGGAAACTGAAGCACAGGCAGGAAAATTAACTTGCCCAATGTTGCCTAATTAATAAGAAATAAGAACACTTTCTACCTTTCATTTTATGACGATAGCATTTTGAATCTTGGCATCATCCATTTATGCCTGTACTAATGAATCCCTTGAGAGCAGAGTCCATGTCTCATTCGTTTATATTTCCTGTGCCTATTTAGCAGAATACCTGAAATTCAGAAGATACTTGGTGAATGTTGGTGAATATTTTTATTAGGAGCCAAATAATTTCCTCTCTGCAAGACTTGTATAGTTTCAGTTCTTTATTCTACTTGTTTTGTATAAAAAATTTTTTTTTGAGTGCATCACACAAGCAGGGGAGAGGGGCAGAGGGAGAGGGAGAAGCAGGCTCCCTGCTGAGCAGAGAGCCCGATGTGGGACTCAGCCCCAGAACCCTGGGATCATGACCTGAGCTGAAGGCAGACACTTAACTGACCGAGTCACCCAGGCGCTCCATAAAGGGGTTTTGATGAAAGAGTTGTCGACATGCTGATAATACAAGTATACTAGTTCCCTATACCATTTTGCTGTCCATGCTAAAAAATTCTTTTTATATCCTAATACTAGTTGTATTTATACAGTGTTATTTGTAAAATAACAGGGTGAACTAACTCAGAATAATAAAAATGTGGTAGTCATCTTATAGTCCATTTGCTTTTATTGCTGAGTTTTATTCCATTTTAAGAATATACCACTTTTGTTTTGGTATTCTTTTCTTAAAAATTATTTTTATTAATATAATGTATTATTTTTATTAATATATTATTTGCTCAAGGGGTACACGTCTGTGAATCATCAGGCTTACCCATTTCACAAGAATATATCACTTTTAAAAAATTTTTATTTAAATTCCAGTTAGTTAACATGTATTGTAATATTAGTTTCAAGTGTACAATATAGTGATTCAGCACTTCCATACAACACCTGGTGTTTATTACAAGTGCACTCCTTAATCCCTATCACCTATTTAACCTATCCCCCTATCCATCTCCCCTCTGGTAACCATCAGTTTGGTCTCTATAGTTAAGAGTCTGTTTCTTGGTTTACCCCTCCCTCCTTCCCTCTCTCTTACCTTTGCTCATTTGTTTTTGTTTCTTAAATTCTACCTGTGAGTGAAGTCATATGGTATTTGTCTTCCTCTGGTTAATTTATTTCACTTAGCATAATACTTCTTGCTCCATCCATGTCATTGCAAATTGGCAAGCTTTTATTCTTTCTTTCTTTTTTTTGGCTGAGTAATATTCCATTATCTATACCTGTATCTATCTCTCTATCTATATACACATACATACCACATCTTTATCCATCATCAGTTGATGGGCACTTGGCTGCTTCCACAGTCTGAGTATTGTAGATAATGCTGCTACAAACATTGGGGTACATGTATCTCTTTGAATTAGCATTTTTGTGTTATTTGGGTAAAATACTTAGTAGTGCTATTGCTGGATCATAGGTTTGTTCTATTTTTGACTTTTTAAGGAACCTCCATATTGTTTTCTAGAGTAGCCATACGAGCATTCCTACCAACAGTGCAGGAGGGTTCCCCTTTCTCCACATCCATGTCAATACCTGTTGTTTCTTGTGTTGTTGATTTTAGCTCTTTTGACGGGTGTGAGGTGATCTCTCATTGTAGTTTTGATTTGTATTTCCCTGATGATGAGTGATGTTGAGCATTTTTTTGTGTGTCTCTGTTGGCCATCTGTATGTTGCTTTGAAAGGTTGTCTATTTGTGGCATCTGCCCATTTTTTAATTGGATTATTATTTTTTTGGGGGTGTTGAGTTTTAGAAGTTCTTTATATATTTTGGATATATATTGCTGTTTGTTGATCTATTATCCCACTGATGAATACCTGGACTGTTTCCTGTTTTTGTCTGTTCATGAATAAAGGTGCTATAAATATTTTCATGAAGTGTTTTCAGGGACTTATGTTTTCATTTCTCTTGGTAAATGCCTACTTCTAAATTGTTATGTCAGAATAGGTATGTGCTTAATTATATAAGAAATACCATATTTTCCCCAAAGCATTGTATTATTTTATATTCCCACCAATAACAAAGTTTCATTTCTCTGTAGGCTCACTGATATTTATAGTTACCAGTGTTTTAAATTTTAGCCATTTAGTGCATGCATTTATCTTTATTTTTAACATTCATCATTATGGTTGTTGATATCCTATTTCCATTATCACCATTAATAATTTGAACATTTTTGGGGCATCTAGGTGGCTCAGTTGGTTAAGCCTCTGCCTTCAGCTCAGGTCAGGATCTCAGAGTTCTGGGATCAAGCCCCATGTTGGGCTCCCTGCTGAGCGGGGAGCCTGGTTCTCCCTCTCCCTCTGCCTCTCCCCCTGCTTGGGTGCGTTCTCTCTCTCTGTCAAGTAAGTAAACTCTTAAATAATAATAATAATAATTTGAACATTTTTAGGTTTTCTTCTGATCCTGGCAATGAATTACGGAGTTAGGGAGTTCCCAAGACAACTCGTACTTTTTTTTTTTTTTAAAGATTTTATTTATTTATTTGACAGAGATCACAAGTAGGCAGAGAGGCAGGCAGAGAGATAGAGAGAGAGAGAGAGGAGGAAGCAGGCTCCCTGCTGAGCAGAGAGCCCGATGTGGGGCTCAATCCCAGGACCCTGGGATCATGACCCGAGCCGAAGGCAGAGGCTTTAACCCACTGAGCCACCCAGGCGTCCCGACAACTCGCACTTTTGACAGCAACTGCAAGTTTGGAGGTCCCTAGGATTACCCTCACTTCTGAAATGACTTGCAAGATCAGGGGTCCCCCGGACCATCCTTAGATTTGATAATTTATAGAAGGACTCACACAACTCACTGAAAGTTTACTGAAGGTTGTAGTTTTTTAATAGTGAAGGGATGTAATTTAAAATCAACCAAGGGGAAGAGGTATGTTTGGTTACTTGGATGTGATTGACTGCCCATGGGGCTAACTTTTGTTTCCAGCTCCTTCAGAGGTTGAGTTCATACCATGTGCCCCGCCCCCCTCTTCTCCACACCACTCTCAATAAATCACATAGTTAGTATAGGCTATTTGCCACGGACTGAAGTCCCCAGGTAAATAAAAACACTGTTATCAGTCATAACATTCCAAAGGTTTAGAGATTACTCCCCAGAAGCCAAGGGCAAAGACCAGACCTCAGTCATAGCAGTGAGATCAGTCAGCACTCCCTGATCTCTGGGTCCCAGCTATGCTGGTAACCAGTTAAGCCCACCTGTGGATCCCTGCCTCTTGCTTCTCTGCATTTTCAAATAATTTTGTAAGCACCTAATTTCTTGCATTGACTCACTTTAGACTAGAATGCCCAGAGTAAAGAATTTGTTTCTGGTGCTGGAAAGAAAGGAAGAAAGAAAGAAAGAAAGTGAGAGAGAGAAAGAGAGAGAGAGAAAGGAAAAAAGAAAAGAAGGGAGAAAAGAAAAGGAGAAAGGAAAGGAAAGGAGAAAGGAAAGGGAGAGGGAAGGAGGGAGGAAAAGACACCTCCAAGCACAAAAATTTAGTAACTGGAAAAGAAAACATTTTGATTCAAAGAGGAAAAGACCCCATCCCCCCACCTCCCCTCCAGCAACCCTCAGTTTGTTGCCTATAGTTAAGAGTCTCTAATGGTTTGCCTTCCTCTCTGTTTTCATCTTATTTTATTTTTCCTTGTCTTCCCCTTTGTTCATCTGTTTTGTTTCTTAAATTCCACATATGAGTGACATTATATGATATTTGTCTTTCTGTGACTGACTTATTTCACTGAGCATAATACCCTTTAGTTCTATCCATATTGTTGCAAATGGCAAGATTTAATTTTTTTGATGGCTAATATTCCATTTTATACACACACACACACACACACACACACAGAGACACACACACCCATACCACACCTTTATCCATTCATCTGTCAATGGACATTTGTGGGCTTTCCATATATTAGCTATTGTAGACATTGCTGCTATAAACATTGAGGTACAGGTTCCCCTTTGGATCACTGTGTTTGTATCCATTGGATAAATACCTAGTAGTGCAATTGCTGGGTTGTAGGGTAGCTCTATTTTATGTATATTTCTGACTTATGTTTCATTGTCTGTTTACTCATGTTCCATTACCAAGCTATCTTAAGTATTGTCACTTTTTTTTTTTTAAAGATTTTATCTATTTGACAAAGAGAGAAATCACATGTAGGCAGAGGGCAGGCAGAGAGAGAGGGAAGCAGACTTCCCATTGAGCAGAGAACCCGATGTGGGCCTCGATCCCAGGACCCTGAGATCATGACCTGAGCCCAAAGCAGAGGCCTAACCGACTGAGCCACCCAGAAGCCCAAGTATTGTCACTTTTTAAATTAATTTTTATTATCTGGTGAGAGTAGGTCTTTTTAAAAATATTATTCTTTTTCAGAATGTTTATAAGTATTCTTAAATTTTCATTTTTCTTTATGAACTTTATAATCAACCTATCTAGTTAAAAGAAAAATATTTTTGAAATAATGGCCAACTTAACTCTCCAACCCTTAGCAATCACTGATCTATCTACTTTCTGTCTCTGTAGGCTTGCCTATTCTGGGACATTCTGTATTAATGGAATGATATAATATGTGGCCTTTTATGTGACTTCTTAGCATAGCACTTTCCAAGTTCATTCATATGGCATCATGTATCAGTATTTCATTCCTTTTTTGAATAATATTCCATCATATGAATATACCACATCTTGTTTATCTGATCATCAGTTGATGGACATTTGGGATGTTTCCACTTTTTGGCGATCATAAATAATGCTGCTATGAACATTCATTTACAAGTTTTTGTATAAACATATGTTTTAAGTTTTCTTGGGTATATACCTAGGAATAGAACTGCTGTGTCGTATGGTAACTCTTTGTTTAAGCTTTTGAGGAACTCCCAGACTATGATTTTCTGAAGCAGCTGCATCTTTTTACATTCCTGCCAACTTCGTTTCTCCATGTCCTTGCCATCACTTGTTCTTGTCCATCTGTTTAATTATAGCATCCATTATATTTCTAAAGACGTTTATGAGAAACTGATGTTGAATTTTAACAAATGCCTTTTCACCTTATATGGAGATTATGAGAAGTTTTTTTTTGTTGTTGTTCTGCTCTCTTGACTGTGAATTATAATAAATAGATTTCTAATATTAATGATGTTGATTTTGAATAGTTGTCAGCTTGGGTTTGTTTTCTTTCGTTAGAACAGAAAATTACTTAGTAGACATGTAATTGTGTCATAACAACTAAAAATTCCACTGAGAGCTTTAAAATTAGTTGATATGCATGTTCAGAGTAAGAGAGTTCCTATTTTCTTGGTGACTTCACTTGAATATCCTTATTTCAAGATGATTTACATCTAAGCTTTCAAGCTAAATAAATAAACACTAAACACTAAATAAGTACTACTACTAAATAAAGAGCTTAAATATTTGCTTTCATGTTTTGTAAAATATTAAAAAATTCTACCTCCTTCCAAATATTTGTAAGTTTTCAGATTTTTTAATGCGGAAAGTATAAGCTAGTTCATTTTATTTTATTTTATTTTTTAAAGATTTTATTTATTTATTTGACAGACAGAGATCACAAGTAGGCAGAGAAGCAGGCAGAGAGAGGGGGCAGGAAGCAGGCTCCCTGCTGAGCAGAGAGCCTGATGTGGGGCTCGATCCCAGGATCCTGGGATCATGACCTGAGCTGAAGGCAGAGGCTTTAAACGACTGAGCCACCCAGGCGCCCCAAGCTAATTCATTTTTGCCTGGGTATTTATGGTAGGTGGGAAGATCACATATTTGGTAGTACTAGTCATAATAATTTCTGGTACAATTTTAGTAAAACAACATGAGTACATAAAGGTGTATGCATGTATTTATGTGTGTGCATTTATTTAAAAATGAGGACATTTCAGACGGAGAAAGACAACTATCATATGATCTCCCTGATATGAGGAAGTGGAGATGCAACATGGGGGGCTTGGGGGGTAGGAAAAGAATAAATGAAACAAGATGGGATCGGGAGGGAGACAAACCGTAAGTGACTCTTAATCTCACAAAACAAACTGAGGGTTGCTGGGGGGAGGGGGGTCGGGAGAGGGGGGTGGGGTTATGGACATTGGGGAGGGTATGTGCTATGGTGAGTGCTGTGAAGTGTGTAAACCTGGCGATTCACAGACCTGTACCCCTGGGGATAAAAATACATTATATGTTTATTAAAAAATAAAAAAAATAAATAAAAATAAGGACATGTTTTCAAACACGATAGATATTCTTACTAAAACATCAGAAAATAGTGGAAGCAAAAGCAAAAGAAGGAAGTTGAAAGCCTGTAATCCCGCTACCCAGAGAAAACTTAATGACTGTTTTGATGTGTGTTATATAAAACAGTATATAAATGCATACAGTGTATTTATATATGTGTATATAATATATAGTTTGTATGCTTTAAGGACAATAGACTCATTGTATTATATTTATTTATTTATTAAAAAGATTTTATTTATTTATTTGAGAGAGTGAGAGAGAGCATGAGAGGGGATAGGGTCAGAAGGAGAAGCAGACTCCCTGTGGAGCAGGGAGCCTGATGTGGGACTTGACCTGAGCGGAAGGCAGTGGCTTAACCAATTGAGTCATCCAGGCATCTGACTTATTATATTTTAAAGGACTGTGTTAAATGCTTTAAAAAGTACAGTACCCCTTAAGGAAAAGATATGCTATACTTTTTTCCACCTTTTTACTATAGTAAAATATGTATGGCATAAAATGTACTATCTTAGCCATTTTTAAGTGTACAATTTAGTGGTATTAAGTACTTCATATTGTTCTTTAACTATCACTATCATCCATCTCCAGAACTCCTCAACTTGTAAAACTGAAACTATACTGGTTAAGTAATGACTCCTCTGATGCTCTCCTTCCAGCCCCTCGAAACCTCCATTCTTTCTGTCTGTATGATTTTTTTTTTAGATCTTATTTATTTATTTGACAGACAGAGATCACAAGTAGGCAGAGAGGCAGGTGGAGAGAGAGGGGGAAGGAGGCTCCTCACTGAGCAGAGAGCCTGTTGTGGGGCTCTATCCCAGAACCCTGGGATCACGATCTGAGCTGAACTCAGAGGCTTTAACCCACTGAGCCACCCAGGCGCCCCTGTCTATATGATTTTGACGGCTCTAAGTACCTCATATAAATGGAATCCTAGAGTATTTGCCTTTTTGTGACTGACTTCATTAAGTGTAATGTCGTTAAGGTTCATCCTGCATATATGTCAGTGTTTCCTTCCTTTTTAAGGCTATGTAACAGTTGTTCACTAAAGGGGCGCCTGGGTGGCGCAGTGGGTTAAAGCCTCTGCCTTCGGCTCAGGTCATGATCTCAGGGTTCTGGGATAGAGCCCCGCATCAGGCTCTCTGCTTGGCAGGGAGCCTGCTTCCCCCTGTCTCTCTGCCTGCCTCTCTGCCTACTTGTGATTTCTGTCTGTCAAATAAATAGATAAAATCTTAAAAAAAAAAAAACAACAGTTATTCACTAAAAACAAATGTAGTAAGATCTTAAATAGTTGTTTTTCTTATATAAGAAATGAATAGTCATGTTGGTAAGTTTAAATAACTGTTAAAGTGGAAGTTTTGGCTTAAATTGTCTCCCCCCGCCCCCGCAAATCCCACCCTTTTCTTTATATTTTTCACTTTTTACTCTGATATTTCTGCTTTGGTGAAGTGCTTTTAAGAGTACAGGTATCTGGCCCATAACAGAAAAGTCTTAAGCTCAAACTATTCAAGGTAAATTGTCAGTATTAACATATTTCATTGACTACTTGCCTATGGTTTATAAGGTGTACTGTTATTTCATGTACTATTGAAGTAAAAGAAAATACTGCTAATCATTACTAAAAGGTGAATCCCAATATCATAAATGTTAAAATGTGAAAAGTGTTACCATAGAATCTGTCAAATATAATACATGTATGGAAAGGGTACATCCATTATATCACATTTAGTGTCCTTGTACTTTGTTTTGTAACTCTTGCTGCAAAGAACTGGAATGAAGGAATTGATTTGACTGTTCTTCATATTGCTAAGCTGATCAAAATTTGATTTTCTTCTTTTTGAAAAGTTTTATTCATTTTAGAGAGAGAGCGAGAGAAAGAGAACACATGGTGGGGGAGGGCACAGTGCGAGAGACAGGCTTAAGCAGACTGTGCACTGAGCATGGAGTCCGATGGAGGGGCTCGATCTCATGACCCTGAGATTACCACTTTAGCCAAAACGAATAATCAGGTGTGTAACTGACTGTGCCACTCAGGCACCCCTGATTTTTTTTTTTTTAAGTTTTTATTTTTTAAGTTATCTGCACCCAGCATGGGGCTTGAACTTAAAACCCTGGGATCAAGAGTTACATGCTTTACTAACGGAGGCAGCCCTCCAAATTTGTGGTGCCCCCCAAATTCAATTTTTACTTTGTTTTCTGTAGTTCCCTCTACACTGATTAAGTTCAGTAAACATTTTTAGTGCCTACTATGCATTAGTCCTTGTCATAAAAGTACATATATAGCTTTTACTGTGTGTTAGACATGGTTTGAGCACTTAATGTATTTTAATTAAGTAAATTTTACACTATCCCTGTTATGTGGGTACTGTTACTATTCCCATTCTGAGGCACAGAGCAGTCAAGTGACTTGACCAAGGTCATACAACTAGTACATGGTGGAGGCAGGATTTGAATGTTTGATTTGATTTTCTGACTCCAGAGTCTTTTGTCAGCAGTACTCCTAGGAACATAAATGAATAATATGTTGTACTTTCTCTGAACACAGTTTACCAGGTAGTATCTGAGGGTGGGTTGATAAGTTTACATAAAATTTTTGTTATACTTCTGGTAATGAATTTTTATTTGTGTTTTTAGGACATTCAGTCAGAAGAAAGCTGCAATTGAAAGAGAGTATGCACAGGTAAGCTTGGAAATTGAGGTGACCATTCTAGGTATACCTCTTCTTTGGCTTAAAGGCAGATGTGGTTGTTGGAGAGAAACTTTGTTATCCCTGCATCCTTTTTTTTTTTTTTTTTAAATTTCTGGCTATCTCACTTTGATCCTCCTTTTTACTTCATTTGAATCTCTAGACGAGAAGGTAAGTGGCTCCTTATGAAGGTTATGAGCCTTTGGAGAGATGATAATATTTATAGAATTTTTAAGTATTTGCAAGTGTAAGTAATCATACATTTTATGAGTATATATACTTGACCCTTGAACAAAATGGATTTGAACTGCACGGTTCTGCCTATACATGGGATTTTTTTCCCCCAATAAATTTATGTACCATTTTGTGAATGTATTTCTTCTTCCTCAGTTTTGTTATTAACATTTTTTTAGGTTAGTTTTTTGTAAAAATACTGTATATAATATATATACAAAATATGTGTTAATTGGCTGCTTATGTTATCAGTAAGTCTTCTGGTCAGCAGTAGGGTTTTAGTAGTTACATTTTTGTGAATCAAAGTTGTATGTAGATTGCTGACTACATTGGGGGTTGGCACCCCTAATCCCCACATTGTACAGGGGTTATCTGTATATTCATTCTCTAATATATCCTATTCTTTACAGTCTTATGGAAGGTTAATTTTATCCAGTTAGGCATTTATCTCTATTTAGGTCCCTGTTGATAGAGAATGATGTACTTTCAATGGATGGCATAGTGCTATTTCTAGGGAAATTTAAGCATTTCCTTCTTTTATTTTCTTTTATTATTTTATTATTTTATTTTTTTTTAAAGATTTTATTTATTTATTTGACAGACACAGATCACAAGCAGGCAGAGAAGCAGGCAGAGAGAGAGGAGAAAGCAGGCTTCCCTCGGAGCAGAGAGCCTGATGCGGGGCTCGATCCCAGGACCCTGGGATTATGACCTGAGCCAAAGGCAGAGGCTTTAACCCAGTGAGCCACCCAGGCGCCCCTATTTTATTTTATTTTTTTTAAAGATTTTATTTATTTATTTGACAGACAGAGATCACAAGTAGGCAGAAAGGCAGGCAGAGAGGAGAGAGGAGGACGCAGTCTTCTGCTGAGCAGAGAGCCCGATGTGGGGCTCGATCCCAGGACCCTGGGATCATGACACGAGCCGAAGGCAGAGACTTTAACCCACTTAGCCACCCAGGGGCTCCTCCTTCTTTTGTTTTAATTAGAATTTTATTTGCTCCCAGGTAACTAAATGTGCCAAGAAAAAATTATGTTGGTATATCATTTTGTAGATATGTAAAGAATTAATAACTACCTTACCTTGTATAAAAACAGTTTGACATGATTTGGAAATTTTGGCCCTTGTAAGCAGTTACTTTCTATGTGGAACAAAATTCTAAAATTGATGTCTTTCCACTCCCAAAATTATAAATGTCAGGTTTTGATTTTAGTTTTATTCTGATTTCACTGTGGTTAACAAGGTAACTGTATTTTATTTGGTAATCTTAGAAGATAATTATTTCTTGAAAGATAGACTCATTAATTCATTAATTCGGCCATTAGTTATTGAGTGCTTGTAAATCAGGTACTTTACATAATGAATTAGTGTCAGTTTTAATAATTAGTGCTGAACCTTATTTTATGCAAATTTAGTAAGTACTAGTAATGATAGCTGAAATTTATTGAATCCTTGTACTAGGCATTTTGCTGATTTTTTTTTTCATACAATTTCTTTAATGTTCTGCTGATTATTTTATATATATTATCTGGTGTAATCCTCTCAACAGACCTGTAAAATAGGGCAGTTATTATGCCTTTAATAGATGTTTCCACTGAGACCAAAGTATGTGATCTGCCCTTAAAATTTATATGAAATGAAAATTTTTGTATATTTGTCTGGAACATGATTTAAAGTTTTAATAATCAAATAAATAAGACAGGCCATTTATTAAAAATATAAGACAGTACATTAAATTGCATGAAAATTAGCAGTCCTTTGTCCCAATCACAATCACCATCCTCAGAGAAAAGATTAAAAGTAGATGACTATTTTGGTTCTCCTGGTGATCATTTCTGTATCTTTAAATAATGTGCTTATAACTGATTCATGATTTATCAATTCTAGGCATTATTGCTAGATTATTTCGTATAATAAATAAGAAATTAGTTTCCTAAGCCATTCCTTTTGGCCTACTCTTTCCATTGTAATTCGGCACTATTTTGGCGCCTTTGTTATTTTTCTAACTCTAAATGATATATTTAGACTTCTGTTTCTTGTTCTGTTAAGTGCATATATTTATGTTTTTATGTGTGTTTGTATATTTATAGCATATATTTATGTTATTTGTGTGTAGACATATGTATTTTTGTGTATACATAGGTATATAGTATAGTGGAATTGCATTTTACAGAGCAGTCTAATTTATTCTTGAAAAACTTCTTTAAATGTCTTTTAAGTAGATTATACCTGGTTTTGTTTATACAATTCTATATAATAATGTATAAGCTGTATAAGATACCTAAAGTATATTTTAAAATTTCATAGAATAATAATATTCAGAAATTAAAGTGTTCCAGTGTCTCTCTGCTTGGGAGAAGTCATTTGGAGAGTCAGCATGCTGATTCTTCTTTTTTTTGGTCATATTTACTTCTTAGGTGATTTTTCTCAGTTCTTCTTACTCTTCAATATTTTTCCAATTAATTTTTCAATTTATTTCTTGATGATATAGACAAAGCTATCTCTATACTCTTCTTTAACTGCCTCACCAGTGTTTTTACTTCTTATTGGTAGTAGAGAAACCCCTCAAATGACTGACATTCTATCTGTGGATTTTGCTAGATGACGTCAGACTTATTTGCATTTGCTATCTGAGGACCTACCCTCATTGGTGATGGGATGTGGTCAGAGAGGACAGCTGGACTATTTAATTTTTTTTTTTTTCTTTTCTTCTCTGGCTCAGTATAGGGTTGAAATTTTGGGGGGTAGATTTTAAAAATTGAAATGGGGTGCCCGGCTGGCTTAGTCAGTAGAGCGTGCAACTTGATCTTGAGGTTGTGAGTATAGGTGCAGAGGTTAAAAGAAAAAGATTTAGAAATTGAAATACAGCATATATACAGTAAGATGGACAAATCTTGAGTATACTGTTTGATAAATTTTTATGAAGTGAACATAGTCCTGTAGCTACTATTCAGATTAAGATGTAAAACATTAATTACCAGGGTCCGAGAAGCAGTCATTACTCCTACCTTTCAGTGGTAAACAGTGCACTGATTCTTTTTTTTTTTTTTAAGATTTTATTTATTTATTTATTTGACAGAGAGAGAGAGATCACAAGTAGGCAGAGAGGCAGGCAGAGAGAGAGGAGGAAGCAGGCTCCCTGAGGAGCAGAGAGCCTGATTCGGGGCTCGATCCCAGGATTCTGGGATCATGACCTGAGCCGAAGGCAGAAGCTTTAACCCATTGAGCCGCCCAGGTGCCCCAGTGCACTGATTCTTATCACAATAGTTACCACAAACAGTTTACTGTTTTTGAATTTAAATTAAATGATATCCTGTACTGTGTATTCTTCTGTGTCTGATTTCTTTCATTCACCATTCAGTTTTGAGCTTCATATATGTTGTGTGTAGGAGTAGCTTATTCCTTTTCATTACTATATATAATATCCACCGAATGAATATATCACAATTTGTTTTCCAGTTTACTGATGATTAAAATTTGAATTGCTTCCAGTTTTGGATGATTTTGACTAGTGCTTCTAAGGAAAACTGTTGTACATGTTTTTTGGTGGACATATGGATGCACTGCTGTTAGGTAAACACCTGGGAGTAGAACTGCTGGGTCACCGGGTATATATATATATATATATATATATATATATATATATAATATATATATATATATATATATGTGTGTGTGTGTGTGTGTGTGTATGTATAAGCACTTTATTAGTTACAACTGGTTTTCCAAAGTGATTATACCAGTTTACATGCTCAGAAGCAAAGTATGAGAGTTCTAGTTGCTCCACATCTTTGCCAACACTTGGTATTGTCTACAATTAAAAGTGACATTCTGATGAATGTATAGTAATAGCCCATTTTCTTTTTAATAAGCTGTTTAGAAATTGATGTATAACGTGTACAGAGAAGTGTATGAATCCCAAGTACAGCTCCATGAATTTTCTAAGTGAACACACCCATATAACTAGTACCCAGGTCAAGAAACAGAACATTAATACCACCCCAAAAATCTTCTTGTGCCCCTCCCTCTTTACTGTTCTCACTCTTATGCAAGTATTTAACTGACTCTTTTCTTTTCTTTTTTAAGATTTTATTTACTTATTTGTCAGAGAGAGAGCACAAGCAGGCAGAGTGGCAGGTAGAGGCGGTGGGAGAAGCAGGCTCCCCAGCAAGCAAAGAACCCAATGAGGGACTCGATCCCAGGATCCTGGGATAATGACCTGAGCCAAAAGCAGCCACTTAACCAACTGAGCCACCCAGGTGTACCTGATTTTTTTCTTAAACAGCCTTCAGAGTGCCTGGCTGGCTCAGACAATAGAACATGCAATTCTAGATCTCGGGGTTGTGAGTTTAAGCCCCACATTGGGTGTAAAGATTACTTAAAAATAAATCTTAAAAAACAAACAAACCCAGCCTTATTTAGTTATATACCTGTGGAACTATCATCACAATCAAGATAAGAACATGTCTGTAGCCATCAAGAGTTTCCTTATGTCTCATTATAATCCCTCCCTTTTACTCATCCCTCAGTGATTATCTTTTCCCTATTATCACTCAGGCAATCACTAATCTACTTTTTATCAGTATAGATTAGTCTGCATTTTTTAGAATTTTAATTCTATATAAATGAAATTATATAGTATGTACTCTTGTCTGGCTTCTTTTATCATCATAATTATTTCATAATTTATGTTGTGTGTATCAATAGTTCATTTCTTCTTTTGTTTTCATGCTGAGTGGTATTCTATTATATGGATATACCACAATTTGTTTATCCATTCACCTCTTGATTGACATTATGTTTTATATTTAGATATTTTAAATAAAGATGCTATGAATATTTTTGTATGGACAGATGGTTTCATTTCTCTTGGGTGAATACATTAGAGTAGAATAGCTGGGTCTTCTTAAGTAATTGCCAGATAATTTTCTAAAGAAGTTGTACCATTTTATATTCCCACCAGCAGTATATGAAAGTGTCAGTTGTTCTATATTCTCCCCAACACTGGATATGGTCTTTTCAATTCCAGATATTGTAATAGGTTCACAGTGATATTCATTGTGGTTTTAATTTGCATTTACCTAATAGTTAATGATGTTAAGCATCATTTTCATGTGTTTATTTGCTGTTGGTACATATTCTTTGATAAAGTGTTCAAATCTTTTGCAAATTAAAAAAAGTGATTTTTTTTGTATTTAAAAATTTTATTATGGAAAATTTTCAAGCATATATGAAAGTAGGGATTAGAACAGTGAATTCTTACTAGCTGTTACCTGGCCTCAGCTATTACCAGTGCATTACCAAACATTTCATTTATAGCTTCCTGCTTGCTTTCCCTTGCTAGATACGTTTGAGAGGCATAACTTATACATCATTAAATATCATCCATTTGTAATGTATAATTAAATGTTTTTTTGCAGATTTATAGTTTACGCAACTGTCAGCACAGTTTAGTTTTAGAATATTTCTATTAATCCAGTGAGTCTTCTATGCTTGTTTGCAGTCAATTTCTGTTTCCTCAGGCGGCCATCAGCTTTATGTCTTTGTAAATTTGCCTTTTTGGACATGTCATAAAAATGTACTCTTACAACAAGATGTACTCTTGCCTGGCTTTCACTTAGCAAATGTTTTTGAAGTTCGTACATGTTTTATCATGTATCAGTAATCCATTTCTTTTATTGGTGAGTAATATTCCATGGTATGGATACACACACACACACACACACACACACACACACACACTACATTTTGTTTAGCTCTTCACTAATGGATAGATACTTGGATTGTTTCTGGTTTAGGCTATTATGTATAATGCTACTATAGACATTCACATAGTAGTCATTATTTGGACATGTGTTTTCATATTCTTGGATGTATATCTAGGACTAGAATTGCCAGGTCATTTGGTAAGTTTATTTTTAACTTTTTAAGAAATGGTCAAACTGTTTTCCATATTGGCTGTATAATTTTGCATTCTCATCAGCAGCATATGTAGGTAGCTGTTTA
This sequence comes from Lontra canadensis, assembly GCF_010015895.1. Lineage (NCBI taxonomy): Eukaryota > Metazoa > Chordata > Mammalia > Carnivora > Mustelidae > Lontra > Lontra canadensis. The sequence continues at coordinate 25,404,731 of NW_022631001.1, forward strand.
TGTGTAAGTCAATTTCTGGACTTATATTCTGTTCCACTAGTGTATTTTTTTTTAACTTTTTGGCCATATTACAGTTTTAATTACTGTAACTTTATAATAAACCTTGATAGCTGGTAGTATTAGAGTCTTCACTATTCTTGGCTCTTTGTATTTCCATATACCTTTTAGGATCAGTTTGTTCATTTCCCTGGGGTTTTGGGGTTTTGAGGTTTTGACAGTGATTGCTTTGAATCCTTAGGTGAATTTGGGAAGAATTGACATCTAAACAATGTTAACTCTTCTCAGCTATCTCTATTTATTTAGTTCCTTTTTTATTTTTCTCAGTTTTCCCAGTGTTTTAAATATATCATCTAGTTCATCAAAACCTCCATTTTCTTAGAGGCCTCTTTTCTTGAGTCTACAGCCTCTTGTTTCAACCTGCTTTTTCTCTGTAATTGCTGCATAGCTCTTATTTGAGTTAGAGTCATTGAATCTTGGTCCTGTTTTCTAATTAAATTAATAAATAATTAAATTAATTTACCTCCCCTGCTCTGAGCATACCAAATACTATAATACAATCCCCAATATGATTTTAAAGAGCTGCACAATTTCTTTCATATGAATATAACATAAATTAAATATATTTTCTGTAAAAGATTCTGGAAATCAAATAGAAGGAGAAAAAATTTGTCCCCCTCATCTTGTAGAGATTGCCTTAATTAATACATTAATTAATATGCTGTCATGTAACCTTATAGTTTTTTAATGAACATATATGCAACTTACATATATTGAAAGAGTTTATTTAAAATTTATAAATGCACTGTTTTTTTCAGGGTATTCTCTCTTTAGTTACCAATAGCAGTGAACATCTTTCTATATCATTGTTGAAGTAACTGCTGATTACAGTTTGGAATAATTATATTTCATTTTATTTGGTATAACATTTAACATTTTATTTAACTAATATTTATTAGTTTTTTTTCTTTCTAGTTTTACTTTTTTTTGATATAAATACTGTTAGGTTGAACTGCTTTACATTCATCTCTGATTATTTCCTTCCACCAGTTCTTATAAGTGAAATTTCTGGGTCAGAAGTTATGTATAATATTAAGGCATTAGTAGTCTTAATGTACTGTAAAAAAATAGTTATTTATGTTTCTAGTGGCAGTATATGAGAGTGTCTATTTTGTGTTATTGCTACTATTAGATGATATAATTATACATATCTTGGGGCCTATTTTTTAGGAGAAATTGGTATTTTTGTTCTAAGAACAAAAATTCCAGTTAAGGGGCGCCTGGGTGGCTCAGTGGGTTAAGCCTCTGCCTTCGGCTCAGGTCATGATCCCAGGGTCCTGGGATCCAGCCCCTCTGCTCAGCAGGGAGTCTGCTCCCCCCCACCCCCCCCTACCCCCATCCCTGGCTGCCTGCCTCTCTGCCTACTTGTGATCTTTTTCTGTCAAATAAATAAATAAAATCTTTAAAAAAAATTGCAGTTAAACTCTATGTGACACTGTGCTTTCTTTATCATCTGCTTACAGTTTTTGAAAGAACTCTTTTAGCATTAATTAGAAGTGATATTTTAAAATATCTATTTCTTGGCCATACCTTAAAAGGGAAATATAAGTATAATAAATTGATAAAGGTATTTCTAAAGGGTCTTCCTACTTAAAGTCTGACTGTTCTGAATAACTTTTAGATCCAGAGCCATTAATTTACTTACTTTTCCATTCTGGATTACCTCTGTACATCTTAGTATATTAGTAGTGTAGTATTTCTTTCTCTTTTATTGTTTTTAAGATTTTATTTATTTATTTGACAGAGATCACAAGTGGGGAGAGAGGCAGGCAGAGAGAGAGAGAGGAGGAAGCAGGCTCCATGCTGGGCAGAGAGCCTGATGTGGGACTCGATCCCAGGACCCTAAGATCATGACCTGGGCTGAAGGCGGAGGCTTAACCCACTGAGCCACCCAGGCACCCGTAGCATAGCATTTCTTTTTTTTTTTTTTTTTTTAAAGATTTATTTATTTATTTATTTGACAGAGAGAGATCACAACCAGACAGAGAGGCAGGCAGAGAGAGAGAGAGAGGGAAGCAGGCTCCCCGCCGAGCAGAGAGCCCGATGCGGGACTCGATCCCAGGAACCTGAGATCACGGCCTGAGCCGAAGGCAGCGGCTTAACCCACTGAGCCACCCAGGTGCCCTAGCATAGCATTTCTTAACAGAATATTCCAGCATTGTCTCCAGGAATTTTTCCCCTTTCCTGATACCATTCTCTAGGTTTTCATATAGGAAGTGTCTTGATCTTAGCAGACAGTGTCAGTGAAGGTTTTTAGACAACACCTGGGATTTTTACATGTTTGTTGTTAGAAATATATAAGAGTTGTCATTGTCTTCTCAAGGGAACAGAACAACCATCAGCTTCTCTTATATGCTGATCTCACAACTGCAGTTGTGAGATGTTGTCAGTGGTTAGATATGCCCTGGTTTCAGAGATTTTAAAATGTTTTAAAAAATATGTATCTTAATAGAATTGATTAGCTATGCTTCCCCCCAACCCCAGGCTATGTAGAGGTTTCATTCTTTAAAGAAAAGTTGAAATGTGGGAGGGGACATTAAGAAAGGATATTCCTAATGGCTTTTTTTTCTTTCATAGACTGAGGAATATGTTGCAAAATAAAATATTCCTAATATTACTTATATATAATATATTCATAGTGGGCTGTTGTCTTTTGGTACTTTGGGGTACGTGGGAGTAGATATCTAATTGCTTTATTTGTATTTATTACTATAGCCACTGACTACATATTTTTCATTTTATGGACAAGAAATGGGACACTAATTCAAAGGCAGGAATGTTCTGTCTGAAATACATCAAACTGATGATACTAGGAAAATTACTTGACTCTCTGGCCTTCATTTTTACATCATTTTTGAGAGGAGAATGATGACCATTCTCCCCTCTCTTCTTTCCAGGCTTGTCAGATACACTAATGAATATGAAATTGTTTTTCAATGTATGTGTACCTGTATATGATGGTCTTTGTTGTATTCAGTGTCTTAGTTTTACTTATTTCTGTAAATTGTTGGAACCTAGCTTTGTTAGATAATGGATTTCCCTAGTAGAAAGAGAGTGATTAATTAAATTTGTGGACGTTTGTATAGTCTTATGTGTCTGGGAAATAGTATGAGGTAAAGTAGTGGGAGGATTTTCTTGCCTTTGGGGAAGCATTATAAAAATCCTCCCACTATGAGAACATCTTCTGTTTCATTAGGATAACTACCTAACTGTTTTTATTATGCCAGAATTTTTTGAAAAACTATCACTTAAAGCCTTTAAAAAAATTTTTTTAAGCCTTCAAAAATGCAACAGAAACCCATGCAGTAGGATCAGCTTTATCGAAATTTGCTTTATAATCCAAGTTATCTAAAATGTATCCACAACAAGAATCAATTAAGTTATTACTTTAAGCTATAAGAAATGAAATTTTCATTGTGTTAACCAACTTTAGAGTTTGGAATTTTTTATTGAATTAAATTGAAATATGGAGAGGGGCACCTGGGAAGCTCAGCCAGTTAAGCCTCTGACTTTAGCTTGGGTCCTGATCTCAGGATCCTGGAATTGTCTGGCTCCTGGCTGGGTGGGGAGTCTGCTGCTTCTCCCACTGTCTTCCCCCGACTTGTGTGTGTGTGCGTGTGTGCATTCTCTCTCTCTCAAATAAATAAAGTCTTTAAAAAAATACGAAGAAACTTACTGACCTACTGACATTTTTTCCTTTAATCCTTTATTTGGAAAAATTGCAAATCTGCAGATATGTTGGAAGAATAATACACTGAAGAATAGTACTTTAAAAAAAGGAATACTATTAATTGCCTCTGTCTTAACCAGTTATTAATATTTTGCTATATTAATATTGTGTCGATATACATTTTTTTCCAAAGCTATACTGTTTGAAAGTAAGCTGCAGTCATCATACTTCTCTTCTACATACTTCACTTTGCATCTTCTAAGAAAAAGAACATTTCCCCAAATAATTATGTCATTATCACACCCAAGATAATGAGTAATGATTCTGTAATATCTAATATGTAGTTTACATTCAGTTTTCCTCATTTATTCCTGAAATCTCTATAAGTTGTTTTCCCAAGATCCAATTAAGTTTTGCACATTGCATTTGGTGGATAATCTCCCTTGATTTTATTTAGAATGTTTCCTCCACCTTTTTTGTTTTTCATGGCATTGATTTTTTTGATAGGTTTGGTCATTTGTATTGCAGAATGCATTTTGTATTTGGAATTTTTCATTTTTTCCCTTCCTGATTAGATTTCGGTTAAATATGAGCAGAAATACTATGTAGTTGATATTGGGCCTAATAAGATTTTATGGTTTGTTCTGATGACTTGGATGGATTAGAACACAACATCACTGATATTGCCAATTTTCTGGCCTGATTGAATCTATAATAATGATAGTAAGTTTTAAAAATCATTTACTTGTCTCAAACCATGTCTGTATTTTTTTGCTATATCATGTCTTGCTGGTGCTCTAAAAAGTGTTAAATTTTATTATGGTAGAATTTTGACAAGGCAGAACTGGAGAAAGCAAAATCTGAGAATTTAATTTTAACTTGAACATTTGAGATTAAGCACTATTATAAAAGCCGATGTATATTCTTAACTGTTACATTTCAGTACATTTAAAAATCAACTGAAAATCAGAGCATTTGGTCTTATGGTGGGAATTTCCTTTAGAGAGTCTGCTAGTTGTTAAATTGAAAGAATGTGAAACATCTTTGTACCAATTGTCTAATAGTAATGTTTGGTAACGACACTATTAGAAGCTTCCTTTTCAGGAAGTTCTGTAGCTTTTGCTATTATTTGTCATTGGTACATCATCTAAGTAGCCAAGAGTATCTAAATACCTCAGAAAGAAATGGAATTGCAATTTATATGAACACTTAATCTCTATCAGTTTTGCAGTGTTAAAACAACTTTTAAAAATATGGTGGTTGTGTTTTGGTTCCTTTTTAATATTTTAGCCTGGTGGTTCACCTCTGTCAGGAGCTCAATCTTGTGAATGGTGTTTCCATAGTTAGACCATAAGATGAGTGAGAATTTGTGCTCTAGAAGGATTGATTACTACATTTAATTATTTAATAAAATACAATACTGTTTTTAAGTTAGAAGTTTATTTTGAGATATACCAGTTTCCATGTGTTGAGAAATATTTATTGAGCGCTCTTCTAGGTATTATGGCACTGCCCAAAAGAGAAGGAAAATTTCTAGCATTTAGAGGGCTTACACTCTATGGTTGTATGTTATCTTCCAATTAAATATATTAACTTCTTTTCCTTCAAAGACACTGATATGATCTTTATAGAATTATTATTAATGGTTTAATGTTGTCATACTCAATGCAAAGGATTGATTGGCCAAAAAAATTGAGTATTATTTGTGAAATTTAGAGAGGGTACAGAGGAACCATCCCAATAGAGAAGTATCATAAAGGAAAATAGTTCAAATGGATTGATCATATGACAGCAATCTGGAGAACAGTACCTGAAGCACATGAAAAGTAGATTTGTAATCTAGTTTTAGGGGAATGTTGGAAGAAAGAAAAAATAATATTGCATAACCTTATTTATACTTGAAGGGATTTGAGCCCTGCGCTTTTTCAAGATGCTTGTTACTTTCAATTTCCTACAAGAGTATTAATGTTTTATTTTTAAGCATGGTTTCTGAAATTCACTTTGTAATTCTCCAGAAATAACAGATGTGTTACATATCTATTTATACAAACAGAATAAATGAATCTCTGAAAATACAGAAGCCATGTAAGAGTCACTAAACAACCTTAAATATTAGGGTAAAATCAAATCTGGCTTTTGACTGCAGTTAGCTAACCACTTGAGGTGTTGGTAAAATCATTTGCAGTACTCAAACTGAAATTGCTAAGGGCAAGTTCTGTGTATTAATTTACTTCCTGTAGTCTTTGGCAGAATGCTGCCAGTGAAAGAAGGATACAAAAGGTTACTGTGGTTAGAGAGAAAGAGCAGGAAAAGATTGTGGACTTTAAGGGCGGCTCCTTGCTTGAGGACAAACATTGAGCAAATATGGACACTCTGTCAAATAGCCTGTTGTGACACACTGTTGCCCCTAAAGTTTTTGCTATTTTTACTGTTTCAAGAAACAAACTAATGAAGAGGAGCTGGGATACTATCCAAGAAGTTAGTGTATGTGATGGGGTTCTTTTTTGGTAAATTTCATCAGCATAGAGGTTTAAAATGTAACTTAATTTAGCTGTGTGCAGTTAGCTTTCTGGCCATTGCTATTACAGAAGCATTGGCAAGGTTCTTTGAAATGGCAGACTACACACTTGGAGCTTTTCATTCTGCCAAGCTCTTCCTGTAGAACAATGAGGATAACTATCTTGAGAGAAGATTGAGGATTCTTTTCTGTGTTTATGGTGATTCTTATTTTTAAATTTTTATTTTTTATTTTTTTTATTTTTTGAGTTTCTTAGCTTGCAACTATGGGTAAGAAATACATTTGGGGAGAAGAGCAGACTGATTTTTTTCTCAAATTTGATACAGCTTGATTTTCAATGTTTTATTTTATTTTATTTTATTTTTCAGAGAGAGGGAGAAGGGGGATTGTGAAGGGAGAGAGGGAGAAGGAGAGGGAGAATCCTAAGCAGGCTCCACACCCAGAGCAGAGCTACAGGGCTTGATCTCATGACCCTGACTGACTGAGCCACCCAGGTGCCCTTGACTTGAAATGTTTTAAAAACAAAATTCTGTTTGCTACTATTTTTCTGAGGCTTTTGCATTGGTGTTCATAAAGGATGTTGGTCTTTAGGTTTCTTTCTTGTAGTGTCTTTGTCTAGCTTTGGTATCAGGGTATTGGGCCTCAGAGAATGGCTTAGGAAGTGTTCCCTCCCCTTCATGTTTTTGGAAAAGTTTGAGAAGGATTGGTATTAGTTCTTTGTTAAAGGCTTGGTAAAATTCACCAGTGAAGCCATCAAGTCCAGGATTTTGCTTTTTCTTCCTCCCTCCCTTCCTTCCTCTTTTCTTCCTTCCTTCCTCTTTCTGATTCAGTTTTCTTACTAGTTATACTTCTATTCAGATTTTCTATTCGTGATTTAGTCTTGGCAGGTTTTATATTTCTAGGAATTTGTCCATTTCATTTAGGTTATCTAATTGGTTGACATACAGTTGTCCATAGCACTCTCATAAAATTCTTTTTATTTCTGTAGAATCCCCAGTTATACTTACGATTTTGGTAATTAGAATTTTCTCTTTTTTCTTTAGTCCATCTAGTTTAAGGTTTGTCAATTTTGTTGATCTTTTTGAAGAACTAACGTTTAGTTTCATTGATGTCCTCTATTTTTCTGTTCTCTATTTCACATATCTCTCTGCTTAATCTTTATTTCCTTCCTTCTGCTAGCTTTGGGTTAGTTTGTTCTTCTTCTTCTAGTTTCTTACGTTCTGAAGTTAGGTTGTTGATTTGAGATCTTTCTTGTTTTTTTTAATACAAGCATTTATAGCTATGAATTTTCCCTTTGGCACTGCTTTTGCTCTGTCCTCTAATGTTTGGGATGTTGTGTTTTCATTTTCATTGATCTCTAGGTAGTTTCTGGTTTCCCTTTTGATTTCTTCTTTGAGCTAGGGTTGTTTAAAAGTGTGTTGTTTCACTTACATGTTTTTCCACTTTTCCTTCTTTATTGATTTCTAACTTTTCCTGTTGTTGACAGAGAAGATACTCTGTATGATATCTATCTTTTAAAATCTATTGAGACTTAATTTATGGCCCTAATGTATGGTTTATCTTGGAAAATGTCCAGTGTGCACTTGAGAATAATGTGTATTCTGTTATTGTTGGGCATAGTGTTAGGTTTATGTCTGTTAGATCTAGTTAGTTTTGTTGTTTAAGCCTTCTCTATTTCCTTATATACTATCTGGTTGTTTTGTTTACTATTGTGAGTGGGTTACTGAGGCCTTTATTATCGTAGAAGTGTCTTGTTTTCCCTTCAATTCTGTCAGTTATTGCTTCATATATTTTGATGGTCTGTCATAAGGTACATAAACATTTATAATTACTCCATATTCTCACTGTTGAAACTTTTTATTAATGTGTGATGTCCTCTTTGTTTCATGACCTTTTTTTTTAAAAAAGATTTTATTTATTTATTTGACAGACAGATATCACAAATAGGCCGAGAGGCAGGCAGAGAGAGAGGAGGAAGCAGGCTCCCCTCAGAGCAGAGAGCCCAACGCAGGGCTCTATCCCAGCACCCTGGGATCATGACCTGAGCAGAAGGCAGAGGCTTTAACCCACTGAGCCACCCAGGCACCCCTCATGACCTTTCTTGATTTGAAGTGTATTTTGTGTGATATTAATGTGGCAACCTCTACTCTCTTTTGGTTGTTCCATGCATGGGATATCGTCTTTCATCTTCTGACTTTCAGCCTATTTATGTCTTTGGATTCCAAGTAAGTCTTGCATAGACATCATATAGTTGGATCATGTATTTTTTACCCATTCTGCCAATCTCTGTTTTTTTTTTTATTGGACTGTTTAATCCATTCACTAATTACTGATAAGGAGGGACTTATTTCTGTCATTGGGCTCTTTGTATTCTATGTGCCTTATATAGCTTTTCCCTCCCTTATTTCCTACATTGCTGTCTTCTCTTCGGTTCATTTTTTTTTGTAGTGAAATGTTTAAATTCCTTTCTTATTTCCTTTTATGTATATTCTGTAGCTATTGTGTTTGTGCTTGGCATCCTAAAGTTACAACACTCTTATTTGAATTTATACCAGCTTAACTTTAGCAGCAGAAAAACTGCTCTTTTAAGGCTCCATTCCCCCACTTTTGACTTGTTGATAACCCAAAATGACATCTTTATACATAGTGTACCCAAAAATATAAATTGGTAATTTTTAAAAATGTATTAGTTTCTTAAATTATGTAGAAACAAGAGTTGGAGTTACAAACAAAAGTTACACTAAGACTTCATTTTACGCTGATAGTTTTTTTCTTTAAATGTATAAGTGTTTTTAAATCATGGAGGAAACAAAAAGTATAGTTACCAATAGTTATAATAATATTGTCTTTTGTTATTGCCCACATAAATACCTTTAGTGAGCTCTTTATTTCTTCATATAGCTTCAGACTGCTATCTAGTGTCCTTTCCTCAATAACATTTTGTTTACACATTGTTTTCTTAATTTCTCCACATTTTCCTTTAGCTCTTTGAGCATCTTTAGGACAGTTGTTTTAAAGTCTTTGTCTAGTTTATGTGCTATAAGTGCTTTTTTAGGGATAGCTTCTGTTGATTTAGTTTTTCCTTTGAATGAGCCATACTTTCTTTGTATGCCTTGTGATTTTTTTGTTGAACATGAGACATTTTAGGCTAATAATGTGTTAACTCTGGACCTCAAATTCTCCCCCTTACCCAGGGTTTGATGGGTTTTTGATATTGTTTTCATTTTTTGATTGTTGTAGGCACTCTCTGTGTTGAGGGATCAGCCTCAGGGTTTAAACTTAAGGTCTTATCCAGTTCGTTTGTTTGTTTTCCTGAGCCTTTCCCTGTGCATGCACAATCACTTTCTTATTTTTCTGATAGATGCATGTTCTAGTCATGGTAGAAAGGGAAAAAAGCCAAAAAATGAAGATGAGGAAAAGGGTGCTAGTTCCTTAAATTTCCCAGAAGTCATTTCAGCTAGAGTTAGAGGGGCTTGCAACAGTTGGGGGAGGTACAACAAAATGGTTGCCTACCTCTTTGCACCTCTATGATCAGGAGCAGCAATAGCAATCATAACAGATATTTCCCGTATTTGGAGGCCAGGGTCCTTTTGCCCACCTTGGTTTCCACAAGCCCTGTGCAAGCTGCTCCAGGAATTTATACACAGCTGCCTATCCTGTGTCTGGAGAATGAATTAACTGCTAATCTGCTAAGAGCTGAAATTGACGGAAATTAACCACAATTTACTCTATCAAGTCTTCTTCTGGAAGTTGCAATCATTCTACAGTCTCCAAAGTTACAAAATAGTTACAACAGACAGATTCTGGGATAACAGTTATCCTATAGATGGGAAGACAGATTCCTGGGACTTTCAGCTCTACCATCTTCCCAGAATCCTCTTCCCGTTTCCTTCTTTTTAACCTAGAGTCTAGTATGTTTCTGATGTTAACTCTGATCATGGGTTTGCTTTTCTGGTCTAGAGAGATAGTTACTTCATTTCATGTCTATTCTTGTCTTATTTGTTTTCTCTCTCTCTCTTTTTTTTTTAAATCTCATTTATGTGTGTTTTGAGTGGGATGGGTAGAAAATACATGAAAGCATGAATTTATTTTATGATCTTCACTCAGAGTCTTAGATAATCCTTGTGGCTCCCTTTGGCTCTGGTGTTGTATGGCATGTTGCTGATCATTTCTCCTGGGAAACTGACTAGAATGTATTCCTTCGTTGCCCCTGAGAGGGAGCATAGAAAACCAAAACTCTTTTATCCTGTGGAGTTAGGGCTAGGCTTTTAGTGGTCATCTTTGAAGAGGGTATATTCTCTCTAGTTTATAAAATGAACCCTTTAGTAAGGATTGTGAGGATAATAGGATAAAATATAATTTGCTGTGTCAAAATAAGAATACCTAAACATGTACTGATAACTGTGTAAATGAGGTGCTGCTGATGCTAGGGTAGGATTTCTGTGGATATAAACAAAGTTTTGGTACAAGTGGCTAGTTTATTAAAACATTTCTTTATGTTAAACAAGGATTACTTGAGGATATGGTAAACCTGATGTCATTTCTTTAACTGTAGGTTTTCATTGTCTTGGATAAAGAATCAATGCTAATCAGAGTTCCAGAATTGTGAAAATGTTGGTAGCTAAAAAAAAACTCAGAGGAAAATTTTTAATAAAATTTGTAATTTGTTTCTTAGGACTCCATTTTGTAGGATGCATAATACTTCAATTTTCATAGACTAAAAGTTAGCTTTGCTTCTCTTGTTTTACTGGAAAGGAGAGGAGAAGTATTGGTTGACCTGTAGCAACCAGTAAAAGGCAGAACGGGAGTAAGTAGTGGTGGGCATGCCTCATTTTTAGGGATGGTAGTATCTGGCAGTGATATGTAGCTCATGAACCCATTGAAGTGCAGTGTTGATAGCTTGCTGTTCTCTGACAGAATGTTTTCTGTAGCCTCCCCTGTAACTTTTTAATTTTAGAAGAGGACTACAGAAATTCATTTTTAAAAAGGAAATAACTTTGTAGTATAAAATATTCTTTTCTGTTATGGGGTTTATTTTTCAGAAAAATGAAATTGTGTGTATTAAGGTGTGAACATGATGCTTTGATATACATAGTGAAATTATTTGAGTGAAACTAATTAACATAGGCATGTCCTCAAATAGTTTCCTTCCTTCCCCCTCCCTTCCTTCTTTCCTTCCTTCCTTCCTCTTTCTTTTTTTTTTTTTTTTAAATTTTAAGGATTTTATTTATTTATTTGACAGACAGAGATCACAAGTAGGCAGAGAGGTAGGAGGCAGGGAGAGAGAGGAAGAGAAGCAGGCTCCCTGCTGAGCAGAGAGCCCAATGCAGGGCTCAGTTCCATGACCCCAGCCAAAGGCAGAGGCTTTAACTCACTGAGCCACCCAGGCGCCCCTTCTTCCTCTCTTTTCTTTTCTCTCTCCCTGCCTACCTTCTTCCTCCCTCCCTCCTTCCTTCCTCCTTACTTCCCTCCCTTTTCCTTTTTTCCTTCCTCCCTCCCTCCCTCTCTTTCTTTCTTGTGGTGTTTTAGCAACCGTCCAATATACAGTACAGTGTCATTAACTAGAGTCATGCTCTGTATTAGATCTTTAGACTTACTCATCCTATATAGCTGCAACTTTGTATCCTTTGACCAACATCTCTCCATTTCTTACACCTCTTTACTCCTGTAACCTCCATTCTGTTCTCTCTTCCATATATTACATGTTTCTAGATTTTACATATAAGTCAGATCATGAATTATTTTTCTTTCTGTATCTGGCTTATTTTCTTTAGTATGATATCTTCTAGGTTCATCCATGTTGTTGCAAATAGCAAGATCCTCTTCTTTTTTAAGAATGACTAATATATATTATAGACAGATAATATATATTATCTATATATAGACAGATAATATAATATGTATTATAGACAGATGAGCCTGGATCAGTGAGGGGTTTAGGGGCTTCCATCCCTGCACAGTCAGAAGTCTTCACGTAACTTTTGACTCCATAAACTCAATTACTAATTGTCTCCTTTTGACTGGAAGCCTTACTAATAATATAAATAGTTGATTAACACATATTGTATTAAAATGTTATTAAGAAAACTGTAATATGTTTATAGTACTGTACTATATTTATAGAAAAAAATCCACATAGAAGTTCAAACCCATGTTGTTTGAGGGTCAACTGTGTACACGTACCACAGTTTCTTTATTCATTAATCCATCAACGGATCCTCAGGTTGTTTCCATATGTTGGCTATTGTCAGTGATGCTGCAGTGAACATGAGGCGGCAGGTATCCTTGAAAGTACTAATTTCATTTCCTTGGATTGCTGGATTATATGACCCTTTGGTTTTAAATTTTTGAGGAATCTGCATACTGTAATGACTGTACCAATTTACGCTCCTACCATTAGTTTATGAATGTTTCTTTCTCTTTCATCCTCACCAACACTGTTTTCTTGCATCTTTTAAATAACAGCCATCTTAAGAGGCATGCGGTGATATCTCATTGTGGTTTTGATGTGTATTTCCATGATGATTAGTGATGTTGAGCACCTTTTCATGTACCGTTTCTATGGGAAAAAATGTCTATTAAGGTCCCTCACTCATATTTTTAATCAGGTTGGTTGATATTTTGTTATTGAGTTATATGAGTTCATTGTATATTTTGGACATTAACCCCTTGTCACATCTGTGGTTTACAAATATTTTCTCCCAATCTATAGGTTGCCTTTTCATTTTGTTAATTGTTTTCTTTACTGTGAAGAAGCTTTTTTTCCCACTTGTTTATTTTTGCTTTTGTTGCTTGAGCTTTTGTGTCGTATTTGAAAAATCATTGCCAAAGCCAGTCTCAAGGAGCTTCTCCCCTATATTTTCTTCTGGGAGTTTTATGGTTTCAGGTCTTATATTTATGTCTTCAGTTTGAGTTGATTTATATGTATAGTGTAAGATAAGGGTCCAATTTCGTTCTTTTCTGTGTGGATATTTAGTTTTCCTAAGCCCATTTATTGAAGAGACTGTCCTTTTCACATTGTGTGTTCTTGGCACCGTTGTCAAAAGTTACTTGACTATATGTGTGTGAGTTTATTTCTGGGCTCTTTATGCTCTTCCATTGGTCTGTGTATCTTTTTCGTATGGTAGTATTACACTGTTTCGATTACTATAGCTTTGTAATATAGTTTAAAGTCAGGGAGCATGATGCTTCCAGCTTTGTTCTTTCTGAAGATTGCTTTGGCTTTTTGGGATCTTTTGTGTTTCATTGTAAATTTTAGATTTTTTTTTCTATTTTTGTGAAGAAAGCTATTGGAACTTTGATAGAAGTTGTGTTGAATCTGAATATCACTTTGGGTAGTATGGACATTTTAACAGTATTAATTCTTCTAATCTATGAATGTATAATATCTATCCATTAATTTGTATCTTTAGTTTCTTTCATCAGTGTTTTATAGTTTTCACTGGACAGATCTTTCACCTTCTTGGTTAAATTTATTCATATATATATGCTATTATAAATGTGATTATTTTCTTTTATATAGATCATTGTTGGTATAAAGAAACACAACTGGGTTTCTTCTGGTATTTTGATTTTTTGTATCCTGCAACTTTATTGAATTTGTTTATTCTATCAGGTTTTTTGTGGGGGGCATTTTTAGGTTTTTCTGCATTTAGGATCATATCATCTCTAAACTGAGATCATTTTATTTCTCTTTTGATTTGGATGCTTTTCATTTCTTTTGTTTGTCTGATTGCTTTTGCTAGTACTTCGAGCACTATGTAGTTAAAACTGCTGAGTGGACATCCTTATGTATGTAAGTTATGTATATAACTTTATCAGGTGTTGTAGTGATAATATTAAAAATCAGAAATCTAGTCAGTTTGATTTTTAGGTAATTGATGGTGGCATCAGTTCATGGCGACATCCAGTCATACTAATGTTATACTGAGCTTGTTACATCTGAGACTGTCCATTTTTGTCTGAATATTGTTATAAGTAATATGCTGTATTTATACCTGATGATCAAAGATCTTAATGCCAAATTGTTATGGCATAAGCCTGACTGATTTTATGACATTAGAAAAAAGTTACAGAACTTCCAATGCAGCATTGGCAGTCCTAAGTGCTCCAGTGTCTCAGGCCTCTCTTAGCTTTCTCAAGGGCTGAGGAATACTCATTCCAGTATATTCCTGGGTGTGCAATACATTATTTGGGAACCTCCGATTTAAAGGGTCAAAGGCTGAGCTTGATTTAGATTAGGAGGTATACAGAACCCTTTGAAAATAAGTTTTGTTGATGATAGATATACTGGCCATCTTAGATATCTTGTAGTGACTGGAGTTAAAAGTGAAACCAGGGGGGCGCCTGGGTGGCTCAGTGGGTTCAAGCCTCTGCCTTTCGGCTCAGGTCATGATCCCAGGGTGCTGGGATCGAGCCCCGCATTGGTCTCTTTGCTCGGCGGGGAGCCTGCTTCCTCCCAGCTCTCTCTCTGCCTGCCTCTCTGCCTGCTTGTGATTTCTCTCTCTCTGTCAAATAAATAAAATCTTAAAAAAAAAAAAAAGTGAAACCAGGTAAACTGGAATAGTCATGATGGCCATGTAGAAGAGGTGAATATTTAGTTATATAGGTGTCTTTTCCTTTCTCCCTACTTACCTACCTACACATATTCTCTATAATACAGTTTTGCATATCCTCTGTAATACAGTGTTGTGAAGGCAGATGCAGGGAAGTAACTTGGAACCTCCATGATTCCTACAATAAGGAAATGCTGGTGGGATGTTTGAGCTTTCTCTTTGGAAAGGAACCACTTGGTCTTGATTCTACTTGTGGTCTCAGTGTCTATGCCTGGAACCCATATATTGTGTCCTAGGTACTTTGCCAGTCATAAAGACAGTATTTTACCCTTCATTAAAAACAAAAACAAAAACGACAAGGCTCCTTCTGCCTCTCTCTAGATAGTTTCAGTATGTCCTTCAATCTGCAGATCAGGTGTCAGCCGGTCCTATTTTATTACCTCCTGTGTTGCTCAGTCTGGATTTGACAGCCCTTCAGTGGGCTCCACTAGTAACTTTTTGCTTCTGTCACTTTTTGTCCTGTTATACCCCTCCTGTTCACCCATTTTGCAGAGTCTCTGGTATGTTTTAAATACTTGGTGAATGTTTATTTAAGGAATGAATGAATGAATGAAGAAACACAGTTTCAGGTTTTGAAAATGATAGTAATCTTTAATTGAAATTTGCCCCATTCAAAGTGTTCAAAATGATTCATTTTTGCAAAGTTGAAGACACAGATGTACCAAAGAAGTAGTTTTTTGCTGTGAACATGGATGATTTTTAGGATGTGGGAAAACAAAAAATAATTTTTTAAAAGATTACATTTCTTGAAGGTAAACAATATTCTGCACTGATGCCTATATTCCCTAGTAGATAGACATAACTGGTATAAACCAAATAGTGATTTGTTTTCACCTAAGAGATTTTATTTATTTGATTTTTAAAATTTTTATAAAATTTTTATTTATTTATTTGTCAGAGAGGGCACAAGTAGGGGGAGCTGCAGGCAGGGGGAGAAGCAGGCTCCCTGCTGAGAAGGAGCCAGATGTGGGACTCAATTCCAGGACCCTGGGATCATGACCTGAGCTGAAGGCAGCCACTTAACTGACTGAGCCACACAGGTGCCCCTCCATCTAAGAGATTTTAAAGATGGAGACCATCTGTTTACTTTAGGCAGAGTTTTACAAGGTGTTTATACCTTGGCTCTTAAGTTTAGAAAATTGATTTTATTGCTCTATATAGAAGAAATCTCCCAATAAAACTAACAACCTGTTAATTAATCTGTTCACAATAGGAGCCTTATCTAGTCAGGTTAATTAGCTTTTTTTTTTTTTTTGGTTAATTAGCTTTTAAGGCACTCAGGAAACAAACTCATGGGTCAATAGATTATTTAATAAACATTGAATTGAGGGAATGAGTTCAGTGTTCTTTTTGGGGGGACTTGTGATCAGGTTTTTAAATATATATAACATAAAATTTATATAACATATAACATAAAATTTTGGTAAAACATATTTTTTGGTAAAATATATATAACATAAAATTTATCTTTTTAAAGTGTACAAGTAAAAAATAAGTGTACAAGTTACTGTCATTAAGTACATTTGCAGTGTTGTGAAACTGTCATCAGTATTTCCAGAACATTTTTATCACCCCAGACAGAAATTCTATGTACATTAAGCAGTAACTCCTGATTCCCCACTCCTGATGTTGTCTGATCTACTTTTTGTCTCTATGAATTCACTTCTATGTATTTCATATAAGTTGAATCATGTTATCACATAACATTTGCCCTGTTGGAGTTAAGTGTTCCAAAAGGATATTGTCCTTCTCTATTCTAGTGTCTAAGTAGTAGTTTTCAAACATATTTTGATTGTATATTACATCTATTAAAAAATCTAAGTTATATATGTGCATGTTTATTTTTAAATTATATATATGTGCTCTGTAGTAATATATTGTATATATTATAAAATATGCATAAAAAGTTAAAGTATTTAAAATATATTGTTAAAATTTTAAAAATATAAAGTATTGTTAATATTTTTGATGGCTTTCTGCTATCAGTAGCTTATATCTCGAGGCGTAAAATTCTAGTGGTGTAATTTCTTATGAGATTTTATTGGATAGTCATTGTATCTACATTATATTGTTCTTGATAAAGAACTCTTTGGATTGGTAGAAAGTGTCACTTGCATGTATGTGAATCAATAGTATTTAGTTCAGTCTGTTTCTTAATTGGAACCTTTTAAAGCTAGTTATCTATTTTTGTGAGGGCCAGTCAATTAAAATATGAAATCCAGAAATGGACTTAGCCAGGTACATGTAACTGACAGTGTATTCAAGTATTCTGAAGGTGAATACATAAACCAGGATGTTACTAAACCTCTCTGTGTGGTATAACACCCTTTCTTCCCCAGAATACCTTGTGTGCTGTACATGGCATGTGTTCATCTGGTAGACTGTCCAAGTCAGGAGTAGGGATGGGATGCTCCAAAAGCATACCTATGCTTAAATGTTAGTGTAATTTAGTTTCTTTATTTTTTGATAAAATTAAATATAGATAGTATGAATATTTTCTTTATATGTCCATGTGGATTTATTTGTTTATTCACATGGAGTATATTCACCTCAGTTTTACTACTCTAAAGCTGTGTGATCTGGTCATCTAATACCCTACCCCTGAAGTGACTTGGTTAATCATTGTTAATTATAGTTTTATCACAGGAGTAGAAACATTGTGATATCAGGCCAAATAATAATAATATTCTTCTGTAGATTCCACTTTTTTTCCTCTCATGATACCTTGTTGGATTTGGTAAGCACCAGCCTCATCAAGAATAAGTTTACAAAGTATACACTGAGATAAATAAAATCTTTGCTTCAAAGAGCTTCTAACAGTTTTTAAAAGCTTTAGTTTAAGTTGGTGACTTTTTCTTTATGAACCAAAATATTTATCTCCTCTAAGATTTTTCTTTATTCACAGTATCACAGCATCTAAAGCAATTACTGTAGTAATTATTCAATTTTTAAATTAAATTTTAAGTTAAATTAAAATTTTAAATTATTAAATTTCCCCAAGCTTTGGGAAGTTTCTACAAACTACTGATCTGTAAAAAGAACCTACTGGGGCACCTGGGTGGCTCAGTGCATTAAAGCCTCTGCCTTTGGCACAGGTCATGATCTCAGGGTCCTGGGATCGAGCCCCGTGTTGGACTCTCTGCTCACTAGGGAGCCTGCTTCCGCCTTTCTCTCTGTCTGCCTCTCTGCCTACTTGTGATCTCTCTCTCTCTGTCAAATAAATAAATAAAATCTTAAAAAAAAATAAAAAGAACCTACTTCTAGAGAAGGTTATGGTATAATTATCTCATGTGTTATTATTATACAGTAATATGACTTTTCTTCCAATTCATATGATACCCGTATAGTTCTCCACATTCTTGCAAAATGTGGTTTAAAAAAAAATCTATAATTCATGGAGTGAAAAACAGCTCGAGCATACTTGTTTTTGTTTTTTAACACATTTTTGAAATTTAGGTTCAATTTATTAACATAGAATGTATTACTGGTTTCAGAGGTACAGGTCTGTGTGATTCATCAGTCTTTTTTTTTTTTTTAAAGATTTTGTTTTATTTATTTGTCAGAGAGAGAGAGAGAGCACACAAACAGGCAGAGGCAGAGAGAGAAGCAGGCTCCCTGCTGAGCAAGGAGCCTGACATGGGACTTGATCCCAGGACCCTGGGATCATGACCTGAGCTGAAGGCTGTGGCTTAACTGACTGAGCCACCCAGGCGTCCCATGATTCATCAGTCTTAGATAATACCCAGTGCTCATTACATCATGTGCCCTCCTTAATGTCCATCACCCAGTTAAGTTGGTGACTTTTGATTCCCTTATTCTCTCTCTCTCTCTTTTTTTTTTTTTTATTTGACAGAAATCACAACTAGGCAGAGAGGCAGGCAGAGAGAGAGGAGGAAGCAGGCTCCCCACAGAGCAGAGAGCCCGATGTGGGGCTTGATCCCAGGACACTGAGATCATGACCTGAGCCCAAGGCAGAGGCCTTAACCCACTGAGCCACCCAGGCGCCCCATTCCCTTATTCTCTTAAAGTAAGGTTTTGTAACTCTACTGTTGAATATCTCCTCTACCCCCAAATTCATGTCAAATACAATCAGATTTATGTATGATCATAGTGGATTAGAAGATCAATCACTAATTCAGTGATTGATGTCCTTATAAGAAGAGAGTCGTTTGTACAAAGAGGTAGAAAGGAGACTGCCACGTGAAGATGGATGCAGAGATTGGAGTGAAGAATCTACAAACCAGAGGTTTGTTGGCAACCCTCCGAAGCTAGTAGAGACACATAGGATGTATTCTCCTTTAGAGCCTCGGAAATTCTCCTTCAGTTTCTCTGAAATGGAACCAGCCCTGCTGACATGTTAATTTTAGACTTCTAGCCACTAGAACTGTGAAAGAATGAATTTTGGTTGTTTTAAGCCACTAAGTTTGTAGTACTTTGTTATAGCAGCTTTGGGAAACTAGTATCCAAGCATAATTTTCCTATTCAAATATAAATTTAGGCCCCTTGATGTGGCTATGTATAAATGTGATTGAAAAGGTGGATCTTGGGTACCTGGGTGGCTCAGTCATTAAGTGGCTGCCTTTGGCTCAGGTTATGATCCCAGAGTCCTGGGATGGAGTCCAGCATTGGGCTCCCTGCTCAGCGGGGAACCTGCTTCTCCCTTTCCCTCTACCTGCCACTCTACATACTTGTGATCTGTCTCTCTCTGTCAAATAAATAAATAAAATCTAAAAAAAAAAAAAAAGATTAAAAAGAAAAGTAAAGATGGGTCTTCTCCCTCCTAAATTATAATGAAAGCTCTAAGTTTTGGGAGCACTAAATATATGCTAGACATCATTGTTTCATTTAAATTCTTACACCAATAAGATATTGGCCATTATTTCTACAATTAAAGATACCAAGGCTCAGAAAGGGCAACCCTCACACAGTATGAACGTTAGTATCTGACTGTTAAAAAAAACCCGTGTTTTCTCTCCTCTATCACTGACTCTGTACACTTATAGAGGTTAGTTTCTCTTGGTGGCAGTAGCTGGAATTTGTAGATTTTCTTCTTTAACTTACAACTTACTTTTGTATAATCTAGAAAAATAAAAAAATGATGGCTCCTTAAATGTGCCAACCTTTTCCAAAAGCTCTGAGTTTTATATGACTTTAGTGTTTGTTTGCATATCTCATTTTCAACCAGAGGCCGGAATCTAAAATCATATTGTGTCATTCTGTTCTGCTGGAATTGCTGAAAAGCTGAAACCAGGTAGCACCAGAAATTTCTCATGGAAGTTCCAGGAACTTTAGAATTATGTCTAGAGAACCAGAATGATTAGAATATTCATTTTTGTTTATTAGTAGCTTTAAATAGACCATTCAGACAAATGATCAAAATCTACAAACCAGAGGTTTGTTGGCAACCCTCAGAAGCTAGTAGAGACGCAATATTTTTATTTAAGAGAGCCCATAAGATGGAATGATTGCTGATAAAGACTAGTGTTAATTGGTAGGGTATCATCTATCCTTTTTATGAAACTGGTCATAGATAAAATCAAACCTGTTACCTATCTTTAGTGGAAGGAGATGACAATCCTGAATGTGGTGATTTTCTGATTATGTTTGATTATAGGTGTTTTGGGGAATTTACAATGTTTCAGAATAAATATTGAAATATTGTGGGGATCAAAAGCATAAGGGTGAAGCTTCTCCATCCAGCCTCTTATCTAAGTGTTTATTAACAGTGGAATTCAGTTGACACGTAGCAGGCACTGTTAGGAGGTGAGGATATCATTAATAAAAATTAGATTATTTCTTCTTCAGATATAAATGTTTTTTATGGTGATGAGAAGTACCATTTTAATTGGGCTGGGGAAAGAAAAACAATTTGCAAATGTGTAAATGAAGAGTTTTTTAAAATGTGGGGGAAATGGTGTATATAGGTAACTTATTTGATGATACACATAGTTTTAGCTTTAGAACTATAAAGAGGGATATGTATTCTAGGATATTATATAATCTGAAAGAAGAGAAACAGTCTCTGCAAAATGAAATATTTTTATTTTTATTTGTGGTCATTTAAAGGAAAAAATATAGCATTGGATACTTGATTATAGAATTTTTTTTTACTTTTTTTGAAAAATTTTACTTTTTCAGTGTTCCAAGATTCATTGTTTATGCAGCACACCCAGTGTTCCGTGGAATACATGCCTTCCTTAATACCCATCACTAGGCTCACCTAAAATTGCTGTGTTAAATTGCATTCACTGTCTTTGAATAAGTCTTATTCTTATGAAGAAATAGAAAGAAATTGGGGTGCCTGGGTGGCTCAGTGGGTTAAAGCCTCTGCCTTCGGCTCAGGTCATGATCCCAGGGTCCTGGGATCGAGCCCCGCATCGGGCTCTCTGCTCAGTGGAGAGCCTGCTTCCTCCTCTCTCTGTGCCTGCTTCTCTGCCTACTTGTGATCTCTGTCAAATAAATAAATAAAATCTTAAAAAAAAAAAGAAATAGAAAGAAATAAAGCTAGCCTACCTGGGTTTGCCGAAGAGAATCATCCTTAATGAATATTTAATGGTCCTTATTAGAGTACTGCTTCATAGCGTTACCTACATGAGAGAAGCTTCTGTATTTTATTTTATTTTTTTTTAAAGATTTTATTTATTTGACAGATAGAGATCTCAGGTAGGCAGAGAGAGAGAGAGAGGAGGAAGCAGGCTCCCTGCTGAGCAGAGAGCCCGATGTGGGGCTCTATCCCAGGACCCTGAGATCATGACCTGAGCTGAAGGCAGAGGCTTTAACCCACTGAGCCACCCAGGCGCCCAAGAAGCTTCTGTATTTTAGATCATAAGTTTGGGAGAGTTTGAATTTGCGATTTATATATGAAGACACTTTTGATCTTTCCTCTTAATATATATGTTAATGTTGTTTACAGTCAACAATTACATCCATCTCTTGTTTTTTGGTACTGAGAATCAGTTCTGTAATGCGACTGCCTGTCTCTGATGCACTCCCTGCAACTTGCCAAAGTGAAAATTTTTTAAAGATTTTATTTATTTATTTGAGAGAGAGCAAATAAGGGGGCAGAGGGAGAGGGAGAAGCAGGCTTCCTGCTGAGCAGGGAGCCTGATGCAAGGCTCAGTCCCTGGACTCTGAGGTCATGACCTGAGCTGAAAGCAGACACTTAACTGACTGTGCCACCCAGGTGCCCCCCTAATGCTTTTATTTTAAAAGAGCAAACCATAGTACTATCCAGGAAACATTCCATGATAGCACCCACACCTTACTTCTTCATCTGTGAAGTCCTTGAATACAGGATATTTCCCTCATGATTTATTTCTGACACTTAGTACAGTATCTGGGACATCGTAAGTGCTTAAATAACATTTGAAGCAAGACACAAGAATGCTCTTTTCATGTCTATTGTGTTGGAAATTACAATTCCGGGCAGGAATCAAAATGGTATTTTCTTTAAAGAATTTATGTATTTATTTATCTATTTATTTATTTATTTGTCAGATTGAGAGAGAGCACCTATGTATAAGTAGGGGGAGCCCCAGGCAGAGGGGGGAAGCAGGCTCCCCTCTGCACAAGGAGCCAGGTGTGGGACTCAATCCCAGGACTCTTGGATCACAGCCTGAACTGAAAGCAGATGCTTAACCAACTGAGCCACCCAGGTGTCTCTCCAATTGAGATTCCTAAGCCAAGAAAGTGGTCTTGCTAGAAGGAAATCTAAGCATGTTTTTTGACTAGTAGTTGAAAACCAGAAGTCACTTATGTAGTCATGTAGTATAAATTAATTCCTTTATGTTCTCAGAAATTAATTATTTAATGAAGTTTACACTTAGTTTGCAAAAAGTTGGTAACACTTTTTGTAGTAGGATTAAATCCTTATGTCCATTTCATGACATTTGCCTTTCTCTAGTCTTCAAAACATGTATCATTTAGCAGAATTATACCCTTATTCTCTGTAGATTAATAAATGTAGACCAAGTATCACTGATTCAAAGGAATATTCTAATGAACTGTTATTAATGTTATTAACTTATTTTAGTGAGCAGCTATTCAATTTTTTTTTTTTTTTTAGTGACTTAAATGTTGAATTATTGAGTAATATGAACCAAATGGTTTCTTAAGTCAGTTTTTCAGGGTAGATGCAAAGATAAAACTTGATTTTTAGCCTCAAATGGTTCATAATCAAGTAGGATAAAAAAATGTGTAAATGAGTTAGTATAGCATAAGGCAGAATGAGGTAGTTTCCAAATCACAATTATATGCAGCAAGATTATAAGTAGAGAAGCAGTCCATACTAGTAATGAACAATCAGGGAAGACTTCCGTGTTTAAGGCATTCACTATCAGTTACTGTTGGAATAAAATATGCCAGTTCTTAAACACAGAGGCCCCCATTGCCCTTTGGCTCAGTTCTTAAAAACCTAAGGTCCATTTTCAAATCTTTAGATCTTCATGAGTTAGAAATCTTGAGTATTTACTAAAAGTGGATCTCTGGAGGATAGGAATTTTCTAAATGGAGAGTATAGTCTGATGGTTAAAAATATGGTTTGAATCCCAGCTCTGCCATTTACTTGCTGTGGGACTTTGGATCCATTTGCCAATCTGTAAAATAGAATAGAATAAATAAATAAAATAGAATAATGATAATGATAATAATGTATAGTTACTGTTTGCTTAGTTTTTTTTTAGAGTATGCTTTCTTATGGATAAACACTTCATAGCAGAATAAATAGCTGAATTATCTAAGATAAACAAGATTCTGTGTGTGTGTGTGTGTGTAGACTAAAAATCCAGTAGTACAGTGGATTAGAAATTAGAACTATCCTGAAAACAAGAGCAGGGGAAATGAGTGTTCTAGCACAGATTTTTATTCTATGTCCTAGGATTCAAAGAGAGAGCAGCTGCTTCTTTGCTACCAAAGATGTTTTAGACATTGTTGACTTTTAGGTTTGGAACAGTTCTGGAATTGTGAGGATTCTAAAAGCCTTCATGCCAGTTTAGTTATCTAAGTATCTTCTTTGGTTTTTAAAATGTTTCCCCCTACTCCTTAAAAATGGTTAGTGAACAATTAATGAGACCCCTCCCCATTCTTCTATTTAATTTTCCATTATTCTTTGTGTGCTGTTAACTAGTTCTTTGTATCTTTGTGTTGGTAATTCAAATCAGTTAATCTGTTCTTGTGAATAAAATTGAGAGCATTCCAAATTCTTTTTTTGGAGACAAGTATATTGTACTCACTAAATTCTTCAACTGATGTCATGCTGAAAGGATGTTAAAATGTTAATATGCTTTATTTCATTCCCTTTTATTATGAATATTTTCAAACATAGAGCAAAGCTGAAAGAATATGACAGTTAACACTCATATACCACTTATATTCTACCGTTAACATTTTGGTATACTTGTTTTATCACATATCCATTTATTTATCATTCTGCCATTCATGAATTCATTTTATTTTTGGTACACTTCAAAGTAAATTGCAGACTTAAGGACACTTCCATTGAAATACCTCAGATACGCTTTGTTTTTGAAAGGTTCATTTTCTCTTTTTCATTGAGTTGATGTTTTAGTCTTTTTCTTCTTTATTTATATTCTTTATTTAAATTTTGGACTGAATCCACTGTGGTTACCATATGATCTCTTTGATATGAGGAATTTGAGAGAGTGGGGGGTTGTTGGGGGTAGGGAGGGAAAAAAATGAAACAAGATGGGATCAGGAGCGGGACAAACCATAAGAGACTCTTAATCTCATGAAACAAACTGAGGGTTGCTGGGGGGTGAGGGGTAGGGGTAGGGTGGCTGGGTTATGGACACTGGAGGAGGGTATGTGCTGTGGTGAGTGCTGTGAAATATGGAAGCCTTATGATTCACAGACCCGTACCCCTGGGGCAAATAATACATTATATGTTAATTTAAAAAAAAAAGACTTCTGATTGTCAATGCTCAAAATTAGATTTACTTTTTTTGGAGGTTTGAACTCTAAAAAAAAGATACTAGAAAGTCATCTTAGCCAATTTTTAAAAGTATATTATGGCTTATACAATTGTAGCATTTTCTTGTAATTTGCAATATTTTAGGATACAAGTGCTGATAAGAGCTTTTTGTTTTGTTTTGTTTTTAGATTTTATTTGTTTATTTGACAGAGAGTGAGAGAGCACAGCAGGGTGAGCAGCAGAGGGAGAGGGCAAAGCAGGCTCTCCGCTGAGCAGGGAGCCTGATGCAGGGCTCGATCCCAGGACTCTGAGCTGAAAGGCAGACGCCCAGCCATCTGAGCCACCAAGGAATCCCGCTAATAAGGGTTTTGAAGGCAGACAAATTCTTTCATACCATTAACCATTAGAAGCATTTCTTGCTTTTAAATTTTGTAGAAGACCTCAACTAGGTTATAAACTGTTTAAAGCTGAGAATGACATGTCATTCCTGTGGCTTTTGATCTTTTTGAAAGGAAAAACCCAATATTTATTGATGTATTGACTCTTTGATATTATGCTCAAAACATTCTTAGCACTAATATTCTAAAGTTGAGTTTTTAAACTAATCCTAATGTATAATTTTCAGCAACTTTCTAGAATTTGTGTTCATTATTTGATGTATATTATATATTATATGATGTGTATTATCATGGAATTCAAAAAATCATGATAGAAAAAAATCATCATAGGAAGCTATTTGAGCTATTTGAGTGTAATAGTGAGGTATTAAAATAATAGGATATCCTTCCATTTTACAGACTTTGCATTTCCAGCCCATAATAAAATATAATGACCTAATCTGGCATAGGTTTTCATAAAAATAATTTTATTCTTTTAAAATACTTGAACCATGGGCATTGAATTAGATAACTATTATAAATGTAACATCTCATTTTAAGATTAGATTCCAGATAAAATCGAAAGCACATCAAACTAAAATGATCTTTTCTACTGTTTTCATTGTTCCTTGAAATCTACATAGGATACTGTTTTTTGATAGTGTTGAAAGTGCAGTTAGATAAAAATTACAGTGGGAGAAAGTCCTTTTTTTATAGCTCCTCATATGTGTACATATGATACACATACACACACATACACATATGCTCCTATAGTTGGAACCCTCATTATGTGTCTGGTTCGAAGATTCTTTAGGGTCTTCCAGATTTAGTGCTGTTTCTCCTATCTGGATCAGATTGTGATTCTTTTTTTTTTTTTTTAATTTTACTTATTTATTTGCCAGAGAGTGAGTGAGAGAGAGAGAATGTGAGTATAAGCAGGGGGAGCGGCAAGCAGAGGGAGAGAAGCAGGATCTCCCCATTGAGCAGGAAGCCTGATGCCAGACTCGATCCCAGGACCCTGTGATCATGACCTGAACAGAAGGCAGACGCTTAACTAACTGTCACCCAGATGGCCTGGATTGTGATTCTTTTTTAAAATCAGAATTAGACGCACAAATGAGAATTTTAGTATACCAGGAGACAGAGACCATGTTGATGGGTTTATGTGCCCTTTATTCCCTCTCAATGAGAGTACCTAAATAATATCTAAATTTCAATTCTTCTAGAGCTCTGCAGTTAGGAGTGTTTAATCATCTGAGGAGTCCTGAGCTCTAACAATGTCTTCGCCTACTGAATGATTGAGAGAGGAAAATAGGCTTTCTCAGTGTTTTGCTCAGCCATCTAGAGCAAGGGTTAGCAAACACGTTTTGCGTAGAACCAGATGTAAATATTTTAGGCTTTGAGAGTCATATGATCTCTGCCAAAATTACTCAACTTTGCTGAGTGAAAGTAGCCATAGACAACTGGTAAACAAGTAGATGTGATTTTGTTACAGGCAAACTTTAGAGAAATAGACTGCAGGCTGTAATTTGGCAGCCTGTGCACTAGAATTGTGCTTCTTAAACTATCTGTTGTGAGGACTTTTTTTTTTCTTCCTAGTAATTCATTGATGGACACTTCTGTAAAGCATAATAAAAACTACTGGAAAATGATACGGAAAAGGACATAAGATAGAAGCTTAAAAATTTTTAATTAAGTAGATAATAAAATACATTTTGATAGAGTAGTCATACATAAGGAAAAAGAAAAGAATTAGAAAAACTGTAAATGTTGTTACCTGAAAGTTTCATGTAGCCTATTAATATAGAGTTGCTATTATAGTCATAACTTTTTTGTCATTTTACAATACTAACTAGACAAGTTGAGTGAAATTGCAACTCCCCATTTATTAAATGCCTGTATGCACACTAAACAAATGCTGCATACATCAGTAAAAATTTTAATGTGACAAATTTGCTGCTTGCTGTTAATTTATCTAAACTAGGTTGGGTTGACAGCAGTGCGACTCACAAAAGGTAATGTATATATATGTCAACTGTTCTTAGGTTTTGTTTTAACAATATTCAGTGTAGAGAAACCAGACTCTCAGAAGAATGTTGATGAGAACTGAACTGGAGAAGAGACTTAAGAAATTTCAGCAAACTCAGGATATACATTTCTAACTTTTCCCCCAAGATGAAGTGATTTTTTACTTCCAGAATTCATTTTTTATCTTTGCTTTGGTAGTCTGTTCCAGCAGTTTATCCTATTGAGTTATAGTTAAATTTAAATTATCTCTCAAAGAAATGGATTCTAGATTCATAGATTTCTTATATTTAGATTTTCTTTGGATGGGAAAAAGATAGGAAATTTGTATGTATATAATGTATGAAGTGAAAATCCTTAAATAAATGTACAGTATCTGATCATAACTATTTCATTGAAAATTATTGTTAAATTATGGAATATGTCTTAAGTATCTGTTGAAACCCGGATCTTTTCTTTGCAGTTTTAAGTTTCTATTTAAATTTGTTAGTTAACATATAGTGTAATATTAGTTTCAGGAGTAGAATTTAGTGATTCATCACTTAAAGTAGCCAGTGCTAATCACAAGTGCCCTCCTTAATACCCATTACCCGTTTAATCCATCTCCCACCCATCTGTCCTCCAGCAGCCCTCAGTTTGTTCTCTGAATTGAAGAGTCTTTTTTATGGTTTGCCTCTTTCTCTCTTTCTTCCTTCCTCTGATGTTCATCAGTTTTGTTTCTTAAATTCCACATATGAGTGAAATTATATGGTATTTGTCTTTTCTGACTTATTTCACTTAGCATAATACTCTAGCTCCATCCACGTGTTGCAAATGGTAGAGTTTCGTTCTTTTTCATGGCTGAGTAATATTTCATTGTGTATAAATACCACATCCTCTTTATCCATTCATCAGTCAATGGACATTTGGTCTTTTTCTGTAATTTGGCTATTGTTAATAAATGTTGCTATAAACATGGAGGTGCATATATCCTTTTGAATCAGTATTTTTGTAGCCTTTGGTTAAATTCTTAGTAGTGCATTTGTTGAGTCTTATGGTAGTTCTATTTTTAAGTTTTTGAGGAACCTCTGTACTGTTTTCCAGAGTGGCTGCACCAGTTTGCCTTCCTACCAATAGTGTTAGAGGGTTCCCTTTTCTCTGCATCCTTGCCAACATCTTTTGTTTCTTGTGTTGTTAATTGTAGCCATTTTAATTTGTATTTCCCTGATGATAAGTGGTGTTGAGCATCTTCTCATGTGTCTGATAGCCATCTTTGAAACAATGTCAACTCCTGTCTTCTGCCCACTTTTTAATTGGGTTATTTGTTTTCTGGGTGTTGAGTTTGATAAGTTCTTTATAAAGTTTGGATATGAGCCCTTTATCAGATATGTCTTTTGCATATATCTTCTCCCATTCTGAAGGTTGTTTTGTTGGTTGTTTCCTTCACTGTGCAAGAAGCTTTTTATCTTGACGAAATCCCAATATTTGCTTTTGTTTCCCTTGCCCCAGAAGACATTTATCTAGTATGAAGCTGCTACAGCTGTTGTCAAAGAGGTTGCTGCCTATGTTCTTCTCTAGGATTTTCATGGATTCCTATCTCACATTGAGGTCTTCCGTCCATTTTGAGTTTATTTTTGAGTATGGTATAAGAAAGTGGTCCAGTTTCATTCTTTTGCATGTCACTGTACAGTTTCCCCAACATCATTTGTTGAAAAGACTGTCTTTTTTCCATTGGATATTCTTTCCTGCTTTGTCAAAGATTAGTTGACCATAGAGTTGTGGGTTCATCTCTGGGTTTTCTGTTCTGTTTCATTGATCTATGTGTCTGTTTTTGTGCCAGTACCATACTGTCTTGTTCACTACAGCTTTGTAATATAACTTGAAGTCTGGAACTGTGATGCCTCCACCTTTGCTTTTCTATTTTGAGATTGCTTTGGCTAATCGGGGTCTTTTCTGGGTCTGTACAAATTTTAGGATTGTTTGTTCTAGTTCTGTGAAAAATGCTGTTATTTTGATAGGGGTTGCATTAAATGTGTAGATTTCTTTGGGTAGTAAACACATTTGAACAAATTTTGTTCTTCCAATATATGAGCGTGGAATGTTTCTCCATTTCTTTGTGTCCTCTTTAATTTCTTTCATATGCGTTTTATAGTTTCCAGAGTACAAGTCTTTTACCTCTTTGGTTAGGTTTATTCCTAGGTATCTTATGGTTTCAGGGGCAATTGTAAATGGGGTCAATTCCTTGATTTCTCCTTCTGCTGCTTCATTGTTGATATATAGAGTTGTAACAGATTTCTGTATGTTGATTTTGTATTCTGTGACTTCACTGAATTCCTGTATCAGTTCTGGCAATTTTTTGAATGATGATCTTTCATACTACTTTTTGCTTTGATCTTATTGCCACTGAGAAACAGTCATGTGCCTTCCTTACATGGAGGTATGAAGTAATTTAAAAAATGCCAAATATATAGGACAAACACGTCTGGCTATCCAGTTCACATTTAAAGCATTGGGATCAAACCTTTTTTTTTTTTTTTTTTTTAAATCTTGCAGAAACACTGAGAATTCATTTCATTGTTCATTTTTGACAGAACATTTTCTCTTTGATAACCGTCAAAGCTTAGCATGTAGTAACTGTTTTATATGATCAGTTTCCGTATTATCACTTAGTGAGAGAATACTCTAATATATTACATTAGCCTTTAAATAATCCACAATTATACTCTATTACTAAGCATACTGTTTAGACAGGTGATTTTTCTTTTTAATCATAGCAAGAGTTTCTTGATGACGGAAGCAGTGTATTGATTTACAATCTGGATAACTGTCCAGAGTATTTTCCTGTCATTATAGTTGTGCCATCAGAATATATGCTCATACAAAATTTAAACTCCAAATCACATTTGTTAACTACATAATGCTTTATTGATTTAAATAGTTCTGAGTTAGTTATATTTGATAGTGAAACTGGATAAAATCTTTCTTAATACCATCCTGTTCAAATCACACAGTATACTAAAGGAATTGCCATGTTATTTTTGCAGTTATTAAAAAACATGGCTAGGTGTGTGTGTTCTGTGAATTATTTTTCCGTATCATTAGTCAGTTCTTGAATGCGTGGAACCATGTGTGGTATCATTAGAAATGGTTTTTTTGTTGCAGATTCATTGGGTATTTCTAAGCAAATATTTTTGATGGAGTTTTCCCCTAATGTGTGTGTGTGTGTGTGTGTGTCTTTCTCCCTCTCTCTCTCTCTCTCTCTCTCTGTTAGTTTTAGTTTCTTGAAGAGCTACTATATAAGAAGCCTAGAAAGTACTAAGTTTATATGTGAAAGAAGGAACATTTGCTTCTCTTGGCTTTGTAATTCAATGCACACTTTGAAATTAATTTTGCTTTGAACTTAATTCTTTATATTTTCTATATAAATGTCACTTAGGCTTTGATGGTTTTATTGTTTCATAGCCAGCGCATCTCTACAAATAACACATTGTGGTTTTAGCCCTTCACTTTCAATTATACTTATAAGTAAAATTAGTATGAACTCTTGGGTCTTACTTGTTTTGAAATTCTCTTACTTCATTTCCCACTCAAACCTCATTCAGAGAATGTGTATCTTCCCTTTATAGCAAATTCCTTTCTTTATGTGATTATAAATATACACATATATGCATGGGATATATCAAAGTATAAAAAATGACCTTTTCCCCTATCTATTTCTGTATATTATTGAATTGCCTTAATGACTTTTTATGGAGCCTCGGAGCTGGAAGTGATGTAAAGGTTGTATATATTCCAACCCTCTTTACCTTCTTTCTCTCTTTTTAATATAGAGAGGGGGTTGGCAAACTGTAGCCATCTGACTTGACACCTGTTTTTGTAAGTAAAATTCTATTGGACCATCATGTTCATTTGTTTACATGTTGTCTATGGCTGCTTTCTTGCCACACTGACAGAGTCGAGTAGTTGACACAGGGATTGTACAGCTACAAAGCCAACAATATGTACCCTTTGGCACTTTAGAGAAAAAAAAATTGCCAACCTCTGGTACAGAGGCCTTGCAGCTTTTTTCTGAATTTAGTGATAGTAATTTCCCTGTCCCTTAGGCATTCATCTTCTAGTAGGAAAGTTCCTATTTATATTGAGCAAAAATATTCCCTTCTAAGTAAACTTCTTGGGTATATGATAGTTTTTAAGGAATCTGGAAACAACTTTTATGCTTTTTCTTTGTCTTTCTGCAGGTCCGCATCCCACTTCTGCATTTCCATCCCTAAATTTCTGTAGTTTATTCAGTTCACATTTGAATGACCTATGCAATTCAGTTTTAAACCTTTTACCTATCTTGTTGGGTTTTTTTGTTGTCATTATTCCCCAGACATTGATACTCAGATCAAAATTGAATTTAATAAACCTATGGGTGTAATTGTCTCAGAGAGAGCAGACTGTTTCTTTCTGTGTTTTTATTTTCATTTTTTAAAGTTTTACTGTGTACTTTATATGTACTAGTTGCTTAGTGATGTATATTGGTTACTGTTGACATGGACAAAGTTACATTATCCTGTTAGGGATCTATATAATTTTAGTGGCTCTTACTGAGCTTAAACTCAAAACCAGTGAGTCTTACATACTTTGCTATTAATAATCAGATCTTCTCCATCCTATACTGAGCTGTAGTGGGATTTTTACTCCTATGAGAGTCTTTTGTATTGAGTTTAGCCCATTGTGCTTGTATATTGAGAAGTTTTTGCATTTTGATTCTGTCATTTGCATGTTTTCTGTTCATCTTAGCTCTTCATCATGTGAGAATTTGATAGTAGTGAATTGATCAGTGGTGATCAATTTTTTCTGGGACTTTCTCTTAGAGTTTATGGTATACTGCTCAGAAATAATCCTTCTGCGCCCTTTCCCTTGGGGTGGAACATATATCCCTGACTTTGGACTTAGCTGTATGGCTTACTTGGGCCAACAGAACGGAGATAGAAGTGACAGTAGGTCATTTTGGAAGATAACATTTTAAGAGGACTTGTACAATTCCTCCAGCTCTCCTGTACTTCTGCCATTTACTAGAAGTGTTTGCCCCAGGTAACTACTGCCCCTGCAGACTGAGTCCCGGAATGAAAGATAACGTGAAGAAGAATTGAACTTGACCCACAACCTGAAGCTGGAGTAGCTCTAGCCAACATGCATTCATGAATAAGGAATTAGCATTTAATATTTAAGCCACTGACATTTTTATTTTTATTTTTTTTAAAGATTTATTTATTTGTTTGATAGATCACAAGTAGGCAGAGAGGCAGGCGGAGAGAGAGGAGGAAGCAGGCTCCCCACTGAGCAGAGAGCCCAACGCGGGGCTCGATCCCAGGACACCAGGATCATGACCTGAGCTGAAGGCAGAGGCTTTAACCCACTGAGCCACCCAGGTGCCCCGCCACTGGCATTTTTAAAGATGTTTGTTACATAGCATTGATTCAGCACTGGCTGACCCATACAGAGTTAACCAAGCCATTCTGTTTGTGGGGAGTCATCTCTGAAATGCCTATTTCCCTAAGACCAACACTAGACCATCGTGAACCCTGGGTAAAGGGAGATCAGAGGTAAATTTTGGGTCTCATAGGTGCTGAGGTAGCTGGCGTGGAATGAAGTGAGAGATCCTCTCTGAGGAAATTAAAGTTCCTTTCTGAGGAAATGAACTACACCAACTAAACAGCATATACACAGATACATCCTGCTGCTCTAGCTGTGCCTCATATGCTTTAGGTAAATTTTTCTTGCAGTTTGACTTGCTACCACTGTCATGTTTTTGTATTTCTTTCTATTCTATTTTCCCTTTCCTCCTCATCTTCTATGATTTTGTTCTCTTCCTAAAGTCTTGAAAATAGCTCATATTTTCATAGGTTATATATACTATGTAAAGATTGAATAAGATAGCCGGAGTTCTAATTGTGGCTGTACTGTTTGTTAACACAGTTACTGTAAATAACTTATATATACCATTTCTTCCTCAACTCACAGTTGTTGATAAGTTGAATGAGATGACAAGGTTATTGGTTTAGTGTCATTTGTATATATAGTCTTCTAACAAATACTGAGTGAATTTCGAGGGATACAGTAGTTTGTACATTGTAGAAGAATTCAGTACATTTCGTGGCATTTTGGTAATCACAGTTCTGGGAAATACTTGGGATCACATTGATGTCAGGTGAAAAGAAAAGAAGGTTCCATTTCTATTTGTGGAGGAAGGAACATAAATATTTACGACTAGAAATTGTGGGACAGTTTTATAGAAGTGTTTTATGTTACATCATGGCTTAATACTTTATTTTAGGACTTCTTCTTACAACATCCTTGGAAGTGAATAGGTACTCTCAGTGGTTGATATTTTTAAATATTTTTTTCTTCTATCTAAAGATACAAATCCAAGACAGAGTATAAGAAAATTGCCTGTGCTCTGTCTCCTCTTTAGTTAATTTATTCTGAATATAAATTCAAGTATATATCATGCCACTTAGTATTAGAGATAATTAAATTCTTATAACCTTGGGTAAGATACAATAAAAATAATGAAATTGACAACTTTTTTTTTTATTATTTTAGGCACATACGAGACATCTTGAGTATTTCATAAGAATCTTTAAGTTTATTTTTTACTAATTTATTTTTTTAAGACTTTTTTTTTTTAAATTGAGAGAGAGAGAACTTGAGCTTGGGGGTTAGACAGAGGGAGAGGGACAAGCAGACACCCACCCCCCACCCCCAATCAGGGAGCTAACAAAGGGTTCGATCCCAGGACCCTGAAATCATGACCTGAGCTGAAGTTAGATGTTTAACTGACTGAGCCACCAGGCGCCCTAGTCTTTTTTTTTTTAAATTTAAAAGGTAATTGTGGTTTTAATAATTTAAATAATACAGAGGTACATTAAGTAAAAATTGTCTTATTTCTTTTCGAATTCATTCTCTTACGTTTGGCATGAATCTTTTCCTATTATGTATGCTCACTTAAAATGTAGTTTTTTATCCTCTGTAGGAAACTAGGCTCATACTTAAATTTATTTCTTGTCCTTCATATTAATAGTATATTTATCATTGATATTTTCTTTAGGTGAATACTTAAAAATACTTAAAAAAAACTTAAAAATCTCAAAATTTTGGGCAACATCATAGCTTATGTTACAGATGTTAATTATTTAACATCCACACTGATTGATCCACATCCCGTTCATTTAAGTTGAAAGCAATACTGCAATGAACATCCATGTTTATCTTGTTACACTTGTGCTTTTATCTTAATAATTTTGAAAAATAGCATCCCTCCAGCAAAGCATATTTGCATTAAAAAATTTATTAGATAGATTTATTTAATAAAATTAATAAAATTAAAAATTTTATTAGATAGATTTGGTAAGTTAAGCATCTAGCTCTTGATTTTGGCTCAGGTCATGATCTCAGGATTGTGAGATGGAGCTCTGCACTGGGTTTGGAGCCTACTTTAGAGTCTCTCTCCCTCTTCCTCTGTCTCTCCCCCCTCAACTCGCATGCACACTCTCTCACTCTAATACAAAAAAAATTTAATAGATCCTAGTAGGTAAAACAATGAGAAACTGTAGAGAATTTTAATTAGAAATTTTTTTCCTAATAGGTGAAAAATTTTAAATGGTACAGCAATTTATATTTCTACTAATGATTTAAAAGAGAATCTGGTGCATCTCACCCTTACAGGAATGAGTGCTGCCAGTCATTAATTTTTTTGACAAGCTGTACCAAAAATAGTATTTAATTTATAAGTTTTGTTTCTTTCAGTACTGGTGTTTATGTGCATTCCCATGTTAGTAGATATTGCAGTGCCTTTTTGCTTTATTGGCTTTCACATACTTTTTTTTATTGGTTGTTTTTCCTTTTAAAGTCAATTCATCGGGGTTTTTTGAAAGTTCTTATAGGAATTCAGGCAAGAGGTCTTTTTACTTTTCTTCCCATCTTTTGTTTCAGAATATTTAACATATGAGAAAGTTAACACATTATATATAATATGTATATTATTTTAAATACACTATTTGTCTGCTATTTGCCCAATTTTAGTATGTATTCTAATATATGTGCTTAATCTCTAAAAGACAAAAGTTTGAATTTTTCATTGTAGGTTGGTAGAATCTTTGAATTAAGATTTGGAAGTGCCTTAAGAAATATTTTTTAAAGTTTTTTTTTTTTTTTCAGCTAATGAATTCAACAGTAAGAATAGAGGCAATAGTCATAGAATTTTACAGTTGAGCTTAAGAATGAGGTGATATTTATTTAGTATCTGCTGGATCCCAGTCACTGTGCTAGGCATTTCATAAGCTCATTATAATTCTCACACCAATTATCTCCCTTTGGTTGAGTTTCTATGGGTCAGATTTTGAAGAAATTTTTTAGCAGGGTGTGCATTGGAGATAACAGATGAACAACCTGAACTCCTAAGGAGTTAACTGATTTTTTTTTTAACTGAAGTTCAAATGCTCACAATTTATTTGGTCTCTGAGGCTGTGCAGTGTATTAGAAGGAAAGAGTTCTTTGGGGGCTGCTTTGCATTTTGGTACTTCTTATTTATTTCATTTCATTTCATTTCATTTCTTTCGTTTCCTTTCCTTTCATTTCTTTCCTTTTCTTTTCTTCTCTTTTCTTTTCTTTTTTCTTTTTTTTTCTTTTCTTTGTTCCAGCATTAATTGTTTAACTGATTTTCTGTAGCCAGTAGTGCTGTAGCTTAAATATCTGCCTGGCTGGGATTCCTTCCACTGTCCTCTATAGTAGTTCCCCTACCCTTAATTCTAGAAAGTGTCAGAAAAACTGGAACTTAAATTGATAACAGTGAAAATTATGTATGTACTTTGCTTACAATGGATTTAATGTAGTAGGAGAAGAAATTCAGTAATTGCTTTTTAATTTTGAAAACCAGTCTTCTTTTTGAAATTTATTAGGTTGAACGAATAATTTGACCACCTAAATTTAAATAGGAATTTTACCTTAAATCTTTTAAGAATCATATTTTACAGGTTTTTACCTAAAAAATTCCCTTGCCTATATGCAGACAAATTTGTATGTGTCTGTTTTACTGAAATATAGCTGATATGTGAAGGATCGTAGGAGGACCATTTGCTGTGGTAGGAAAAAGAATGGTAGAGAAGTATACCTAGGGCCTTTGAGAATGATTGTATGGTTTGTGCCTCTGCTAAGCTATAGCTAAAATGGAAACTTGAAATCCAGTCCTGGTTTACCTTGCCCAACTGAAACCTTGTCCTAGAACCTTGCAGAAAGAGACCCCTTTCCTTCACACAGTTTCCTTGCCAAGCTGTTTCCGTGGAGTTGTGTCCTCCCAGAGGGGGCGCCTTTTCCTAATTTATCTACTAAAATGGTCTCTGTCTAAATCACACAAAGTTGACATACAGGAGGACAGTGGCAGGCCCTGAATGTATCAGTAGTAATATTTGGGAACAGAACGAATAACACATATAGAGTCTCACTGATAAATGTTCTGTGTTCGTCAGGATGATTAATTACTTTAATTGACAACCTGAAAATCTCTGAGGCTTTAGCAAATCAAATAAAATGATTTCTTATTCATGTAACCCTTTACTGCAGGAATTTGGTAAATGGCCTCGATGTGATCGTTTAGTTAGTGATCCAGGGTCCATTAATCTTGAGGCTCTGAAATTCTTCAGGGTCAAGTCCTCTGCTGGATCCTTTGCATCTAGCTAGTAGAAAGAGGAAGGAAGAATAGGATTGCACATAGGAGGTCTTGATGGGCCAGACCTGAATGTGGCACACTTTACCTTTCCTTATTTTCCATTAACCAGAACTCAGTCAAATGGTCACATCTGATTTAATAGGAGGCTGGGAAAATATCATCAATGTGTATGCCTTGAAAAAGAGGAGAACATGGATACCAGTAAAGCTAGTAGTCTGACATAATGTGTGTTTTAAAAATACAGAAATCATTTTTTAAATCTGAAAATATTTATCTATAGTGTGTACCTTGGGCCAGTGTTTTAAGAGAACAATAAAAGTAGTAGGTAATTTAACTGATTAGTTCCTTCAATTACACAAATGGTTATGGTAGGTCTGGTAACCAAGATAGGAAGGAAAAATTAAACAGAAAACTTAAATTATGTATTACTTGGTGGGTTGCCCAGAAAAGTGGCTAGAGTGATGAATACTTGCTTATGAAAACCAGTAATATTTGCATTCACTACTGAATAGTGCCTGTTAGTGATTTAATAGATGATGCAAAGAAGTAAAATATCATATAAATATTAAATATTAATCTGTTACACATTTTTAAAGGTTTATAGTACTAGCCTCCATTGTTAAATTTCTCTAGTGTTATTAGATCCTTTTAAATGATTCATGTGATAGTGTGATTTGGTACTATTATGCTAGTTATCTTCTGAGCTCTCCTCTATCCTGGTTAATTATGCTTTTACTGAGTACCTGTTGTGTATAAACCAATGGAATAAAGAAATTGGAAAAGTAGCATAATTAGGAAATAAGATTCTTTCCATTTAGCATGTTAGTATAAATTTATATACTCCAAGTTCTAATGATGTGATGGTCTAATCATTTAAAATTAGATATTTTTAAATTGTGAAAAACAATAGCAGTAAATAAAAATGTAAGGAATAGAAATGTACACTAAATATCTAACTATGAAGCAAGTGCCCATTTAACTCGTGTCTAAGTAAAGAAACAGAAAATTTCCAGCACTCTGGAAACTTTTTTTTAAAGTTTTCATTTAAATTCCAGGTAGTTAATGTATGGTGTGATAACTAGTTTCAGGTGTACAGTATAATGATTCAACAATTCATTATAACACCCAGTGCCCATCACAGCAAGTGCCCTCCTTAGTCCCCATAACCTATTTCACCCATACAGAGAGATCTATTTCTGTCCTTCAATGCTGTTTGATATACAGATGTCCTTGAAGAAGTAGTTTGAAATAAAGATAGTCTTTACAGAGTCACTTTTATTATATATTGTCTGTGCATCAGTTTCTGGGATCTTTCTTCTCTTTTACTGTTCTTTCTTCCTTATACAAATATACTGTCTTAATTCATACAGCTTTCCAATAAATTTTTATATCTGGTATAGCAGGTCCTTTCATATTGTTCATTTCTGTTTTTTACTATTCTTAGCCCTTTGTACTTTCATACAAATTTTAGAATCACTTGTCAAGTTTTGCCAAAAGATCAGTTGGGATTTACAAAAAGACCAAATGAGATTACATTTATTTATAAATCAGTTGGGAAGGAATTGACAACTTACAAAATGAGATATACAATCAGTTACCTTGGCATATCTCTCCATTTCAAAGGTATTCTTTAATGTCTTTCAATAAAAGTTTTATAATTTTCTCAATAGAGGGTTTTAACACTTGTGCTAAACTTAATCCTACATACTTAATCTGTATACCATATATTATATCCCCATATTTTCTGGCACATAAAAACTATAAATAACATCATCTCAGTTTGGGGCTTGTTTTGCCACCAAAGGAGTTACAGATAAACTTTGTTTTCAGATGATTTTACATTTTGGAATTGTGGACCTTTATTAAAGTTGACATCTTTCAAGAAACTAATTTTTTACCTTTTGATCATGTATAGAGTTTTAAATTTTGATTTTTGTGTTTAGCATTCTGCTGAACACTTTAAATTCTAATTGTTTATTTTTAAATTTTCCCTCTATGTAAATAATCATGTTATTTGAGAATGATAGCAGTTTTGTTTCTTTCTCCAATCCTTATACCAACAGTCCTCACTTTCCTTCATTCACGTCCAGGATTGTGTCAAATGATGGTGCAAGCTGAAACTGCGAAGTGATCTTAATGGAAAAATTACAGTTGTTCTGTGACTTTAAAACATTTTTTGTCAAAAATTTTACTGTCATCTGTAAAGGTATAAGGAAATAGAAAATAGTAGAACTATTTTCTGTACTAGTAAAACTATTGTACTACACTAGTAAGACTAATATTTAGTATACTTAATTTAAAACATTGGAACTATGAGTATTAAATGTTTTATTTCTTTCTAAACTATTAAGAATAGTTTGAGCAGTGCTTTATTTTATTTTAGACAGTATCTTTGAGAGCAGTTTTAGGTTCACAGCAAAGTTAGGATAAAGATACAGTGATTTCATATATACCACCTACCCCCACATAAGTGTAGCCTCCCCCATTGCCAGTGTCCCCCACCAGAGTGATGTGTGTATTCCAATTGATGAACCTACATTGACAAATCAAAATCACCCAAAGTCCATAATTTACATTAGGGTTCACTCTTGGTGTTGTACATTCAGTGAGTTTGGACAAATATGCAGGCACATAAATCCATCATTATAATATGCAGAGTAGTTTCATTGTACTAAATATCCTCTGTTCTCTGTCTACATTCCATTGCCCTTGACCCTGGCAATAATTGATTTTTTTTTTTTTTAAACTATCCTTCGTTTTGCCTTTTCCAAGTGTCAAAAAAATCAAGTCATACAGTATGTACCCTTTTCATATTGGCTCTTTTCACTTAGTAGTACATATTTAAGCTTTATCCATGTCTTTTCATGGCTTGATAGCTTATTACTTTTTAGCACTGAATAACCCTTTATTGTCTGGATGTACCACCGTATCCATTTGCCCACTGAAGTCTTGGTTGCTTCTGAGTATTAGAAGTTATGAATAAATCTGCTATAAACATTCTTGTGCAGATTTCTTTGTGACCATACATCTTCAACTCCATTGGGTAAAAACCAAGGAGTGTGACTACTGGATCATATGGTAAGAGCATATCCATAGGTAGCTATACCATTTTGCATTTCTAGCAGCAATGTATGAAAATTCTTCTTGCTCCACATCCTTGTCAGCACTTGGTATTGTCAGCGATCCACAGTTTGGCCATTCTTAAAGGCATGTAGTGTTCTTATCTTATTGTTTTATTTTGCATTTCTCTTATGACATGTCATGTGGAGCATCTTTTCATATGCTTCTTTGTTGTATGTTAATCTTCTTTGGTGACATGTCTGCTAAGGAGTTTGACTCATTGTTAATTGGGTTGTTTCCTTATTGTTGAGTTTTAAGAGTTCTTGGTATATTTTAGAAAACAGTTCTTTATCAGATGTGTCTTTTGCAAATATCTTCCACAGAGCTTAAGTTTTTAATTCTAATGAAGTCCAGCTTGCCAATTATTTCTTTCATGGATTTCATGTAGTATTTAAAAAACATATGGTAATGACCATACTCAAGGTCATCTAGATTTTCCCTGTGTTATCTTCAAGGAGTTTTATAGTTTTGTATTTTACATGTAGGTATATGATCCATTTTTTTAAAAAAGATTTTATTTATTTGAGAGACAGAGAGAAAGAGAGAGAGAGAGAGAAAGAGAGCAGGGGGAGGGGCAGAGGGAGAGGGAGAAGCAGACTCCTTGCTGAGCAGGGAGCCCAACTTGGGGCTTGATCCCAGGACTCTGGGATCATGACCTGAGCTGAAGACAGACACTTAACCAACTGAGCCACCCAGATGTCCCGGTATGTAATCTGTTTTGAGTTAATTTTTGTGAATGGTGTTAAGGTCTATGTCTAGAATTTTTTTTTTTTTTTTAACATGTTGACGTCTAGTTGTTCCAGTACCATTTGTTAAAGAGACTTTCTTGGCTCCATTATATTGCCTTTGCTCTTTCATCAAAGATCAGATGACTATTTATGTGGCTCTATTTCTGGGCTCTCTTCTATTCATCTGTCTGTGCTTTCACCAGTACTACACTGTCTTGATTGGTGTAGCTTAATACTAAATCTTGAAGTGAAATGGTGTCAGTTTCCCAACTTTGTTCTCCTCTTTCAATACTGTATTGGCTATTTGGTCTTTTGCCCCTCTATATAAATTTTAGAATCAGTTTATTGATATCCACAGAATAACTTGCTGGGATTTTGATCAGGGTTGTATTGAATCTACAGATCAAGTTGGCAAGGACTGACATCCTGACAATATTGAGTTTTCCTATCCATGAACATGGAATATCTCTACGTTTATTTAGTTCTTTGATTTTCATTTATCAGAGTTTTGTAGTTTACCTCATGTAGAGCTTGTATGTATTTTGTTAGATTTATATGTAAGTATTTCATTTTTCTGAGTGCTAGTGTAAATGGCATTGTGATTTTAATCTCAAATTCCACATTTTCATTGATGCGTAGAAAAGGAACTGCCTTTTTTTTTTTTAAAGATTTTATTTTTAAGTCATCTCTACACCCAGCGTGGGGCTTGAACTCATGACTCTGAGATCAGAAGTGACATGCTCCACCAATAGAGCCAGCCAGGCACCCCAGAAAATAACTTTTTTATATTAAGCTTGTATCCTGCAAACTTACTGTAAATGTTTATTAATTCCATGAGGGTTTTTTGTTGTTGATTCTTTTGTATTTTCTATAGAGACAATCATGCCATCTGCAAACAAGAAGAGTTTTTTTCCCCCAATCTGTATACCTTGTATTTCTTTTCCTTGTCGTACTGTGTTAGCTAGTACTTCCAGTATGATGTTGAAAAGGAGTGGGGAGAGGGGAGATCCTTGTAACTGATCTTAGCAGGAAAGCTTTGAGTCTCTTATGGTTGAGTGCGATGTAGCTGTAAGGTTTTTGTAGATATTCTTTATGATGGTGAGAAAGTATCCCACTGTTCCTAATTTACTGAGAATTTTTTATTATAAAAGGTGTTGGGTTTTGTCAGATTCTTTTTTGTACCTATTGATATGATTGTGTCATTTTTCTTTTTGGCCATTTGATATGATGGATTGCATTAATTGATTTTTAACTGTTGAACCAGTCTTGCCTACTGGAGATAAATCCCACTAGGTTATGATGTATTTTATACATTGTTGGGTTCAATTTGCCAATACTTTGTTAAGGAGTTTTGCATCTATGCTCATGATTTTTTTGGTCTGTAGTTTTCTTATAGTGTCTTTGTCTAGTTTTGGATTTAAGGTAATTCTAGCTTCATAGATTGAGTTAGGAAGTATTCCCTCTATCTTCTGAAAGAGGTTGTAGAGAATTAGTGTAATTTTTTCCTTAAGTTCTTGGTAAAACTCACCAGTGATATCTGGATCTGGTGCTTTCTGTTTTGGAAGATTATTAATTATTGATTCACTATCTTTAATCACTTGAACATCAGGGTTTAAATGCATCAATTAAAAGAGACTGTTCACATTTTCACTTTGATAAGCAAAAGGGACTGTCAGAGTAGATCAGTAAACAAAACATAACATGTTGTTGATAACACACATTATAGGCATAGCTATATTTATATATAAATCTATTCTGGTTATGTTTCTTCTTGTGTGAGTTTATGGCAGATTGTGTCTTTGAAAGAATTACTCCATTCTGTCTAGGTTATCAAATGTATGGTCATTGAATTATTCATAGTATTCCTTTATTATCCTTTTTATATCCATACGATCTGTAGTGATACCTCCTCTTTGATTTCTGATATTAGTATTGTTTCTTTTCTCTCTTTTTTCTTTTTCTTAGTTATCCTGGCTAGAGCTTAATCAATTTTATTGATCTTTTCAAAGAACCACCTTTTATTTCACTGATATTCTCTAATGGTTTTGTTTTCAGTGTCATTGATTTTTTTTCTCTAATTCTTTTTATTTCTTTCCTTCTGCTTACTTTGGATTGAATTTATTCTTCTTTTCCTAGTTTCCTAAGGTAAAGCTTAGATTACTGATTTTAGATCTTCTAATATGTACCTTTAGTGCTGCAAATTTCCCTCTAGGCATTGCTTTTGCTGCATCCCACAAATTTTGAAAAGTTGTGTTTTCATTTTTATTTAGTTTAACATATTTAAAAATTTCTTTTGAGGTTTCTTTGACTCACAAGTTATTTAGGAATGTGTTTTTTAATCTCCACAAATTTGGGATTTTTCAGTGATCTTGCAGTTATTGATACCTAGTTTAATTTCACTGTGGTCTGAGAACAGATATATATATTTTTTCTTTTAAATCTGTTGTGTTTTGGGCACTTGTGTGGCTCAGTCAGTTAAGCATCTGCCTTTGGCTCAGATCATGATCCCAGAGTCCTGGGATCAAGCCCCACATGGGGCTCCTTGCTCAGTGGGGAGCCTGCTTCTCTGTCTGACCCTCCCCCTGCCTGTGCTCACTCGCTGTCTCTCAAACAGTAAATAAAATCTGTTGTGTTCTATGGCCCACAATGTGGTCTGTCTTTGTGCGTGTTCCAAGTGAACATGAGAAGGTATAGTCTGCTGTTCTTGGATGAAGTAGTTTATGGATGTTTGTTATATCCCATTGACTCTTAGTGTTCTTGAGTTTTACTATGTCCTTACTGATTTTCTGCCTGTTGGATCCATCTGTTTCTAATAGAGGTTGTTGAAGTCTCCAAGCGTGATAGTGGATTCATCTGTTGCTCCTTGAAATGCTACTAGTTTTCACTTCTTGTAGTTTGATACACATTAAGAATTATGTCGAATTGGAGAATTGACTCTTACCATTATATATAATACCTTTCTTATTCATGGAAACTTCTTGCTTTGAAGTCTGCTCTGTCTGAAATTAATATAGCTATTACTGCTTTCTTTTGATTAGTGTTAGCATGGTAGGTTATTCTCCATCCATTTACTGTTAACCTATGAGTGTCTTTATATGGAAAATGGGTTTCTTATAGACAGCATATATTTAGGTCTTTTCTTTTTTTTTTTTAAAGATTTTATTTATTTATTTGTCAGAGAGAGACACAGCAAGAGAGGGAACACAAGCAGGGGGAGTGGGAGAGGGAGAAGTAGGCTTCCCACTGAGCAGGGAGCCCAATGAGGGGCTCAATCCCAGGACCCTGGGATCATGAGCTAAGCCAGAGGCAGATGCTTAATCAACTGAACCACCCAGATACCCCTTTTTTGATCTTTTTTATTGACCATTCTGATAGTCTGTGTCTTTTCATTGGTACATTTAAACCATTGTTGCAAAAAAGTGCTTATTGATGTAATTGAACTTATATCTACCACATTGGTTACTATTTTCTATTTCTTGCTATTGTTCTTTGTTCCTATTTTGTCTTCCATTTTCTTTTTGCCTTTTGTGGTTTTAGCTGAGCATTTTATATGATTTTAATTTCTGTCCTTTCTTAGAATGTTATCTATTAGATGTATCTGTTAGATACATATGTGTCATATGTATATATTTAACTATTTTTAGTGGTTGCCCTAGAGCCTGCATTATGTAATCCAAATCTACCTTCAGATAACACCATATCACTTCTTGGGTAGTGTGAGTATCTTATAATAACAAAATAACCCTAATTCCTCCTTTCCATCCCTTGTACCATTGCTGTCATTTATATCATCTATATATAAGCATATATAATGTATATACATTATATATACAGTTGACCCTTGACCAACATGGGGTTTAGGGGTATGCAGTCAAATATCTGGATATAATTTTTGACTCCCCCAAAACCAATAATATAAAAAGTTGATGAATACTTATTTTGTACATTATTACTGTAGTATTAATAATAAAGCTAGAGAATAGAAAATGTTACTAAGAAAATCATAAGGAAGAGGAAACAAATTTGCAGTACTGTAGTGTATTTATAAAAAAAACATCCACTTATAAGTAGACCTGTGCAGTTTAAATCTGTGTTAAGGATCAACTGTATATGCGTAAGCTGTATACATAACTATACATAATAGAATAATACATGATTCCTATTATTATTTTGAACAAACT
This sequence comes from Lontra canadensis, assembly GCF_010015895.1. Taxonomy (NCBI): domain Eukaryota; kingdom Metazoa; phylum Chordata; class Mammalia; order Carnivora; family Mustelidae; genus Lontra; species Lontra canadensis. The sequence continues at coordinate 25,449,641 of NW_022631001.1, forward strand.
GTTACCTGTTAGATCAATTAATAATAAGAAAAGTAAAGAACTTTATTTTACCTTCACTTATTTCTGCTTGATGGGTTTTTCTTTATGTAGATTCAAGTTTTCCCTCTCTCTAAAAAACTATTTATGACATTTTTTGCACCTCAGGTCTTCTGGTAACAAAATCCCTCCCCTTTTGTTTGTTTGATAAAGTCTTTATTTCTCCTCCACTGTTGAAGGGTAATTTAGCACATTATAAAATTAGATAGTAAAATCTAAAAAATGAATATGAAATAAATAATTTATTTCTTGCTTATATGGTTTCTGAAGAGAGTTTGGTTGTTGGAGTACTACTCAGACATTAAAAAAAATGAAATCTTGCCATTTGCAGTGATGTGGATAGAACTAGAGGGTATTATGCTAATAAGGCAATAAGTCAGTTAGAGAAAGACAATTATGAAATGATTTCACTTATATGTGGAATTTAAGAAACAAAGCAGAGGATCATAGGGGAAGAGAGGAAAAAATAAAACAGACAAAATCAGAGAGGGAGACAAACCATAAGAGACTCTTAATCATAGGAAACAGAGGGTTGCTGGAGGGGAGGAAGGTAAGGGGGATGCGGTAACCAGACGATGGGCATTAAAGAGAACACATGATATAATGAGCACTGGGTGTTATTTAAGACTGATTTAATATCACTTAATCACTGACCTCTACCTCTGAGACCAATAACATATTATATGTTAATTAATTGAATTTAAATTTAAAAGTGGAAAAAAAGAAATGAATAGCCAAGACATAAGAATTTTTACTGCAGTGAATTTCTATATTCATAGCAGCAGAAAGAAAACAACAATCATCGATGTTGTTTAATAATTATATAAATCTGAATTTACTGAGAAAAATAACTATTGTATGTTTAAATTCAAATTATGTAAATTATGAAAATGTATGCATAATGTGTATAAGAAACTTTATCGCAAATAAGTATAATAATAAACCATGTCTATAAGTTTTTAAAAAATGCATATACAAACAGATGTGCTATAAGTGTAAAATAGAAAGTTTTTGAAAGCTTAGTATGAAAGAATGGAAAACGTCTCCTATTTTATTTTATTTTATTTTATTTATTTATTTCTTAAAGATTTTATTTATTTATTTGACAGAGATCACAATTAGGCATAGAGGCAGGCAGAGAGAGAGAGGAGGAGGCAGGCTCCCTGCTGAGCAGAGAGCCCGACCCAGGGCTCCATCCCAGGACTCTGGGATCATGACCTGAGCCGAAGGCAGAGGCTTAGCCCACTGAGCCACCCAGGTGCCCCAGTATCTCCTATTTTAAAAATATCGGTTACATGCTGAAATTTTGGATATACTACACGAAGTAATGTAAGTTACTAAATTTGAGGGTCGCCTGGGTGGCTCAGTTGTTAAGCATCTGCCTTCAGCTCAGGTCATGATCCCAGGGTCCTGGGTTTGAGTCCTGCATCGGGCTCTCTGCTCAGGGGGGGATTCTGCTTCTCCTTTTCCCAGTCCCTCTCCCTCTGCCTGCTGTTCATCTGCTCATGCTCTCTCTTTCTCTTTCTCTGTCAAATAAAATGAAATCTTTTAAAAAATAGTTACTAAATTTGAAATTACATATGCAGAGTTGCCTACGCCAGGGGTGGCTCGGTTGGTTAAGTGTCCAGCTCTTGATTTCAGCTCAAGTCATGATCTTAGGGTACTGGGATGGAGCCCTGGGTCAGGCTGCACACTCAGTAGGGAGTCTGCTTGAGATTCTCTCTCCCTCTGTCTCTGCATGCCCCCTCCCCCCTACCCCCCATGCCTCTCTCTTTCTCTCTCTCAAATAAATATTAAAAAAAAAAAAAGAGAAGTTGGTTGTAACTCTTATCTTTGTTCCTCTATAGGTTAGGTGTTTTTTTTACCCCCTTCTGGTTTCTTTGAAGATTTTTTTCTTTTATTTTGATTTTCTGCAGTTGGAAAATGATCTGCATAGGTGTAGGGTTTTTTGTCATTTAATTGGGTATTCTCTGAGTCTTTTGGATCTGTGATTTGGTTCTGACATTCATTTGGGGGAAATTCTCAGTTATTATTGTTTCAGATATTTCTTCTTTTCTTTTCTCACTTTATTGTCCTTCTGGTATTCCTATTATGCATATGTTATACTTTTTATAGTTGTCCCACAGTCCTTGGATAGTCTGTTTTTTTTTTTCTTTCACCTTTATTCTCTTTGCTTTTCAGTATTCAGAGTTACTAATGATATATCCTAAAGCTCAGAGATTTCTTTTCTTAGCCATGTCCAGTCTAATAGTAAGCCCATCAAAGCATTCTTCATTTCTGTTAGGTTTTTTTTTCTTCTAATCTCTAGCATCTTTTTGTTTCTTAGGATTTCAAACTCTCTGCTTGCAGTGCCCATCTTCCTTGTATGCTGTCTACTTTATCCATTAGAGCCCATCGCATGTTTTAGCTTTTCTATATATTGTTGGATTCGATTTGCTAATGTATTTTCACGAGGGAAATTGGACTGTAATTTTCCTTCTCATACTTTTTCTTCTCGAATTTTGATATCAGGGCTTCATATAATTAGTTGAAGAATTTTGCCTTCTTGGAGAATTTTTCTGAGATTGGCACTATTTCTTTTTCCATTCTTAGGAAGTCCTTTTTGGTGAATCTTACTGGGATCTAGCTTTTCTTTGTTGGAAGATTTAAAATTACTTTTTATTTTCTTTAATGTACATAATGTATAAAATTTAATGAGTGTCTCTATTTTTTTCTCATATAAATTTTGGTAATACAGTGTTTTTTCCTAGGAATTTGTTTGTTTTGTTTGATATTCAAATTTATTGGCATAGGTGCCCATAATAACTTCATATTTTTCATTTATATTATGCAGCTTCTTTAGTAATTTCTTCTTTTTCATTCCAATGTTGATTATTTATGCTTCATTTTTCTTTTTCTTGAACAGTCTAGTCTCACCAGAGGTATGTCATTTTTATTTGTCTCTTCAGGGAATTAACTTTTGTTGATCTTTTCCTTTGTATGTTATATTTATGTTGATTCATTTATTATTTTATCTTTTATTTCCTTCCTTCTGTTTTCTTAGGGTTTAGTCAGCTGTTCTTTTTCTAACTTCTTGGAGGAGGAAGGAATGCTTAAATTGATTTTTAGATTTTTCTTTTTATAAATATAAGGGTATATTTTTTTCTCTAAATATTACAGTGACATTCCATAAGTCTTATTATGTAGTGTTTAGTTGTTCAGTTGAAGATATTTTCTGACTTCCATTGTGATTTCTCCTTGGACCAACGGTTTATTTAGAGGTGTGTTTATTTTTTGAACATTATTCTTTATTGAAATATATATATATATAAAATACAGACACGTGCATAATTTTTAGTATGAAGCTGACATACCCTTTGTCAACCTCTTCAACCCAAATTAAGAACTAGAACAGTTTAGCATTCAGAAGCCTCCTTTGGTCCATTTTGTCACAAACCACACCCCAAAAAATCAGTGATTAACTTCTAACAGTTACGTTTGTTTTGCCTGATTTTGAATTAATCTAAATGGAATCTTAAAGCAAATACTCTTTGGTCTGACTTCTCTTGGTCAACATTGTATTTGTGAGTTGTCCAGTTTACACTCTAACCAGCAGCATATGGGAGTTCCAGTTCCATATCTTTGCCAAGTCTTGATATTTTTAGTTTTTTTAAATTTAACTCTTAGGTCATTAACCAATCTTTGTGCAAATTGGAGAGGGAAACTATATTGTTTTCCTTTGTGTAGACATCTGCCTAAGCCTGGTTGCTGCTTAGCCTCTTGGTTTATTTAATGCTGTACCTCTAACTAGCCTATGAGTTTGAATTTTTGTTTCTGACCTAATCTATTGTATTGTTATTGACATCTGAAAGGGTATTCATTCATTTGAAGCGTATTTGTTAGATCCTTACTTTACTCTGCGATGCCATTGTCGGAAACAGAAAAACACTGCCCTTTAAACCAGAGTCTGACAGAATAGAGTAGATAGAGGTCCTCAGTAATATATTTATATTTATGTTTGTATTTATATTTAGTAAAAAGGTCATGGAACACTACATCAAAAAGTAATGATGTATTGTATGGTGACTAACATGACATAAAAAAACAGATACCAGTTTAATGAGATATAAGTCACATACCATATAATTTACCCCTTTAAAGTATGCACCTCAGTGGGTTTGGTATATTCAGAGTACTGCAACCATTACCACAATCGATTTTATAACATTTTTACCACACCAAAGAGAAATCCTGTACTTATGCTGTATACCTGAAGCTAATATAACATTGTATGTCAACTGTACTTCAGTAATACACATTTTTAAAAAAGAAAGAAATCCTATACTAATTAGCAGTCACCTCATATTTTCCCATCAATTTCCCCATCCCTGGGCAGCCACCAGTTTACTTTCTATCTCTATGGATTTGTCTAATCCAGACATTTCATATAAATGAGATCATGTTGTATGTGGTCTTCCGGCTTCTTTTACATAGCATACTGTTTTCAAGGTTCATCCATATTATAACATGTATCAGTACTTCAGTCCTTTTTATTACTAAATATTTCATTGAATGGATATACCTATGGACAGATCACATTTTATTTATCCATTCATCAGTGGAGGACATTTGGTATGTTTTCACTATTATGAATAATGCTGCTATGAACAGTCATGTACAAGTGTTTAAGCGGATATGTATTTTCTCAAGTGTACAATTAAGAGTGGGATTGCCAGGTCATTAGATAACTGTATGTTTAGCATTTTCAGGAGCTGCCAAACTGTTCCTAGAGGCTGCACCATTTTACATTTTCATCAACAACCATGTGAGGGTTCTAGTTTCTTCATATTCTCTTAACACTTAGAATTACCTTTTTTTTTTTTTTTAATTTAGCCATCCTGGTGAAGTGATAGGGAAACTTCAGTAAATATAGTGTACCATACTCAACTTGTATGTTTGTCTACTCTGTACTTATATCAGAATATATTAAAAACATTTTTTTAAAAAGTTCTGATCTCTCTCACTAGCTAGTGTTAGTTCCTTGAGGGTAGAGACTGTGACCTACTAATCTATTTGAATTAGGACCAAGGAATGAGTGCTTGAGTGATTGAATGTGTTTAAGTAAGTACTTCAAGAGACATAAGCAAAGTGCTTTTTGAGGGTTTATTAGAAGAAACAATCATTTCAAAGCTGAAGCTAAATCATTTTAAAAAAAGGATTTTGAGGGGCGCCTGGCTGGCTCAACAGTAGAACATGTGACTCTTAATCTCAGAGTCTTGAGTTCAAGCCCCACTTGGGCATAGAGCCTACTAAAAAAGAATAATAATAATAAAAAAATAGAAAAAAGAGTTTTTAATGTTATTTTGTTTTATGGACAGTGGAGTTTATATTAAGGAAATTTGTGGTGAGTAACACTATTGAGGTTAAAGAGTGTTATTGTCTACTTATGGTTGGTTTAATTTTAATGATACATGTATTCTTGACTAAACATTTAAAAATTTGTAATATCCTATTCTAAAATAACATATTTGACATTCGTGAAGAATACCATAATCTCTGTTTCTAAGCATTTGAGGAAAAGTCTCCCTTAAACGAATTTAGGGCAGAAGGACTTGGTCATATTTTATGGTATAACATGAGTTCTGGACACTGTCAAGTTCCATGTAAGTAGAGAAAGTAGTAATATCTTATGCTTTTTACTAAATAAAGTAGATAATGTACATCTTATCTTACAAAGGAAGGAATTTGAGGGGGTGAGTAGGTCAAGAGAGGTGAGAAAAAGGAAAAAATACTATTTTTAAATCATGTAGAAGAAAAAATCTAACAGCAATAATATTGAAACAAACTCTAATTCTAGAAAGAATTGTAAAATCAGGTGTTAGAGCAAATAACTTGAAAACTGCCATTTAGAAACTAAGGAACTTGATGACATAGAATCAAAAACAAAACCTAAATAACTTTAATAACCGCGTTAATTAGTAAAGGTTAGATAGCAGTGTTCCTTGTCAGTATTTTACTTCAAATCTGATGGGTTTCTGTCTTCAGTCTGTTTCATTTTGCCCCTCGATGAAAAAAGATGCTCTATATATGGAGTAGGAATGGTTCTCTCTCTCTCTCTTTTTTAAGATTTTATTTATTTATTTGACTGAGAGAGAGATCACAAGTAGGCAGAGAGGCAGGCAGAGAGAGGGGGAAGCAGGCTCCCTGCTCAGCAGGGAGCCCGATGCTCGATCCCAGGACCCTGAGATCATGACCTGAGGGGCAGGGGCTTAACCCACTGAGCCACCCAGGTGCCCCGGTTCTCTCTTTTTAAAAAAATTTTATTTACCTGAGAGAGAGAGTGAGAGAGAGAGCATGACAGGGGAGAGGGTCAGAGGGAGAAGCAGATTCCCCGCTGATCAGGGAGCCCAATGTGGGACTCTATCCCAGGACTCCAGGATCATGACCTGGGCTGAAGGCAGTCGCTTAACCAACTGAGCCACCCTGGCTCCCATAGAAATGGTTCTTATCTGAGGTTTGCCAGAGAATATTTATGTCCTGCTTATGAGATTCAGTGGTCAAAAGTTAATACATTTCTGTAAATGTAACTGTATTTTTTATTGGCAAGGGAAGGTGTAAGCAACAGAAGAGACTTGGTATTGATAACCCAGGCAGAGCTGGTTAGCAAGGGGGAGACTGGGGAAGAGATGGAATAGGCTGTGTCTGGTGTTTGAGCGATATGTGCACCTCAGACATATACCCCACAGCCCTCTCATATCACACATACAGCATGGAGCCTTTTAAGATCAGCTTCTTTCACATAGTAATATGCATTTAGGGTCCCTCTGTGTCTTTTCATGACATGTGTTTGTGTGTGTGTGTGTGTGTGTTTGTATATCTCACACATATTGTAGTAGTGCCCTTAATGAAAACACTGCCTCCAGCAAGAAAAAACTGCTTGTCTTTCCACATGACTGCAGAACAATTACAGCTTCTACTAGGAGCCCTTCTCCTGTTCCTGGGAAAATAGCTGGGTTGGCTGGCATTTGCATAATCGTCTTTAGGGCTATTGTGGGTGGGTTTGGGCTGCTGACACAGAGCTGCAGACTGGCCACCTGTCCAGAACAAATGAACTCAGCCTTTGTGCAGCATTATTATCTGTTTCTCCATAGTGTTATTTCTGAGTAATGAATAATTTGATTAAAATATTATGGAACTATTATTTAGGAAATGTTTGTGTTGAACTTAAATCTTCAATTTTGAGAGAGAGAAATTTCTTGCCTCTTCCACTGGCACAACTATATATTTCTGTTCCCTCTCTGGCATAGTTTTTAACTGCTTTTGTGAAATTATCCTCATGAATATTAATTAGGAATGTGAGAATTTAAAAAGAAACTTCAAAATGATTTGTATTCATCCTTCTATAAATTATGAATTAAGTGTTGCCTGATGTTTTCTAGGAGTTCATTGCATTTATGTGGAATAATTAATTAAACATTTTGGTCCTCCAAGGAAGAAGAGATATCTAAGGTCTTGAAATACTAATTGATCCTACTTCATTCATTTTCCTTGAGAATTAACCCCATATAGGATATTTTTGTCCTAACAATGAGCACATTGCTGTGCTGACTAATTTTATTAATCATCTATAATCAGTCTGTGATGGGAAATATCCCAGTTTTTTTGAAAATCACATGTGTCATAGTGTTGATATTTCTTGTACATAATGACCAACTGAATTGAATTTTCATGTTAGAATTAAGTTGTCATTGATAGACCCAATAATCATACAAGAAAAGTCTCAGTATCAAATAAGTGGTCAGTGAATTAATAAACATTAAAAAGTTTACTTGCCAGAGTTCTTTTTGGCCAAAATCTGCATAGTTGTGACAATAATCACTCTCTGAGTTCCAATTAAATATCGTTGAATGGAAGATTGAATACTATTGGAGACATTATCAAATACCTGGGGTATATACATCAAGTACTTCACATATGCCATTTCATTTGAGTAATTCAACAATCTATCTTTTGAGGTGTAAATATTATTATTTTTAATAGACTTTAATTTTTAGCAGTTTTAGGTTCATAGTATTTTGAGCAGTAAGTACAGAGTTCCCATATACCCTCTGGCCCCCATCCCCCATGCATGACCTCTCCCACTAACAACATTCCCCACCAGTGTGGTACATATGTTACAGCCCATAAACCTACAATTAACACATCATTATCACCCAAAGTCCATAGTTTACATTAGGGTTAACTTTTGATGTTTTGGTAAATGTATAATGACATGTATCCAGCATTATGGTATCATACAGAATGGTTCCACTGCCCTAAAAATCTTACGTGCTCCACTTGTTTGTCTCCCCACCCCCCAAAACCACTGATCTTTTTACTGTCTCCATAGTTTTGCCTTTTCTAGAATGTCATATAATTGAAATTAGTATGTAGCCTTTCAGATTGGCTTCTTTCATACAGTAATATGCATTCAGGTTTTCTCTGTCTTTTCATGACTTGATAATTCATTTCTTTTAGTGCTGAATAATACTCCATTGTCTGGATGTGCTGCAGTTTACTTATCCATTCATCCACTGAAGTATTACCTTTATTTACAGATGATGAGACTGAAGCTGAGATCAAGTAATTTGCCTAAATCTACATATGTAATACATATCACACCTGAGAACAAAGCCCATGATCTAAAACAGTAATGTCTAGAGTAGGTTGTTCATGCTTTTGGGGGTGTACAAGATGATTACATACACTTTGAGGGTTTTTTATAGTACACTCACTGTTTGCCTTCATGTGTTGCTATAACAGTTTTCACCTGATTAAATGGATTTACAGATGATGTTTTCTAATTTAAATTAAGCTATCTGACAGGCTGGACAAATAACTTTAAAATAACCACTGTGAAAAATAACTCATTGAGGATAATTTTAATAATGCGAACATTAGATAAGAGCAGAGATGACATTTCTTTTAAAGGTGTTCATCAGCTTAATAATAAGGTGAAAACTATGATAGCCCAAACAGACCTGAAGAAAGTAAGCCAAAAATAACTTATAATTACATAGAAGACTATTTAATAATGGATATATTACCACTTTCATAATGAGGAACTTTACCCTAAACTTCTGTCTTAAAATAGTAGTCATTGATACCTATGAACCAATCACATTGGAAGAACACTAGAAAAATTAGTTATTGCTCATTTATGTCCTTCTTTTAAAGTTGTGTTTTTGTTATGTTTTATAATCTATATAATATATAAATGCAAAATATCTCAGTATGATTTATTACTAAATATACATATTTTAGGGGGATGTTCTCAATTTTTTTTAAACTGATGTGTTACATATTTTAAAAAATTGGGGGATCCCTATTCTAAACTGTATTAGTACATTTTCAAAGCTCTTATGCCAATTAAAAAAGTAAGTTATCTCAGTTTTGTACCCTTCCTCCTTTACAATTTATCTAGATACTCATTATCTTCTCTTCCTTGTTTGAAAGGGGTTCATCTTTCTAACCAAACTTTCATCTGTATAATCATAGCCCGATCTATTTCCAGTTATGTCAGCCTAATTTTTATAGCTCTTACCCATTTTCTCCTGATTTTTTAAAAAAGATTTTATTTATTTATTTGACAGAGAGAGATACAGTGAGAAAGGGAATACAAGCAGGGGCAGAGGGAGAGGAAGAAGCCTACTTTTCTGCTGAACAGGGAGGCTGATGTGGGACTCCATCCCAGGACTCTGGGTTATGACCTGAGCCAAAGGCAGAAGCTTAATGACTGAGCCACCCAGGTGCACCCCCGCCCCCCTTTTAAAGCATTTTCTCCTGATTTTCAATCCCTCTTTTCTCCACTGGGTTCTTCTTTCAGCCTGTAAGTTTTTCTTCCATTTGTAAATTAACAAAGAAAACCTTCCTTTTAACATCCCTCTTATCAAACTTCTATATTCCTTTTATGTATTTTTCTATTGAAGATTTATACCCACTGAGATTTTTTGAAAGCTGAGACCATATGAGAATCATCTCTATTCTTTCCAGTACCCAGTATTAACATGGCCTGGGGTGAATCTTTTCTAAATAAGTATTTATTGAATGATTAACACTTATTTCATAGGTATAGCACAAGTTGGGCACAAAGGCATAGCCCTTACTCTGTAGATAGTTAAGCTCTGTTAAGAAGCTAAGACCTATTCAAGAGGAATCTGAAGATCACCAGGTTGAACAGATTGCTTCTTCCTAGAGCTTTTTTTCTTTTTTTCATAAATCTTACCCTAAAATAACATTTTATCATGGAAAGAGTGAAATTCTAGATTTTTTAAAGATTGTATTTATTTGAGAGGGAGAGAGAGAGAGAATGAGTAATGGGGGAGGGACACAGGGGGAAGGGAAGCTGGATCCCCAGTGAGCAGAGAACCAGATGCGAGGTTTAATCCCAGGACCCTGAGATCAAACTTGATCATGACCTGAGATGGAGGCAGCCACTTAACTGACTGAGCTACCCAGGTGGCCCAAAATTGTGCATTTTTAAAAAGCAAAGTATTAATTTCTTCATGTACTGTGAATCTCCGTTCTTGAGCAGAAAAATGGTTTCATTTCAAAATAAGATAGAATAGGAGCACCTGACTGGCTCTGTTGGAGTAGCAGATGACTCTTGGTGTTGGGGTTATGAGTTCGAGCCCCATGTTGGGTATAGAGATGACGTACATACATACACTTAAAAAAATAAGGTTGAATAATAGTTGAATATTTGGTCTTATTTAATGAACTAAGCTAAATCAAATGAGCTAGTCTTTGAGGAAAAGATAGGATTTGTAGTAGGGGGTATTATTACACTTGAAAGTGATTGTAGATAAAAATAAGCAGTGTTTCTGGAATTACTATGGAGATTTACATGATACTGGAAAGAAATAGGAAGATAAGCTAAGTTGATATCATTTGATAGAAGGTTGTAAACACTAGGCCAGGGTCTTTAAAGAAGCCAAGCCAAAACAAAACAATGTTCTAGAAAACAGTGTTCTAGAAAAAGAACATTGAAATGAGAGTCATATAATTATTTATATTGGATTATTGGCCCTGTTACTTAGTGAGAAATTTTGAATAACTTCCCAGTATTCTTCATCTGAATTCAGCTAGATAAATTTAAGTTCCCTTTTAGAATCAGTCATCAAAATTTCTTAGTGAAAGATGGTATTGTATTTAATATTTCAGCTGGAAAACTATTTTTACATCTACCAGAAGACGTGTGTGGAAAAGCTCAACTTGATGAATCTTTTTGTTACAATAATCCCCCTTTTTGGCAAGGCTGTTTCATATAAAAATAACATATATTCCTACTCTTCAATGTAGAGTTGGTTAGGGATTTGGATACAAAAGTATGTATTCTGAATATCCTAGAGAATTGTCCTCTTCTTTTCCTAAAGTCATCTACTATGCTCTGTGTATATCAAGTTTGTTAGCTTTTGTAGAGTTACAAGGAAATTAGGACTTACATATTCCAAAACTGAATATCTAACTGACAAAGTAAGATACACTTAAAAAGTTACAAAATACATACTATTAGTAGGGCTCTGTGTGATTTGTATGATTAACTGTCACATGTATGACATGATCATTAAGGGCCCTAAGTTTGTAGAAAGACATGAGAAATGGGATTGGCATATCTAGAGAAAGCAGGAATATTGAGTGGATATAGAGAAAGGGACATTCTTTATCAGTGGAAGGCTGGTATCCAAAATGTAAAGGTGAAAAATAATTGTGAATGAACACCATATGCCTGGAGGAAGACTTCGTGTGTGGTAGAAATCATGATTACCATTTATCATGTACTTACTGTATGTCAGACATTGGTCTGATCATTAGGTTCCTAATCATCATGGGTCTAATCATTATATCCATTTTACAAAGTGTCATAATTTGTAAATTAGATAGATTTAGGTAGATTGGGGCTTTGGAACCAGATTTGTTTGACTCCAAAGACCATGTGTAACACTGTGTAATATTGTACTAGAATAATGACGATGAAACCTGCTTGCTTGTTGTGGCTTTATGTTTCTATGCTTTCTTTATTGTGTCCTTCCTTGAACACATTTCAAAATTATCTTGGCTCTAATACTTTATGATTTGGATTGTGTTACTTTCTATCTTTTTAAACCTGCCCAATAGTCAGCTCTATTAAGAAGCTACTTCCTGTAATGAGCACTGGGTATTATATGCAACTGATGAATCACTAAAATCTACCCCTGAAACTAATAACACAGTATATATTAACTAAATTGAATTTAAATACAGAATTTTTTTTAAAAGGTGCATTCAAAAAAAAAAAAAAGAAGAAGAAGAAAAAGAAGAAGAAAGAGGAAAATAAAAGAAGCCTGGAAATAAGAAGTTCCTTGTTTTGATCCCATTTCTGCTACTGGCTCCCTTTAAGTACTGGCCAGCCTGATCTACTCTTAGTCTTTAGTTTCTTCACCTAAAAGTAAAAAGTTTGTTTAAATATTTTACCATTCTCATTTTAACAACAACATTAATAAGATAAGTGAACATTTCAGCAGTGTTCAGTATGTAAAATAGCATCTGGCAGGTACGGAGTAAATGCTCAGTAAATATTTACTGAATGAATGTAGCATTGAGCACTTAACGTATGTCGTGCATTGGGCCCAGTGCTTTATAAGCACTGACTCATTTAATTATGTCAACAACACTTTGAAGTAGTTACCATTACTACCTTTAGTTTTGAGATAAGGAAATGCAAAATAAAGACAAGTAACTTGCCAAGGAAGGTCCATGAGTCAAACCCAAGCTTGTATATCTGTGCTCTTAACCAGTGTACTGACTCAGTACTGGTTGCACATCAGAATCAACTGTGACGTTTGTTATGTTAAACTATCAATATCTTAGCCCCACTTCTAGAGTCTCTAATTCTACAGGTGATGCTTACTCTGTAGTACCCTGAATGGTCTGTGGAGTGACTGACTGGCTGGCTGTCACTTTTCTTTGGCATATGTTCAGTTTTGGGTTTTGTTTGTTTGTTTGTTTTAACTGGGGAGAGAAACAGTTCTATATGAAAAATCTACTTATGTAGCCCTAAGCTATGTAATACACTCAATTACAAATTTTCTGTAATACACTCAATTACGATTTTTCAGTTTCCTCAGTGAATTGATCATGAACCAATATTAGATATTAAAGGTAAATATTAATTACATAGTAGATGAATTTTTAATTTTGGTCTATATGATCTTAAAAAAAAATTCCAGAAAAGTTAATATACCAAATACCAAAAATGTCGATCCAATATTTTAAAATATTTGTAGTCTTTATTTTTTAGTATAGTCGACACACAATGTTACATTAGTTTCAGGTGTACAATGTAATGATTGAACAATTCTGTGCATTATGCTATGCTCCCCATGAGTGTAGTTACCGTCTCTTTACAATACAGTACTATTACATATACCATTGACTATGTTTCCTATGCTGTATATTTCATTCCTGTGTCTTATTCATTCTATAACTGGAAGTGTGTATCTGCCACTCCCCTTCACCTTTTTTGCCCATCCCCCAATCCACATCCTCTCTGGGAACCAGCAGTTTGTTCTCTATATTTATAGGTCTGATTCTTTTTGTTTGTTCATTTGTATTTTTTTTTAAGATTTTATTTATTTGACAGAGAGAGATCACAAGTAGGCAGAGAGGCAGGCGGGCGGTGGGGGGAGGACAAGCAGGCTCCCTGCTGAGCAGAGAACCTGATGCGGGGCTCTATCCCAGGACCCTGAGATCATGACCTGAGCTGAAGGCAGAGGCTTAACCCACTGAGCCACCCAGGTGCCCCTCATTTGTGTTTTAGATTAAACATATAAATGGAATCATATGATATTTGTCTTTCTCTAACTTGATTTCACTTAGTATAATACCCTCTAGGTCCACTCCTGTTGCCACAAATGGCAAAAAAATATATAAAAAATAAAAATCTCATCCTTTCTTCTGGCTGCATAATATTCCATTGGGTATATACACAGCACATTTTCATTTGTCTATTGATGGACCCTTCGGCTGCTTCTGTACCTTGGCTATTTTAAATAATGCTGCAGTAAAAATAGGGGTACATATATCTTTTCAAGTTAGTGTTTTGTTTTCTTTGGGTAAATATCCAGTGGTGGAATTATTGGATCATATGGTATTTCTATTTTTAATTTTTTTAGGAACTGCCACACTTTTCTGGAGTGGCTATACCATTTACATTCCCACCAACATTGCACAACATCCTTGCCAACACTTGTTATTTCTTGTCGTTTTGATTTTAGCCATTCTGACAGGTATAAGGTGATATCTCATTGCGTGTGTGTTTTGATTTGCGTTTTCCAGACAATTAGGGATGCTGAGCATCTTTTCTGGCATTCGTTGTCTATCTATATGTCTTTGGAAAAATGTCTGTTTAGGTAGAGTGACCTATTTAATTTGCTTTAACAGTTGTCGTGGTGCTTTGTACCCAGAGGGCTTTCAGTTAAGTTATTGATTTACATATTGACTATTTTTGTTGTTTTGATTTTTAATTCTTTTATAATTTATTCTCTTTTGCTATCTAGAAGTTCTCTGTCACAACTTACCTGATACTCAATAAATGAAATAGCCTATAAGAAGTTCTTGAGTACAGCCTTTGCCATGTCTTAGTTGTGAGTACCCTCAGAGAAGTCACCAAACTAACAAGGTTTGGTAGGTTTTGCCTTCCAATTAAAAACTAGCATGTTTTAATGGTATGGCTGTGAGGTTAAATATGATGAACAATGTGTATGATAAAGAATCATTCAGTAATGTTGTTTCAGGAAGTTTTATTTATCATGTAACCATTGCACATAGAAATATTGGAAATTCAAGAGACAATTTAAATATTATTACCAAGTAGATAGACTTAAAAAAACAAAGTTGTTTTGGGTGCACCTGGCTAGCTTAGTTGGTGAGGCATATGACTCTTCATCTTTAGGTTGTAAGTTCAAGCCCCAAGTTGGGTGTAGAGATTACTTAAAAGTAAAATCTTAAAAAAGAAAAGAGTTGCTTTTTTTCTAATAAGTTTTCTTGAATTTGAGCAATGTAAGTGTATGCAGTATCAAAAGAGTTGATACTTTTTTTTTCCTACTGAGTAGTTAAATTTGCGGAGGACTGGTATATTATGTTTTATTGATGTGGTTCCTCACTTGAGATATTTTCAGGAGAATGGAACTTTGATCTTTATTTTATTATTACAAGCTCAGCCTCTGGTAACTGATTTTAACATTAGTAACAGTTTCTGGTGAGTAATCATTTATGTTGTACTTTTTGACAGCTTCTGTGGGAAGTAGTAATGTTTACATCTTTGCATGTTACCACAGTTGAATTAGACAACCTACTTGAGAGTTTCTAGGTTCATGTTTTGAAATAGTTATAAGCACTTGTCTTAAAAAGCTTTTTTAAAAAATTCAGCTTTAACATATCTGTAAATGTAGTTAAGGAAAACAACTCTTTTTTAAAAATTTTTTTTTGCTAATATCAAAACTATTTCTTAAATTTCCATTATTTCTATGTGTAATGGACACATGATAAATTTCTTTAACACCAATATTGTTTGTTTCATAATTTTAGAATTGTTTCCACTAAAACCTGCCTCCTAAACATCTCTCAAGGCTTTACCTCCTGTGTCTATCATCTTTGTTTTAAATCTGATCATGTCACCTCTGCTTAAAATGGTGGCTTCCTATAGTACAGACTTCTAACTTCCTGTGTAACTTGGCCCTTGCTTACTGCTTTATTCAGCCTTGCCTTAAAGCCATTCTCTCTTTTGAAGTCTCATTACTATCCATACTTCCATACTTCCATACTGAAGTTCTACTTCCTTGAAAGTGCTATGTTTCTGTTTGACTACCACTTCTCTTTCCAAGCTCTTTTTAGACTTCAAGTTTCATATGTATGATCTCTCTGCTTTATGTTCCCAGTTTCCTTTTGAAACACCTGTACCAAGGGTGATTTCTTGAGTTTTTCCTTCTTTATTTTGTTTTATTTTTTTCCAGTTATAAAAGTAACGAACATTTGCCCTAAAAATACTGAACAATTCAGTGGTACAAGGAATGGAAGCTAAAAGCTGATACTTTTCAATCCCATTTCCAACTTCATATTGTATTCTAGACCATATGTGCTTACATATATTGTTTTTTCAACAAAAATAGGATGACATTATTCATAGTTCTCTGCCACTTGCATTTTCATTAAACTTTCACTAAGTATTTGAGATCATCCATATAGAACTTTTTTTAAAAAAAAAGATTTTATTTTATTTATTTGACAGAGATCACAAGTAGGCGGAGAGGCAGGCAGAGAGAGAGAGGGGGAAGCAGGCACCCCACCAAGCGGAGAGCCCGATGTAGGGCTCGATCCCAGGACTCTGAGATCATGACCTGAGCTGAAGGCAGAGGCTTTAACCTTTTTAAAAAATATTTATTTATTTGACAGAGAGACACACACACAGTGAGAAAGGGAACACAAGCAGGGGGAGTGGGAGATGGAGAAGCAGGCTTCCCACTGAACAGGCAGCCTGATTCGGGGCTCAATCTCAGGACCCTGGGATCATGACCTGAGCTGAAGGCAGGGACTTAATGACTCAGCCACCTAGGTGCCCCAGAATATTTTTAATAATTGCATAACAGTGCAGGGTATTGATTACTATAATTTAATTAACCAGTTTCTTCTTAATGAATATTAACTCATTTAATTCATCTCTGGCAGAATATTAGCACTACAAGGGCATTGGTGTTATCTGTAATGTTTGCTCTTGTCTCCTTAGCATCTAACACAGTGCCTGCTAAATAATGAATATGCTTGCAGAAAATGCTGTTGTGCCAGCTCTTGCCTGATATGTGTTGGTTACCTATGCTACGTAAGTTCCTAAAATTGTGCAAAATAGAATAAAGTGAGGGCTAGTCTTAGAAGACATGGGTAGGAGTTCTGGGTGTAGGCAGTATTGCTTTCTAGGTGTCTAAGTCATTTAACTTTTTTGTGAAATCTGTTATTGGTCAGACTCTAATAAAATATATACTACATTCAGTTTTAGTAAAGATCAAATAACATAGAGATAAAAATACTTTGTAAAAGTAACACCTCATATGAATGTTAATACTATTTTTTTTCTTTCTTCATTATGTGGATTGATTTGTATCTCTGGTAAGATTTCTAAATAGATTAAAGGATTTACCACTGACTTTAAAAGATTAAGGTCATCAGGATGATGCTTAGCCAATGGAGCACTTTATGAAAGAGACATAAATAAGATTAGGCCATGATTATTTTTCAGAAATGTTTTCCCCCCCTACTAGGACAAAGTAGAACACTAGTACCTTAACACTTCATAACATCTTCCAGTTGTCCTGCTTCATGTTACTTCTAATTGAGAGATGTGTAAGAGACTTTATAAAGCCAGGAAACTGTGACATTCTTAAATGTTACTTTATGTTTAGGGCTCTGGAGACATGTATAACCCTTCCTTTTGCTTTTCCTGTTTGGTGTAAAAACCATACATTCACTTGTTTGGATATATTTATGTATGCTAAATTGAGTTTAGTAAGTTGTATTTACAAGTGTTACTTGTTTCATTGACAGTAATCTCTATTGAATCAGCTCTTAGAGGTCAGGACAGGACCTTTTCTTATACCTACCCTTAGAATCTGTTGCAGTACTTTGCAGAAGTGTAAATTGTCTAACAATTATCTTGTCTTTTGCCAAGATATTCATTGTGATCACACACACACCCATGACATTATAAATCCTAAAACCAAGCTACCAAAATGACAGCTTAGTGTGTGTGTGTGTGTGTGTGTGTGTGTGTTAAATTATGTGTTGCTATCCTTGATTGGAGGAGGCAACTACGTTGTGAGAGATTTTAGTTAGTGCCATACATGAAGTTGGGTGAAAAACTAAACTGATTCTTTATAGGAAGAAAATCTCAGACTCTTTCCTTAGTTTGTGTGCAGTATTACTAGATTAAAAAATTTTTTTACAATTACTTTTAATTGTGTTAAAATACATGTAACAGAAAACTTACCATCTCAACTGTTTTTAAATGTACAGTGGAGTAGTGTTAAGTATATTCACATTGTTGCACAATCAGTCTCCAGAACTTTTTTATCTTGTGAATAAGCACCATGAAACAAGTACCCATTCCCCGTTCTTACCAGCCCCTGGAACCCATCATTACACTTTCTTTCAGTATGAATTTGGTCTCATGCTAGTGGAATCTCACAAGATATGTCTTTTGGTGACTGGGTTATTTCACTTATCACAGTGTCCTCAAGGTTTATTCAAGTAGTAGCTTGTGGCAGAATTTCCTTCCTTTTTAAGACTGAAGAATATTCCATTGTATCTGTGTGCCCCATTTTGTTTATCCTTTGATGGACATTTGCATTGCTTGCACCCTTTGGCTATTGTAAATAATGCTGCTACGAATATAGGTATCTAAATATCTATTTGAGCCCTGCCTTCAATTCTTTTGAATATATACACAGAATTAGAATTGCTGGATCATATGGTAATTCTGTGTTTAATTTCTTTTATTAAAAGATTGATTTATTTTAAGAGAGAGAGAGTGCAAATGAGTGTGTGTGGTGAGGGGCAGAGGGAGAGAGAGAATCTCCAACAGACTCCCGCTGAGTGGAGAGCCTGATGCAGGGCTTGATCTCACAACCCTGAGATCATGACCTGAGCTGACATTGAGTGTTGGACGCTTGACAGACTGAGCCGCCCAGGAACCCCCTCTATGTTTAATTTCTTAAGGAATCTCTGTTTTCCATAGTGGCTATACCATTTTACATTCTCACTAACAGTGCACAAGAGTTCTAATTTCTCTACATCCTTGCAAACACTTATTTTCTGCTTTGTTTTGTTACTTTGATAGTAACCAAGTAGCTTTTAGATTTTTAATGTATGATCAACATTAAGCAAGAAATTTGTAAATGTACTTAGTCAATCTTGATTACAGTTTCTTCCCCCTTCCCATATCTGATTAGTTCCAGGTTGTCACTTCTGTTTTGGAGCACCTATTACTAGTTAGTTCTTTTCTCTTTCTACTGCTGAGACCAAATAGAATAGCTTCCTAATTAGATCACTCTCATCTCTTTCCCTTTATAATGAATCTTCCACATTAGCACCATGGTGATCCTTCTGAAATAAAGATCAAATTATGGCTCTCTCCTTTAAATGTCAATGGGTAATTTAATATTTATTGAATGTTTATTAAAAGTAACTATACCAGGGGTGCTTGGGTGGCACACACAGTCCTGGGATCGAGTCCCGCATCCAGCTTCCTACTTTGTGGAGAGCCTGCTTCTCTCTTCTCCCTCTGCTTGCTTCTCTCTTTCCCTCTGCTTACTTCTCTCTCTCCCTCTGTATGCCACTCCCCCTGCTTGTGCTTTCCATCTCTGTGTCAAATAAATAAATAAAATCTTTTTAAAAACATAACTTTACCTAAATTTTACATGTCCTATAAGGTATGAATTTACTTCTATTTTAAAGATAAGGAAAATAGGGGTGACTGGGTTAAGTGGGTTAAGCCTCTGCCTTCGGCTCAGGTCATGATCTCAGGGTTCTGGGATTGAGCCCCGCATTGGGCTTTCTGCTCGGTAGGTAGCCTGCTTCCCCCCTCTTTCTCTGCCTGCCTCTCTGCCTATTTGTGATCTCTCTCTCACTCTATCAAATAAAGAAATGAAATCTTAAAAAAAAATAAGGAAAATAACTGTTAGAGAAGATATATAACTTGTTAAGCATTGACTACTAGAAAGTAATGGGACCAGGATTTAAACCTAGCATTATCTGACTCCCTGTTCCTTCCTTCTTTTATGCTTGACATATTTGTTCATGCATATCCTTTCCTCTCTCTTTGGTCACTGGGAAATCCTTTATACTTATTCCTTCAAAGCCCAGCTGAAATGATCATTTTTACTGTGAAACTTATCCTAGTTGTCCTTGTCTGCTCTCTCAGATCTGTTCAGCACTTTTTGCTGTTATCCCATAGTACTTCATATATAACTGTAATATACCCTTTTCTTGATAAAGGACATTCTAAAACAAGACAACATGTTACTTTGGACAAAGGTTTATTGAATTAAATTTGCAAAAAATTTTTTCTTTGCATTAAGAATAAGAAATTATATGTAGAATAGGATGTCATACATTATCCATATTTTAAGGAAACACTGTAGTGACTGAAACTTTCAAAACAGCTAAATTACAAAACAATGATTTGCATAAAAATTTCTCATTTTTGAAGAGTTTAGTCAGAGGTCTATGGTTATTCGCAAAATTTAGATTTTATGTGATTTTCACCATCAGTATTAAACACACCTAGGCATAATTTCATAGTTAATCCATTATTAGAATTAACCTTCAAAGTTTAGATTTTTTTTCACTGATCTGATTCCTAAAGCCTAAAGACCTTAACCTTAGTTAATGAGAACTTGATGTTAAAAATAATAGATTCTAAATTAAGAACTTCTCTATGAAAGGCACTGTTAAGAAAATGAAATGATAAACCAGGGCCCGGAAGACAATATTTGCAAAACATGTATCTGATTTGAATCCAGATTATACAAAGAAATCTGAAAACTCAATAATAAGTAAACAAATGATCCAATTAAAAGGTAGGCAAAAGACCTACACAGACACCTCCACAAGATAGGCAGATAGCAAATAAGCATATGAAAGTTGCTAAGCATCATTTGTCATTAGGGAATTGCCGATGAGATACCACTGCACACGCTTTTTGAATGACTAAAATCCAAACACTGAAAACACCCAAGGTTGGCTTAGGATGTGTAGCAACAGGAACTTTGAAAATTCATGTTCGTAGAAATGCAAAATGGTGCAGCCACTTTTGGAAGTTAAATATAGTCTATAATACAGTGAAGCAATTGGACACCTTGGTATTTGACCAAATGTGTTCAAAACTTAAGATCACACAAAAACCTGTACATGAATGTCTGTAGCAGCTTTGTTCATAATTGGTCAAACCTAGGAGCAATCAAGATGTTCTTCAATAGGTGAGTGGATTAATGAACAGTGGTGTATCCAGAAAATAGAATAATATTCAGTGATAAAAGAAACTGAACCATTAAGCCACTAAAAGAGTTGGAACCTTAAATGAATATTGTCAGGTAAACAAAGCCAACCATAAAAGGGCTGCAGTACTGTATGATTCCAAATATATGACATTCTTGAAAAGGTAAAACAATAGAGACAGCAGAATGATTACTGTTTGCCAGGGGTTGGGAGGGAGGGGAATGAAGGGGGGGATGAACAGGTAGAGCACAAGGGTGATTCAGTGTTTATTATGAGAATGCAGTGGTGGGTATGTGACATTGTGGATTTGGCAAAACCTATAAAACTATGCAACACAAATAGTGAATCCTAATGTAAACTATGAATTTTAATATATCAGTGTTTTTTTTATCACTTGTAATAAATATATCTCACTAATGCAAGATGTTAATATTTGGGTCATCTATGCAATTGGAGTATATGGGAACCTCTTACTTTCTGCTCAGTTTCTCAGTAACCTAAAAGTGCTCTAAAAAATAAACTCTGCTAATTTAAAAATGTATATATATAATTGTTCACCAAAATGGGAAATGATTCAGTTCAGCAGTTATTTACTGAGCAAAGACTGACCTGTGTTAGTTTTTACAGCCCTGTTTTTAAAGAACTTTTAGACAAACCTTATCCAAAATGTATAGTGTATGTTTACAACAGAATGGACTGAATAGTCAGAAAGTGTTTTAAGTTTTGAAATAAGACCTGCATTTGATCCCAGGCTTAACTAGTTGGGTGATTTTATAAAAATTACTTAGGCTTTTAAGATTTCTGTTGTGTCTACTGCATAAGGCAGTGGTTTTAAATGTTAATTAATAAATGTGAAGCATCTGGCACACAGTAAGCACTCAAATACTAGTCCTGATAGTTATGTGTTCTCCATCTCACAAGGCAAATGAAGAATAGCTTTTACTAGCATTTATGTTCAGTCACATTTGGGCCATTTCTTCTAGATTTTCCCCCTCTAATTTGAGATCACTAAGGGTCAAGTACATGAAGTTATTATTTGCTTGCTGGTTTGATATGTTCCAGTTTCTGGTCTGAAGGAGGAACTGCTTTTACAGCTGTCTTTGAGATCAAAGTAGGCTGTTCAATTGTGTTGACTAATAGAACACTTTTCTTCTTGTTTAAAAACAATAGCAACCAATTTGTTCCCCAGCCCAGTAAAAACCTTCATGTCAGATAGGCATACAAATAGGTATCTGCTAATCCAAGCCTTAAAATAAGCTTTCATAAAAATTGAAAAACTTATAACTTAACAATGTTTAGTGACTCTGTTGATGTCAGTAAACCAAAATTACGTATATTTTGCTCTAAAAATCTATAAGCTATAATTTATGTTTTTCCAATTGATAATGTTTTAAATATTGCAAAATAAACTCCTTCAGATTTGTTTTTTGCCAACATATATTCATCTTTATTGGAAGATGACTGTAATATACAGTGAAAAATATTACTTTTTTACTAATAGCTTCCAGAAATTTGGAAAGAAAAATTTACAAAATGTGAGGGAAAGAAAAAACATTCATAAAAGTATAGCCATCATTTCTTAGTTAAGCAGTCTACTGAAAATGGTAAGTGAGGGGCGCCTGGGTGGCTCAGTGGGTTATTCCTCTGCCTTTGGCTCAGGTCATGGTCTCAGGGTCCTGATCAAGCCCCACATGGGGCTCTCTGCTTAGCAGGGAGCCTCCTTCCCCCTCTGCCTCTGCCTGCCTCTCTGCCTATTTGTGATCTGTCAAATAAATAAAATTTTTTTAAAAATGGTAAGTGAAATAAAAACTATTGAAATATTAAAGGTAAGCTAAGTTAGTGCCTTTTAGTCTATAGGATTTTCTCTTGGTTAAAGTTTGTGTATAAATTGCTTTGGAAATAAATAGAGGAACTCTATAGAAAAAACAAGACTGGAGGGAAGAAAATGGTTGAAGTGAACATGAAAATGATTAAATAACTGGCATTTAATATTTAACATTGGGTAGATTTGGGCTTGTGCCTCTTAAAGGGAAGATACCTTTTATTAAGCATACTTTCAAGTTATCTGCTTTTATTGGCAATAGCATTATATGAACTCGACATTTAATATGTCCACTCTGTTTAAGTTGAACAGGATTTATGCATATACTTTCTCTTATGAAATTGTCATGACAGCAACATTCAGTGGAGAACTAAGTATACTTCAGGTATATGACTTTTATATCTCTTATAGATACTAAAGGCAACATTATGAGTTTTGTTTAAACACAGTAAATTAACTTAAGGTGATAAATCCCATTGTTATTAGAACTGTAGCTTTCCAAGGAAACATCTTTTTAAGTGTGTTTTTATGATTCTATTTTAAGTGCTGTGATAGTAATGATGCTTTTAGTCTAAATTGAGTGAAAGAAGGACATTGGAGGATTTTTTTTTTTTTTTTTTTTTTGAGAGAGAGATAGAGTGCTTCCTCAAGCACAGGGGAGAGCAGAGGGAGAGGGAGAGAGAAAATCTCAAGCAGGCTCCATGCCCAGTGTGGAGCCCTATTTAGGGCTTGATCTCATGACCCTGAGATATGACCTGAGCTGAAATCAAGAGTTGGACACTTAACCAACTGAGCCACCCAGGCACCCTCCCTCACCCCACATCTCTGTCTTCTGATTGAAGAGTTTAATCTGCCTACATTTAAAGTAATTACTGATAAGTAGGTACTTACTTTTGTGGTTACACTGAACATTCTAAAGTTAAAACACTCTAATTTGAATTTATGCCAGCTTAACTTAAGAAACATACAAAAACATTGCTCCTTTACAGCTCTGTCCCCACTTTTTTCATTTATCGGTATCATAAAATTATATCTTTTTGCATTGTGTCTAAAAACATAAACCAAAAAATTTTTGAATGTTAGTCTCTTAAATTATGTAAAATCAAAATTATAGTAATGCTAGCTTTTAAAGACTAACCATTTTTTGTTTTTTAAGATTTTTATTTTTTAAAGATTTTTCAAATTTGAGAGATCCTGTGAGAGAACAAGAGAGAGCACAAGTGGAGGGAGAGAGAAAAGCAGGCTCCCCACTGAGCAGGGAATCCAACACACAGCTTGATCCAAGGACCCCGGAATCATGACCTTAGCTGAAGGCAGAAGCTTAAGTGTCTCAGCCACCTATGTTTCCCAAGACTAGTAATTCTTTATTTTTATTTTTTATTTTTTTCCAAGACTAGTAATTTTTTAAAAGATATTAGTCTATAGAAAGTCTATAGAAAACAAAAAGATTTATAGAACGCTGTTACGCTAATACTAGCTTTTATAATTGCCCATAAACTTACCTTTAGTGAGATCTTTATTTCTTCTTATAGCTTCAAGCTATTGTCTAGTGTCCTTTTTCT
Source organism: Lontra canadensis (assembly GCF_010015895.1). Lineage (NCBI taxonomy): Eukaryota > Metazoa > Chordata > Mammalia > Carnivora > Mustelidae > Lontra > Lontra canadensis. Next base: position 25,474,103 of record NW_022631001.1, read on the forward strand.
CTCACCCTGCAGGATTCTTCGAACATTACTTGCAGAGTAGGTCTAATGTTCACATCTACCTCAGCTTTTGTTTACCTGGTAATGTCTTGATTTCTTCCTCACTTTTAAAGACAGCTTTACTTGATATAATTGTCTTGGTTGACAGGTTTTTTCCCCGTTTAACACTTTGAAAATATGAATCTCCTATCTTCTGCCTTCCAGATTTCCCTTGAGAAAGCTGTTGAAAATCTTATTGAAGATTCTTTTGTATGTAGTGATTTGCTTCTTGCTGCTTTTGAGATTCTCTCTTTGCTTTTAGCTGTTGGCAGTTTGATTATAATGTGTCTGAGTGTGGGTCTCTGAGTTCGTCCTATTTGGAATTTGTTTCATCCTATTTGGAATTTGAGTTTCTTGACTGTTTGTATTCATGTCTTTTGTCAAATCTGGGAAGCTTTTGGCCATTATTTCTTCATATAATCTCTCTGTCCCTTTTTCTCTCTTTTCTTCTTCTAGGACTCCCACAGTATTTATGTTGGTCCACTTGAATGGTGTCCTAAAAGTTTCTTAGGCTCTGACGTTTCTTCAATAGGGGATAGGTATGCAACAATGGCTGCCCACCTCTGTGTCAGTGCCTCTGTGTCTCCACCTCCATGATCAGAAGCAACAATCAGTAATCAGAGTACAGATCCCTGACATTTGGAGGACAGGGCCCTTTTTGTCCATCTATCTTCTGCAGCCTGTTTCAGGAATAAGTATATGGCTGCCTGCCCACTGGGCTGGGAGGTAAGAGGTAGTTACTACTGAACTAAGTGCAGAAATTGGCTGAAATTTATTTCATTTAATGTTCAAGCTATCCCCTAGAAGTTGTAACCCTTGAAAAGACATCTTAGTTCCAGACATACAAATGGCCAATAGACACATGAAAAAATGCTTGATGTCACTCGGCATCAGGGAGATACAAATCAAAACTACAGTGAGATACCATCTCCGTGAGATACCACCTCACACCCATCAGAATAGCTAAAATTAACAAGTCAGGAAAAGACAGATGTTGGTCAGAGTGTGGAGAAAGGGGAGCCCTCCTGCACTGGTGGTGGGAATGCAAACCAGTGCAGCCACTCTGAAAAACAGTATGGGGGTTCCTCAAAATAGAGAATAGAGCTACCCTATGACCCAGCAATTGCACTGCTGGGTATTTACCCCAAAGATACAAATGTAGTAGTCTGAAGGGGCACCTGCACCCCAGTGTTTATAGCAGCAATGTTCACAATAGCCAGACTATGGAAAGAGGCCAGATGTCCCATCGACAGATGAATGGATAAAGAAGATGTGGTTTATATATATAATGGGGTATTATGCAGCCATCAAAAAGAAAGTAATCTTGCCATTTGCAACAGCGTGGATGGAACTAGAGGGTATTGTGCTAAGCTAAATAATTTAATCAGAGAAAGCCAGTTAATATGATTTCACTTGTGGAATTTAAGAAACAAAACAGGAGTATAGAAAAAGGGAGGGAAAAATAACACAAGGATGAAATCAGAGAGGGAGACAAACCAAAAGAGACTCTAACCATAGGAAACAAACTGAGAGCTGCTGGAGGGAAGGAGGCGGGGGATGGGGTAGCTGGGTGATGGGCATTAAGGAGGACACATGATGTAACGAGCACTGGGTGTTATATACAACTGATGAATTACTGAACCCTACCTCTGAAACTAATAATACACTGAATGTTAATTAATAGAATGCAAATGAAATTAAATTTAATTTAAAAAAAGAAAAGACTTCAGAGTTCCAGAATAGTTATATGAGACAGATTCTGCCATTGAGTCTGTTGTCTGGGTTGGAAGACAGATTTCTGCTGTATTCCACCATCTTCCCAGAATCCTATCTTGCAATAGTCTTCTAAGTGGGAATATAACTCAGAAACTGCAAGCTGGAAGACATGCATAGGATGAAGTATATGGGAAGGAGTGTGGGGCTTCTTTGCCCTCTCTGGGTACATCAGTTTCCTAGTACCTTCATACCAGAAGCTCTCCAAACCCTGTAATGTTGAAATTTTTTTGGAGGCTTTATCACATAGGCATTATTGATTATTTGTTCCATTTCCAGCCCCTTTCTCCTCTCTGGGGAATGGGAACTGAGCCAGAAAATTCCAAGAACATGGCTTGGTTTTTCTGGTAACCAGCCCCCTACCAGGAGGCCACGTAGAGTCACGTGACTGTAACAAAAGACACTGCTATCACTCCAGAAATTCCGAGTTTTATGAGCTCGGTGTCAGGAGGCAGGAACAGAGACTAACCTATATGTGTGTGTGTGTGTATATATATATATATATATACACATATACATCTGTGTGTGTGTGTGTGTGTGTGTATTAAATTTTTAAAAAATTAAAAAAATTTTTTTTAATTTTGCTAATGTGTAACTCCTTGATTTGGCTTTTAAAAGAAGCTTTTTTTTAAATTTTATTTTTTAATAAACATATATTTTTTTCCCCAGGGGTACAGGTCTGTGAATCGCCAGGGTTACACACTTCACAGCACTCACCATAGCACATACCCTCCCCAATGTCCATAACCCCACCCCCCCAACCCCCCTCCCCCCAGCAACCCTCAGTTTGTTTTGTGAGATTGAGTCACTTATGGTTTATCTCCCTCCCAATCCCATCTTGCTTCATTTACTCTTCTCCTACCCCCTTAACCCCCCATGTTGCATCTCCTCTCCCTCATATCAGGGAGATCATATGATAGTTGTCTTTCTCCGATTGACTTATTTCGCTAAGCATGATACCCTCTAGTTCCATCCACGTCGTCGCAAATGGCAAGATTTCATTTCTTTTGATGGCTGCATAGTATTCCATTGTGTATATATACCACATCTTCTTTATCCATTCGTCTGTTGATGGACATCTAGGTTCTTTCCATAGTTTGGCTATTGTAGACATTGCTGCTATAAACATTCGGGTGCACGTGCCCCTTCGGATCACTACGTTTGTATCTTTAAGGTAAATACCCAGCAGTGCAATTGCGGGGTCAGAGGGTAGTTCTATTTTCAACATTTTGAGGAACCTCCATGCTGTTTTCCAGAGTGGTTGCACCAGCTTGCATTCCCACCAACAGTGTAGGAGGGTTCCCCTTTCACCGCATCCTCGCCAGCATCTGTCATTTCCTGACTTGTTTATTTTAGCCATTCTGACTGGTGTGACGTGGTATCTCATTGTGGTTTTGATTTGTATTTCCCTGATGCCGAGTGATATGGAGCACTTTTTCATGTGTGTGTTGGCCATCTGGATGTCTTCTTTGCAGAAATGTCTGTTCATGTCTTCTGCCCATTTCTTGATTGGATTATTTGTTCTTTGGGTGTTGAGTTTGCTAAGTTCTTTATAGATTCTGGACACTAGCCCTTTATCTGATATGTCGTTTGCAAATATCTTCTCCCATTCTGTCAGTTGTCTTTTGGTTTTGTTAACTGTTTCCTTTGCTGTGAAAAAGCTTTTGATCTTGATAAAATCCCAATAGTTCATTTTTGCCCTTGCTTCCCTTGCCTTTGGCGATGTTCCTAGGAAGATGTTGCTGCGGCTGAGGTCGAAGAGGTTGCTGCCTGTGTTCTCCTCAAGGATTTTGATGGATTCCTTTCTCACATTGAGGTCCTTCATCCATTTTGAGTCTATTTTCGTGTGTGGTGTAAGGAAATGATCCAATTTCATTTTTCTGCATGTGGCTATCCAATTTTCCCAACACCATTTATTGAAGAGGCTGTCTTTTTTCCATTGGACATTCTTTCCTGCTTTGTCGAAGATTAGTTGACCATAGAGTTGAGGGTCTATTTCTGGGCTCTCTATTCTGTTCCGTTGATCTATGTGTCTGTTTTTGTGCCAGTACCATGCTGTCTTGATGATGACAGCTTTGTAATAGAGCTTGAAGTCCGGAATTGTGATGCCACCAACTCTGGCTTTCTTTTTCAATATTCCTTTGGCTCTTCGCAGTCTTTTCTGCTTCCATATAAATTTTAGGATTATTTGTTCCATTTCTTTGAAAAAAATGGATGGTACTTTGATAGGAATTGCATTAAATGTGTAGATTGCTTTAGGTAGCATAGACATTTTCACAATATTTATTCTTCCAATCCAGGAGCATGGAACATTTTTCCATTTCTTTGTGTCTTCCTCAATTTCTTTCATGAGTACTTTATAGTTTTCTGTGTATAGATTCTTAGTCTCTTTGGTTAGGTTTATTCCTAGGTATCTTATAGTTTTGGGTGCAATTGTAAATGGGATTGACCCCTTAATTTCTCTTTCTTCTGTCTTGTTGTTGGTGTAGAGAAATGCGACTGATTTCTGTGCATTGATTTTATATCCTGACACTTTACTGAATTCCTGTACAAGTTCTAGCAGTTTTGGAGTGGAGTCTTTTGGGTTTTCCACATATAGTATCATATCATCTGCGAAGAGTGATAGTTTGACTTCTTCTTTGCCGATTTGGATGCCTTTAATTTCTTTTTGTTGTCTGATTGCTGAGGCTAGGACTTCTAGTACTATGTTGAATAGCAGTGGTGATAAAGGACATCCCCGCAGTGTTCCTGACCTTAGAGGAAAAGCTTTCAGTTTTTCTCCATTGAGAATGATATTTGCAATGGGTTTTTCATAGATGGCTTTGATAATATTGAGGTATGTGCCCTCTATCCCTACACTTCGAAGAGTTTTGATCAGGAAGGGATGCTGTACTTTGTCAAATGCTTTTCCAGCATCTATGGAGAGTATCATATGGTTCCTGTTCTTTCTTTTATTAATGTGTTTTATCACATTGATTGATTTGCAGATGTTGAACCAACCTTGCAGCCCTGGAATAAATCCCACTTGGTCGTGGTGAATAATCTTTTTAATATACTGTTGAATCCTATTGGCTAGTATTTTGGTGAGAATTTTTGCATCTGTGTTCATCAAGGATATTGGTCTGTAGTTCTCTTTTTTGATGGGATCCTTGTCTGGTTTTGGGATCAAGGTGATGCTGGCCTCATAAAATGAGTTTGGAAGTTTTCCTCCATTTCTATTTTTTGGAACAGTTTCAGGAGAATAGGAATTAGTTCTTCTTTAAATGTTTGGTAGAATTCCCCCGGGAAGCCATCTGGCCCTGGGCTTTTGTTTGTTTGGAGATTTTCGATGACTGTTTCAATCTCCTTACTGGTTATGGGTCTGTTCAGGCTTTCTATTTCTTCCTGGTTCAGTTGTGGTAGTTTATATGTCTCTAGGAATGCATCCATTTCTTCCAGATTGTCAAATTTGTTGGCATAGAGTTGCTCATAATATGTTCTTATGATTGTCTGTATTTCTTTGGTGTTAGTTGTGATCTCTCCTCTTTCATTCATGATTTTATTGATTTGGGTCCTTTCTCTTTTCTTTTTGATAAGTCTGGCCAGGGGTTTATCAATCTTATTAATTCTTTCAAAGAACCAGCTCCTAGTTTCGTTGATTTGTTCTATTGTTTTTTTTTGGTTTCTATTTCATTGATTTCTGCTCTGATCTTTATGATTTCTCTTCTCCTGCTGGGTTTAGGGTTTCTTTCTTGTTCTTTCTCCAGCTCCTTTAGGTATAGGGTTAGGTTGTGTACCTGAGACCTTTCTTATTTCTTGAGAAAGGCTTGTACCGCTATATATTTTCCTCTCAGGACTGCCTTTGTTGTGTCCCACAGATTTTGAACCGTTGTGTTTTCATTATCATTTGTTTCCATGAATTTTTTCAATTCTTCTTTAATTTCCTGGTTGACCCATTCATTCTTTAGAAGGATGCTGTTTAGTCTCCATGTATTTGGGTTCTTTCCAAATTTCCTCTTGTGATTGAGTTCTAGCTCCAGAGCATTATGGTCTGAAAATATGCAGGGAATGATCCCAATCTTTTGATACCAGTTGAGACCTGATATAGGACCGAGGATGTGATCTATTCTGGAGAATGTTCCATGTGCACTAGAGAAGAATGTGTATTCTGTTGCTTTGGGATGAAATGTTCTGAATATATCTGTGATATCCATCTGGTCCAGTGTGTCATTTAAGGCCTTTATTTCCTTGTTGATCTTTTGCTTGGATGATCTGTCCCTTTCAGTGAGGGGAGTGTTAAAGTCCCCTACTATTATTGTATTATTGTTGATGTGTTTCTTTGATTTTGTTATTAATTGGTTTATATAGTTGGCTGCTCCCACGTTAGGGGCATAGATATTTACAATTGTTAGATCTTCTTGTTGGACAGATCCTTTGAGTATGATATAGTGTCCTTCCTCATCTCTTATTATAGTCTTTGGCTTAAAATCTAATTGATCTGATATAAGGATTGCCACTCCTGCTTTCTTCTGATGTCCATTAGCATGGTAAATTCTTTTCCACCCCCTCACTTTAAATCTGAAGGTGTCTTCGGGTTTCAAATGGGTTTCTTGTAGGCAACATATAGATGGGTTTTGTTTTTTTATCCATTCTGATACCCTGTGTCTTTTGATTGGGGCATTTAGCCCATTAACATTCAGGGTAACTATTGAGAGATATGAATTTAGTGCCATTGTATTGCCTGTAAGGTGACTGTTATTGTATATTGTTTCTGTTCCTTTCTGATCTACTACTTTTAGGCTCTCTCTTTGCTTAGAGGACCCCTTTCAATATTTCCTGTAGAGCTGGCTTGGTGTTTGCAAATTCTTTCAGTTTTTGTTTGTCCTGGAAGCTTTTAATCTCTCCTTCTATTTTCAATGATAGCCTAGCTGGATATAGTATTCTTGGCTGCATGTTTTTCTCGTTTAGTACTCTGAATATATCATGCCGGCTCTTTCTGGCCTGCCAGGTCTCTGTGGATAAGTCTGCTGCCAATCTAATATTTTTACCATTGTATGTTACAGACTTCTTTTCCCGGGCTGCTTTCAGGATTTTCTCTTTGTCACTAAGACTTGTAAATTTTACTATTACGGGACGGGGTGTGGACCTATTCTTATTGATTTTGAGGGGGGTTCGCTGTACCTCCTGGATTTTGATGCTTGTTCCCTTTGCCATATTGGGGAAATTCTCTCCAATAATTCTCTCCAATATACCTTCTGCTCCCCTCTCTCTTTCTTCTTCTTCTGGAATCCCAATTATTCTAATGTTGTTTCGTCTTATGGTGTCACTTATCTCTCGAATTCTGCCCTCGTGGTCCAGTAGCTGTTTGTCCCTCTTTTGCTCAGCTTCTTTATTCTCTGTCATTTGGTCTTCTATATCGCTAATTCTTTTTTCTGCCTCATTTATCCTATCAGTGAGAGCCTCCATTTTTGATTGCAACTCATTAATAGCTTTTTTTATTTCAACTTGATTAGATTTTAGTTCTTTTATTTCTCCAGAAAGGGCTTTTATATCTCCCAAGAGGGTTTCTCTAATATCTTCCATGCCTTTTTCGAGCCCAGCCAGAACCTTGAGAATCGTCATTCTCAACTCTAGATCTGACATATTACCAATGTCTGTATTGATTAGGTCCCTAGCCTTTGGTACTGCCTCTTGTTCTTTTTTTTGTGGTGAATTTTTCTGCCTTGTCATTTTGTCCAGATAAGAGTATATGAAGGAACAAGTAAAATACTAAAAGGGTGGCAACAACCCCAGGAAAATATGCTTTAGCCAAATCAGAAGAGATCCCAAATTGTTGCGGGGTGGGGGGTAAGGGTATAAAAAGAGGTTCAGAAAGAAAAAAAAAAAAGAAACAAAAAAAGAAAACCAATAATGAAAAAATATAAAAAGGAAAAAATATATATATTAGATAAACTAGTTAAAAAACGTTAAAAAAGAAAAGGGTAAAAGTTAAAAAAATTTAGCAGAAAAAGAGAGAAAAAAATTGAAAAAGAAAAAAATATTAAATTAACTGCAAGGCTAAAGAATCATGGGGAGAAAGCCATGAGTTCCGTACTTTGCTTTCTCCTCCTCTGGAATTCCGCTGCTCTCCTTGGTATTGAAACTGCACTCCTCATATGTGAACTTGGTCCTGGCTGGGTTTCTTGTTGATCTTCTGGGGCAGGGGCCTGTTGTAGTGATTCTCAAGTGTCTTTGCCCCAGGCGGAGTTGCACCGCCCTTACCAGGGGCCGGGCTGAGTAATCCGCTCGGGTTTGCTTTCGGGAGCTTTTGTTCCCTGAGCGCTTTCTGTAGAGTTTCGGAGGACGGGAATGAAGATGGCGGCCTCCCAGTCTCCAGTCCGGAGGAGCCGAGAGCCCGGGGCCCCACTGCTCAGTGCGCCCTCAGAGAACAGCGCCCAATTATTCCCGTCACCCTTGACTCCGGCCGCGCTCCGAGCTGACCGAGCTTGCGACCGGTTCAAGGTAACCCCGAGGTGAGAGTCACTCCTCGGCTCTGTCTCTGTAACCGGCTTCCCTGTTCTAATACCTGCAAGCTCTGCGACACTCAGACACCCCGATCCTTCTGTGACCCTGCGGGACCTGAGGCCACACTGACCCCGCGTGGGCTTCACCCCGGTTAAGCCTCTGGAGCGATGTCCCTCAGCGGAACAGACTTTTAAAAGTCCTGATTTTGTGCTCTGTTGCTTCGCCGCTTGCCGGGAGCCGGCCCCTCCCCCCGCGGTCTATCTTCCCGTCGCTTTGGATTCACTTATCCGCCAGTCCTACCTTTCAGAAAGTGGTTGATTTACTGTTTCTAGAATTGCTGTTCTTCTTCTCTTCGATCTCCCATTGGATTTGTAGGTGTTTGCAATCTTTAGATAAGCTATCTAGCTGATCTCCCGCAACCTGAAAGTAGTCTCAGCCTGCTACTTCTCCGCCATCTTGACTCCTCAAAAGAAGCTTTTTTTATCCTTAAGCTTTTTTTTTTTTTGAAAGAAGCTTCTTTTAAAAGCCAAATCAAAGAGTTACACACTAATAAAATATGCATTTAGGATTTATCTAAATCAATAGTTTGTGTAACTGTATGAATGAATAGTCTTTATTACTGAATGGTATTGCATAGTAAGATGTACCATAGTTTGTTTAACCATTCATCTATTGAAGGACATCTTTGTTGCTTCCACTTTCATGAATAAAGCTGCTAGAAACATTTGTGTGCAGGGTTTCATGTGAACATGCATTTTCTTATTGGTTGGCTAAATATATAGGAGTCAGATGGGAAGTCTGTGTTTAACCATTTAAGAAATTTCCAAACTGTCTTTCAAAGAGGATGTACCATTTTGCATTCTTATCAACAGTGAAGGAGTATCCTGTTATTCTGAATCCTTATTAACATTTGATACTGTAGTTTTAAAAATTTTAGCTATTCTAATAGGTATATAATGTATTTTGTAGTTCTAATCTGCATTTCCATAATGACAAGAGATACTTAGCATTTTTCATACACTTCTTTACCATTCTTATATCTTACTGATGAAGTGTCTGTTCAGATCTTTTGTTCATTTTAAAAATTCACTTGGTTTCTTTTTCTTATTGTTGAGTTTTAAATGCTCTTTACATCTTCTGGATACAAGTCATTTACCAGATATATGATTTGCAGATTTTTTTTTTTTTTTTTTAGTCTGCAGCTCATTTATTATTCTCTTAACAGTGTCATTTAAAGACTTCAGATGAAATCTGAAGTTTTTATTTTATCATTTTTTTATCAGTTTATCATTTTTTTCTTTAATATGTCTTGCTTTAGGTGTTATATGTTAAAACTCTTTGCCAAAGATCAAAGAGATTTTCTTTGTGTTCTACATGTTTTATAGTTTTGTACTTTATATTTAGGTCTGTGAACCATTTGAGTTAATTTTTTGTAAGTTGTGAGGTATGTGCTAATGTTCAGGTTTTTGCACATGGTCATCTAGTTGTTCACCATTTGTTGAGATGGTTCTTTCTCCATCTAATTTTCTTTGTACCTTTGGGAAAAATCTGTTTATTTGTGTAGGTCTATTTCTGGGTTCTTTTCTGTTCCATTAATCTATGTGTCCATTCTTTGGCCAGTACCACGCTGTCCTGATTACTGTAACATTATACTTGAGTAGCTTTGAATGTAGGTGATAGGGGTCTTCTGACTTTGTTCTTACTTCTCAGAATTTACTTTACTTCTCAGAACTTACTTCTCAGTTTTGGTGACTCTAGTACCTTTACGTTTCCATATATATTTTAAAGTCAGGCTGTTTATATCTACAAAAAAGCTCTCTGGAATTTTCATTTGGATTTCATTTGTATAGATCATATTGGGAAAAATTGACATCTTAACAATATAAAGTCTTCCAACCCATTAACATCAGATATCTGTACATTAATTTAGATTTTCTTTGATTTCTTTCATCAGTATTTTGGAATTTTCCATATACAGTTCCTGCACACATTTTGTTAGATTTATACCTAAGCACATCATGTTTTACCCAATGTTATTATACAAATTTTTTTTTAAATTTCAAACTTTAAATGTTTGTTACAGGTATGTAGGAAAACAGTCCCATTCTCAATGTTGTACTTGTCACTTACAGCCTTGATAAACTCAATTATTAATTCCAGAAGGGGCTTTTTGTGTTTGTTTTGATAGATTCTTTAGTTTTCTATACACATAGTCACATCATCTGTGAATAAAAATGATTTTATTTCTTTCCTATCTGTGTCCCTTTTCTTTTTTTCTTTACTGTACTAGGTGGAACCTTCTTTGAAAAGGACTGGTGAGAGAGGACATTCTTGCCTTCTTCCCAATCTTAGGAGGAAAACATTCACTCTCCATTAGAAGTATGTTAGCTGTAGGTTTTTCATGTACACCTATTTAGGTTAAAGAATGGTCCTTCTGCTTCTAGTTTCTAGAGAGTTTTCAATCATGAATGAATATTAAATTTCATGGGCTTTTTTTTTTTATTGTTTGGTTCTCAAATGAGATACAATAAGTCATTTAAAATCATTAGATCTTGTTTTTTCTTGGGGCACCTGGGTGGCTCAGTTGGTTAAGCGTCTGCCTTCAGCTCAGGTCATGATCCCAGGGTCCTAGGATCGAGCCCTGCATTGGGCTTCCTGTTCAGTGGGTATTCTGCTTCTCCCTCTCACTCTGCCTTTCTCCTCTGCTCGTGCTCTCTCTCTGTCTCAGATAAATAAATATAATCCTTAAAAAAAGATCTTGTTTTTTTTTTTTTTAGATTTTATTTATTTATTTGACACAGAGAGAGATCACAAGTAGACAGAAAGGCAGGCAGAGAGAGAAAAGGAAGCAGGTTCCCTGCTGAGCAGAGAGCCCAATGCCGGGCTCGATCCCAGGACCCTGAGATCATGACCTGAGCCGAAGGCAGAGGCTTAACCCACTGAGCCACCCAGGCGCCCCAGATCTTGTTTTCTCTTATGTAATTAATTTAAACAAAATTAATCTTTATTTTTGATAAAAGGAAAAAGCTAGAAATATGTATTTAATGTTTAATATATTACATGAGGTTAATATTAATGTTTATTACGTACTTTAAAATAATATACTGATTAATTTAATGCTAACTGCAGTTATGTACCATAGAAAACAATGAAAAATATTTCAAAACTTTCCTTAAGGGTAAAAGTGAAGTTCTCCATTACTATTAAAGTAATTTAAGAATAATAAAGACAATTATTATATAATTTATGTCAGTTTGAGAACTGTCCAGCTTGTGCAATGGACTTGTTAATTTTTAAAAGTCATTTCCATAATCTTGGGAATTTCACAACAAAAAGGTTTATAGTATATAAATAACATGGTGTGTGGGGCACCTGGGTGGCTCAGTTGGTTATTAAACGTCTGACTTTGGGGTCCTGAGATCCAGCTCCACGCAGGACAGCCTGTTTTGGTGAGGGATTAAGGGGTGTGGGCAGTGTGGAGTCTGTTTATCCCTCCCCCTGTACCCCTCCTCCCATTCATGCACTCTCTCAAATGAATAAATAAAAATCTTTAAAAAAATAAATAACATGGTGTCCTGTAACTTTGAAGAGCCACTTAATGGCAAACCCTTAGTAAAATTTAAATATTATTTTCTCTGTATGTTAAGGGGATGGGACAGGTACGGAATAATCTGCGTGAGCCGTGGAGCACACTCTTGCTCATCTTGCTGTGGTAAATGGGCAAAAGGTTAAGCCATCAGTTTATTTCCCAGTGTCTACTGAACAGTGGCTTTCTTTGTGTTGCTTCACTTGTTAGAGCAATATAGCAAGTGTTATTGAGAGGTACAACAAAGCAAGTCTTAGATCAGACACTGATAGCTTTTTAAAGAGTTGGAATGGGATGTTATTGGATGTTCCAAAGAGTATATTGATAGTACATTTTTATGGAAACCACTGCTGCAGAGTAAACTATATTGGAAATCAAATCTACGTGATCCGTCAGTGATGCTCAGATGAATATAAGTAAGGATTATATGTCTAGTGCACCAGTGTTAGGGAGTAATGTTGTGGCATAGGGTGGGGGGGAGGTGATTAAAAGAAAAAAAAACTTTCCAGAAAATTTCTAGCTGTAGATTTTCCTTAGCCACTTAATTAGGATAGATTTTATTTTCTGTATATAAGACTTTTTATTCATAAGGCATAGCTTTAATAGCTTTAAATATAACATAAAAGGGAAACCAGTTCATTTAAGTATAGAATGCTTTCAGAGACATGAAATGTTACTTAAGACCTTTCCTATAATGGCCTTGGAGTATTTCTTGAGCATCCATACAGAATAGATCTTGAACAGCTGCATGGAGCACACAGAAGTCATGATTCCTGCCTCTGTGAACTAACTTGAATAAAGTCTTTCATCTAAAGATCTCACTGTTTATCTATTTCATGAATCCCTCATCTCATCTCTGAAGGGCTCATTCAGTTTAATACAGTTCAACTTTGTGGTTCAGGGCTCTAGAAATTGCTGTTGTAACTTACAATGCACAAAAAAGGGTAAAGTAATTTCAGAAATTTTTAAAAGAATTAGATAAAATCCACTCTAAAATGATGTTTTTTGAGCAAAGATTTAGAATGATACGGATTCTATTTCAAACCTAACTAGTTATATGATCTTAAGTAAATTATGTAGCCTCTTAAATGTCCAATTTATCTGTGGTTATAACAAGGCCTAACAGAGTTAAGAGGAATAAGTGTGTTGAAATGCTTGTCAAGTTTATTTGTTTTATATAAATGTTGAGTGGCGTCATTCTGCCTTCTTAGTCCTATTCATAATCTGAGGTTCATATTATATACCCCATGATCTGTATGAAATGTTCTATAACCACTTTAGCATTCATTAAACTGAATAAGTCAGCTATCGTATCATTTAGATGTAATTTGTTAAGAAAATATCAGGTGATCTTTTCCTCACCTGGGAATTACATCACATATTGCCACTTATTTGGTAGTGACCATGTGTTGCCTCCCATTTTATGTTACATACTTCTTATTCCTGTCCATGTATTATGAGTTCCTTTCATTTATTTGAACCTGCACAAAAATTAATATGCAGTGCCTTCTAGGTATGGAATAAATTTCTGGTACTTTTGGTTTTCATCGCTTTGGAGTATCCACACATATGTTTTCTTCCAATAGTGGAAATGCTCAAATTTCACTGTAATTTTACAAAGGAACTTATTTATTATATTAAAACCACCTGGTCATAATCTTAGACATCTAGTACTTTTTTTTTCCTCTCCTGAGGCGTGAGGAACCAGAGAAATTTTGATTTAGAGATTTCTAACTCAGAATGGCAAGAACACAAAAGAAGTTTGGGTATTATACATTTGAAATAGAATAAGGTATGTGGCATTTATTTGTGCAGTCAGTGAACATTACTAGGATCAACAAAATGCTAGCTTCTTTGCTATAAAGCCTGGAGGCATTGTGATTAAAAAAAAAAAGGATAAGATGCCTACTTGATGGAGTTTATAATCAGTAAACACATGAAATATATTTAAACCAGACAGTAACAACATAATAAGGATTATGAATAAGTTGGGGTACTATGAAAGAGTAACTGGGCGGAGGGTGAGCTACTTTGTATACAATGATTAGAAAAAGCCTCTTTCAGAAAGACATAAAGACCAGAAGGATAAGGTAGTGCCTAGTTGTGATCGCTAAATCTTGTTTCTCTCGGAAAGGAATCAGAATTCATTAGAAAACTGGCTTATTGCATATTTGGAATAGAAACTGTAGAAGAAAACAGAGAAACTATCAAGGTCTGTTGGGGTCATGATGTGGTAGCCAACTGGGAGGGACACCTTACCACAGAATCGAAAGAATAGTGACTGCAATAAATTGAAACACACCCATTATTTAAAAGATATGAGTTCATAATGTTACATTAAAAGTCCATTGTTCACCTTTGGGCAAAACTGGACAACCAAATATTTATCTTGCCTTTCTTTTAAGAACTGTACCTCAGGATAACCAAATAATTCAGGAATGGTAGCTCACTATTCATTCATTCATTCATTCATTCATTTATTTATTTTAAATATTTTATTTATTTATTTGACAGACAGAGATCACAAGTAGGCAGAAGGCAGAGAGGCAGGCAGGCAGAGGAGGAAGCAGGCCCTCCGCCGAGCAGAGAGCCCGATGTGGGGCTCGATCCCAGGACCCTGAGATCATGACCTGAGCCAAAGGCAGAAGCTTTAACCCCCAGAGCCACCCAGGTGCCCCAGGGTAGCTCTTTAAAAAACGATTCCCGCTAATAAATGCAGAAACAAGAATAAACTATTCTATTTTGATGAAATTTTTTAGGAAATAATTTTTTTCACATTTTCCTATATATGATTTTGAATATTTTGTGTTACGAAATTTAAAAATCAGCTTAAAGACAGGGTGGTGAGAGTTCAGCAGGTAGGAATGGGCATGATGGGAAGATATTTCACGCAAACAGCAGTATGAAGAATGTACAAAGATGATAAAGTGCTGTACATTTTCAGGGAAATCTTAGTGATAGGGCTTCGCAGAGTACAAGGTGTGTAAATGGAACTATTGTGCATATGCCGTTGCATGTGAGTCCTCAGAATACACAGTGCCTTGCAATAGTGAAACCAAACTGTTGTGACGTTCGGGAGGAACTGGAGATCCAAAGGAGCTACTCTATAGTTCCTGCTACCCTTTGGGTTCATTGAAATAATGATAAATAGAAGCATTCAACAATGGTTTTCATTCTCCATCATTAAGGATGAATACCCAACTTTTGTATCAACATGGATGGGTCTGGAGGAGATTATGCTGAGTGAAATAAGTCAAGCAGAGAAAGTCAGTTATTATATGGTTTCACTTACTTGTGGAGCTTAAGGAATAACATGGAGGACATTAGGAGAAGGAAAGGAAAAGTGAATTGGGGGAAATTGGAGGGGGAGATGAACCATGAAAGGCTGTGGATTCTGAGAAACAAACTGAGGGTTTTGGAGGAGAGGGCGGTGGGGGAGATGGGTGAGCCTGGTGGTGGGTATTAAGGAGGGCACATACTGCATGGACCACTGGGTGTGGGGCATAAACAATGAATCTTGGAACACTGAAAAAAATAAAAAAAAAAGTGGTTTTGATTCAACAATGCATTTAATGCCAGATTGATTTGGCAGTAGACCTTAGTATAAGGGTGCCATGTGTAAAATGCAGCATTGATTTTACTTGGGCAGTCTCTGCTTAAAGTAGGCAGTATGTTAATGTGACTGTTCTTCATTTCAGCATTTTATTTATTCAGTTTGAAGTTGCATTTGTATGTAGAATATTGAGGGTCCTAAAGTATATGATTTCTAATCCAGTACATTGTACCCTGTTAGAGTATTAGGGGACCACATATGTTTCCATCTAAAAGTACATTCTATGTTCAGAGTGAATAGTTTAACCTCACTTGCCAATACAATAGTCTTTTCTGTCCAAATCCTGATATCTACTGTACTTATTATAGATAAATATTGTTTTTTTGCACATTCATTTTGTATGGATAACAAGTGTATATTTCTTTGTAGAATTTCTTTGTAAAACTGATTTCTTTATTTGAAGTGATTTGTGCCATGGTATTATTTAAAAAGAAAAAAAATCCTTAAAATCTGTCTTGAATTAAAATGACTAATATGGAATAGCTAGCACCAAGGTATGTTCATTAATTTTACATGTAAACGTGTATCTGCCCCAAACTGAAAGCATCGTTACCTTTCATGATATATGAGAGTTTGGATTTAGAAATGTGGTACAACGCCACAGCAGAAGAATGATGGGAAATTGAGTTGTTAAGCTGTGTAATCAGAGCTCTGGGGAGGTGGACAGATGTGTTCCCTGTGATATTCCAGAAGTAGTTTGTTTTTATGGTGGTCAGGTAGTTTGGTGAAGTGAAAAGCATAGAAACTAAGTTTCAGGTTTTTCAGCCTTATACTCACCCTTTCCTAAAAATGGAGACAAGAGAGGACTGTGACAATATTGAGCCAGGTTTCAATGTTCTACCATTTATCATTGGTCCTTCTGAATTAAATTTACATTTGAAAAGATGAGATTTGCCAGGTAATGTATTTTAAGGAAAAGAGCTTCTTTTATGGCAAAGTACTTATTATAAAATATGTATATATATGTATTTTAACAGGGTATCCAGAAGTTGGCTAGTCAGTATCTGAAGAGAGATTGGCCTGGAATAAAAGCTGATGATCGGAATGATTACAGGTAACCGATTAAATAGATCTTGCTCATTTTCTCTAAAAATGGTTTCATGCAGAGCCATGTCACTTATAGATAATATAGACTTCAGTGTTTTAAACAATTGCTTTTCTTTGCTATGTTTTTAGACAGAATTTCAAAATTATCAGAAAATGTTAATGTTCTATAACATATGTAAATAATATGTATAAAATAGTTTTCTTATGTATTAAGCCAAGTTGTGTTTTGTTTAATTGATTAATAACCACATATGAAATTTAAAGAAGGTAGTTGACAACGGAACACAAATTGTTTCTTCAGTAACCTACAGACTGAACACATTAATGCAACAATAATGAAACAAAATTGTAGCATTCTGTCATGTTTTTTAATTCTGAAATTCTAAATTTGGAGAGTTGGAATTTTATGAGCCTAGGGAAAAGAGATTCTAATTTTTACACACATAAACATACACACAGAACAGGGTATCCAGAAATTGGCTAGTCAATATTCTACATACAAATTTTAAAGAAGGTAGATGACAATGGAATATAAATTGTGTCCTCAATGACCTACAGATATGTCTAAAATATTTATAATTTTGTTTAGGATTTTATGTCTTTTTTTTAAGTTAATTTGAAAGTGTTTATTAGCTTTTATCCTCAAGACTGTCCTTAGTATTAAGAGAACCAGAACTCAAAGACAAGTTTTCAGAGCTTGCAGTTAAAACTAATGCCCATGATACAAAAGCAGAGAGAAACCAGGATAATTAAGAATTCAGTATTCAAGTGTATGGCTAGGAATCTGAATATGAAATCATGTTGCTGGATTGTCAGTGAAGACTGACATCATCAGGTAAATTCTTAACAGAGTTATATAACTGAAAGATGAAGAAGAAACTATAATAGTTCCTCACAGTTATCAGGACTGACTGAACACGTGGAAGGCGGCATGATGAGCTTTAAGGAATAGATTTGTATAATTGCAATATAGACTAATAGAGCAAAACAGGAAACTAAACAAAACTAGAGATTTTCTTGGGACTTTGCAGTATCTTTGAAATTAAGCTAAGAGGGAAAGAGGGAAGAGTTAAAATTGTAGCCAAAAGAGACAAGTAGAGCAAAAACCTTGAATGAGAGAAAGAATGTTAAATAGTTCAGTATTGCTAGCACAAAGAAAGCCAGACCAAGGAAGAAGATTGCTAGCTTGAGAATAAAGAAGGACTCTAGTTTGTAGTTAGGCTATATTCTAAGTTTGTTTGAAATTCAGGATTAAGGTTACCAAAGAAGTAAGGATAGAAAGGCTCTGCTCCCTCAATAGCTTGTACAGCCTTATTTCTAAAAGTATGTTAAGCCAACTTTTAGTAAATATTTACTAAATACCAGACATCATATTAGGAATTTCAAGTTATCTTGTGATTATCAAAACAACCCTGTGAGGTATATATATATATATATATATATATATATATATATATATATAGTCATCGTCCTTTTATACATTAGGAAACTAAGTCTTGAGTTATACATCTTATTACTGAAGGTCACACTGCTGTTTAAACAGTCATTGATTCATTCTTTATTCATGAGATGGATGTAAAATATCTACTACATGCTAGCTGTTAAGTACATTTTAGGATCAGAGAGACTGTGAGGTGTGTGCCTGTCCTTATGGAACTTAACAGGAGATAGCTACTATAAATAGTTGTGGTATTGGGTTAGGAGTGGAGCGGTGCATTAGGACTGTAGAGGAGAGGCTTAAAGGCTTCTGAGTCTTAAAGAATGTATAGGAGTTTGCTAGGGTTGGGCTAAAGGAATTCTGAGAGAAGTAACGCCTTAAAGGCATGGATGCCTGAGAAAATATGGATGTTAGATAACCTAGGAGTTTGCCTGGCTGGTGTGAAATATAGGGGTTGGAGGGTGACAGGAGAGGTGGACCGAGAGGATACATAGGCATCGGGAAGGACTTCGCATATCAGAGTTTCTTTTCTTATTCAAAAGATAGTGGAAGCACTGAAAAATTTCCACAAGAGGAAAACATGTTCAGCTTCACTTTTCATAATATGAAGGTAGATTACAGAGATGTGAAGAGGGGCGCCTGGGTGGCTCAGTGGGTTAAGCCTCTGCTTTCAGCTCAGGTCATGATCTCAAGGTCCTGGGATTGAGCCTAGCCCCACATTGGACTCTCTGCTCAGTGGGGAACCTGCTTCTCCCAGCCCCCCACCACCTGCCTCTGTGCCTACTTGTGATCTCTGTCTGTCAAATAAATAAAATCTTTAAAAAAGAGAGAGAGAGAGATGTGAAGCATTTGGAAAGGATAAAATTGCAGGAATTTAATTTCTCATCGTCTCTTATTCGAACAATGAAAATTAGCAGTAGAAATTAGGTTGTGGGGGAGATTTCAGTCATATTTAGGAAATGGAAGTTAGAGGACTTAGAGTTAATTTGGCACAATTTTGTTTTTTGTGTCAAATTTGTTCTGAGACAAACTATAAACAGTTTTCTATGACTATCAGACTAGAATGTAGTTTTCTCAGTATGTAAAATAGTTCTTGGAACATGGAACATGCTTGGTAAATATTTACTGAATGAAGAATGAAGTAGAGGGAGGGAGAGAAAGGACTATAGAATGACCCCGAGGTTTGGTTTTTGTTGTTGTCGTTTTTAATTTTAACTTAATTTTATTTAAATTCAGTTAATTAATGTACAGTATATTATTAGTTTCAGAAGTAGAGTTCAGGGATTCATCAGCTGCATGTAACACCCAGTGCTCATTACATCATGTGCCCTCCTTAATGCCTATCAACCGGTTACCCTATCCCCCCCAACCTTCCCTCAGCAACCTTCAGTTTGTTTCCTATAGTTAAGAGTCTCCTATGATTTGTCTGTCTACCTGGTTATTTTGTCTTACCTTATTTTTCCTGCCCTTCTCCTGTGATCCTGTTTTATTTCTTAAATTCCACACATAAGTGAAGTCATATAATTGGCTTTCTCTGATTGACATATTTTGCTTAGCATAATACCCCCTCGTTCCTTCCATGTCATCGCAAATGGTAAGATTTTTTTTTTTTTTTTTTTTTGGATGACTGAGTCCCCCACCCCCGGCGACCCCTAGGTTTTTAAATTTAGGTAGCTGAGAGGATGATGGTGGCCTTGTGGAAAAAGGTAATAGAATGATCAGGATTGAGGGTAAGAATGGCGATTGCCAATTTTTTTGTTTATTAGGAGTTTATTTTAGTTCTAGTCATTTTAAACTTCTCTTTTAACTTTTTCTGTATTTATATTTGTATTTGTATTTTCAAAATTCTTATCAAACTAATACATGTGCCACAGAGTATAAAGGGTATTAAGGGCAGCCTCATCCTCTTTCCCAGGCCTCTCATTCACACTGCTGTTCCCTTAGGGTAAGTGCTGGTAAAAGCATATGGTCTTTTCTTCCATATCTCTCCTGTGTGACACATACGTGAACATAAATAGTTTTGTTCTTCTAAACAGAATGGAATTTTTGTATACATAGGTTTCTATAATTCACCCCCCCCCCACCCCTCCCTTACACACACACTTAGGAAGTCTGTTTAGACATCCTTTCATGTCAGTATGTTCAGATCCCCGGTTCTTTTAAATGTTTGTGTTAGTGTTATAGTATGGGTAGACTGTAGTGTTGTTACCCATTTTTTTGGTTGGTAGTTATTCAGTTTATTACTATTACAAATAATGCTGCAGTAGATAACTCATGTATGCATGTATTTATATCTTTGTGCACTATGAAAGTATATCTATGGGGTAAAATTCTTCTTTTTTTTTTTTGATAAATTCTTAAAGGGGGGAATACTGGGTTCAAGGATTTATGCATTTAAAATGTTGACATTGTAAATTATACTTCACAAACTCTATATCAATGTATTTTACATTTCTTTTACTGGATTAGAATTTTTATTTTTTACCAAAAGAGCATGTGATTAGTCTTTTAAAATACTTGTCAGTCTGATGAAACATGAGCTGTTTAATGACATTAAACCAACCCCATTTGCCTTAAAACTAGACAACTGTGACCTTACTTTCTCTTGAACTTTTTTTTTTTTTAAGTGTTTTAGGGCAGGTTTTCAGCTGTCTTAGTCTGTTCAAGCTGTTACAGCAGGATACCACAGACTGGATGGCTTATAAGTAACAAATTTATTTCTCATTGTTCTGGAGGCTGGAAGTCCGAGACCAGGATACCAGCATGGGTTCTGGGGAAGTCTCTCTTCTGAGTTACAGGATTCTCAGTTTCTAGCGTGTTCTTAAATGGTAAAAGGGGTTTGGGAGCTCTATGGGGTCTCTTTTTAAAAGGGCACTAATCTGCTGTATGACCTAATCACCTCCCTAAAGCCTCACCTCCTGATACCATATTATCTGTGGAGGTTTTCACAGATGATGAATTTTGGGAGAATACAGACATTTGGACCGTAGCAAGTCCTTTCTTATATAAGTGTTTCTCAAAGTTCCCTCAGCTCTCTAGTGACTGTTCTAAGTAATCTTATCTGTCTTATTCCTGTCTTTAAATATTGCCTATAAACTAGTAATGATTGTATGTTTTTATTAACTCTTCAGCTTGGGTACCAAAAAGTCAACTGCCTCCAAGTTTGGCTTCTTTCTAGATCTCATCCTGTCTTAGGAATGTTAAATGGCAGCTTCTCCGCCTGTGATCTCTCCCTTTCATAATTCATTAACTACAATACCACCAACTACCATGTTTCTTTGGAAAATGGGCCTAGTGTCACTCCCCTGCTTGAAAATCACCTGTGTTTCTTCTTGCCAATGGGTGAAATTTAAAAGTTTGCTTCTTTGTTTGTTTACTTATTAAATTTTATTAGAGAGCATGAGTTGGGGGGGGTATAGAGGGAAAGGGAGAGAGAGAATCTTAAGCAGGCTCCACACCGTGCTCGCTTTCAGTCTCATGACCCTGAGATCATGACCTGAGCTGAAATCAAGAGTTGGACACTTAACTGACTGAGCCACCCAAGTACCCCCACCAAAGTGTTTTTAAATAGTATTCAAAGCCATGAAGAAAGCTGGCGCCAAATTACCTTTCTCTCCTCATCTGTGGCCATTTCTCCTTTTCTTATCTGCAGTTCCCTAACCTTTGGACAGCTCAAGCTGTGGTTGTATTGCAGTTCTTACCACACATCGACTAGACTGAGATCAGTCATCCTCCCTGCTGTCCTGTTACCTACACTTAGGATATTCTCCGTTCTCATTAGCAAGAACAGGACTACATGAACACTTACTTATTAGACACTATATTTTCTTCTTGTTATCAGTTACTGTATAAATTAATCTTAAAATTTGAGCTTATATACCACATTTTCTAGAATCTTCCTGATGTACAGTTTTACATTTTTAGGCTTTGGGAAGATGTATGGTTTTGTTAAATTTTTTTTTTTACTTTTTATTTTGAAATAGTTGTAGATTCATATGCAATTATAAAAACTAATACCGAGAGCCCTCTTACACTCTTCACCTAGTTCTCCCAGTGGTAATATCTTACATAATTGTAATACAGTATCACAACCAGGAAACTTACATTGATAGAATCCACCAGTCTAATTCAGAATTCACTCATTTGGGTGTGTGCACTCAGTTGGATGTGTGCATATTAAATTCTGTGGGGTTTTATCACATTTGTAGATTTGTGTGACTACCACCACAGTCAAAGTAAATTGTTTGGTTCGTTTCTTAATTACGATTCTTCCTAGTAAAGTGTTCTCTGTTTTCCACTGTGACATCTATATGGGAGACATACCAGAATGATTTTAGGTGGTATATGGATGAACATTTTTTTAATTTTACTAGTTGCAACTTAATTATTATGTCAAATGTCCTTTGTTTTTCAGTTAGCATATGAAATTATAAAGTGCCATTTTAATTTAAAAGGTGAGTCATCTTGGGGTGCCTGGGTGGCTCAGTGGGTTAAGTGTCTGCCTTCGGCTCAGGTCATGATCTCAGGGTCCTGGGATTGAGCCCCACATCAGGCCCCCTGCTCAGCGGGGAGCCTGCTTACCCTTCCCCCCGCTTGCCTCTCTGCCTACTTGTGATCTCTCTGTCAAATAAATAAATAAAATCTTAAAAAACAACAACAATAAAAGGTGAGTCATCTTCATAAAAAAAAGATAAGAAGAAAATAGCACAGGAGATATTGAGGCAAAAATCATGTTAGACATACACAAAGGACTTAAGATACACAAAGCTTGGTACCTTTATTAGAGTGCAGACACCCTTCTTTTTTGTTAGCATTATTACTGGGACCAAGAGCGATCTTAAGTCAGCAGCAGAGCAGAAGTTTGGGAGTCTTGGTTCACATCTAAGCCATGTCATTCCCACCTCTCTTTCCACCACTAACTATGTATTGAATGCCTGCTATGCCAGACCCTTTTCTAGGTGCCGAAGATGCAAGAGTGAATAAAATAAAGCTTCTGCTGTATGGAGCCTACATTCTAGTGAGAGGAGACAAGACAATAAACATACGAATAATTAAACATTATGTATTGGTGATAAGGAAAGTGAGCATAGTAAGGAGAACACAGTGTCATGGGAAGTGGTGGCATTGCATTGGTTGTATTTTTTTTTAAGATTTTATTTATTTATTTATTTGACAGAGATCACAAGTAGGCAGAGAGGCGGGCAGAGAGAGAGAGAGAGAGGGAAGCAGGCTCCCTGCTGAGCAGAGAGCTCGATGTGGGGCTCGATGCGGGGCTCGATCCCAGGACCCTGGGATCATGACCCGAGCTGAAGGCAGAGGCTTTAACCTACTGAGCCACCCTGGCATCCCTGCATTGGCTGTATTGTGTAGAGCATAGACTTTAGGGAAACAGGAGCAAAAGCAGAGAGGTTGTTTAGGAGGCTGTTTCCATAATCCAAGCACAAGATAATGTTTCCCAAAACAGAAGACAATGCCCATGTGGTCCCAGTTACCAATCTCCCGACTTCTGCAGACAGTACCCAGATTCCATTTTTAAAGTCTACTGAACAGGATTTTTGAGTGGATCAAATGTGGGATATGAGAGAAAAAGGAAAAATTAATGATGACTCCAGGGCTTCTGGCTTATGCATCTAGAAGGTTTGAATAGCTATCAATGAGATGGAATCAATTAACAACAAATTTTAGGGAGATTAGAAAATTGGTTTTGGGTATTATAGTTTTAAGATGCCTACTAAATGTCCAAGTTGGATATGTTCAATAGGCAATTGGAGGTTAGTAAAGATGTTTGGGATGGAAATAAAAATTCAGGACTAGTTATTATATTGATATTATTTAAAGCCATGAGCCTTAATGAGCATATCTAAAGTGCGAGTGTAGTTAGAGAAGAGAGGCCTGGGGACTAACTTCAGGGACACTCTAGCATTTACAGTACAGTGAGATAAAGAGGAATCAGCAAACGAGACTAAAGAGTGACTAGTGAGATAGGAGTAGACCAAGAAAGAGTGATGTCTTAGAAGCTGAGGAAAGAAAGCATTTCAAGGGTAATCTAGGTCAGTTCTGCTGATAAATTGAATAATGGAACCAAAGCTTGAACTGACTATTGGGTTAGGCATAAGGAGATATTTTATGACCTAGAGGCTATGGCTTTATTTAAATTAAATCCAGAGAAACAGGAGTGGGCCCCCTGGGTAGCACATTTGGTTAAATGTCCAACTCTTGATTTCAGCTCAGGCCCTTATCTCAGGGTTATGAAATCAAGCCCCTCATGGGCTTGGTATTGGGCTCCATGCACTATGGAGCCTATTTAAGATTCTCTTTCTCTCTCTCTCTCTCTCCCCCCACATCTGGCCAACCCACCATTCCATACCCACCCCCAATCCTGCCCCTGTGCGCTCTCTCTCTCTCTCTCAAAAATAAAAAAAAAAATAAGAGAGAGAGAGAGAGGCCAGGAGCAGAGGAATTAAAACAGTAATTTCAGATAGTGCTTTCAAGGAGTTTTGCTGTGAAAGGGAGCAGGCATTGGAATGGTAGCTGGAGAGAAATGGAAGGTTGATGGAGGGTTTTTTGGTTTTGTTTTTGTTTTTTTAGAATGGATACATATAGCATATTTAGAGATCCATCCAGTGGAGCGGGAACAGTAGATGTTGTAGGAGAGAGCACAATTCCTGGACTGCTATTCTTGGGTGAGTTATAGAATGTAGCCTAAATGTGAAGGGCTGCCTTCAGAGTACAGGTAGCTTGGCCAAGTAAAATGAGAGATGACAGAGTGCATGGGTGCAGAAGTAGGAAGATTGGTAGCTCTGGTGGGACCATATGGGCATTGTCTTCTGGTAGCTTCATTATCAGCTGAAAGTATAGTCATGTTAGAGATTTGAGATGAGAGGAAAAGGTGGGAAGTAATTGTGTAGAAGACTGAGAGAGTAAGAGGATTTAGGGGAATATAGTAGAATTGCTGGGTAGCACTAAGCGGTTACTAGAATTTTATTAGACATCAATTTTAAATTGAGACCAAGGCCACATGATTATAGTTTTCTTCAGTAGTGTTCTGCTGCACAGAGTTTGGTATAAGCAGAATTTTTGATTTAACCAAGGTTGAAATTTGTAGATTAGAATGATGAAAAGAGAAGGGCCAGGGTCATAAGGGTATACGTAGGGAGTCACTATAATGGTGGATCATGAAACTTAGGCTGGATAAGGAGCTCAGAAGGGAAATTATAAGGGGGGTAAGAGACAGTGTGGAAAGGGAATAGAATTGAATGGATGTGGCTTCTGATAAAGCTTGAATATTGTTGGAGAGGAATCCTAAAGGGAATGAGTGAAAACAAAGTGTTGGTCAGGGATTATATGGTTAATTTGGGATTACGGGAGAGGAGTGGTTACTGGTAATGGCAAAGTCTAGGTTATGACCATAAGCTATTTCCTAGTGGATAGCCTTAGGAAAATTCTACAACCTCTCCAAGTCTTATTTTTCTCCTCTGAAAAATGAGGATAATGCCTATTTTACAAAGTTGACAGGAGGATTAAATAATATAAATGCAAAGACACATGGCATAATGTCTAGCATATGATAGATTCTTAAAATTTTTCATATTTCATAATTTTGAACCTCATTTTGCCTGACCTGAGCAGAATAGCAAAATACCATATATGCTTAGTATCTTATGCTTCAAAATCATATATGAAACCTAATGAAATTTAAAAAGATTTATAAATCACTCTATACCCATTATTATTTTTCTTTACTTGGAATGAAAAACACTACCGTTGCAGCTATCACTATTGTGTTAAGAAGCACTTATATTTCTATTATAATTCTGCTTCTGTTACTATTTATGCATTTAAAAGAATCTGTGCAAAGGGTTTTCACATCATTTGCATTTACTGTCAAAATAGCCCTGTGAGGTATATAGTGCTGGTATTTTTGTTATTTTCTTCATTTCCCAGTAGAGGAAATGAAAGTATAGCAAAGTATCCTACATATGATTATATTGGTTGAACTAGAACTTGAGCCCAGGTCTTCTGATTAACTGGTAACTGAATTCTGTTCTTTTTATGGTATGTCATTACTGGGGATATGTTTGCCTGCTATAGATCTGCTAATCCCTGAAGATTTCTTTTTAAACTCTGTAAGGAAAGGATTTTTCTTTTTACTGCGTGATCCTCATACTTTTTTTTTTTAAAGATTTTATTTATTTATTTGACAGAGACCACAAGTATGCAGAGAGTCAGGCAGAGACAGAGAGGAGGAAGCAGGCTCCCTGCCGAGCAGAGAGCCTGATGTGGGGCTAAATCCCAGGACCCTGAGATCATGACCTGAGCCGAAGGCAGAGGCTTAACCCACTGAGCCACCCAGACGCCCCTGATCCTCATACTTTTATATGCATTCATTTTTTCATGCAACATATACTTACTATAACCTTTCTAAATGTTAGGTCGTGTGTTTAGGCCCTAGGAATATGGTAGTGAGAAAGACATGTACCCATATTTTCAGGAAATTTTCACTATGGTGAAAAGGACAGACATTAACAATTACATAAAAATATGTATAATTGAAAAACGCTGGAGCCGTGTGAATGAATAACTGAGAAGAACTTTATTGAGCCTGTGGGTTGGGTTCATGGTGATCATGAAAGACTTCTCTAAGGAAGTTATAATTAACCTGAGATTTGAAGGATGAACAGCAGTCAACTAGGCAAAGGAGTAATGGGAAGAGGGTGCTACCTAAGGGGAGAGCCTAGATGAAGGGATTTTTCCTTCTTTCTGTCCTTCTTACCCTCCTTCCTTCCTATCACAATTCAGACTGGTTCTTTCTCATTTTCATTATGATTTTAAAATATATTTTAAGCATAAATTAATAGTTACAAAGCATAGTACTGAACTTCTTGCGTTTTCTGAGAAAATCCGTTATTTGGACTGCTTAGGAGGGCCTGTGGTGAGTTTACATCCTAGGTTCCATCAGTTGTCATGCAGTAAGGCCATTGAAAACATTTATTTTGCTGTTCTTTTTTTTTCCAGCTTTATTGAAAAATAATGGATATACATAACTCTATAAGTTTAAGGTGTACAGCGTGATAATTTGATTTACATATATTGTGAAATGGTTACCACAGTAGGTTTAGTTAACATCCATCATCTCAGATTGATTTTGCTTTTATGCTGGCACAACACACTGAATCTTTTTTCCAAAGGGAATGTGATATATGTCTGCTTAAATAAATGAATATTTCCATCTAAACTGATTCATTTGGTGTATTACAAAAACCAGTTCATTACATAAACTAATCATTTCCTTGGTTGAAAAATACAGTTACAAGGGTTTTTCTTAGTTCTAAATAGGATGGGGACTCAGGAAATTTTTCTTTTTCTTATTTTTACACTGTCATCCATTTCATCCATTGACCCACTGCTAGTAGCACTTATATAACACAAGATATCTTCTATAGCAGTCTATAGTAGGAAATCCACGTGGCACAAGAAGAAAATCCCAGGAGATGAATGTTATAATCCACCAGTATTGCATTTTTTTAACCAGTATTTCATTTTTAAAAACAAAATACCATCCATTCTTATGATAAGTTACGAAATATCTTTAACTAGTCTAGGTGCATATTAGAACAGACTAAGGTGTTTATTAGCAAAGTAGAAGAGAAGCTTTGAAAAGGATATTGGCTTCAAAAAGCAAAGGATGCATAATTCTTTGACTTTATAAAGAGATTGCTCAGCACATTTATCAAGCAAAGGTGATGGGACTTGCTTGGAATGATTCCAAGCCACAATGTGATGCTGGCTAAGCATTATTAAAACACAGAAACAGATGTAGAGCAATGATACCATAGACTTCTCAAGCACATAAGAAATTGTTAATGATTTTTTTCCACCCTTTCAGTGTATGGAAGAAAGTAATATGTTGTGGTTGAAAGAGAATGTACTTAAAATGTACCTAGCCTTCATCTATATCTCAGTACGACCACACTCTTCTTTGATCTAGAGTGATTCTCGACATCTCTCTGAGCCTCGGTTACCCATCTCTAAAATTATGAAAGCGTCTTTTAGAAAATTTTTTTAAGATTGCATTTATTTATTTTTGAGAGAGCATGGGGCAGGGGCTGGGCAAAGGGAAAGGGAGAGAGACTCTCAAGCAGACTCTGTGCTGAGCGCAGAGCCTAACTCGAGGCTTGATCCCATGACCCTGAGATCATGACCTGAACCAAAACCAAGAGTTGGACACTTAACTGACTGTGCCACCCAGGCACCCCAGGAAAATATCTTAATGAAATAATGAAACTTGATATTCACAGTGATGACCCTGAGACAGTGAACTGTCTGGACAGTCTGAATTATTCACTAATTTTAATAGTGTCAGCTTTGTCTGGAATTGTAATCCTTGTTTCACTTTACTTCAGTATCAAGAATAGCTGATGAATCAAGACAGCCCATTGCAGAGCCCTTGAGGAATAAAGTATATGTCGCATTTCTCCCTGTATATGTTAAAAATATTCCTGCCTATAAAGCAGTATAAATACACTTTCAGATATAAAGAAAACATCCATTCTGTTTCACAGTGCTAGGCAATGAGCATAAGGTTAGCCAACTTTTTTTTCCTTTTCCCTGCCTAATTCTTTTCTGTCCCTCTTTGAATTTAGGAGCATGTATCCTGTTTGGAAGTCTTTTCTTGAGGGAACAATGCAGGTAGCCCAGTCTCGGATCAATATATGTGAAAACTATAAAAACTTCATTTCTGAGCCTGCAAGGACAGTGAGAAGCTTAAAAGAACAGCAACTAAAAAGGGTATTGTTTCTATTCTTTTCTTATATGCATTATTAATATCTCAGTGCTCCATTTGTGATCTGCAAGATTATATTAAATTGCACTTGAACACCTTGAGCTTTTCTATATGGTCACAAATATTTTTGATTTCAACACGTTACAAAGATTTTGTTGATTTCATCATATTCTAACTACTGTATTTTATTAACTGACAAAAGTGAATGTAATTTGGATCAACATTCTGAAAGCTCAGTGAACGCTTGTTAAAAATACCACTTTTCACCTTAAGTAAATAGATTCACTTAGTTTCACAATATTGGTATAGTTTGGTGTATGTTAAAGTAGTCACAATGTTATTAATCCTACTTTGTCTTAGTTTTCGCTTGAGCCATTTTGTATGCTAATTTAAAAGAAGTTGACACATTTTGACCAAATATAGAAAACTTATTACCAAAAGCGTTGTGCTCTAAAGTTTAATTATATAGGTTACAAAGAAGTAAAGTTTTCAAGTAGATCTATTTCTTTGTTTATACAGAAGTTAAAAATTCAAAGAAAAAAGCCACTATTTATTAAATGTGATTTTTATGAAAAGCTTGCTACTAAAAATAGTTGATTGAATTGTGTCCTCTTTTGGAAATGGAGTTACAAAAACAGATTATCATGATGCCTAATAAGTAATTAATTTTTTTATGGGACCATTAAATACTTGAGAAAATATTAAAGTAACCATTTATGGAAATAGTATTTCAGAAGCCATCCAGTTTTTAAATTCTAATTGTTATTTGGATTTTCAGAATTGTTTTACAAACAAAATCTAAAAGAACTAATTTTGCTTATTTGTCAGAGATGATTTTAGCAGCATAAAATCAGTATGTTAAATGTATATTGTATATATATATAATTTTCATCTCTTTCAAGCATTCATGTAATATCACTTGGTTTTAACATTTGCATAAGAATGCCTTTGTTTTACCTTTGCTCAAAATTAGCTCTTTCTAAACAAACATGGTACATAAACTACATGACCACTGACCAAACAGTGCTTTTGAGTTGGAAGAAAATGTGCTGTATGTCTAGGTATGTAAATATCTATCCCTGTGTGCAGAGAGAGGGTAGGAGATAGAGGCAGAGAATTAATGCTAGCATAATTCCTAACTGGGAGGGAATACTATGTGTCAGATAGCTAGTGCAGTCACCAAATTTAACTGAATTACTGGAAAGTTCTACTTTTCTTAATATAAGAATATTTGGGGGGCACCTGGGTGGATCAGTGGGTTAAAGCCTCTGCTTTCGGCTCAGGTAATGATCCCGGGGTCCTGAGATCGAGCCCCACATCGGGCTGTCTGCTCAGCAGGGAGCCTGCTTCCTTCCTCTCTCTCTGCCGCTTCTCTGCCTACTTGTGATCTCTGTCAAATAAATAAATAAAATCATTAAAAAAAAATTGTAGAGACTCTGGAAGACATTTTTTATTTCCAAAGAGTTAAGTTTTCTGGCAGGCAGATAGAATACTATCAGATCACCTTGATCCTGTGAGCGTCTGGTTTTAGCTTTTCATGGGTCTATTTCACCTTTGTTCTTATTGCCAGGATTTTAACTGTGAAAAAGTGTGGGGTGCCTACCAAAACCCTTCTACTTTGACAAGACATGGTTCCAGCCTTTGTCTTCTCAACATCATGTAGCTGCTCTGATCCTCTGGTAACTGCTCAGCTCATTAGCCTTTTAGCTACTGTTTTTTACTGGATTTCTTGGCGTTACACCCATACATGCCATTTAGAAGTCAACCGAAACGATGACTCAGGGAAATTGCATACAGATCTTTGGGCTTGCTTTTCTCTGTAGCACCCTTCTTTCCAAATCTTAACCTCTCAAGTTTCTACTCTTTCAGCATCCTTAAACTTCAACCTCTGATTTCCAGTCTAGTAAGAATGCCTGTTTCTTTGTAACCTGATTCAACAAATAACCTTAGGAAAAAAGTCACCTTAAACATAGAGCTTACCTAGCTGTGCTTCCCTTCTTCCAGACATCACAGTTCCCGTAAGTCCAGTGTGTATCATTGTTCCTTAGTGCTGGTCGTTTTAAACAGTGTCCAAGTTTTCCATCCTAGAGGAAGGTAGTCTGAAACAACTTGTTCTGTCATTATCACAACCAAGTTTGACTTAAAGTTTTCCCTCTATAACATTTTGATATTCATGTTCTTTTAAAAACTTTCTCTATTTTGACAGTTTTCTAATAGTGGGGGTAAATCCAGGCATATTATAATTATAAAGCATCTGACCATTGTGTAGATTATAATGAGAATTATATCATTGCTTTTTCTAAATCATTTTCTGTATGCTGACATTTGCTTATAGAACAAAATGAGCCACTATAATCTAAGGCATTTTTCATTTTTTAAATTGAGATATAATTAACATAACATTGTATTAATTTAAGGTGTATAATGCAGAGAGTCAATATTTGTATATATGCAAAAGATCACAATAAGTCCAGTTAACATCTATCAGTCTCATAATTAATAACACTTCAGTTCATATTTTTCACATGTATACTAGAGTTCACATTCCTTTGAAATAGTTGGGAGTTACATTGGATAACACTTTAGAGTTTGTAAACTATTACTGTATCCATTAAAGTCTCATTTGTTTTTCATATGTGCTTGTTAGATATGTAAATATTACTATTTTACAAATGACAAAACCAAGGCTAAAAAATATTAAGGAGATTTAGTAGTAAATAACAGATCAGGAACTTGAATACACTACTTCCTAATTCCAAATCCCATGTAATCTTTTAAAAATGCTTGAAGTTTAAGTTTAAATAGGTTTACAGAAAAATACATACAACCTCTTTACCTTAGTAGACTACTTAATTCCTTTACTTCTTTTATCTGCTTAGTTTTTGTAATAGTTGTAATTAATACATTGATCATTTTTTTATGATATCCTATATTTGTCATTCTCTCCCATTTCCTAATTAATTGTTTATGTTTCTGTACAACCTTTATGTTGTTGTTATAATTTTTATTATTATTTTAAGTAGGCTCCATGCCCAGCTT
Organism: Lontra canadensis; assembly: GCF_010015895.1. Classification (NCBI taxonomy): domain Eukaryota; kingdom Metazoa; phylum Chordata; class Mammalia; order Carnivora; family Mustelidae; genus Lontra; species Lontra canadensis. The sequence goes on from NW_022631001.1 coordinate 25,505,901, forward strand.
GGAGCCCAGTGTGGACCAGGAACTCAAAACCCTGAGATCAAGACCTGAGCTGAGATTGAGAGTTGGATGGTTACCCAACTGAGTACCTAGGCACCTCTATTATTTTTTATTTCTGAATGAATTTTTAATTTATTCTGCTTTTTAAAATCATACCTCTGTTTTTGGACATTACCACTAAGTCTACAATAAAAATTTAACTTTTTTTCCTTGAAGTTATTATCTTAGGATGAGTTTCCAGGACACAATTACTGTTCAGAGAACCTGCTGGTTTGTAGGACTTTAATGTATTGGCTAAAGTTACTTTTACTTTTATTCCCGTCTTTAAATTACTGGCAATCTATACATGATCTGTGTCATACTCAGGGATCATACTTTTAATTTCTTCACTGGAATTCTATTATCCAAGTTTGTCACCATTTCATATGATCCCTTAGCCTTAGTGTAAACTTGTACATTAATTTCTGTGTTTATCAGTGGTCAGTGCTTATAACTCATGGGAAAGAGCTGGGCTTATACCACACCAAGTCTTTTTTTTTTTTTTTTTCAATATATAATGTATTATGTGTTTCAAGGGTACAGGTCTGTGATTCATCAGTCTTACACAATACAAATTGCTCCCCACAACACATACCCTCCCCAATGTCCATTGCTCAACCCACCATCCCTCCCACCCAGTTCCCCTCCAGCAACCCTCAGTTTGTTTCCTGAGATTAAGAGTCTCTATGGTTTGTTTCCCTCTCTGGTTTTGGCTTCTTTCATTTATCCCTCCTTTCCCCTATGATCCTCTGCCTTGTTTCTCAAATTCCACATATCAGTGAGATCATATGATAATTGTCTTTCTCTGATTGACTTACTTTACTTAGTGTAATACCCTGTAGTTCCATCTACGTCATTGCAAATGGCAAAATTTCATTTTTTAAAAAAAGATTTTATTTATTTATTTATTTGTCAGAGAGAGAGAGAGAGAGAGAGAGCAAGCACAGGCAGACAGAATAGCAGGCAGAGGCAGAGGGAGAAGCAGGCTCCCTGCTGAGCAAGGAGCCCAATGTGGGACTCGATCCCAGGACGCTGGGATCATGACCCGAGCCGAAGGCAGCCGCTTAACCAACGGAGCCACCCAGGCGTCCCAAAACTTCATTTTTGATGGCTGCATAATATTCCATTGTGTATCTAGGGACCACATCTTCTTTATCCATTAATCTGCCAATGGACATCTGGGCTCTTTCTATAGGTACTGGAGTGCACCAAGTCTTTTCTTAAGCATTATTAAGCTTCTTTGTAAGTATATAACTTAGTCTACCCCAGAAAACTGGATTCTGCAGAAGAAATTTATTTTAAAATTGGAAAGGAAATCCTAGGTAATCTTTTTATTTCCAAATTAAGTTTGATGACTTTTATTTAATAAATATTTTTGGTTCAGGCATACCTCAAAAATACTGTGGGTTTGGTTCTAGACCACTACAATAAAGCAAATATTGGAATAAACTGAGTCAAATGAATTTTTTAGCTTCCCAGTGTAAATAAAAGTTAGTTCACACTGTACTATAGACTGTTTAGTACCGTAGCTATGTCTAAAAAAATGTGCATGCCTTAATTTAAATATAGTTCATTGCTAAAAAAAAATGCTAACCATTATCTGAGTTTTCATGAGTCATAGTCTTATTGCTGATAGAGGGTCTTGCCTTGATGTTGATGGCTGCTTATTGAGCAGGGTCTGGTTGCTGAAGGTTGGGATGGCTGTGGCAGTTTCTTAAAATAAGACAACAATGAAGTTTGCTGAATCCATTGACTCTTCCTTTCACAGATGATTTCTCTGTATTATGTGATGTAACATGTGATGTAACATGTGATGCTATTTGATAGTATTTTACCCACAGAACTTCTTTCAAAATTGGAGTCAATCCTCTCAGACCCTGCCACTGTTTTATCAACTAAATATACTTAATATTCTAAATTCTTTGTTGTCATTTTAACAGTCTTCACCAGGAGTAGAGTCTGTCTCAAGAAACCACTTTCTTTGTTCATCCATAAGAAGCGATCCCCCATCCATTCAAGTTTTATTATGAGGTTGCAGCAATTCAGGCACATCTTCAGGCCCCACTTCTAATTCTACTTCTTTTGCTATTTCCACCACATCTTCAGTTACTTCTTTCACTGAAGTCTTGAACCTTCAATTTGTAAAAAAGAAAAAAATTTAAAAATGCAGTATCTGTAAAGCACAATAAAGCAAAGTGCAATACAATGAGGTATGCCTGTATTTTGCTATGTGCAGACTACTTTTCTTTGACAAAAACCCAGATACTCTGACTTGAAGCAGTTCATTTGGAAAACATGTGGTTATGGATGTACTGAAGGGTAGGGAAGAATGGATCACAAGAGATCTCTTCATTGCACACATAGGCTATCTAATATTATTTGATGAATAGTATCTTAGAAACTTATATAAATGGAAAGAAAAAAAAAAAAAACAAGAAAAGAATCACCCTAAGTTTTCTGATGAGATTTTTGAGAAATCTTTTTAAAGATCTGAACTATCATAAGATCCACCTTGACATTGTCACACGTGCAAAAAATAATTTAATTAATAGCATTTTATAGATGAAAATGAATTAAGTAATTCCATAAGATGTTTGGTTACCCAGTACTAAGAAAGACATCTTGTTCTTCAAAGGGTAGGGATATAAGCAGTGAGTGGCTATGTGTGGGTCTGTGCACACATGTGCCCATGGCATTCACTTTGTATGAATATACTGCGATCCTAGCCACATGGTTTTCATCCCCAGGAAAAGTTTTGACCTTCTGTCCTTAGTTTCCTCTCAAAACACTCATTATCAGACCCATTCAGTGCAAGTAAATTGCCATTGTTTTCTTGAGTTTCTCTTCACTGTTTAAGTTTTTCTGAGGCCACTCTCATTTTAGGTGAACATTTTGGTTATAGAAACCTTACATCTGACTCCTCTTTTAAATAATCCATCTCTGAAACTAATATATTATATGTTAACTAATTGAATTTAAATAAAATAAAATTAAAACAAAACAAATAATCCATCTCACTTCCCCATTAAACATAGTTGCATTTTTCAGACCGTGCCCCAGTTTTTGGTTCTTAATATCTCATTTAAGTCATGGAACAGTTTCTAAGCTCTCCACACCCACAAACACGGCATTACTGGGATGTTTCAGTTTTCTGTGGGAGTGTCAGGTTGTCATGGTATTATTTTTTAATTTTTATTTATTTTTATTTTTTTGGTTCTAAAATTTAACTTCTCCTTTTTTAAAATTTTATTTTTTCAGTGTTCCAAGATTCATTGTTTATGCACCACATCCGGTGCTCCATGCAGTATGTGCCCTCCTGAATACCCACTACCAGGCTCACCCAACCCCCCACTCTCCCTCCCCTCCAAAACCCTCAATATATTTCTCAGAGCCCACAGTCTCTCATGCTTCATCTCCCCCTCCGATTTCCCCCAATTCACTTTTCCTTTCCTTCTCCTAATGTCTTCCGTGTTATTCCTTATGCTCCACAAGTGACACCATATGATAATTGACACTCTCTGCTTGATTTATTTCACTCAGCATAATCTCCTCCAGACCCATCCATGTTGATACAAAAGTTGTGTCCTCCTTTCTGATGGAGGCATAGTATTTTTTATTTTTATTCTTTTAAGTATTAAGGGGGGCACATATTGCATGGAGCACTGGGTGCGGTGCATGAACAATGAATCCTGGAACACTGAAAAAATAAAATTAAATTAAAAAAAAGTAATCTCTGTTCAGCTTGGGGCCTGAGCTCATGACCCCAAGATCAAGAGCTACATGCTCTACTGACTGAGGCAACCAGACACCCCTCATGGTATTATTTTTTAAATAAGCGGTTTGTTTATGATAAGGACTATTAAAACTAAAGAGAAAGGAAGATTTTTCTGCAAGATAAAAGATTATTATTTTAGTATATCTACACAGCAAAATCTTATTCAGCTACAAAAAAGAAATGAATTAATACATGATATAGATAAACCCTGAATACATTATACTAAGTGAAACTCTTGGGACATATATGGCCAGATATTATATAATTCCACTGATATGAAATGCAAGAAATTCATTGAGACAAAAAGTAGGTTAGTGGTTTCTAGGGACTAGGAGTAGGGGAAAATGGAGAGTGACTGCTAATTGGTATGGGGTTTTTTTGGGGGGTGATGATAGTATTCTGGAGTTAAATAGTGGTAATAGTTGTACAACCTTAAGAATATACTGAAAACCACTGAATTGTATACTTTTAAAGGGTGAATTTTCTGCTATGTGAGTTACATGTCAGTTTTTAAAAGCTTACTATTTTAAGGTATGTTTTCTCTACATAAGGACATTAAAAACATGGTTGTCACAAAACTGGGGCACGTACTATAGTGGGTTACATGGTAAAAGATATCATCACTTTCTTACTGTATGACTTGGGATAAATTATTTAACCTTTGTAAGTCTATTTCCTCATTTTTTTTAAAAAAAGATTTTATTTATTTATTTGAGAGAGAGCGAGCGAGAGAGCAGGTGCATGCACAAGCTGGGGGAGGGACATAAGGAGAGAGAGAAAATCCCAAGCAGACTCTGTGCTGAGTGGAGCCTGATGCAGGGCTCAATCCCATGACCCCAAGATCATAACCCAAGCTAAAATCAAGAGTTGGACACTGAACTGATTGAGCCATCCAGGCACCCTGTATTTCCTCATCTTAAAATGGTACTAATATGAATACTTTTATCAGAGTCGTTTGGAGGAGTAAATGTGATAATATTTATAAAGTACTATACTTACACATTTTGCCTGTGTGTGCGTCCATAAATCTTCTTAAATGTAGCAAAACACTGAGACTGTCATGATTATCCTAGGCCATACATGGCATGAGGTTTATTTAGAAGGACATTAGAATAGCAAACACAGTTAACAAGCAGGACGGCATCTAGCACTAGTATAATTAGTTCTTCCACCAGTGTATGCCTCAGTCTGCATAGCCAACCAGTTATTCTGTTTGGTTCCTCAGGTGAAAGGTCTGGGGTAAGAGAATGAGATTCATATGTACAGGGATAGCCACTGACCCTAAAGAGACTAAAAACTTTTATTACAACTTTATTTGTTTATTTATTACACCAGAACTTCTAAAGTCTCTGCAAAGGACTTGTCCATATACAGGCTTTATCATACTCAAAGAAGCCCGAACCCGGGACTTTTCCATCAGATATTTATTGTGCATTTGTACTTTCTTCCACATTGATGCAGTTTACCTATCAATGTTCATAAGTGGTGTTGCCACATTGTGTCTTTATCAGGTTTCTGTTGATACATAGACCTAGAAAGTTAAGTAAGGGTCCAGTTTTCATGCAGAGGAGAAAGAGGTGAGGCTTTTTTTGACCCTTTATTTATAGCCTGGCACTTGTTAAGTGCTCAGTAAATATGCTCTTAGGGAATCTTCCAGGTTTTTTGCTTACTGTAAAGTAGTCCTTTTCTTACCACCTAACAATTTTTGGGAAACTCTAGCCTGTGTGTCACATGTGTAAGTTTATTTGTGCTTTATCCTTGCTGCTCCAGTGTCTTTCCTCTACTCCGTGCTGTTCATCCTGTCAATATAGTTCCTCACCAGTGTTTCTTCCTGCTTTGCTGAGCTCTTGTTAGTCTCTACCAGACTCTGTTTCTGGCTCAGAAGTGTTTCAGTTGAGGCTTCCCTGAGTTGGCCTCAGGCTGGTAAAACTTTGCATTGGTCTGTTGCAAACTGGGAAAAGTGTTTCCCCTTTAGATATCCAGAAGAGTCCCAAAGCAATGTTACTTTGGCCCCAGTGTGTTATAAGAATTTATTAATTAAACATTTCTTTGAGTTAATCATGCCTGTTTCCATTCCCAGATGTGTATATGTATTCAAAGAACTGAGTTGGCAGTAATTTTGAGTAGTAATTGTTACATGGTACCCAGGTTTCTTGCTTCTCTCCATCTTGGATTTATGCTAGACTTGTCAGATTACACTCCTCCTTTCCCAGAGCAGAATTCTTCAGTATCCTTTGCACCATCAGTTCCCCAAACATGTAAAGATTTTATTAAGATTTTGTAGCACATTAAGACTTTTGCAGCACATATACTAAAATTGGCATGCTATAGAGAAGATCAGCATGACCCCACCCAAAGATTATAAAGAAATATAGGATTGCTTTGTTCTTTTGCCTTTAGTGTCATGGTATCTCCAACAATAAAAGCATTTTCATTGTTGCTCTTCTCCTGCCTTACCTTAACGTCAGTCTTCAGCAGCACTGAGGTTATTAAGAGTTGTTAAGCAAACTGGGACACTGTTCAATACATTTCTTGAGATGGGAGTACCAGCTGTTCGCTGGATTTTAATTTGCAGTTTGAAGGAGACTAAAAGTGTTGATTTTTCTCCTGGGTTTCCATCCTGAGGGCATAGTGCATAGTCCTTAGGACAAATTCATTTTTGGTAAGCCTGAAAACTAATACATCATAATTGCACTTTGTATTTTACAGTGTGTGGACCAGTTGACAAAGATCCAAACTGAATTACAAGAGACAGTGAAAGATTTAGCTAAAGGCAAAAAGAAGTACTTTGAGACTGAACAGATGGCTCATGCAGTACGAGAGAAAGCTGACATCGAAGCAAAGTATGTGCTTTAGCATTTCTCAAAAAGTAATTATGCAAATAAATGTTATTTTTGCCAATACTTTGTTTTCTGTTAATATAGGGCATAGTCTCATTCTTAGGTTTTGTTGGTTTAATCTGACCTATAAATGTTACATACTTTCAAATTTTTCTTTTATATTGGATGATCTCATTTAAATTAGTATAGCAAAATGAGAATATTTGATCAGTTAGTTTTCATGTTAAAAATTGAATTTTGAAAAGGAAAAAGGACAAATGAACATTGTATTGAACGCTTAGCAAAGCTGGTTGAAATTGCTATGGTGTCAGAATATCTGGGTTTAGGAGCTGGGGGGGGGCGGAATTCTTTCTAATATGTTTTTATCTATAGGAAGTTAAGCAATCTCATAAGCATCTTGTGAAAATTTAGGGTTTCCTCCAAAGTTAATTCCGTACCAAGGACTTGTTGACGAATATTCCTAAAGTATTTAACATTACTGGAAAACATATTTAATATTTCGCTATTTTAGTTTATTGTCTTTATTATTTTTCTGAGCATGCAGGTATTTCCCATGTGATAGAGTCAGTGAACCCATCTTTCCAATAAGATCTGAAGATTTTAGATTAGATTATCTCCTTATAGGAATTTCCTGTCATGGTGGTTTTGGGGAATTTGTTTTTTTAAAACTTTCAGGGATTCTAGAACAGAGAGTTGAGAGATCTGTTAGAGCATATATAAATACCTACTTTAGCCAAGGTCCACAGAGCAAAAATGAGGACAATTCCAAGGCAGTTCCTAAGAAGTATGGATTTAACAGGATCTAATTCACAGATGCTCATCGCAAAACACAGCCTTCTAATATGGCCCAAATTCAAAGCAGTTACATCAAATTAGACATTTTATTTCAGTGTGTAACTTTCCTGGAAAATTCATTCAACTACAGAGTAAGAAATGCCTCTTTATCTTCATTGGCTCTCTAAATGTTTATTGAATAATTATTTTGGGTACTTTGAGTACAGAGATGAGTAAGATAAGCTTTGCATCTTTAAGAAATTTAAAGCCTATAATTAAAGGCAGATGTGTTTAAAAGTAACTTTATGATTTGTTTATTCACAGTAGACTCAAATTAAGTACCTACAGTCACTTACATAGTAACTAATAATATGTTCGCTGTAGTTGTATGAAAACACTGCTTTGTAAGCACAGAAAATAAATTAATTTTGCCTAATGAGAAAGGAAACCTTTATAGAAGAAGTGATGTTTGGATAGAGTCTTGAAGGAGATGAGAAGGAAGCTCAGGAAGGGGAAATAAAGACCGGACTATGTGTACTTTTGATATGATGATTTGATAGATGGTGAGCTGTGCACATTAAGAGAGAGTATAAAAGGGAAGAGGGATGCCATTTGAAAGGAAGGATGGGTTCCATTTTGGATATGTAGGTTCTGAAGAGCCTGCGGGACACTGAAGTGAATAAATTTGGTAGGGAGTCATGTATCTAACTCTCAGGTGAGAATCTGGGCCTGAAGATCTCGCTTTGGGGTTGGTTGCCTATCAGATGATAGTTATAGGGATGAAATCATAAGTAAAATGAGAAATTGAGGTTGGGACCCTAAGGAGCATTAACATTTGGAAGTAGATGGTGAGGAGTGTGCAATACAATTCAATATTTATGTGTATCTTATTTGTTGTAGATCAGAATCTTTGAGCATTGAAACTGTATTATTTTATCTATTATTAATATCTTCTTAAGTACCACACGAGAGTTTATATGAGGATTAGCAAATGAAACAGAAAGCAGAAACTTAGAACCTTATTTTGGAAAATCTAGGTGCAACTCAGATCATTTGGATAATGACTGCAAGAAAAGGAACTGAGAATACCCCAGTCTTTTTTAATCTTGAACAGGCTCTTTCAAATTTTGAAGTGTGTGGCTTTTTCTAACCAAAACAAATAGGAATCTGATTAATAAAAGCAGACCGAACCCCAGGAAATACGAATATGGCAAGGTAGAAAATAACAGGAGTATCTTGGATGCAATTTTTTTTTTTTAAACAGTGGAGAAGTAGTTAGGATTCATATGTGTGCATCCCTGAGTGTTTCTGTTTTGTTAGAAAGATCATAGGCTGCGTTTGCTATCCTCCAAACATTTGCTATGCAGACTGGCTTGCTCCACCTTCCATTCCCATGGGGTCTGCAACTTTCCTTGGTATTATGGCATAGCTTCCAGCACATGTACTGAATTCTCCCATGGCAATCACCATGACACTGCAGTCAAGACAAACATTGCAGCTTCAAAAATCACTGGTCGGTCGTGGGAGTCTTGTTACTCCTTACTGTTTGTCTGTTGACTTTCTCCTTCTGTTTATCTCTAGCTGTTTGGGTAAAACCAGCATATTTTTACTACTGATTGTTAATTATGTTTCCTTCCCAAACTGAAAGGAATTGAGGAAAATAAGGACATCAGAATGGGAGAAGATTAAATAAAACAAAATCCTATAGGGCAGAGCCCAAGGACTTTCTCACTGTGTTCCAAATACTATGGTAAGAGTGGAGGGAGCACACAGGCTGGGAGCCAAACAAGAAAGACTTTTCATGGGAAAAATAATGGAATTAAGGACTTTGAAGAACCTGGGAATATCCTACTGTAGGTTGCATTGCAGGTGTTGTCACAGCCTATTGCACATGACCCTGAAAGCCTGCTAATTTTTGCCTCCCCAGATTGGTTATCCCTGAGTTTCTAAACTAAGTGTGAATTTAAGTGTGTGTAATTGCATGACACTGGGAATCACCTATAGTTTGATGACTCTTGTTTATTAGGAGATACTGATATATTGTATTTGTCAAATTGTATTCTTGTCATTCAGGATATCTTAATTAAATATCCCAATTTTCTTGTTGCACTACAATATTCTTCCTATAGTAAAGGAAAATAATCATTGCTCCTGGCTTTCTATTTTTTTAGTTCTCTTTTGGAATAGCATTATGGAAAAGCATCACTGTTTTAAAAATTTGGAATTATAATAATAAAGATGTCATATGTAATTTCATAATTTTATTAAACATACTGTATTTTCTCTTTTATTATAGATCTAAACTTAGTCTTTTTCAATCAAGAATCAGTTTACAGAAAGCAAGTGTAAAGGTGAGTTTTTAAAAACTATTTCACAATTGAAAAACCTTAGCTTACTAAAAAAGAACTGGGTTTTTTGAGGGTTGAAGTCAGTTATTTCCCCCTAATTTAGAAGCATTTTAAAGTCATTAACTCGGGGAATAAGTTTCCTTCCCAGTTCATGGGAGTTTTCTGCCTAGGTGTCAGCACTTTGGACACTGCTTGCTCCTCAAGATTGCTTTAGAGATAGGTTCTATACCTTACCTGCTTAGGTAGCCTGTTATCTATAACTCTTAGTGCAAGAGACTTTGTCCTCGGGCTTTAGAAAATCTACAGAATTCATTTCATTCAGATTTACAGCCTTGAGCAGATGCTCTGGGCCAGATCCAAGTGAGATTTTCCTGTGGGACCATCAAGCTGTCGAATACCTGATAAGTAAGTTTAGTGACCTGCCTTTGGCTGCCAGGATCCCAGCCAGCATACTATTCTTTTGGCACATGAGGAATGCTGATTTTTTTTTAATTTTTATTTTTGAAAGATTTTATTTATTTATTTGAGAGAAAGAGAACACAAACAGAGGGGAGAGGCAGAGGGGAAAGCAGACTCCCGAGAAGCAGGGAGCCTAATGTGGGACTCGATCCCAGGACCCTGCAATCATGACCCAAGCCGAAGGTAGACACTTAACCAACTGAGCCACCCAGGTACCTAGAATGCTGATTTTTAAAAAAAAAGATTTTCTAACTCATAGCAGATTTACCCATGTCTTTGAGAAATAGGTACTTACTTAATTTGGGAACCTTTATTTTCCCATCTGAATAAAATGAGCAAAATACTTTGAAGTATTTTGAAAAGCTTTGGAAGTATGTTAAGTGTAAATAACATGTGAAAACACTCTCGGGGTGCCTGGGTGGCTCAGTTGGTTAAGCGACTGCCTTCGGCTCATGTCATGATCCCAGGATCCTGGGATTGAGCCCTGCATCAGGCTCCCTGCTCAGTGGGGAGCCTGCTTCTTCCTCTCCCTCTGCTGTTCTGCTTGCTTGTGCTTGGTTTCTCTGTCAAATAAATAAATAAAATCTTAAAAAAAAAAAAAAAAGGAAACACTCTCACCATGTGTAACGGTTGTAATCATTATTTAATTCCTCAATAGTGTTGAATATTTTTATATGCAAATGAATATTTCTCCACATGGTTACCTTTACTCTTGTTGGGGAGCCATTAATTGCCATTAATTGCCAGCTAAGAATGGTATCCTCATTTATCTTACAGCGCAATATCAGTTTGTATTGATTTTTTTTCTCTTTCACTATGTTTTAGTTAAAAGCCCGGCGATCTGAATGTAATTCTAAAGCTACCCACGCAAGGAATGATTATCTTCTTACACTAGCAGCAGCAAATGCACACCAGGATCGCTACTATCAAACAGATTTAGTTAACATTATGAAGGTAATACAGCCTTAATATCTGTGCTCATTTGTTTCATTAGAGACAAAACAACTTGTGAGTTGACTATTCGGTAGATAGCATTGAGTCAGTAGAATAGCAGCCAGGTTTCTTTGCATTTCTTTGAACTATACTTGATATTGTTTGGGTACTTTATCTTTCAGGTAATTCTGAATTAATTTTTAATATAAGAAAGTGTTTAAAGCCAAATCACAGTAAAAAGACTCTAACTGTAGTCTCTAGTAGTGGCAGATATTTCCTGTATAATGGTTATTAATATATAAGATACAGAATAAGATTTTTTTAAGGCTTAGATTTTTAAAATTTTATAATTTTACCTTCAATTAATAGGTAAACCTGTATGTCGATGTTTTATGATTTTGAGGTACCCATGAGAAGAAGAGAAAATGTCTGGTAATTATATGAAGATGTCTCTACCCTAGGTAGCGCTCTGAAATGTAGATAGATTGTATTAATACTTTCTTGTGTACTCAAACTCAATATGGTCTTTCCCTGTTTATACATGTATTTGTTTCTTTCACTTCCAATGAAGTAAAAGAAAAGGGGTAGAGAAGAAAATCTTTTTTAAACTTCTGCCAGATTTCACCTGTCGCTGCATAGAGTGTATCTCATTTTCTCCTGTCTTCTTAAGGACCCAAACATTTGATTATTCTGTCTTTCTCTTATATTTTCAACCCATCCTTTTCAAATATTGTTCTTAATGACTGTCAAAACACATTAATTAAATTGCTTGCTTTACAGATCAGAATCTTTGAGAAAGGGGATGCAACAGGAGTGGGTGCTCTTTTCTTCTACAGGGCCTCTGGGAAAGAGATAAACTCTGTCTAGAAACTGTAAGTTCTTTCCTTGAAAGTAGACAGGACATTTCCTGATACCTTCAGGGAAAAATGGGAGTCATAGAGTCAAACTGGGCTAAGAAGTATCCAGTTGCAAAATGTTTTCTTCCCTTTCTGTTCATTGCCTGAACTCCCCTTTTCCTAGCTTCTGTTCTGTTTTGAATTCCACTGGTTAGAACATGGGTGGTAAGAGAGACAAGGGATTGTTTTGACATCCCAGATGAGAGCTCTGTTTACATTTCCCAATAAAATGTTAGACCTAGAGGTTTAGGCATTTTAGTATCTTATTGGGTGTACATAGCCCTTCAGATTTACAAGAACCAACTAGAGACTTGACCTCCCATTTTACCATGCTTTGTCTAGGGAAATATATATGTCTACTCAGTCTTAGACAACCCATTTATTAAAGAAGATACTCAATACAGTTTACACTTAAAGTTGTGATTTCCTGTATACTGCCCACTCTTAAAGCTGTTAACTATATATTTCCCCTTTGAATACTTTAAAATGAACATACTAGTTAAACAGCCGCAAAAATAAAATCTTTATGTTTTTTAAATTGAATCTTCAGGCTAAAAGACCTCTTTCTTGAAACCCTGTGGCCTTTGATAAACTGGGGAAGGTACAGTATTATTTTGGGGGTGTATCTTCTGCCCAATACAAAGAGGAAGTTAATGGGCCTGGCCAGCTCTCAAATTATATATCTTTGAACTTTCTTTGAAGTCCTAATGCAGATATTTGATCGGCATTGGTTAGGTTATGCTTCAGATTACTCATTTCAATCGACATTGTAAGGTACTGGAATGATAAAAATAGAGGCTGGAGTCCTCTTTTGTCCCTTAAAAATAGACAGATATATTCTCAGTTTTCATGTTGTGTATGTGTGAATTCATTTTCTTCCTCATGTTAACGCTGTAGTCTGCAGTATTGGAAAACTGTCATCAGTCATATTGTTAGCTGCTGAGTGAGTTTCTATCATTGAATTGACAGTGGCCCTTCGTACCTTTCTTAGAAAAGTCTTGTTTTCTGAATTGTTGTTAAGGTTATGATGCCCTAGCTAGGATCTTTTTAAACAAATTCTATGGATAATTTTGAGGCAAGAGGTTTGATTCTTTGGTTTAATCATAAGCATTTAATAGTCACTTACAATGTGGTAGATAGTGGACTACCCTTTGGGAAGAAGCAGAGATGAGTAAGACACTATCTTCAAAGAGCTCAGTCTGGTGGAAGAGAGAGAAATATATAGAAATGATTACAAATTAGAATAATGAAGCCCCACATCGGGCTCTCTGCTCAATAGGGTGCCTGCTTCCTCCTCTCTCTCTGCCTGCCTCTCTGCCTACTTGTGAGTTCTGTCTGTCAAATAAATAAATAAAATCTTAAAAGAATAACGAAATTACTTATTGGTGGAGGACCATAATTAGTAATATTAACAACTATTCCTTTTTCTCTTTGATTGCTCAATATTACTCTGGCATTATCCTAATCATTTTAGGCATATTATCCTTTATCATTTTTTTCTTTATCTTAGTTAGAATTCATAGTTCATTATTTAAATACCATTCTAGCCTATAAATGGAATGAAATGAAATTCCAACCCAGGAGGAACCCAGATAACCTCTTTGTTTGTACCTGAATCCAAGTAGCCAAGTACTACTGAAAACAGTCTTTAAACAGAACACATTTATGTTCATAAATTAATGTGGAACCAGTCTCAAATGGACCCTGAACATTTGGGTCCATTTGGTCATTTCCTTGGTTGACTCCCTAATATTTTTAACATTTCTTTCAACTTTTTTCCATCTCAGACCTCGAATTTACCTCTTCTCTTTCACACTTAGCAAGTGGTCTTCTAATTTACAGAGAAAATACAAGCCATTAAAAGGGAACTCCATTATTTTCCCATTACCTGCCTTCATGTGTGTTCAAGATTCCTCCAAGGAACCTCAACAACAGAGTTGTTTCTCCTGTCTAAAGATGATCCTTTCACCTCGGTTTTGGATAATGCCTTTTCAGGATCAAAACAACTATTCTATTTTCTTACATATCTTGGACATTGTATTCTTAGGTTAAAAGTGTAGAAGAAAAAAAAAAAATGCCGGAGAGTGAGAGTGAAGTAACTTTTTGGTGTCCAGCATGGCCAGGTGCTATCTAGGTACTTTAAATACTTTCTTTCATTTAGTTTTCATAATATCTTTCGAGCTAAATATCATTATCCCTGTTCTGCAAATCATATAGCAGAGTGTCAGTGAGATTCAGTGAATGTGTATATATTCAGGACTTAAAGTCTCTGTGACTTCAGAGCCTGTGTTCTTTACTAGATACCATACTGTTTTCTACATTGCATTCCAATCTTCTTCTTCTTTTTTTTTTTTTAGCTTTATACATTATTTTATTTTATTTTTTGTGTTTATCTTTTTATTTTCTTTAACTTTTTAAAAAGTTTTATTTTTTTTTCAGTGTTTCAAAATTCATTGTTTATGCACCACATCCAGTGCTCCATGCAATACGTGCCCTCCATAATACCCACCACCAGGCTCACCCAACCTTCCACCCTCCTCCACTCCAAAACCCTCAGTTTGTTTCTCAGAGTCCACAGTCTCTCATGTTTGTTTCCCCCTCCAATTTCCCCCATCTCACTTCTCCTCTCCATCTGCCCATGTCCTCTGTGTTTTTCCTTATGCTTCACAAGTAAGTGAAACCATATGATACTTGACACTCTCTGCTTGACTTATTTCACTCAGCATAATCTCTTCCAGTCCCATCCATGTTGATAAAAAAGTTGGGTATTCATCCTTTCTCATGGAGGCATAATACTCCATTGTATATATGGACCATATCTTCTTTATCCATTCATCTGTTGAAGGGCATCTTGGCTCTTTCCACAGTTTGGCAACTGTGGCCATTGCTGCTATGAACATTGGGGTACAGATGGCCCTTCTTTTCACTACATCTGTATCTTTGGGGTAAATACCCAGTAGTGCAATTGCAGGGTCATAGGGAAGCTCTATTTTTAGTTTCTTAAGGAATCTCCACACTGTTTTCCAAAGTGGCTGCAACAACTTGCATTCCCACCAACAATGTGGGAGGGTTCCCCTTTCTCCACATCCTCTCCAACACATATTGTTTACTGTCTTGTTGATTTTGGCTATTCTAACTGGTGTCAGGTGCTATCTCAATGTGGTTTTGATTTGAGTCTCCCTGATAGCTACCGATGATGAACATTTTTTCATGTGTCTGATAGCCATTTGCATGTCGTCTTTGGAGAAGTGTTTGTTCATGTCTTCTCCCCATTTTTTAACGTGATTATCTGTTTTGTGTGTGTTGAGTTTGAAGAGTTATTTATAGATCTTGGATATCAGCCCTTTGTCTGTAGTGTCCTTTGCAAATATCTTCTCCCATTCTGTGGGTTGCCTCTTTGTTTTGTTGACTGTTTCCTTTGCTGTGCAGAAGCTTTGGATCTTGATGAAGTCCCAAAAGTTCATTTTTGCTTTTGTTTCCTTTGCCTTTGGAGACATGGCTTGAAAGAAGTTGCTGTGGCTGATGTCGAAGAGGTTACTGCCTATGTTCTCCTCTAGGATTTTGATAGATTCCTGCCTCATGTTGAGGTCTTTTATCCATTTCAAGTTTATCTTTGTGTATGGTGTAAGAGAATGGTCGAGTTTCATTCTTCTACACATAGCTGTCCAATCTTCCCAGCACCTTTTATTGAAGAGACTTTGTCTTTTTTCAACTGTATATTTTTTCCTGATTTGTTGAAGATTATTTGACCATAGAGTTGAGGGTCTGTATCTGGGCTCTCTACTCTGTTCCACAGGTCTATGTGTCCGTTTTTGTGCCAGTGCCATGCTGTCTTGGTGATCACAGCTTTGTAGTAAATCTTGATATTGGGCAAATATTTATGCCCCCAATACGGGCACAGCCAACTGCATAAGACAACTGTTAATCAAGATAAAGAGTCATATTGATATGAATACATTAATAGTAGGGGATCTTAACATGCCATTCTCAGTAATAGACAGACCATCCAAGCAGAAAATTGATAAAGAAACAAGAGCATTGAAAGACACATTGGATCAGGTGGACCTCATAGACATATACAGAACATTCCACCCTAAAACAACAGAATACTCATTCTTCTTGAGTGCACATGGAACTTTCTCCAGAATAGACCACATAATGGGTCACAAATCAGTGAGAGTGAGATTATTCCCTGCATATTCTTAGACCACAATGCTTTGAAACTGGAACTCAACTACAAGAAACAGTTTGGAAGGAATTCAAACACTTGGAAGCTTAAGACCACCCTGCTTAAGAATGTTTGGATCAACCAAGAAATCAAAGAAGAACTTAAACAATTCATGGAAACCAATGAGAATGAAGACAGTTTGGTCCAAAACCCATGGAATACGACAAAGGCGGTCCTAAGGGGGAAATACATAGCCATCCAAACCTCACTCAAAAAAATTGAAAAAATCCAGAATACACCAGCTCTCTTTACACCTTAAAGAACTGGAAAATCAAAAATTAAGCCAACCCCACACACAAGAAGGGAAATAATCAAGATTAGAGCAGAGATCAATGAAATAGAAACTAGAGATACAGTAGAACACATCAACGAAACTAGAAGCTGGTTTTTTGAAAGAATCAATAAGATCAATAAACCACTGGCCAAACTAATCCAAAAGAAAAGAGAGAGGACACAAATTAATAAAATTATGAATGAAAAGGGAAAGAGCATGACTAACACCAAGGAAATAGAAAAAAATCATCAGAAATTATTATCAACAGTTACATGCCAGTAAGTTAAGCAGCCTAGATGAAATGAATGCATTTCTGGAAACCTATAAACTTCCAAAACTGAATCAGGAAGAAATTGACAACCTGAGTAGACCAATATCTACTAACGACATTGAAGCAGTGACCAAAAATCTCCAAAAAACAAGAGCCTAGGACTTGATGGATTCCCTGGAGAATTCTACCAGACATTCAGAGAAATAATACCTATTCTCCTGAAGCTGTTTCAAGAAGTAGAAACAGAAGGAAAACTTCTAGACTCTTTTTATGAAGCCAGCGTTACTCTGATCCCCAAACCAGGCAAAGACTCCACCAAAAAGGAAAATTTCAGACCAATATCCCTGATGAATATGGATGCCAAGATTCTCAACAAGATCCTAGCTAATAGGATCCAACACTACATTAAAAAGATTATCCACCATGACCAGGTGGGATTTATCTATGGGATACAAGGGTGGTTCAACATTCACAAATCAGTGTGATATAACAAATCAGTAAGAGAGGAGAGAAGAACCATACGGTCCTCTCAATTGATGCAGAAAAAACATTTGACAAGATACAGCATCCGTTCCTGATTAAAACACTTCAAAGTATAGGGATAGAGGGAACATTCCTCAACTTCATAAAATCTATCTATGAGAAACCCACAGCGAATATCACCCTCGATGGAGAAAAGCTGACAGCCTTCCCTTCCGGCTGCTGGGAAGTAAGGTAGTTTGTTTCTCCAAATTCCTTTTTTCGTAGCATATTTTTGTATCATAAATATCAAAAATATCATAAGCTAATATTTTATAAGCTTGGGTAGTATATTCTTAGTAGTTTGGATAGGGAAGGATGAAACACAGTGCATCAAAGTAGAAAAGGGAAGGAATGTCCAGCTAATGAGAATTTGGAAAGTTTAATAATACTAGGACTAGATGATAATTGGGCAAAGTAATAAAAATTAAACATCATCTTTCTCTGTGAAATAAATCTAGAAAATATAATATGGCATATCTTTTGCAGATACTTGTTTTGGTTAAGTGAGGAGAAAGTCATTATTGGTAACCAAGTCCCTTACTCATACGGCTTTTCCAGCTAACTTCTAAATATTCTGAGAGTTTTCCTCATTCACATGTGGAATTATGGAACTCATTTTTTTTTAAAGTCAAGACTCTTTTGGTTTCCCTGCCGAATAATTCTCTGCTGTTGTACTTCTCTTTCACCCAGTGTTTGTTCACTTTATAAATTATCATGAAAGCTTCAAATCTCTGCTTCTATTACTTTGCATCCTCTTTCTTTGTGTCCTCTTTCTTAGAGTAAGGCCCAATTTTTATGCATATTCTATCAGTCCCAATTCTGTGTGTTAAACTTACCCTTGCTATTATCCATGGTTTGCCTTTCCATCAGTGGCTGCAATTTTTTAAACTGGAGGCAGCTCTTTGTTCCCTTGAGTAAGTGCCCCGTCCTAGGTTTCAGATGACAACTGCTGTCAATCTGTCCTCCAGAGTGCTAAAGCTGCACTGTGCAGTACGGTAGTCCTTAGGTACATGCGACTGTTTTAAATAATTAAAAATAAGTAAAATCTTAAATTCTGTTCTGTAGTCATAATACCCACATTTCAAGTGCTCCAGAGCCTCATGTGGCTAGTGGTCACATACTGTGTAGTACAGATCTAGCATTTTTCCATCATCACGGAAAGTTCTGTTGGACAGCAGTGCTCTGAAGGCTATTTAGTTTTTACTTGTTTTCCTTCCATCCTTCTTTCTCTAGCTATCATCAAATCTGCTGATCATTTTTCTCAGTAACTATGACCATGATTATATATGTGTTATTTCAGAATTAATTGCTCCTTCGTTTGTACTCTATACTTGGAAATAAAACAGAAGTTGGCAAACATTTTCTGTAAAGTGCCTAACAGTAAATACTTTAGGTTTCTCTGTCACAACCATTCAGCCCTGACCTTGTCATTGACAACATGTAAACAAATGAATGGTTGTGTTCCAGTAAAACTTTATTTACAAAAATGGGTGTTGAGCTGGATTTGACTCACAGGCCTTAGTTGCTGATCCTTGGTATAGGACTTAAAACTGAATATGAAATTTTCAAATGTAAGTACATTCAAAGGTTGATAAATACCCATTAACTCACCACTCAACTTTAGAAATGAAACAGTAACTAGTAAAATGGAAGCCTCCTATGTGACTCTTCCTAAAATACATCTCTCTCATCCACCATGTTTAACTGCTTTTCTGACGATATATAGTGTATCATACTCTGCATCTTGCTTTTTGCCCACTAAATACTATATTTGTGGATTAATACCAATTTTTTACCTTATTCATTATCATTTTGCTATATAGTATTTCATTGTGTATGTTTTATAAATTACTTACTGATGTTCTCAACTGAAATTTTTGTTGGTTTTGTTTTACTTATAAATGAAACAGTGCTGCTATTAAATGTTCTTGTATATATCTCCTGGTGTTCTTCTGCAAGAAGTCGTTAAAAAAATATACCTAGGAGTGGTGTGTTCCAGCCACTTTACCGAAGAGTCTCAGATTGTGTTACAGCTCCTTTTATTATATCTTTTAACATTGTTTGCTTGTCCTGTTAAACTTAGCAAGTATTTCAGTGTGTACTGGTGATAGGCATCTGGGGATTCAGAGGTGAATTAGACATGATCCATACAGTCACTGAGCCAGCAATAAGGCTATAATTCTCTGGAGCAGCCCCAAAGGGCTTAAGACCTATGAGGTGGTAGATCCTTTCCCTTGCTTTATTGGTTATGTTATACTTGGCTTCCTGTGACACAGAAGGAGAAAATCAGAATGCTTCTTGCCCATTTTTTAAAGCAAAAATTGCCCAAAATTATAAAGCAGTAATTTTAAAATATTTTTAGCATTTGAACAACTGCTACAAACTCCTGCATGGAATCCTTGTATACAAAGCAGATGAAAGGAGGCTGTTTGGTTAAAACTTGTTAGGCTGTTTCCCCTTTGTACGTTTTCCCCATTCCCTCTACCTGTGTATGTCGTCTTCTACTTACTTTGGGTTTGTGAGATATTACACTGAATACCAGGGCTCCTTGAAATAAAATTTGGAAACTGTTCTAAGATAGGATTTTCCAACTAGTAAATTTCTTATAGAATTCTTTACCTAGGTGATTTCCTTGCTAGATGTTTTCAAAGTAATGTTTTAAAAATGTAAATCACGGGTGCCTGAGTGGCTCAGTTGGTTAAGCGACTGCCTTCAGCTCAGGTCATGATCCTGGAGTCCCAAGATCAAGTTTCATATTCGGCTCCCTGCTCTGCAGGGCGTCTGTTTCTGCTGACCTCTCTCCTCTCATGTTCTCTTTCATTCTCTCTCTCTCTCAAATAAATGAATAAAATCTTTAAAAAAACGTAAATCAGATCATGATAATCTACTGCTCACATCCTCTAGTAACAACTGAATATTCTGGCTTAAGGACTTATCCTGGGGGCGCCTGGGTGGCTCAGTGGGGTAAGCCTCTGCCTTCAGCTCAGGTCATGATCTCTGGGACCTGGAATCGAGCCCCACATAGGGCTCTCTCCTCGGTGGGGAGCCTGCTTCTCCTCTCTCTCTCTGCCTGCCTCTCTGCCTACCTGTGATCTCTGTCTGTCAAATAAATAAAATCTTTGGAACAACAACAAAAAAAACCCAAAAACTTTAAGGACTTATCCTGGGCTGGAGAATCAATAATAAATGAGGAGTTCTAAAGCAGAGAATACATAAAACTACTTATGGGAGTAGTGTATAAGGTGACAAGAGGCAAAAGGAGAAAACTTAAACTGGCTCTTTAGAATCAACTTTATTAAGGTATAATTCATATAAAATAAAATGCATCTATTTTAAGTATAGTGTTGGTTGAGTGTTGACACACACACATATATATCCATGTAATTGCTGTCATAATCATAATATATAGAATATTTCTGTCCCCAAAACTTCACTCTTGTTCCTTTGCAGTTATATTTAGTTTGTATCACTATGTAGTAAATCAGCCCAAACTTAGAGACTTTAAATTATCTCCATCTACTATTTCATAGTTTTTTAGTTTAAAAACCCAGGTGGGCTGAGCTGGGTCCACTGCTTAGGATCTTACAAAGGCAGAACCTTGATTTTGATTTTGCCTGGACTGAGTTCTTCTCTGGAGACTCTTGAGAGACTCTATTCCCAGGGTCATTCAGGTTGTTGACTTAAGTCCTTTTTTGCTTGATGGCTATAGGCTGAAAGTCACTCAGGTTGCTTTCAAGGCCATTCCATATGACTCCCTTTATCTCCCAACCAGTGCGTAGACTCTTGTTCATGTTTTCAATCTCTGACTTTCTCTTTTGCTATTAACCAGAGAAAATTTGGGGCTTTTAAAGGACTCCTGTGATGAAATTAGGTCTACCAGATAATCTCTCTTTTGCCATATAACATTATCATAGGAATAATATTGCATCGTTCATGAATTTTCTCCACACTCAGATTATGTAATGACAAGTGTTGTTGGGATCGTTTTATAATTCTGCTTCCCTCCATAGTTCTGTATTTATTTTGTTAAATTTATTCCTAAGTATGTCAATGTTACTTATAACCATTATGTTTTCATTTCATCTTTCAATTCTTTTTATTAATATCTAGAAATATAGTTGATTTTCATATATTGACTTATGGCAGTTACTATGTTACTCTGCATAACAGATTACTGTAAAGCTTAGTGGCTTTAAACAACACAGGTATTTATTTTTCCCTTGAATCTGTACTTTGAACAGAGCTCAGTGGGGATAACTTATCTCTGTACCATTCCACATCAGCTAGAGCAGCTTAAAGGCTAGCAGCTGAATTCTTCTGAGAGTGTACTTTCTCCCATGTTTAGTGCTTGGTGCTCCATGTTGGCTGAGACTCTGGGGGTCTGACAGCTGGAGTTTCTGCACATGGCTTCTCTGTGTTGCCTGGCCTTCTTCTCAGTATTGGGTTCCAAAGACAAATTATGTGAGCAGGGGAAGGAGGCTGGCCAGGAAGTATTGCCTTTTATGAAATAGTCTCAAAGGTCATAGAATTTCTTTTCTGCATTCCATTCGTCAAAGCAGTTACAAGGTTCAACCCAAGATCAAGAGGGGTTGATGGGATAGATTCTGCTTCTTAGTGCAGTATGGCAAAGTTATGGAAGAAGAGGTGGCACCAGAAATATTGCTGTGACTGTTTTTTGGCAAATGCAATCTGCTACATGACCTTTTATCCTGCAGTCTTCCTAAATTCACTTATTCTAGTAGCTTTTTTTGTGGATTCTTTACAGTTTTAAATAACCATGATCATGTCATAGTTTAATTTCTGTCTTTTTTCTTAAAGATTTTATTTAGTGCGAGAGAGAGAGTGAGAATGCACGCACACAGGCAAGGAAGGGACAGAGGGAGAGGGAAAAGCAGACTCCCCACTGAGCAGAGAGCCCAATGCAGGGCTCGATCTCAACACCCTGGGACCATGACCTGAGCCATGGGCAAATGCTTATCCACCTGAGCCACCCAGGCACACCCATTTCTGTATTTCTAATCTAGAAGTCTTTTTATTTCTTGCCTTATTCTATTGGCTAGGATCCTTAGTACAGTGGTGAATAGAAGTGGTTAGAGTTGATATCCTTGTCTTATTCTGAGATCTTTTGGGGAAAGTAAAAAACCAACTTTTGAAGAATTATTTTGGTAAAATACACAAAACATTAAATTCTCCATTTTATTTTTTTATTTTTTTAAAGATTTTATTTCTTTATTTGACAGAGATCACAAGTAGGCAGAGAGGCAGGCAGAGAGAGAGAGAGAGAGAGAGAGAGAGAGAGAGAGGAGGAAGTAGGCTCCCAGATGAGCAGAGAACTGGACTTGGGGCTCGATGCGGGGCTCGATCCCAGGACTCTGGGATCATGACCTGAGCCAAAGGCAGAGGCTTTAATCCACCCAGGTTTAAGCCACCCAGGCGCCCCTAAATTCTCCATTTTAACCATTTCCTTTTTTTTCTTTTCAATTCCAGTATCATTAGCATATCGTGTTATATTAGTTTCAGGTGTACAATATAATGATTCAACAAATTCTCCATTTTAACCATTTCCTTTTTTTTCTTTTTAATTCCAGTATCATTAGCATATCATGTTATATTAGTTTCAGGTGTACAATATAATGATTCAACATTAGTCAGTGTTCATCATGATAAGTGCACTCTTAATTTTCTTTATCTCCTCTCTGGTAACCATCAGTTTGTTCTCTATAGTTAAAAGTTTATTTTTTGGTTAGTCTCTTTTTTTCTTTGTTTTGTTTCTTAAATTCTCCATATGAATGAAATTGTATGGTATTTGTCTTTCTCTGACTTACTTCACTTCACATTATCCATGTTGTTGCAAATGGCAATATATCATTCTTTTTGTGGCTGAGTAATATTCCATTGTGTATGTTTACCACATCAATCAGTGGATACGTGGCTGCTTCCATAATTCAACTATTGTAAATAACACTGCAGTAAACATAGGGGTGCATATATCTCTTCAAATTAGTGTTTTTGTATTCTTTGGATAAATACCCAGTAGTGTAATTAATGAATCATATGGTAATTCTTTTTTTAATTTTTTGAGGAACCTTCACACTGTTTTCTACAGTGGTTACACCGGTTTGCATTCCAACCATCAGTAAATGAGGATTATTTTTCCTCCACATCCTCACCAACACTTGTTGTTTCTTATGTTTTTGATGTTAGCCATTCTGACAGGTATGAAGTGATACCTCATTGTGGTTTTGATTTGCATTTCCCTGATCATCAGTGATACTGAGCATCTTTTCATGTGTCTGTTGGCCATCTCTATGTATTCTTTGGAAAAATGTCTGTTCATGTCTTTGCCCATTTTTAAATTGGATTATTTGGGTTTTTTTATGTTGAATTGTGGAAGTTCTTTATATATTCTGGGTGCTGACCCTTTGTCAGATAGGTCATTTGCAAATATCTCCTCCTGTTCAGTAGGTTTTCTTTTAGTTTTTTTGACTGTTTCTTTGCTGTTCAAAAGCTTTTTATTTTGGTGTACTCTGAGTAGTTTATTTTTGCTTTTGTTTCCTTGCCTCAGGAGACATATCTAGAAAAATATGTTGCTACTACTAATATCAGAGAAGTTACCGCCTGTGCTCTTCTAGGATTTTTATGGTTTTCTGCCTCACATTTAGGTCTTTAATGCATTTTGAGGTTATTTTTGTGTATGATGTAAGAAAGTGGTCCAATTTCATTCTTTTGCAAGGGGCTGTCCATTTTTCCCTGTGCCATTTGTTAAAGAAACTTTTTCCCATTGCATATTCTTGCCTCCTTTGTCAAAGATTAATTGATTAACTAATCATGGGTTTATTTCTAGATTTTCCATTTTGTTCCATTGATCTATGTGTCTCTTTTTGTGCCAATGCCATATTGTTTTGGTTACTACACCTTTGAAGTATATCTTGAAATCTGAGATTCTAATACTTCCAGTTTTGTTCTTTTTCAAGACTACTTGGGCTATTGTGACCTTTTGTGTTTCCATAAAAATTTTAGGATTGTTTGTTCTAGTTCTGTGAAAAATGCTATTAGTATTTTGAAAGGGATTATTTTTAAGATTTTATTTATTTGAGAGAGAGAGAGAGCATGAGCAGGGGGAGGGGCAGAAAGAGAGGGAGAAGGATACTCCCCACTGAGCAAGAGCCCTACATGGGGCTCAATGCCAGGACCTTGAGATCATGACCTGAACCAAAGTCAGACGCTTAACTGACTGAGCCACCCAGGTGCCCCATGATAGGGATTGCATTAGATCTGTAGATTGCTTAGTATGGACAATCAATCTGTAGATTAATAGTACGGACATTTTAACAATGTTTGTTCTTCCAATCCATGAGCATATAATATCTTTCCATTTGTGTCATCTTCAGTTTCTTTCATTGTTGTTTTATAGTTTCTGAAGTACAGGTCTTTCTACATCTGTGGTTAAGTTTATTCCTAGGTATTTTATTATGTTTGGTGCAGTTATAAATGGGATTATTTTCTTAATTTTCTCTTTCTGCTTCTTCATTTAGTGTATAGAAATGTAGTGGTTTTCTGTATTTTGATTTTGTATCTTGTGACCTTACTGAATTCATTTATCAGTCTAGTAGTCTTTTGGTGGAGTCTTTAGGGTATTTTATATGTAGTATCATGTCATCTACAAATAGTGAAAGTTTTACTTCTTCCTTACCAATTTGGATGCCTTTTATTCCTTTTTCTTGTTTGATTGCTGTGGCTAGGACTTCCAGTACTTAGTTGAATAAAAGTGGTGAGAAGAGATATCCTTGTCTTATTTCTGATCTTCGGGGAAAAGCTTTCAGTTTTTCATCATTGAGTATGATATTAGCTGTGGGTTTTTCATATATGACCCTTACTATATTAGAGGTTTGTTCCCTCTAAACCTACTTTGTTGGCAGTTTTTATCACAAATGGAAATTCCACTTTGTCAGATGCTTTTTCTGCATCTGTTGAAATGATCATATGGTTTTTATTCTTTCTCTTGTTGATGTATCATGTTGATTGATTTGTGAATGTTGAACCACCTTTGCCCCTCAGGAATAAATCTCACCTGATCATGGCAAATGATTTTTTTTAATGTATTGTTGGATTTGGTTTGCTAATATTTTGTTGAGGATTTTTGCATCTATGTCCTTCACAGATATTGACCTGTAGTTCTCTTTTTTTGTGGTGTCTTTATCTGGTCTTAGTATCAGGGTAATGTTGGTCTCATAGACTGAATCTGAAAGCTTTTCTTCCTCTTCTATTTTTTGGACTATTTTGAGAAGAATAGGTATTAACTTGTCTTAAATGTTTGGCAGAATTCACCTGTGAAGCTGTTTGTTCCTGGAGTTTTGTTCGTTGGGAGTTTTTTTGATTCCTGATTCAATTTTGTTGATGGTAATCAGTCTGTTCAAGTTTTCTATTTCTTCCTGACTCCATTTTGGGAGATTATATGTTTCTAGGAACTTATCCATTTCTTCTAGGTTGTCCAATATGTTGGCATGTAAGTTTTCATAATATTCTTATGTACTCCTTTGTATTTCTGTGGTGTTGTTATTTCTCATGTTTCATTTCTCATTTTGTTTATTTGAGTCTCCTCTCTCTCTCTCTCTCTCTTTGATGAGTCTAGCTAAAGGTTATCAATTTTTTTTATCTTTTCAAAGAACCGGCTCCTGGTTTCATTGATCTGTTTTCTTCTTTTTTTATTTCTATTTTGTTTATTTCTGCTCTCTTCTGTATTATTTTCTTCCTTCTACCAGTTATGTGTTTTGTTCTTTTTTAGCTCTTTTATGTGTAAAATTAGGTTGTTTATTTGAGATTTTTCTTGCTTCTTGGGATAGGCCTGTATTGCTATAAACTTCCCTCATAGAATAGCCATTACTGCATCCCAAAGGTTTGGACTATTGTGCTTTCATTTTCATTTTTCTCTGTGTATTTTTTTATTTCCTCTTTGATTTTTTGATTGACCCATTCATCGTTTAGCAGCATATTATTTAATGTCCATGTATTTTTGTTCTTTCCAGATTTTTTTCTTGTGGTTGACTTCTCATTTCATAGTGTTGTGGTCAGAAAAGGTGAATGATAAGACTTTGATCTCTTCAATTTCTTGAGACTTATTTTGTGCGCTAAAATGTGATCTGTTCTGGAGAATGTGCCATGTGCACTTGAATGTATATTCTGCTGTTTTAGATGGAATGTTCTGTGTCTATCTGTTAGATCCATCTAGTCCAGTGTGTCATTAAAGCCACTGTTTCCTTACTGATTTTCTGTCTGGATGGTCTATCCATTGATGTAAGTGGGGTGTTAAAGTCCCCTACTGTTACTGTATTACTCTCATTTACTTCCTTTATATTTGTTATTAACTGCTTTATATATTTTATATATATTGAGTGCTCCCACATTAGGCACATAAATATTTACAATTGTTATATCTTCTTGTTGGGTTGTTCTGCTTATGACTATATAGTGTCCTTCTTTTTCTATTTTTTTTTAAAGATTTTATTTATTTATTTGAGAGAGAGTGAGTAGTGGAGAGGGGCAGAGGGAGAGAGAGAAACAGGCTCTCTGCCGAGCAGGAAGCCCGATGTGGGGCTCGATCCCAGGACCCAGAGACCATGACCTGAGCTGAAGGCAGATGCCTACACCACTGAGCCACTAAGGCGCCCCTTCTTTTTCTATTTTTATAGTCTTTGTTTTAAAGTCTATTTTGTGGGGTGCCTGGGTGGCTCAGTTGGTTAAAGCCTCTGCTTTCGGCTCAGATCATGATCTCAGGGTCCTGGGATCGAGCCCCACATTGGGCTCTCTGCTCAGCAAGGATCCTGCTTCCCCCTCTCTATCTGCCTGTCTCTCTGCCTGCTTGTGATCTCTGCCTGTCAAAATAAATAAATAAAATATTTTTAAAAAATAAAGTCTGTTTTGTCCAGTATAAGTATTGCTACTCTGGCTTTCTTTTTCCTTCCATTTGCATGATAAATGCTTTTCCATCCCCTCACTTTCAATTTGCATGTGTCTTTAGGTCTGAAAGGAGTCTCTTGTAGACAGCATATTGTTGGGTCTTGTTTTTTATCCATTTCATCACCCTATGTCTTTTGATTGGATCGTTTAGCCTATTTACATTCAAAGTAATTATTGATAAGTATGTACTTAATGCCATTTTGTTATTTGTTTTATGTTTGTTTTGTAGTTCTTGTTTGTCCCTTTCGTCTCTTGTTCTCTTTTCTCACGGCTTGCTGGCTTTATGTAGTGGTATAATTGGATTCCTCTCTATTTTTTGTGTGTCTATTAGTGGTTTTTGATTTGTAGTTATCATTAACTTTGTATATAAAAACTTCTGCATAGAGTAGTCAATATATTAAGTTAATGGTCCTTTAAGTGTGAACTCTTTTCTTCTTCTTCAAGTTTTTATTTAAATTCCAGTTGGTTAATATACAGTGTAATATTGGTTTCAGATGTAGAATTAG
Source organism: Lontra canadensis (assembly GCF_010015895.1). Classification (NCBI taxonomy): domain Eukaryota; kingdom Metazoa; phylum Chordata; class Mammalia; order Carnivora; family Mustelidae; genus Lontra; species Lontra canadensis. The sequence goes on from NW_022631001.1 coordinate 25,533,720, forward strand.
TGATTCAACACTTCCATACAATATCCAGTGACTATCACAACCAGTGCACTCCTTAATCCCCATCACCTATTTAACCTATCCCCCCACCTTCTTCCCCTTTCATAACTATCAGTTTATTCTCTATAATTAGGAGTCTGTTTCTTGGTTACCTCTCTCTTTTCTCTCCCTGTGTTCTTTTGTTTCTTAAAATTCCACATATGAGTGAGATTATATGGTATTTGTCGTCCTCTGACTGACTGGATAGCAACATGCAAAAGAATGAAATTGGACCACTTTCTTACACCATACACAAAAATAAATTCAAAATGGATTAAAAACCTAAATGTGAACAGGAAATCATTAAAATCCTAGAGGAAACACAGGCTGTAACCTCTTTGACATTGGCTATAGCAACTTCTTACTAGGTATGTCTCCTGAGGCAAAGGAAACAAAAGCAAAAGTAAACTATTGGGAACTTCATCAGAATAAGAAGCTTCTGCACAGCAAAGGAAACAATCAACAAGACTAAAAGTCAGCCTACAGGATGGGAGAAGATATTTGCAAATGATATATCTGATAACAACCAGAAACAAATAATTCAGTTAAAAAATAAGCAGAGGATACGAATAGACATTTTTCCAAAGAAGACATACAGATGGCCAGTAGACACATGGCCTTCGCATTTTAGATATGTGGTGTTATAATTTACATCTTTTTGTTTTGTGAATCCCCTGACTGATCTTTATAGATACACTTAATTTTATTGCTTTCCTCCTTCCTACTTTTCCTCCTTTAACTTATGTTGTTTGCTTTGCACTCAGAGTCCCTTTTAACATATCTTGTAGGGCTGGTTTACTGGTTATGAATTCCTTTTAACTTTTGTTTGTCTGGGAAACTCTTTATCTCTCCCTTTATTCTGAATGATAGCCTTGCTGGATAGAGTGTTCTTGGCTGCAGATTTTTTTTCTTTTATCACTTTAACTATATCATGCCACTCTCTTCTGGCCTACAGAGTTCCTGCTAGAAAATCAGCTCATAGCCTTGTGGGATTTCCCTGATACGTAACTGTTTTGTTTTCTCTTGCTGCTTTTAAAATTCTCTTATCACTACTTTTTGCTGCTTTTGTAACTATGTGTTTTGGTGTGGACCTTCCTCGGTTGATTTTGTTGGGGGCTCTCTTTGTCTCTAGGATCTGGATTTCTGTTTCCTTCCACTGATTTGGGAAGTTTTCAGCTATTATTTCTTCAAATAAATTTTCTCTTTCCTTTTTTCTCTCTTCTCCTTCTGGGATCCCTATAATGTGAATGTTATTATGCTTGATGGTGTCCCTTGTTCAGTTCGATTGCTTTCCATCACTTACTCCTCCTCCAATTCCATGATCCATTCTTCTGCTTCCTCTGGTCTACTATTTATTCTATTTAGTGTATTTTACATTTCAGTTATGAGTTCTTGATTTCTGATTCTTTTTTATGTTTTCTGTCTCTTTGCTAAGGATTTCACCGAGGTCCTCCACTCTTTTTCAAATCCAGTGAGTGTCTTAATGATCATTACTGTAAATTATCTATCAGTCATATTACTTATCTCCATTTTGTTTAGGTCTCTCCTTATGAGTCTGTCCTTTTCTTCCATTTCGGACATACGTCTCCATCTTCTCAATTTGTCTAACTCTCTGTATCTGTTTCTTTGTGTTCGGAAAGTTAGCTATATCTCCTGCTGTTGAAAGTAGTGGCCTTATAAAGAAGAGATCCAGTAGTGCCCTGTAATACAATGTCACCTGCTCACCAGCACCTGGTACTTTAGGGGTATCTGTGTATATTGCATATGCCATACCCTTGTGGCTAAACTGCTTTTACCTTTAGTCAAGTCATCTACAATGGCTCTCTTTGCCTATAGTGGGCAGGATTTGGTCTCTGTGTAGTGGGCCAGTCTTGGGTCACTTTGGGCTTCAGTTGAGTTTGACCAGCCATTCGCTAGAGATAAATAGCACTGAAGTGCAGGGCACTTTCCCTGTACTGTCCCCTGAGAAGCTTTTGTTGGTGGGTGGGGTCTGCAGTCAGACAGATAGCTGCCCCAGCCCACTGTTGGGGCCACAGCCTGACTAGTGTATGTGGTTTTCTTCTACCATCACTGGAACAGCAGTCACTTTGGACTGGTACTGGCACTTGTCGGCAATTCTTGGTCACTGCCAGGCTTGCAGCAACACGTTGAATGGGATTCAACCTAAGGTGTACTGGAAGGAGGCAGGTTTGCAAGGGAATATAGGGGAGAGGTGTTAGCAAACTTTGCAACAGGTCTGTGAGGGAGCTACAGCTATCCAGAACTCTTGCCAAGACCGGCCTGGTTTGAGGGGGCAGATCTACAGAAGCAAGGGGGAAAGCATTCTGGTAGCAGGATAGGTGAAGATTGTTGGCACTGAAATGGTTGTGCAGGTGTCCATGCATCTAGGCTAGGGGAGGCACATGGCATCCACCAGCTCTTTCATTCTTGTAGAGATATTCCAACAATCCCTGCCCCTCCAGTGCATGCTCAGATTAGTAAATAACCGTTCCCATGTACCTCCAGATATTTCTCAAATTGCTGTATCTATGCTGTATCTCAGGGCTTCGTGCTATTTCTTTAGAGGTGGGGATTCAGTATTTTCTTGCCCTCAGGCTTTCCCAGAGCTGAGCCCACTGATTTTTTTTAAAGTTCCAGGTGTTAATTTAAGCCTTGCTGATTATAAGAACTCAGAAATTAGGCCCCTTTGGTTTTCAAAGCCAAAGATGTTATGGGGATTTGTCTTCCCCACTCGAGTGCCCTGTGCCTGGGGTGTTTGGTGTGAGGGTTTGTCTCTCTACCCTCTCCAGCCTGCAGCATCCCTCCCATGGATAGCTCCATGGATCTGTTTAGCTCCCAACTGTGTCTTCACTCTCCCTGCCCTCTTTGATGTGTCCCTTACATTTAGCTGTAGAGAGTTCTGCTAGTCTTCATGTTGTTTTCTGGATTGTTTACACTGATGTGGGGTCTTACCTAGTTTTATCTGCGGGATATGGTGAGCTGAGGGTCCTCCTACTTGGCTGTCTTCCGCAGAAGTCTGATATGGACCTAACCGTTTCTATATATACAGTTCATTGGCATTAGGTACATGTACAGTATTATGCAACTATCACCACCATCCATCTCCAGAACTTTTTCATCTTCCCAAACTGAAACTCCATGCCTGCTAAATGATAACTCCCCATTCCTTTCTCCTTCTGACCCCTGAAATCCAGTATTCTACTTCCTATATATGAATCTGACTAATGTTAAGTATCTCATATAAGTGGAGTATACAGTATTTGTCCTTTTATGTCTGCTTTATTCCACTTAGTGTAATGTCTTCAGGATTCATCTGTATTATAGAACGTGTCAGAATTCCACTCATTTTTTTTAAAGATTTTATTTTTTATTTGACAGAGAGAGAGAAAAAGAGAGAGCACAAGTAGGCAGAGAGGCAGGCAGAGAGAGAGAGGGAGAAAGAGAGGAAGGGAAGCAGGCTCCCTGCTGAGCAGAGATCCTGATACGGGGCTCCATCCCAGGACCCTGGGATCATTACCTGAGCCGAGGGCAGAGGCTTTAACCCACTGAACCACCCAGGAGCCCCAGAATTCCACTCATTTTTAAGGCTGCACTTTTATTATCTATCATCCATTGCAATTGATTTTAAATGCCTCTTTACCAACAAAGTGAACTGAGCACTTGGTGAATCCTTGCTGTCAGGGACCTTACAAATTAGAAGTAGAACTAAGACATCTACTTAAGAAGACATCCAGCTACAATTGGATGTGACAATTGCAGTGACATGGCACACAGCAGGTGGTGATGATGTGCACGCCCTTGCTTCTTCCTCTTTCTCAACTCCATCTTCACGGGAGCGGCTGTGGTACCTGTAGTTCAGTAGTGGACATGTAGCTTTGTCCTTGCCCAAGAGCTGCACATCCTCAAGGTGACCAGCCAGGAGATGCTTATCCAGATCAAGGCTCATGTAGCCTTGCTGGAGGGCATCACTCAAGAAGATCAAGTCGTGCTCCTGGCAGGCACGCCCTAGAGGGTGAGGCTACTGTAGGTCACTGTGGAGTGGAGGCTCTGACCACCCTGGAAGCAGCCGGCCACAGCCTGGAGACAAAGTTCCTGGTTCCCTGGCTTTTTCTAGGAAAGTAAGGGAGCAGACTCCCAAGGTAGCCAAACAGAAAAAGGAGAAGACAGGCCAGGCCAGGTGGTGGATGCAGTACAACCAGCACTTTGTCAGTGTCATGCCCACCTTCACAAGAAAAGAGCCCCAGTGCCAACTCAAGTCTATTGTAATCCTGCCTCTCCCCAGTAAAACCACTTAGTTCAGTCAAAAAACAAACAAACAAACAAACAAAAAACCCACCACAATTTAAGAGCATGTAATAGTAATAGCTGTTATCTATGTAGCTTTTATTTGTTAGAGGTTTTACATTCATATTATCTCATTTAATCCTCAAGACAATCCTACATATGCATGAATAGATTCCAGTTGAGTGTTTCTATGAATATAAGTGGTACAAATAGCTTCAGACCATTAAATCTCCCATGAATGTAAGATTCCTGACGGCAGATAACTTTGTTTTGTTCCCTGTTTTATACCTACCACTCAAAATTGGTGTTGAATAAATAAAGAGATTACTGTGGTCTTTCATCATGGAGGACTTTTCTCCATGGGAGAATTAACATCTTAGATAGCCCTTATATGGTGAGTAGGATGTCAGTAAGCTATGGTGGCTGAAGATGGGTTTCACAGGGATGGACTTGTATGAGCACTTACGAAAGTGATGTATAGCAGAAACCACTGGTTCCATTGGTCCTGGGGAGAAGCACGGAAGTATTTGCTAAGGCTACTAGCAATAGAGTTGTTGTTGGTTGTATTTTTAAGATTTTTATTTATTTGAGAGAGAGCAAAAGAAAGAGCACAAGCGGCAGGGAGGAGCAGAGGGAGAGGGACAAGCAAACTGAGGACCTGAGCTGAAATCAAGAGTCAGATCTTGACCAACCAAGCCACCCAGGTGCCCCTAGCAGTAGAGTTTTTAATGAAGCTTTAAAATATTTAACTTTGAAGAAAGAATTCTAAAATGCCATTAAAGTAGCTCTTTTTTTAAAATAGGTTAGAATGTGGATATTTGACTATTTATTATCTTAGCTTTTTTATGCAGTTTTCTGTGAAGAATATTTTTCCATTAAATTTAATTATTTTTATTTTTTGCATATAAGTCCCATTTTCATATATTAGAAATATTGAATTGTTTTTATTCATTGGAATTGTGGACTATTAGGCATCCAGTAATTTTCCTAGATTCTGTGATATATTTATTGTTGTTATTAAAAATTTGAAGTAATGGACATTGATGGCATTAGCTTTGGGGCTAAGAAAGGAAGTGATACATGAACATACAGAATCTTTAACTTTCTTAGCCATTTCTGGCCTTAGCAATTTTTCTTTGTTTATAAATCACTTACCAAGACCTCTCCCTCTCTCTTTTTCCAACCATTTTGAAAAGGCAAATAGTATTCATTTTACTGGTATCTGGTGGCCTTTGATTAGATTCTCATACTGATATAATGGTGTCATAAAATATAATAGAGATTCTTTTCTATCACTGAGGTGCTTAGCTATGGCTTAAATTAGTCCCTGGCCAGAGACAGGTGTTTTTCTGAGCGTAGTGCCCTATTCCCATGGTGAAGGTCAGGTCTCACTTGTGTGTATTTGGTGATTATCTGGTATGACCAATGTGTAGGTTTTAAATTTTGTTCAGTAAAGCATTTAAACCTAAGAATTGTATTTCTTTATCACAAATAACATGCTGTGGAGTTTACCAAGCTCCATTTTCTTTTTTTTTTTTTCTTTTTTTTTTTAATTTTTTTTTTTATTTTTTATAAACATATATTTTTTTCCCCAGGGGTACAGGTCTGTGAATCGCCAGGTTTACACACTTCACCGCACTCACCATAGCACATACCCTCCCCAATGTCCATAATAACCCCCCCCAACTCCCCACCCCCCAGCAACCCTCAGTTTGTTTTGTGAGATTAAGAGTCACTTATCTCCCTCCCAATCCCATCTTGCTTCATTTACTAGCTCCATTTTCAACATGGCTTTATAATTTCTGACTTACATGAATGTTAGGTCATTCTAATTGTTTTCTTATTAAATCAATCAACACAACCATATTTCCTTGATCCTAAGATTTAGAGTTTTGGAATTTTTAAAAGATTTTATTTATTTAGAGAGTGTGGTAGGGGGAGTGGAGAGAGGGGCAGAGGAAGAGAGAAAATCTAAAGCAGACTCTACACTGAGTGTGGTGCCCAACCTGGGGCTCAATTCCACAACTGTGAGATCATGGCCTGAGATGAAACCAAGAGTTGGATGCTCAACCAACTGAGTCACCCAGCTGCCCCTAAGATTTAGTTTTAAAAAAAAAACTTGTAATGTTTTTTATCAGCAGTGCGTCTAACATTTTGCGATGTCTTAAAAAGAGTTTTTCCCAAATTTCCAGCTTGTACAAGGCACAGACGAAGATGGCAAAAAGGTTTTTGATAAAAAAAATCTACCTTCAAGGGATACCTGGGTGGTTCAGTCAGTTAAGCATCCAACTCTTAATTTAGACACAAGATGTGATCTCAGGGTCATGAGATTGAGCCCTGCAGTGGGGTCTTCATTCTGGACATGGAACCTGCTTGGGATTTTCTCCCTCTCTCTCTGCCCCGACAAACTGAAAAAAAAAAAAAAAAAAACCCAAAAAAACACTCTACCCTTAAAAAATTAAGGAGAAGATTGCTCTTTATACATTTCTTTCTTTCTGTTTCTGTCAGACAAACTCTTAAAATTAAGTTGCAGTTCAGTTAGTAAACCTAAATGCCACTCATCTTTTCTGCACAGTTCATTAATCTTATTTTTATTCTAAATGTAAATACCTCTAAGCCAAATGAAATAAAATTATTCTAGTATCCCAGAAGGAGTAGGTCTATAGATGAAAAAAATAAGTGTTGGGATGTACCTCATTCTCTATTCATAAAATTTTTAAAGGAAATAAGTAGATTATTACCATTGAATTTAATATTCTGCACTGGAGAGTTCTTCAAGTATTCACTTAGCCTTAACAAGTGATTATGAGGCTAAGTGATAATACCAGGTGTGCTCTTTCAAAGCAAATCTGTTTAAAAGGTAATAGTGTATATATACATGTATATATGTGTGTGTGTATAATAAAAACCACGTTTTTCATGTAAGATGAATCCTTACATGAGACTTTAGTGTTATTACCCAATAATTTTGAAAGGATGACTAGTGGTCTTGTTCTTTGTTTTGTTATATGTCAATTTGTGGTACATCTTTTAACATTACTATTATAAAACCATTAAAGCACCAAGGAGAGGGGCACCTGCATGGCTCAGTGGGTTAAGCCTCTGCCTTCGGCTTTGGGTCATGGTCTGAGTCCTGGGATCGAGCCCCGCATTGGGCTCTCTGCTCAAGAGGGAGCCTGCTTCCCCCTCTCTGTTTGCCTGCCTCTTGCCTCTCTCTCTCTCTCTCTGTCAAATAAATAAATAAATCTTAAAAAAAAAAAAAAAAAAGAAGCACCAAGGAGAAGTGTTGGTCAGAGAATGAAGCTCAGGTACACAGAAGCACAGCCGGATCACTGGAATGGACATGATTGGTCAGAAGCATCTTGACTTCTGTAAGCGGGCCTTATGCTCATGGAGTAGTTCATGGCCTTTAATACTGCCAAGAATGTTTGTGAGGCTTTCTAGAATTCCATCTCAGCACTGTTATTTTGGAAATGGGAATAAAACTTTACTTAGGAAACTAAGATTTCTCTTTCATTAATATAGTTAGAGATAAAATATTATTTGGCAAGAAGAGCTGCCATTCAAGGCTCCCCACTGAGACACGTGTGCCACAGTTATCCTAATCCTACTTGTTATTTAGCCCCTGGTTATCCTCAAGTATTATCTTTCCGTGAAAGACCCATCAAGACATAGCTACAAATAAGATAGGACATTGAACAGATGACTCTCTGGAAAGGAGTAACTCAATAAAAGTTTCAGGTCCACCTAAAGATATTTTCTAGGAAGCAGAATTATAAATAACAGTTTCAAATAAAATGACAGAGATCTATTATAGACTATTGGGTCACATATTAAGAAGTCTTTTTATTTGTTCAAAAAGTAATTTTTAGAGCATCTGCACTGTACCCTTATTACTCTGAGGATAAAATGGAAAACCTCAAGATAATTTAAAGGGTGTATGTTCTCTGCTAACTTTATCTTTTAAAATTCAGATATAATTTACATAACACAAAGTTCACCGTTTTATTTATTTTTTTACTTCTAAAAAAAATTTTTATTTAAATTCCAGTTAACATACAGTGTAATCTTAGTTTCAGTATACAATATAGTGATTTAGTACTTCCATAGAACCACCCAGTGCTCATCACAACAAGTTCACTCCATAATTCCTCTTACCACTTTTATTCAACATAGTACTGGATGTCCTAGCCACAGAAAGCAGACAAGAAAAAGAAATAAAAGACATCCGAGGTGCACCTGGGTGGCTCAAACAGTTAAGCGCCTGCCTTAAGCTCAGGTAATGATCTTAGGGTGCTGGGGCCCCATGTCGGGCTCCCTGCTCAGCAGAGAGTCTGCTTCTCCCTCTCCCCCTGCTGTGCTTTCTCTCTCTCTCTCAGATGAATAAATAAAATCTTAAAAAGAAAAAGGCATCCAAATTGGTAAGGAGGAAGTAAAACTTCCAGTATTTGCAGATGACATGCTATTATATGTAGAAAACTAAAGACTCCACCAGAAAACTACTAGAACTAATAAATGAATTCAGTAATGTTGTGAGATATAAAATCAGTGTACAGAAATCTGTTGCATTTCTTTTTTTTTTACAGCACATCATTAGTTTTTGATGTAGTGTTCCATGATTCATTGTGTATTTACAGTATACATTTCAGTGTTTTTTCTTTAGTGTATTTGTAAGGTTTTACAACTACCACCATGATCTAATTCTAGAAAATTTTCATAACCCCGAAAAGAAACCCTGTACCCCATTAGCAGTCATTCCCTGTTTTCCCACCGCCTCCTGATAACCACGAATCTGCTCTCTATCTATGATTTTTCTTCTTCTAGACATTTCATAAATGGAATCATGCAGTATGTAGGGTGTGTGGCTCCTTTCAGTTAGCCTGTTTTCGAGGTTCATCCATGTAATAGCATGTATCAACACTTCATTCCTTATTATGCCTAAGTAATACTCCATTGTATGGATATGCCACATTTTGTTTATCCACTCATCAGTTATGGACATTTGAGTTATTTCTACTTTTTGCTTCATTTTGTATCTCTCCCCCATCACTCTGCACTTCAGTGAGTGACTGTCTTTCAGTTCTTCTCTAATATCAAGCTCTCCTCCAGGGGTTTTGTACTTGTTCATCCCTTGGTCTACAGTCACCCCTTTCCTCGTTCTCTCCATTTACTTTCTTAACTTTCAAACATGGTTCACATCCTGGTTCAAATCTGTTTCTTTAGGGATGCCTTCCCCAAACTATACCAGAGTCCCTTGTTTTATGTTCTCATAGCATTAGCCTTGTTTCCTTCATAATATTCCTCTTGATTTATAACTATATACTTGAGTGTACTGTCTCTCTGCCTTCCTCTCCCAACTCTAGTATACTTTAAATTTCATGAAAGCAAAGTTGCACCTGTTTTTTACTTGTAATTGTATCCGTGGAGCATAGCATGGTACCCAGCATATATAGTTGTTGAATGTATTATTGCATGAATATATTTACAGTGCTAAGTACTAGGGATACAAAAATGAAAAACAGTCTCTGTTCATGTGGAACTTGCAATGCAGAATTAAGAAGACAAGTAAACAATTATTTTGCAATAAGAAGTGCTATAATGGCAGTGTCTACACATGTTGTGAGACCAGGAGGAAAGTAAGGAAAAGCTTCATGGAAGTAGCTTTTGAACTAGGGCTTACTCTGCCTCACTTGGTAGAATGGTAGGTCTTGAAAGGAGGAACTTGAATGGCTTACTACTGTGTTTTACTTCATAGAAGAGTACTCAGTAAATATTTATAGAATTGAATCAAATTCAGTTTTCCTGGCAGACAGGCAAATTGAGAACACTTCAAATATTGAGATAACAATAATTCTGGACTACAGAGATAAGTCGTTCAGTATCTTTATAGTGTGCAGTGGGAGTGTAGCAAGAGATAGGGCTGGGTTATAGGAAGAGCATATGACTAGATATAGTTCATATTATCGTGGTTATGGATTTCTGTTTTGTTCAGTGGATTGAAATTTGTTGGGCTTATTGTTTCTTACTAGGCTCAGATTGCTCCATACTTAACCAGTAGAAGTTCCTTTGTACTGACACCTGTCCTTCACATATGTCCCCCCTCATTCACTTAGCATTTCCTTTCTGGTGAAAGATGTTCCAGTTTATCATTTACTTTCCTTACCCTGATTCTGGAATTAGCTGTTTCCTCTGTCTCCCCTATTTCATTTTAGTGCAAAATTATTGACGTGGAAGAAACTATGCTCTGGGTACTTGGTGTACTTATTGCTTCTAACCCCTCTCAGTGAACAGAACTAGGATATATATGCTTATACACACACATGAACAGCTGTATTTATTTCTCTGTCAGTATGTGTATGTGTATTATGTTTGTGTAAACAGTCTTTCTAGCCTCCCTCTCTTCTATATTTTATGTAAATGCCTTCTTTGACAATGAGAAACTTCGCTCCCCTTATCCTCATTTTATTTACTTATGCTCAGTCTTCTTGTGTATTACTCATCTCCTGATCATTCTGGTCACCTGCTTACTCAGCTTTTGATTTTCCCCTCCCAAGCTTGCTACTACTGGGAAGCTACCCAATCTCAATAGTGTCAACTATATTCTTACAGGAGCTCATGCTAGCAGCATCAGTGTCGTTCTTTTTAAGATTTATTTATTTATTTGAGAGAGAGGGAGAGAATGAGAGATAGTTCATGAGAGGGGAGAGGTCAGAGGGAGAAACAGACTCCCTGCCGAGCAGGGAGCCCAATGTGGGACTCAATTCCGGAACTCCAGGATCATGACCTGAGCCAAAGGCAGTTGCTTAACCAACTGAGCCACCCAGGTGCCCCTTTCAGTGTCATTCTTCTTACTTCTCTCCAAACCCCAAATCCATCCCAGTAGTAAATTCTTTCAGCTCTACCTTTAAATAGAACCAGTTCACCTCACCTCTACTGCTACTATTCTAAATCAAGCTACCAGTATTATTTCTTGCATGTATTTTATGATTCTTGTCATTGGCTCTCTGCTTCTTTCCACCTTTCCCTCTGATGTCTATTCTTTAGCGGTAGCCAATGTGATCTTTCTAAAACCTAAATCAGATTATGTCATCTTTGCCCAAAACCTACTGGTAGTTTCTCTTCTCATTCAGTTTAAAAGCCAGAATTCTTACCAAGGTTTGATGTCCTCTATCCCTCTTTCCCTCACCGTAATTCAGCTGTTCTGGCCTTTTTGGATTCCACAGTGATCATACTCTCACTTCAGGGCCTTTGCCCTTTCTGTTTCCTCAGAAAGCTCTTCCCTTAGACATCCACACATACTACTCCCTCACTTCAATCAGTTCTCTGTTTAAATGTGACTTTATCAGTAAAGCTTTCCCTGCCTACCCAATGTAAGATAGCATCCTTTTCTTCATTCTCTATGACTTTATTTATCCTTATATGTTTATTGTATTTGTTATGACCAGACATAATATTTAAGAGCAGAGATTTTGGTCTAATTTTTCTTTCTTTCTTTCTTTCTTTCTTTCTTTCTTTCTTTCTTTCTTTCTTTTTTTTTTTTTGTCTAATTTTTCTTCAACACAGTGTCCCTGCCACCCAGAATAATGTCTGACAGATAGACTCATGATAAATATTTGTTGAACAACTTTTTGTGCCCTCATGTTTAATACATTCATTTGGGTAAAATCAGTTTTGTTGATATATTAATAATATGTTTTTATAGCTATAAATTAGATGTTTAACCTGTTTCTTTTTTTTAAAGATTTTATTTATTTATTTGACAGACAGAGATCACAAGTAGACAGAGAGAGAGAGGGGAAGAAGCAAGCTCCCCACTTAGCAGAGAGCCTGATGCGGGGCTCGATCCCAGGACCCTGGGATCATGACCCGAGTCGAAGGCAGAGGCTTTAACCCACTGAGCCACCCAGGCGCTCCAACCTGTTTTTTGAAGAGAATTAGTGTCAAATGAGATATGACCTGACCTTAAGAGAGAGAGTTCACTTCCAGAATGTATGTTAAAGGGTTCAGAAAGCAGAATTAAGAGATTAGAGATACTTTGGAAAAGAACTTGTTAATGGAATTGATAAGAGGTATGCTCGTCACTAGCTGTACATTTCTAAGATCCCGATTTTACCTTGCTGCCTTAGTTTGGCAGACCCTCTCAAGGCCATTTCTCAAAGACTGTCCTTATTGCCTAATTGTAAGCTTGCTTTCTGTACCAAGAGTGTTAGGCATCTCATGTTTTCTGGCATCTCTTACTTTTCTTAATATATAGTACATATTTCATTTTCTATCAGAGTATAGTAACTTGGTAAGTTTTTTTTATTCTTTCCACTTCTAGTACAAAATTTTTGAAAGCTGAAACATATCTAAAGTAGTGGAGTAGTTCTAGTTCCTTCAGCAAGGCCTGGGACTCTAGAGAGTGTGAACTGTTCACCTTAAGAAAAAGCAGGTAATTCCATCAAGAAAGCCTTACTTCAGGGCTAGATTTCATTGCCTTATATTTCGTAACCTGTGAGATTTTGTTTCTTCATCTATGGAATTATCTCTGACACTATCCTTGCAAGAGTTATAAATACAGGGGCGCCTGGGTGGCTCAGTGGGTTAAGCCACTGCCTTCGACTCAGGTCATGATCTCAGGGTCCTGGGATCAAGCCCTGCACCGGGCTCTCTGCTCAGCGGGGAGCCTGCTTCCTCCTCTCTCTCTGCCTGCCCCTCTGCCTACTTGTGATCTCTGTCTATCAAATGAATAAATAAAATCTTTTTTTTTTTTTAGATTTTATTTTTTAAATAAATAAATTTATTTATTTATTTAAAATGGGCTTAATGGGCTTAACCCACTGAGCCACCCAGGCACCCAAATAAATAAAATCTTAAAAAAAAAAAAAAAAAGAGTTGTAAATACATGTAAGTGGTTGGCACATAGTAGAGGTTCTTTGAGTACTCATTTCTCTTCCCACCTTCCCTGACCTTCCACTAATCAATAAAACTTAATGTTTTATCTCTATTAATAAATTCTTATGGATCTTAACTAAATTTTCCTATCAAAATAGTTAAAGTTGGTGAATATAAGTAAACAAAAAGCATATGGGATTGCTTTCACTCCAAAATTGCTGAAGGCTAATTTTAGATTTAGTGTTTCCCCTTTATCTTTCTAGCATAGAGATAGAGAAGAGAGTGTTAACTTCACCTGAGTGACCAAGCAAAACCAATCTAGACGAAAGTACAAAGGGAGTTTCCAAGCATTTAACTCATGGGTACTCTTCCTTTGTAAGTTTATCTTAATTTGGTAAGACATGTACAGACATATCATGAGGATGTAGGGATATTTTTATTTTTTTCCAAAAATAAAATGCTTTAAAGTATGCCTTTGGGGAGTGCCAGCAACATGTGAATTCAGAAAATTGTCTTTTAAGTAAAAGAAAGAGTATGTCTTTTTATAGTATTCTTGTCAACAAGAATGTATCCTAAGCTTTATGGGGTAAGAACTTTATCTGGTATACTGAACTCCAACCTCATTTCCTAGCAAGCACCATTGATTTTAGTTAGATATTAAGGATGTGTAAGCAAACTCTGAAAAGGTGGACTTCAAATTGGTGGGAAAATCATAGATTATAAAGGTAATGATCTTGAAGTTCTCTAGAAAAAGAAAACTTCTGACCCTACATCATACCAGTCCAAAGTATAAATTCATGAAAGAGAAATGTATAGACAAAAACATGGGTGAATATGTATTTAACGTAAGTGTGAGGAGGAGATTTTAAGTATTTTAAGTATTCTAGCAAAGGTAGACACTTCATGGGAATATGGTGGTAGATTTGACAATTCCAGGTTTTTTTAAAATGTGTAATACAATATGTAGTAGCTGCTTTACTAAAGTCAAAGTGCTAGGATTGGGAAACACTGCCCTAGAACTCTACCATCTATAACCCTCATCTGCTTTCCATGTCATGCAGGCAATGATATCACCTGATGTTTTGCCACAGTATAACCAGTATTACCAGCTTCCCAATTTGCAGCATTTGCTTTCTTACTGCTTGCTGCTCTGCTGCTTAGAGGATGCCATCTATATTAATTTTTTGTTACATCAATATCCTCCTATAAGGTACTTAGTCTGTATTAATTAGGACAAAGGCTAAACAACTAAAATAGACTCAAAATGTAAAAGCTCAGATAAGATAGATGTTAATTATTTCTCATGCAGTATTTCAAGGTAGATAGGTAGTTTCTTCCTCATAAAATTATTTAAGGACCTGAGCAACAAGGTGACTCAGCCAATTTCTCTCATCATCAGCTTGGCCAAACCTGGGTCATTGACTTATTTGAATTCTATCCAGCGGATGGAGGAAAGAGAGCATGAGAAGTCATACCATTCTCTTAAAATCTAGCCCTGGGGCACCTGGGTGGTTCAGCTGGTTAAGTGTCTGCCTTCGGCTCAGGTCATGGTCCCAGGGTCCTGGGATCGAGTCCCACATTGGGCTCCCTACTCAGTGGGGAGCCCGCTTCTCCCTCTCCCTCTGATGCTCCCCCTGCTTGAGCTCTTGCACGCGCGCTCTCTCTCGCGCGCTATAATAAATAAATAAAATCATTAAAAAATCTAGTCCTAAAAATGGCATATATTGCTTCTGCTCATACTATATTAGAAAGAGCTTAGCCACATGGCCAGTTCTAACAGTAGAGGAAACTAGAAAATGCAGTCCCACCATGTGCCCAGGAAGGAAAGGAGAACAGATTTTGGTGGACAACAGTTTCTACCACAACCCCTGTCTGTGCTGCCTCTAAATAATCTGATAAGGCCGATGACAATGTAGGAGTTAAACTCAATAAGAAATAACTCATAAGAAAAATAGACACATCCTTAAAGAAACAAGGAGAAGGTACAAATTCAGTTTAAAAAAGAAAGATATACCCTTGTATATATGTCAATTAATATTTGACAAGGAACCAAAAATACTCAGTGAGGAAAGGGTAGTCTCTTCAATAAACAGTGTTGGGAAAATTGGGTAACCATATGTAAAAGAATGAAATTGGACCCCTGTCTTGTACCATTCACAAAAATTATATCAAAATGGATTAAAGACTTAAGGCATGAAACCAGAAAACCCCTGTAAGAAGACGCAGGAGAAAAGCTCCTTCACATTGGTCTTGGCACTGAGTTTTTTTTATTATTACTATGTTATGTTACTCACCATACAATATATCATTAGTTTTTGATGTCATGATTTTTTGGATATGATAAAATCACAACCAACAAAAAAGCAAAGTAAGGGGGACTATATCAAACTGAACTTCTACACAGCAAAAGAATCACTCAGAATGAGAAGGCAACCAATGGGATGATAGAAAATATTTCCAAACCATATATCTGATAAGGGATTAATAGCCAAAATGTATAAAAAACTCTTATAATTCAATAGCAAGAATACAAACAACCCAACTTAAAAATGGTCAGATCAACTAAATAGACTTTTTTCCAAAGAAGAGTTACAAATGGCCAACAGATACATGAGAAGGTGCTAGACATGATTAATTGGGAAATGCAAATCAAAATCACTATGAGATATCACCCCACACCCAAAAGAATGGCTACGATCAAAAAAGACAAGAGATAAGTGTTCGTGAGGATGTGGAAAAAAGGGAGCCCTTGTGAACTATTGTTAGAAATGTAAATTGGGGGGTGCCTGGGTGGCTCAGTCATTAAGGGTCTGCCTTTGGCTTGGGTCATGACCCCAGGGTCCTGGGATTGAGCCCCGCATAAGGCTCCCTGCTCAGCAGGAAGCCTGCTTCTCCCTCTCCCACTCCCCTTGGTTGTGTTCCCTCTCTTGCTATCTCTGTCTTTCTCTGTCAAGTAAATAAATAAAATATTTAAAAAAATGTAAATTTGTACAGCCATTATAGAAAACACAGTAAAAAGGTTCCTCAGAAAATTAGCAGAAATACTGTGTGATCCAGTAATACCGCTTCTGGGTATATTATCCAAAGGAAATGAAAACAGAGTCTCAAAGAACTATCTGCACCCCCATGTTCAGCACAGCTTTATTCCCAGTAGCCAAGATATGGAAACAACCTAAATATCTGTCAGTAGATGAATGGATAAAGAAGATGTGATATATACAAAAAATGGAATATTCAGCCATGAGAAAGAAAGGAAATCCTACCATTTGTAACAACTTGGGTGAACCTTGAGGGCATTATATTAAGTGAAATAACTCATGTACTGTATGATGTCACATGTGGAATCTAAAAAAGCCAAAATCATCAAAACAGAGTACAGTGGTGGTTACCATGGCCTGGGGGACAGGAGGAAAGGGAGGATACTGGTCAAAAGATACAAACTTCCAGTTATAAGTTCTGAGGATCTAACATACAACTTGGTGATTATAGCTCATAATACTGTATTACATACTTGAAAGTTTCTAAGAGAATAGATCCTAAATGTTCTCACCACAAAAAAGAACGATGGGGTGCCTGGGTGGCTCAGTCGTTAAGCATCTGCCTTCAGCTTAGGTCATGATTCTAGAGTCCTGGAATTGAGCCTCACATCAGGCTCCCTGCTCCTTTGGGAAGCCTGCTTCTCCCTCTCCAGCTCCCTTTGCTTGTGTTCTCTCTGTCAAATAAATAAATAAATCTTAAAAAAAAAAAAAGGTAATTATGTGATGGGATTGAGGTGTTAGCTAATGCTAGAGTGGTGATTATTTTACAGCATATAAATGTGTCAAACCAGCAAATTGTACATCTTAAACTTACACAGTGTTACATATGTGGCAGTTATATTTCAAAGGGGCTGGAAAAAAAGAGAAATATGAAAGACTAGTGACAGTACATCTACAGTCATTTGAGTTTTGACAAGGGTTATCAAGACCATTCTGTGAAGGAAAGAATAGTCTTTTCAACAAATGGTGCTGGGACAACTGAATATCCGCATACAAAAGAGTATAAAAATGAATTCAAAGTGAATCAAAGCCCTAAATGTAAGAGCTAAAACTACAAAACTCTTAGAATTTTCCTTCTTTAGCCTTAGCACTTATATCCTAGGAATTTATTGTATGTATATAAATAGATATCTATGAAAATATTTGTCTACATGTATGGTGAGTACAAAAGATTAAAAAAAGTTAAAAGCAACTGAAATGTTTAAAAATAAAACATTCAATAATTTGAAGTAATTTAAATATTTTATAATAAACTGTAGATAATTTATGGTGTATCCAAATGATTCATATATTCATTTTTAAATTATGTTATAGAAAATTATTTAATGTCATGGAAAATGTTAACACTGTATTACCATTAAAGTAGATCATAAATAATATATTCAATATAGTCCTAAATTAAAAAAAAATTTTTTTATTTGATAGAGATTACAAGTAGTCAGAGAGGCAGGCAGAGAGAGAGAGAGAGAAGGAAGCAGGCTCCCTGCTGAGCAGAGAGACCGATGTGGGGCTCGATCCCAGGACCCTGAGACCATGACCTGAGCTGAAGGCAGAGGCCTAAATTTGTTTTTAAGTCTATTTTATAAATAAAATTTAAATATTTTATAAATACGTGTTCACATATTTAGATACTCATCAAAGTACTTAGAAGTGATTATCGCTAGTGAGATTACCTGTGATTTTTTATACAAAAATTTCTTCCATATATTCCTCCAACGCCATAAAACTGCTCCCTCTTTTCAACTGAGGGAACTGTTTCAACACTCTGAGTACACAGCATACAGTTCAAAATCCATGTTCGTTTCTGGTGCTCTCTCTTGAATAACGTGACATTTTTGTCACATATGAACAATCCACTGCACAGGAGTGACTCGGCTATTGACTTAGACTCACTGTAGCTACTTCTGCTCGCTTGGTTTGAACTTAACTGTATATTACTTACATTTTTAAATTTTATTATGTGTGGTATTATAGATATTATGTATTTTTATATTGCATATTATAATGTAACATTATTTATATGTTTTTAACTGTATAAAGCTAAGCATAGTTATAATAGTATTCTGCAGCACTTAACCTTTTTTCATTGATGTGCATGCCAAAGTATCTTCAGATTTTGTAAATGGGTGTTATCAGTGTATATTTTAAATGATGGGAGTAAAGCTGACCAGAAAACAGCTGCCCAGAATTACAAGTCAAAACCAATTATTAGTGTAAATGAAAAAGGAGAATTAATTAACATATTCTGTGGTTCGTCTATAAACTTCATCAATAATCCTCTTCAGTTTCCTTCCCTTTCATTAAAATTATTAATAACTAACAAAGGTGTGTGAATTTCACCTCAAGTGCTTTCCCATAATCAAAAGTAGGAAACTTAATGATTAGTGAAATTAAGGAAAACCAAGAAGCAGAAAAAAATTTTAAAGGCCTCTAAATTAGCCATAAACTAAATTTATTTCCTGATGAATTGCAAGTCCCTACCCAAGATTTGAGCCTTCCTGGGCATCTATGCTGCTCTCATACCCTAATATACCGCTACTGTTCTGTGCTGTCTTGTACTAATTCAACAGTCTCTCTCTAATGCTGGCCTTCTCAAACCTTTTAATCAGGCATTCAGTAGTAAACAAATCCCTTATTTCTTCAACATTAAAAAATTGAAATATGTAGAAAAATACAAAAATATTATAAATACCCACATATCCATTACTTAAAATTAGCAAATAGTAACCACATTTTATTAGATTCATATAAATTTTTTAAAGAAATCAAGACACAGATAAAGTTTAAATCTTAGTATACCCCTCAGCTGTTCCTTTCCGTTTCTCATTCCCTTCCACACTAAAGACGACTACTGTTCTGAAGATAGTATCTTTCCTTTCTTAACAGAGGTTTACAACACTTTTTTAAAAATCTGCATGAATATTCATAAACAATATATAATACTGTTGTGTGCTTTTAAATTATGTACCGTGGCATTGTCTTTGCCTTTTCTGCAACTTAATACTTTTAACAAACATATTTGTGAATTTGATCAAGTTCTACAACCAATTCATACATTTTAACTTCTCTGTTGTATGCCATTTTATAAACTGCAATTGTTTTACTTATTTTGCTTTTGAGAGACATTTCCGTGGTTTCTAATATTTTACTATTAAAAAAATGCTCCTGTGAACATATTTTTGATACTTTCATACACAGATAGGCCTATACCTGGAACTGAAATTACTGAGTCATTGAGTATGTACATCTTCTAGCTTCACAAAGGACCTACCAAGTATATTCTATCTAGCAGTATATAAGTGTTCCCATTTTCCCACATCCACGTCAGTACGTAATATTAGCAGGCATTTTAGTTTTTGCCAATTGATGAGTATTAAATGGTATTTTCTGTTTGCATTTCCCTAATCACTAGTGAAGTTGAGTCCTTTTCATCATTCCTGTTTCTTCTGTTGTGAATTGCCTATTCATATCCTTTACCCATTTTTCTATTCAGTTATGTTTTTCTTACTGATATATAGGAATTCTTTTCTGGATACTAATTCTTTGTTATATGCTACAAATATGCTTTTTTATTTATATTGTCTTTAATCGACAGAAGTTTTGAATTTTTATGTACTCAAAAATTATCATTCTTTTATTATTTGCATTTTTTCCTCCTACCTAGAGATACAGATATTAATCTTTGTTTTCCTTTAAACGTTCTGAAATTTTGTTTTATAAATTTAAGTTTATAATCTTTCTGTAATTTACTTGTATATACTATAGTTTAAGGTAAAGATTCCATTTTTTAATTTTAGATAAGCACTTGTCCAAGTACCATTTATTGAACAGTCTCATTTAGACTGAGCGCCATTATAAACCAGTTCCCATATATATGCAGATCTGTTTCTGGGTTTTGTATTGTTTCATTGGTCTCTTGTATATCCCTGTCTAAAATCACCTTGTCCCTTCTTCAAAATTGTATTGGTTCATAGGGGTCCTTCACTCTTCAGACTCAGCCTGTTATCATATGTCTATCTTGGTTTGGATAACATTGAATTTATAGATTACTTGGATATATTTTAATATCAAGTCTTCTCGTGTGTATGAACATGATTTTCATCTTAATGTATTTAGTTTTTTTCTTACATCCTCCAGTTAATGTTTATAATTTTCCCTAATGATGCAGAATACTTTTTCCTATTTTATAGGATTATTTTTTTCCCTTTTTAGTATTTTTTCTTTACATTCTTTACACATTCTCAATGCATACGAATACTACTGATGTTGTATACTGACCTTTTAAAAAAAAAAATACAGCTTTATTGGGGCGCCTGGGTGGCTCAGTTGGTTAAGTGTCTGACTTTTGATTTTGGCTCAGGTCATGATTTCACAGCTGTGAGATTGAGTCCTTTGTAGAGCTTCATGCTCAGCATGGGGTCTGCTTGAGATTCTCTCTCCCTCTGCCGCTCCTCCCACTTGTGCATGCACTCTCTCTCTCAAAATAAATAAATAAAATATTTATTAAAAATACAGCTTTATTAAGATACTTTTTATACCATAAAATTCACCCATTATAAAAACACAATTCATTTTCAGAAAATATATAGTTATATAACCATCACCACAATTCAGTTTTAGAAAATTTTCCTCATCCCTGAAAGTTCCCATATATTTGTTTGCAGCTAATGCCTGCTCCCACTCTCAGCCCCAGACAACCACCAGTCTGCTTTCTGTCTCTATATATTTGCCTTTTCTGAACATTTTACGTAAATGGAATCATAACACATGATATTTTGTGTCTGACTCCTTAGCATGATATTTGTGAAATTCATCCACATTATATTATGTATCAGTAGTTCATTCCTTTTTACTTCTGAGTAATACTGCATTGTGGAGATACCACATTTTTAAAATCAAGTTACTTAACATAAAGTGTAGTATTGGTTTCCGGGAGTAGAATTGAGTGATTCATCACTTACTTATAACACCCAAGGGCTCTTCCCAACAAGTGCCCTCCTTAATATCTATAACCCATTGAGTGTATCCCCCAACCAACCTC
Organism: Lontra canadensis; assembly: GCF_010015895.1. NCBI lineage: Eukaryota > Metazoa > Chordata > Mammalia > Carnivora > Mustelidae > Lontra > Lontra canadensis. The sequence goes on from NW_022631001.1 coordinate 25,554,993, forward strand.
CCTTCAACAACCCTGTTTGTTTCCTATAGTTAAGGGTCTCTTATGGTTTGCCCCCCTATTTTTATCTTATTTTATTTTTCCATCCCTTCCCCTGTGTTCATCTGTTTTCTTTCTTAAATTCCATGTATGAATGAAATCATGTATTTGTCCTTCTCTGACTGTTTCGCTTAGCATAATACACTCTAGTTCCATTCATGTCATTGCAAATGGTAAGATTTCATTCTTTTTGATGGCTGAATAATATTCCATGTGTTTGTGTGTACACACCACATCTTTGTTTATTCACCAGTCAGTGGACAATTGGGCCCTTTCCATAATTTGGCTGTTGAGAGTGCTGCTATAAACATTGGGGTGCATAAGCCCCTTCAAATCACCATTTTTGTATCCTTTGAGCAAATACCTAGTAGTGCAATTGCTGTGTTATAGGGTAGCTTCATTTTTAACTTTTTGAGGAAGCTTCATACTGTTCTCCAGGGTGGCTGCACCAGTTTGCATACCCACCAATTGTGCAAAAGGGTTCCCCTTTCTCCACATCCTATCACATTTTCATCAATTCACCAGTTGATAGACATTTGAATTTTTTCTGGGTTTTGGATAGTATGAATAATTTTGTTGTGAATATTCATGTATAAGTTTTTGTGTGGACAAATGCTTTTATTTCTTGTGCATAAATACCAAGAAGTGGAATTGCTGGGTCATATGGTAATTTTACATTTAACTTTTTGAGAAACTGACAGACTATTTTCAAATTGGCTCTTTTCATTTTATATTCTCATCAACGACATATGAGGGTTTCGGTTTTACCATAAGTTTACCAACACTTGCTATTTGTCCTTTTAATAATGGTCATTCGTGCAGTGGTATCTCATTGTAGTTTTAATTTACATTCTCCTAATGACTAATGATGTTGAAGTTCCCTACATGTACTTACTGGTCATTCATATATCTTTTTTGGCAAAATGTCTCTTTAGATCTTTTGTCTATTTGTTAAGTTAGATTGAGTTAATAATAGTTATTATTGAATTGTAAGAGTTTATATATTCTGGACAAAGTTCCTTATGGGATACGTGATTTGCAAATATTCTCTCCTAGTCTGTAGCTTTTCATTTTTATAATGGTGTTTTTTAAAGTGAAGAAGTTTTATGGGGCAACTCAGTGATGTAGTCGGTTAAGCGTTCAACTTGGTTTCAGCTCAGGTCCTGATCTCTAGGTTGTGAGATTGACCACTGAATTGGGCTGCACTCAGCATGGAGTCAGCTTGAGACTCTTGTCTCTCTCTGCCCCGCCCCTCCCCTCCTCTCTTTCTCTCTGTAAAATATATAAAAATAAATCTTAAAAAATTATAAAATGAAAAAGTTTTAAATTTTGATGTAATATGATCTATCTTTTTTTTTAATTTTGGGGATTATGCTTTTTGTATCATAGCTAAGAAGACTACCTTTCGTGACATCACAAAATTTTTCTTCTGTGTTTTCTTCTAGAAGTTTTATAGTTTAGCCCTATTTCCCCCTACTGAATTTCCTTGTCTCCTTTGTCAAAAATCAACATAAATGTAAGAGTTTTTTTTTTTTTTAATTTTATTTATTTGATAGAGAGACAGTGAGAGAGGGATCACAAGCAGAGAGAGGAAGAGGGAGGGCGCAGGCTTCCCACTGAGCAGGGAGCCCAATGTGGGCCTCAATCCCAGGACCCCAGGATCATGACATGAGCCAAAGGCAGAAGCTTAACAACTAAGACACCCAGGCACCCCAAGAGTTTATTTTTAAACTCTCAATTATATTCCATTGACTAGCATGCCTGTCTTTACCTCATGATTCTACCATTTTGATTGCTATAGTTTTGCAGTGACTTTTGAAATTAGATGTTGTACATCCTTCAGTTTTATTTTTCAAAATTGTTTTGGCTATTTTGGGTCCCTTGCATTTCCATGTAAAGTTTAGAACTATCTTGTAAACCTCTATTAAAAAAAAAAAAAAATGGCCAAGTGAGCTTTTTTTTGGAATTGTATTGAATCCCCAGGTCAATTTGGAGAGAATTAACCATCTTCACACTATCTTCCATTCCATGAACGTGGACTATCTCTCCATTCATTTAGGTCTTCTTTAATTTCTCTTGGCATCATTTGTAGTTTTCAGTGCATAAATCTTGGCAATTCTTTTACTAAATTTATTTCTTTGTAAATTTTTTTATTCTATTTTTATTCTATTTCTTGATCTTCATTCTCGGTGCTTTGCGTAATATATAAAAATACAACTTTTTTTTTATATTGATCATGTATTCTGCAGTTCGTTTATTAATAGGCTCTTTTATGTGTGTATATGTGTGGATTCCCTAAAATTTTCTTACATATATGAGATCAGTCATCTGTGAATAAAGATAGTTTTAGTTCTTACATTCCAATCTAAATGTCTTTAATTTCTTTTTCTTGCCTTATTGTAGGGTTCTTTCTTTATTATTTCTATTTGTCTATTGAGATTCCTTACTTGTTGAGTTGTTATATTTTCCTTTTAATTCTTTGAACATAATCTTCTTTATACATATTGATAAAACTTACCTTAAGTCTGTGTCTGCTAAATCTAACATATTGGCCCACTCAGGCAATTTTTATTGACTGCTTTTCTCTCTGAGTTTAGGTAACATATTCATGTTTCTTTGCATATCTCGTAATTTTTGTTGAAAACTGGACATTTGAGATAACGTATTGTAGAAGATCTGGATTCTCCCCTTCTCCCCAAGAGCTGTTTTTGTTTCCGTTTTTGCTGAGGTAGATGGTTTGTTGTTTCATTGCTTGCCCAGACCAATTCTGTAGAATCTGTTTTACAATATGCAGGCACAGTATCTCTGTTCAGTTCCTTATTTTATTTTTATTTTTATTTTTAAGCTTAAATTCCTGTCTGTCTTCATAACTTGGCAATCAGTCGGTGACTGGTCAGAATTTGTGCCAATACTTCAGACCAGTAAGGCTTTTTTACCCTTTGCTGGTTGGGGAGAATATTCAGAGTTCAGGCAATCTTACCTTTTATTTTCCCTTATGCCTTCTGAGGTCTTATCTTGCATGTCCATAGAGGCTCCCTGTCATTTAGAGGGTTATGTGGAGAGTTTATAGCTCTCTCTTTTTTTTTTTTAATTTTATTTTACTTCTTTTCAGTGTTCCAGAATTCATTGTTTATGTACCACACCCAGTGCTCCATGCAATATGTGCCCTCCTTAATACCCACCACCAGTCTCACCCAACCTTCCACCCTTCTTCCCTCCAAAGACCTCAGTTTATTTTGCAGAGTCCCCAGTCTCTCATGTTTGTCTCCCCCTCCAGTTTCCCCCAACTCACTTCTCCTCTCCATCTGCCCATGTCCTCTGTGTTTTTCCTTATGCTTCACAAGTAAGTGAAACCATATGATACTTGACTCTGCTTGACTTATTTCACTCAGCATAATCTCTTCCAGTTCCATCCATGCTGATAAAAAAGTTGGGTATTCATCTTTTCTGATGGAGGCATAATACTCCATTGTATATATGGACCATATCTTCTTTATCCATTCATCTGTTGAAGGGTATCTTGGTTCTTTCCACAGTTTGGCGACTGTGGCCATTGCTGCTTTGAACATCTGTATCTTTAGGGTAAATACCCAGTGGTGCAATCGCAGGTTCATAGGCTAGCTCTATTTTTAGTTTCTTAAGGAATCTCCACACTGTTTTCCAAAGTGGCTGCAACAACTTGCATTCCCACCAACAATGTGGGAGGGTTCCCCTTTCTCCACATCCTCTCCAACACATATTGTTTACTGTCTTGTTGATTTTGGCCATTCTAACTGGTGTCAGGTGGTATCTCAATGTGGTTTTGATTTGAATCTCCCTGATGGCTGATGATGAACATTTTTTCATGTGTCTGATAGCCATTTGCATGTCGTCTTTGGAGAAGTGTCTGTTTTTGTCTTCTGTCCATTTTTTGACGTGATTATCTGTTTTGTGTGTGTTGAGTTTGAAGAGTTATTTATAGATCTTGGATATCAGCCCTTTGTCTGTAGTGTCATTTGCGAATATCTTCTCCCATTCCGTGGGCTGCCTCTTTGTTTTGTTGACTGTTTCCTTTGCTGTGCAGAAACTTTTGATTTTGATGGAGTCCCAAAAGTTCATTTTTGCTTTTGTTTCCTTTGCCTTTGGAGACATGGCTTGAAAGAAGTTGCTGTGGCCGATGTCAAAGAGGTTACTGCCTATGTTCTCCTTTAGGATTTTGAAAGATTCCTCCCTCATGTTGAGGTCTTTTATCCATTTCAAGTTTATCTTTGTGTATGGTGTAAGAGAATGGTCGAGTTTCATTCTTCTACACATAGCTGTCCAATTTTCCCAGCACCATTTATTGAAGAAACTGTCTTTTTTCCTGCTTTGTCGAAGATTATTTGACCATAGAGTTGAGGGTCCATATCTGGGCTCTCCACTCTGTTCCACTGGTCTATGTGTCTTTGTGCCAGTCCCATGCTGTCTTGGTGATCACAGCTTTGTAGTAAGGCTGAAATCAGGCAATGTGATGGCCCCAGTTTTGTTTTTCTTTTTCAACATTTCCTTAGCAATTCTGGGTCTCTTCTGGTTCCATACAAAATAGGATCTTTCTGTTGAATTTCTAGCTACTGTGCTAGTCAGATGGTTTATCCCAGCTGGGACAACAGCCTCAAGCTAGGAGACCTGGGGGCTTTCCTGTCTGAGATCCTATCAGGATCACTACTTCTGGTAGTAATATCCAGGGACAGGAGTTTTTTGCCTTCCGTTCCAGATCAAGTTACCCTCTCTGGCACTGAACCACTGGTTTTCACTGCCAGCCTATCTTAGTAGAACTGGTAACTGAATTGAATGAAGAGAAAGGAAGAAAGAACAGCTTCAGGCAAGAATGCCACAGATTGACGCTATTCTTACCCAAAGGTTAGCAGTTTTTTTAACTCATTGTTTGCTTTTGATTGATTTCTAAAGCCTATAATGGATGATTTTAACAATTAGTTTTACAGTGTTTTGGGAGATTTGTCAGCGTATTCACTCAGCTGTACTAGAAATCCTATTCCAGTAGATTGATTTTAAAATCCAGCCTTTGTTGACTTGATTTAGTTCTAATAGTTTTATAGATTCTTTTCAATTTTTCTATGTTATATAGTCATCAGATGATAATAATAACTTATTAGTTTTTATAGCTCATTTCTTTTTTCCTACATACTATATTTATTCAGTCTCTAATATAAAAATGTCTGATTTAATGGAGAAGGTAGAAATTCTTGAAAGTATATTTGGTTTAGGGGATTACCCTATATCAGCATTAGAAAGTTATATTTTACTACTAATTTCTGAAAAAAATTTATAATCAATAATTGAAGTTAAATTTTATTGTTGCTGCTGGTTTTTAGGTTTTGGGTTTTTTTCACATTTTGAGGACGAGCATATGATTTTTTTTTTTTTTAATATGGTGAAATACAGGGGCGCCCGGGTGGCTCAGTTGGTTAAGCGACTGACTTCAGCTCGGATCATGATCCCGGAGTCCTGGGATCAAGTCCCACATCGGGCTCCCAGCTCCATGGGGAGTCTGCCTCTCCCTCGGTCCTCCCCTCTCATGCTCTCTCACTGTGTCTCTCTCTCAAATAAATAAAATAAAATAAATATGGTGAAATACAGGGGCGCCTGGGTGGCATAGTCAGTTAAGCATTTGCCTTCACCTCAGGTCATGATCCCAGGGGTCCTAGGATTGAGCCCCACTTTGGGCTCCCTGCTCAGCAGGGAGTCTTCTCTCCCTCTTCTCCCTGCTCATGCTCTGTCTCGCCATCTCTGTCACTATCTCTCTGTCTCTCAAATAAATAAAATCTTTTTTAAAAGTGTGGTGGAATACATCAGTATATTTTCTAGTGTTTAGGTTCCTTTAATTTTGAGGATGAATCCTACTTAATCATGGTGTACTTTAATGATACCCATTGACAGGGCATCTAGGTTGCTCAGTCAGTTAAGCATGTGCCTGTGGCTCAGGTTATGATCCCAGGGTCCTGGGAAGGAGCCCTGCAGCTGGCTCCCTGCTCAGCAGGGAATCTGCTTCTCCCGCTACAATCCCCCTTGGCTTGTGCTCTGTCTCTCATTCAAATAAATAAACCTTTTTTTTTTTTTTTAATGCCTGTTGCCACATTACACATGTATATAAGTGAAATTGCTCTTTAATTCCTTTTTCTAGTTTGGTACCAAGGTTATATCCCTAAAATGAGATTGGAGATTGTCTCTTTTTTGCCGAATCCTTTTTCTGTAAACTAAGGATGAACTCTTTCTTAAAGTTCTGGTTATACACCCCTCGGTCTGAGCTCATTGTCTTTGGAGTTTTGAACACACACATACACACACACACACACACACACACACACACAGAACGACTTTTTGAAATTATCTGTGATCTCACTTGCCACTCACTACTAAGGCTGTTACAGTCTAGCTTCCACTGCCACTATGACATTAAAACTGTTCTTACCAAGGTCAGTAATAACTCCTTTGTTGCCTTAGTCTTTATTATTCTTTTTTTTTTTTAAAGATTTTATTTATTTATTTGACAGAGGGAGAGATCACAAGTAGGCAGGAAGGCAGGCAGAGAGAGAGAGGAAGGGAAGCAGGCTCCCCACGGAGCAGAGAGCCCGATGCGGGGCTCGATCCCAGGACCCTGGGATCATGACCTGAGCCGAAGGCAGAGGCTTTAACCTCTGAGCCACCCAGGCGCCCCGAGTCTTTATTATTCTTTATGTCCCAGCAGTGTTTGATGTTTAGCCATTCCCCTTTTCTTGGGTTTGGTAGAATCATACTTCTACTGGTTTCTTCCATTACTGGCTGCTCTTTCTTCTCAGCTTTTGTTGTCTCATAATTATTCTTTCCTTGGCACTCTTATTTTTCCCTGAAAGCACTCTTTCATCATAATTATTCCTAGTTATTTCAGCTCCCATCTTTAAATAAGTGATTCTCAAAAAACAAGACTATAAAGACCATTAGTTTGTTCATTACCATATGACCCACATCTACTATGTATTCTATATCTTGCGCACAGTAGGCATTCAGTTTTATTAGATAAATGTTTGCAGTCTTCATTTCTAGCCTAAACTCTTCTTTTGATTTCCAGACCCAGATATTCAGTTGCTTAAGTTACTCTTCATCTCAGTAATAATATCACTGTTTATCAATTCCTTTGACCAGACACCAGGTGTCATCATTTCTTCTTCTTCTTCTTTTTTTTTTTTTTTTTTAAGATTTTATTCATTTATTTGAGAGAGGGGGAGAACACAAGCGAGGGGAAGGGCAAAGGGAGAGAGAGAAGTAGATTCTTTGCTGAGTGAAGTTGGGGCTCCATCCCAGACCCTGAGATCATTACCTGAGCCAGAGACAGTGCTTAACTGACTGGGGCCCCCACATCTTTTTTCTTATATTCCTTCTGTATCCTAGTCATCAAACCCTGAGATATCTAGAATTTATCTCTTTACCTTCATCCCCTCTGCCACTGTTTTTTGGTTAAAAGTACTGCCCTTGTAGTATGCTGAAAAAAATACTGATTCAAGGAGGTAGGTATTGGAGTGGACAAGATGGAGGCAGAGAGAACAAAAAGACTTGTTCAGTAATACTAGTGAGAAATGTTAGTAATAATCAAGAATCCTGGTAAGGCAAATGATATTTAAAGAAACAGAAGGATTACAGGACTGAAGGAGATGCCATGGAAATCAAAAGAATATAAAGCTCTGTTGTTTAATGGGGCAGTAAGCACAAAGAATGGCACAATGAGAAACAGTTGTCACTGTTAGAAGATTATAGTCATACTTACATAACCTACTAATTGCCTTACTTTGGTATTCCCATTGTGCATTTATAAAATAAGGCCCTACCTAAATTATATATTATAGCTCATCTGCTTTAACTTAGTGACTTATGATTAAACATGATTATGGAAGTGAAATATTTCTATTAACTTTCTACATGTATACTCTTTTAAAAATACTTTTGTTGAAATCCAAGTAACAGATATTTTAGTGATTGATTTATTAAAAATGTAACCAAGAATATATCAGGATTTATAAACTTTATCTGTAACTTTGTATTTTTTAGCCATGAGGTTTAAGTAGGTTTATAGTGTTTTTTGGATTCCTACTGACAAAGTGTTCAAAGTTACATTAAAAGCTGGCAGACTTTCTATTTTTTTTTTTTTAAGATTTTTTAAAATTTGAGAATGAGAGAGAGAGGGAGAGAAAGAGCACAAGTAGGGGGAGAGGGAAAGGAAGAAACAGGCTCCCCACTGAGCTGGGAGCCTGAGAGCTTGATCCCAGGGGGATCATGACCTGAGCCGAAGGCAGAGACTTCACTCACTGAGCCACCAGGTGCCCCAACTATCCCTGTCTTTAAATATTACTTAAGGGTCACCTGGGTACCTCAGTCAGTTAAGCACCCAACTCTTGGTTTCAGCTCAGGTCATAATCTTGGAGTCTGGGATCAGAACGGCCTCCCTCAGGCTCCCAACTTTTAATGGGGAGTTTGCTTCCTGCCTCCCCTTCCTCTCTCCCTCTGCCACTCGCCCTGCTCGTGCTCTCTCTCTCAAATAAATAAATAAATCTGAATAAATAATTAAATAATACTCAAAGATGTGGTTTTAATGACCACATAATATCTTATTAATATGCCATAAATTTTCCTGTCCTGTTTTGTCTGCTTTCATAAATCTGTAGTAAGGATTCTTTTATATACACATTTTGTATACCTCTTTGATAACTTCCTTAAGATACCTTCTTATAACTTAATTCCCTGATCAAAAACAAAAATTTGTTAATACTTTGCGTATAGACTGATTACCTTCCAGAAAGATTACATCATTTTTATATTCCTAAAAACAGTGTATGAAAGTACCTATTTCCTTGTACCCTTTTCAAAACTGTATTTTATAGATAATTAAATATAACTGTGTAAGCAACAATTTGGATGAATCTGTAATATTCTTAATTATTTTCATTTTTTCTTGCTAGTAAGTTGAACATTTAAATTTTGTACTATTTAAACCACTCTTCTGACCAATCACAAACTGAAGAAAAAGGATAGCTCATTAAAGGAACAAGATAGTGAATGCTGAAGATAGTAATGATACATTAACAGTGTTGAGCTTATATTTTATACCAAGCAAACTGACATCCAGTGTAATTTATTATATACTTATATCCTATTAGGTGCTATTTTAGACATGAGAGATACAGTACTGGTAGGAGACATTTTTATTTCAGACCATTCATTCATTTATAATTTAACATATTTACTAGGTGCTTTCTATGTGCCATTTCCTGGAGAAACAATAGAGAACAAGATCCACATGGCCTCTGTTCCCTTGAAGGAGAAAAAAAATATAAAACTAACCTCATTTATTAACTATTTATTACTTATCACACATCATGCTAACATTATTACATGTATTATTTCCTTTAATATTAAAATGATATTTGGAAAGTGCATTTTGGAAACATGCATATATCTGGTCAGATTTGTTCATATAAACTGAAATACTAACATGCTTTATAAAAGGCTTTTCAGTGTCAGAAATGTGGTGCTTTTGTGATAGAATGCATACACATCACAAAGTTTCATTTTGCTTAAATATTGTTGTGAGATCTTCAGATCTTAGAATGTTGGTAAAGAGAAGTTTAAAAGAGTAAGGATGATGGAAAAGCTAATTCCCACTTAGGGCTGAAATTTATTTGTCCTGCTTCTGTAAAATTAGAGCCAAGAATCATCTGTGTTAGGCTATAAATGCCTTTTCAATTTGGCTTTGTTTGCACTTTCTACATAGAGGCTGTAGCACTGTCACACAAAACACTGGGGGCTCTTGCCAGAGGAGACAGTCTGAGCAATCCACAGATGTCGAAGAAGCGCCTTGGGACTTTACTGCTTGTTTACAGAAAGAGTCACCCACCATTCTCATAGATTTCCTGTAAACCAGGGAGTTTTCTCTAAAAGACCAAAATCTAACAGAGAAACTGGAATGTTTTCACCAAATAGGCAGCTTTTAAAATCTGAATAAACCTCCACGACTCTTTAAAGAAAATTCAAGTTTGGGGTTCCTGGGTGACTCAGTCAGTTAGGTGGCTGACTCCTGGTTTGGGCTCAGGTCACGATCTTAAGGTCCTGAGATTGAGCTCCCCAATGTCATCAGACTCCACACTCAGCAGGTAGTCTGCCTGAGATTTCCTCCCTCTCCTTTCCCCCTCCCCCCTCCTTCACTCATGTGTATGCATGCTCTCTCTAAAATAAGTCATTTTTTAAAAGGAAAATTAAGTTATAATTGTAGGTATTAAACTTTGGAATAAGGAAGTAGAAACTTAATGTTTCTCTTATAATCTTAAATCCATTACTTAGAAAGTGTTTGAGGCACAGTCTGTTATAACTACAATCGTACTAAATGGGGAGAAATATGTTTAGTTGTAACTTTTTAAGAAAGGGAATTTTTGTCATTGCTGCTAAGAAATGAATCCTGTCTTTCTTGACCTTCCTTCCTTCCTTCCTTCCTGAATGTCCTCAGCTAATGTTTTTTCTGTGATGCAAATACTGCTGAGCACAGCAGAGGTTCTTGCTGGAATTGAATTCAGTATGGACATGTGAGTGTTTATAAAAAGAAAAGCCAAATTCTTTCTTCATAGACTCTGTACTTCAAAGCTTTGATGTTCTGAATAACTGTATGCCCCCAAAAGTACAATTTTGCTACTGTATTAAAATTTGAAAATATCCTGCTTTGCATGTTTAGCTCAAAGGCCACTTTTATTTACATGTAAAGATCTAATTTGTGTGGCTCTTACCCTTTTATTTTTAGAAAATATTTGGAATCTTAAATCTGCTTTAAGTGTAACTCAAAGATCATTTTAAAACCTGAATTGTTTAATTAGGAAAACACATAATCAAAATAATAAATTAGTCTTGGGCAAACTTTGATAAGTATTGATTTTAATAGTTAAGAACTGAACTGTTCTCTCAATAAAAATTGTGACAAATGTAATTCTTAAGGACTTTCAAATACATTCAGGCATCATTTCCTCCAGAAAATCTTCCTTAAACCTCTCTACCTGTCAAGATGGCTCTCTTCTAAGAAGCACCTTGTATAATTAAAATTACCAATTACATGCTCGTCCCTAACATTTGGCCACGTTCTTCATGGTTATGTGTTCAAATACACCACATATGAACAGACTCAACCCTTGGCATAATTCTTGGCACACAGTAGGTTCTCAATAAATATTTTATTGAATTGAACTGTTGAATGATCACTTATTATACTTATCACAGATTCCTTTTTGTCATAATATTCCATATGGCATAGAAAAATCAAGTGCAAAGAAATTTAGCTGTCTCATGTGAGTATACCATACATCTAAGATTCTTCAGTCAGAGGCTGTCTTGGGGCTGTAAAGATCAGACTGTGTTTGCTATAGTCACCAAGTGTGGTTTGGAGGGGAGCAATGGAAACATCTAAGGCCATCACACTGTTTTCCTTTCCATTAATGGTCCCATATATCCAAAAAATATGTATTAACTCTTCCCCAAAATTTCAAAGTGAGGAGCGTTTGTATTGCCTGCATCAGGGCTATTGCCTCCTGAACTAAAACTAAAGCTTTATGTTCTTCATGCTAAATACTTTTTGGCATTTCAATACTTTCATATCAAAAGTACACACAAAAAATGCCACTTAAAATAACATAGCCAAAAGATCAACATGAGGAAATTCAAGATCTAAATTGGGATGCCAAAAATTCTTATGTTTGTAGCAGTCATATTTAGTCTCTGATATCTATATTTTTCTGGTTTATATACCTAAAGAGCTGAACTTCTGTAGTATCTTCTTCCAGAAGTCTTTTGATTTCCTCCATCAGGCCTTTTGACCCTCCTTTTGACCCTTTTGACTCTTTGCTTCTAGCTAAAAATTTATGCTTATAGTTTTTGCATAAGTATAAAACCAAAACAGTTACCATTTAAATGCAAACAAATCTATAAATCAATAAAACTCAAACTGACAAAATAATTAAATTTGATAACTGATAAAGATTAGTAGAACCTGGGCGCCTGGGTGGCTCAGTGGGTTAAGCCGCTGCCTTCCGCTCAGGTCGTGGTCTCAGGGTCATGGGGTCGAGTCCCGCATCGGGCTCTCTGCTCGGCAGGGAGCCTGCTTCCCCCTCTCTCTCTCTGCCTGTCTCTCTGTCTACTTGTGGTCTCTGTCTGTCAAATAAATAAATAAACTCTTTAAAAAAAAAAAAAGATTAGTAGAACCTAAATTGCCACTTGAAACATAAATTATGATACTATCTTCCAAGTTGTTTGGAATTCTCAGTGCCTATTCTACCATATGCCTATAATGACTCTTTTTCTCACATCACACTTTTTTGCTTTGTTAGTATAGCATTCACTGATGTCATTTGACCTCCATGTGTTGCAACTATATCATTTACATTTTAAGTTCGAGGTCATTTTAAGATCTGTTGTCATTAACCTAGGACCATTGGAGCAAAACTGCTTGACATATTGATCATACATAAGCACAGAAACCCCATGGCAATTCCCTAGTAAAAGGTAATCAGTCATGTTACTGGATTAAATTATATCATTTAAAAATTATTTATTAAAATGAAAACAAAAATGTAAATTCCCACAAAGAATCTGTGAACTGTGAGGATTGTGTGTGATTAAATCGTCTGCTTTCACTTTAAGGAAAACTACTCTAGTTTTGTCTATAGTATATGTGAGGAACAAAAGAGATTTGGGGCTACTGGGATAAAAACAGGGGCAAGAGATTCCCTAAAGCAGTATACTCAAGACAGTAGATCTTGACTCGAATCTCTTGACATATGCTGCTTTAAGTTTGCCCAGGTATTTCACTCACCTTTATCACATTTTACTTGATTGTTGATTTTAGTGGGTTTGTTAGAAATGAAGATTAATGGTTAACAGTAGAGTAACATGGAAAATAATGGATGGCTGATGGACTTAAATATCTGTTCATGTATATTAAAAAATGGTCAAAATGATGTATATTAAAACTTCCAAATCAAGTATTTGTGGAGTCTATGAAGCTTTTTGCAAAATTCTGGATTCCCTGAAACACTGAGATAGAAACATAGCCACTAAACGAACAGACAGCAGGAGCACCTGGGTGGTTCAGTCAGTTAAGTGTCCAACTCTTGATTTCAGCTCCCATGATGATCTCCAGGTCCTGGGATTGAGCTCTGTGTCAGACTCCATACTCGCAGGGAGTCTGCTTGTCCCTCTGCCCATCCCCCCACTTGTGCTTGCTCTCTTTCTCTATCTCTCTCTCAAATAAATAAAATCTTTAAAAATAAACCGCAGCAACAATAAATTCTGGGGATTTCCAGAATTGCCATATTACATTACTTTAAATGTCCAGTTCTTTAAAAATTATGAAATGTGCAAAGAAACAGGAAAGTATAGCCCTTACAGAGGACTGAAAGGAGTCAATAGAAACTGACCCCGAAGAAGCACATACATTGGACTTTCTAGAAAAAGATTTTAAATCACCTCTTTTTAATATGTATAAAGAGTGAAAGGAAACCATAAAGCTGAAGAACTAAAGGAAATTATGAGAACAGTGTCCCAACAAAGAGAGAATATCAACAAAGATAAATTATAACAAGAAACCAAATAAAAATTCTGGTGTTAAAAAGTACAATAACTGAAATAAAAATACACTAGAAGGGTTCAGCAGCAAAGGTGAGCTGCAGAAGGAAAAATCCATGAATTTAAGGTCAGACAATTGAGATTAGCCAGTCCGAGAAAGGAATTGTATATTTAAAGTCTGATTTAAAAGATAACACATAGGGGCGCCTGGGTGGCTCAGTGGGTTAAAGCCTCTGCCTTCGGCTCAGGTCATCATGCCAGGGTCCTGGGATCGAGCCCCCACATCGGGCTCTCTGCTCAGCGGAGAGCCTGCTTTCTCCTCTCTCTGCCTGCTTCTCTGCCTACTTCTCTGCCTACTTGTGATCTCTGTCAAATTAATAAATAAAATCTTTAAAAAAAAAAAAGAACAAAGTCGTTTAAAAAAAAAGATAACACATAAAGGAGTAAGCATAAAATGTTGTCAATGGACTTAAAACATGTAAAGATATACTTGTAGGACAGTAATGGCACAGAGGAGGGAGAGAGTAGAGCTATGTAGGACCAGCGTTTGTATGCTGTTGGAATTAAGTTTACATTAATCCAGTTTGCTTTAAATTAAGATGTTAATTGTAGTTTCCAAGTAGCCACTATGAAATAACTCCAAAAAATACATAATAAAAGAAACATCAAGGGAATTAGAATGTTATGCTTGAAAATGCCTATTTTACAGATCTCATGAGGAGATACTGTTATCATCCCTTTATTTTTGAAATGGGGAGACTGAGGCCCAGAGAGGTTTTACTGTTTATATAATAGAATCAAAACTGAAAACCAAGTCTGTCACAAAAATCCCTACTATAGGTCCTATAAAGGAAATAAATGAAAATCTTGGGTAGAACATAGAAATGGTTAAGCTTTATTATTTTAATATCCATGTTTTACAGGTACTATATTCTTTTGACTCCAGGTCAGGAATTTAAAGCTCGGGAAGTTTCAGTGTTTTCCTAGAGTAGCATTTTTAGTAAGTGGTAAAGCTGGATTTGAATGCAAGTGTATATGGCTCAGAGCTTTCTGTCAGACCATGCTGCTTTCACATTGCAACCTAAATATCGAGATGGTTTTAGCACACTTACCACCAGTTATGCATGCTAGTAAATAACTCAACAGGACAACACAAATATTAGAGAAAAGCAGTACTGAATTTTTCTTTCCTGGAGTTTTGTAATTCACAGACAGGAACTTTCTTATTTGTTTCCTCTTTCACAGAACCTGAAATAACGCAGTGCTTTTAAACAAAACAACCTGGGTGATCTGTTTCTAGTTTTACTTTATTCAGTTTTACACCTAAGTACTACTTTACTTTACATCAATTGTCGTATTCATCCATGTGTTAAAATATTTACAAGGATACAGATGCAGCCCAGCACTTGTTTTTATCTTAATTTAAAAAAAAAATTTTTATTGAAGTATAGTTGACAAACAGTGTTTCATTGTTTCCAGGTGTACAACACAGTGATCGGCCAACTGCTGCGCTCACCACAAGTGTCACTGCTATATGTCATCATGCAACATTATTATAAGACCATTGACTATATTCCCCTGTGCTGCACCTTTCATTCCCATGACTTCTTCAATCTCTCTAAATTTGTAAAAATCTACTTGCTCTGACTCTGGTTATGTGTAGCTGGGGTCTTCTCAGAAATACAAATGCAGGCAGGCAGTCATTGTTCTCTTCCATCAGCAAAAGAGGACTATAAAATTTCATGATTTAATTTTAAGAGAGTTCATATTTATCATCATCTTGGTATTTATATCCTTGACTATTATCAGAGACTATTTCAGAATGCCCATTGCTCTTAGAAGAATTTGCCTTTCTAGGCTGCATTAAGGAAATTCAGGAGATTTCGGCATAACTGTATGACTAGAGAATCTGTGCCCTTCCTGGATCTAAATAAGGAGGCCACTGTTTAAAGTTCTCACTGTGAAGGAACATTGCATCAAATGCTTAGAAAAATGACACATTTTCTTTCTCCTAACTCCTAATTCAGCATAATTTTCCTCTTCAGGTTCCGGGAAATTTATACTTCCTTGTTTTTTTAAAAAAAAAAAAAAAAAAAAAAGTTCAGCAGAACATCCTTGTATTTTAAATTTCTGATTTTTTCTTTCAAGATATCCCAACTATTTATTTATTTATTTACTATTTTAAAATGTATCTACTTTATGAGTTTGGAACCCAAACTCAACTGATTTTAGAGATCAAGTTGGTCAAATGAGTAAAGAGGACAGGGATAATAATGTATAAGGAACATGTCCTTTGGTAACAGAAAGGAACATGGCTGCTTAAAGGCATTCAAATTCAGTTTTTTAAGTTAAAAAACTGCTAGACCATTAAAACATGTTGCTGATCAAAGTCCTGTGGTTTCTCAAGTGAGACATTACAGACTTCTTCCCTTAGCAATTTGTATCAAATAGTTTTTTTGAACTTTGACTAGATTTAAAATACATATTTGGGGGGCGCCTGGGTGGCTCAGTGGGTTAAGCCTCTGCCTTCATTCAGCTCGGGTCGTGATCTCAGGGTCCTGGGATCGAGCCCCGCATTGGGCTCTCTGCTTAGCGGGGAGCCTGCTTCACCTTCTCTCTCTCTTCAACTTCTCTCTCTCTGCCTGCCTCTCTGCCTACTTGTGATCTCTCTCTCTGTGTCAAATAAATAAATAAAATCTTTAAAAAACAAAATACATATTTGGTTGGGTTACCTACCAAGTTTTTGCATAGTGGAGACCACTAAGGAGCTCATTCTGCCAGATTAACTCACATTTGTATAAACCCCAAAAGAATGCCTCTCCTACCATTTCTGAGGAAATACGTGAATTCCACTTTATCATTGTAATTACCATTACAAAATTTGTGACTCTTCACACGGCTCTCTGTAGTAATCGAAGATTGTGCATGTGTGCTCATTTGAAAATGACCAAACAAGTGTACTTAGAACATTCTTGTGCCTTGCTCATTAAATGCTGGACAGGGTTCGGATGCATCTTCACCATGCATGCCCTCGTTGTGACACATTTGCCATTTATTGAAAGTTTTGAGTAGTTCTTAACTTTGAGTTTTCAAGAAATACATGTATAGCTGGGCACTTGGGTGGCTCAGTCCATGTTAAGCCTCTGACTTTGGCTCAGGGCATGATCTCAGGGTCCTGGGATGGAGCCCTGCGTCAGCCCGGCAGGAAGTCTGCTTCTCCCTTTCCCTCTCTTTTGCTCCTGCTCATGCTTGTGTTGCACTCTTTCTCAAATACATAAATAAAATCTTAAAAAAAAAGAAATACATGTTCCTTTTGGAATGTATTTGTGATTCGGTAATAAAAATTATCTACTTCAAACTTCTATTTTTGTTTAATTGAAGAGAACTAGGAATATAGGACAAGCTATTTAGTTATTACTTGTAGTTAATTGCCTAGATGAATCAAAGTTTTTGTCACGACTTTCAAAGGAAATAATTTAGATAGTATGGCCAATACAAGCTACAGTTATTATTCATTACCCTTTAATGAGGAGTCTCTTAATTGCAAATAACAGAGACAACTCAAAGTAGCTTGACCAAAGTGGGAATTTGTTGGCTCCGGTAGCCAATCATAGAAGGGGCAAGGGGATGCTTATTCAGAAACTACCCAATCCAAGGACACTCCCTGTCCCTCCCTTTTGCCCCCTATTCCCAGCTTCTCTCTGCCAAATTTCTCATCACTGCTTTTCCTTGTGAGTTGGTGTAAATCTCTTCTACTGAAGATAGACTTTCTCTATTTGGTAGGAAGAATAGCCATTTGGTGGTAAAGAATAGGCTATCTTGGA
This sequence comes from Lontra canadensis, assembly GCF_010015895.1. Lineage (NCBI taxonomy): Eukaryota > Metazoa > Chordata > Mammalia > Carnivora > Mustelidae > Lontra > Lontra canadensis. The sequence goes on from NW_022631001.1 coordinate 25,572,458, forward strand.
CTCAGCTTCCATCCCAAGGGTCACCTACTTTAGGTCAAATGTCATTAGTAAATGTTAGATGCCTGTGTCAGCCATCATTATCACTATTTGAATGAAGAGAAGTTGGGGGGTGGGAGGAGAACATTCTAAGCCAAGAGAATAACTTAATTGGAAACGTGAAAGTAAATATCATTTTCTAAAATGGCTCAGTGTGGTTGGGATGTAGAGTACAATGCAGACAACAGTGATGAGAGATGGTGCTTACAGAGGTAGTTTGGACTAGATTGTGAAGGGCCATAGATACAGTTAAGAATTTTGACTTTTCAAAAAATACAGTGGGAGCCATTGAAAATAAAATTATGGCATTACTTTTTTTCCACATCTGATATTTAATCTTTCTTTTTATTTTTTTAATGGAAAATAGCCAATGTATACTGTAATAAAAAGAGTTACATAATAACTCCAATATACACATTACCTAGCTTTAACAGTTACCAATATATGACCAATCCACTGAAGACTTTTAAGGAAGGCAAGAAAGGAGATTAACATTGTGCCACTTCCTTTGTTTAATCTTCACAATGTGCCTTTGGAGTATATAGTATTCCCACTTTCTCTAATTACAAATGAGAAAACCATCCAAATGAGGAATGAAGTAGCAGTGCTGGCCTTCTAACCCACATCCAACTTACTTCTGAACTCGGGTTCTTCCCCATGCTACAGCACGCTGCCTCTAATTCTGATGTTGGCATGATTCTGTTGAAGAGACAGCTGCTGATCTGCCCTCCTGCTGTGTTGGGGCTGTTCACCTTATTCAGGATGGTAGACTTCTCTGCTCTAGCCACTCTTCCTCCTCCAGGGTCACCAGGATCTAAATCTACATAAATGCTCAACCTAATCAGCTGAAGTAACTATTTAGTCTGGCGGTTCTCACAGTATGGTCCCCAGACTGGCAACAGTTGTTAGAAAATAAAAATTCTCAGCCCCCCGCCCCACCCCCATCCCAGCCTACTGAATCAGAAATTCAGAGGCTAGGAGCTCATGATGCCTGTATTGCCATTTGCTGTGTGGGGTTTTTGTTTTTTGTTTTTTTCCTGTTTGCTGTGTTTAAATAAAATGCCTCATTTGTTTCCTGCAAATATGAAGTTAAGACAACCTACCAAGATCATTTCTAAGACAAAACCGTATTAGAAGAATTTATATGTTTCTTTTTTAGCAGGTTCATGAAAAGCATGTCCTAAGTTAGGAATTCTTATTCAGACAACACCAGCAGTCTCACTGGGGTTGTTACATAACTTCATGGAAAGGAATTTTAAGGAATTTATACAGCCTATATTTAAAGTGCTTGATGGTGCCATCTGGTGGTGTAAGCACTATAGAACATGCAGCTCTGTTACTCTGCTTTGGGGATAGAATGTGAGTATTTTTTAAAAATCAGTTTTATAGGGCACTTGAGTGGTTCAGTTGATTAAGCAACTGCCTTTGGCTCAGGTCATGATCCTGGAGTCCTGGGATCGGTCCCACATCAGGCTCCCTGCTTGGTGGGAAGTCTGTTTCTCCCTCTGACCTGTCCCTTCTCATGCTCTCTCTCTCATTCTCTCTCTCTCTCTCAAACAGTCTTTTAAAAAATTAGTTTTATAGGGGCTGGGTGGCTCAGTCAGTTAAGCATCCAACTTTAGGTTTCGGCTCAGGTCACAGTCTCAGGGGCGTGGGATCAAGCCCCGCATAGGGCCCCATGCTCAGCATAGGGCTTCATGCCCAAGCAGTCTGTTTGGATATTCTCTCCCTCTGACCCTTCCCCCACTCGCATGGATGCACGCTTGCACTCTCTCTCTAATAAATAAATCTTTTTAAAAATCTGTTTTATATTAAAAGTTTAATAGAATAGCCAAACATAAGATGTACAAAGAATTTATCTACTATAAAACCTCCATTGAGGATTCTTAGATATGACACCAAAATACAAGCAACAAAAGAAAAATAGCTAAATTAGGCTTCATCAGAATAAGAATTTTTGTGTATCAGAGGACACTATCGAGAAAGTGAAAAAGCCCACAAAATAGAACATATTTGGAAGTCATACATCTCATAAAATATATGTACCCAAATATATGAAGTACAATTACAATTCCACAACAAAAAGACAAACAACCCAATTAGAAATGAGTGAAAGACTTGAATAGACATTTCTCCAAGGACAATAAACATATGGCCAATAAGCACATGAAAAGATAATTAACATTATTAGTCATTAGATAAATGCAAGTCAAAACCACAATGAGATACTGCTAAGATGGCTTGAATAATTTTTAAAAAAGAAACAGAAAATAAAAAGTGTTGAAGAAGATTTAGAGAAATTAGAACCTTCATACATTGCTAGTGGGGGTGTAAAATGGTGCAGCTACTGTAAAAAAGTTTGGCAGTTCCTCAAAAAGTTAGACATGGAATTACCATAGGACCCAGCAATTCCACAAGTAGGCATATACCCTAGAAAATTGGAAACAGATGTTCAAATAAAAACTTCTACATAAATGTTCATAGCACCATTATCCATAATGGCGGAAAAGTGGAAACAACCCAAATGGCCATAAGCCAATGAATGGATAAACCGAATGTGGTATATCCATACAATGGAATATTATTTGGCCATAAAAGAAATGAACTATTAATACAATGATGAACTTTGAAAACATTATGCTACATGACAGAGGCAAGCACAAAATGACATATGTTCTATGATTCTATTTATATTAAATGTCTAGAATAGGTGAATCCATAGAAATAGAAAGATTAATGGTTGCCATAAGGGGGGGCATGGGGGGACATGGCAGTCACCACCCAATGAATATTGGGAGATTTCTTTTGGGGCAATGCAAATGTGCTGGAATTAGGTAGTAGTGATGGTTGTACAATATTGTGAATTACTAAAAGCAAAGGAATAGTATACTTTAAAATAGCTGAGATGGTGGATTTTATATTGTACAAATTTTACCTTAATTTTTAAGAAGACCTCCATTGATCGGCAAGAGTCCAGAACCTTTTTAGATGATGATGGTGATGATGATTATGATGATGATAGATATATTTTGCCCATAGTTGTTGCTAAAATGTATGCTACTGGTTCTACTTTTTTTAACATTAAATTATTTATTTATGCTTTTGTAACTATAGTTAACACAGTTTTTGTTGCCATGTATATTTTAGTCATTATACATGATGGTGGGTTTTCTTTTCTTTTCTTTTTTTTTTTCTTTTAATTTCAATGAGTCCTACTCTAAATGCTTAAGGAGTATTTAAAACTCCTCAGAGACATTTCATTGGTATTTCTTCCCCAAAACTGTACCTGCAATTCACTTTTTTAAAACTATATTGTTTTTTTTTTCTCTGACTGCTCTACAGTAAGAATATACTAATTTATAATCCTACCAACAATGGAAGAGGAAAAATGGAGGAGATTAGGGGCGCCTGGGTGGCTCAGTTGGTTAAGCATCTTCCTTCAGCTCAGGTCATGATCCTGTGGTCTTGGGATGGAGCCCCATGTCAGGCTCCCTGCTTCCCTCTCTTTCAGCCACTCCCCCTGCTTGCACTCTCTTGCTTTCTCTCTGTCAGATAAATAAATGAAATCTTAAAAATGGAGGAGATTAATGTTTGCATTGTCTACTCTCTTTCAGGCACTGTGCCTGGATCCTTTCACATCCATTGTTTCATTCAATTCCCACACATACTGTGTTATAAAGTGACAACAGTTGTTGACAGAGTTAATAAACAGACAAATGAAGATCAGAACCTAGCCCACTTTGTCTCCAAGTTTTGTTCTGTTCCCACAGCCTTACCAATATTGAATTTTCTCTTTTTTAGTTCCTATTCATTAGAAAGAGTCAACATTCTCCCAGGTGATTGTTTACTGTTTACATGTTCACATTTATAATAATCTTTATCTTTTGTCCACTCATTATTAATGGATTTTAAACTGAATCTATCTTGTGAACACTAGGTATTACATATCAGAGCTTTGTCATAATTTTTTGGCTTTTGTTTACTGTTTTACAGGCTCTTGATGGAAATGTGTATGATCACCTGAAGGATTATTTAATAGCCTTCAGTCGAACTGAGCTAGAGACATGCCAAGCTGTGCAGAACACATTCCAGTTTTTATTAGAAACCTCCAGCAAGGTAAGCTACCTTTAATGTAATATGTGGTATTATCCATTTTAGAACCTAAATGTTTCGTATATAAATAAAATGAAGGTACCAGTACATTAAAAGAATGCTTTTAAAGGGCAAATTTCTTGGAAACAGTATTCCTTCTAACAAAGTTGGAAGGTGTTCTCGTCTCCTTGACGAGTTGGCACAATGTGGAAAAAAGGGAGGTAATGATACAAGTTAGATCAGGACATGAGTCTGCTGCCATGTATGTTGCTTTTGAGAAGGAATGATTTAAAGACCTTTAATTACCTTCCACTCAAAATAATTTTTGAATGCACTCAACTCATGGGGGGATAACAAGATCATGTCTCAATGCAAAGAATAATAAAAGGGCACAAAAGGAAAAGTAACATTTTATAATCATTAAAGAAGTGAATAATCTTGTTTTTTTTTAAATTAACCTTCCTTTTATATGCTGTCATTCTCTGATAGTAATCTTTTTATTCAAAAGTGTTGAGATCTAGCAGGTTTGCTGGCATGTTCACACTGTGTGCAGAGAAAACAAAATTGTTTGAATTCCTTAGGATCTGACAGATTAAGATTTTTTGCAACAGAAAAACTATCCTTTTGAAGATAAATTGTTCTTGTGATTAATAATGTTATTTTTATTCCGATAAATGCATAGCAAATATCTCCTGACTGAATGCATGCATTTGTAAAAATATATTCATTTTATAATGACTATTTTTGAAGATCCAGTTCGGTCCTCGTTTTTGGGAGAGGAAGCAGGAACTGGTTAATACCTTAAGATATCGTTTGGAAAAGAATCAGGGTTTCTTAAGAAGAGTCATAGACTCTTCTTCTTAAACACTTCATTATGCATGTATTCTTGTTTTCAGTGTACCATAGCTCTAATTCTATTTTTTAAAAACATTCAAAATATAAAGTTAATATGGAAATATAAAGATACTAGTCTGGTGCTTTGAAATCCTGTCATACTTCTATTTTCCTTTATTTTTACTCTCCAGAACCTAATACAAGATATAAAGGGATTGATGCATAGAAAGAAGGATGGGCAGAAAGATGGATAGTTACGTGAAAGCAGATGTAGAAAAATGTTAGTTAGGGGTACCGGTGCAGCTCAAAGTTAAGTGTCTGCCTTCAGCTCAGGTGTTGGTCCCAGACTCCTGGGATCAAGTACCACATCGGGCTCTCTGCTCGACAGGGAGTCGGCTTCTCCCTCACCCTCTGACCCTCCTTCTGCTGTTCCCCCTGCTTGTGTGTGCGAACGGGCTCTCTCTCTCTCCCTCTCTCAAATAAGTAAATAAAATCTTTAAAGAAAAGAGAGAGAGTAAGGAAAACTGTCAATTGAAGAATCTAGGTAGTGGGTATATAGGTGTTTCCATACAGTTCTTTTTATTTTAATGTTATGTACATTTGACATTTATTTTCCATAAGATAATGTTAGAGGAAAGAGTCTATAAAAACATCTTGGCTTTGTTCCATTTATGGAGTGGTTGGTTTTTGACTAGTGACCAAATGGTTTATATTTATTGGTCCATTCAGAGTTTCTTTTCCTTTTTTAGCACGTTTTAGTAACTTATACTTTCCTCGACAATCATCCATTTCATTTATCAAATTTGATGGTGTATATTTGTGTATAAACTTGTGTGCCTCTACAGTTGTTTCCTTTTTCATTTCTAATATTGTTTGTACTTTCTCTCATGTTGATCAGATTTACCAGTCTATTTTATTAATCTCTTTTAAGAGTCAGCTTTTGTTCTGTTTCTCCATGTTGTTTATTTCTTTAATTTCTGCCTTTCTATTTATTATTTCCTTCTACTTTATTGCAGCTTATGTGCTTATTTTTTTCAGGCATGTTTTGTATTAGATCCTGTTTTAGTCTTTCTTGTTTTCAGGTAATTTAAAACTATTTAGGGCTGTTTGTTGTTTCTACATGTTTTTCCACCTTGTTAACCCATGAATTATTTAAGAAATGAGTTTTCCCAGTTTTCATTCAGTGGGAGTATGTAGTGGGGTAACGTTTTTCATTTCTAATTTTATTAGAAATTATTTTTGTTTTTATTTTATTACATTCTAATTTTATCAGAGAGATTGTCCTCTGACAAAACTGTCTAAGATCTCTTTTTCTGAGAATAAGTTAGATTGGATATAGTTTATAAAGCTGGTAAGTGTATAGTCTTAAAAAATAAATAATATTTTACATGGCACTTAATTTTCTGGGAGTTTTTAGCACATCCTTTGAGGTGGGTACTCTGATGCCCATTATATAGCGTGGAAAATGGACTCAGGACACTTATGTGGCTGCCTGAGGTTGCACACTCACATGTAGCATTTTTCTGTGCTCTGCTACTCTACTATGTTATCTCTCTAACTTGTATTATTTACACAGAAAATGAATTTAAAATGTATAAACTGATTTGGACACATGAAGAGATAAGCTTTCATTTTCCTCTGCAGTGACTTGTATGAACATTTTGCTCCCCAGGGATAAGGAATAAATGAGATACTCTTCTGTTTAGATTGCAAGTAAGAATGATGTAACTAGGGGAGATGAGCCCTTTTGTTCCAAATACCAGAAGGGCTCATAACTTTGTTTTATTCCATGTGCTTTTCTGTTACAAAGAATTTGTTACGCTATTCTTATTATACTGCTAAAAGAAACACAGTGATCTGATAACCCAGAGAGAAGTTTGAAACTCTAGGTTTTAACCTCTACCATTATTACTTTGTCTTCTTGGGGAAGGAGTTTATTCCCCCCTCCCCCACCATATCTAAATTGTAACTGTATGTATTCTCAAAAATACTTTGGGGGTAATCCATACTGACACACTGTAGCTGTTACAGTGTTCTCTATATCTTTCATCCCCTGAAGGGAAACACCTGGCCCTAGGAGCTTTTTTAAATTTTAATTATTTATGAAGCTTGCTTTTCTCCTTAATATTTTATGAAATGCTTTGTATATGTAACTGAAGCAGATGTTGTCATAAATATTTTCTTTAGGATAGTAACTCCACGATAGTTCTGCTGGTCTTTATAGTTCATTCATGTGTGCTTGCTTTCTGTCTGCATAAGAAAACTCCTACTAATTAGTAACCTAGCTCTTTAAACAATTCAGAAAACGGAAGTGTTTTTCTGTATTTCTTTGGAAATGAAATTGTCTATTATTGCTGTTCTTAACACTTTGAAGGCTAAGCAAAAAAGTAAGCTTAATAAAATGAAGGGGGAAAGTACATGATCCTCTCAAAAAACACAGTGGGGAAAAAAAAAGACACGGAAAAGCATTTGACAAAATTAAACATTCTTTTATGATAAAAACACAAATTAGGAATGGAAGAGAACTTCCTTAACAGATAGAAGGGATTTATGAAAAACCTTTGGTTAATATCAGGCTTAGTGATAAAAATCTGAAAGCTTTCCCTCCTGAGATAAGAAGCAAGACAAAGATGCCCATTTTCCCCACTGTACTGGAAGTCCTAGTCAGATCAGTTAGTCAAGGGGAAAAAAAAAATGGGGCACCTGGATGGCTTGTTGGTTGATCATCTAACTAGCTCAGGTCATGATAGTGGGGTCTGGGATTGAGCCCTGTGTCTGGCTCCATGCCCAGGAGGGAGTCTGTTTCTCCTTCTCCCTCTGCCCCTCTCCTTTCCTCTGCTTGTGCTTGCTTGAGCATGCACTCCCTCTCTCTCAAATAAATGAGTAAAATCTTAAAAAAAAAAAAAAGGCATCCAAATTAAAAGGGAAGAAGTAAAATTATCTGTATTTGCAGATGACATAAATAGAAAATACTATAGAAACCACAAAAAAAAAAATACTAGAGCTGATAAATGAATTCAGCAAAAGTTACAGGTATAAGATCAAAACACAAAAATCAGTTGTGTTTTGGGGCACCTGGGTGGCTCAGTGGGTTAAGGCCTCTGCTTTTAGCTCAGGTCATGATCCCAGCATCATGGGATCGAGTCCCGCATCGGGCTCTCTGCTCAGCGGGGAGCCTGCTTCCTCCTCCTCTCTCTCTCTGCCTGCCTCTCTGCCTACCTGTGATCTCTGTCAAATAAATAAATAAAATCTTTAAAAAAAAATAAAAAATAAATCAGTTGTGTTTCTATACTCCCATCAATGAATAAACCAAAAGAAAATTAAGAAAACAATTCCAACTGTGATAGTATCTGAAGAATAAAATACCACAAATAAATTTAAATAAGGGATTGAAAGACTTGTACATTTAGAAACTAAAAAACATTGCTGAAAGAAATGAAAAAGGACCTAAATAAATGGAAATAATAAATATTTATGAATTGAAAAATTTCATATTACTAATATTGCAGTATTCCCTAAAGCATTCTACAGATTCAGTCGTTCCCTATCAAATTTTCAATAGCCTTTTTTGCAGAAATGGAAAAGCCAGTCCTGAGACTCATGTGGAACTCTAAGGGACCCTCAATAGCCAAAAACAACATTGAAAACAAAACAAAGTTGAAGGTCTCACACTTCCCAGTTTCAAAGCTTACTGCAAAATTAATCAAAATAGTGTGGTACTACCAAAAGGATAGACACAGAGACCAATGAAATAGAATCAAGAGCCCAAAATAAGCCCAAACATCTGTTGGCCAGTTGATGTTCAACAGGGTTTCCAAGGCCATTTAGTGAAGAAAGTCTTTTCAACAAAAGGTGCTGAGACAACAGGATAACCACATGCAAAGAGTGAAGTTGACCCCCTGCCTCACTCCAAATACAAAAATTAATTCAAAGGGTACCTGGGTGGCTCATTCAGTTAAACATCTGCCTTCGGCTCAGGTCATGATCCCAGGGTCCTGGGATGGAGCCCCGCCTCAGGTTCCCTGCTCTGCTTCTCCCTCTCCCTCTGCCACTCCCCCTGACTGTGCGCTCACTTGCTCTCTCTCTCTCTCTGTCAAATAAATAATCAAAATTTTAAAGAAAGGAAAAAAATTAACTTAAAATGAATCAATGACCTAAAACTATAGAAGAAAGCATAGAGGTAATAATCTTTATGACCTTGGATTTGGGAATAAGTTTTTAGTTTTAATATTAAAACACAAGCAACCAAAGAAAAAAAGAGATAAGTGGACTTCTTCAAAGTAAAAACTTTTGTGTATCAAAGAACATTATCAAGAATATGGAATGGACAGCCCATGGGAGGGCAAAATTATTTATAATAATTACTATTTACTGTTTAGTATTTAAAATTATTTACAATCATTTGTCTAATAAGGTTTTAAAATCTAGAATATATAAAGAACTGTTACAACTCAACAAAAAGACAAATGACCCAACTTAAAAATGAGCAAAGGACCTGAATAGACATTTGTCTAAAGAGGATATACAGGGGCACCTGAGTAGTTCAGTGCATTAAGCGTCCAGCTCTTGGTTTCAGCTCAGGTCTTGATCTTACAGGTCATGAGACTGAGCCCTGTCTTTGGCTCCACATGAAGTGGGGAGTCTGCTTGTGATTCTCTCCCTCTTGCTCTGCCCTTCCCCCTGCTTGCTTGCTCACTCTCCCTCAAATAATCTTTAAAAAGAAAAAAAAAAAAAGATATACAAATGGCCAATAAGCACATAAAAAGATGTTTAACATAATTAGTCATTAGAGAAATGGAAATAAAAACCACAGTGAAATATCATTTTTTACCCACTGGGGTAGCTTTTTTTGTTTTTTTTAAAGATTTTATTTATTTGACAGACAGAGATCACAAGTAGGGAGAGAGGCAGGCAGAGAGAGAGGGGAGGAAGCAGGCTTCCTGCAGAGCAGAGAGCCCGACGCAGGGCTCGATCCCAGGACTCTGGGATCATGACCTGAGCCGAAGGCAGAGGCTTTAACCCACTGAGCCACCCAGGTGCCCCATAAAAAGGAAATCTTAAAAAGACAGGTGCCCAGGTGCCTGGATGGCTCAGTCAGTTAAGCCGCTGACTCATGATTTTGGTTCAGGTCATGATCTCAGGGTCATGAGATCAAGCCCTTGCTGAGCTCTGTGCTCAGCAGGGAGATCCCCTCTCTCCCTCCGGCTCTCCCCCTGCTTGTGCACTCTCTCTCTCTAATAAATAAATAATTTTTTTTAAAGCTGTGCTGCCTGAGTCCATCATATAATATTTGTGAAATAACATGTTAAAGAGCTGGACAACAGGTTCGTGGTTGCCAGAAATCAGGGATGAGAAGAGTGGATATAGCTACGACAGAGCAGCATAAGGGAGTCTGCGGGGTGGTTCAGTTAACCATCTGATTCTGGTGTTGGTTACAGGAAGCTACACATGTGATAAAATTGCATAGACCTCTACACACATACACCCAAATCAGTTAATATAAACGGTGAAATCTAAATAAGCTCTATCCTTTGTACCAAAGTTGATTTCCTGATTCTCATATTTGCTATAGTTATGCAAGATGCCAGCATTGAGAGGTACATAGGATCTCCTTGTGACTTCCTTTCAAAATAAAGTCGTTGAGAAAAAGACCAGTGACTAACCTAGTACCTCTAGTGTCCAGATTTTGTTTTCTAAATACTCTCTTCTCATTTAGGGATGGGGGAAAAAGACAAGGCTTTTAGGGAAAATAGGTGCGATTCTCCAGGTCTGGGGCATGAAATAGATCAACCTTAAATAATTTGTCATAATAAAAACCAAAGAAACCAGCAAAATTATCAGAAACTACTAGGTCATGTCAAAAGGACTCAGGATGCGATTTTACTGGCCAAAGATGAGGTAATTTTAGCATCACTGATGGTAACTGCAGTGAACTAAAACACATTGAATATTTTTGAAGCCATGTCTTCATAATAATAATTTATTAAAGTTATAATTAAGTATTCTTTGGAGGTTTCTAGGGAAACAACTCAGTTGGGAAACTAGATAATAAAAGGAAAGAATTAATTGTTTATTTTGCCTTCCTTATACAAACTATACCTCTAGGTAATTAAATAGTCACCTTGCAAAGTTCCTTTCATAAATTATTCCAGCTAATAAATGAAAAGGGAATGATTGAATTCCTTGTTTAGAATAATAAGAAAAAGGAGAAAAAAATCTCTAGTTCTTGCATCCTCCAACAGATTTAGGCATTTATCATCATAGGCCTGTTACATTAGTTTCATAGGGCTACTATACAAATTACCATAAACTACGTGGCTTAAAACAACAGAAATTTATTCCCTCTGAGTTCAGGAGCCCTGAAGTCAAAATCAAAGGATTGGCATAGCTACATGCCCTCAAACCATTTTAGGGGAAAATCAGTCCTTGGCTCTCCCAGCTTCTGGCGGCTTTAGGCATTCTTTCACTTGTGGCCACATTACTCTGATCTCTGCTACCATGGTCACACTGGCTTTTCTTCTGTGTTATCTTCTGTGTGTCTTTTATACAGATTCTTATCATTGGATTTAGGGCCCATCAAGGGAATCTGGAATGATTTCAAAATCTTTAATCTAGTTACATCTGCAAAGATCCTTTTGCAAATGAGGTAACATAAACAGGTTCCAGGGCTTAGGACATGGACATACATTTTTAGGGGCCACTATTCAGGCCACTCTAGTGTTTAATATCATAAAAAAAGGGGTAAGTCAGAGGCAAGCCTTCTCATGGAATTAAACACCACCTTGCAAGAAACAAAACAAAAAAACCCTGAATGCAATCAAGCATCAACTTATAGGACATACAGAAAACAGAAAACTACAAGGATGCAGTCAACAAAATTCAGACTGTGGGAAATGCTACAGGACAAAAACACAGTTTTCTTCAGCAAACTGAAAGAGAGAAAAAAAGAGGTGGAAGAAAGAAGGAGCCTCTATATGAAAAGAAACCTAAGCAACATCATCCACCTGCACTGTGGGCGCCTTATTTTGATCCTGCCGAAAAACTTAAAAATAATCAAACAATCAGGGAAACTTGAACACTTACTGGTTGTTTTATAAGCATTTATTGTGAATTTTAATATGGGTAGGGTTTTTAAAACAGTCCTTGTCTTTTAGATATCATACTGAAATATTTATGGATGAAAAGATATGTCTGAGACTTGCTTCAGTATAGTTGGGGGTGGAAGAGGCAGGTGGGTTTGTTGTCTCTACTTTTATATATGTTATAATGAAGTTAAAAATCTAAAAAGGTTGTAACTACAGGGGTGATCCTCTTAGCTTTTTCTGCATGGTGATTAATGAGGCTCTCAGAGGTGTATCAAGAGTTTTCACAGCTTAAAACTGGAATCCAGGGAAAATAAAATGCACTTCCCTTTGAGAATACATTTATTCAGCCAGCCTTGCCTGACAGAATTCTGCCAAGCTCTCCTCACCGTCTTTTGTTTCTCCTAGTACCCTCTACATACTTCCACAGTGTATTTAATTGTGTACTATCTGGTTCTCCCACTTTCCAGATTATAAATTCCTTGAAGATGCTAACCTTGTTTCATCTTTATTCATCTATATATTACCCTCACCTCTGCATTTAGCACTGGGCTTGGTAAGCTCTCTCAGTAAATGGTTGTTGAATGAGCAGTAGGGAACTGGGTTTGTGCTGATAAATAAAATGTAAAATATAACCCCTCCTTTCTCTATCTCTTCAATAAACTTTTTCCCAGAACTACTAAGGTATAGCTACAGAGCTACTTTAAGCTTTTCTTCTTCTGCCCATCCTCTGGCAGAGGTGGTCATGGAAAATAAGTGAAGGGTAAGCCCTGTAGCAAAATGGAAAATGGGTTTCTGCACAATCAAATGTTGTTGATTTCCACTCTTTCCCAGTATATAGTGCAGTGAAGCCTCCTCAGATGGCTGTCTTTCTGCACTATTTGCTTTGCTGCCTTCTGTGTATTGGAGTTCCCCTTCTATTTGAATTCCTTGGTATGATTTAAGATGGTAGGTAGAATGTAACCTCCTAGGGGTACCTGGCTGGCTCTGTGGAGTGCACGACTGCTTGATCTTGGGGTTGTAGGTTCCAGCCCCAGTCGGGTATAGAGATTAGTTTAAAATGAAAAAAAAAAAAAAATCTTAAAAAAAATGTAATTTCCTAGAAATGATGTCAAGAAGTACTATAAAAATACTATTTTGTAGAGTGTCTTCTGGCACAGTCATTAGAGCATGTGGCTTTTGATCTCGGGGTCATGAGTTCAACCCCCCACTTTGAGCATGGTGCCTACTTTTAAAAAATTGTTTTAATACTATTTTATGCTATGGATGGGGTTATCTGGAAGTTTCCTAGTAGGTGACAGTCTCCATATAGCAGACTTTAAGAGGTCTACAAAACTTTATAGCTGGGAGAGACCTAAGGGACTAATGTGCTTCCCTGCTTTCATCCCACTGCCCTCATTAAAAAGAGCAACTTTTTGCATAATTGCTATCTTTTTTCTGTCTTAAAATATTGCCTATTATCTAGTCCTACAATCTGGGCTAGTTTCTAAACTAGTACTTTCCATATTTAGACTATTGAGAAAATAGGACACATAAGTAACAACTGTTATCTAAAATGAAAAAAAAATGTGTACTTACCATTTTCTTTTGATCACATAGTGTTGGATGATTTCTCATTTTTGGAAAGCAACAGAATAAATCTTAAACTTTAAAATATAATTACTCGGCATCATAACTTTATTAAAGACTTAAAGATACTTTATTTTCTCTTTAGGTGGTACGGGACTATAATCTTCAGCTGTTTTTACAAGAGAATGCTGTATTTCACAAACCCCAGCCTTTCCAGTTCCAGCCCTGTGACAGCGATACTGTAAGGGAATTCCAGATTTTCATTCCATTTGTTTTTAAGCTATGTTTGTGCTCAGATAACTATTATCCTTGAACTAGACAGAAAAAGCTGAGTGTGTCTCCTTAATTTCATAACAAAATTGTAAGTATGCAGAGAAACAGCCATTTCTCCTTTCTAAAATGTGACTAAAACCCAGTATCTTTATGTTAGCAACTTAAATGAGGTTAAGTTCTAAGATATGTAACTAAAAACCTGCAAACTGAACAGAGAGAAGAAAAAAATATTCATTAAAATTTTTTTTTCAATTCAAACATAATTTATACTTTCTATCCATGAAATTCTTCACATGGACACCCTTCCAAAGAAACCAGTGGTTAAATTTTAACCAGAGTAGAATCAATAAACAGAACAGTGAATGTGTGCCTGCACATATTTTGGTTGGCTTTATAAAAAATTACCCTTTTTCATTCCTTTCAGATTTCCTAGAATGTCAGAGCATTAACATAAATTCTCAAATTGGCAATATTTTAAAAAGCAGATATTAATCATGCATTTTATCCTTCAGTTTATGAAAAATGTTTGCCATTATTTGAATTAAAAACAACAGAACCAAAATGCTAATTTGATAACATAAAAAAAAAAAAGACAGTCAACTTCTGCAAGTTAAGAAAGCACATGTTGGCATATCTAGCACATTCTTTCAATGTGGGCAAGCCAAGAGGGATGTCAAATTATATTCGTAAGGTCTTTTAGTAAACATGGAATCAGAACCAGGGGAATTTATGATATCACAGTTTCATGGTCTCAGTTTAATAGACCTTTACTAGAGTTATCTTTATTACTTTTCTTACATTTTAAGGAGCCCTGTTCGTGGCTATATAAAGAAATATAGGAAATCAGCATTTACCTCTAGATTATCACCCTTGCCCTTTATGTTAGTTCCTTTTTCAATCATTCAACTTTTGCTTAATGACTCAGTGACATCCTATAATTTCACTTCTTTACCTGAGAGGAATGAAGCAGAGCATTAGAAGATACAGGGTGTGGACAGGTTCACCAAGCTTGACTTAAAATTGCAACTAATTCAAGATTATTTTATCTTTGCCCATTTTCCTCAGAAAAATCAGAATAACAGTAGACTCTCATTTCACTTGTTCAAGGCCCAGCTACAATCCTAAATCCTATTCTGTTTCTAGACACTGTGCTAAATGTTCTTAGCTGCATGTCCCTGTTTGCCTTAAAGTTCTAACTATGCTGTTTTCTGTCCTTGTGCAATCTTTACTGGGCAGAGTTTAAAAGCTGCCCAACTGGTGGATATTGAGCTCTCCCCTGTCAGTGCTCTGAGAATGACCATAGCTGAGGTATATGGGGGTGTGGGTCAAGGGTGGGGGAGATGGGATGTGTGGGTTTGCATGTTAATGAAGGGTGGAACCTGGTATTGGGATTAAAAATGTGTTCGGGTGTGTAAAGGGCCACTGATTGTGTAAACTGGGGCTTTCCATTTTCCTATATAAATTAAGCATTTCCTTCCCTATTTATAGTGAAAGGATTGAACTTCTCATTTTTCATCTTGTCTGAAGCACCTTTGTTTTCCTGGAGAGGCATGTTGGAAAGAATTGTAGAGCTAATCTTGCCTTTATCAAGGGGAAGCTGAAGCCTTTTTTAATATAACCCATTTCAAATTGTAATATTTTTCCTGCAGAAGTTGAAAACCAGATAAGAGCATACAGTCACAATATTACTGTCAAAGTTAACTAAAGGCTTGAAATGATTGTACCCTTTTTGTTTTTTGACTTATCTTTACTTGCTGATAAATCGAAATTTGTTATCATTTTATTTCAATATATGATTATTTTGATTCATGCTTTAGAGTGATATACCAGAAGAAACTGGCCAAAATGGCTTTATAAATACGCAATTATTTCTATTTTGTATAGTCATAGAATTAGATTGGGGATCTTAGTGTTAACTATAATATTATTACAAGTGACAATGATCAGTGGCAAGTTTCATCTAATGTAGTAACTTAGTAGCTGTCTCATGGTTAACACTGATTTTCTTGCCTTTATTTCCATATAGTTATTGATTTCTACAGTGTCCTTTCTTTATATCCTCAAATACCATTTTTCAGATGATACCAGAAAGTTGAAAAGAGTAATATTCACCTTTCTTTGCTGAAAGGAGTTTGTTTTTTTTAAATTTTGCATACCATATTTCATTTAGTTTATATTTGTATGATTATTAATTTTGAGTATACATATATATTTATTGGCCGTTTTGTATCTTATTTTGTGAAATGCTTTTTTTTTTTTTTCTTTTCAGTGTAACAGAATTCATTGTTTATGCTGAAAGGAGTTTTTAATGCAGGATTATTCAAAGAATATGAGATGTACCCTAAAATTTCCCTAACCCCCAAAAGAGAGGATTTTCTATATGACAAGTACATATATATACTAGGATCCCAATTTTGGAGAGTCATTCAGCTGTCACATGGGTCATACTTGTTTTAGAAATTAATCCAGGTGTCATACAGTGAGAAATCATGAGCTTTGGAGTCAGATCCTGGCTGTGCTATTTGCTGGCTGTGTTTATTTTATTTATATGTTTATATATATTTAACCTCTCTGATTCAGCCTTCTCCTATGTAAATGTTGAAGACTTTAATCTATTTGAAAATTAAATGAGATACTTAAGCATTTGACTCAGTACCTGGCACATAGTAGATACAGAATAAATGTTGACTGTCTTTTTTTCCCCATCTTCCCACAAAACAAGCATATTTGATTTTTTTAGGTATTGCCCCTAATTGCTATAGGAAACAGCAAAATATCAAATATAGGAGACATTATAAAGATTATGAAGTCTTGTAACACTTTTATATTCATGGTACCCCCCATTTAACTCTCTTATTGAGTTGACTGAAAGTCCCTTGGGACTTCTGTTCTTTTTTCATTCCACAGTGTGGATCTCATCAACATATTTCTTAACAGTTTGTAAGCCTAAAAAGCAATCTGTGTGGAATAAACAGCAGCCAGTAGCTAACAATTAGTGTCCGTTCTCACCCCTCTTAACTTTTCGGCACCTCTGCCCTACATACACCTCAGTGTTTGTCCCTTCCATTACCACAAATAGTGATGTGTGCCCTTAAGGACATTTCCTCATGTCCAATGAAAAGGATCTCCTATCCTATTTAACCTGGATGGGGAATAATACAGGAAACACACATGTTTGCATTTAAGGCAGGAAAAACTTATGGAAACTTTCCCCCCATATTTCCTGGTGGGGATATGAAGACTTTCCTTTTTACCTTTCCTGAACTGCAAATAACAAGATCTTCACAGATAGCATAAGCTGACATTTTTATCATAGTATCACAAATATAAAAAATAGTTGACAGGGGTCCCTGGGTGGCTTAGTCAGTTAAGTGGCTGACTTTGGCTCAGGTCATGATCTCAGGGTTCTGGTATCAAGCCCCGCATGGGTCTCCCTGCTCAGCGGGGAGCCTGCTTCCCTCTCCCTCTGCAGCTCTTCCCACTTGTGTGCAGGCTCTCTCTCTCTCTCTGTCTCTAATAAATAAAGCCTTTTAAAAAAAAATAGCTGACAAATTTCTGATGTATGATCTTTTCCTGCTATTTATTGTTGTGATATTTATTTCTACCATCTAAAGATTAAATATTAAGTAAAATGGCCACTTGCTGTAATTCAGGACTTTTGCACATTAAATTTTTGCTAAGCAGGGCATTTTATGCATTTATTAAAAATATGTACAATACATTTAAATCAAACTAACATGCTATATGCCTTAAACTTATATAGTGATGTATGTCAATTATTTCTCAATAAAACTAAGAAAAATATTTACCAAAAGTTAACCTTGTCCTTAAAGACTATATGGGACCAGTATACTATACAGGGAAACTACTTCAAATTTCTCATTGTTAGTGAGTGGCTTTATCTGCTGATGGAAGTCTTGTATTACCTATAGCATTGGCATATGAACGTGAAAGCACTATGATAGAGAATTTGTGGAAAATCCTCCTTGTAAGTAGGTACCATCCTTCTATACATATACCCACCACGGTATCCAAAAATGAAAGGCTCTGATTATAGACTAAAGTGTTGCTCTCCAGAAACAGCAGTGCTGGCAGTCAAGTGTTCAGAGGGGCTTGTCCTAAGTTCTTCAGTCTTTCAAAAAGGACTTACTTGCTTTTCATAGAAAACCTACCATCTATATAATGAGTCTTTGTGCTTTCTCTGGATTTGATGCATTCTCTAACCATCTATAGGTATCTAGAGCTTCCCACAGATTCCTTGGTAAGGTTACCGACACAAAAGAGCCTGGGAGTTCACTTTTTTATTTAGCCTGTGATTATAGTGCTTAAAGCAGAATCTCTGTGAGAGCTGCCAGAGTAAAGGCGTACTCCTCCTGTGGCTGTTCCAACCAGTCAGGCTCTAGATATATCTAGAGAGTGTCAGAAACAGTGGTTTTGTTGTTGTTTTTTTGTTGTTTTTTTTTGTCTTGTTTTCATGGCATAACTGAAGGACAGGTTTTTCTCTTAAATTTACCTTTGGTATCTAATAGCTCCCATTTGCTTCCCAGAGGGACTACGCACTCTCAACCCAGTTGTGAGCTCCTGCTACTCTCCAAGTATAGTCAGAATAAGTTATGATTCATGAAGAGCACTGCTTCACTCCTTTCCAAGTTGTATGATATATTTAAAATATGTGACTTAGAGGTTCACAGTCTCCC
The DNA here is from genome assembly GCF_010015895.1 of Lontra canadensis. NCBI lineage: Eukaryota > Metazoa > Chordata > Mammalia > Carnivora > Mustelidae > Lontra > Lontra canadensis. Next base: position 25,591,041 of record NW_022631001.1, read on the forward strand.
AACAAAAGCCTTCAGGTCAGATGTGTTTCAAAACTTAAAATTTTTCAGTGCTCACTTCAGCACCGTATATATTAAAATTGGAACAATACAGAGAAGTTTAGCATGACCCCTGTGCAAGGATGACACGCAGATTCATGAAGCGTTCCATATTTTTTAAAAATAAAATCTTGAAAATGAATAAATAAAATAACATAGATATATCCTGGATTTTTAGGGGCACCTGACTGGCTCAGTTGGTAGAGCATAGGACTCTTGATCTTGGGGTTGTGAGTTTAAGCCCCATGTTTGGTGTAGAGATTACTTAAAAATAAAACATTAAAAAAAAAATAACGGACTTTTTCAGGTTTTAGAAGGGTGATCCATATACCATATATTGTATAACACCCTAAAACAAGGGGAAGGACCTCATGATCAAGCATAGTATTTTTGCAGTAAAACATTTGAGTAGTTATACCAAGTGAAATAAATAAAAACCATAAATAACGTCTCTTTGGTTCAAGTCAAATTTTGCCACACCTGAGCTGTGGCTCCAAACTTACCTAAAACGCCTGTGATTTTTCAGAGCATTGTGAATTTCAAAATTATAGGACCATGGACCGGTATAAACATGAGTACTAGAGATATAATAACCTGTGCAGATCCAGATGCTTTTTACTTGAAGAGTAAAACAAGTAAAAATAATTTTCTTGAAATAATTAACAATATATTATTAAATTTCATAAAAAACTGAAGTGGATTAAATATTTAACACAATAAATATATACCAATAAGCTGAAAAATACTAGTACAAATCCCTTGAATAAGGGTTAATAACTGGATTGTTCTTGGCATATGACATTGGCTTGACAACCCTAACATTATCTTTTGAAATTAGGTTGAAATGCTAGTATTTTGCTATGTAAATGCTAGTTTTCATTCATTATGTATGACTATCTCTTTTTCTGTCTTTCACATGGTTATATTTTGGTAACAGACTTGAAAAATTATGACAATGTTTCTTGTATGAAATCATCTTTTCTATCCCTACTCAATTTGCCCTCTGAGCATATGCTCAGATGCCTGTCTTAACTTCTATGCGCTTATGTTAATCCTAAAGTGAACTGAAATCATATCTTAAGGACAAATAATTAAGATGACTTAAAAACTGATATATCTAGAATAGTAGAATATTAATTTCTGTCATGTAGTTCTTTAAAGTTATTTAATAACTTTATAAATTTGAAAAGACTAGTATTTTTATTCTGTAAAAAATTGGGAACTTTCAAAAAAGATTAACATTGCTAAGGCTCTGAAGGCCTTTTTAAACTCATATGAAACGTGGCTTTTGTTTTTCTAAAAACGAAGTGAAAGCAAAAGCTGTCTTACCTCTGAGTAAATGGCCTAGCCAAAGCTTCATTCAAAGGAAATTTGTATTTCAACAATATCTTCTTCAATATTACTGCCTTTATTTGATCAATATTGGTATTAACTATATAGAACAATTGGTGAGACAATACAGTTGTAAGGTAGCAAGGAATCTAAAGTCAAAGAGAACTCAATACAAGCTCTATATTCACCACATACTGGCTTTTAAAAAAAGACACATACCCTTTCTAAGCCTAGGATTCCATACCTATAAATTGAGAATCATTGTTAGGATTATTTTGAGAGCTAAATAATGTTTGTAAAGCAGTTAGCACAGAGCTTAAATATGCAATAAATAATACCCTTTTAGAAAAAAATTAACATAGCTGTATAGTTTTCTAATTATAAAAAAGGAATGCTGTAGAAAGTTTACACCTGAACTATCACTGTTTAAAAGTAACCGCTGAGGCGCTTGGGTGGCTCAGTCAGTCGTCTGGCTTGGTTTTAGCTCAAGTCATGATGAGCTCTCAGGTTGTGGGATTCAGCAGTGTTGGGCTCTGTGCTCTACTTGAAGTGGAGGAGTCTACTTGAAGATTCTCTCCCTCTGCCCCTCCCCCTATACGTGTGACCTGAGATTTGAAGGACAATACAAAAAACAATAAGGAAGCTATTTTACTCAGAGGGAATGGAAAAAGACCCATCTGCTTCTGTAATTTTTTTTTATTAAAATGTGTATGATTTCTAAAATCTGATGTTTCCAAAGATCTCAAGAATCACATTTAGTTGACCTAACTTGTCAAATACCCAAGTTGACAAATGACAAATGAAAAACTACCAGTCCTATACTTAAAAGTTGATAGGAGGGGCGCCTGGGTGGCTCAGTGCGTTAAGCCTCTGCCTTCAGCTCAAGTCATGATCTCAGGATCCTGGGATCAAGCCCCGCATGGGGTTCTCTGCTCAGCGGGGAGCCTACTTCCCCCTCTATCTCTGCCCAATGCTCTGCCTGCTTGTAATCTCTCTCTCTCTATGTCAAATTTTTAAAAAAGAGCTGGTAGGAAAGTACTTATATCATTTCTCTTCAGTTTTTAATTTATTTGAATTATTTTTGTGCCACCATTTTTCTGAGAATCGTGGTATTATTACATATGTTTCTTTTAAAAATAATCAAGTTCAATAAGTGAACTTTTTCAGAGCTAGGGTATAGTGCTTTTTGATACATAATTTTTAAATTCTTATATTTTGCTTTAGGCAGATAGCAATGTGCTTTAAAATGTTGTGCTTAATAGCTTATAGATGTTATTATTCTCTTATGTTTCAAATGCATTTTTAAGAAGTAAAGGAAAAATGTTAAGAGTTTGAACTAGGGATCAAATTAGCTAACATTTCAAAAAGAAGCAGTCACTAGCAGTTCCTTTGGTAGAATCAGCCACCGCTAACACCACCATCTGGTCTATACTAGATCTTGATTTACAGCAATCTTGGATGGTAGAGATGGCATTAGAACATTTCTCTGTGTGTTGTTTAACATCTGGGTTGTGTTTGCCTTGTATGAAATTTTCATTTGTCTAGACCCTGAGTTATAGGTAGCTTCCACATTTCTTTCCATGGCTTGATTTTAGAAATCACAAAAAAAATTTTAATTTGAATTTGAATCACAGAATCACATCTCCCAGTCAGTGGCATTTGTTGTCTGTCCTAGTCATTGGACACTCCCATCTGAGGAATAATAAACCCACAGAGAAAGGGGAAAAGGCCCTATCTATACTTCCCCAGCTCTTAAGCACAGGAAATACTCAATGAAAAGGTAGAGATGATGTGTGAGCAACTAGGGCTGTGACCTGTCTGTAGCCAGTACACATTTAACACACTTACCTATTCCTAAAATGTTGCTCAGTGATAAAAATATAATTTCTCCATCAGTTGTCTTCTTTCTCCTCAATTCTGTTCCGTATAAGTTCATTCTGTTTGAGATCTGCCTTGATCTTTCAATATACCTTCAGTCTTGTTTCTAATTCATTCTTTGGGCTAGCAAGAACCTAGGAATTATGTGGAATTTTTTACTAATACTAACAATATTTTGTTTCAAGTTATTTTCAACTGGGTGTTTAGCATTAACAATTACCACTTATTGGATACTTAATTATATAGTTAGTGTAAGAGAATGTTTATAATATGAGCTACTTTTATCTTAACAACCCCTATGAGATTGGCATTTTCACCAATTTTCAAATGTGACTTAAGACTCAGATTAAAAACATGTCCAAGATCATAAAGATAATAAAGGACATAGAATGAAAACTAAGTCTGTCTGACTTAAAAACCTATGCCTGGGCTCTTCAGAATACACATTTCTTGCATTCCATTTATACATTAGATTCCTCTGGTTAATGTAGATTGCATTTGCAATTTGCATCCACCTTTTAACATTATAAACCTTGACTTCTGAGAATGGATTAAAATGTAAATGCCTAGATCCCACAAAATATTGTATTTTACAAAGCAAAACACAATAATAAAGATGGGTCCCAGATTTCTAATAGCCCAGAGAATGAATCAGTTGTGAAATTGGTTAGATTTTTATTTTGATTCTTTTGCTCTGTTTCAGTGCATTTATCATTGTATAATCTAGCTTTAGTTGAAACGTCTGCATAGAGTAAAAGTTTTTGAACCTTGCTTATAATCCCCCAGCAGAAATAATAAGTTTTTAATACAGCCAAATTCTACTTACTCTTCCAGTTTTGAGCTGTGTGGCCTTGCAAAAGTCAGTTTTCCAAGATCTTCCCACTGTAAAATTTTGCTTCTTTTTTGTATTAAAATCCTCTTGGATTAATTCATATTTAAGAGATTGTTTTCCCAATTATTTGATGTTTTTTTCCATGGGTTCTTAAGAGTTTAGAAAAAATTAAAATAGTTTAGTGGTTAAGAGCTCTAATTCTGAAATCAGACTTGTATAAATCAGAGTTGTAACATGTAGTATCTGGTAGACACTAGACATTTTAACATCTGAGCCTCAGTTTCCTTTTCTATAAGATGGCTATATGAATCACCTCGTGAGGTTGTTATAAAAGTTATGTGAAGCAAGGGCGCCTGGGTGGCTCAGTGGGTTAAGCCGCTGCCTTCGGCTCAGGTCATGATCTCAGGGTCCTGGGATCGAGTCCCGTATCGGGCTCTCTGCTCGGCAGGGAGCCTGCTTCCCTCTCTCTCTCTCTCTCTCTGCCTGCCTGTCTACTTGTGATCTCTCTCTGTCAAATAAATAAATAAAATCTTTAAAAAAAAAAAAAAAGTTATGTGAAGCACTTTTCACTATACTTTGTATAGTAGGGGCTAACTATTAATACTGCTAATTTAAATTTTGCAGTTTGTCGTTTGTGAAACAGAATAGTAGTATTTTAGGGCTAGAAGAAACCCTTACTGATCATTTAATGAAGCACCCCTCTCGTATGATATTAAAGTCCAGAGGAAGGGCAAAACCTAGTTTGAGGGTTTTTAGTGAATTGGTGATGGACCTGAAACTAATTTAATAATTTAAACCTAGTATCTTGGGTGCCTGGGTGGCTGAGTGGGTTAAAGCCTCTGCCTTCGGCTCAGGTCATGATCTCAGGTTCCTGGGATTGAGCCCCACATTTGGGCTCTCTGCTCAGCAGGGAGCCTACTTCCCCCTCTCTCTCTGCCTGCCTCTCTGCCTACTTGTGATCTCTCTCTCTCTGTCAAATAAATAAATAAAATCTTTAAAAAAAAAATAAGCCCAGTATTTTTGTGGACAAAGAGGTTGTGTTATTGTATTGTTTTGTTCTCTTCACTTTTATCCATTGATTCTTTTTTTAAATCCCATTAAAACAATTGAGTTGTTTCCATTTTACCTATGTAACCATTTTAGCGTCATGGTAAGTTGGCATAAATACTTTTTTTTTTCTTTGTTTAGCTAGCTTTTTTCACATCCAAAATGGATCAGTCCACAGTATTAGAGGTGAAGCTCCAATATTAAACAGTGCAAACTGAAAAATCCGGTGTTCATTTATGGTTTCATACCGTCCTGCTAATGTTCTGATATGAGACATTGCTGCCCACAGTAGTGGAGCAGGGCTTGTTTTGAGTGCTGATTAAGTGAAGGCTCTCTGGTCCACCTACAAACAGTAGTGATTTCAATAGGCATAATGATGTTTGGTCTCTGTTCTCTCTTATGTTGTAGAGCCGACAATTAGAATCGGAAACTGGTACCACAGAGGAGCACAGTCTAAACAAGGAGGCTCGAAAATGGGCCACACGTGTGGCACGTGAGCACAAAAACATTGTTCACCAACAGCGGGTAAGTATAATAGAGTCTTAGGTGACACTTAGCTAATGTCAAACCAATTTAAGGAGTTGAGTTTTATTAATGTGAAAAATATCTTTATGTTTTTTCTGTAATTTCAGCCACTCAGCAGTATGCTCTCAGCTATCTACTTAGCTTGGAAATTCCTTAAGCCTTTCAAGCAGCAACATAGTAATTTATTTTGCCATAAAATTTTCTAAGAAAAGCTAGTGATAGTGTATTACCGTCTTTCAGGTAGTAGAAGAGACATGCCTGTGTTGAATTATGCTTTTAATGACCGAGATAAAATTTTTGAAGACTTAACTGTAGAGTCCATGAAAGTGTATCTTTAAGGGGCACCTGGCTGGCTCATTCAGTAGAGCATGCAACCCTTAATCACAGGATCGTGAGTTCAAGATCCATGTTGAGCACAGAGTTTACTTAACAAAAAGAGCTAAATAAAATAAAATTAAAAATTTAAAAACTAAAATTAAACACCAAAAAAATGTATATTCAAGGCTAAACGCTAAGCACAAGGTATAGTAAACTTTATAATTTCCATTTATTTATAACTTTTTCTTTACCTTCACATCCAACTTATTAAAAGAATATTCATGTCTAGGTTTCCTAACCTCACACGTATTTTTTAGCCCATAATATTTGGACTTTTCCTACTTTCCCTTCCCTCACACTTCATACAGACTTCACTTGCCAAAATCACCAGTGGTCTATGTTGCTAAATCCAAAATGGACACTTTTTTTTTTTCTGGTCATTCATTTATTTTAATTATTAGAAATAAGCTGTGGCAGGCATCTATCAGGATGCTGAGATAATGGGAGAACAATCTGCATGATGTAAAATCTTAGCTTTATAAATGGGCTTTGCTAATAAAAAATACATTTTCATTTTTTCCACTTATCCTGTTTATTTCAGGTACACATCTTTAAGTGTTCTTGAGACCCGTTAGCACATGAATATATATATCCCTTTGTCTGTGTACACTTCAGATTCTCATCTTCAGACGCCCTTTCCTCCAGGGGTTTGAGCTCACACTTCCCTTGTTGCCTTCTTACTGCAGATATTAAGTTCCTTTAAGATTTTACATAGGCCCATGATAAAGAGCACTGAATTGCACTAATTGCTTTTTCTTTTTTTTCCTATCATATACTTTTTTCATTGCTGGCCCTTAATTTTGCTCCCTTCATGGCTCTGTCAGGTCACTACCCTTTGGCTTTTTTTTTTTTTAATTTCTTTTTAGCATAACAGAATTCATTGTTTTTGCACCACACCCAGTGCTCCATGCAATACGTGCCCTCCTTAATACCCACCACCTGGCTCCCCCAACCTCCCACCCTCCGCCCCTTCAAAATCCTCAGATTGTTTTTCAGAGCCCATAGTCTCTCATGGTTCACCTCCCCTTCCAATTTCTCTCAACTCCCCAACTTTTGTAGCAACATGGACGGGACTGGAAGAGATTATGCTGAGTGAAATAAGTCAAGCAGAGAGAGTCAATTATCATATGGTTTCACTTATTTGTGGAGCATAACAAATAGCATGGAGGACAAGGGGAGTTAGAGAGGAGAAGGGAGTTGAGGGAAATTGGAAGGGGAGGTGAACCATGAGAGACTATGGACTCTGAAAAACAATCTGAGGGTTTTGAAGGGGCGGGGGATGGGAGGTTGGGGGAACCAGGTGGTGGGTATTGGAGAGGGCATGGATTGCATGGAGCACTGGGTGTGGTGCAGAAACAATGAATACTGTTACGCTGAAAATAAATTTAAAAATTAAAAAAAAATAGAATAAGAAAAAAATAAAATTTAAAAAATTAAAAAAAAAAATTAAAAATAGAGCTTCCCTATGAACCTGCAATTGCACTACTGGGTATTTACCCCAAAGACACAGATGTAGTGAGAAGAAGGGCCATCTGTACCCCAATGTTTATAGCAGCAATGGCCACGGTCACCAAACTGGAAAGATCCAAGATGCCCTTCAACAGATGAATAGATAAGGAAGATATGGTCCGTATACACTGTGGAGTATTATGCCTCCATCAGAAAGGATGAATACCCAACTTTTTTCTCAACATGGATGGGACTGGAAGAGATTATGCTGAGTGAAATAAGTCAAGCAGAGAGGGTCAAGCATCATATGGTTTCACTTATTTGTGGAGCATAACAAATAACATGGAGGACATAGGGAGATGGAGAGGAGAAGGGAGTTGAGGGAAATTGGAAGGGGAGGTGAACCAAAATGGACACTTTTATTTCTCAAAACCTGTTGGCAGTTTCATCATAATCGACAACTCCCTTTGTGTTGAAACACCCTCTTCTCTAGTTACCCATGACTTAACATTGTCCTGGTTTTCCTTCTGCCTCTCTAGCCATTCTTATATTCTTTGATGGGTTTTTTCTCCACTTCATATTTAAATATTTAAATTCCTTAGAGTTCTGTATTAGGCTTTCTTATTCTTTATTCTCATTTAGGCACTCTCAACCAATGCCATGGTTTCACTTACCACAAATCATAAATTAATATCTCCAACATTAGACCTTTCTTCTGTGTATACATATATTCTCTTGCCTGCTTTGACTTCTTTTTACTGTCTCACAGGGATCCTGAGTTCAATGTTCCACTAATCTAATGCTGCAAAACAAAACACCTCAAACTTAATGCCACAAAAAAGAGCATTTTTAATTGTCTCTTAGCACTCTGGAGATTGGATGGACTTAGCTTGCCACTTATCACTTGGGAGTCTCCCATGTGGTTACAGTCAAATAGTGACTGGTGCTCAAGTCACCTCACAGGCCTCCCCACTGAAATATCTGGTGCTTGGAACAGGAGGACTTGACAGCTGGGAACTAGAACAGCTGGAGCTTCTCATGCATCTTGGTCTCTCTGTGGTCTCTCTAGCACAGTGGCTTCAGCTTAGCTGTTACATGGTGGCACAGGGCTCCAAAGGTTTGAGTCCCAAGAATGAGCCAAGTAGGAGCTATGTTATCTTTTCTGGTCTAGTCTCAGAAATAACATGATATTACTGTGTCATTTTTTTGTTAACTGGCAGTCACAAAGGCCTCGTGTTGAGGTTCAGGGAGAGAGAACATAAACTCCACTTCTTGGTAGGGAAATAGCAAGGTTCTAGAAGAATATGTGGAATGGGAAATACTGTAGTAATTTTTTTTTTTTCCAAAAACACAGTTTTGGGGCACCTGGGTGGCTCAGTGGATTGAGCCTCTGCCTTCAGCTCAGGTCCTGATCCCAGGGTCCTGGGATCAAGCCCCACATCGGGCTCTCTGCTCGGCAGGGAGCCTGCTTCCTCATCTCTCTCTGCCTGCCTCTCTACCTGCTTGTGATCTCTGTCAAATAAATAAAATATTTAAAAAAAAAAAACAAACCCACAGTCTTCCAGTCTACCTTCTGGTTATAACAGTTTACATCCCTCTTGCATGCAAAATAAAACTCCCCTCTTTACCCCAAATCCTCCCAAACCTGGTGTCAGACTACAGTATAAATTTCAGAATCTGGTCATGTAAATGAGATTCATAGAGAGATGAGGCTTCTTGAGTGCAGTTTCTCTAACACAGTTTATCTCAAAGAATTTGTGAACTAGAGAGACAAGTTCTCTGTCTACCATATAGCCAATAAATAGTAATTAGATGAATTACTGCAGCTTTATACTTCAAAATGTTAAACACATAAGAGACTTTTTTCATTAAAATGCTCTACTGTAGGGGCGCCGGGGTGGCTCAGTGGGTTAAGTCTCTGCCTTCGGCTTGGGTCATGATCTCAGGGTCCTGGAATCGAGCCCCGAGTAGGGCTCTCTGCTCAGCGGGGAGTCTGCTTCCCTCTCTCTCTCTGCCTGCCTCTCTGCCTAAATGTGATCTCTGTCTGTCAAATAAATAAATAAAATCTTTAAAAAAAAATAAAAATAAATGCTCTATTATATTTGAAAATAGATGTTCAAATATTAAAAATATGTCTGCTTTTTCTCCCTGTTGTCAAGGCATATTGTATATTTCCACTAGGAGATAAATACAGGCAGATTTCAACAACTTTTCCATTTTTTAATAACATGAGCTATGATAAGCTTTAATCTAGTAAGGGTATAATTTAAGCAACAAAATAAAGGGTTTTTTAATTTTATTTATTTATTTAAGATTTTATTTATTTATTTGACAGAGAGAGATCACAAGTAGGCAGAGAGGCAGGCAGAGAGAGTGGGGGAAGCAGGCTCCCTGCTGAGCAGAGAGCCTGACGTGGGACTTGATCCCAGGACCCTGAGATCATGACCTGAGCTGAAGGCAGAGGCTTAACCCACTGAGCCACCCAGGCGCCCAAGGGGTTTTTTAATACTGAAACCAGTTCTGCTTTTGGCCATGATAAAGCACCATAATAAATTACCATGGGATCACACTTTAAAAAAAAACAATGAAATTAGTAGTCATATGACCTCTTGGGTTTTCTGCCTAAAGGCACTTTCTATATTGCAGGGCAGGAAGGGAGAACTTAAGCAGGGCACCACAGACTCAGAGTTGAGATGACAGAGATCAGAGTTCAGAGTGGCTGAAGTGGCATGAATTTCAGGACAAAGTACCAGACAATATGGAGATGCAGAGAAAGAATCCAAAAATCGACATAGTCCCCCCTTCATTCTGTTGGTGAATACTAAACCACACGTGCATATGATGAAGTTCCACAATACGGGGTAGGGACTGACAGAGATAACCTGAAGGATTCCCAGAGGTCACATAGGTCTAGGATACATTCAAGTTGTGATTACCAAAGGTTGAGACGTCCCATGGATTACCTGGGGCATTCAGGAGACTACAAAAAGATCATACAGTGGTTCCAGGGCTAACTTGTCTTACAGTGGGGCTACTTTAGAACTAACCTAACAGAGCTTTAAAACAGGCTTCAAAAAGGTCAGACTAGGGGCGCCTGGGTGGCTCAGTGGGTTAAAGCCTCTGCCTTCAGCTCAGGTCATGATCCCAGGGTCCTGGGATCAAGCCCCGCATTGGGCTGTCTGCTCAGCAGGGAGCCTGTTTCCCCTTCTCTCTCTGCCTGCCTGTCTGCCTACTTGTGATTTCTGACTGTCAAATAAATAAATAAAATCTTTTAAAAAAATTAAAAAAAAAAAAAAGGTCAGACTAATCCACAAGTAACTTATTTGCCTGCCAGGAAAAATTTTAAAAATCTACTCTTCACAGGAAAGAAATAAAATCCAGTATTCAGTAACATAGTATTCATGGGGCACCTAGGGACTCAGTTGGTTAAGCATCCCACTTTTTCTTTAAGATTTTATTTATTTATTTATCAGAGAGAGAGAGCACAATCCCAAGTGCACAAGCTACAGGCAGAGGGAGAAGCAGACTCCCCACTGAGCAAGGAGCCTGATGCGTAACTCAATCCCAGGACCCTGGGATTATGACCTGAGCTGACCTGAAGGCAGATGATTAACTGACTGAGCCACCCAGGTATTCCCAAATGTCCCACCCAAATGTCCCACTCTTGATTTTGGCTCAGGTCATGATCTCAGGGTTGTGAGATCAAGCCCCACATTGGGCTGTGTGCTGGGCATGGAGCCTACTTAAGCTCTCTTTTTCTCTTTTCTCTCTCCCTGCCCCTTGGCCCTTCCCCCACTCTCAAAAAAAAAAAAAAAAAAGCATAGTATTCACAATGTCAAATTTGCTAAACATTAAAAGGAGCAAGAGAATATAACCCATGACCAAAGGAAGAAAATCAATTGAAGCAGATCCATAAATGTCAAAGATGATGGAATTAGCAAATAAGGACTTTAGAACAGTAAAAAAATCAAGGATTTGAAAGGAAACAAACATGAACATATCAAAGACACAAAAGGAAAATGTATAGAAGAACCAAATGAAACTTTGAGAGCTAAAAATACAGTATTTGAAATGAAAAATTCAATAGATTGGATGGCACAAAAAAAAACCACAAGGAGCTTAAAAGTATATATAGCAATAGAAACTGTCCAAACTGAAACAAGGCAAGGATGCCCCCTTTTGCCACTTATATTCATTATAATACTAGAAGTTCTAGCCACAGCAATTAGGCAAAAAAAAGAATTAAAAAGCATCCAAATTGAAAAGAAAGTAGTGAACTTATCTCTGTTCACAAATGAAATGATGTTACATGCACACACACACACACACACCTATTAGAGCTAGTAAGCAAATTCAGCCTAGTTGCAGAATATAAAACTAATGCACAAAAATTAGTTGCATTTTTTTAAAAGATTATTTATTTGAGGGAGAGAGAGAGCGACAGAAATAGCAAGAAAGAGCACAGGAACAGGGAGGAGAGGGAGGAGCAGACTCCCCATTGAGCAGGGAGCCCAATGGGGGGCTCAATCATGGGGTCCTGGGATCATGACCTGAGCCAAAGGCAGACACTTAATCAACTGAGCCACCCAGGCTCCCTAATCAGTTGCATTTTATACACTAAGAATGTACAATCCAAAAAAGAAATTAAAACAATTTCATTTACAATACCGTCAAAGAGAATAAAATACTTAGGAATAAACTTAACCAAGGAGGCAAATGACTTATACACTAAAAACTATAAGACACTGATGAAAGGAATTAAATAAGATAAATAAATGGAAAGACATTGTGTGTTTATGGAATGGAAGATAATATTAAGATGACAATACCAAAAAAAAAAAAAAATGACAATACCACCCAAAATGATCTACAAATTCAGCGCAATTCCTGTCAAAATCCCAACAGTATTTTTTGCAGAAATAGAAAAACCCATCCCAAAATTCATATGGAATCTAAGGAACCCTGGCTAGCCAAACAGTCTTGAAAAAGAACAAAGTTGAAGGACTCATACATCTTGACTTTAAAACTTATTACAAACCTATAGTATTCAAAACATTGTAGTATTGTCATGACTGACATATAGACCAATGGAACAGAAGTTTCAATGTTTTTATTTTTTATTTTTTTAACATGGAGAACTGAAGGGTTTTTTGTTGTTTTTTTTATTTTATTTTAATTCCAGTATAGTTAACATACAATGTTGTATTAGTTTCAGGTGTACAACACAGCGACTTAGCAACTCTATACATTACTTATTGCTTATCATAATAAGTGTACTCTTCATCCCCACAGCCTATTTCACCCATCTCCCACCTACTTTCCCTCAAGTAACCATCAGTTCTCTATATTTAGAGTCTGTTTTTTGGTTTATCTCTTTTTTAATTTGTTTTTTAAATACCTGTTATCTCCAAACTAATCCATTCAGTGCGATCCAAGTCAAACATCCAGCAGGAGTTTTTACAGAAATTGACAAATTGGGACACCTGGGTGGCTCATTTGGTCAAGCAGCTGCCTTCAGTTCAGGTCATGATCCCAGGGCCCTGGGATTGAGTCCCACATGGAGTTCCTTGCTCAGCGGGAAGCCTCCTTCTCCTTCTTCCCTGCTCAGCGGGAAGCCTGCTTCTCCATCTGCCTGCCCCCACTGTCCTTGCTCTCTCACTGACAAATAAACCAATAAAATCTTTAAAAAACAAACAAACAAACACAAGAAATTGACAAAATGTCTCTAAAACATACATGGAAATGCAAATGATCTAAAATAGCTAAAGCAATTTTGAAAAATAAGAATAAAATTGGAGGGCTGGGATGCCTGGATGGCTGAGTCAGTTAAGCGTTGGGCTCTGTGCTGAGCATGGAGGGGATTCTCTCTCTCTCACCCTTTGCACACCACCCCCCCCCCGCCATGTGCATGTGCTTGCACACACTCTCTCTCAAAATAATAAATGAGTAAATCTTAAAAAAAAAAAGTCTGGAGGGCTGGGGCACCTGGGTAGCTCAGTTATGTGTCTGCCTTCAGCTCTGTTCATGATCTCAGGGACCTGGCTTCCTGCTCAGCAGGGAGTCTGCTTGTCCCTCTCTCCTCCCCCTCCAGTTGTGCTTTCTCTCTCTCAAATAAGTAAAACCTTTAAAAAAAAAAATGGAAAGATTACTCTACCTCATTTCAAGACATAAAACTACAGAAATCAAGATGTAGTATTGGTGTAAGAATGGACTTACAGATAAATGGAACAAAAAAGAGAGTCAAGAAGTAGGCAAACACATACATAGTCCATTGATTTCTAACAAAGATGTAACAAACTTATAAAAATGCTAAATAAATTTTAATAAAAATGAATCTAGTTATATTTTAAGCACATGACTAATTAGAGTGCCATCACGATTCAACACTAGAAAATTTATCAGCATAATAAACTGCATTTACCAAATAAAGATGAAAAATTCTATGATTATTTTTATAATTACCAAAAAATCAAATGATAAAATTATCTCTTAGTGATTAAAAAATAAAACAGAAGTTATAGCCAGCAAGATAAAGAATTTTCATCCTAACAAGGATATCTTCCTGAAACCTAGAGGAAACATTGTATTTGATAGTTGTGTCCATTTTCTATATGTGCCATAACAAATTACCATGAATTTAGTAGCTTAAAACAGTGCAAATATTTTATCTCACAGTTCTGTAGGTCAGACATCTGGATGGGCTTGGCTGATTTTACTGCTCAGGCTCTAACAAGGCCAAAATCACGTTGTTTTAGCTAGCTAGGCCGGCCTCTAGGGTAGAACCCACTTACAAGTTCATTCAGGTTATTGTGAGAATCTAGTTCCTAATAACTGTAGGACCTAGGTCCTTACATCTTTCCTGTCATCTGGGAGCTACCCTTAGCTCCTGGAGGCTACTCTCTCTGATCCTTGCACATGGGCTTCTATATTTCAGAGCCAGCAATGATGCACTGAATCCTTCCCGTGCTTGGAATCAACTCCCTGACTTCCTTTTTGGCTGGCCTCTCATCTGATTCCAGCCAGAGGAAGTTCTCTGCTTATAAGGGGTCATAATGATTAGATTGAACTACTAATCTCCCTATCTTAAATTCCATAACTCTAATATATCTAAGTTATATTTTACATATAAATAGTTCTAGGATCAGATACATAAGAAATAGTTGAGAAAAATACATGTAAATTGATGGGACAGTAATTATCTGGGGTGGGGGGCATATAGTGGGATGTGCAAATATGAGACTTTCTGCCATTTTTTTATTGTTTTACAATAGTACTTTGTATGCATATAATTTTTTTAAAAGATTTTTATTTATGTATTAGAGCAGGAACAGGGGAGGGGCAGAAGGAGAGTGAGAAGCAGGCTCCCCACTGAACAGGGAGTCCCAATGCGGGTTGGATCCCAGGATGCTGGAACAGGACCTGAGCCCAGTGGGGCCACCCAGGCAGCCCTCTATTCATTTAATTTTTAGAAATTGAAGGTGTGCATATCAAAACATGCAATCCAAGTAAGATTTGTAGATTGTGCCAATGTCAGTTTCCTGGTTTTTATATTGTAGTATTGTTCTATAAATTGTTGCCTTGGGTGAAGGGGTGGGGAGACTTTCTGTACTACTTTTGCAACTTTGTATAATTATATCGAGAAGTTTTTTTTAAATTAACAAATAAGTGAAAAAAATTAAATGTTAAAAGAGGAATTGTGACCACTTGTCACTGAAGCCTGTTAAATTACCTGAATACTGTAATCACTTAAGCAAAAAAAAGACAAAAAGAAAAAACGGTCATTATTTTCCTGTTTTCTTTAATAGGTTTTAGACGATCTGGAATGTCATGGAGTTGCAGTGTCAGAACAAAGCCGAGCAGAGCTGGAACAGAAAATAGATGAAGCCAGAGAAAATATTCGTAAAGCAGAGGTGAGGTGGCAGCTCACTGGGGCATTTCCCCAGCTCCAACAATATCACAGCTGTGGTGTATACCTGTAGAATTCAGCTGCTATCCACTACTTAATTTGAAGATGACTCAGCATTTTTATCTGCATCTGGAGTTTTATTTTTGATACCTGCTTCCTGCAAAACAGTATGTGTAACAAAAAGACACTGAACCTGTTATCTGGAGAGTTTATAATCAAGAAAAATTAGCAGAAGAATTATACCACGATAAAGATACTAATTTTAAAGTTTTCACAAGGAACATGATAAATCAGTCAAATTAATGGCATAAAATTGAGATATATATATATTCAGAGCCTTGAAAAGTCCTTCCCAATAATGGGAGGTTCACTGGTTCAGGGGCAAAATCTGATCTTTTAAAAGGAGAGACTTGGTTAAGTGTCTGCTTAAGGCAAAAAAAACCTAACAATAGATTTTCATCTTTTGGTGAGGGGTCATGGAACCCTTTTGAGGATTGTGTATGAAAGTGTGAAACCTTCTCTACCACAAAAAAAAAACAAAAACAAAAACAAAAAAAACACATTTTTCTGTACAATGTCCAGAAGTTCATGTACCCTAGAGTAATATTCCCTGACCTGGTGGCAGAGAGGTTGAGATGGAAAGAAAGATTATTTGCAAAGGCGGAATACATAGGATACAATTTGGCAATTGGATTTGTTTAGAGTGGAGGTTTTTTGAAGAAATAATGGTAGCAAGTAAGCAAAAATTATTGTGGTTAGGACCAGTTCATGGATGACCTGTGCACACTTGTGTATAGTTATCTACTCAGTGCAACATGTTGAAGGGATGTTAGAAAGTAGACATCTTAGAAAGACAGACTATCCAGACCTCAAGGAGAATATTTTCCTGTTAGGAAGGCATAAAGAGTGCCAAAGATAGCTGAGACTGTAAAACATAAATGCTGAGGCATGGTCCACACAAGTATACTTTATACTTAAGGAACCCAGAGAACACAGAGACCACTGTGGGAGAAGTTGTCAGGGCAGGTAACACAGAAGAGGTAGAATTTGAGATGGGTGTTGACAGATGAGCAGTATTTAATTAGAGAAACAGGGATAGCACAAGATTTATGCCATGTAATGTCAAGAGGCGTAACTTGAACCAAAAGAAGAAGGAGGAAGATTTGAGCCTGGCATTGGGAAATACTCTCTAAGAGTCATTTGCCCAATGAGAGAAGTTCCCCTGGGACACAGTGTGGCACTGTAAGTGTACAAGATACCGCCAGGGTCTCTCTATAAGAGACTGGTTGAGGGTTAATCTAAACTAGTGATTTTCATATATCCCCTCAGGACTCTAGAGGTTTTGAGGAAGTGTTTCAGTGGTTGGTTGAGGGGGAAGGGGAGGGTGAGGGGAGAGGCAGCTTAGGCAAACAGAGGGAATGTGAGCATGTTTTTGGCACAACCCCACGGAAGTGATCTGAACCAGGAAGGCTTGCCATCTGCCTGGTATAGAGAAACCCCAGTAAACCCAACTTGCCTTTGTCCCTGACACATGATCCACTGCCTCTACAGTGAAGAGGGCAGGGTGTACAATAAATAGCCATTTTCCACTCTGAACTCAGGGTCAGGCTAAGCCACTACCCTAGGGTACCGGCCAAGTACTGCTGGCAGGCCTTCGCCTGGTCTGAGAGACACTGGCCTGTCTATGAGTTTCTCCTGCTGTTTGTTTCTCCATACTCTGAGTGAAGCCAGTTTCAGAGCCCTGGTGGAAGAGGACAAGTCTCAGAAGTTTTCTGAAGGGTGTGTTCTGTCTTGTATTTTCTATTTCCAAACTCCCTCCATAGTGTTACTGTCTCGTACCGTCCCTCCACCAAACCCCCCAGGAGTAGCAGTAGTAGGTATTGGTCACACAAGTCTGCATTTAGGCTCAATGACCTGTTATTTCCGTGAGTGTGCTGAACAGCCCTGTGTTTGTTAGCTTAAAGCTAAAAATATGAAGTGAGATTCCCACAACAGATTGTCTCATTTTTCCTAATACCAGTATTTGAGTCTGCATTCTCAGAGATAATTTTCTTACCAAAAATACGGAATATGCTAAAAACCATGATGCTGGATCTATTATCTCAGCTTTAAATATCTATGAAATATAGTTAATCCTACTATGATCTTAAAATGATGTCTCATTTGATTTTCACATATCAGATATAAAGAATAACCCAGCTAAAATTAGATGGCAAATATGTGAGTGTAGTATTGGAGTAGTACTTACCAGACAGTCATAATGAGGTTTTTGGATAGACTTGACCACAAGAACCTTCTGAAGAATTGACATTAGTGGTTTGTGTAGACTCCTTTCTTCCCTTTGCCTGTATATCACTTGCATTGGATTTTCTCTTTCCATTTAGTAGTTATTTACTTTATTATAAATACCTAATCAAAAGGGAAAAAGCTGGTTAAAATTCCATTATATCCTTCATGTTTGGTTTATAACTCCTACCAACATGACTGTTACTCTTCCTTGTTGGCTAATCTATGTTATCCAGTCTTTTCTATATTGTGTTTCCATTCAGTGTTGCCAATTAGAATAAAAGCCTTCATGGCACTCAGTAATAAACTTTCTCCAAACATAAGAAATAAAAATATAAATGGTCTGCGCTTTTCCAAAGAATAAGTTTTATATAGTGATTAATTAATTATTGGCTGGTTAATGTGTCACAAATTTGCTAATTGATTAGCTTAACAGATACTTAACGAATACCTGCCATGCGCTAGATACTGATGAGTATACTGTACACACAGTGATAAACACACTATTGTTCAATTGTTAAGATCTCTATGATAGTTACAAAGATCTTTATATTAGATGTGGTACTGTTTGCAGCCGCTGACAAATTCAAGAATTGAAACAAAGTAATAGCTGCTTAAGTTAAACTTTAGTAACAGTCTTCTTAACCTGGTATTTAGGCATTTGAATTTTTTGAAATGCCTTTTGTCATGCAGACACACACATTCTTCATCTGACTTAGCATTCCTATTTTAAACGTAGCTTGCCAAGAGACCAAGAATTTTAAATACCATCTTTTTGGAAGCTGTACATGACTTATGTTGTTCCAGAACACAGTTCTTTTTTGCATGTTTAGATTTTTCCTTTTATTTGGGTTGAGGGCAGTTCTCTTTTTTTTTTTTTGACAGTGAGGAGACACAAAGAGGAGAAATTTAATGTAAGAAGTCAAAGATACCCAGAAATTTTTAGTAACTCACATTTGGGGTGAGGCCTCCTGAAGGAACTATAGACAATATGATTCTTTCTTTAAGATATTAACTATATTGGGGCACCTGGGTGGCCCAGTGGGTTAAGCCTCTTTCTTCAGCTCAGGTCATGATCCCAGGATCCTGGGATCGAGCCCCGCATCGGGCTCTCTGCTCCGCAGGGAGCCTGCTTCCTCCTCTCTCTCTGCCTGCTTCTCTGCCTACTTGTGATCTCTGTCTGTCAAATAAATAAAATCTTAAAAAAAAAAGATATTAACTATATTTTTATTTATTTATTACTTATTTATTTATTCATCAGAGAGAGAAAGAGTGAGAGAGAGAGAGCACAAGCAGGCAGAGCTGCAGGCAGAGGCAGAGAGAGAAGCAGGCTCCCCGCTGAGCAAGGAGCCCAACGCGGGACTCGATCCCATGACCCTCAGAACATGACCGGAGCTGAAGGCAGTGGCTTAACCGACTGAGCCACCCAGGCATCCCAAGATATTAACTATATTTTAAAAATCTGAATTGAATGTACATTTGAAGGTCAAAGTACATTAACAAAGTGAATTAACAAAAGCAAGAAATATCCCTTATTATCTATATAAACCCATTTTCGTAGATAACATTTTCTCTTAAATTGTCATCCTATAAGGTTCTGTTGGGAATTCAGAATTATGTCATCCTTGTACCTTGGTGACTCAAAAAATGATAATTAATACCCTTGCCAGCATGCGATAGGAGAAACCTAAAAATTTCAGTTGCATAAAATGTGAAGCCTCATCCACCTCAAGATTAAGGAAATGCTAAGGATGAGCCTGCTATAAAAACAGAATTTCCAGTCATGTTATATCCAGATTTACGTCATCTCTGGGCCTGTTACTGCAGGTTTTCACTGTGCTCATGTAACATAATATGTCAGCAGACCTTTTGACTAATCACTTTCTTTCATTTTTATTGTGAAAATTTTCAACAACATATAAAAGATGAAGAGTAAATACATATTTCTCATATGCTAAATTCAACCATTGATATTTTGCAATATTGGCTTTGTATGTTTGTTTCTGTTCTATATAATAGAAGTTAAAGCTAGAGGCCTGACTAGGTGCTCTATGCAAACAATGAGTCATGGAACACTACATCAAAAACTGATGATGTACTGTGTGGTGACTAACATAACATAATAAGATTTTTTAAAAATCTCAAGGCCATGGGGCACCTGGGTGGCTCAGTTGGTTGGGCGACTGCTTTCAGCTCAGGTCATGATCCTGGAGTCTCAGGATCGAGTTCCACATCGGGCTCCCATCTCCACAGGGAGTCCGCTTCTCCCTCTGACCTCCTTGTTCATACTCTCTCTCACTGTCTCTCTCTCAAATAAATAAATAAAATGTTTTAAAAAATAAAATAAAAATCTCGAGGCCTGATTTGAATGAGTGCTTTAGGCAAGAATACTTCATAGATGATGCTGTTTTTCATCACACGGCTGTTTTTATCAAGTTAATCAACTCTATTAATGATGCTAGTAGTAGTCACCTAATTAGGTGGTGCTACCAGGCCTTCCAGCTGTTAAAGTTCCTTTTTTTTGTACTTGCAGCTAGCAAGTACTAGTCATCTCCAGTAGTGGCAAATGGGTATTTTTCACTCTTTCTTACTTTACTCACTGTGATTTTATGGAATTTTAAAAATCAGCTATATCAAGGTATAATATACAAACAATAAAATGAAACCATTTCAAGTGAAGGGTTTGGTGAGCTTGGACAAATGCATCTCCCTTAATATTCACCACCACAATCAAGGTGTCAAATATTTCTGTCATTCCCCCCAAAGTTTTCTTGTGATCAGGCAACAACTGACCTTTCTATCATATAGGTTAGTTCAGCTTCAACTACATGAATATTAGATTACTTGATATCATCCTACACATCACATGCAAAGATCACCCCTCACATTTTCATCCAGCCTTACTTTTTGTCTTAAGCTCAGTTTGATGAGCTACTATATACTCAAGGCCACTGATCCTTTCTTCTGTAGTATGTAATCTACTGCTAAGGCCATCCTGTGAATGTTTATTTCAGATATTATAGTTTCAGCTCTATAAATTCTGTTTGGTTCTTTATATTCTCTTTATATTCCCAGTTCATGCCTGTTTACCTTCATGTTTTCCTTTAAATCCTTAAGTGTATTTATAATAATGACTTTAAGTCCTTGTCTGCTCTTTCCATCATATCTGTTATTTCTTTATCTCTTTCTTATTGATTAATTTTTTTCCTTTAGTTATGGCTCATGTTTTTCTGCTTTTCAAATACCTAGTAGAAATTGTGTTTGGTTATTGAATCTGAATTCTCCTTTCTTTTTTAAAGGCTATTGAGTTTTGTTCTGACAGCCATGTCAGCTCCAGATCAGTTTAATCCTTTGGAGTTTGATTTTTAAGTTTTGTTTGGGTTTGTTTAGAATAGCCTTTCCAGTTGGGCCAATTTAGCCCTATTGCCAGTGCATTTCCTTTCTGTAGTTTCTTGTTATGCCATAAGTACCCAATAAGATTTCTCAGTCTGGCTGGATAGAACTGTAATATCTTTCAGCCCTGGGAATTTTTCAGTTCACAGCTCTGTGGTAGATATTTTTTCCTCACATCATTATCCTTTACTTCTCCTCATAGGGTCAGTCCCACCTTATATATTCTCAATTTATTATAGATTTTTATTAATTTCATCTATCTTCCATTATAGATGGCCTCTTTGAAGCCCCATAGTGTCTAAATTCAGCCAGTGAGAGTCCATTTAGGCTTCCGTGTCCTTTTGTTGTTATTCCCATTAGTCTTTGAACAGTTTCCTGCTTTCTCACACAGGCTTGCTATCATAGACTCAGCTTGTATTCTCCCTGATCAGACTTAGAATTAAGTCTGATTCTCCACGGAGCTCTGATTTCTATTAATAGAGGATTGTAGTTATACACCCAGGTCTAGGATGTGAAGGTGCCTATTGTAATGAGTGTCATTTATGTCTTGGCCCTTTCTTTGTTTTCGGAGCTAGAAATTTATTGTTATTTTTTTTAATCATGAGTTCATGTTGTTATTTCCAATTAAAATTTTAAATTAGGGGGATTTTGTTGAATTTCTTTGATTTTATATTTGTCTTTTTTTGCTTATGGTCGAAATTTTGTAACAATATTTTGTTTTATCCTGCAATATACTGAAGTTTCAGAATTGCAATGGAAATATTATTAATGGTAAACTTGAGCAAAATTTAAGATTTCTTTGCAGTTTGTTTTGAATGTAGACGTCTCCACAAGATTTCTGCTTCTGGTAATAAGAAACTAGCTCCTATTAGACTAATCCTCCTTTAGATAACAGTTATTAACCTGGGGCAAAAATACTTAATAGAACTGGAAGATCTAAGCCATGTAAAAACTAGAAAGTCCTTTAAAAGAATGGGACTGTACTTGGAGATATGTACAGTAAGCAGCTCTTTGCGACAAGGAGCTGCATGACTTGAATTCAAGTCAGAGCCTTGGTCTTATTGGCTTGAGGATGAATGTTGGGGAGCTCTCAAGTTTGCATATATGTAAATAACTTGCAAATCCTCAGCCAAACCTGGATACATTTGTGGAGCAGAAACTCCCAGAAGCTTGACAGGAAATAGTAGTTGGAAGGCAAAATAACTGAGCCAAAATTTTAGCTGTTGCTCACCACAGGGAGTAACATTAACCATTAAAATATTGGTGTGGCTATAATATCAGACAACATAGACTACAGGACAAGAAATATTAAAAGGGATAATTTATAATGATTAAAAGTAAGGTCGTCATGATCTTTTCCATCAAGAAGGCACAACAATTCTGAATGTGTTGTAGCTAATAATGGAGCAACTAAATACTGAAGCAAAAAACTGACAGAACTGAAAGAAGAAATAGAATATCTACAATGGTAGTCAGAGATGTCAACATTCCTTTCAGTAATTAGAACGAGGGGCTAGAAAATCAGCAAGGATCAAGACTTGAACAACCCTGTCAACCAACTTTACCTAATTGGCATGTATAGAACACCCCATAAGGATAGAGTACTTATTCTTTTAAAGTACACACAGAACATTCAGCAAGACCAGATACTAGACCATAAACCAGTGTCAGTTAGTTTAAAAGTAATGCTGTCACTCAGAGTATGTTCTCGGACCCATCAGAATTAAATTAAAAATCAATAATAGATACTGAAAAATCTCCAGATATTTGGAAATTAAATTATTTAGACACAATAATCTGTGGCTGCCTTAAAACACACACACACACACACACACACACACACACACACACACACCCAGCTTTATGGCAAAAACGACTTACTGTCTCTCACCATTCTGGGTGTTGACTGTGCATTTGTTTTGCAGGTTTTTCCTGAGATTACTCAAGGAGCTACATTCATCCAGAGGGTTTGCTAGAGTGCTGAGCCTTTTTTCCAAATGGTCTTTCATCCTCAAATATGCTAAACTAGGCTTCCGTACATGGTGGAGACACATTCCCAGAAATCAGTCTTAATTGCACTTAATCAGATCTCTGCTAGAATCAGATTTGCATATGGCCCATCAAAGATCACATGAATAAGCCGAGAATCAATGTGGGAGGGAACAACATGGATAGCAAGAGGCATGATTCATTGGCAGTAACATTTTACCAAAATTGTTAGGACCTTGTTAAATCATTTTTCTCATCTGTAAAATGGAGTTTATGATATCCATCCCTAGAATTGTTGTGTGGATTAAATGAAATAATCATATAGTTCCTAGTACATGTGATAAAAGTTGTTTGGAGTGTTTTTTTTTTTAAGACACCAAAGGTAATTTAGAGTGGCAAATACTATCATTTTATTCATTTATTTATTTTCATTCATTTCCTATTATACCAAGATTTTGTATTTTAAAAGAACTGGCTTTTAAAACATCATTTTAAAAAGCTCTATCTCTTCACAAATTCTAAAATGATTTGGTCAAGTAGTATCTGGGATGCAATGAAGTTACAGAGACTTGTGCTCTACAAATTTTAATCAACTGGTAAATCATCAAGATTCATTTGAAAACCCTGGAAAATTCTTCTTTTAAGTAGTTGATAAAATATAAACAGTTGGAACTCTGGAGGAAAGATAGCTATGATTAGTCTGGAGCTATAATCTAAAAATCTAACTTTGCAAATGCCATGCTCATCAGCTGTTTGGTAAAGTACTGACAAAAATATGTCTTATGAAAATGAAATTACTTGGTATTGAAAAAACAGAATATATTGATATATCTCTCCCTCCCTCTCACTCTTGCTCTCACTCTTTCTCCTTTTTTTGTTGTGTATCTCTGCTTCTGCAGTTAAATGACTTAGATTTATGATTTCCAAGGAGTTTGTTGGTTCACTCTTCTTTCCTAGAACATTTTATTGCCTGTATTAGTTAAAATGCATACTAGAATGGTGCAAAGACAACTGGATATTTACTTGCAGAAGAATGGAGTTGGGCCCCTACCTCATACCATATACAAAAATAAACTTGAAATGATCAAACACCTAAATATAACAGCAGAAACTATAAAGCACTCACAAGAAACCATAGGAGTAAATGTTTGTGACCTTGGATTAATTTCTTAGATATGAAACCAAAAGCCCAAGCAACAAAAGAAAAAAACAGATAAATTGGATTTTATCAAAATTAAAAACTTTCTTCTTCAAAAGATACAATCAAGAAAGTGAGGGTGGCTGGGTGACAGACATTGGGAAGGGTGAGTATGTTCTGTGGTGAGCGCTGTGAATTGTGTAAGACTGAAGAATCACAGACCTATCCCCCTGAAACAGACTACATTATATGTTAATTTTTTTTAAAAGTAAAAAAAAAAAAAATCAGATCGAGTAGACTTAAAAATAAAAGATAAAATTTAAAAAGAAAAGTGAAAGGCAGGGGCACCTGGGAGGCTCAGCTGGTTAAGCATCTGCTTTTGGCTCAGGTCACGATCCTGGGGGTCCTGGGATTGAGCCCCATGTTGAGCTCCGTGCTCAGTGTGGAGCCTGCTTCTCCCTCTCTCTCAGCAGCTCCCCCTCCTTGTACGCATGCTCTCTCTCACTCTCTCTCTCTCTCTTTGTCAAATAAAAAGTGTTTAAAAAAATGAAAGACAACCCACAGGATGGGAAAAAGTATCTGTAAATCATGTATCTGATGAGAGACTTTTATTTAGAATACAGAAAAACTCTTAGAATAAAGACAAAGACAAAATAAAAAGAACATTAAAAAGACAACCCATTTTAAAAATGAGCAAGTATATGAATAGACAGACATTTCTCTGAGAAGATAGATGACTAATAAGTCCATGAAAAGATGCTTCACATCATTAGTCATCAAGGAAATACAAATCAATACTATAAGGAGATGCTACTTCACACCCACTAGGATGGCTATGATCGAAAAGGCAGACATTAACAAGTATCTTTCAGGATGTGGAGAAACGCTAACCCTCTTACCCTGCTGGTGGGATTGTCAAATGAGGCAGCTGCTTTGGAAAACAATCTGGCATTTTCCCAAGTGGTTAAACATCGCATGATTTTATGACCAACCAATTTCAGTCCGAAGTATATGCACATATACAGAGAAATGAAAGCATGTTTACACAAAAACTTGTACACTAATGTTTAAAGACACATTATTCATATTAGGCAAAAAAATGGAAATAACCCAAGTGTCTATCAGCTGACAAAATAGATAAAGTTGTTGGTAATTTGATTCTGCTAGAATCAGGATGTTATTTGGCTGTAAAAAGGAATGAAATAGTGACACACGCTATACCATACATGCTACATCATGAAAACACGATGCTGAGTGAAAGAAGCCAGACACAGAAGGCCACATATTATATGGTTCTATTTATATTAAATGTTCAGAATAGGCAAATCTGTAGAGAGAGAAAGTAGAAAAGTAACTGGGATAAGGGAACAATGGTTAAAGGATTATGGGGTTTCTTTTGGAGGTAATTAAAATGTTTTAAAATTGATTGTGGTGATAGTGGCATATATCTGTGAATATACCCTTAGTCATTGAACTGTACACTTTATTTTATTTTATTTTTTAAGATTTTATTTGTCAGAGAGCAAGAGAGAGAGAGCTCAAGCCGGCACAGAGGCAGGCAGAGGGAGAAGCAGGCTCCCCGCCGAGCAGGGAGCCCGATGCGGGACTCGATCCCAGGACCCTAGATCATGACCTGAGCCAAAGGCAGACGCTTAACCGACTAACCCACCCAGGTGTCCCTGAACTGTACACTGTAAATGGGTGAATTTTATAGTATATGTAAGCTTTAGCTCAGTAAAGCTATTACCAAAATAATTATTAGAAGAATAAATATATATATATATATTTTTTTTTAAGATTTTATTTATTTATTTGACAGAGATCACAAGTAGGCGGAGAGGCAGGCAGAGAGAGAGGGGGAAGCAGGCTCTCCACGGAGCAGAGAGCCCTATGCGGGACTCTATCCCAGGGTCCTGGGATCATGACCTGAGCCGAAGGCAGAGGCTTTAACCCACTGAGACACCCAGGTGCAAGAATAAATATATTTTTGCAAGGCTGTTTACCAAATTGTGTACCTCCAAGCTAAAAACTTGAATTACTTTATATAAGGATCTGTATGATATTCAAAACCACTGAATTGTACACTTTAAAATTGTTAAGATGGCAGTTTATGTAACATGAATTTTTTTTTATAAAGATTTTTATTTATTTGACAGAGACCACAAGTAGGCGGAGAAGCAGGCAGAGAGAGAGGAAGGGAAGCAGGCTCCCTGCCGAGCAGAGAGCCCAAAGCGGGGCTCAATCCCAGGACCCTGAGACCATGACCCGAGCCCAAGGCAGAGGCTTTAACCCACTGAGCCACCCAGGCACCCCTGTAACATGAATTTTATCTCATTTTTTAAAGTATTTAGAGAGAGAGTAGGGGGAGGGAGTTTCAAGCAGACTCCCCACTGAGTGCAAAGCCTAATGTGGAGCTCAGTCTCACAACCCTGAGATCATGACCAGAACTGAAATCCAAAGTCAGATGCTTAACCGACTAAACCACTCAGGTGCCCCCATTTTATCTCAATTTTTAAAAATCGGTGCCTGTAGAGCTCAGATCAATTTGATACCAGCTTCCGCAGCTGAGAATCCAGAGAGTGGTCAGAATTGCATACCAGCAGGGTTCAGTGAGCACACTCGTTTGTCCAAAAGTCCCATAGAAAGGCCATGAAGTGAAGGTTGAAATTTATCAAACAATCCAAATCTTCTCACTGGAACCTTCAAATGTTGAAGGAAGAGACCATCTCTCTATTATGCAGAACAATGAAGCTGAATTTACTACTTGCTAAGCAAAAAAGAATGATACTTAAAAATACAGTCTCTCTGAAGAAACAGAGCTAATATCTAGGGTTTTGAGAAGTGTGGATTTCAGGGATTGGCAGATTTTCAAAACTTATGGATTGGTTCACTTGCAGCTGTGCTATCTAGAGATGGGTGGGCTGTGGGAAGCAGGAGTGGGAACCTGACTACTGGTGGTGGCTGGTGTGAGGCTGTCCCTGCCTGGCTTCCAGGCTGGATCCAGACAGGTTCAAACTGGTTCTGTGGTTACTTGCTTATGGCTTGGAACACGAGTCCGAGAACAAGCAGTCTTTCGGTTCCTTGAATTTGGAGACTAGGAACGTTTTGTTTTCCAACTCTTACTGTTTCTGACAACTACACCGTAATTTAATTCAGATCTTTACGCAGTAGTTCAGTCAGGAGTCACTGAAGTTTTTAACCAGGGGAGTGACATGATGAGATCATTTGAAAACTTGTAAGTCTAGGAGATGGGTTAGAAGGCTGTGGAACATGCTAGATTTTAGGATGTCTGAGGCGTAGCCTTATTAAAAGGAAAAGAATGCAGACTTTATGGTGTATCTTCTTGTACATAAGTTCTGTTGATGTATCTTGTCAAAATGAAGGTGTGCCATTTACCCTCATTTCTGTTCTGGGTTTCCTCCCTTCTCTCCAAGTGAAAAATTAACATTTATCCCAAGGTAGCATTGCTAGTAAATATCAAGATTATTCTAATTAGTAAATCAGAAATAACTAAAAAAACACACACGTTGATTTGAGGGGGAAAAAATGCCTTGATTTCTGACCATTCTCTTGGTTTTCTTAGATAATTAAGTTGAAAGCTGAAGCCCGGCTGGACCTGCTAAAGCAGATCGGTGTTTCTGTGGACACATGGCTGAAGAGTGCAATGAATCAAGTAATGGAAGAACTGGAAAATGAACGATGGGCTCGCCTTCCTGCAGTGACAAACAACGGCACTTTACACTCGGTAGGGTTTCTCTTCTTGGCTGTGATGGCTGTGACATTTGAAGGATGCCTTTCTCTGACTGTGTAACCAAACCTGAAAATAGCCAAAATTTAGAAGAAAAAATAATGGCCTTGCTAGCAGTTTGGTGTCTTTGCCTTACCCTATCACTAACTGAGTTAAACTTGGTACAGCAGGAGGAAAAAAGTCATGCTTTTTTTTTTTTTTTTTTTTTTTTACCGTGCAGTGAAGAACATATTACCTCTTGTTGGTTTACCTGTACTGTTGGTTACTTTACCAAACTCCTTATCCCATTCCTGAAGAGAGATGCTTCTTGTCCAGGAGTAGCAGAGTAAAAATTTTAATCTAGAGTTTCTGAAGTGCTCAGAGGTCTTCTCTAGTACAAATGAAAACTAAGATGCAGAGAGTCATAAACAGTCTCAAAGAAGGGAAGGGAACACTTCTGGTCTAACCTGTTTGATTCGCAAGGGCTTTCACGCTCTGCTCACTGTATCATCATCAGAGACACAGGGCAGGGATGGTGTGACAAACAAGGCCACAGCTCAAGCTGGTGTTTTCTTGCTTCAAGTCCAGGGCTGTTTCTACTCTGATGTCATCCAGTTCAATCTCCGTTTTTCATGTTGGAGATCTGAGTGCCAGAAAAGTTCTGTGATTTCCATGTTACTACATTAAGTGGATATATGATTTCTAGCTGGTCAGCCAAAGTAGTTCCCGCTGTTGCCTCCCCCTCATTACTCTCTCTCTCATCCTGTTTATTTCCTTATGGCATTTATTACAGTCTGTCCTTGCCTTCTTTATTTGTCTTCTTTGTCTGTCTTCCTCCCTGGAATGTAATTTCCATGTCTGCCTGATTCACTGCTCTGCACAGCAAAGGGCCTGGCACATAGTAGGTACTCAGTAAATATCTGCTGAAGGAAGAAATGAAAGGTCAGATGGACGAATAGATGAAGTCGTGGCAAACTAAAAGCTAAAACTTTACTCTCTCGACTTCTTACTGTATCCATAGTGCTTCTTCAGTGCTTATGCCCTTCAGATAAAAGGGATCCTTGCTAGAGAAATTGGCTGAAGTTTGAGAACATTCCTGAAAGTTTTGTCAATTTTTTTACATAACATTCTGATTTTCTAATGGGAATACACTTGCACACTTAAGATTGTGTATGGGTGTGCATTTTAAGGAAAAGCAGTCTATTGAAAGCTTATTTTTGTTTTACTATTAATGATAATCCAGCTAAGGAAAGTAGGCACACATCACCCACTTGACTTTGGGCTTAGAAGAACTTGCTCTGTTTTCAATACGACAGAGTTGCTCACATCATGGAATATCTCTTTCTAACACAATTCCCATCTGCTTCAGGTTATTTTGTTGTACAGAACTCAAGATGATAGCAAATTCCAGATACAAACTTTCTTACTGCATCTTCAGTGGCACTGTTGGAAACCAATCAAACACGTGATTTCCCTTGGACTAGTACCTTTTCTAACTAACTCAGCTGAGCAGGCATTTATCCCCTCAGTTCTTGCCTACTTCCTGGGTATGTTGGAAATGAACTAAACTTGGTCTCTCTCTTCAAAGAGCGTAGCTGGTAAAGCAGATAGATCTTATAGATCTTAGTGATACACGGCAGTGTATGATTGGGCTACTCTGTGCCAAACTTGAAATTGCTTGCTCCTAACTCATCAACACCTTGGGGAAAAAGCCACTTCTCT
This sequence comes from Lontra canadensis, assembly GCF_010015895.1. NCBI lineage: Eukaryota > Metazoa > Chordata > Mammalia > Carnivora > Mustelidae > Lontra > Lontra canadensis. The sequence continues at coordinate 25,620,679 of NW_022631001.1, forward strand.
CTGGGTTTCAGAGAGAAAATTACATTAAATGACTCTAAATTCCTCTCCAATTCCAAAATTTTATGATTTTGTGAAATGCTATCAAAAAAGCTCAGTACCAGATAGAAAAATAGGAAAGATGTTTGCCCCATGAAGGAAATGTGAGTTGAGATAGTCCTTGAAGAATTTCAACAGGAGATAAAGAAGGGCTTCTGAGTGTGAAGGAAGGAAATGAAAGATATATGCCTAGTACAGTCTGTCAATGAGTAGTACATTCTGATAGTAAGTGTTGAGAACTGTCCAAAGATATCAGCTCATGTAGGAACATCATATCCTCTGTGAAGGGAGCATTTTGCAATCCCTTCCCCCTCTTTTCTTCCCTCTAGTCAGTATTACAGAGCCTGTGTCATCCTGCTTTCAGCTGAAGGTTATATTTGGTGGAAATTCTATTAATAATACATTAGTGCCCCTCTCATTGATGGTGTCACTTCTCCTGGTTTCAGTTACTGTGGTCAACCATGGAAGCAACTATCTGGAAGCAGATGATCCTCCTTCTGACTTTGTCAGAAGGTCAGTAGTGGCTTCACGCTCCATTATAATACCTACGTCATTCACCTCGCTTCATCTCATCATGTAGGCATTTTATCATCACACATCATCACAAGAAGGGTGAATATAGTACAATAAGATATTCTGAGAGAGAGGCCCACATTCCCATAACATTTATTACAGTATATTGTTATAATTGTTATAATTTATTATTAGTTATTTATCTCTTACTAGGCCTGGTTTATAAATTAAACTGTAGCATAGATACGTGGTGTAGGAAAATACAGTCTATAGAGTTTGGTACTATCTCTCGTTTCAAATATCCATAGGGGTCTCAGAACCTATTCCCCATGGATATGGAGGAGAGGCTACTGTATAAATGAAGGAGAGATCAGACATAGGCATAGATTTGCTAAATGAAGTCCCAATATTTATTTAACCTGCTTTTAAATGACAACACTGAAATAATTTAGAGGGATTTGTATCTCTTCACGCTGGCAGCTAGCTGGCTAGGAGCATGAAGCAGAAATACACATCTGGGGACCAAATTATTTCTTCCATTATAAGATGCCAACAAAAGCATTAGTCATCAAGTTTAGAGTTCTCTTCCATCTGGAAAATGTGTTTAATTCTAGTGTTAGACATTAACAGTGTAAAGGGCCTTATTAGAAGATAAATGTTTTTAAAACATACAGTCTATTTACCTTATAGAACAAGGAAGAAACTAAACTTCCTTGGGTATTAACTCTTTGTCTTCTGTATTTTGCTCTAGTACAGAATACAGGATTCGGAAGAAAAAGAGAAAAAGGACCACAGTATATGGCAACGTTTTTTAAAAGGAGAGCCATGTGCTAATAGAGTTATTCATCTGATGGTTAACTAGAGCTCATACATAACAGCCTGTGGTTAGATTGCTACCAGTAGCCCAGTCAGCCTTTCTGTCCATCATTCCTCCCTACTCTTATTTTCCTTTCTTCTCTTACTAACAGACCATACCCAGTTTACAACCTAATTTTGAAATTATATGAATTTTAGAATAGAAACAGTTTTATAACTAGGTTACAAAAAAGTTAGAAAGTTCAGTAGAGATGAAGATGACCAAAGACTCCATTCTTACTAACGCTACTGTTAACAACTTGATGTAATTCCATCCTCTTTCTACTCTTCTTCTTTTTTTTAAGATTTTATTTTTCACTTATTTGAGAGAGAGAGAGCGCGACCCGGCTGGAGGTAGGGAGCTGAGGGAGCAGGAAAAGCAGGCTCTCCACTGAGCAGGGAGCCCGAAAAGGGCTGATCCCAGGACCCCGAGATCATGACCTGAGGTGAAGGCAGATACTTAACCAACTGAGCCACCCAGACACCCCTACCATCCTTTTTTTTTTTCTTAAACATATTTCATAATAAAGTTAATTTGTGTATTTTTCCATCTAGCATTCCAATTTGCTGGATGATCTCCATAATCTTTCTTTTAATGTCTGCATAGTATTTGATCAAGAAAGCATACCATAATTCACTTAACTATTCTCTTATAGGTTCAATATTTAGATTTCTTCAAGATATTCTAAATAAATAATACTCTAAAAATATTTTTGTATATATTTCTTTTTTCCATACAGGGGATTTTTTTCTGTAATATAGATTCTTAGAAATAGAATTAATAAGTCAGGGGTACCTGGCTGACTCAGTCAGTGGAGTGTGCGACTCTTGATCTCGGGTTGTAAGTTCAAGCCTCACATTGGATATAGAGATTACTTAAAAGTAAAAAATAATTAGGTCAGAGATTTATAGTTCTTTGTTTAAGATTGGTTTCTGTTCTTTCGATTATTTTCCCCTAGGTTCTCAAACTATATCTGATAGTGTTTACACAACTTCCTTGTCTCCAGCCCTTTCCCCCAACTATTATACACAGACATCCTGACATCCGCTCTGTTGTGCAGCCTCCCTAAGAGTGTGAGCATTTTTCAGAGTTGCATAGAAATAAATTCTGGCTTCCATTATTGGGAAGACCATGCTGAATAATGTGTTTGAAAAGGCAAGGTAATTAAATATTTTTAACCATCAGGATAGTAGTTTAGTTTCCATCTGCCTCATTAATGCGTAATAGTCCTTGCAATATAATGGGCTTTGTTTTTGACATATGAAAATCTGCTTTGGGCTTACACTAATCCCAAAGAAAGGAAACAATGAATTTTTGTAATAAAATAAATGTAAACTGTAGAAAATAATAGAATACACCTGCAAAAATCTTCAGGCACTTCTGTGTTTACAGTTTTTCCAAATGGGCACTGGTCTTTTTATTGAATTAAACTCTATAACCCAAATAGGCCACACTACTAATGAAACTGACATTTCATATTTTCAGGAGGATCAATTTAATTCAATTCAGCAAGCATATATTGAACCTGCACTGCCTTGAGAACCTTTGCTAGGTGCTGGGAGTTACCAAATGTCTGCTGAGTTTGTAGCCACAGATTGAGAGAACCAGTCTCACTGACAGCAAGGACCAAAAGATGGGCATTGAGAAGCTGTGGAGAATTTCACTTCTAAGAGAAATTCTTTGACTTTCTGCATAGCCATAATAACAAGTAAAGTGCTTAACATAAATCCCTATACATAGTACATGTTCAAAAATATTAATCCAAACCTCAAGATAAGTAGTTTAATTTTACCAACTAAGCTTAAAATACTAATGAAAGGAGGGAGTTCACAGATAAAGCATCTGTTCTGTACCAGGTACTATGTCAGGCACATTCATACATTATTTCAATTAATGATCACAACAGTTCTGAATGTATTTACAGATGAGAAGATAGACTTACAAGAATTAGGTATCTTGCCCAACAGCACACAGCTAGTGTTGAGATAGCTAGGATTTGAACCCAGATACACCTGCCGCTAAAGCCTTGCTCTTTACCATACTTTCTTACTATGTGGATGACCCTTAATTCCTCTAACCTTTCTCATGATTCGTATGATTGCTGTGTATTCCTTTTTTTCTTTTTTTTTTTTTTGTTTTATTTTTCAGCTTTATTTATTTATTTATATCAGTTTTATTTTCAATGTAATTAATGGTCTTGTAGCATCTTCAAGTACTGTGTGACCCATTGTCATTAAAATCCCCAAGCTTTGGGACATCTGGGTGGCTCATTCAGTTAAGCATTTGTCTTCAGCTCAGGTCATGATCCCAGGGCCCTCAGATGGAGTCCGGCATCAGGCTCTCTGCTCATCAGGGAGCCTGCTTCTCCCTCTGCCTGCTGCTTTTCCCGCTTGTGCTCTCTCTCTCTCTCTCTGATCAATAAAAAAATAAAATATTCTTTGAAAATAAGAAATAAATAAAATTCCCTAACTTTACTGATATTTTTTAACAATTTTACTGAGGTATAATTAATATATAATAGGCTGTACATATTTAAAGTGTACAATTGATACATTTTGACATAAGTACACACCAGTGAAAACCTTGCCAAAGTTAAGATAATGAATATAACCACCACCTTCAGAAGTTTCCTAAAATTCATTTATTAGTTATCATAGCTTTTGCATAGATTTTCTATGTAATCATATTTCCTCACCTCCTTCCAGCCCTTCAATCAACTACTGATCTGCTCTCATTATGGATTAGCTTGCATTTCCTAGAATTTTATATCAACAGAATCATACAATATGTACCTTTTTTTAATCTGTCGTCTTTCACTTAGCATGATTATTTTGAGGATCATGCATCTTGTTGTGTGTATCGATAGTTCATTGCATTTTTTTAATTGCTGAGTAGTGTTCCATTGTATGAGTATATCACAGTTTATCAGTTCACCCGGTGATGGGCATTTAGGTTTCGGGGAGACTATTACAAGTAAAATTGCTATGAACTTACGTTTCGAGCCAACCAGACAGTGGCTATATGTTTGATATTTTAAGAAACTGCCAAACTGTTTTCCAAAGTACATGTACCATTTTACATTCCCATTGGTAGGTGTTCTTGCCCCCACTTAATATAGTCAGTCTTTTTAATTTTAGACATTCTGATGGGTGTGCTGTAGTGTAGCATTGTAGTTTTAATTTGCATTTCACTGATAATGTTGAATATCTTTTCATATGCTTATTTGCTATCTCTAGATCTTTTTTGATGAAGTATCTGTTCAGCTCTTTTGCCCATATTTTATTGGGTTGTTTGTTTCCTTTTTACTAAGTTTTGAGAGTTCTTTTTATATTCTATGTACAAACCCTTTATCAGATATATGATTAACATAATTTTCTCCCAAACCAAGTCTATGGCTTATCTTTTCATTTGAACAGTATCTTGCAAGGAGCATACATTTTTAATTTTAGTGAAGTCCAACTTGCTGTTTTTTTTCTCTTACGGACTATGCTGTGGTGTGGTGTGGCAGCTTTGACTAAAAGTTATGATTTCTTTGACAAATCTTTGCCAAACCCTAGGTCATAAAGGTTTTCTCTTATATTTTCTCCTAGAATTTTTATAGTTTTAGGTTATACATTTAAATCTATGATCCAGTATCTTTGTATATGGTAAGAAGAATGAGTATAAGTTCCTTTTCACTGTTGTTGTAAAAACTGTGCTTTCTCCGCTGAATTACCTTCACATCTTTATCAAAAATCAACCATGTATGTGTGGGCTTATTTTCGGATTTTTTCCTCTGTTCCATTGATCTATTTATATAGCTTGATGCTAGAATCTCCAGTATAATGCTGAATCAAAGTGGTGAGAGCTGACAGATGTCCTTGCCTTGTTTCTGCACTTAGGGAGAAAGCATTCAGTCTTTCATCATTAAGTATGATGTTAACAGTAGGGTTTTTGTAGATGCCCTTTACCATGTTGAGAAGTTTCCTCTATTCCTATTCAGTTCGCTGATAGCAACGAATGTTGGATCTTATCGAACGATTTTTCTTTTCAGTTTGTTTATATGACAGATTGCCTTGATAATTTTTCAGCTATTAAACCAACTTTGGATTACTAGTAAACTCCACTTGAATCATGATATATTACCCTTTATGTATTTAGAGGAATTGATTTGTTAAAATTTCCATAAGCATTTTTGTATTTCTATTCATGGCAGATACTAGTCTATAATTTTCTTTTCTTTCTCTTGTAATGTTTGTCTTACAGTGATTTGAAAAGTATTCCTTCCCCTTCTATTTTCTGGAAGTTTAATGTAAAATCGTGTAGTATTTTTTTCTTCCTTAAATGTTTGCTATAATTCATCCGAGTAGTTATCTGAGCCTAGTTTTCTTTGTGGAAGTTTTTTTGTTTTTAACAAAAAACTCAATTTCTTTAGTAGATGTAGGGTTATTCAGCTTATTCTTGAGTGGACTTTGATCATTTGTGGCTTTCTAGGAGTCTGTCCATTCTAAGTTGCCAACTTTATTGAAGTAAAATGTTTATAATATTCCTTTAATATTTGGTTATCTAGAGAATCTGTATTGCAGCATCACTCTCATTCTTGATATTTGTGTCTCTACTTTTTTCCTGATCATTCTGCTAGAGGTTTATCCATATGATGGATCTCCATAAAGAAACAGCTTTTAATTTCATTTATTTTTTCTTTCACTGTTATTTTTCTGTTTTCTGTTGTATTGATTCCTGCTCTGGTTTTTAACCTTTATTCCAATTCATTTGGATTTAAATAGTTGTTTCCTAAGTTGAGGAAATTATTTCACATCCCCCAGGGATCCTTGTCCTTCAGTGCATGAGGTCCAGGGTTCATATATTTTGAGCAGTTCTTTAGTTGTTTCTGAAAGGAGTTTACATCTGGTCCTTGATACTCCATCTTATCTGGAAGCAGAAATCTTTGTTGCTGATATTTTCAACATCACCCTTTACAGCCTCCTTGTGTTGTATTTGGAATGATGTTCAATGTGATCACTTCTCTGTCCAAATGAAATTCAGAGGTTCTTCTAGTCAGTTATAAGGAGCTGCCTTCCTCTATATTGAATATCACCAGATTCTTTATGTAATTTCTTCTTTCCTCATCAAAAAAAAAAAAGAATAATGATTTATTAAGTACATTCTATATATCCAGCATGTGTTATGGGTTTAAATATGTTACCTCATTTAATCCTTATGATAACCCTATGAAGGAGTACTTTTCTTCATTATGAGATAAGGTAATTGAAGTTGAGAAGTTAAATAATTTGCCTGAGGTCACACAACAGTAGATGGTATAGTCAGCATTCAGACTCAAGTCTGTCAGAGCCAAGAACCCAGTATTGCTTTCTAGTTCATTATAGTTCCATAAAGTTGATGAAACCCTTCAGAGGTTATTTTGCTGAGTCCAAACAGAGGGCTACTAATACCAACTCAGAAAGCTTTTTCTTATCTGCGCTTGCAAAGAGAGTAAGCATTTTACAACATCTAAGAAAGGAAAAACATTAGTACAACTAGAAGGAATAGTTTAAATTGAAGTTCTGTCAGGTGACAGGAAGGAAAGGGGCTAAGAGAACTATTGTTAAGAAACAGAGGAAGAATGTGATTTTAGAAATGCTTAGTCAAGAAAACATTCTAACAGTGAAGTTACAGAGGGTGAAAGAGGGAAAAAGCAGAAGTTATTCATCAGTGACATACTTTGGAAAGCTGCTGGAGTGATGAAAAAGCACATGGCCCTGACCCCTGTTGCTGTCACTGCAACTTTCCATTCCCTTCCATGAGAATCAAACAATGAACTCAGAAAAAAGGGGAAAGAAAGGAATGTTTAGTATCAGTGTTGCCAAGAGAAAATGTTTTGGATTGATTCCCAGTGCCACAGCACAGTGCATATTAACATTCCTTATATATTTTTGGAAACATGTTCTACCCACATTGGCTTTAATTTTAGTTTTTATAGATGTATGGGTGTTTTGTGTTGTTTTGTTGCAGTGCCCAGTTACGGGTTTTTTGTTTTTGTTATTTTTTTAAATGTCTGTAACCTTTACTAGAGTACAAAAGCAGTGTTTTCTAAGTATATGTAAATATGTTTTATTTTATGGCAGTTTCTAGCATGTGATCCTCATCTTTTTTATTTAAAGATTTTATTTATTTATTTGAGAAAGAGACAGTGAGAGAGAGCATGAGAGAAGAGAAGGTCAGAGGGAGAAGCAGACTCCCTGAGGAGCTGGGAGCCCGATGCGGGACTCAATCCCAGCACTCCAGGATCATGACCTGAGCCAAAGGCAGTCGCCCATCCAACTGAGTCATCCAGGTGCCCGATCCTCCTCTTTTATATGACACAATGCCCTTTTGGAAAATGATGGTATCATAGCCTGAAATGATTTGAAAGGTCAAGATTTGAGTCTTTGTCATTCACCTGACTGACCATAGATGAGTGATTTATGATTTTATTTATTTATTTGGCAAACAGAGATCACAAGTAGGCAGAGAGGCAGGCAGAAAGAGAGGGGGGAGCAGGCCTCCCCACTGAGCAGAGAGCCCAATGCGGGGCTCGATCCCAGGACCCCGGGCAGAGGCGCCCTAGATGAGTTATTTATAAGATGAGATGCACATGATTATCTCACTCAACTGTGAAGAATTTCCAGGAATAGTTATAAATGAGAATATTACAAGGGCTCTGAAATGTAGGCAATACATTTGACAGGAAATAGGTGCCATTTATTCTTTTAGAAATCTCTATGGAATTGTATTAGGGAACTAGCAGTTAAGAATAGAGTCAGTTTTAAGCGTTAATAATTACTCAAGAGAAATCACTTTAATTCGTTAGAAAGTATAATTGGACAATATAGGCAGCCTCTACCTTGCAACTCGCTGAAAGCCAGCTAGTCTTCCCTGACCTTCTCCAAAGGCCCCCCACCCTGCACACTCAGCGTTTGGTGGTGGTGGTTTCTCCACTCTCGAGTACAAGCTTATGCAAAGCAAAGTGTGTCCTTTGTTTCATGTCTGCAAGCCTCACACAGTGTTCAGCTTATTGTAGGGATTTGATATTTCAGTTATTCTGTTGTGAGGCCTAGTTCCCACTCTCCAGTCCTTACATCTTTAATATTGTAAACATGCATGCCTTTGCATGTTTGAACATGGGGAAAAGTAGCTAAGTAAATGCTTATGTGTACCTAGAGACAAAGGAACTTTGCCTGTTTTGTTTCCTGTTGGATTTTTAGTTTAAAAAGTGAGACATGCTTATTCTAATAGTTCGGATAGTATAGAGTTACATAAAAAACAAGTCATCCATCTCTATTCTCCAGCCTTTGTTTTTCTTATTCTGCCTCCCTCTGTCAGATATTGATGTTCACATAAATACTGTTTGTACTTTAACATCATGAATAGTACTCTAGGTAAATACATTTTTACAAACAGTTATTGAATACTGTGCTGGACATGAACAATGGAATCATCATATGGTACAGAACGGTTGCGAGGGTCCCTTGTTTACCCTCATGGCCTTGTGGCTTTCCAAATATGTGGCCATGTTTCCCAGCATCACAAGAGAATATTGTACCACATATCGCTAGCCTGGAAAGAGATCAAAATTTCAAGTATGTTTTCTACTGAATGTGTATTGCTTTCACACTATCACAAAATTGTAAGTCAAACCATTGTAAGTTGGGGACTGTAAATTACATGAGATGTTCAGCACTTTATTTTTACAAAATAGTCTTTGTATTAGGTGGTTTTGCCCAACTGTAGGCTAATGTAAGTGTTCTGAGCACATTTAAGATAGACTAGGCTAAGCTATGATGTTTACTAGGTTAAGTGTATTGAATGCACTTTCAACTCAGATATTTTTTTACTTATGATGGGTTTATTTGGCCATAACCCCATTGTAAATTGAATAAGATCTACAGTCTTAACTCCTGTTGCTTTTACTTCTCCTTAAGAGATTCACAAAAGTGAAGTTGCTAGATCAGGTGGTATGGTAGTTTTTAATTTCAGTAGGCTGATTTTTTTTAAGGACGTATCAGCTTACATTTCTACCAACAATAGAGGAGAGCTTGTTTTTCCAAATCCTTGGTAGCATGAACATTTCCCCATATGATCAGTTTAAAATGGTAAGAAGCCTTTATTAGTATTTAACAGTGAAAAGAAAAAGGACACTGATAAAACATTTCTTATATATTTGAAAGACATTTTACTCTTGTTTGTGGGTTTTTTTTAAATATTTTATTTTATTTGACAGACAGAGATTACAAGTAGAGAGGCAGGCAGAGAGAGGAAGGGAAGCAGGCTCCCCGCCGAGCAGAGAGCCCGATGCGGGGCTTGATCCCAAGACCCTGGGATCATGACCTGAGCTGAACGCAGAGGCTTTAACCCACTGAGCCACCCAGGCACCCTGTTTGTGGTTTTTTTATGCAACTCTTTATATCGGGGTTGTGAGTTTGAGCCCCACATTGCATGTAGAGAATAGTTGAAAATAAAATCTGCTTTCCTGCAACTTTCCATGCTGCCATAATTGTGCGCAGGACTGTCCTGGCACATGCTCTCAAGAGCAGTAACAATGCTGAAAAGAGGCAAAATGTCAGGTTCTTAGTAGGCCACGTTCCAAAGTCATCATCCAGTTTCTCACTGTGATGGTGAAGCCTGGTTACATTGGTGAATTTGAAATCACTGATAATCACAGAGCTTGAAAAATTGTTGTGAACCTCATGGGCAGTTAAACAAGTGTGCAGTGATCAACCCCAAATTTGATATACAACTGAAAGATCTAGAAAAATGGCCAAAGAACCTGCTCCCAACCTGCCAGTTTGGTTTCATTGTACTGACAACCTCAGCTGCCATCATGAACCATGAAGAAGCAAGACAGAAACACAAGAGGGAAAATCCTGGGATCCTCTTTCTAGGGATGTAATATATTCATGCAAATAAAGTGCCTCAATGGCAAAAGAAATGAAAGAAAACCTTAGGGGCGCCTGGGTGACTCAGCCGGTTAAGCTTCCAACTCTTGGTTTCAGCTCAGGTCATGATCTCAGGGTTGTGAGATCAAGCCCCGTGTTGGACTCCATGATGGGTGTGGAACCTGCTTAAGATTCTCTCTCTCCCTCTGCCACCCCCCCCCACCCTGCTGTCACATGTGCACGTGCATGCTCGCTCGCTCGCTCAAAATCTTGAAAAAAAAAATCTTGTCTTTTCATAACAGGAGAATAGATACTTTTTTCTGTGTATAGTTGAATAAGTAAATTATATTTTGAAGTAATCAGGTTTTAAGTGTTTTTTCCTGCTTTCAACCATTTTTTTTGAAGTAAAGAAGCTAGCCATTGACGTCTAATTTTCTCTAGCTTAATGCAGATCCTGAAAGAGAGGAAGGAGAAGAGTTTGAAGACAATATGGATGTTTTTGATGACAGCAGTTCCAGCCCTTCTGGCACCTTAAGAAATTATCCACTCACCTGCAAAGTTGTTTATTCCTACAAGGTATGTATTTCTCTAACCTATGCTTGTATTAAATTGTGGCAACTCTGAAGACACACGTGACTAAGTCTGCCCAGCCTCTTGTACTGTGCTTACTATAAAATTGGTGTTCAGTTAACATTACAGATAATATAACATAATGATGAATAGTCTAGGCTCTGACATCAGCCTGCCAGGATTAAAATCCTGTCTCTGCCACTTACAAGCTATATGACCAAACTAGTCCCTTGGTCTCTGTGAGTCTTGGTTTTCTTACCTATATTATGGGGATAATAGGGCTAGTTCGAAGATTAAGTGAGATAATACTTATACAGCAAAGTACTTAGTACTGTGCCTGACATCTAGTAAATTTTCAGTAAGGTAATCTTACCCTTATTATCAGTTGCCTGCTTTGGCACAAGTCCCTCCATTAGGATGACTCTCCAAACTGATACTAAAAGAAAATTGATTTACAGAACAGTTTTGTTAAACATTACTAACCACCTCTTGTTTCCATGGTAAGCAGGGACCTAGATAAATAGATGCCAGAATTTCAAGACTCGGTTTGGTGTAATAATTCTTTTTTTTTTTAACATATAATGTATTATTTAATGTACATATAAGTACAGGTCTGTGAATCTTCAGTCTTACATAATTCACAGCACTCACCATAGCATATACCCTCCCCAATGTCCCATCACCCAACCACCCATCCCCCTCCCCTCCTACCCCCCCAGCAACCTTCAGGTGGTGTGATAGTTCTTCACCTCTCTTACCCCTGTTCTACTTTCACATAAACTTTTTTACTCATAAAAAGTAAATTGAGTTTCCCTCCTCTCATCCAGTCCATCAGCCAGCCTTGTTGACTCTACCTCCAAAACATATACTGAATCCATTAACTTTTCACCATCTTGGTTTAGGCCATTACTTCAGTTACTGTATACAAAAAAACGAACAAACAAACAAAAAAAACCGTAATCAGCATCCCTTCTACATACTTACCTCCCTCCCAACAGTCCATTGTCCACTTTGCAACCAGAATTATCTTTAACACATAAAGGAGATTATTTTATTCCCTTGCCTAAAAACCTTTTGTAAGCTTTCTGTCACACAGAAAAACAACCTCTTCCTAGAGTCTATAATGTTCAGATTGATCTGAGCCCTGACAGTCTCCCAGCTTCATGCCAGACCATTCCCCTAACCAGACCACTCACCACACTTAGCCAGTGGCACCGTGCTCCTTCCTAACTTGACAACTCTGCACTTGCTGCTTCCTCTACCTAGAACCATCTTTCCCCAAAATTTTGGTTGGCTGCATACTGTTCTTCATTGAGGCTTAGCTCAAATAGTGCCTCCTCGGGTCTCCCCTGAGAAACTAAATACAAGCCAACTTCTCATTTACTACTCTCTTCCCATTGCCCTTTTCCCTCTTTTATTTACTATATAGCACTTATCACCAGCCAAACTTAATCTTACTGGTTTTCATATTTCTTTGTTCTGACTCCCCAGTAAAGGGCCATAAAATCAGAAACTTTGTCTGTATCTATGTACCCTGTTGTGTGTCTTCAGCAAGCAGGATGGTACCTAGCACACAGCAGGTCCTCAGTAAATAATTGTGGGACGAATAAATGAATGATGTAAGGAAGGCATAAACAAATGAATTGTCCTCTAGCTCCCATGCTGATGGACACCCAGGGCTTAAGGAACAACAGTAGAGGAAGCCTCTGGAGAGAATCTTCAACAGTCATTCATGGGAGACAGTCTCACTCCCACTGCCCACTGTCCCTGAAAGGCCAAAACTTGGCAGTATATACTCTTCAACATCAGACCTTTTAGTTTGACATCCTTTCATTATATACTTAAATCACGAACACTTACCTCTTTTCTAAAAGGGTTGGGGTTTTTTTTTTCAAAGTAAACCATTTTGATAATCTTTTGAAAATTGCAAGGCATCTTCTGAGATCGTTGGAAAGGTGTTATAGAGTACGATAATACTAGGGTTGGGAATGTTTTCCCAGCTCACCTCCCAACATTATATTTACTTTGAAGTTCCAGAATTAAAATTTAAGGTCCTTAAATGGAGAGGAACCCAAGCGTCTGAGTGACTATAAATAGCTCACATCCATCCAACATTCCCTCTATCGGCATATGCCAGGCATGTCCCTATCATAAAGCAGACTATAAAAATCTATTTAACTAGTTAATCACTGAACAAACATTTAGTGCCCCAAGTTTCAGGGATGCAAGAATTATTGTGACAAAATTTCTGCCCCCACCCCCCAGAATGGATAGTCTGGAGGTAAACATTTAGCTGAAAAACATTAAGTAAACATTAAGCTGAAAAATAGAGTATCTATTAAAATATTTATAGTAGAGGTTAAAATTGCAAATTTTTCCTGTTATAGGAGAAATTTCATAGATGAGATGGCACTTAAATTAGGCCATGAATAAGATCTTACTAAATAAAGTGAGAAGGGAAAGAGCCTTTCTAAGCAAAAAGAACAGCAGATACAGGGACCCAGTTTAATGGGAGTCTGGGGTGCTTGGGAAATGTTGCATTCAATAATGGGGGGGCATCAGCTGGAAATAAAGATGTTTACTGTCAGATAGTAAAGGGCCTTGTAGACCAGACTGAAGTATGGTTTTTATCCTGACTGGTAGGAACCTTTGGATGTCCTAAAATCAGATTGGCTTTTAAGAAGGTAACCCGGGCCATGGTATTAGATACTATACAGGACAGATTAGAGAGAAATGAACTGTAAGTCTAGTGGTGGTTCCAATAGTCCAGACCTGGAAAGGAGGCCTGGATTAATCTGGTGCAAACAAAGAAAAGTTTTATTTAAGGATTAGATTCAGAAGCCTTAAAAATTCTCGTAACCTTTGGCCCTACTAGCACATATCTTAAGGAAATGATCCACAATATAGAAAACAGGTTTTGGATAAAAAATGTTGCTTCATCATAGAACCATTTTATAATAGCTCAGAGTTGGCTATCTAATAAAGGAATAGCTAAATAAATTAACCATTCATATAATATAGTAATATGCATAAAATATTATGAAGATAATTAAAAATTACATTAATAAGAGGTTTTTTTGGTTTTTTTTAATAAGAGGTTTTTTTATGCAAAAAGAAATATGTTGTGCCAGAAGAGTAAGATGCCAGATTACATGTACCTTAAGATTTCAATTATACATATTTCTAGCTTTTCTACAAGGAAGATGTATTATTTTAATCAGGAAAAAGTATATTGTTTTAAAAGACAATGGGAGATTTAGAGAGAGAGTGGTGTGAATGGAGCACGGGGCTGCTTCTAGAGTTGTGGTTTTCACAGGTTATTAGGACTTCAGGAGGCAGGGTGAGAGCGTGTGTTTCTTTAATAAGCATTTCCTGACCACTTGCTCTCTTTAGTTGGGATACATGAAAAAAATTACATTCCCTGCAGTAACCCTACAAGGGCAAACAACTAAGCAGAGTGCCATGGTAGTTCATGGTAGTTAAGTACACAACAAAAGGAGGAAGAAGCCACCAACTCATTGTGGGTGGTCTGGAAAAACATAATAGCTGCGTCTCAAATCATGAGTAATAGTAACAGCTACCATCTGTGAGGTATTGTGTGCCTGGTACCGTATGTATGTTATTCTAAGCTCTTCAATGATGCAATATGGAAGGTACTATCAACCAACACATTAATTCAACAAATATTATTTGAGCACCTTCCATGTAACATCCTGTGCTCTTTTCTATGCTTGGGGATATGGCATGGATAAATACAGATGAAAATCTCTGCCTTCACGGAGCTTACATTCTAATAGGAATAAAAAAGAAAACTGAGGCTCAGAGAAGTCTTATGGTCACTTGCCCTTGGAAACAGACTGAAGCTGGACTTGAATCCGCAATCATCTAAATCTATTCACCAGATGGGAAACAGGGAGTGGGGCCTGCTGGAAAGAAGAAACAGCCTTGGAAAAGCATAAAGACAAGGAATATCGTGTGTTCCAGAGAACAGGGAATGGTGTGTGGGTCCAAAGCATTGAGAACCCACAGTGACCAAGTTCTGTAGAATCTTGAGATCCTTGCAGAGGACTTGACCTTGTCAAGTGGAAGACTTAGTCACTGTTTGGGGATGATGTGATCAACCTAGCATCCGCTGATATTATATAATAGCACTGAACAACTTGCATGGCCCTCCACAACATTTTTACAAGGGCAACAGTATATTTAAAGGTATTCTTATCCTTCCTGCTTTGAAGGATACACACACACAGAAGTCCCGTTGTATCGATAACTTTTTTAAGTCTTGCCACGGAATTAGGGAAAATGTCTGTTATACTGTTGCCTTTTGCTGGTGTAGTCAAAGCATAGTGCAGTTTCACCTTAGCAAAGAAATTCCGTTGGAAAAGCGGTCATGAATTCAATTAGCTTTTTTCCCCCTCAGTTTCGAAATCAGGTAATTTACTTAAAATTCTGGTCCTGGAGGATTTCTGTGACTGGTCATCCATTTTCAATACTATTTAAACATCTCAAGAAGCTGTGGCAACAGCCAGAATCTGGGTTTGATGAAATATTATAATGCACGTGAAATGGGAAATGAGTCTTAATAAAATGACCCATTATCTTGCCTTATTTTTGCTTGTGTAACTTGGAGATAATATACACTTGGAGATTGTGATATTTGAAAAACTATGTGGTCTTATAGTTTGGTTATATAGTTGTAACTAATCTTGGGACTTGGGGAATGCTTTTAAGCCTGTTGACCAGAGAGCCAGAAGATGCCAGCAGGCCTCTCCCTGTTACATGTGACAGCAAGTCTCTAAAGGAAGCACAGCCACACAGTTTCTCTCCAGCCCCTCTGCAGAGCCCCTGAGTGTCTGCTCTGATTTTGCAGTCTCAGGAACAGTATTGGGGTCGCCGGTGCTGGTGGGTCCTGCGGTCAGAGATAATAAAACTATCCCAATTAGCAGCTTGTACAGAAGCATCTCAGTGGACCAGCCCAGTCTCCACAGTTAAGCTAGAGCATAAGAAATCCAAATTGTGACCAGTCTCAGTCATTTCCTTCCCAGCTTTCTTCTCTTGGCCATTGTTTATCAGACAGTGATTCCAGATCAGTTCTCAGCACTGCTCAAGCTGTCATCCGGTCCATGTACATAGCTGTTTGCATTTTCAAGTCCGCACCTCCATGCAGTGCCCTGCGCGCTTCTGATGCCGTGCTTGCTGCCCTGCCTGTGCTTCCCAAATCCTCATGGTCCTCAGCTTATTCATCCCATATTGACCCTCCCATCCTCCCCAGAATGGCAGGATTATCATTTTGAAGAAATGGAGGCATCAAGAAGTTGAATAACCTAACCACTAGATACGTAAGCTGGAGCCGGGGCCCTGGTCCCCTGCTTCCAGCAGAGTGCTTGGCACTTGATGGCCTCTTGAGGATTCCGTTTCTCCAGTTTTTGTTGTGGCTTTATTTTGTTTAGTTTTTTAAAGCAAAACTTCACCTCATTGCGATAGTTTTACAACCCTTAAATTTTTATGTTCAGTATGTTTTCCAAAATCATTTCAGTATTTTGATCCCCAGTTTTTGTTATGACCAGCACACATCTGCTCTTTATCTAACCTTTTTAATTTTGTCCATGACCATCCTACATTGCAGGCTTCTCAACCAGATGAGTTGACCATTGAGGAACATGAGGTGTTAGAAGTGATTGAAGATGGAGATATGGAAGACTGGGTAAAGGTATATTCCTTTGCTCATATCGCCCCTTCTCATGACATTTTTAGGAGTTTGTTTTGGTTCCTTGTTTTGCCCTGTCCAGATTGTGTGTGTAAACCTATTTTGTCACATGTCTTTTACTCAGGCTCGAAATAAAGTTGGCCAAGTGGGTTATGTGCCAGAAAAGTACCTACAGTTTCCCACCTCGAACAGTCTACTGAGCATGCTGCAGTCCTTGGCTGCCTTGGACAGTCGGTCACACACATCCAGCAATTCCACGGAGGCCGAGCTCGTTTCAGGCAGCCTCAACGGAGATGCCAGTGGTAAAGACTGAAACAAGGCACTCTTTATTTGGTCACATTTGGCCTAAGCAGTATTGCCCCGGAGTCAGCCTTCAGTGGGTTAAAAAGCAAAACTTTATTCCTGTTTTATGTTTTCTGTTATTTGGTCACATCTATCCTCTACAGTAGAACCCTGAAGTTGATCTTCAGTGAGTAAAAAAATGACCACTGTACTGTCACCCTGTATGATGGTCTTTTAGTTGTCATGTGAGCATAGGGGTGGTTGCAGAAGGAACCTGGCTGTCCATGTCCTTATGCATTTTTCTCCCTCTTGCTACCTAGTCTGTTTCGTGAAAGCACTTTATGACTATGAGGGCCAGACAGATGATGAATTATCCTTTCCTGAGGGAGCAATCATCCGAATCTTGAACAAAGAAAACCAGGATGACGATGGCTTCTGGGAAGGGGAATTCAGTGGGCGGATTGGTGTTTTCCCATCGGTGCTAGTGGAAGAACTTTCAGCCTCAGAAAATGGTGACACTCCGCGGATGAGAGAGATTCAGGTACGTGAGAGGAGAGAAAACTGAATTTAAAGGTGTTTAAAGAAAATTGCCCCCAAGTGGTGGTTGACCCATGCAGACTGGGGCTACAGTCTCAGCCCCACCTTCCCACTCCAGCCCTCTGTTGCCAGGTTTCTGCAAAACTGAATTTGGAAAAGCAGAGACTCACCAACCCGGTTCCTGGGTAATGGCCGTATTACACCTCCATTTGTCCACTTTCTGTGCTCTGAATCAGTTAACCGAAAGGATAAATTGTATGTGACTTACAAAAGAATAGTTTGGTAGAAAGACAGAAACCAGAGAGGGATGTATTGTCTCTGTAGTTAGTTTAGGGAGTGAAAAATACTGCTCTTTCCATCGCTTTCAGAGCCTGCCTGCCAGTCCTTTTTAGAGGACTAATGAGCCTGCCGGAGACCCCTTACACTGATGTGGCTCTGTGCTCAGCTCATCATAGCAAAACTTGACTTCACAGGAAACCCCTAAATCGGGTGGGTCACTGCAGGCCTGGCAGATCCAGGACCAGAAGGAACATGTCTCTCCACCTTGTTTGTGTGACATTGTGACCACTTAGTCTGACGTTTACAAAACTTGAGGAAGTCAGAGACAGCCAGTTATTCTATTTTCACCAAAAAATAGAACTTGTCCCCTTTCTTTGTTCTTCACTTGATTTATTGAATTGACCAAGTTAGTAGATTTTCAGTAGAACTCTAGAGAATGGTTTGACCTGATGACTATTTATGATAAACTGTAATCAGTAGTGTGATGAGATCTCTGAGGAAAAAGTTAAATACATCACAAAATCAGTTTTGGGGTTGTTATCCTAAGCTCACGTGCTTCTAATGAGGCCGACAAAAATTATGTATAGTTCTATCTGAGCTGCAGAGAAAAGTAGTATGTTTGAGTTAGTCAGAGAAGCCAGCTGGCCTCTCCTTCCTGAGGTGTGAGCACTTCGTAGTTTCTCTTTGCTTTGTGGCAGATCTCTCCTTCCCCCAAGCCGCCGGGCTCCCTGCCTCCACTGCCGCTGTATGACCAGCCTCCCAGCAGCCCTTACCCCAGCCCAGATAAGAGGAGCTCCCAGTACTTCCCACGCTCTCCCTCAGCAAATGGTAAGGGTTCTCCTGGCATGGATCTAAATTCATTTTCATTCAGAAATCCACATGTTCACCTGAAGAGCAGACAGATCTGCATTAGCATTCTTACTGCTCAACAACACAAATAAAATGAGCTGCTTGGTTCCTCCCCTTAGAAAACAGCTTCCTTGCCGAATCGCCGGGATTTTCACAGGCATCAAGGCATACTCCTGAGACCTCATATGGCAAACTGCGACCTGTAAGTCTCTTATCTGGCAGGGTTACAGAATGCACAGTTTTTCTAAGTTGAAAGTTAAAAACTAATGTCCCCCTGTGGCCACTGTGCTACGCTCATTTCCCCATGCAAGGGTCAGGTGGGTTGGGGACAGTAAAAAGAGCTCTTAAAAATGAAGGCTATAAGGGGTACCTGGGGGGCTCGGTCGGTTAAGCTTAGACTTTTCACTTTGGCTCGGGTCTTGATCTCATGGGTCAAGGGATTGAGCCCCGTGTCCTTGGACTTCTCGCTCAGTAGGGAGTCTGCTTGAGGATTCTGTTCCTCCCCCAACTTGTGAATGCGAGTGCTCTTTTTTTCTCTCTCTCTCCAATAAATAAATCTTTAAAAAAAAAAATGAAGGCTATAAAAATCAGGACAACTTGGAAGGTCTAGTCTACACTGGCACTTTTCTCACTGAGCCCTGGTGAGATAGCCATGGAAGTGTATTTAACTACAAGCTCTGTGAGCGTCAGAGTGGTCTGTGAAACAAGAGCACTTTTTCTTAGCGAGCATTTATTGAGAACCTATTTTCCAGGCTTATATTTGGCCTCTTTTGAGGAACAGAGATGAAATGAGATATACTTCATGCTTTTTGATATTTAAGAGCTTCTATTCTCAAGGAGAATCTACTCTTACAAATAATCACCTCTACTCACCCTTCACTCCGTGCCATCAACTCCTTCCCCCCACCTCCCTGTGAAATGGCTCCAAGGTCATAACTTTCCCACACGCACCCAATGCATTTATTTTCCTTGAACTGCTTATCAGCATTTGACACCATTCCTTGAACCACTCACTTCCTTTGGCTTCGTTCATTCAGACATGTATCGAGTGCCTTGTTAAAGACTTTGGCTCTTTAGCCTAAGTGTAATAGGAAGCCATTGCAAAGTTGTAAGCAGGACAGTGATGTGACTGGTTTTGCATTTCTGAAACATTGCTATGGCAACTAAGTGAGAGTGAATGGAAGGTGGCAGAACAGACATGTGGAGCCATTAGGAGGCTGGAGCAGTGGTCCAAGCAAGAGGAGATGGCAGCATAGACTGCTGGGTATGGGTGGGAATGGGGAGAAGTGGGCCAGTTTGTTCCACAGCCCTTTCCTCATTTGCTTTCTGCTCTCTGGCCCTTTCTTTTTCACTGAACTATATAGGTTTCTCTGCTTCAGCCCATCTCTGCTGGTGCTCCTTGGGGTTCTTCCCTGGGCTGTTTGTCCTGAAGTCATTAAACTCGCTCTCCCTCTTCCAACTCATCTATTCCCACAGCTTTGATAACCATTCATTTACTGACAACTTCCAGACTTAGAACTGTCAATCCAGTCTCTTCCCTGAGTTTCGGCCTTGTGGACATCTCAGTGTATACATACTAGAGCCCCAAACTCAGCAACAGTGGATTAGTTGTCCTCCCTCCCAGACATGCTCCTTCTCTCATATTGCCTGTCTTAGTGAGTGGAACCTCCTTTCTACCACTGCTCTGGCATCACTCCTGATAGCTCCCTGGCCCTGCCTCCCACAAATAGTCATCACCAAATCCTGCCACATTTACCTTGGAGACAACTGTCAAGTCTCTTTTTCTCTCCTCGCACCCCCACCAATGGCTAGATCAGGCTAACATTAACTCTCACTTGACTACAAGAGCCTCCTAAGTTGTCTTCTTACCTATACTCTTGCCCACCACCCCCCTCTTCTCCAAACTATTATCCCAGTCATCCTTTCACACCTTTACTACTGCTGTTTAAAATCCACCAAAGCCTCCTTTTTGCCCACAGAGTAAAGCTCAAATTTCTTAACATGGCTTTATGAGGCCTCATGACTTCACCACAGGCCACCTCTCTAGTCTTATCTCGTGCAGCTCTCCTTCCAAGACAGGCTGAAAGATGTTCAGTTCTCCAAGCATTGCTCTCTCTGGGTTCCACTTCCAGGCCTTTCCTTTGGATGAGGCTTTTAGGGCTATGGTGACTCTTAGGCCCATGAAGCTTTCAGCCGAGGCAAGAACCTGATTTGTGGGTTCCACATTTCAACAGAACAGTAACTCCTTGGTGTGAAAAATAGTGAGAATTACTTTGGAAGCACATGCTTTCATGTTCAGAGCATTTGAGACCCCTGGGGTGGCCATGACTGTGGATAAACTGACCTTTTGGGATGTGGATGCTTCAGGCACTGAATCAGGAAGCTGACTGACGATCCATGTATTTGTTTCCTGCTCAGGTCCGGGCAGCTCCCCCTCCACCTACACAGAACCACCGAAGGCCAGCAGAGAAGATTGAGGATGTAGAAATCACACTGGTGTGATGATGGGTTTACCCAGCCATTACTGCTACAATCAAGGCCAGGCTTGGCGTTTGGCCATTCTTGTTCTTTAGGCACCTTTGCATGATGATGACTCTTGAACAGAGCAAAAACAAGGAGGAGCATGGGACTGGGTAGCCTGGTGCACTCCTCCCACGTTTTGAATATTTTGTGCCTTTTTTTGTTGTCATTTTCTATGTCATCTCTCCTACCATAGCACAAAGCCTAGTGGGCCCTAGAAGCAGAGGGGGACAGCCCTCAGGCCTATCAGTGGTCCACTTTTATATGAGACTGGAGACCAGGCCTCATTCAGGGCACGGTCACAGAGAAACTGATCATGGGCACTCGTACAGTATATTACTGTGGCCACAAGGATGTGGCAAAGATCCTCATCTTTCTTCAGGTGGCTTTTGCTCGTCTGATTGAGTTTAATCAGATCATGTTGGCTACATAAGGAACTAGAAGGAGGGATTTCAGGAGAGGCTGGCTCCTCCCCACAGTTAGTCCCCAGACTGAGAAAGTGAAACCTTATTGGAAAAAAAATGGACTGCCCTGAGTTTATCGCCAGTTGCATTAATGCACATCTCTTCCACAGCTAACAGATTTAAAACAGTAACAGTGTCCTTTGTATTAATATTTACGCCATTCATTTAGTGTTAGTGGAGCTAATATGGAGGGGCTGCACTCATAGCCAATTCTGATCCATCACATAGACTAATAGAAAGGAGGCTGCGGCTGAAGCAGAAATGGAGCTTCCGGATCTGAAATGAGCTGATTTAATGTTCTTTTTGTATTTGGGTATTTTTTCATCTTAATTTTTGCAGCATATATTCTCCTGATCAATACCTTTTGAGTCTGAACCTCTAGATAAACTGGGGACACATACTTCCCTTGTTGAGCTTCTCTACTGGGGAGGCCCCTCACGCTGTTTTATTCCCAAGCCTAAGCCCAGCCGGCCAGCCTGCGGCTGCTCCAGACCAGCAGCCAAACCCCACAGAAAGTACAGCTTCCCAGCTCCCCCTGACTCAACGTTTCCTTGGGAGGAAGAACCTGTGGCTCATGGAGGAAACCAGCTGCCCATGCAGAAGGACTAAAGGATGGCACACCACACACAAGTGCAGACTGACAAGTTCTCCCTATCACCAGGAGAGCCGGGAGGAGCGTTCTCCACAGGCTGGCGAGCTCGCAGTGGCAGGTGGCCCCGAAGAGGTCTCTGTGGGCGCTCCACCTCCTGTGGAAGATGGGGAGAGCTGAACCCAGGGACGAGGGGGTTTTGCAGTTGCTTTTTTTTTTTTTTTTCTTAAGGAATCAAATTTGCAGAATTCAGTCTAAAAGCTGTATTATGCTTTGAAAACTCCATCCCTCCTAAGAATCTTTAAAAACTTGAAATGCTTGCCAAATGTCCCCATGGGATTTTTGACCAAAAGTCAGGTTATAGCTGGAGAAATCTTCAGTTAGTCATTTGATCACTTCAGTGACAGTACCCAGTGACGAGTCTTCTCTGTGATTTGGGGTTTTTATTTTGTTTTTTGCATTTCTTAACCTGTTGATCTATTTGAGGTCTTTTTGTGTTTATCAAACTTATTCTTAAGTTTAAAAAAGAAATGGAAAGGGTGGCTTTTTTAAGATTTTAAAGTTCTCTGACATGTTAAAAATCTTCAAAGCACTTTAAACAATCCTCCAAGTGCTTAAATCAGGCAGTTCTTGCTACCCAGTCTTGTCTTCTCTCTTTAGCTAGCCAAATTGTCCTTGAATCTGGATTTTCCACATTCTCAGAGAGTCATTTGAAATCTTTTGTTATATTTTAAAATATTTTTTGGAAGAGCTGCTAATTTTATTTAAAAAAAACAAAACAAAACAAAAGTTGTAAAAATATGCCTCCTTTTTAAACAGAACCCCTCCCTCCAGGACATATAATCCAGCATCACAGTGCACGGGGCCAGGCTCGGAGGGAGTGCCTCTGTGCAGATGTGCTTTCTTTACAGTGGCTGTAAAAAGTTTGTATTTATTATGTATAAAATGTTGAATAATAAAAAAAAAAATCAGTTTTCGAAGTTTTCCATATAAAAAGATTTGGGTAAATAGACCTTTCCAAACAGACAATGCTTTTTATAAAGACATTCCTAGGCCTTCCTTTTTTAAACCATAAAACAAATACAGAGAAGAGGAAATAAATTCCCAGTTACCGGCCTAGTCCCTCTGGCTGCCCGCAGCCACATTTGAGGGCCAGGGCTCAATCTGGTTAGGGAGGGACCCCACGGTTCTCTTCTTCCCAGAGCTGGGTATGTGCAATATTCTTTCTTCCAGGTATTTTCTGTGCATAAAACTTATACACATGCACATTGCCTTCCAATATACATGGGATTATATAATTAGGTTTCCCTCTTTCTGTTTGAAGGCTCTCTTTTCTATTCCATGGTTTGGATGTATCATAATTTAAGCCTGCTATAGTGATGGATGTTTAGGTTGTCTCCATCCATTTGCCATTAGCAAGTGAAAAACAACATCTTTGTACATCATTCTTTATAAATTTGTTCCAGTAAAAATATTGGGTAAATTCCTAAATATGTAATTTGAGAGTTAGAAAGCTGTATGAGCATTTGATTTTGTTAGATTTTACCAAATTGGCCTCCAAAATAATGGTATCTGTTGATACTCCTACCAGCAGCATGAGAGATGGCAGCATGGACTTTGGAGTCAGAAGGTCGAGTTAAATCCTGACTCCCTCTTGATGGCTGTGGGAACCGAGGCTACATGTCCTGGTGGAAACCTGAGGATAATACTGTGGATCCAGGAAGGATGCATGGAGGCTGTGGCACCAGGTGGTCACCACCAACATTCCTCACTGTCACCTGCCCCCACCTTCTGTGACCTTCCCTTCATTGCTCGGGTCCTTGCTCTCTTCCAGCCTCATAGTCACACAGGGCTGTCAAGGGAAGGAATGTTCCACAGAAATATGAGAGGGTGTACATTGCATACCACATTTGAGACTGCTGTTGGCATCAGAGGCTTAGTCTTGACTGGGGGACAGAGTTAAACTAACTGCCCCACCCAGCACCCCAGCTAAATTTTGGCCTCCTTCAAAAGAATTAACTGTCAAACAGTGAAGCCAAATTCACAGCACATCGCCTGGATCCCTTTCCTCTCTGACCTTTGACCCACCCCCGACCCACAAGCCAGCCAGAGAGGCAAGTAGGAGGATGTCCTCTGGCTTTACCCCTGCCACCACTTGATGGGGACAACCTTCCCCTCTGGGCTTCTGCATCCCTAGCTTTGAACGGAGTGGAATGAGATGATTTCCAAGGGCTTATCCAGCTCTTCTGTTAAGCTAGATCAGCTCAGTTCCTAGACACAGTGAAAACACCACACAGAAATATCACAGACTAACACACAGACTTCTCAGGATGGTCAGAAATTGAAATTCAAGCCATTGGACTCTCCGGCCTCCACCACCGCCCCCCATCCGACCCCAGAGAAAGCAAACCCTCCTCTGAATTATCACATCCCAGGCAATTGTGTTCACTCCCTGCCCAAGACCAGCCACAGCTGTCAGTTAGGGGGCTACTGCCTAACCTGAGTGGCTTCCCAACAAAATCTAGCTGTTCTGAATTTTTGCATTTATTTTGTTCATTACAAAGAAGCTTTTCACGACAAAAACACAACCAAGTTATAGAAATCTTAGTTTAGAAAAAAGAATTGTAATTTGTCCTGAAATCCTACAACTTGACACAAGCAGTGTTAAGTTTCCTCCTAGACTGTTCTGTCACTGTTGATCTGCCAAGAACCCTGTGAATGCCAAAGAGCATCTTGTTCCTGGACCATTTTCCCCTGGTCCCACTGGCCAAAAAAACAAGTACTTCTGCCATGTCTGTTTCTAAGAGCTCTGGTCTGGGAATATTTTCCTGGAGTGTTCTCCTGAAACAACAGAAATGAAACCACAACTAGGGTTCACACGCTTTCCACGCTGCGTGCTAAACACCTAAGTGGCTTTCTTGTTCTCGTCACCCCCTTGCTCCTGTGAGGGGCAGGGAAGGAGCCTGGTCAGAAGTCCTGTATTCAAGCCCCTGGCCACCCTGATCAGCCAAGGCCTGGCTCACCCCTTCGTTTTTCTGGGCCTTGCTTTCCTCATCTGTAAAGTGGGAATGAGAAGACAATACAAATGTCCTAAAATCCAGTAGGATTAACTGAAATAATGTGCAGAGAAGACGGAAATATGTTTGACCAGTAGATGTGTGTTCAGAGGAAGAAAACAACCTGTACACAGACATGGTATGCTGACTCTCCATAGGTGGGTCCACACCTGGTGCCACTAGGATTCTTCCAGAGAACTTGAGGGCCATGACCACCTCTATTCAATCACTACTGGATATCAAATTCAAACTGCCCAGGTCTTGTTCTGAGCACTGGAGATATAAATGACTCAGATCTCATCCCCATCACCAAGGGTCTCACATCTGGTGGGGAAGACTCAGGAACAGCAGACTCCAGCTAAGGTGTGTCTTCCAGGGACATGACCAAGGGGCAGCAGGAGCCCAGAATGAGGGCTTCTGGTTGTTTCTCCCTGTCAAGTCTTAGGCTCATTCAAGCCTGATTGGCCGGGGGCAGACAGAGAAGGCAGTACTCCTGCCTGCAGACCAGCCCCAGGGAAGAGCTGTGTCACCTCTGGTGAGGCCCAGAGCTCTGGGACTGCAAGTGTCACAGGTGAGGAAAATCCTCCTCCCCAACCCCGGAAGACACTGTGATTTGCCCAAGGTCTCTCGGTAGAAGACCACTGGGAGCAGAGCCTGGAACAGACCAGGTCAGACCCTCTCTGCAGAACCTGAGGGCAGTTTTCAGAAAAGAGGGAGTCCTGGGGTTTTATCCCACCTCTGCTGTGTGACCCTGCACAGGACCCTGGCCCCTCTCTGGGCCTCAGCCCACGTGCACAGCAAGGGAAAGGCCATTTCAGTTTTGTCATTAGAGACCCAACTCAGGCAGGTAGCCCGAGTACCTGAGGACTGAAAACCTGGAAGATATGCAGACCTATAAGGCAGAGGATACTGAAGGCCTAGAGAGGCTTTTAGCCCCAGGACTCTCTCCTCACCCTCTCTGCTACCAACTTCAAAGGCTAGGTGGAGGGGCAGCCTTCCCAGCTGCCTCTCCTCTGAGCTCCCCCTGCTCATTCCTTACCAGCCCCTCCTCCTCCACACCCACCCCTTCCCTGGAATGCCTTGGCCTTTCACTGGCCCTTCCAGACTTGCTCCTCCAGGAAGCATTCCTTCCAAGTAAGCTGAGCTATGCATGTGCTCCCTGAGGAGAAGCAACTGTGCCCCAAGGGTGTGCTGTCAGATTGGCCGATGAAGAAGGGAACGCTTACAGGGAGCAGAGGGGTTGGGGTCCCCAGAGCTGAGTCCATCATTTCACAACACCTTTTTCTAGATTACCTAAGCAGCCTTCACAGCTGTCTTCACCGCCGTGAGGTCCCTGCCCCAAGTGGTGTAGACGGTAACAGCCTCCTAGAATTCAAATTCAGCTCACTCTTGTGGCTCTGCATGCCCCACACTTCAAGGGACACTGACCCTCCATAATCAGGCCTAGGTGACCAGAGCCCAGAATGGAAAAAAGAGGACACAGGGAGGGCTTTAGGGTTAGACACAAGGCTAGAATCACCCAGTAATGGTGGCGGCAGGGCACACACAGCTTGGGTACAGAGGATGGGGGAGGGTGCCCTGCATAACAGGGAGCCCAGATTCTCAAAATGTTATTTTGTTGTTTAAAAAAAAAAAAAAAAAAAAAAAAGTCATGATCCAGCTGCGCCAGCTGTGTGATCTCACAATACTTCATCTGAGTGTCAATTTTATCACCTATGAGAGAAAGAAACTACCTCCCAAGGAGCTTGAGAGAAACAAATAAGACACTGCCTGAAAAGTAGAGCGCTGTGCCTGACACATAAGCATGGAGTACTGGTGGCTACTGGAAGCACTGGCTTTTCCAGCCATGAATCCCAGGAGACTGGAGAATGGCTCAGCAGACACTAAGCAGCTGGTGACTCCTGGTGGCCGCTGGGAGCCAGGACAAGGGGGTGGGGCTGGAAAATACTGGACTCCTAGCATCTTCAGCTGTTAGACTTGCTGTGTTAGCCATTTAATAGACATTTCCCAAGGCTCACTCTGGCCTGACCTAATGTCAGAAATTACTCTGTTCCCATCCTGGCCTCTTCTAAGAGCTCC
Organism: Lontra canadensis; assembly: GCF_010015895.1. Lineage (NCBI taxonomy): Eukaryota > Metazoa > Chordata > Mammalia > Carnivora > Mustelidae > Lontra > Lontra canadensis. Next base: position 25,647,910 of record NW_022631001.1, read on the forward strand.
CTGACTGAAAATGGAGGGAAGGAGACACAAAGAGGAACATAAGGAGAGAGGAGGCCCCTAGCCAGCCTGGTAAGTGAGGAAAGGCTCTCAGAGATTATCCCAAAGGACACATTTGAATTGGGGGCTGGGAGGGAAGAACATTCTGGACAGAGAGAAAAATCAATGTGCAAAGCACATTCAGAGTAGCAAGGAAATGAAAATGCAGCTGAGGTCAGCGGGCTCACTCCTAAGGGGTTTGGATTTAATGCCAAGCAGCTTCTCTGCAGGCAGCCTGGGAACTTGAAAGGGTTGTATCTGTGACCAGGATACCTTGGAAAGTCACTCTGGCCACGACGAGGGGCCTGGCTGGAGACACAGCAAGACTAGAGGGGAGCCTGCGTTGCAGCTAGGTTAAAGTTAGACACTCCAGCCCCTGGTGCTGGGGGATGTGGGGCAGGAGTGGAAGAGACACTTAGGGGAGATGATGTCTGGGAGGCAGGTAGGTATGTCACCTAGAGCCCAGGGGACAGCTGGGCCAAGAGCAGTGACCGGAGAGTCACCAGAGTGTAGACTAGGTATTTAATCAACACGTCCTCTTTGGCCTGTGCCAAGAGCTTCACAGATGCTAACACCTGGAGTCCATACAGTACGTCCTGGAGTCCATACAGTATGTTCTGAGGTGAGAACTTTTTTTTTTTTTTTTTTTGAGAGAGAGAGAGAGAAAGAGAGTGTGAACAGGAACGGGGGAGGGGTAGAGAGGGAGGGAGAACGAATCTCAAGCTGACTCCTGAGCGCAGAGCCTGCTGCAGGGCTTCATCTCACAACACCGAGATCACAACCTGAGTGGAAACCAAGAGGCAGACACTTGGACTGCGCCACCCAGGCACCCTCTGAGGCGAGCACTACTATTTTCCCCTTTCACAGAGAAGGAAACTAAGGCACAAAGGTGTTAAGGAACCGGCTTAAAATCACCCTGCTACTGAACGGTGGGCTGTGACTCTGACACAGACAGCCTGGCTGTGGAGTTCAGGCTCTCGGTGGCCGACTGCTCATCCTGGGAATGGCTTCCAAACCCTGGAAAGGGCAATGACCCCCGGGGGGACTTTGGAAGGTCATAAAGAAGGACACTGAGAATTGCAGAGTAAAGCCTTTGAATCTCAGATAAGCAGCACTCCACAGTAAGGTCCTAGCACTCGGGGACAGAAGTCCCTTCTGTTGTCTTGTGACTGGCAGTGGCTGTCCTACTGATGACTCCTCCAAGCTCGAGGCTGACAGAGGGATGCCCAGGCTCTGCCCTGCTGGGTCTGCCTTATACTCCAGAGGCTTGTGGTGCCCCCATAAGTGAAGTCCCAACCCAGGCCCAGCCCACAGCTGTCCTCCCCAACACTCAGACCTGTACAGACTGTTTCCCACCCGTTCTGGGCTCTACCTCTGGATCGAGAATGTGCCTCCATCTAAAGACAGGCCTGGGGTACTAAGTACTTGATATCACTCTCCGGTTTGTTAGGACCCTTTCCACCAGAGCCCCTCTGGGCTGCTTCCCGTGCTCCCTTCCTTGGAACTCCCAACCACCCCCTCCACAGCCTCAGCCTGCTCCGGGTGCCTAAAGTAGGAGGGCCCAAGGTGTTGGCTTAGTCTCTGGACCAGCTTGGTCCAAGGGTGAAATTCACATGGCTCCAAGAGCCACTGCCCTTTGCTGCCTGTGAGCCTTTCTTCATGCTGTCTCCTCAGACATGAACAGCAGTGAGGCCAGACTGGCTCTGCCCCAGCTCTGTGCAGCAGGAGGAAGGGGGCCAAGCCCAGGTGTCCTTGAGCCACCAGCCCAAAGGCTTCTGCTACCTGAACGCTGCAAAGAGGCAAGCAGACACCAGTTTAAATGCAATTTTTTTTTCACTTATGTCAAAGAAAGTAAGAAATCAGAGATTTAAAACAAACAAAAAATACTGTAATTCCCCCCCACACACACAAACTTTTTTTTAAAAACAGGCCAGGTCCTGCCAGGCCTTATTCCCCATAAATGCCCCAAGGTCACCACCCCCCAACCCCCAGCCCCACTTGCTCTGGAGCCCTGTGAGCAGTGGGAAGCTGTCCTCTGGCTTTGGGCTTCAGACTCGAGCTCCAGCCCTGGCAGGAGGAGTCATGACACTAGCGCCAGAGCACGACCTTCCTGGCCTGGTCCACGCTCACCACATGGCTCCCCGAGGCACACCAGGCCACAGCGTTGATAGCAGTGCTGAGGAGAGGGAGGGACAGGCTTCAGGGAGGCATCAGAAGCCGGACCTGCAGCCTGGGCTCTGCCCCTCATTATGGGAACCAGGAATTTTGAGGCTCTCTCTGAGCCTGCTGCCTCACCTATAAAATGGGCTCACAGAGCTGTGCACACAGGAAAGAACCTTGTGAACTAAGAAGGGCTCAGGGGTGGGGGAGGATGTGGGGACAAGGGCTGGGGACTCCAGGGTCCCAAGCATGTCATTAATTCGGAACTGGCTGAGCAGCCCTGGGGCCGGGGGTCAAGGGGGAGGGGTGGGCACTGGCCCTGTGACTGATGTGGGGGGTGGGGGCCGTGCTCACCAGTGGGGTCCCCGCAGACTACCCTCCAGCTTGCCGGTGTCTACATCCCAGATGTAAAGGGCTCCATCCCAGGAACCTGCCAGCGCATAGCTTCTGTCCGGGCTGCAGTGGCCACAGCAGAGCAAGCAAGGGATGACCAGAGGTGAGGACACACACATGCAGACACAGACGTGTCCACGCAGACACAGACCTACACGGTTAGGTGGGGCACACTTAGGGACAGGCCCGCGCTCTCACAGACACACCTGAACACAGCTTTAGTCCAGTCAGAACCGCACCTGAAGCCATCAGCCCTGAGGACACAGAGAATCAGGGTCAGAATGAACATGGCCGCCGGTCCCTGCCCTCAGGAGCTTCAAGAGCTTCCTCCCTCCATCAAGAGCATGGGGCACCTCGACAGGCCCTGGTCCGGAAGGGCCTCCAGGATGGGTCCCCCATTGACAGGTCCAGAAGGGCCCTTAACAAAGGATGAGAAACCCAACAGCCCCATCCAAAGCCACAGTGTCAGGGAGCCCGGGGCAGGTACCTGAACACCTGGCGGATATTGCTGACACGAAGGTCAATGACCTTGAGTGTGTCATCTCGGGAACAGCTGAGCAGATGCAGCTGGTCATAGCTGAGGTTCAGGGAGGTGACCCGGCCCTGCACAGGGATGACCTGGGTGCAGCAGGGGACCCTGAGGATTGGGAACAGGTAGGGATGAGGAACAGCCCACCGAGGTCACTCCTGACAGGTTAACAAAGTCAAGGGGTGCCCCCAGGGCTGCCGCTGACTATCTCCCTTCTCCCACTGTGGCCAGCCCCTCCCAGAGGAACTTAGCCAGCCTCTGAGTGGAAGCTGGGGCCTCGAAACCCTTGGGTCACTAAAATAAGTGCTGGAGAGAAAACAATGAGAGCTGCCTTTCAGCGTGTGAGAGAGAGCAGAGGGTTTCCAACAGCAGTCACCGCAGACCTGGAAGGAGGACCCAGAGACAGGCTTGGCGCTGGCTCCAACACTGGCTTTTATAAATCACCCAAACCCAGTGCTGAGCTCTAAAGTGAAAGGACAACTAGAACTTTGTTTCCTTTGATTAAAAGGTAGTAACTACGTAGAAAAGGGGGCTCCTCCATTTTGGTTGATGAGGCCCAGGCCGAGTCCAGCAGCTGCACCAAGAGCCACTAAAAAGGTACCATAGGTCCCCAGAGGCAAAGGAGCCTTCAAGGGTCCACACTTAGCACTTCCCTGAGGTGCCTCTGTGGCTGCATGGCCAGAGAAAGGAAAGAAAACACAGGAAGCCTGTCCCCATGCCTCAACCACCCACAGCCCATGCTTGTCACCTGCTGTCCCAAAACCGGATCTTCTGGTCATAGTGGCCACTAATGATGACATGGTCCCCACACACCACATCATTACAGTAGGAAAGGACATTGATGGTCCTGGAGCCTGGGGACCAAGGAGCAGAACCCTAGCCTCAGAAAAAGGTTGTTGGAAGCCATCCCACAGGACATCCAGAGAAGCTGAGGTCCAAAAGCCCCAGAGGAGTACCTGTCCTCCCCAAACTAGAAGCCAGGTCCCGTTTCCCCGCCCAAAGCCTCAGGTCACCAAGAAACCAGGCAGAAAGCACGATGGGGGGCAGAGGAGAGGCCATGGGAGGTTTCACCCCAAATGCCTGTGAAGTTTAAAGCCATTCCCAGAGCACAGGCTGAGGTCTCCTTGACCCGGTTTGGGGGTGCCAGCAGGTAGGGAGGGGGAGGTAGGGGCTGGGCCTCACAGTAGGCACGGCCGAGGTCCCACTCCTTCACCGTCCGGTCTCGGCTCCCAGTCACCGCCTGGTGCCTCGTTAGCTTGAATTTAGCAGCCGTCACCTTGTCTGTGTGTCCAGACAGTGTCTCCTGTCCACCCCCATCCCACGTATGGATCAAGGACATGGCCAAGACCCCCTTGGGCCCCCCACTCAGGGCCCAAGGCACGACCTCTGACCCCCAGGGCTGCCTCCTCAGTCAGGTCTTACCTTGGACTGTACCTCCCCCACCTTCCAGAGCTGGGCGGCCTGATTGTAAGTAGCTGCTAATACCTGTGAGCCCTGGAAAGATGGAAGGGGAAGGCGAAGGCCCTTAACCTGGACCTGGACAGAAGCAACATCCCTCAGGCCAGAGAGCTGGGGCAGGGGCTGCCTTAGAGCTTCCCAGATCATCCAGGCAGAGAGAGAAGCCTCCAGGCCCAGGGAATAGTTGTGCAGCTGCCAGAAGGACTGGTTCTAGGACACCCATGATGTTCCCTTATGTCCCAGAGCCCCCACCTGCCCAGTGTGGAGAGCGGATTGGGGAGCCCACACAACAGGCATCCCATGTCATTGAGGCTAAGTCCCCTCACCGAAGGGTCGAAGTCCACACTGGTGATGCTGCCACCAGCTCCTTCAAGGGTTTGGTCGGCCTCCAGACGACCTGGGGGTACCAGGAAAAGGACAGGTGAAATGAAATCACTAACCACATGAAGAGGAGGAACTGGGAAGATTAGTCTCTCCCAAGTTAGAGGAAAGAATTCTGGGGGCCTGGGCTGGAGACTGCGCCTTCCCAAACTGCCATTGGGGGCTCTGGGGGTAGCTGATCACCTCACAGAGTTGCAGAGGACCAGAGAGAAGGGACTGTCCCCAGGTCACACAGCAAGCCAGGGCCAGACCTTTCTCTAGAAAGCCTCCAGGAAATGACTGTGACTCCCCACCACACCCGCCTCTACAAGCACAGGGTAGACCGTTGACACTCATCTCCTGAGTTCTGAGAGCTCAAGTGATACCAGAAGAGGAAGTCACCTGCTGGACCCCAGGGACCTGCTTCTCAAGGGCCTATCCCTGCAGAATCTAATGAAAGGGGACCCCCACTTCCCCTAACAGGGACCATCTGAGCTGGGTCCTCCCCATCCCGCAGACCTGGATCCCAGCAGCTGGGAGGCTCAGCCCAGAACTCTTGCCAAGGGGTCATCTGGCCACTGCCCACAGAAATGTTATATGTGAGGAAACACAAACAGATCTAAGACTTTCGACCACCAAGCAGGAAGCTGAGGGTGGGCTCTGGAGAGAAAGCACGAGTTGGCCCATAGAGGAGAAACCCTCACCTCCCACAACATTCCAGAGCTGGATGAGGCGGTCAGCCCCTCCGGTGGCCAGGAGGCTGCTGCTGGGACCAAAACAAACAGCATTGACCTCGGAGAGGTGGGCATCCTATGGGGAAAAGGGAGGCTGGTGCCTCTGGTCCCCACCACACGCACCTCTCTGCACACACTCACAGACTCTCTCTCACACACACCCCTGAGGCTTCCCCATAGTTCCCTGCCTGGCCTCCTGACCCCCCTCTCCAGCCCATCCCCGGTTACTAAATGCTGAGAGGGTTCTGCCACTGGCTGGGAAAGGAAACGTGTGATCTAGCTGAGGAGCCCAGCCTTGTCTCCCTGGCCTCGGTGGAGCACCCCTGGGGCCTACACTCCCCACACAGGCACCTCGGGCATGTGGTGCAGCCCCTCCCTTACCAGCACATCCTGCACTTGGGTAGGAGGCCGGGCAGCCACACACACAGGGATGCTCTGGTATCGCTGCTCAGGAGCTCCCCCAACCGAGTGGCCTCTCCTCTTCTTGAAACTGGGTGGGGGGGCAGGTGTGAGGAAGGCATCCAGCAAGGCCTTCTGACATGGGAGTCTCACACTCCCGAGGTAGCAACAATGGAAAGCAGACAAGACAGGTGGCAGAACATGGCCCAGGGGGGCAGCGAACTTGCTCCCAGCCCAGCCTCTGACCCCAGGGGTCCCGGTGAAGACGGGAAGGGCACAGAGGCAAGGAGGAGTTGGTGGATGTGGGGCAACCCTTGGGCTGGGGTTTCAGTCCGAGCCTTGCTGCCACTTGGTTCTGGGACCCTGAGCAAGTCCTGATGCATCCAGCCTATTTTCCAACTGAGTGGTAGTTCCTATCCAGGCTCGGGCTGGAGACCCTGGTTCCCCGGGAGGACCATGGCTGAGGGACAGATTATGGAGGACAGCCAGGAAGGGCCTGGAAATGAGGGAAATGAGGTCTGGGAGAGGCAGCAGAGATTTACACAGACAGCTGGGCAACACATGCACGGACAGATCGGGATACACACAGACCAAGCCAAGACTCCAGAAGCCTGCCACGGGCCTCCGAGGGGCCCACACCCTTCACACACCTGTGGGTGCACACATACACTTACTCCAGAAGCTCCTTCACCACATCCACACAGCGGGAGAGTGTCAGGGAGGTGGCAGAGGCAGATCTGGGGTGGAGTTAAGAGAGACTTGCTAAGGGACTGGCCAGGGAGTGTGCGGGGGAAGCAGCCATTCATCCCTACACCCTGCTGGGGACCCTGAGGCTCATAGGCCATTGAGCCTGGGACAAGAACTCAGCTCCTCCATGAGCAGGAGAGCGGGATGACCCACCAGCAGTTCCAGGAAGGTAGAGGCAAGGAGGGATTTGGCAAAAAAGTCTCCTGAAGTTTCCACCATGATGGTAAGAACTGCCCCCTGACAAAAGTTCTGGGGAGGCTGAGCTGGGGCATATGGGGGAAAGGGTGAGATGCCCTCAAGCTGGGATAGCACAAGGCTGAAGGATGGAGGGAGGTAAAACCTAGGCCCACTGAGTGACCTCAAAAATGTCCAGAAGATGTGTCCTGGGATGACTTGGCCCACCAGGGCTGCCAGGACTTTGGGGACCAGAATTCCATGCCCTCCCCAGAGTTCTTTCACTGCCCCCAGGCCCAGACACCAGTGACCTGCAAGGAAGGGCTGAAAGAGAAGGCTTCAAGTTGGTGAATGGAGCGAGGGTGTGGGGAGGGCAGCTTCAATGACAGACAAATGGAGACGAATGGGGGAGACTGAGGGGAGGGGCCCTCAGGGATGGAAACCCCAATCCCTGGGCTTCAGAAGCCCATGAGAGCTCACATCTATACATGCTCACATGTTCACTTGCACTCTGATATGCTCCCCACATGTGTCCTCATGTCCCTGTGAGTTGCACACCTTTGCCGACACACATATGCCTGTGACAGCTGAGTCCTGGGCCTTGCCCACAGTTCCCTGCTGGTGACACCCATTCACCAGAGTGACGCCCCACCCCCAGAGCTCTGGTCCTGAGAAGGAGAGAAAGAGGCGTTGGGGTCCCTAAGGTGGCAATGACCCCAAGCTCCAGGCACTGGAGATCAGACCGGTCCTGGGAGGTCTGAGCTGTACTACAGCTTCTCCCCAAACTCCTCTCGGCCCAAGAGCTCAGCCCAAGGCCCTGGAGGAAGACTCCAGAGTGGGGCCCAGCTCAGAGCCCTGGGACAGTCCTCACCTGAAGGGTCTCTTCCACTTGTCACCAGCCTCACTCTTCAGGGATAGGGGCTCAGCAGTCGGGGCCAGAGACTCAGCCTCCTCTCTCATCCCCTGGCTTACAGTGTTTGGGCTCCTGGGAGAGGGAGTGAAACTAAGGAAGGTCAAGGGACCAGCACCCGCTGCCTCCAGCGCACAACACGGCGAAGAGGGGTCGGTGTGGGCGCACGTGCGATGGGCAGGCATGCTGTTTCCTACGGCCAGAAGACACGAGTCCGCACATGTCCTGTGGATTCAGTCTACGTGGGGGCCTCGTGCGGACCAGGTTGTGGGTGGGGCAGAATTGCAGGCAAAGCCATGAGAAAAGGGGTCCTTTAAAGCAGCGGGTGGGCGAGCAGGACCCGGCGCATCCCCACTCTTACTCGCTGATGCTGACTGTCCGCTTGGCAGCCTTTTTCAGCTCCAAGGACACGCGCGCCTGCTTGGCCCTGGAGGAGAGAAGCATCCAGAGAGCCCAACCCCGGCCCGACGCGACTCGGCAAGCAGAGGTGCCGCGCGGACGGTGCTCACCCCCCACAGGGGCGCGCCTCCGAGGGGCGGGGCCAAGCGCGCTCACTTCTCGTGGCGCTCCAGGCGCAGGTTGCGCTCCGCGGCGGCGCGCGCCTTGCGCTGCACGAGCCGCTCGAGCAGGTCCCGCGCCTCCTCCTCCAGCCTGCGCAGGGCCGCCTCCTGGAGCCTGGCGTGCGCGCACAGCGCCTCGTAAGCTGCCCGCTGCGCTGCGTTCAGTTCCCGCTGTGCGTCCACTTGCCGCGCGTGCCGCGACCGCGCCTCCTGCAGCTCCACCACGTGCGCCTCCAGAGCCGCCAGCCTGCAGGAGGGGGGACCCTGCGTCACCGCGTGGTGGCGCCCGTCTCAGAGATGGGACACACTGTCCCTCCCATGCGGCCAGGCAGGTGACTAAGCCAAGCCTCCAACCAACTACGTGGGGAAAGTTCTCCGGCCGTGCTGCAGACACTCAGGAGCACCCCGTCCCCTCTTCCCCGGCAGAGATGGCCCCGAGCCACCCAGAGATGGGCACGATGCCCCCTCGCGCTGGTTCGCGCCTACCTGCTTTGCCGCTCCTCCAGGGTCGACTCCAGGGCGCCCAGGGCAGCGCTCTTCTCCACCACCTGGTAGGCCATCTAGGAGCGGTCGGGGGCGGGAGGGGGGCGGGAGGTGGGCGGGAGCGCCTCGATGGGGCTCCCACCGCGCCTTCCCGGCCGGACACCAGTGGAACAGTCTGCTACTCCAGCCACCCGCCATCTTACTGAACTGGAAGCAGAGGACACTAGCACAGAGAGGTTATGTGTCTTGACAAAGTTACACAGCCAAGTGGCAGGCCACCTAACATGATGCTCCAAGTACAGGACAGGTCCACAGGAAAGGTTCAAGGGATGTGGGCTCTGTTCCCCAAACTCTAACCCTGGCCTACCCAAGCATAGATTCTAGAGAGCAACAGGAGCCCTAAGCAGAGACACAGGGCAATAACAAGAATGGGCTGTGGGAGCATGGAGACCAGACTGAATACTGGAGCTGCCCCCAGCCCGAGAGTGGGGGTGAAGGTCAGCTCATCTATGCCCCTGCCTCATTCAGCCATCCTTCAACCAACAGCTGGGAAAGCCATAGATAGGAAAGTCGAGTCCCACTTTTTAGAGCTGAGGGGTCAGTGGAAGAGACAGACTTCAGGCGAAGAAGTTCCTACCAGTGTGACAAGAGGAACAGGAGGAAATAACCAAGGCTGGGGCTCTGGTTGCTAACTTGTTCCTGTGTTCTTCTCACGTGGGCCTGGTGAGGGACGGATTGAGGAGCAAGGCCAGGGCTGCTCCCCTACACTGACGCACCTCCCTGTGTGAGTGCTCCCGCACCTGCCTACCTTCCTAGCTGGCCCAATCCATAACGTTTGTAATTCCTTTCACCACGGAGCAATCTGACCTCCACTTCTGCTTCCTGGCCTGTCATTTCCTTTCATTGCTATTTTGGTAGTATTTGGGGGGAGTATTTTGGGGGAGGTTTTTCAAAATCCAAATAATAGAGATGGAAAACAGATGAGTGGTTGGTTGTAAGGTTAGGGATGGTTGGGGGAGAGGGGTGAGCTGCGGCCAGAAAGGGTAGCAGAGGGAGATCTTTGTGGTGATGAAATTGTGCTGTATATTGCTGGTCACACACATCTACATAGGGGACACCATGACAAAGAAATACATGTACATCTCATACCAATATCAGTTTCCTGATTGTGTGTACTATAGTTACATAAGAAGCAGCCAATCTTTGCAACTTCCTATGAGCTATAACTATTCCCCCCAAGTAAGTTAATGATAATGATATATGCTTGTTGCAATATCTGAAACAGTACTAAAAATTAAAGAAAAAGCCACTCCCCATTCCCTGCACATCCAATGGGAACTGACTGGGAGCCATTGGGGCAGGGAGGAAGTGCTAAGGGGGTTTGTTGAGGTGTCCCAGACAAAGGGGACTATGAGTTCAGAGACAGGGAGAGTGGCAGGAGGCTGGAGAACTCCACTGGGAAGGCTAAAGGGCTCTGGAAGTTATATACGAAGCTGACAATGGGAGAGACAGTGAAGGGGGTTCCACTTCTTTACTCGATGGGCTTCTGTTCTCTTGAAATGTTCACAACCTTGTATGGCTGTATTGTCTTTTTTTAGGGTGATCTTTTTGTTAATAAAATATATCACTCTGGGGGCGCCTGCCTGGCCCTAGTCAGTAGAGCATGGGACGCTAAATCTCAGGGTTGTGAGTTCAAGCCCCACACTGGGCATGGAGGCTACTTAAAAAATATGCGTGTGTGCGTGTGTGTGTGTGTGTATGTGTGTATACATACGTACATACATACACGTATCTCTCTCTTTCTCGCTGTGAGTGCTGTATGGAGAATGGATGGGAGTGCCAAGGGAGGCATCATCCAGGAAGAGATGAGGGTAACTTGGGCCATGCCAACAGAGTTGATGGGTTTGGAGGCAGGATCCATGATCTGATGACTACTAGCTCAGGATGAAGGGCCAGGATGGACCAGAGATGCTCCCTCAGTTTCTGACCAGTGACTACCAGTTGGGGTGGAGGGTCTACCTCGTCCATCATTTAGTCTACAAATATTCACTAGCATGGACTGTGGAGACAAACCCCAGAGTTAAGTGGAAGCAAACCAAAGGCATCCCAGGCCTTGAGGATCACACAGCCCAGAAAGTGCCTCAAATGTCAGGCTGCAACTACAGCGGGGGCTCTGAGGGAGAGGCTCTCACTGGGTTCGAGCCCCACTCCCACAGTTGTTGGGCAAGTAACGTAGCATGCTGTCACCAGACACAAGTTTATGGCCTATCAGTATCCTCCACTAGACTGGAAGCTCCCTGGGGCCGGGTCTTGTTCTTATCCTGTGCCTTGGACAACTGCCAATAAATCTTTGTTGAAAGAATGAATGGAGATCACTGAAGGCGGGTTCGTGTGGGAGGGAGTACAAACCCTGGCTCCACTTCTCTAAGCCTCCAATTCCTGCTCTAGAGTTGCAGAGGATTAGCTGAAACAGGCTTAGCCCAGCACCTACAGGCGTCCCCTCTCCATGTGCGGCTGGCCACGTATTGTGGGGGAGATGGTGAATCTTACTTTTTGCTGACCAAAGAGTATGGTGCTCAGGAGAGAAGGCTGGGCCAGAAACAGGTCTTGGAGGCAGCAGTCTTTGAGGTGACAGGAGTCTGTGAAGCCACCCAAGCTCTAGGGAACACCCGCATTGAAAGGGCGAAAGGAACCAGAGAAGGAAGTGCAGAAGCAGCCGCTACAGAAAAGAGAAGAAAACCAGGACAATGTGGCAAAACCGAAGCCAAGACACCCCACAGGGTGGGGGCAGCGGTGTTAGGTGAAAGCAGCACCCCCTGCCGTGGTGGGGGGCCACCCTGCTCATCTAGTCTGCCCATATGCACGGTGCATCAGCCGGAGCCAGGCCCCGGGGTTGGGGGAGCAGGATGCAAACGGAGCAGCCGGGACCATCTGGAAGGGAGAACAGACATCATCTGGCCTTGTGCACCTCCTACTCTTCTCTGAGCTCTCACCTCACATCCTCCAGAGTCCTGGATTCTGGCCTCAGGCCATTCTCTCTCAGACCTCTGCCCAGCCTACCTCACCACAGACCCGCCGGAGCCCCTCCTCCTCCTCTTGCCACTTCACCCTCAGAGTGGTTGGTGATGGGACTTCATCTGAGTCAGGCCCCGAGTCCTCCTCCCTGCCAACCAATAAGAGAATGGTGTTCATTGTCCCTCCGTTCACCCACAGGATGAACGTGAAAAGCCTGAAACCAAAACCATGAACTTTCTCCTAAGGAAGGTGGAAGCCAGAAAGCCAGTAGAGGAAAGAGCAAGTCTCCCGAAACTGGAACTGCCCATGACTCCCTTGCTCTGGGATTTCCCCAGGCCTTGGGTTCCCTAGCTAGGACCCTCTTTCAGAAGCCCTTCCCAGGGGCACCTGGGTGGCTCAGTCAGTTGAGAGTCTGCCTTCGGCTCAGGCATGATCCCAGGGTCCTGGGACCCAGCCCCACATCACACCGCCTGCTGCTGCTCCACGGAACCCAGGTTCTCCCTCTCCCTTTGTGCGTGTCACTCCCCCTGCTTGTGTGTGCGTGCACGCGAGTGAGGTCTCTCTGCCAAACTGATTAATCTTTATTTTAAAAAAAGAAAAGAAGAAGAGGCACCTCCCAGCTGTGAGGCCTAACCCACTCCTGGTTCTCATCTTCACTACCCCTTTGGAGTATATAGCAAGACCTTTCCTTTAGGCATCAAGTAAGGATCAGGGAGACAAAGAGGAGGGGAAAAGGGAGGAGTGTGGGGTGGGAAGGGAAGAGATGAGACAAATACAGAGATGGGCTGAGAAATGTGGTGGAGAAAGGACCGTCTAAGCAGCTGGTGTGGAGGAAGGCTCAAAAGCCCACCTCCTCCCTCCCCTGGGTAGCACCTACGGAACAGTGAGATGCCCCGGAGAAAATGAACCCAGCATAGTGGGGGCAGGGCCCAGGCATAGGCAGCCCTTTGTACCCAGGAACGCTCACACTCACCAGGGGCCCTGCAGGGCAGTGGGAGTGACATCATTTGGCTCTGGCTGCAGCTTCTCTGAGATCCAGGTCAGCAACTCAGCCTTCTCTAGGAGACGGTTATCTAGGGGTACAAGAGGGTAAGCCTGGGGCAGAGAAAAACAATTTCCAGCAGACTCCAGGCCTACCTCTCTGGCTGGGAGGGCTGTAGGAAGAGCCCAGGGATGCAGAATGGCATGGCTGCTGGCAGGCTGGACTCTGGCCTCTGCCTAAAGGTGTTTGTAGGCTCTCCCAAGACCTGCAGCCCTGGCACAGCCTCCTCCCAGTACCTGCCCACAGGTCCTCCCAGGGGAAGATAGAGAAAGACAACCACTGCAGGGGAAGGAGATGGCTGGCCTCACCGACCCCTGTGGATCCTGAGGGAAGGAAGGGGCCAGAAATTGATTCAATCTTGCCCCACAGCAAGTCTTTGCCCCAAAGAGTGATGAAATAAACCCAGCTCCACCTGCCTCTGGCCTTTGGCAAATTACTTCCCCTCCAGGGGCTCTAACTTTCTACTCTGAAAAACAATCCTGTCTTCCCCAGGGTTGGGGTAAGGTTCCCCCAGGCCAGAAGAGAAAGTCCTTGAGCAACTGTCCAGCAGACCTCCTTGAATTTGGTAGTTTTTACTACAGACCCTGGAATATCTCTGTCCACACCCACCCCACCCACTTCCTCTTTTCTCACCAGTTCCGGGGGTGGGGGCAGTGTGTGGTAAGCCCAGGCCTAGCTCCTCAGCTCCTTTCCTTCACCCAGTGTCCTGCCTGTCACCTCAGCTGGGGTCACTGGCCTAGTTCTCACACAAAACCCCACCCCAGCCCCCAGGGCACTACTGCCCCCTCCCCCAGCAAATCTAAAGAAGATGCCATTTTGCCCAATTTATGGGTGAAAAATCTGAAGCTTACAACCCACCCTAGACCACACAGAAAACTGGAACTTCATTATGTCTGATCTCAGCCCTCTGGGTCTCTCCAGTCTCACGGGCTGCAGTTCTTGGGAAATAGGGGTAACTTCTCCCTCAAACTGGATGGTTCCATTGTCCATCAGAGCAGTGGATAAGTGAGGCTGCGTGGAGGCAGGAGGCTGGCCTCACATCCCTGAGGGAGAGGTCCAGCAGCCTAGAGGGTTGCAGGGAAATGGCCCAGAACAAGAGCTGCAAATTCAGTTTAGGGGATAAGGGGGGAGATAGTTAAGCAGCAGCCAAAATTAGGACCAGTGTTGGAGCTGGTGGGATAGTGGCTGTAATCCCCCCAACCATGACCCCGGACATACAACCTCGAGTGACCAGAGGCACGTATACAGATCCACCTGTTCGCCCTGGCTTGAACTGCCGTACCCACTCCTGACCAGCCCCCCCACCCCGCCCCACCCCACAGAAACACCTAAGACTTCTTGGTCTCAGCCAGCAGCCTGGAGCCCCCTGTTTCTCCCTCAGGCTGGGGTTGCCCAAGCACAGAGATGCTCCAAAAACCTGAGCCAGGATCACTCACCAGTGGCAAAGCCTGAGACTCTGAGCTTTCTCCCTAGAGATTCAGAGTTTAGAAGTAGCTGCTCTCGGAGTTCTTTCACTGGGTGACAGGGACCAAGTGGATCCACTAGGTTGTACCTTGGGAACTGCCCCGGGATGGGGGAGCATAAGAGACCCTTAAAAAAAACAACACTAGCTAACAAACCCGTGCCCGGGAAACCCAGTCCGGGAGAGGCGGGCCCTGAGGGGCTAGGAGGGCAGGAGAACCGGGAGGAGCTCGGTCCTGGAAGGCGCTCTAAGCAGTCCGGACTGGAAAGGGGAGGAACGCAGGCTAGTCAGAGGTGGGGCGTAACAGACAGAGCGACCTCCAGGCCCACGGATCCCGAGGCGAGAAGGCTGTTCTGCACGCGGCTCTCAGCCCGAGGAGCGGGACAACCCCCTGTCCCCGCGCCCGGATCCCCGTTCCCTCCACTGCCGTCTTGCACGGCCCCCGCGGCGCACTCACAGGCCGGCATCAGCTCCAGGAAGAGGGCCTTCTGCGCGCGGTCCCGCTGCCGAAGCTGCCGCACTATGTGGCGTTTCCAGCGGGCGGCCGGCACGCCGAGGGGCCCGGACCCCGCCATAGCCGCTGTCCCGCCCGCACGGCGCGCCGCCCCCGGGGAAGGAGGCGCGACCGGGGCGGGGCCTCTGGGGGACTCCGTGACGTCGGCGGGCGGCCGCGACGGGGACTCCCCAGATCGCGCTAAGAGCGTCCGCCGGGGTTGGGGGTGTAAGGAAAGCCGCGCAGATGTGCTGGGAAGCCGCCCCAGGGCCGCTCCAGAAGTTCTCACCTACGTCCGCCGCCGTGACCCCGGGCGGAGGTCGCGGCCTCCGGGGCGGCTTCCCCCACGCCTGTGCGCGAGCTCTCCGCCGGCCGCCAGGTCCCGGTCCTTAACCCCTCGGCGCCGAGACCGCGTCCGGAAGTGACCGACGTCGCCGACGGACCCTCCGGCCCGGGCGCGCCCTGAGCTAGGGACCTAGAGACCCCTCACACGCGGACCCTGCCCTGGAGGCGTTCCGGATCCGCGAGGAGAGGCGACGCAGACGCTAGGCCTGCACAGCGTGACGGCGAGCTGAAGCGCCGAGGAGGAAAGGGCTGAGGCGAAGAGGCGCCGCTTTCGGACGTGACGGCGTTTGAGTTGCAACGGGAGGGCTGCCATAGGTCAGTGCTGGCCGGGAGGAGAGAGGAAAGGATTCCAGGCGGCGGGAAGAGCAAGTGCAGAGGTCTGATGGTATAAAAACTCCCAGGCGACAGAAACTCGTGGAAGGGCAGGAAGCAGAAGAGCTCCTGTGCAGAGCACGGTTTAGGCGCTCAGTTCTTCGCAGAAAATAGAGGTCCCTGAGAGTGAAGGGCTGCAGCTGATTCCACCTGGCAATCCCTGGCCCAGAAGGGAGAAGCAGCTGGCCTGAGGTTGCACAGGAGCGGGTGGCTAACCTGGCCGGCAGCCCGGTGTCCCGTCTCCGGGCTCAAGCGTTCGCTCTCGTGGGGCGGCCTCTGGGGGAGTAGCAGCACCTCCTGCAGGTACACTTGACGGTGAACCATGGGTTGCAGGGAACTGCGATAAAACCGTGTCAAGGAAGACCCCTGTCCAGAGCTGTGCGGACGCGCTGGGTGTGAAGACTGAAAGGAGGGATTCACCAGACCCAGCCTCACCCTGCTCTCGGCGAGTGACTGCAGACCTGTCTATCGCGCGGAAACGGAGAGAAATCGGGATTTAGGGGAGCCGCACAGGCCCTGGAGGTGACGGGTCTTTTGAGATATTGCATGGTGGGATGGGTGGCAGGAGTTGGAAGGCAGTAAATGCCAGTGACACACCAAGATAATTACCCCCGCTATGCTTTGAAACCACCATGAACTGAGCTCAGTCCCCGACATTTCCCTTGTACAAGCTCCTTTGGAACACCTTCTCCTCTAGTCCTCCCGACTCCTACTCATGGGCCACCTCCTCTGGGAAAACTTTCCTGCCCCTTCACTGAGTGAAGGCCTTTCTGACCTGAGCCACATTCCAAGCCTAGTCTGTCTGTTGAAGGAGTGAGTGTAGGTAGTAACAGTTTCCAGAAGGCATGCGCAGGAGACTCCGTGACTGTGGAGACCCAGAGCCCGTTGGTGACAGTGAAGAATTCCTTTTAGGACTGACTCTCAGGTGCCTGGAGACACCGTCATGAGTCTGTGTGCATTGAAGAATATGTTATCAGGGCTCTGCTTGGCAGTGAGAAGCAGAGGTGGTATTTCTCTCAAATGAGGAGTTGTTTTGGGGTGAGGGGTTCCTAACCCTCTTTTGACTCACAAAATACTCCTAGGAAATTTGAAATCATTTGTCATTTTTCAATAATATGATAAAGAAGTGATTGATTTTGACTAAAAACATTTATCTTCTATCTTTAGAATATAAGAGATTGTTATAAAGTTCAGTTAAAATCTTAGATAACATGTGTATGACAACACATTCCTATTTTTCACATTTAACATGCTGTTTCATTCATCATTATGGAAGAAAAACATGATTTGATGACAATATATGTAAAAAGTGACTAAATCATAATTTGGAGACCTAATGTGGTTTAGAATATGTAGTTCGCTCTTGAACAATGTGGGTTTGAACTGCGCAGATCCACTTCTCTATGGATTTTTTTCAATAAATACAGTACTGTATGATGAGAAAAAAAGAAATGCCAGGCTTTGTGGTGATTTGGCTACTGAGACCTGGGAGTCTCCAGGCAGAATTCCTGAGACACAGATTGTAACAATCCTACAGCTCCCTTCAAGGACTTTCTTTAATGTTTTGCCACAGCAGCTTGGCTCTTGTCAGTGTTACTTCCCTCTGACAGCCATAAACACCCCCCAAAGATACATGTTAGCAATTACCTTCCAAGCATATGGCCCACTAGTATACAACTGAAGGGTGTCAAGACTAATGTTTGCTAGACGGGGGTAACTAACCGTATCTTAGCAACAGCTAGCCACCCAAGCCCCTGGAAGGCCTTGCTTCCAAATTCCTTACACTTTTGCTCCACTAACTAAAAAGTGTTTAATCAGTCACTCCCCACAAACACAAGTGCAGCTCTTTCTGCCCACAGGTCCTATTCCTATGCTATCATAAAAGCACCTTTTTACACCAAAAACACCTCAAAAGTTCTTGACCATCTGCTCATGGCCCCACATCACTGTAAATATATTTTCTTTTCCTCATGATTTTCTTAATAACATGTTCTTTTCTCTTACTCTATTATTATAATACAGTATTAATACATATAATATACAAAATATGTGTTAATCAACTGTTCGTGTTATTGGTCAACAGTATACTATTAATTATTAAGTTTTAGGAGAGTGAAAAATTATATGTGGCTTTTTTGCTGTGCAGGGGTCGGTGCACTTAACCCCCATGTTGTTCAGGGGTCAACTGTGGTTTATAACTTACACCTGGATTAGGGATCTCCCAGCAGCCAGAGTGATTGTTTAAAAACCTAAATCAGCTCATGGCACTCTTCTTTAAAACCCTCTAAAAGATTTTCCAGCATATTCCATCCAGCATATTCAAAACAAATCTCAGATCCTTTGTCATGGCCTACAAGGTCCCACTCACATCTCTGACCTTATCTCTTTCTATCCTGTGAACAAAGCCTTATTCACAACACTGAATAACTGCCTCACTCATTCCACGTTGGCACCTCTGCCTGGGATATTCTCTATTCCTGGTGGGTGCTCTTCCTTCAGATCTTTTAAGAGCTGACACAGCCCCTTTTTTTCCCTGTTCATCCACTCTAAAATAGGCTTTATTCCAATCAATGTCTACAACATCATCTAATTGTTCTTCCTTTCAGAGCGCTTATCACTCCCAGAGAGGATCATTTTTCTGTGCTTTTTCAGCTGTTTTTGATCTGTCTTTCCAGCCTGTCTGGAAGATTCAGGAGAGCCAGGACCAAGTCCGCTTTGATCCCGGCACAGTCTTCAGCCCTAGAACAGGACCTGGCACCAACTGAGAAGGCGATCCATAAATACTTATTGCTGTTGCTGTGGCATCAAAACTATACAAAACTAATTTTAATGGCCCAATGCTTAGAAGTTGTGAATTCAAAATTGTGGCTATATCGGGTGCCTGATGGCTCAGTCAGTTAAGCGTCTGACTCTTGATCTCAGCTCCAATCTTGAGCTCAGATTAGTGGGTTCAAACCCTGTATTGGGCTTCATGCTGGGCATGGAGCCCACTTAAAAAAATAATAGTAGGGAATATCTGGGTGGCTCAGTTGGTGAAGCATCTGCCTTCGACTCAGGTCATGATCCCTGGGTCCTGGGATTGAGTTCTGCATCAAGCTCCTTGCTCTTCAGGGAGCCTGCTTCTCCCTCTGTCACTCCCCTGCTTGTGTTCTCTCTCTCTCTCTCTGACAAATAAATAAGTAAAATCTTTATAAAACAATAATTAATTAATTGAAAATTAAAAACCAAAATGGTAGCTATATCTAATTGAAAAATAAATCACATGCACATAGCCAAAAATTTAAATAGTACAAGCATGAGACTTTGCCTCACACCATCATATCGGTCAGGATGGGACAGGCTGTTCTATGGTATTTTGTTTCTCTATTATTTAATACATCTATTTCTTAGTAGCACTCATGATCCTTTTACAAACTACAGGGGCACTTGGGTGGCTTAGTCAGTTAAGTGTCCAACTCATGGTTTTGGCTTGGTCATGATCTCAGGGTCGTGATCTCAGGGTTCTGATCTCAGGGTAATGGTATCGAGCCTCATGCTGGGCTCCACACTCAAAGGGGAGTCTGCTTCCCCTGTTCCTCTCCTTCTGCCCCTGCTCGCTCTCTCTCAAATAAAAATAAATCTTAAAAAAAAATTTACAAGCTGCAAGTGAACAACAAAATTTAATTTGAATGTTTTTTTTAAGATTTTATTTATTTATTTGATAGAGAGAGAGATCACAAGTAGGCAGAGAGGCAGGCAGAGAGAAAGGAGGAAGCAGGCTTCCTGCTAAGCAGAGAGCCTGATGCGGGGCTCGATCCCAGGACCCTGGGATCATGACCTGAGCCGAAGGCAGAGGCTTTAACCCACTGAGCCACCCCGGTACCCCTAATTTGAATGTTTTTATCAGTTGTGTACTTAATGTATCTTAATGTAACCAATTAAATTAACTGAAGGCCATAAAAGAATAACTGAACGAAAGAAAATACACAAAATGTTTCATGTTGGGAAGACTAAAAATAAAAATATAATTTACACAAATAATGAATTCATTATTTTCCAACTGAAATCCCAATTGCATACCTTTTTTATAGAACTTGACAAGTTGTCTCTGACACTCATCTCAAAAGAGAATACCTGAGAAAAAAATATTTTAAGAATAGGGAAAGCTATTATAATGAAAATGGTGTGCTGTTGGTTCAGAAATAGATAAGATTACTAACAGAACAGAGACCAGAAATAGATCCTCCCCTGTAGGGATTTAATATGTGATGAAGGTGGAATTTCAAATAAGTAGAAAGAGGGGTCTAGTCAATAATTTACTAAGGACAATTATTTATCCAGTTAGAGAAAAATATATAATGAGATTCCTTATTTCACACCATATGCAAAAAGAGTAAATTCCAAATAGATACTACATTATGGCTTATACACATACAAATGATAGATATGTTAGAAACAATTAGGGTAATTTATCTATAACCTTGGGATAGGGAAGACTTTCCTAAACAACACCAAAACCTAAAAATTATCACAAAAAAGGTAGATATTTTAAACATATCAAAATGTAAAATTTCTTAATAAAAGACACATGCCCTGGGATGCCTGGGTAGCTCAGTTGGTTAAGCATATAACTTTGGCTCAGGTTGTGATCCCAGGGTCCTGAGATCAAGTCCCATGTTGGGCTCCTTGCTTGGGGGGAGCCTCCTTCTCCCTCTGCCTGCCGCTCCCCCTGCTTGTGCTTGCTCTCCATTTCTCTCTCTCTGACAAATACATGAATAAAATCTTTAAAAAAACAAAGACACCATACTCTATCAAAATTCCAAGAGACTTTCTTGCAGAAGTGGAAATGCCAGTCCTCAAATTTGTATAGAATCATAAGAAGTCCTGAACAGTCAAAGCAATCTTGAAAAAGGACAGAGTTGGAGGACTTCACACTTCAAAATGTACTACAAAGCTACAATAGTTAAAACAGTGTGGAATTGGCAAAGGATAGACATATTGACCATTAGATTAGAGTTGAGATCCAGAAATAAACCCATATACCTATGGCCAATTGATTTTTTAAAAATATTTTTTAAATTTATGTGAGAGGGAGAGAGCATGAGCCAGGGAAAGGGGCTGAGGCAGAAAGAGAAGCAGGCTCCAGGCTAATCAGGGAGCCCGACATGGGGCTCAATCCCAGGACTCTGGGATCATGACCTGAGCTGAAGGCAGACTCTTAAATGACTGAGCCACCCAGACACCCCATGGCCAATTTCAATTCACCCCATGAATTTTTTAAAAGGTTTTAT
The DNA here is from genome assembly GCF_010015895.1 of Lontra canadensis. Lineage (NCBI taxonomy): Eukaryota > Metazoa > Chordata > Mammalia > Carnivora > Mustelidae > Lontra > Lontra canadensis. The sequence continues at coordinate 25,668,852 of NW_022631001.1, forward strand.
TTATTCATTTGAGAGAGTGAGACAGAGACAGAGCACAAGCAGGGGGAGAGGCAAAAAGAGCAGGAGAAGCAGATTCCCTGCTAAGCTGGGAGCCTGACATGGGGCTCGATCCCAGGACCTGGAGATCATGACCTGAGCCGAAGGCAGATGCTTAACAATCTGAGTCACCCAGGTGCCCTGGCCAATTGATTTTTGACAAGGATGCCAAGTACATTCAATGGGGAAAGAATTGTTTCTTGTACAAATGGTGTCAGATCAACTGGATTTCCATATGCGAAAGAATAAAGTTGGACCCTTACCTCACACCTTGTACAAAAATTCAAAGTGGATCAAAGACCTAAGCTTAGGAGCTAAAACTACAAAACTCTTTGAAGAAGCATTGAAAGAAATCTTCATGACTATGATTTTATGGTTATGATATCAAAAGCACAGGCAACAAAGGAAAATATAGATTGGCCTTCATCACAATTAAGAACTTTTGTGCATCAAAGGATACTATCAAGAAAATGAGAAGACATCCGACATAATATTTGCAAATATATATCTGATAAGGGTTTGGTATCCAGAATATATAAAGAACTAAAACTTGGGGCACCTGGTGGCTCGATTGGTTAAGTATCACACCCTCTTGGTTTTGACTCAGGTCATGATCTCAGGGTCGTGAAATCAAGCCTGTGCTCAGCTGGGAATCTTCTTGAAAATTCTCTCCCTCTGCTCCTCCCCTGACTCACTCTCTCTTTCTCAAATAAATAAATAAATAAATAAATCTTTTTTAAAAAAGAAGTTAATACTCAGAGTTGGTAAAGGCATGGGAAATGGAACCATCATTCCTCTGGTGGGAGTGTAAACAGGTCTAACCTCTTGGGAGGGCACCCGGGCCATATAACACACATGCTTCCCCTTGGACCCAGCAGCTGCACTGCAGTGTATGTGAAATGGTCCAGACACTTAGGGTTTGAACGGAGTGACTTCACCTATAGCTAATGGGGTTCTGGGACCCCTGACCTTCCCTACACACCCCATACACACACTGTTTATTGCTTCACAGGGAAGACAGAGTTTGGGATGACATGAACTGAAGCTACACTCACCAAACGTGTAGTGATTTGCGCTTTCTCTTTTTTTTTTTATTATTTAAAAACTTCACTTCTTGGGGCGCCTGGGTGGTTCAGTGGGTTAAAGCCACTGCCTTCGGCTCAGGTCATGATCCCAGGGTCCCGGGATCGAGCCCCAAATTGGGCTCTCTGCTCAGCAGAGAGCCTGGTTCCCTTGCTCTCTCTCTGCCTTCTTCTCTGCCTACTTGTGATCTCTGTCAAAAAAATAAATTAAATCTTTTAAAAAACTTCACTTCTTTATTTCAAAGCAAAAATAAAAGACCCTCCCAACCCTTTCCAAAAAACCCCAATAATAGTAACAATAAATCCTGCTAGAAACCATAAGGAAGCACTAAGAGTTTGAGTATTACATTCTACAAGTATGCTGTTTGGATTTTCGTTTATTTGTTTTTTAAGCTGGTGACGATACACGTATTTTTTTTTTAAGATTGTATTTATTTATTTGACAGAGAGATCACAAGTAGGCAGAGAGGCAGGCAGAGAAAGAGGGGGAAGCAGGCTCCCTGCTGAGCAGAGAGCCCAATGCGGGGGCTCTTACCCTAGGACCCTGAGACCATGTCCTGAGCCGAAGGCAGAGGCCCAACCCACTGAGCCACCCAGGCGCCCCCTATACATGTATTCTTAAAAACCTTAAAAGTACAGCTAAAGGATTTTGCTTAAAGTTAGGGTTTTGTTTTTTTTTTTTTTTTTAAGTTTTTATTTATTTGAGACAGAGAGAGAACACAAGCAGGGGGTTGCAGGCCGGCAGAGGGAGAAGGAGGCTCCCCACTGAGCAGAGACCCCGATGCAGGGCTCTATCCCAGGACCGTGGGATCTTGACCTGAATTAAAGGCAAACGCATAATGGACTGAGCCACTCAGGCACCCCTGAAGTGAAGTATTAGAGGGCTACTTCAAAATACTGTGGTAAGGGGTGCCTGGATGGTGCAGTGGGTTAAAGCCTCTGCCTTTGGCTCAGGTCATGATTCCAGGGTCCTGGGATCAAGCCCCACATTGGGCTGTCTGCTCAGCAGGGAACATGCTTCCTCCTCTCTCTCCCTCTCTGCCTGCCTCTTTGCCTACTTGTGATCTCTATCAGTCAAATAAATAAATAAAATCTTTTTAAAAAATACTGTGGTAGGACTGTGAAGCGATCCTTTGGAGCGTGATGCTGTCCCTTCTGTAGTCTAGCAAAAGTTAAGGGACCAGGTTCAAAAGTGATCATACTTCCAGGGTTGTAATTTGGGCATCATTCAGTGTGAGCTAGTGTGCACAATGCTTTGAAATGGGCAGGAAAGGAGAAGGTGACCACTTTGTTCTGCAAAGTCAGGTGAAAGTTACGTGAATGAGAGGAATTCAAACTTCTTTGGTAGATGAAATATGGCAGAAGTGGAGTGGGAGGAGGTGGCCAGAGCGTCTTTCACAAGGAAGTGCAATCCTCAAGATGTTAAGTATGTTTGATTTCAGATATGGTCAAGGAAAAATCCAGGCACAGCCCTACAGAAGCTTCCACAGTACTCACTTTCCTTCCCAGCAGCAGGCAGGCCCCATCTTGCCCCTCAGTGAGCTGGCACAAGGAGAAGGCTGTCAGGCTCCAGGAAGGCAGGTGGCTGTGAAATTCCCAAGGCACCAAAGGGACTAGGTACTGGAAAGGGTGGAGACACCAACTGGAAAGGCTTCACGGGGAGGGGACCATAAGGAAGAGGAGAAGGAGGAGACAGTTGGGAAGACAGTTGGGATCTCCTCTGCAGCCTCCTCATTGAGGCCCCATCCTTCATTGAAGGATGAAGGATAAGGAACAGAGTAATTCGGACCCAGTTTCTACCTGCCTCTCCCTCCATTCCTCCCAACTTTAAAAGGTTTTAGGATGCCGACCTATGTGAAATGCCGCTCCTTCGGTGTGATGCAGTTTTGAGGTTAGTGGGTAAAGAGGTACCTGACCCAGGTGAGGAGGGTCCCCACCCATCTAACGGTCAGAGATATTCAAAACCTAGTTCTTACTTGAACACAGCAGTGAAGAGTGGTTTTAAAACAAAACAAAGCAAAAACAAACAAACCACAACAACAACCAGAAGTCCTGAGCTGGAGATTGTGGTAGGGTGGGGCTGGGGGTGGGGTCATCAGCTTTTGGGTGGAAGTGAATGAGGTCATCCAAAGAGTATGCAAGGTGAAGAGAGGGCTTGTTTGCCAAAGCCCAGTCAGCCAAAGACCAGAACCAGGGACAAATCCATAGTCCAGTGAAGCCAAGCCAAGACAATACACCAGAGGAACCTTGGGGTGTCCCACTGAACACAAAAGAGTCATCACAGGATTTAAGAGAGAGGAGCATCAGGTGAAACTTAAATGAAGCAATATTTTGAAGGCTCAAAGCAAAAGAGAGCTATGTCAAAGGAGCCAACATCCACAGCTAGGTGGAGCCAGGGGCCTGTTACCTTAGAAACAAGCAAGTTTAAAAAGATGTGATATATTATGTTCAGAAATCCCTTATCTGAATCTCTGTATCTGGGCTGTAAATACTGTCCATTTAGAGAGTTAGATACTCCAGGCAAAAGTTTCCCTCTTACTTATATAATTTTAAGCAGTAAAATTTTTGATAGTCTATGATTTTAGAAAATTAAGCTGCTCAGTGAGTAAGAAAGAGGTAGTTACTCAAAGGAGGGGGTTGTTATGATATTTTATAGCTGCTATATGTCCTAGGGAAAATAGTATATCCTATTAACTTTGCAGCTGGCTCATCCGTGTCTGTTATTCTGGCCTGATAAATAGCAGGGCAGATTTTTACAGTCCGAACTAATGTTTAGGTTTTCAAGAGACAAACAATGGAAGAGGAATCTGTAAAGACAGAAGAGTGAGTAGTCAGGAGAAAACCAAAGTTTAAGTCTGACAAAGCATGAGGGTGATTACTGGTGTTGAATGCTACTAAGGAGGTCTAGTTTATTGTGCTACTCTCCAATACACTGCAACTAGGTGATTTAGATTTTAATTTGAAGTGATAATTACAGGGGCGCCTGGGTGGTTCAGTTATGCGTCTGCCTTCAGCTGAGGTCATGATCCCAGGGTCCTGAGATCCAGCCCCATCAGGTGCTCTGTTCTGTGGGGAACCTGCTTCTCCCTCTCTCTCTGCCTGCCTCTTCCCCTGCTTGTGTAAGCATGCACTCTCTCTCTCTCTCTCCCTCTCTCTCTCTGTCAAGTAAAATCTTTTTTTAAAAATGAAACTAAAAAAATAATAAAGTGATAATTACAGGGATGCCTGGCTGGCTCAGTCTGTGGTGCATCCAACTCTTGATCTGGCCATGAATTTGAGCTCCACCTTAGATACAGAGATTACTTAACAACAACAAAAAAAAATAGGGGAGCCTGGCTGGCTCAGTTGGTAGAACATGTGACTCTTGATCTCTGGGTTGTGAGTTGAGCCCTACCTTCAGTGTAGAAATTACTTAAAAATAAAATGTTTTAAAGATTTAAAGGGTGGGGGAGGAGCAGGGGAAGAGGAAGAGAATCTCAAGCAGACTCCTGCTGAGATGGGCCAAGGGAGGGCCCTATCTCACCACCCTGAGATCATGACCTGAACCAAAAATCGAGAGTCCGAGGCTCAACCCACTGAGCCACCCAGGCTCCCCTAAAAATAAAATCTTTTTTTTAAGAAGTGATTAATTATACTAAACTTAAAATATTTTTTAAATTAAATTAAAATTTTTATTCCTCCATGGCACTTAGCCAAATGTCAAAGTGTTCGGTGGCCACAAACTAGTGGCTACCATATTAGTGCAGATACAAAACATTTCCATCACCACAAAAGGTTCACTGAACAGCAGTAAGAGAAATGGGAGTCCCAGCGAGGGTGATCCCTGTGAGGGCAGTCTTCAAGGAGTGATGGGGGTGATGTGCAAACATTAGCGAGCGGTGTTCTTTCTAAAACTCAGCCCTAACAGCACTATTTTCCTGTAACAGCTACTGCGTGACTCCTGCGTGCCTCCAGCCCACAATCCCCGGCGCAAAGCGCTGGGCTCCGCGGCTTCACTGCCTTTGCCTGCCCCGGCAAACTCACTATGGTCCCCAAACTCCATCTCCCAACGTGCCCCGGCGGGCTTCAACGTCTCTTATTCTTCGGCTTCTGGGAAATGTAGTTTTGAAAGAGTTCCAACTCCGGAAAGGTGCTAGGCTTGAACTAAGGCTCCCATAAGGCAGTGCGTGGGTCACTGCGGTCCCGTCCGGTCTGCCATGAGGGGGTAACAGGATGGACACCTAGGGTTTAGTGGAGCGGGCGCTGAGATGCTGGAGTCCTCAGGGAAGAAAGGATATCAGCTGTGCAGGGTCTCTTCCTGCCTCTCCTCAGATCGCCGCCGCTCTGCGGCTGCGACGTTGCTCAGCCAAAGTGGAGCCGATGGGGGCGCCAGGGCGCCGTGGTGACTGAGCCGCCACAAGCACCAAGGGACTGGGAGGCAACGTCCAACGCGGAGCAGCCTGAGGGCCATTGGGCGGCCCCCGGCGGCAAGCGCACGCGCATGCGCAAAGGCGGGACCTCGCGGCCTCAGTAAACACCGAAGAGCGCCTGCGCTAACGAAGCGTCTCGGGATCAACACTTGGGGGCGCCTTAGCGAAGATAACAGTAAAATAAATAGTATCGTTGAAGGTCTTGTGTTCTTTCTGTTGTCCTTTTTCTTATGGTTTGTAAAGCTCATACCCCTTCATTGCCTGTCTTAATTTGATCGTCATAGCAGGATGATAGGTTTTGGGGTTTGGGTTTGTTTCGTTTTTGGTGTAATGTTTTTTAGTTTTCCATCATATATCCTTATTATTTCACAGCAGGTTTTTTACAAATGGGACAACCGTTCAGAGAAAGTCACACAGCCAGAGTCCTAGCATAATACAGTGTGAAGGACCAGAGACGGTTCAGGATTCACAGGCCCTAGCCTAGGCTCTGCCTCTCACTTGCTGTGTGACCTTGGTCAATTCTGTACCCTTGGGAACCTAAGCCTTCTAGTTTGTAAATGTAAAGAGGTTGTTGGGAGGATTCAATGAGATCCAGGAGTGAAACTAAATTCCCAAGCAGTCTATAAAGGCAAAATATTATAGTCAGTGGTTGCAGATTGAGGGGCCCATTTCCTCATTCTACAAATTGCAAAACTGAGAGACCCAAAAGGGTCAGGAGCTTGCTGCATGTATCAGCAGTCTGTGAGAAAGGGCTGAAGCTCAGCCCTACCACCACTGAGCCGGCAGCCCTTCCCTGCACCCCAAAGATCAGTGTCTTTGTTGGATACAGGCTCAGAGATAGACTTTACTCTGAGAGCCTGGGGGAAGTCCCTATTTCCAATCCTTCTCCTACCCAACTTGGCCCTAATGAAGGAGGGCCCTGCTCTCTTGAGATGGCTACCTGAGGCAGGAAGCTAAGGAGGATCTGGAGAATGCTGGAGAAAGAACAGTGTTGCTGGAACCGTACAGACTGCTTCTCAGGACCGTGGTCCAGGCAAGGGAAGGAGCCCAGGTGTGACAGAAGAGGGGGTAGTGCTAAGGGAATAGACCCTGAATGGGAAGGAGTGGAAGGACCTGAGGCATTGTTTCAGAGCCTGGGAGGAAATGGGCACTCAGGTGGCCAGTTGTGGCCAGTGACTGCTGGAGGTAGTATATAGACTGGGCTGATGATGAGGAGAGGAAGAGATGCTCATTTTGCTGAGGCTGTAGGAGCCATTCTCCTGGCCAGGTGAAGCAGCCAAGTGGTACCACAGGCACAGCATCCCACCCCCCAAGGATCAGGCAGCTGCCCACCAGAGAAGTGAACTATTCTCTGTCCCTTGTAGTGGTAGAGCTGAGTGGTACCCAGCTGGTTCTCTCTGGAAGGCTTGCCCTTAGAGGTTCTGGGGATAGGTGGTGGGAGGAGTCTGGGGGACCCTGAGTTCTGGTTGCAGATGGAGACTTCTCAGGCAAGTCATGCAAGGCAAATGTTGGTAGAACTGGAAATCTAAGATTCTTCTCAGTTCCAAGTATCTAGTTCCCTGGGCCTTTAACACTTATCTGTTTTCAGCAGGGAATACAGGCTACAGAGGAAAGGACTCCATTAAGAACACACAAGGAGCTGGGGTAGAACCAATTTAGGATAGTCATCTTTCCATTACATGGCAGTGATCAAACATCTTCATCAAACATTTATCGAGTGTCTGATGTACACTCTGAGAACAGCTACCTTGGGGTAGTAAATAGGAGCCAGGATTGCCATTGGACCTGGCTTTTAATCAGCCCTGTTTGTGACTTAATGCTGATACCCTGGGTGAGTCACAACCTCTCTGAGCCTCAAGTCGTCTGTAAAGTGGCAGTAGTAAGACGTAGCTGGGTGTGACTATGAATTAATTGAGTTAGGAGCTGTTAAACACCAAGAACAGCACAAGGCATGGGGTTCACACTCAGTAAACATTAGCCACTGTCGTTACTCATGAACACAGGTTGAAGCCGGGTTCTACTAGAGCCAGGCAGGGGGAGAGATGCTGCAGCCCCAGGCCTGTTGAGCTCCCAGATACTTTCCCTCTGTGCCCTGGGAGCCTGTGTTTCTGGAAGTCAGGAGGCGTTGGGGGGTGATGGGGACCCACATCCCCATTTCCTCTTCTAGCCCTGGAGACCTGGCCGGGAACAAGTGCCTCAAGGAGTGTTTACACCTCCACGTGCAACACGATTCCCTTCCCTACAACCTGAGGTCCAGAATGAAGGTGATGCTTGCTCAAAGCCCCGTGTTACAACCCTGGGCAGTCAGACTCAGAACTGACTGGGGTCTTTAACCCCATCAGGGTTTGGTGTCATCCACAATCTTTCCTCCCTGCAAGGCAGAAGTCCAAAAATGCTAATAGCAGGGGCTTGACCTGCCCCCTCACCCCCTTCAAAGCAAGGACTGGAGGGCAGGGAGGGGCCCAGGTGGGCCTGGCATCAGGTACCCTGCCCCCAGCTCACCCTGTTAGACGGTTGAGGTCTGGCCCAGTGGTAATTTCAACCCTGGTCCAAGCCTCCATAATGGAGGTCTCCTTCAAACCCCCTATTTACAGAGGAGGAGAGAAAAACCCAGAGAGACCAAGAACTCACCAAGAGCTCCACAGTGAGGTAGGAGTGAGTCTGGACTGAAATTCTGGTCTCCTGACATTAGGTCAGGGCTCTCTGCCTGGCAATCAATTTGGAGAGGACAGGGCATAACTCCATTGCTCCCTCCCAGCGCCCCCTCAGCCCTGCTTGGATCAGCCCCAGTGCTGCCACCTGGGGGGGGCCCTGGTTGGGGAGTGGCAGCGGGGAGGTGGGTGCTTGGAGAGGTAAGGGGAGGCGGAGTAGAGGACCTAGTCAGAGACCGGCCCAGAGCTAACCTGGGACAGGTGCCCTGGAGAAGTTCTTCCTGGTGTGGTGGCTGCTGCAGGATTCCAGGGCCTTATTAATTGGTCTGAGGCAGCAGAGGATAAAAATACCGTGGGAGCACACTCCTGGAGGAGGGGAGCAAAGCAGATTCAGAAATGAGTCACAGAGCCCAGCCCTAAATTTAGAAGGTGCTGAAGGAGGCAACCTCCCCCAGGGGAGAGCACCGTGGAGTTGCCCGCTGAGCGGGGGCACCAAGGCCTCAGAGCAGGGGGCAGGGGCTGGGGGAAGCTGCCCGTGCAGCCTTGCCTTGTAATGAGAAAACAGACATTTTGAGTTGCTGCTTAGGTGTTTTACAAGTATTCACAACCCTGCTCACATCCAGAGTCTGGACATTTAGATGAGGACCTGAGCTTCGGATTCCCACCACAAATTCCTGTTTGGCTCTTCCTGGTCACTTCAAATGACCACTCAGAGCTGAGCCTGTGAAAATCTAGTGACCTGCACCCTGACCTCCTTAGAAGGAATGGGGGCTTGTGGCCCTGCTCTCTGTCCCCTGCTGGCTGAGCACCCAGCTGGAGGACTGCCCTTTCCCTGGCTCGTTGAGCCTGTTCTGGGATCTGAAAGTAATTCATCCCCTGACTTGACTTCCTTTGTGTGAGTGTACTGAAACTGCGCCTTCAATCAAAAGGACCTAGGGTTTTCACTTTCCCAGAGTGGGAGCTCAGATCCCAAGAGAGCTACCAGCCAACCCCGTGTGGGCGACTCATGCCTCCTTCTTCAGCATATCCTCACCTACATATTCCTTTTTTTTTTTTTTTTAAGATTTTATTTATTTATTTGACAGATCACAAGTAGGCAGAGAGGCAGGCAGAGAGAGAGGGAGAAGCAGGCTCCTTGTTGAACAGAGAGCGGGATTTGATGGGGGGGTGTCTCAATCCCAGGACCCTGGGATCATGACCTGAGCCAAAGGCAGAGACTTTAACCCACTGAGCCACCCAGGCGCCCCGTCACCTACATATTCCTGACAGACCAGCCCCGAGTTCTCTAACACGTGCCTCATGAAAACTGAGCCTGTCCCGGGCCTGGACCACATATGGATTTGGACCCCAGAATGAACACTGAGCCGGGGCAGAGCCTTTAGCCCCATCCTCAGACAGGTCCCTAGTGTGCCTTCCCCACACCAGCCCTTCCTCCGGTCCTGGGAACCAGCCCTGGCACGTGGACATCTCAGTTCTGTCCTGCCCACTGGCTGGTCACGGCCACGCTCCCCATGTATACAGCTGTCGGACGCTGGTGGCGGGGGAGGGGGGGCATCTGTGGGGACATGGAGCTAATGTCCTCCTGAGTGAAGGCCTCCAGAAGGGGACCCATCCAGGCCTTTGGCAGCTGTTTGGGAAAGGGGAATGAGGAAAGGGGACAGAATATCCTAGGGCTCACTTCTGCTTGATTCTCTACCTCCAGGCTCCGGATGAACCCAGGTGGCTTCTTTTCTCCACATCAGAAGAGAAAGGTCCTACCTCCAGGTCAGGGAACAAAGATGCAGGAGAGAGGCCATCCTTGGGGACAGATGTCAGACCTCAGGGGAAGGGGGCTCAGGAGCTGTGGCCTTCACTGAACACTCATTGCTTGCCAGGCACTGGAAGAACTGAGACACAGAGAGCCTCAGTAACTTGTTCTCCATCACACAGTAAAAGGTTCTAAGCCAGACAGCCTGGCTCCCCGGCTCCCGGGCTCCTGCCCTTAGCCATCAGGTCAGAGGACTGAGCAGGTGTATGTCACGGCGTCTGCCTGGCCTTCGCTCCCATCCTCCTTCCACACCCTCCAGTCCCTGCATCCTGGAGCTCTGGGAGCTGTGCTCTGGACCTGCAGGGTCTTGCTGCCCAGGGTACCCCCAGGTTTGGGGGAGGGAGGAGCCTAGCAAGATCCCCACACCATGCAAGACCTCACAATGTACAGAGCCACCGGCCTGCCTCAGCCTGGTGGGGGGGGGGAATCTTGAACGTCACTGCTTGACAGGATAACAGGCCTAGAAAGGTGCTCAGGGTAGGTAGAGTCTGAAGCAGAACCATGAGGATCCCCTCCATGGGAGGGCCCCAGACCCGGATGGCCTTGCCCCCCTGGGTCTCCCCTGCTGATGTTGTCAATCCAGCTCTGCCATTCCAGGAATCCAGTTTGATTGCTGGGTGGATGCAGCCTTCCAAATGCCCTGGAATTTCCTGTCTGAGGCTCCTGATCCATCTGCCTGACCCTCGGCCCTTCCCGAGGCGCTGTGCTCAGGCCACTAGCAGTGCAGGTAGAGGTGTCCTTGCATGTCTTCAGGAAGGACAAAGTTGTCTGGCTCTTCTACCCAGGCAAGAAACCCAGCACGGGCACGAGTGCCCGTTTTCTGGCAGCCCAAACAATTTCCTTCTTTCGGTTTCTTATTTTTTAATCTCAAAGTTGGGCCCACAGCACCCTGACTCAGGCAAGTTTCCACCCCCTGGGATGAGAGGGCCTCTAGGGAGCACTTCGGATCACCCTTTGGCTGGTGGGAGGGGCTATTGCTCTTCCTGAGGGAGAGGCTCCTCTGTCAGGCCTGCTTGGGGAACTGGGACCTGCCCAAGGACACAACCTGGCCCACGAAACTTCCCCCACATCCCTCCTGCCCCACACCCAGGGTACCACCACAGGGACACCAAGGATAGGTTCTGTTTCTTGCTGGGCCTTATTTTCCTCATCTGTCCAACGGGGCTAATGGTCCCTGACTGACCTTCCACCCCAAGTTGCTATAAAAGTCAGACAACATGAGTATGAATGTTCTTACTCTGGCCCAGCACCTCCTCACAGAGGGGCTGTGGGGGGGGCCGTGTGTGTGTGTGTGTGTGTGTGTGTGTGTGTGCACGCACACAGGTGTGCACACGTAACAGCTGCGACTCCTGGGTGCTGTCCGGGGATTGAAGTCTGGAGAGGACTGACGTGCCAGCAGGCAGAGCTCCGAGGATTTGTGCTGTGGGTGACAGGTTGCCAGATGTAGCCAGTATCGAGAGCATAGTTATACGAAAAAGGATTCTTTGCCAACCTGGAAATCAAATTTCACTCGGTGTCCTGTGTTTTATCTGGCAACACTCCTTGGGTGCTCTGGGTGACCTGGTGTGCCCAAACCCATGTAGCTGGGTGGGGCTGGCCATGCAGGAGACTGAGGGGGCATGTAGCTGTGTGGGACTGTGACAGGACACCAGTGTAAAGGTCTGTGGCTATGACAGTGTCACCAAGAGAGGACAGGATGTGGGTAACTGTGGGATCTCTGGGACTCCCTCAGGCTCTAGCTGCCCCCTCAGGGCAGGGTTTGGGCTGTTTGCTCAGTGAGGCCCAGCAAGGTAGGGACCCACCCTGGGCAAACACTTAGATCCGGCTCCACATGGGACTGGGTTGCAGAGCTATGGCCACCTGCCATCAGACTGTAAAGGGCACATGCCTCTCAAGGCCAAGCCAGCCCTGGGGGCCTCAGAGTGCTCTGTCCTGGGCCCTTCCAGAGGGGCCTCTGGAACTACCTCTCAACTCTGTTGTTTCCTGGTGACATCACACAGGTCACTGCCTGATCTTCTAGAACAGTACCCCCAGGACATTGCCTCGTTGCCATAGGCAACCTGGGAATTTCTCCACCCAAACTGGCAGGCCGGGTTACCACTGAGGAGGGGGTGGGGGGAGAATGGGCCAGGGGGGGGCCCTTCTCCTAATCTCCCAGAGGGGAGATCGGGGCAGCCATCCGTCTGTCTGACTAGATGGTGAGTAGGAGGGAACACCCAGGAGCAAGTCAAGACTTGGTGGCCTTCATTGTCCAGGACACTGGGGAGGGTGGGGGCTCTGGGCAGAGGCCAAATCTTAAGACAGAGAGAGGCTGGTGACAGTACCCACATCCCCAGCCCCAGGGAAGTGAAAGGGGTGGCATATAATGGGGAGCAGGGGTGGAGCCTTGGGTTAGGAGCTGGGAGACCTAGGTTCTTACCTCTATTTTGTCCGTGCTAGCTGGGCCTTTGTTTCCCCATCTGTACAGTGCAGGTAGCATTAGTCTGAGGATCTCCGGTTCTGCTCTCTCTGTGAGGGGCATGTGGAAGGCCCAGCACTTGCCCAGTGCCCTAGGTAATGACTCCTCACATACCCATAATGTCTCTCAGTTTGCTAAGCACCTTCTCCTTCTCATATAAGCTCCTGCCTTCCACACCCACTCTGACTCCGACTCTGTGATGCCCTGTTCTGGGGCTTGGGACTCAGACAGGAGCCAGACCTGGGCCGTGCCTTGGGGGCCCAAAGAAATACCTGGATCTATCTCCGGTGGAAGGGCCCTATGATTGGGGTAGGGGACTGCAAGGGGCTGAGCAGGGGGCATACCTTGCCAACATTTCTACTGTTTAATCTTTCATGAGAATCTTAACCACCATCGTAATGAGAGGTTATCTTAACACTTTTGGTTGGAGACATCATTTTTGGACGGTATATTCTCTCTACCTCCCCTCCCAGTTATATTTCTGACTATTTGGGGGTGAAACTGCCACACGTACAACTCTTTTCATTGCAATAATTCTCAGAGAGTAGGTATTTTTATTTTAGAAGAAGAAACAGGCTTAGAGGGGACTTGTCACCTGCCCTCGGTCACACAGTTAGGAAATGGTGTAGCTTGGATTTGAACTCAGGTCCACAGGCCCTTTGCACTGCCAGGCTATGGGAAGCAGGGGTGGCCAAGTTCTAGAACTCCTCTCCAGACTCCTCTCCAAGGTCCTTGTCCCAACTTGCCTGGGCTCATTCTTCTGTCCTTGAGCAGACAGGGTCCTTCTCTCTTGCTCAGGGGTGTTTGGCGGTCATGTTTCAGAGGCTGTGATAAACCCCTGAGCTAGAGATACCTAAATTTGGGGGGACATGGGAGCTTGCAAGGACAAATGAATGATGAGTAGAATGGGGAGTGATTCTGCCCATCCACTGGCTAGCTAGCTTGGCCTGAACCCGGAACCCAGGGTTGAGCCCAAGTCATGGCCATCGAAGCAGGGGTACCAGGCCACTTACTTCTTCTGACCCAAGACCAGGAAGATTCATTCTTGGTTAATCGATGGTTTCTGCCATCTGTACCTCCCCGAGTTTATGGTCTCTCTCAGATTGGCAGCTCTCCATCAGTCTGCCCCTTACTACTGTCACTCCACCTTACCTCTTTTACCCCAGACTGGGTGATGGGCATGAAAGGTTTACTGCTCTGGTACTTGCTGTCTGCTAAGATGTTGCTGGGGCCCTAAGAATGCAGGACCCACCAGGCCACTGTTCCCATCTCTTTTCCTTAGATCCCAGAGGCGACAGCTCACAAAGTAGGCTCTGTGGATTCCTTTTTTGAGTCCCCCAGCCGCTTGACTGTGAGGCTGTCAGATAAAACCACTAAGGCCAGGGGAAGGACAGTGACCTGTCTAGAGTTGGGGTAGATAGAGTAGAGAGGAGGTACATAGCAGAGAACCATAGGCTTGGTTTCCTGAGCTTTGAGCTATCCCCCTGCTGCCCACTCCCACATATTTAAAGAATTTGGGTTAGAAAAGGTGGGGTGATTATCTATGCCCCCCACATACTGGAGATCGAAGGTGATCATGCCTCACGGGGACCTGCAACTCCTTTTACAGGATTTACTTTGCAGAATAAACCTTGAGGTCACCTGCCGTCACATCTTCCTGCTCACCCTCCTGCGCTTGTAAAATCAGGCCTGATTCACAAAGGGCTTGGAGCCCTAAGCTCTGTAGGAAGAAACACCTCTATCTGTGAACCCACTGTGACAACTCATCTTTCTCTAGCACCTTTAGGAAAAGCTATTCCATCCCAGCACTCTAGGATGGTAAGGATAAGAGGTTACACATTCTGATTCCTTCATTCTACGGACAGGAAACTAAGGCCCAGAGAGGATGGAGGCGCCAGAGCAGGGAAAGAAACTCTGGGGTGGGAGGAGGCTGAGATCTGGGTATTCTATAGGATGACTATGTACTTGCTCTGTGACCCTGGGCAAGCAAGCTGCCCATCCAGGTGAGCTCCCACGGGCCCTCCCTGCCCGTTGGTGGTCAAGGGCCAGTCACTAGTGTGACTGAATGCTCAGCCTTGGGCCATCTGCCATGCTCATTCTGGCCTGGCCTGGGAGAAGTTGAACTATTGGCCTCAGTTCACACAGAGTGGCTGGAGGCAGGGCTGGCACTAGGACCCAGGGGGCAGATGGCAGCCTCCCAGGCTGGAAGGGACGGCTGGAGTAGTGGTGGAGGTAACCCCCCTCCTCCTTGGCTTTGGAGCTCTGGCCAGCTCTGCCTGGGGAGGAACAGGGGATGCTCTTGAGAGCCTAGTCTAGTCCATGGGAGGTGTGCGGGCAGGTGATTGGGTGCTCAGGACGGGTGGTGGTGGACAATGGCCGGAGTCCTGGGCTGGAGGGGGCCTTGGTTAAAGCTCTCACTTTGGAGTAAGACTCAGAGATGTTACCCAAGTCTGGTCAGTCTGGGAACCTAGAGGCTAGTGGGTTCGATCAACTTCCGCCTGGGTTTGCGAACCTCACTGGGAACTGGGTTAGAAGTGTGTAGGCTTGGTGTGCCTGTCCTTGGTGGGGGATGTAAGCTTCGGCATCTCGAGTTGCTTTTGACTGTGGCGGGGGTGTGCGCCCATGTTTGGGTCTCTGGAGTGTCGTGTGGGGGTGTCTCTGGGATGTCTGGGGACAGCGTGCCTGTGTGTAAGTAGGTTGTTGCAGGGGTGTATAACTGTGCGTATGGGAGGGGGATGGAGAATGGGCTCCCAATAAACTTCCAGAATCGCTCTTCAACACCTCAGGACCCCTCCTCCCAGAGTCCATCCTGACTTGCTCCCTTCCTGCGCCGTGCTCAACCCCGGGTTGTGGACTAGTTCCCTCCAGGCCACGTCCCCTCTCGGGGCGGGCGGGGGCGGGCGCTAGGACCCTGCGGGGCGGGGCGGGGCGGGGCTCCGAGCTCCGTCAGCTGTACCTCCGCAGCCTGGAAAATACCAAGCCCCGGGGAGCGGAGCCCGGGAGCCCCCGAGCCAAGCCCGGAGGGAGGGAGGAAGGGAGGGGGCGCGCGGGGCGGGGGGGGGGCACGGGGCGGGGCGGGGCCGGGCGGCGGGACCCACTGCTCCTCCCCCGGAGCCCCCGCGCGGCCCCGGTCGCCCGGGCAGCGGCGGCGGCGGCGGAGGCGCTCGCACCCCCGGCCCCGGCGGGCCCCGGCGTAGCAGCGGGCACAGGTGAGCGTCCGGCTGGGCGGGCGCCCTGCCCCGCCCCCACCACCCGCCCGGCGCGCAGTCCGCGCCGGCGCCGCTGCCGAGTTAGTTGAGTGGGTCCGGCCGGCGCTGCGCGGAGCCCCCGCCGGACCGTCTGTCACCTCGGGTCCTGGCCTCCCCTGGGTCCCCGAAGAGGTCTCGCGGAACCCCCAGCACCCGATACGCAGCCCCCACTCCGGCCCCAGGGAGGTCCGGGGTCGCTCCTGGGGGTGGCCCCGTGACTGCCCCGTGTTGGTCCGCGCTCACTAGGGGGCCAGTCCCTGCCGGTCTGGAACTCTCCATCCGCCCAGGACCCCGGACAGCCCCACCCGCGCCCCCAGCGCACTGACTCCCGACCTCAAACCGGTCCTGCAGGTCCCAGGAAGGTGGCGTCAGCATCTGCAGCCGCGTCGACGTTGTCGGAGCCTCCGCGGACCCAGGAGAGCTGGACTAGGACCAGGGCCCTGGGCCTCCCCATGGAGAAGTCCGCTGCCTCAACAGAGCCCCAAGGGCCTCGGCCAGTCCTGGGCCGCGATAGCGTCCAGGTGCCCGACGACCAGGACTTCCGTAGCTTCCGGTCGGAGTGTGAGGCCGAGGAGGGCTGGAATCTGACCTACAGCAAGGCCGGCGTGTCTGTGTGGGTGCAGGCTGTGGAGATGGATCGGACCCTGCACAAGATCAAGGTAGGCTTGCCCTGCCCCACGTGCAGCCTCCAGGGCGCCCAGCCGCCTCAGACAGGGAGTCTTCTGCTCCCCCGCAGGGCCACAGACACCTGGTTGTGCACCTGGCCTCAGAAGGAGTCTCCCACCAGGAGGAGGCACAGTTTGCTGGGCAAGGGCTCATTACACAGAGGCCAACTGAGGCCGGAAGAGGGGGTGTGACTCATTCTGGCTTCACTCAGCCAGAGCCCAGTCTTCTTCATGCATTTGCCTGCTTGGGGGAGGTGGGCTGCTGCCAGGCCCGTCTAGGAGAGTGGTCTCCCTCTGGGACCACTCTGCCCTGGCAAGACTTCACAGTTCCCCAACTTGAGTTATCCCAGGTGGGGAGACTGAGCTCTTCTCGCCCTAATTCCTGGTTCTGTCTCCACTCTCTGCAGCTCTGGGTGCCAGGGACCTGATTTCCTTCCCGCCTGATGCCCTGCTCTTCCCTCTTCTTTCCCCTGCTGCACCCAGAGTCTTCTGCAGGGACTCCAGATCCTAGTTGGCAGATCCTGAGGTCAGGGCTTGGATGTCCGTGCTTTACACAGGGCCAGGCTCTCGGAGGAGGGGGCCAAGGGAGGCCAGCAGGTGCAAGGCAGATGCTGGTACATTGGCTCCCTCAAAGCCTACAACCCCACTCCACACAGCCCTGTGACTTTCCTCCATGCAGGACAGGCTTGAGGTTTGCGACCCCATGAGCCCACCTCCCCTGAAGGATGAGACGGGGCAGAGGCTGGTGAAGACTGTAGTCTAGAGGCCTCGGCGGCTGCCTCCAACCTATCAGGCATTATTGTTATGCCACATTTCGAGGGGGGCAGGTCTCCCTTCAATGGGCTCTTGCAGTAGGTTATGCCCTTCGCCTCCCTTGCCTTTCCCTTGCTCTCCGCTTTCTGCTGCCCTCCTCCTCAGTGCGGAGAAGTGCATTTCTCTTGGGGCGGAGGGAGGGGCAGGGGACTCAGAGGGCACTTCTGCCCAGGATCTACTCTCAGACTTAGCTGCGGCATCTTGACTTCATTCCAGGGTTGGAGATATCTGACCTTCCCTCCCTGACCCCATGCCTTTCTGCCTCACTGTATCTTCGTCATTTACAGCTCTGTTCATCTGTCCCATGTGGCCTTCTAGCTCATCCCTTCTGCCTCCCCGCCACCCCAACCCCACCCCCCCCCGCACCGTGACTCTCCGTTTGGATCCCAGCTATCTGACTATCTCTTTCTCTCTGGGTGTCTGTGTGTGTGTGTCTCTCCATCTGGGACTTTGCCCAGGCCTGAGGGCCCTTGGGCTAGGGGGTTCCTGGAGACCTGATCTGTGTCTGATGCTGAGGAGCAGGGGAGCAAAGGGCAGCTGATGTGTCCCAGCTTGGTGCTCTCTGAGGACAGGGACAGATCCTATCTCTCTTTGTGTCCCTAGATAGAGCAGGGATGTTGGTTGAAAGAAGGATGGAAAGAAGGAAGGAACAAACTTAATGAAAGGTGAGCAAGGTTGTTGTGAGAACAAGGTTCTTTTCCAGACTGTGACCTGGGGAAGGCTTAAGGCTCCCCAGAAGGAGAAGGTCTGAACTAAGTCCAGTATACTCCCACCCTCTGTGTCAATAGGGCTGAGTTGCCTCCTCCATCTGGTTTGGTTAATGAATAAACCCAGCCCACTACTGGACTGGAGCTGGTGGGTCTTGGGGCCAGACTCCCACAAGAGACCCCTTGTGGTCAGATCAGTCTTGTCAGGTGGCCTTCTTTGGGAGAGAAGGGGACTTGGAAAAACTGGGTGTTGTGGTACCCAGGCAGGGCATGGATCTTCCTTCCCTCTCAGACTGATCAGAGTTTGGAGGGGGCCAGAAGGCCCTTTGCCATCCCTGTTTCATACTCCCTCCTCACTTGGGCACAAGTGAGAACACTGAGGCCTTTGAAGAGGACAGGGGCCAGCCCAGGGTCACACAGCCAAGTCTTAGAAGAGCCAGGCTTGGAACCCAGATTTCCATCCTCCTAGCCTAACTCTCTCTGTTCTGCTCCCCACAGTGGAGATAGAGTTGGGGACAGGAGGTGAGCAGAGCTGGGGCCTAGGATGGAGGCTGGGGCCTTGGCTATGGGTATCCCACGGGGCCAGTCCCCACTCCTGATCCCCTCAGCATAGCCCAGTGAAGCTCTGGTAGATGGGCAGAGGTCTCTGAGCTCCCCATCCTCAGGATTTCAGGAGTCCCAGTTTCCATGCAGTGAATCCCATTTCTGACAGGAGCCCGTGCCCTGAGCCAAGCAGGGACTGTCTCTCCCCACCTTTGAATTTACCCTCTGGCCAGTCCTGGGCAGGCTTGTCTCCATCCTACAAAGAAACTGAGGCCAAGAGTCACTTGCTTTAGGTCCCAGAGCAGCTGAGGTAAAAGTAGGACCCAGGCCAGCCTGGCTCCAGAGCACCTGGCCCTGTCCGATTGGCTCACTCTGTTAGTCAACATTACAGCATTTGACCCCATCAATAACTCTTTGAAGTACTGCGGTGTTTTCATAATCCCATTCCTGTTTGATAAATGAGAAAGCTGGAGGCCCTGAAAGGGGCGGTGGCCTGCCAAGGGCACAAAGCAGGTCTGAAGCCAGAGACCCAGGGCTGATGGGGTCACTCCAGGGGGCTGGGAGTCACCCACAGCTGTTTGTTGAGCTTCGGCCCCTTAGGCCATTCTGCCCCAGCCTGTCGGGAGCCTTCCCCCTGAGCTGGGAAAGCCAGCCTGCACCCTGGACATGCCTTGTTCTCGTGATCCCAGGGTGGGGGGCGGGGTCCTGCCTATCTGTCTACCTGATTGATCTCTCATGTCTCTTCCCCTAGACTTATCTTCTCCCTGTTCCTGTATCCAGAGGTCCCTGAGAGCCACTGTGGCTCTGGGACCAGCATTCAGAGCCAAGACAAAGGGAAGGGGCTGTTGGAGGCCACCTCCACCTTTGCCCTCCCTCCTGGCCTCCAGCCTGGCCTGGCCTCAGGGTTGTACTGTGCCTTGGGCCCTGGCGAGGAGGCAGACACCAGCTCCTGAAAGGGCAGGCCTTGTCCCACAGGCAGATGCTGAACACGAATCCTGGGTCTAAGGCAGAAGGCAGACTGGAACCCAGACCTAGGTCTTTTGATCCCCAGGCTGGTGTCTGAGTGTATGAGGAATACAAAACTCGGGGGTCTGCCGGTCATTTAAGCAGGGCCAGCTCGGGTCCAGTCCTGGTGGTGGTGTCCTCAGTGTATGACCATAGGTGGATCCCTGCCCTTCTCTGGGCTGTTTCTCCTTCTGTGCCGGCTCTAAGAACACATGTTCTGGGGCCAGTGGGGGAGAAAGGAGGAGTGAGGGGACAGAGAGCAGGCGGTGATGTGGCCTGCCAAGCCGTGCCCTTGCTGCTCCTGTGCTCAGGCTCTCTGCTGCTGCAGCCGGCCTAGCCTTGTGCTTGGCCAGCCATGTGAGATGTGGAGGAGACCTGGCCCTGTCCTCAGAAGTTTCCAGAACCCGGTGAAGGTGAAGAGAGGAATGACAATGGCAGGTGACCCCTGCCTACTGCATGGGGCAGATGTCCACAGGCGGACCACAGAGGCAGGAGTGGGCCCAGTAATTGGGGGGCCTTGTGGGGCTTGCTGGCTGCAGCAGGGGTGGGACGTCTCCTGGGAAAGTGTGCCTGAGAACCTGAGGTTCCTCTTGCTACAGGAAGCTGGGCAGTGGGGACCTGTCTTCTCTGACTTCCTTTCCTACGGCTCCTCCCCTTCTGCTCTGGAGAGAGCTCCACAGCCCCTCCCTTCTTGACCTCTCTGTCCCCCGGCTCCCATATCACAAGGCACCCCCACTCCCACCCCAGGTTTTAAGCTTTCAAGTCTGTTCCCTCTTAAGTGCCTCAGTAGCTCCCCTGTGAAATGTGGGATTATTTGACGGATCCCCAAGGGCCCTTCTCAGTCTTTATTTTTATTTTTTTAAATTTTATTTATTTATTTATTTATTTATTTATTTATTTATTTATTTATTTATGGCCCTTCTCACTCTTAACAGTTTTACCACTCTTAACAGACTCCCCAGGGTCAAGGGGAATGTGGGGGCAGGGACAGATGTTTTCCTTATGGCTTCCCACTGAGTCTTCACAGCTGTCTTGTGGTGTGGGTCTTATTAACACCATTGAATGGATGTGGAAACTGAGGCTCAGAGCAGGAATTCACTTGTGCGAGGAATTCACAGCTAGAGTTGGCTGAGGCAGGATCAAAATGCAGGCCCTTGGGTCTCTGAAGCTGAGATCTCTCTGTTCCCTTGGGCTTGCTTATAAACACCATTGGGCCCTTTTGTGTTTAGAACCCCATGGGTCCCAACATACCCTTCTCTCCTGCTTGGGTCTCCTTGTGCAGTGTTGTTTTGGGAGGACACCCTGGAGGGGACCCAGCTGACCAAGAGCCCAGTCCTCAGTGGGACCTTGGAGGTCACTTCACTTTTCCAAGTCAGTGTTCTCTGTGGAGGCAAGAGTGTGAGCTAATCTGGTTTTAGGGCCTTGGATTCAGTGAGTTCAGATTCAGGCTGGAACTCTGCCCATCTGGGGCTCAGTTTCCCCATCTCTACAGGAAGCTGCTGGGCAGGTGGTTTGTAGAGGTTGTTTGGGCCTTAGACCATGCTAGAGGGGTATGTACTGCTAGGCACAGAGTAAGGAAGGTGAGCTAAGGCCTTGCCACTCTGTGCCATCAGAGAGCTCTCTAGATGGGGTGCCTGGATCCAGGGTTCGGTCCTGAAGACTGTCCCGGCTGGCTCTAGCTCTGACTTGGTGTGGGGGCAACTGGGGGCAGTGGCTCAGAGCTGAGGCCTGTTTACTTCACCAAACAGGCTCCCAGAGAGCATGCCTCCAGATAGTCAGGGTCAGGACCTTCCGGTGAGGGAGCTCAGGGAAGGGAAAGGTCAGAGGGGGCTGGAAACTTGAGGGAGGTCTTTCTGGAAGAGGTCCCTGGGCAAGGCTGAGGCTGTAGGGGAGAGAGCACATGGTCTGGAGGCCCAGCCACACGGCCTTGAGCATGCTGCTGCCGCCACCTCGGCTTTAACTTCCTCATTCCACAGACATGGATAGTGGGGCCTCTCTGAGGGCATCTCATCCAGTCACTCCTTCAGCGAACACTCACTGATAGCCTCTCTGCCTGGCCCTGTGTGGGAGGTAAGGGACAGAGAGGGGACTCCAGCCCATGCCTGGTTCTCAAGGAGCTCCCTTGTGCGTGGATGGACACTCATCACAGGAGCTGTGGAGATCCGGAGGCGGGCTCTGAACCAGCCTTGGGGCCTGGGGAAGTCTTCTGGAATGCTCAGGTGATACATCTGGAATTGGGTGGAGAATGAGATGTACATGTTTGATAGCCCTGGGAGCATTCCGGACAGGGGAGCAGCTGCGGGGAGGCCCAGAGGTGGGACCTAGAGCAGCGCATCAGGAGACTGGCAGGGGGCTTAGGATAGAGCTGGGGACGCAGGGGGTTAGAGGTGAGTAGAGAGCTGGACCAAGGCCCTACGATGTGGGTCCTGCAGGTCCTGGGTGCCAGGATGCCAGGGGATGGTTTTTAAGAAGGCAGGTAAGAGGAGAAGGAGGAATCTGTATTTGTCTGGACAGAGGTGCCAGGGCCCATGCTAAAGCGGGGGCTGTGGGGAATGCCTCCAGGGCTGGCGACTGCATCTGGCGAGACGGAGGAGCTAGGATGGATGGAAGCTGGCGGTTTTAGCATGACCCTTTGCAATGTGCAGGCTAGGCTGTGAGAGGGTGTGGTTGTACAGCCCCCTGATGCCTGCCTTGGGGGCGAGAACCTCGTGAGTGTGAGTGGGGTGAAGGTGGGTGCCTCTAGTCAGTGTCCCCCTGGGGCCAGAAGAGCCCTCAGCCCACAGGCTGGCTCTGTACATCCATGCCCAGCTCCCCAGGCTCTGGCTTTTAAACTTTAACAAGCCCCAGCTCAGTTTCTAGCCGAGAGTCTTTAAAGTTTCAGGAGATGAGAGAAAGGAGGGAGTCCTGGAGACAGATGGGTTTTCTTTCTCCTCCTGTGTCTCCACGCCTGGCGGGGCCACCTGGAGCCAGGGCCATGGGTGCCATGACTCCAGAAGCCTGGCAGTCTTCCGTGAGCTGGGACCTTCGGTTGGGCCACTCTAGCCTGTTTCTGAGGGACCAGCGGCCACAGGCTGGGCAACTAGGTTGCTGCCATGATAGACAGGCTAGAAACCTCATTCTAGCCCCGACCCTTTACCTCTGCCCCTGACTGGGTGGAAGAGCCTGCTCCATCAACAGGCAGAAGGACAGCTGTTCAGACCAAGTGTCAGGCTATTCCTCTTGGTGCCTCACTTTATCCCCTCTGGTATGCTGGGGCTGGCCTCAGTGCTCTGGGGCCCCTGGACCTTCAGAAACACAGACAGTGAAGGAAAGTGGCAGGCCTAGGACTTAGTGGTAGGTCCCATGCCAGATCCAAGCTCCTCTCACCTGTCATGAGAGAGCCTGGGGCTGGTGACACAGAGCACCTGGAGCTCCTCTCTGGGGCTTTAGCCTACTCTGCCTTTTTGCCCCTCTGCCTTTCAGCCTGGGCTCCTGGAAGACTTGCTACTTCTGTCGTCTCTAGAGTCATGTCCTGGGGCAGGTGAGCAATGCCTGCACATGTTCACTGCCCCTCCCCACCCCGCAGCACATGTGTGCACATATACACGCATGCGTGCGCGCACACACACACACACACACACACGCACAAGGGAAGTGGGATGAGTATTGTGGTCCTGGGCCATTGAAATCATGTCCTTTGGGTTTCATGCCACAACTTGCATCTGTCCTTGGTTTCTTGAGATCCCCTCTACCATCTCCTGGGCACCCCATCCCTATCTTTGGTTCCCCAGACTGCTTGTGACCTGATTCTGGACCAAAGAAATGATAAGTCTTTTTTTTTTTTTTTTTAAGATTTTATCTATCTGACAGAAAGAGTGTGAGAGAGCCCAAGCAGGGTGAGCAGCAGTGGGGAGGGAGAAACAGACTCCCCGCTGAGCAGGGAGTCCAACATGGGGCTCTATCCCAGGACCCTGATAATCATGACCTGAGCCGAAGGCAGATGCTTAACTGACTGAGCCACCCAGGTGTCCCAGAAGTGATATCTTAAGGCAGAGGCCTGACAACCAGAGTGGATGGAGTTTCCAGGTGTGTCTCCAACATTCATTCATTCAACACATTTGTATTGAGCATATACTGTATGCCAAGTATTGTGTTATATCTAGGAATTTAGTGGCAAATCAGACAGCTCAGACCCTGCTGTTATGGGCTTACATTCTGAGGCGGAGACCAGAGAAAACAGAAGCAAACCGATAATTAAATAAGATGCCAGATGGTGGTTGTGTGTCATGAAGACAGGGTGATGTGATAGGGCTTGTCTGGCCTTCTCCGTGTGCATCTTCTGTGTGGGGAGCTGAATTGCGGGCAACTGTGTGTGTAATATGAGCATCCTCCCAGGTGCCCCCGTGCCAACTCTGACGAGGGTCAGTAAATTGTATTGTGTGTGTGTGTGTGTGTGTGTGTGTGTACACGCGCACATGCACGTACCCGTGCTGGTGTCTGAGGTTGTGTGTATGTGCCTCTGAGTGTGGGACTGTGTGTTTCTGTGTCTGGTGTTACTGTGTGTGTGAGTCACGCCCCCTCACTGCAGCAGAGTTGTCTCTGATCCAATTATGTCTCCTCAGCTGTCTCCTGGCGGCTCCAGCCTGGGGCTCAGGGTTGGCTCCACCACAGCTCTGCCCTCCCTGCCTCCATCCAGCCTCCTGGCCTGGCCCCTGGGCCTACCTCTGGCTCTCAGAGTCTCCTCTTAGGGTGTGTTTTCTGTCCCCATGTCTGAGGGTTACCACCTCTTCTTTGATGTCTCTACTTGTCCCTTTCCGTCCATGTTTTTTTTTCTGTCCCTGTTATTTATTCAGTCAACAAACCTCTTCTCATGCCTCCCACCCACTCTGCCCCACCTCAGCCAGTGTGTGGGTGCTGGAGACCTGAAGATGGGTCAGACCCAGGCCCTACCTCTGAGGCCTAGCGGGGAGACCGATGGTGATGGGGACAGCCCTTCAAGAGAACTCTGGTGGGGACCCCAAGGCAGACAGCATGGTGGTGGCGGGGGCTGTCTGGGCAGGAGCCAGGCTGCAAGCTGAGCAGTTCTCCACGAATCCCTCAGTGCCAAGGGCTCCCAGAGGCAGGAGTACAGACAGAGTGAGAAGGAGCGGAGGCAGAGCCAGAGAGGAGGAGGACATTTTGGAGTTGGGATCCGGGCCCGAAGGCAGAGAGAGAGACAGCAGGGACTTTCAAGCCTATGCCACCCTCTTTTAGACTTTCAAGCCTATGCCACCCTCTGGCTTTTAGAAAGTTCCCTAGGGCAGGGAAAGCACTGGCCTGGGAACCAGGAAACCAGAGACAAGGATGCAGCTGCAGTGGTTCAAGGGAGGATGGGGATGCCTGCCTCGGATTGGTGAGCAGGAGGTGTTGGAAGGTGGTGGCTGAGTGTAACTCCAATTGGAGTGAGGAACGAGTCCAGAACCGTGCCCAGGTTCCAGGTGCCAGAGGAGAGGGGAGGGCAGTGGGCATTGGGGTAGATAATATGGCAGCACTGGACGGGGTGAGTGTGTGCTCGGGTGTGATGCCCAGGAGGCCATGGAAGATGAAGTCTGGAGCTTACTAGAGAGAGTGCTTTGGAGCATCAGGCCTCTGGCAGTCCCTGAAGCCCTAGAAGGTGCTTCTCCAACATGACTTTGTCTTTGTGTCTGTGTGTTAGCCCTGGCCCTTGTCTTGTCTCTCGAGCCACCCCTTCTGTTTCCCTCTCCTCCAGGCCCACCCACTGTCCGCCTCTCCCAGCTCTCCTGCCCTCAACTCCACCTTTGTCCACCTCTCCTACCTCCCCCGGGGCTGGAGCACAGCGGCAGGAGCTCCAGGCCAGGAGGTCCACTTGTGTGATGTTCGCACCTGATGCTGCTCGCTGCTACAGAGCTGGGGCCTGCTGGTCTGCAGCCTGAGGGGTGTGCTGGCGTCCATGGAGGCTGCTGGAGACTGGGACAGGGCAGGGGCGCTGGAGGAAGGAGGCAGAGCCAGTGTAAGCCTCTCAGCCCTGGACGGAGAGCAGCACGGGGCCCCGTGCGGTCAGCTGGAGCAGACTCAGGAGGCAACTGGGGCTCATACTGGGGTCTGGGTGGGTTCCTTCACTTCACTGTTTTGGGCCACCATTTACCAATGGGCATAATCTCCCTCCTCCCAGGTAACTGAGAGGATGGAATTAAGTTAATTTGTAAAGCTCTTAGCACAGAGCCTGGCGCGTTGTTAACATTTGCTGAACGGATGAATGAATGAACAGTCTGAGGTTCTCAAGGGACGGCTCTGTTTTCTCCCGCCTCCTTCCTTGTTCGCTCAGGTTACCTGTTGGAACTGCTTGAGCCCTCCCCTCCTCCCCTTCCTCCAGCCAGTCCAGGTCTTTGCCAGGCCCAGACTCACACTGGCACCTCTGCCCGGAGCTCTTCCCCCTCGTTTTCATCTGAGCGCCTTCTGCTCTTCCCTTTATCCTGTAGGACTCCACTGAGTGCTCGGCCTTATAGCTGCGGACTGGCTTCCCTCTTGGCCTGCCCCGCAGCCCATGGCCCTCATTGCCTGGTGCAGCCCGAGGACACAGACCACCCCCCCCCCTTCCACTCCCAGCATGAGCAGGTGATAGGGAGCATTTCCAGGCTGACTCAGCTTCAGCCTGGGCAGCCTCAGGCCCCAGCTCAGCTCCCCCCAGACTTCCAGGTCCAGGGAATGAGGACCTCTGGGTTCTGGACAACACTCTCAACGCAGGGGGAAACAGTATAGTTTCCATGCCTTGTATAAACTGTGTTGTACCAAGAATCCGAAAATGAAAAATCACCCAAAGCCTCAATTCCTGTGCAAAACATTTCTTTGTTCTGTCCCAACTCTCATTCGATGATGTAGACAATTTATACATGGTTTAGCCCTTGACACAGATACAGATTTGTATCTTCTTTCGTTCATTTAACATTACATCAGTAAAAGTTTCTAATATTGCTCCAGAATTATTAATTCCCGAACCTTTCCCTCAGCTGCTCCCTGCCTGTCCTAGTCTAGGTTCCCAGGGTTCAGAGCCAACCTTGCCCTGGGGAGCCCCCAGTTCTCAGTAGCTGGGCAATCGTCATCGGTGATGTGTCTTAACCCAACCCGGCCCAGCTGTGGGTGCTGTTCCAGGTCGCTCTCCATATATTTTGCTAATTATAAATGCAGTAATATAGGCATGAATATTGTAACAGCTTTTTGGTATGTTTTTTCCTGAGTATAAATTTCTGGTCCTGGGATTCCAGGAACTGAGTTGAAAGACATTTTTCTTTTTTTTCCTTTTCTTTTCTTAAAGATTTCATTTATTTATTTGACAGAGAGATTGAGAGGGAGAGAGCACAAGCAGGGGGCACGGCAGGCAGAGGGAGAGGGAGAAGCAAGCTCCCCGGGATCACAACCTGAGCCAAAGGCAAGATACTTAACCGACTGAGTGACCCAGGTGCCCCTGAAAGACATTTTTATGATTTTAAAAATATTTGCCAGATTGGTTTTCAGAATAGTGGAGTCAATTTTTGCTGTCACTAACTATATAACAGTCTTACCATATCCTCACAAGCCATGGGTATTTTCTATATTTTTGTTATTTTCCTAAATGTAAATTGGGACCTCGGTATAATTTAAATTTATTTTATCGGAACTATGAAAGATCTTTCAGCAAGTCCAGGAATCTTCCCTGAAGCCTGTCTCTGACCCCCCCACCCCCACCCCCACACACTGCATTTCATGCAAGGGTAATGGCAGAAGGAGTCATCAGCCACAAGTGCCATAGAGAATTCTACCAGAGTCCAGGAGGTTTTCACGACAACTCTTCCTTCTGATTCCACAGAAGCACTAAGGACCACTGGCCATGGCTCAGAGCTGCACTCTGAAAGTCAGAGGAAGCCTACACGGGCACAACCTCTTTGTTGTCTCATCTGTCCATCCCTTCCATTCAGAAACAGTTCTTGACTAAACCATGCCAGATACAGGGGAGGCCAAGATGAACAAGGGGCCATAGCGCCGGGGCAAGTCAGTGCACTGCAGTGTGTGTTGATGGAGGGAGGCCTGGGGGGTAGAGGAGACAGGAAGGAGGGCCCCAGGCCAACCTGAAGGATTTAAGGACCGGGAGGGCTGCAGCCAGGCTGAAGTTCAGAAACAAAATAGGGAAGGAGCCAGGGAAGGAAAGCCCTGGGAAAGCAGGACTGATCAGACCTCTCTCTTCCCACACCCCACTGCCCACTTTCTCTGAGCCCCTGTGTCAGTGCCCTTGAGCTCTTCTTGAGATTTGGTGGGGGGCCTTAGAGGAAGGGCTTAGAAGTCTCCATTCTGGGAGCCTCAGAAATCTAGAGGCAAGGGCAGGTTCTCTATCAGCTCAGCTCGATGCGGGCCTCTTGGGGCCTTTGGGACAGACAGTGGGGGCCCTGGGAGGGGACCCAGAGCAGAGAGGGTCGAGGGGCTGCTGAAGGGGAGCCTCTCATAGGCCTTGTGCCCCAGGCCAGTCTGCATCTCTCAGCACCTGGGCTGACATGGAGTCTGTGCTGCCTGGACGTGAATGGGGAGCTGGTGCATTTGTGTAGGGCCCTTCCCTGGTGGAAGAGGCCCACCCACCCCACTCTCTGTTCATCCACCCTGTGGAGGGATCTGGGGCATTTTTGTGTTTTTAAACTTTGTTCCCTGGCCCTGCATGTCCTGCCCTTTGGAGATTAACAAGAAGGTGCTCCTGTTGTCAGGGCCTGAGAAGTCGGGGAAGCTGCTGGGGCTTGGGGCTGGAGGAAGGGCACCTGCTGCCTGGGCTTTATGTACAAGACTCATTTAATCCTCGCAGCTCCTCTCTGAGGGGAGGATTATCTCTGTTTGACAGATGAAGATAACCGGGACTCAGCGCTGAAGTCCTTTGCCCAAGCCAAGGCCAGAAAGGATCTGCTGAGTCAGCTGTGAGCCGTGGGGCCTGGCTGGGTCTGGCTGGGCAGCGCGATGGCCGGAACCTCCTCAGGGGTCTTCCAGGTGCAGAGCTCCGGGGCTAAGTTTTGGAAAGGTCTGTGTTTGAGCCCAGTGAGGTCCAAGGATGCGGTGAAGAACTTTGTTCCAAGGAAGAATATATGGGCCTTGCCTTCCTGGGCAGCAAGCCATCTGAATCCAGTGAGTTCTGCATAATAACCATCAGTTAGCTATGTCTCCAGCTCCTGCGTGGTGTTTGGGCTGGGCTGGTCCTGCCCCCTGAGGAAGGTAGCAGAAAGTCTTGACACTTTGGGGTCAGGCACAAGCAGGTGCTGTTTCCCTGCTTCACCACTGTTAGCCTTGAGGTCAATCCTTATAACTCTCTAGGCCTCAGTTTTTGCATCTGTAAGATGGGGATGATGATACCCACTGTGGGGCTGGGAGGCTCAGAGACAGTGTTAGTGTAGAGGTCACAGCTTGGTGACCTTCACAACTGGCAGAGGCACTTTGACCTAAATGTCAGTTCCTGTGGGGTCCATGGGCCAGGAGCTGTTGTCTCCTTTGTGATGATGAATTAGGTAGTGATTTTGAGCCCTTAATACATGATAATGGTTATTGAGGTTGTGGCTATGGTTCAGGGCTATGAGTGATTTGATACTGAGTGACCCACCCGCAGGCAGGAACACTTCCCTTTGATTTGAATAAGGTTCTGTTGGGAACGGATGATTTGCATAATAGTTATTCCTCTTACAACACCGTCTACCAAAATGCAGCGTGGTGAGCTGTCAACATGGCTTGTGGGATGGTAAGAGCCCACACAGACCCCTGACCTTCTCTGGGCCGCACGTTCCCCAGTGGTCACTGAAGAGTGGTGGAGAAGAGCTCATCCCCTGGGTCCCTAGCTAGGACTTTGGGATAATACGTGTGCCCCACATATCCCACAGGCAAGGATACCGGAGACCTGCTGTGTGAGGTCTGAGGATAAGGGCCAAACTTGGGTCCACCTCCCCTCCAGTTTGCATGTTATGGCCCTGACCTTTGGCCCTCAAGGCCCTATGGCAGCCCCATGGAGGTGACCTGACTTCTTTTTCCCTGTCTGGGGTCAGCTATCTCCCTGGGTCTTGGGAGAAACTGCAGCCCCTCTCCCTACCACTTCCCTCCCTCCCATGGAGATTCTACCTTCTCTAGGAAGCTGAGCCCTGGGAAGGCCTCCAGAGAAGCACAGGGCAAGGGGTGGGAGAGAGGGAGGGGCAGAATGAGACACAGCTTGGTGCCCAGCAATCCTTCTGCTGAAACGCCCTCTCCCCCCTAGAGGCATTTCCACTCCTTTCCCTTTTAGCTTCATTGCCCTCTACTCCCACAGTCACTGTGCTCCTCTCCCCCGACCCCAACTCATCCTCTAATGGGATTTTGTGTCCTTGTCCCTTGTGCCACCCGCTTGTTGGGGCTCCTGGTTCACTCTGGAGGCCCTACTGCCCACTTGCAGGCCTGGCACACAGCGGACTCCAGAGAATGGTGAATGGATGAATGGACAGACGGGCAGGGCCAGGGAGAGGCAAGAGGAGCACGCAGGGCACAAAATACGAGGCAGCATGTGCCAACGGGACCTGGTCCTGGTCTGTGGAAGGGTAAACCGCTGCTCACGGAAGCCTGCTAAAGCCAGAGCAGCCGCTGTGTTTGTGTATTTACTGTGTACCAGGCATATCACCCCATTATCTCATTTCATTTGATCCCAACAGCCCCATGAGATAGGTACTATTATTACCCTCATTTTTCATGTGAAGAAACTAAGACTTGGAAGTTTGTGCCCAGAGGAGGAACTGGAATTAGAAGATGGGAGTGCCAGACTCATAACCTGCTAGAGTCTTCCCTGAGGACCTTCCTCACTTGGCCAGTCCCTGCTGAACGTGGCTCTATGGGTGTGGTAGTCCTGGCTTCTGAGCACTCTGTTTTCTGCCTCCTGGGGCTAGCAAGAAGGGAAGGGGGGACACCCTCTGTAGTTTCCTGGTGTTACCCGCTCCCTCTGGGCCTCAGTTTTTTCAGCTACAAGTCAGCTTCCCTGCTGTACCCAAGCTCGGAGGGTTCTGCAGCTAGTGGCACCCTCACTGAGTAGCCAAAGCAGCCCCCTTCGGTTCTGGTTTGCTGGGGGAGCTCCCAGAGGGCCAGCCCAAGTGACTGACTTGCCCAGGGTTCAATGGCTGTGGGTCCCGGTTACAGGCCTGCCCCCCGGGGTGCCCTCCAGTGACTAATCCCTACCCGCACCATCCCTCCTGAAGCCTTTTAGAATTATAGCTCACACATGTGGTGGCTGCCACCGTGGGCAGGAGCAATGCTGGGTGTAATTTACCCCTCTTGGCACAGCTGCGTTGCCTCCAGGAGGCTGTGGAAAGAGCACAGCCTGGAGCCAGGCAGGGTGAGAACACCGATGGTCACTCTCCACTCCGTTCTCAGGACCAGCCAGACAGCCTGCCTGCTTCTTTACCCACAGTGCCCCCGCTCCCGCCAGGCTTCCTGCCCTGCCAGGGCACCGCTGCTGGCCTGCCCAGGAGCCTGACACCAGCCTGGGAAACCTTTGACGTTTCCCTGTTTATGTATGTATATATGTATGTATTTTAAGTAGGCTCTGTGCCCATCATGGAAGCCAACGAGAGGCTTGAACTCATAACCCTGAAATCAAGACCTGAGCTGAGATCAAGATTCGGGCACTTAACTGACTGAGCCACTCAGGCATCCCTCCCTTTTTATTTATTTGTTTGTTTATCCCTCCCTCTTTATTTAAAAGATGAAATGCAGAGTTTATACTTACCTGCAGGGTCTGCCTCGGAGCTGTGCACACCTGGACTACAGGACTACCGCTTGCTGTCTCAGGAAACCACAGGAGCCCCAGGCCCTAGGGAAAATGGGCAGCGTCTGGGCAGTGTGGGTCCCCTCTCAGTGTGTACCCAAGCCCTGGGAACGCTGAGCCTGGCCAGGGGGAGGAGGCAGTCCTAGGTAGGGTTCTAAGCTAAGAGCAGAATCCTGTTGTCATGGCCCCTCCACACACACTCAGGGCCCAGAGAACACCTCTGAGGACCTGCAGAGCCAAGTCAGCTTTGCAAGCTGGCTTTGGTTAGACAAGTCCTATTTCCCCAGAGGCCGCCCTCGAGTGCTCCTTGAGAGCTGAGAGGACAGGAAGAGCCGGTTCTGGATCCCTGCTCGACTGCCTTTGCTGCCCTGTGATTCTGGCTGCTGCGGCTCCTGGGTGTTGGGCTCCTACCTGGCAGTGTGGGAGTGATGCCCACTCATAAGGTGGGGTATAGCGTGCGTGTGCATTGACAGGCCACTGCAGCATCCAGACCTCCAGGGGACTACTGGGTAGAGGTCATCCCACAGCTGTCATTGCTGGTCTGACCTCTGCCATCTTCTCCACCACCTTTCTCTCCGTCCCAGTCCTCCCCTCGCTTTGTTCCCTCACTGCCACCACAGCGTTCACTCCTGCGTCCATCAGTCAGTCCATCTGAAGTCTCCTTCAGTCTGGTAGAGTTCTCTAGTCCTTCCTTGCCTGTCCAGACCCTGACGCTCAGCAGGGGGGACTTTTGTAAAAGTCCTTTATTTGGGGTTTGTCTGATTTTCCTAATGATTCGATTGTGTTTATGCACGTTTGGCAGAAACGTCACGTTAAGTTTTGCCTGTATTCTCTTCATCACGTCCTGTCAGGCGACAGCCAGTGCCAACTTGTCTCCTTACTAATAAGTTCACTGGGATCGCTTGGTTCAGAAGGTGTCTGCCCTGCTTCTCTACAGTGAAGTTACTCATTTTTCCCTTTGTAATTTATAAGTATTTGATGGGAAGTTACTTTGAAGCTATGTAAATACCCTATTCCTCATCAGACATTTTTTTTTTACTTTTTTTAAAAGATTTTATTTATTTATTTGACAGAGAGAGATCACAAGTAGAGAGGCAGGCAGAGAGAGGGAAGCAGGCTCCCCGCTGAGCAGAGAGCCCGATGCGGGGCTCTATCCCAGGACCCTGAGATCACGACCTGAGCCGAAGGCAGAGGCTTAACCCACTGAGCCACCCAGGCGCCCCATAGACATTAATTTTATTTATTCATACCTATATTTCCTTTGGTTTCCTGTTTTGTTCTGTGGAATACAATCTCTTGTCACTATTTTAACACATGGGTTGTCCCAGCTTTAGCCTGTGGTAGGTGGCCAACTGTCCTAGTTTGTCTGGGACTGAGGGGTTTCCCAGAATGTGGGATTTTCATTGCTAAAACTGGCAAAGCCTTGGGCAAACCCTGACAAGTTGCTCCCTGAACAAGTGGGAGCCCTTCATGCTGGATCCTGTGTCTGCAGGGCAAGGTCCCTATCACTCTGTGAGTGTGTCCTTACTTGCTGTCCTTACTTGCTGACCCAGCCCCAGAATCACACATTTCTCTAAGACCTGGAACCAGGACCTTTTGACCATTAGGCTACAACACACCAAAGGGACTGGAGCAGACACTTGGCTTGCCTACACACATCACTCTCGTCTGCCTCTGTGCCTGTTCCCTGGCTGCTCTCTCTTCCAGGGCCCTCAGCAGACACCTGCCTTCCAGACAGCTTCTCTGTGCAGCCCGATGCCTCCATTCACCTTGCAGAGCTGACCACCTCCTTTGTGCCCTCATCAGGTGGTTTGGACTACCTTTCCATTGTCAAGTTAGTCTCCTCCCTCAACTGAAAGCCTCTGGAGCACAGGCCTGAGTCAACTCTGATTCTTCCGTGCTCTGCACAGGGCTGGAATTGGGGCCTGTTAGTTAACTGATTGGATCTGGAGCCATACCCTTTCACCCAGCAGAAAAGCAGAGAGGGAAGGTGACTTGTTCAGGGTCACACAGTGAATCTTTGCAAGCTGGAGTCTGTCCTTGAGCTTTTCTTTTTTTCTTTTTGGTTTTTCTTCCTTCCTTCCCTCCTCCCGCCCTCCCTCCCTCCCTCCCTTCCTCCCTTTTGCGTTTTAGACCTTTCTTTGAGAGTCAGCAGTTAGTCCTCATCAACATGAACCGTCCTAGACTTTTGAAAGGCACCTGAGTAACCAGCCTATGATGCTTGTTTGATGAAACTTTACCCTTGTTATGTTTTCTGGACAACTGCGCACGAGTACAGTATGGAACATTCCTTATTCCCTTGGCCCAGACAGCTTTGCTGAGCCTGGTGTCACTGCGCACATCCGGAGTCCCCATCTCCTTCATGGCAAATTTCCGGATCTCTCTGTGTGCCTGAGGGGCACGCCTCTTGCAACCCACTCCACAGATGCATTCGTGAATGTCAGTGGCATATTCTCTGGTCACTGCATCGTTCATGGCAGAATGGCCCTTCCTCTTCTCACCACACTTCTTCGCAGGAGCCATTCTGCCAGATCCAGGTTGGAAAGGGAACTTCGAGGGCTGTCCTAATTCTAAAATGGGGCTAATACCTCAGAGCCGTTCTGTGAGAACAAAATGTGGTAATGTGTGTAAAGCACTTAGGATAGTGTCTGGAGGGGGAAAAGGGAGACTCTCTCCTCTGCTGGTGGCTGGAAGAAGAAGGGGGTGGAGAGGAGAAGCAGGAGTCCTGGGGGAGAGTAGTACCTGGCATCTGGTGAGTACACCCCTCAGTACCTCTGGGTGACCTTTCTACTTAAATCTTGTCATATTGTAGGAGCAGTACTATACATTTTAGAAAACAAATACAGCGAAAAGAAAACCATCATATTCTTGTCAACTCAAGATTGCTGCTGTTAACACTTCAGTGATTATTCTTCCTGAGGGTTTTCTGTGCATAGATTTCCTCCACAATGAGCTTATACTGCGCATTCCATTTTGTAACCTGCTTTTCCTTAGGCAGCATTCTACCACTTTGTTTCGGTAAATTTTCAGTGCGCCTAATACTCAGAAGATAGCCACATTTCTCCAGTCATCTCAAATATAGCCCTTAGAGCTGTTTCGTCCAGGTCAGCATGCAATCCAGGACCACACCTTCTATCTGGTTCTTGGGTCCTGTCAGTCTAGCCCAGACCTTTCATTATGACGTTGACCTGTAGAAGCGACTGGATCAGTGGCCTTGGACAGTGCCTCCCCGTCTGCCTTCAGTTGTGTTCTTGTGAAATTTAGCTGGTTCTCTGTCCTCCGTATTTTCTGTAAAGTGAAGTATATCCCAGGCTTGATGAGTTCACTGATGCCTAGAATACCCGGTAGGTGGTGATGTGCCCTTCCTGTGGCCTTTCCTCACTATTAGTGTGCCAAGGCCTAACACAAGGTTAGAGGAAAGGCAGTATGAATCACCCTCATATGTTTGCATAGATCTCCCTTTTTAGTAAGATGTGCGGCTCCCTTGGCACCATCTGAATGCCCAGTTCTGGGAGAACTTTTTAAACTATACAAGAAAACTCATCCAGTTGCTGAGGGGAACTTGATCCTGGGGTTTGGGGCTTTGAGGTGAAGAAAAATCATGGAACAAGGACATGAACTAAGTTTCATCTTGCTGAGTGCAAACTTAACATAGTTCTGTTTTTACAGACATATGATCTAGGTTAAATCCCAGCTCTGCTGCTTACCAGCTGGGCAACCTCAGGCAAGTTACTTAACCTTTCTCAGCCTCAAGTTCCTCCTTGGATTTCTTGTCTGATAGAGTTGTTTTGAGGGTTAAATAAAAAAAAGTACCCTTGGTTCTTTTCTCCCCTAGACGGAAAGCTCTTTGAGAACAAGGCTAAAAACTGTAAGAATTCCAAAGATGTTTGGGGTACCTGGGTGGCTCAGTAAGTTAAGCATCTGACTCTTGGTTTTGGCTCAGGTTGGGATCTCAGGGTCCTGGGATTGCGCAGCACCCCATGTCTGGCTCTGTGCTCCATGCAAAGTCTGCTTGTCCCTCTCCCTCTTCTCCTCCCCTCCACCCCACACTCACTCATTCACTCTCCCTCAAATAAATAAATACAATCTTAAGAAAAAAAATCCATGAGGTGCCTGGGTGGCTCAGCCTTTAAGTGTTTGCCTTTGGCTCTGGTCATGATCCCAGGGTCCTAGGATTGAGTCCTGCATCGGGCTCTCTGCTCAGCAGGGAGTCTGCTTCTCCCTCTCTGTCTGCCTCTCTGCCTACTTGTGTTCTTTCTATCAAAGAAATAAATCTTTTTTAAAAATCCAGAGATGTTTGTTGGATTAACATACAAATGATATGGTAGTGAGTATCACGGATGAAAGAAACCATCCATTTAGGCATTTATTTATGCTTTCAATTCATTTAACATGTACCTATTCCACATTCTGCGCTGAGTCAGCTGTGAGCCTCAGCCATGATGTTCAGGGGTCTGGGACCGCACAGAGAGATTTAGTGTCTGGGAGTCCAGAAGGTCTGGCCTGGTCATTCAAGAAGTCTTCCTGGAGAAGGAGACTGGGACGTAAGGGGAGGTTTGCTGGGGGCTGAGACGGGAGATGGTCTCTGGATCCAGGGGCTGTCTGTCTCCTGGCACAGGCGGCTGCTGGGAGGGCTGGACAGGGCTCACAGCAAGAGGTCAGCCCATGCTGGCCTCAGAGCTGCTGTTCTTCTCTGTCCGTCTTCTCCCCTTCTTGCCTGTCCCCCCTTGGGTCTCCTGGCCAGGGCGTGGAACCTTGTGTGGCCCTGACACCCCCTGTGTGTGTCCGCAGTGCCGGATGGAATGCCGAGACGTGCCAGCCGAGACGCTCTATGACGTGCTCCACGACATTGAGTATCGAAAGAAGTGGGACAGCAACGTCATTGAGACCTTCGACATCGCCCGCCTGACAGTCAATGCTGACGTGGGCTATTACTCTTGTGAGCAGCCATAAGCACGATCCCAGCTCTCCACCCCCATCCAGGCCTCCAGCCCAGCCTCCTTCTCCATCCTGCCCACCCTGCGCTCACTCCTGTGGCCAGGCGGCTCCGACACCCGTGTGCTGAGATGGAGGGTCACCCTCCCTGGCATACGCAGCCACACACACATGTTCATGGATACACATTCCACACGTGTACACAGTCACGTTGCAGCCCATGGCCACATGCCGCATGTTCCCAGTCATACATCGTCAGACACACACACTTACGGTAACATCGTTCTCCCATATACTCACGATCACACAAACAGCCAGGCCAGCAAGGGAAGAGCCACGGGAGGCAGTGAGGTGGTCCCCGAGACCAGAGGGGAGAGGAGAGGGTTCTGCCCTTTCTCTCTCCTAGTCTTAGCTCTGGGACTGTGGTCTAGCAGGGGTTGGGGTAGCCGTTTGGATCAGGGGGAACTGGCAGTTGACAAGGCATCTCTGTGCCTGGCCTCAGCTGTGCCCTCCCTTGCAGGTAGGCAGGCCGGTGGCCTGGCTGAACTGTCCCTTGCACTCCACAGGGAGGTGTCCAAAGCCCCTGAAGAACCGTGATGTCATCACCCTCCGCTCCTGGCTCCCCATGGGCACTGACTACATCATTATGAACTACTCAGTCAAACACCCCGTGAGTCTACCTGCCTTCCCTTCTGGGGGCACAGGGGAAGGGGCCGGGTATGGCCGGGCCAGCAGGCCTGGCCCAGGAAGAGGCCGCCAACCCTCAGTTTCCTTCCTACATAGTGAGAATATTGGCTCTGGTCTCCCTGCTCAGCTCTCAGACAGTTGAGAAGAGGGTGATGTAGGCCATCCCTGTGGGCAAGTGAGATGGGCTGGCTGGGAAAGGGGGTGCAAGGGGTGAGAGGCAGGGCTCTCTGAGCCTCTCTGAGGCTAGGCCACCTTGCTCTGGCCTGGGCAAAGAGGAGTGTGTGTGCTTGCCCACTTATGTGCTCATGACCCCTGACCACAGACTGGGGGCGTTCCTGGGGAGAGCGGGGGGAGCTTAAAAGAGGCAGGGGTGACCTAGTCTGAGTCCTCCCTTTCTCCTCACCCCTGCATCAGGCCTGGCCTGGAGTGTATGCCAGGGGTTTTGAACTAGCTATCTGTGTGTGTATGTGTGTGTGTGTGTGTGTGTGTGTGTGTGTGTGTATACTCACAAAGACACTTCTTTTGCCCCAACCCTGAGTCTCACCTCCCTTTGCCTTCCATCCCCAGAAATACCCGCCTCGGAAAGATTTGGTCCGAGCTGTGTCCATCCAGACGGGCTACCTCATCCAGAGCACGGGGCCCAAGAGCTGCGTCATCACCTACCTGGCCCAGGTGGACCCCAAAGGTGAGGGCTTGGCCCCAGCAGCCCATCAGGGGATCCTTTCCTATACCACAGGGGATGTGACCTGATCTAGGGATCAAAAAGGGCCTCTGTCTGGAGCTATTTTGTATTTGGGGGCCTCTCCATCCAGAATATCATATGAACCAAGGTTTGAGACTTGATAATGGTTTGAAAAACAAAGGCCAAGGTAGAAGGTGCTGCTCCGCGACGAGGACTGGAGCTCTTTTCCTGGACCCCCACGCCCTGGCTCTGACTTGTTTCCCGCTCACTAGTTGCTCTCACCCTGTCTGTCTTGCTGGCTCCTACCTCTGCCCATCCCAGCGGCCTGAGTTTTCCATGTCCACGGAGTACTCTTTCCCTCGGTAGGGCTCAGCTGTTCCCCAGGCTCTGTGGCCAGCTGACATGTGTCTCTGCTAGTATCCAGATCCCTGCAGCCATTGGCTTCCTGGATTCATCCCTCCAGATGTCTTCCAGGACCTGAGATTCACTGTGTACCATGCTGAACTCTCTCTCCTTTAGGTTATGCCTTCTCCTAAGCCTCCAACCCCCAGTCACCCATGCCAAGAATCTGGGGGTTGACTGGAGTGCCCTCTGCTCGGCTCCCAAATCTGGCCACCCATTCTTATTGATTCTACCTCCTAAATAGCTCCTGAATCTGTCCTTTCCCTCCGTACTCGGCCACCTTGTCTGTCCTTACAGCTACTGAGGAATTTCTCCAAAACACATATTTCTACATGACTCTCTTCTGATTAGAATTCTTCTCTGGCTTTCCATTGCCCTCAGAGTAAATTCTAAGCCCCCTCCCCAGCTTTCACAGTCCCCCCTCATACCTTACATGGTCCCACCTCCCTGTGTAGGCAACGGTTTCCCTCAGCCTCACACCTCTCCTCCCTCACTCATGCCTGTAGGGCTGCTTCAGATGTCACCTCCTTTGTCTCTGATACCCAGGTCACCGCTGGCTCCCTGCTTGGTGGGCCCATTCCCCTCCAGCAGAGCCCTTGGCACACTGTTGGGCCCCAGACAGTGAGCTGTTCTTTGGGCCCCCGGGGACTGGCCCAGAGTAGGTGTCACGGAGTGGATGTGGAGTGAGTGAGTGAATGGGTGACTGGCTAGAGGATGGGTAAGCCCTGAACATCTTTGCCTGGGTGTGCCCAAGCCCCACCGAGGGTCCAGTGAACCAGGCCCAGGGCCCTCTTGCTTCTTACTGACCGTGATGGGTGTCAGGTAGAGTAGACACTTGGGAATGAGAAAGGGTAGACAACTGGGTTGTGGATTCCAGGTCGGGCCAAGGTGGGGTGCTCAGCCAAGGGGCCTGTGTAGCAGCTAGACTTCCTGGGGCAGGGGACCAGGAAGGACAGGTAGATGAGGGGCTGAGCATCAAGGCTGTTCACAGGCTGGGTATGAGAAGGGATGTCAGTGGAGGGGAGGTGGTGGGTGGGAGCTTGGGGGTTCATGATTTCAATCTAGTTGTAGCCTGTGGTCACCTAGGATCCTGTGGTTTTCTTCCATGCAGTCCTCTGGGGCTCAGCAGAGGGATGGGAGGGGTGAATGGGGTGGGTTTGGGGGGATACAACAGAATTGATCCTAGAGACCTTGGGCTGAGGTGGAAAGAGAAAGTGAGGATGATGCAGTCTTACAGGACTTGACTCACAGCCTCCCCCCACTCCCAGGGAGAAGAGAGTACCCTCTGTGGAAGCCCCAGGCTGGAAGGAGTGGGGTGGTATATACGTTTGGCGGGGGCTGGGTCCCTTAGGCGGCTGCTTTCCTTCTCTCCTTATTACCCTTCCCTGCTCTCGTAGGCTCCTTACCCAAGTGGGTAGTGAATAAATCTTCTCAGTTCCTGGCTCCCAAGGTGAGTGGCCTTGGGACTTTGGGGTACCGAAGCTGGGGGAAAGGGTTCGGAGGAGGGGGTGGGTCAAGGATGGGGACTGGGAGTCAGGGGGCAGAGTCAGGGTTGAGGGGCGGAGTCATGAAATGGGCCAGAGTCCAGATACCGGGAGCCGGGGACTGAGCCGCTGGAGGGCGTAGGCCGGGACTTGGCGGATACGCAGTCCCGCTCCGCGTCCACCCCTGATTCGGCTGTGCGGTGGCCCCACAGGCCATGAAGAAGATGTACAAGGCATGCATCAAGTACCCGGAGTGGAAGCAGAAGCATCAGCCGCACTTCAAGCCGTGGCTACACCCAGAGCAGAGCCCGTTGCCGAGCCTGGCGCTGTCGGAGCTCTCCGTGCAGCACGCGGACTCGCTGGAGAACATCGATGAGAGCGCTGTGACAGAGAGCCGGGAGGAGCGCTTGGGGGGCGCAGGCGGCGAGGGCAGCGATGACGACACCTCGCTTACCTGAGCGCAGCACCACCGCAGGGACCAAGACAAGATGGAGTGGGGCCGGGGTGGCGGATCCTCCCGTGCTTTCTCCCCTCCCCACCCCCGCGCCTCTTAGGGACGCTGGGCTCTGGCCCAGGCTGGCGCTGTGGCCTGGCTGGACACAGCCCCAATAAACGATCCCACAGCCTCAGCTGGTTCGTCGCTGTACCTGCTTCTCACCACCCCGGGGCATGACCACCGACCTTCGCAGCCCTTAATCCCCTTGTTCTAGAGCTCATTTTGTGAATTTCATTATTGATCACCTGGCCTTTATCCCTTTGGGCAACCACTCATTTCCCCAAGTGCAGCTGGGGGTGTACGTGAGGTTGTTCCATAGTGTGTTCTCTTTTGTATCTGTTCATCATTTTACTCATCCGCTGGCCTGTCCTTGTTGCCTGTTCGCTTTAGGCTCTTTGGCTACTTTTCAGGGCCCTGAGAGAAGTAGGTCTGGCCCGGGGTCAGGGGTCAGAGGGTGAGGTTTTTCCATGGGACCTTCAGCCTAAGGCCCCACTGGTACAAGCTGTGGAAGTAGAGGGTCTGACACTATCCAGTCATCACAGAAGGAAGACAGAAAGGTTCCTGGGTCTCAGACCACATGGCTGTGGGCCTCAGAATGAAGATTGGGGGCAACATGTTCTGGAGGAGGAAGGTTGGGGGTTGAGATGAGGGTCATCAGACTTTAGTGCAGTGGAGGGACCAGGTTCTGTGAGTCGAGACTTCCCAAGTTACTTTGAAGACCTCAGGCCTATGTTAACAGAAAAGGTAGGGCTCGCAGTCCTCTGCAAGTGGTCAGATGCCTGTTCCCTGGTCTTGTGTTCCACCTGGCTGCTTTCAAGTCCAGGCTTTGAGATCTAGAGAGGTGCCTGAATCTCACCTGTTCTCAGTGACCTCGAGGTACCCTCTGCCACCTAAGGGACACCCCTACTATCAGGTTGGGAGGGCGAGAGCTCTGTGCTCTGGCCCTCCCTAGTGTTTTTGCACCCCATATGAATTTGGGGCTGAGAAGTTCTCTCCAAGGTTTGGCCCTGTCCTCCCCTCCTGGAAAGATACAGCCCATTTGGAGTTGACTCTCTTCTAGAGGGGTGAGGTGGATGTCCCGTGCAGGGTAGGCAGGAGATTCTACAA
This sequence comes from Lontra canadensis, assembly GCF_010015895.1. Classification (NCBI taxonomy): domain Eukaryota; kingdom Metazoa; phylum Chordata; class Mammalia; order Carnivora; family Mustelidae; genus Lontra; species Lontra canadensis. The sequence goes on from NW_022631001.1 coordinate 25,709,827, forward strand.
CTCTCCAAGACTTGGGTTCCCATCCCAGGCTTGCCCAATACTGGCTTTGTAACTCTGGACAAGTCCTAGAACTTCTTGGAGCTTCATATTCTAATCCCTAACCTGGGGTGATGATTTTTGCCTTCAGGGAGAGGTATGAGGATTCAGATAAAAGGCATAAATTGCCCGGCACTGGGCTTGGCATGTAGTAGGTGCTCAGATTAATGACTCCTAATCTCAGAGCCAACCCCCGCGCCCCATCCTGGTGAGAGCTGTTCTTTCAAATATATCCACTGGGCATTTGGAGAAATAGAAGCACAGAGAAATTAGGGTCTCTTGACTTGGCTGGCCTCAGAAGTGACAGGAACACAGGACCCAGGAATTCCTCCCAAACCCGGGGCCCTTATCAGTGTATGTGCTGGTAGGATGGGCAGACATTTTACCAATCTCAGCCACTGAAGGTGTCTTGGTGCCAGGACCTCAGGCTCTATACAGCCTCCTGCCCTTTGACCTCCCTCAGCCCTTTGACCGTGTAGGGCTCTTCCTCACCACCCTACCCCTGGGGGATGTGGCTCTATACAGCCTCCTGCCCTTTGATCCTTTATAGAGCCCTCAGGCTCTATACAGCCTCCTGCCCTTTGATCCTCCCTCAGCCCTCTGACTGTGTAGGGCTCTTCCCCACCACGCTACCCCGGGGGATGTGGCCCCCAAGAGGGAAGTGGGATATCCTCAGAGAATGAGGTGGGGAAGGACATCCAGGAGGAGGAGGTTAGGGACCTGGGTCGTCCCGCCTCCAACCGCCCCTTTCCATCCTGGGGGTCTGGGACGCTGGGGCGGGGGGAGGTCTGGGAATGTGTGGCTCATTCCCCCGCCCCATCCCGGGGGTAGAGTCACCAGGAGAAGGGTGGCAAGAAGCTGGGAGACTCAGGAAGAGATGGAGACTCCGCGTGCGGGGACATTGGAGGTAAGTCTTAACTTCAAGAGACAGAGACGGACAGGCAAGCAACGAGAAGGGCGGGGGAGACGCACCGACAGACCTGTCGGCTACGCGGGCCAGGCCCGCGGGCTCAAAGACTGCGACTAGGCTGGGAGGAGCTGGGGGCGGATCCCTGCCCCTTCCCGGCCCTCCCCTCTCCACCCCCGGGCGTCACGTGGGGCAGGCGGAAGCACCGGGCGGGGTGGGCGCGCCGGCCTCTGGCCGCGAGTTCACTACAGCGGCGTGAGTCAGTGGTGGCGCCAGGACCCTGACTCCCCGGGTCCCCGCGTGGAGTCTTCGCTCAGAACAAGTAAGTGCGGCTGCTGGGACTTCCCCGTCCGCTGCCCCTTTACCAGGTGTTGACCGGAGTTTCCCCATTTCGCAGAAGAGAACGCCGAGGCCGCGCGCCGGTTGTGTGCCCCGCGCCTACTTCCGCGAGCGTTTCTCCCGGGGCAGTGGTCTGCTCTCCTGTGTGATGATGGGGATGAGGGTCACCAACTGAGGATGCGCGGTCGGGCCAAAGTCGGTCCGGAGGAGGGCGAACCGGCGGGTCAGGGGGCTTCCAGCTATTAGTCCTTTAGCTGGAACGTTCCCAGGAGCCGAAGCCAGCCCTCCCTCTGGCGCTTTGCTGTTCTCATCTGTGAAATGAAGTCTCCCACCTCCTTGACCGCCGAGACCCTTACCGCTTGGCACTTTCCTATGACCCTATGCCCTGGACCTGGGGCTCCAGTGACCTTGGGCAGACGACTTCCGGTCTCTGTGCCTCAATTCACCATCAGTAAATGGGGGCATGGCCTCCCAAGAGCTCCTACCTGGCCCAATTGCTGGAAAGAGGAGGTGTGTGTTCACTGAATGGGGTCAAGCCGGGAGTGGGTTATTGGCGCTGGAGAGAGCAGGCTTGAAGTGCAGCCTAGGGGACATGGGGTGGGTGTTTGGTCTAAGATCTCCAAGTGTGATTTTTGGTGTTGGGGAACTCTGATCAGGAGCGATCGCAGTAGGGTCTGGCATATGCATTTCCCTCATCCAAAGCTCTTATCCTGGGAGCTTTCCTTGATCCCCAGGCTTGGTTGCAGGGAAGGGGCGGGGGTGGGGGGGAAGTTGCTGCAGGGTGGTACAGATTTGTGGAAGTACTCAGGTAGGATTTGACTGTACTGAGCACCAAGGTCCAAACTGAGGCACCCAGGATATCTGTCTTTGGAGAGCAGAGAGTGCCCAGGTTAGGGGGAGACCTCCCAGCAAGCTCATTATAGGGTAGAAAGATCCCAGCAGAATCTGGAAGACAAGTGCAGACAGGTACCAAGATAGAATCAGGGACTGGGACTTTTGGAGGCCCAGGGAGGAGGAGATGACTGGAATAGGCAGTGAAGTGGCAATTAACAAGGATAAGGACCCCCCAGAGGACAGCACAGTTTGTGCAAAGGCAGGAACTTTCGTGGTATATTTGAGGAATGGAAAGGAGATGGGTATGGCTGGAAGGGGTAGCTGGGGCAGGGTGCAGCAAGAACTCATCCCCATGTGTCCCATGGCTGGTTGGGGATTGCCTAGACCCTGGCCTGGGGGACCTTGCCTCCTCATTCACCACTTCCTCCCAGGAGTTGGGCACAAGGGGGTTGTTCCAGGCACAGTCCTGACAACTGGTGAGGTGGAAGTGGGCAGAGGCCACCTGGGGCCCAGACTGCCCCCAGGCTTCATCAGCCCAGCTGCACCCCCACCACCTCTCAGGCTCCAGTCATGCTTTTCTGTACCTGAAACCTCCGTCCTTTGTGCAGGTTGTTTGTCTTCCCCACCCTCCCTCTCCAGAATTTTCTCCCCATCCAAAAATCTGTGTCCTTTGGGACTTCACAGGTGGGTTGCTTATTGCCTCTTCCTTCCTCACCTTTCAATCCTTCCTGGTGTCACAGCTTGGGAAGGGTCTCCTTGGAGCTCTGTGTGGAAGGGCCTGCAGAGCCCTGGGGATGATTGGGGCTTGGGGTAGTCCCTGCACAGCAATCAAACATTATGTGGCTCTTCAATTCCCAAACTTCTTAGAGCCCCCATTTCCCCATCTGCAGGATGGGGTGATAAGCCCTGGTCTCATGCTCTACAGAGAGACCACTGGGGCAAGAATTGGGCCTGAGAGTAAATCTTGTTCCCTGAAATTAGTTTGAATGAAGGAAAGAGACAAACTGGAGGGAAAGGGGTCAGTTCAGAGAGGTAAGGGGCTTCTGAGAGTCCTAGGGGCTGGTGGTGGACTAGCCTAGTACTAAGACTAGGGCATCGGCTAAAGAGAAGGGAGTCCCCTCTATTCTCTGGGGCCCTCTCCCCTCCCCACCCCACTCTTCCTTTAGCCAAGCTCAAAGCCAGCCAGCTGATGCCCAAACAAGTAGCCTCTGTTCCCAGGGTGGGGGAAGGGGAGGCAGGCCCTGGGCTCTAGGCCCGCCTGTCCAGCGCTGACCCTGCCATGCACCCCTCCCTCCCGCCCTTCACTCTGGACCTTAACCCTTGGGAGCCTGGGGTGGGCCTTGGGTTGCTTGAGGGCTCATACCTGCTGCTCATCAGCTGTCTCCTCCACCCAACTTTAGGCTCCCAAAGGTTCTGTTGCAGGAGGAGGGATGCAGTAGGACACGAGTTGGAAATGGAGAAGAAAGGAGGGAATGGAGGTGGGAAGGAGATTGGAATAGATAGGGTCATGGACATTCAGATACTACTTGGCCCAGAAGCTTTTTTTCATAGATGGGGAGACTGAGGCCAAGGACCAGAGATCAGACCAGGATCAGATAGTGAGCCCTGGTGGGTGAGGGTCAGGACAGATCCGACCCCTAGTCTGGGCCCTCTTGGGGAAAGAAGAGGGAAAGGGAGGGAGCTCTGTTTGATTTGAGCACCTATCATGTGCCTGATGCTGTACATTTGCACTTGATTTAACTTCATACCATTCCATGAGACGGGGATCACTGCCCAGTAATGGGGGGGGGGGGGCAGCTTCAGAAAGCTGAGGAATCACATCTGTGAGAAAGATGTCAGTAAAGAGGCACATAGCACTGAAGGCACTATTATGTATGCTAACCACTTTCGTCCTCCCCAGACAGCCACTGAGTGGTAGAGGCAGGGTCAGGCAGGAGTTTCCTTTGCCTGGTTTGGCCTGATTTCCCCTCCCCCAGCTTGACCTTACCCCTTGAGCTCAGTCTAGGATCTGCTCAGTGAGGGGCTTTCCCTTGGGTGGTGGCCAAGGGGGCCTTGAGCAGAGTGTGACCCCAGCTGAATAGACCCCGCCTTCCCTGAGGAGTAGAAACCAGTCCCCTGGGTGGGCCCTCTCACCCCCTCCTCTGGTCTTGGTCTGGCTGGCCTTGGCCCCCTTTGTAGTCCTGCACAGAGGGGTGTTTCATATTTCAGGAAGGGATTTTGTGCTAATGGGGCTGCTCCAAGGATCTGAACAGCAGGAAGGCAAGAGGGGCCCTCAGAGGTCCCCTACAAGTACATTGCCCATGGAGCTCAGGCCCTGCCTCTAACTCAACACCAGGCCCCCCAGCCCTGATCAGAGAGGACATCTTGTCCCCTCAACCCCCACCCCCATCAGGCCCCCAGACCTGTACATTCTGATGAGGGCCCTGGGGAGGACAGCCCAAGGAGGCCAATGACCTCAGGTGTCAGGGATGACCAGGGGCTGGGGGAACAGTGGAGTTTTTCCTCTGTCTCAGCCTTTGGAACATAGTTGAGAAGGGAAAAGATCTGTCCTGTACTCAGGACATCTGCTCCAGACTGTTAGGGCAATCCGAGTGGCTGGGAGGGGATGTGGGCTTAAGTGACCAGTTCAGTAACGGCATTATTATTGAATGGTAGTAATAATAGTGGCAGTAGCTAGTGTTTCTTGGAAGCTTACTCTGTGCCAGGCACTGTGGAAGCATTTTTTTTTTTTTTTTGACTGATTTAATCCTCAGCAAGTCTCTTGGGGTAGGTACCATTCCCATTTTACAGATGAGGAGACAGGCCCAGAGAGGTGAAGTGATTTGCCTACAATCACCCATTACGGAGGAGCCGGGAGTCTGAGTGTCTCCCCCTCCGTGGTGAGAACTCTGAGCACTGGGAGACGCTGTGGGCGGAGGAGATCCAAACCCTGCTCTACTCTGGGAACTGATGATCTGGGTGGCGGGCAGGGCGTGGAGGGCCACATGGTCATGTGACATTGCTGGCAGCCCACTGTGGGGATGGCAGGCGTGCCCAGGCATCCTCCTTGTAGACGGGGCCAACTGCTATCAATTTCTGAGCCTCCCAGGGTCCCGGCCCTCAGACAAGCACCTCTTGGAGGTCTGCTTGCTGCCCTTGTTCTATCCTGTTCTCTCTGGGCTTTGTTGAATATGACAGTTCTCCCAGGCCCTGTTTTGCTGATGAGGAGGTTGAGGTCAGTGGAAGCTAAGGTACTTGCTTGTGGTCTCTCAGCCCAGGAAAGGGAGAGCTGGAAGGGACACCCGGGCAGAAGTTCTGAGGCCTGCATGCCTGGGGCCCGGTCAGGGCATCCTGGGCCTCTGAAGCCCTGACTTGCCTCAGATGCAGCCTACCTGCCTTGTCAGAGGGCCCAGGTCTTTCTCCCTGACCAAACCTAGTTTTGTTACGGTGCCTGGGATGTGAACAGCCAGATGTCAGTGACCGAATGAACAAACCTGGGGAACATGGTATCAGAGCCATGAGGCCAAGAAGCAGGGACCAGCTGTGGTCAAGAGTGTGCTTAGTGCCAGAGGGGTCCAGAGGAGGACTCAGGCGTCAGAGAGGCCACCGTCCCCTGACCACAGCAGGGAGGAATGTGGCAAAATCTTTCTCCTCCTTATTATCTTCATTGTTGTGAGGGCAAGGGGGAGAGAGAGGAGCACTGGGACCTCTCATGGCCACTCCTCTGTCTCCATTCCCAGGGGAAAGACCTAGAAGTTGCACGTGGGGAAGTCTGGCCTGGCCCTACTTCCTTCTGGCTGGGCCAGTAGTGGAGTGGGACAGCCCCCAGGATGGGGGAGCTGCCCACTTCATCTTGCTACCCCAAATGCCTGGGTCTCCTTTGCTTCCTTCCCTACTGCCCCAGAGGGCACTGCCTTGCTCCTGGCCTTCTCTTCTCCCCTCCCCTCCTTTCCACCATAATGCCAGGCCGGGGCCCTGAACTCAGCTCCCCCTGATCTTCACAAAGGGACCAGGAAGCAACAGCTTCCACACCAGTCCCTAGGTGTGGACAGATCAGGACAGGAACGAATCAAACAGAGCAGGTAAGGTGGGGTAGGCGGCCTTCTCCATTCCTTTCTCTTCTCATCCACCCTCTCCCTACACAGAGCAGCTAGGATTGGAGGATTCTGAGTCACAGATCCTAGGCATTGGGGATTCAAGGATTCCAGGGTTTTGTGTGCTGGTATTTCCTGGCTTCTGAGTTTCCAAAATTCTGGGTTCCAAGAGCCTGGAAAGCCTTGAATTGCACTGGGTGGCCTCTGAGTGAGACCGAGTCCTGTGCCCCACCTTGGCTGGCTGGTGCCAGACAGACAAGGCCCGGAGCTTCTTAGGGTTACTTCTGGGGTTCAGTGGCGCAACCGGCCTCCAGGCTCTGTATGCTCTCCACACCCACCATCCCCAGCAAGAGCACCCAGCTCTCGCCTTTCAATAAATCTGAGAACCATGTGGCACCTGGCTGGATCAGTTTTTAAGCATCTGCCTTCAGCTCAGGTCATGATCCCAGGGTCCTGGGATCGAGCCCTGCATCGGGCTCCCCGCTCAGCGGGAAGCCTGCTTCTCCCTCTCCCACTCCCCCTGTTTGTGTTCCCTTTCTCACTGTGCCTCTCTCTGTCAAATAAATAAATAAAATCTTAGAAAGAAAGAAAGAAAAAGAAAATCTGAGAACCAGACCCTGGAAGGGAGACTAGGTGGTAGCAGAAGAGATAGCCATCTTGGTGGGGAATGGGGTAGGAACAGGCAGAGGCCAGGCAACCTCTTCATTTTCTGGCAGTGGGGCTGTCCTGCTGGGTACCAAGATGGGGTTGAGGGAGGGTCCAGGGAGGGCTGATGGCTGGCTGGGTCTGAGAGCAAGGTCTGGGTCATGCTGATGGATGAGCCAGGTCCTCCTAGGACCAACATGGAATGTAGCTCAGCAGGCCCAGGACCCGTCTTGGAGGGTCAGAGCCAAGCTCAAGGGCCGAGACAGACTGGTGGATGGAGACCTAAGCCTGGGATCCCTCAGGGAGGCACTGCCCCTCCTTGGGGGGCAGGGAGGCTGGGCCTTGGCTCAGGGCCTTTGAATATTTTGCAGTGCTGCCACCTGCACCTGGTCCTGCTGGTGCCCCCCCCCCACCCTCTGAGCCTGTGGGCATAGCAGTTGCCCTCACGGGGTGTGGGCATGAGAACGGGAGCCACCTTGTGGGGAGGAGACCTGTTCCCTCTTCTGAGAGAAGTGCCTTCCTCCTTGGAAACTTCCTGGCTGGTGTGTTCCTTCCTAGGTTGTGCTTCCCATCTCCTTCCTGCCACGCATGCCTCTGGGCAGGTACCATGCAGGTGCCCGTGTGTGCCATGGGGCCCAGATGCATCCTCAGAGGACCTGGTGATTGCGCCTTTGTGCAGGTGTGGTCAGCGTTCAGCATCCTGGTGGACTGGCGTAGGAGGTGCTGGGCATTGCCCTCCTAGATGTGCGAGCTGGAGAAGGCTTTTGTCCATCTGAGTGGATCCCCACGCAGCCCACTGGGGATCTGCAGCCAAAATGCCAGAGTTTGTTCCCAAAACCAACCATAGTCTGGTGGGGGAAAAGGGACCCCGGAGAGCAGGGCTGGGGATGAGGCTTTGCCGGATGACAGTAGGACAGCTTTGGGTGCCAGAGCCCCAGTTAAAGGCCTACCTCTCCCTTCAGACTGGGGCTCTTCTTCCCCCTTCTGTCTCCTCAGCTCTGAAGATGGGCATGCTGAGCCCAGGGAGCATCTAGCTGTTCGCAGTTCTGTTCCAGTTTCTGTTTCAGGACATGAACCAGGACACTCATTTGCGTCTACCGCCAGTGACCTGAAAACCCAGAACCCACATTTCTCAGTGAGGGGCCTGCCTAGCCCGGTAGAGTCGGGGCATTGCTGTGGTATCTCTGAGGTTCCCTGAGGGACCGGACCCTCTCACTTCTTCCAAGGAACAGGCTAGTGGAAGGGGGTCCAGTCTGGGGCACCTGGGGCCTGGCCCTGACTTACCCTGGGGCCCTGGTTAGTTTAGTTTCTTGCACCTCTTTGGGGTTCACTTTCCTCTCTGAAGGAGGGGAGGGCTGGGTAAGGTGGTCGCCCCGTGCCTGAGGAGTGGATGGTTGGTGGGTGTGGAGCGCCGGGGGAAGGCAGGCCTGCGGTCTGGCAGGCAGGAGACTACAGCTATGCCTGGTGGGCACTAGGGAAATGGGAGGTGCCTGATTGAGGAGGCTGGAGGCCAGGTTAGAGCCACACTGTGGCCACTGATTGCAGTATGACCTCAGGCAAGTCATCACTTGCCTGGGAACTAATTTCCAAGTACAAAACTAGGAGATGTTCATTCATTCAACAGATACTCACTGCCTGCCTGCCAGCCTCAGGCTGGATGCAGGGGAATCAGACTCTGGTCCTGCTTTCAAGGAGCACCCAGCCAAGTCTGTGGTGAGACAGTCACAGATAATGACATCCTTGCATGATCAGGGCTGTGGCCACGGGAGTCAGAGACTGCTTCCTGGAGTAGGTGACTCTTGAAGTTGACACTTGAACTTCAAGTGAACTTGAAGCTCTGCCTTGAAGAGCAAGGTAGAGTGATGTTCTAGGCAAAGACCTGGAGGTCAAGTATAAGCAAAGACCTGGTATAAGCAAAGACCTGGAGGTCAAGTATCAGGCAGTGCGAGTGGAGGGAATGAGGTGGGAGAGGAGTAAGTGGCAGGAGCCAGGGGGTGGAGGTCCTTTGAACCCCACCAGATGACACAGAAAGTCATGGAAGGGGTAGACAGGGCAGAGGGGGTGCGGCTGGCCTCAGAGACTACTGGAAGTCCGAGGAGGTTCTGACCTGCTCTGGGGAACAGTTGCCCGGTGGTCAGCAGTGTTGGGGGGTATTGTCTGAGAGTCAGCACTTCCTCTCTGTGGGTGAGGGCTCCCTGAGCAATGTTTATCAGGCCAGCACAGCAGGAAGTGGCTGGGGCAGCTTCAGGTGGAGAGAAGGGGGAAGCCCAACCACAGAGGGGGCCAAGGAACCTCAGAGTTGAATCTTTGACTCCTAGAACTCCACTGTGAACCTTGACACCCACCTCTCCCAACCATCCCTCTCCTTACCCAGGTCGCAGGCCCCTGTCCCAGGCTCCTGACTGAGGTGAGCCAGGCCTTTGTGGACGTCCATTCCTCCATCCCTCCAGGGACCGGACACTTCTAGCCACTGGGGATAGGGCTGTGAAAGAGACAGCACCCCTGTCCTCTGGTAAAGGAGACGGACAATGAACAAATAAATGTGTAATGCAGTAGTCCAGTGCCCCAGCAGTGGTACAGGCATCCAGGTCTGTAACCCCCCAGTGATAAAGCTGAAAGATGACACAGGGTCAGGGACTCAGGGGGCACATTTTTAGGCAGAGCGTTCAGGGAAGGAAGGCCTCGCATTTGAGAAAGTGCCTGGAAGAGTTTGGGAGTGAGTCATCAGATGTCTGGGTGAACATTCCAGGCAGAGGAGCTCCAGGGCCCAGCTCTGAGGTTAGCACACACAGAGTGGGTTGGAATAACAGCGAGGAGATAGAGGCAGTGGGGATGGACTACACACAGCCTGTAGACCTGTGCGGCTGTGGTGTTTACTGAGGGAGGTGGAAAGTCACTGGGGAGTGAGAGCTGGTCAGATTTGGGCTGTGTTTTGAAGGTATGCATTTATTTCTCACAAGTGTGCATGGTAGAGCTCTCATAGTCCCTATTATGCAGATGGTGAAACAGAGACTCAGAAATTTTATGAATTCCCAGTCTCCTAGCAGCCGGCACCCCTGTGCACCTGCCAGCCCCCCACCCTGTGATCCATCCTGGAAGTGCCCTGCTGTCTGGACAGTAAGGGCAGATGTCTTAGCATTGGCCTTCAAGGCCCTTCTCAGCCTGTGCTCATGCTCCCTCTCTCTTGCCCACCCGACCTCCTTTGTCCTCCCTGCTCTCTGCCTGTCTCTGCACTGTCCCCTCCGAGGAGATGGAATAGAAAGAGGGCCCCCCCCCAAAAAAAAGAAAGAGGGGCCCAGATGCTGGCTCAGATGCTGGCTCCTGTGTTATTTTAGGCAGGGTACTTAACCTTTCTGAGGCTTAGTTTCTTTCTCATCCTTAAGGTGGGCTAAAACCACTCACTTTCTAGATTGTCATGAGGGTGGTATAAAGCAGTCCCCACACTGTGTTTAGCACAGTGCCTGGCAGATGGAGAGCCTTCCATAATCACCACCTTTGTTGTTTTAGGCAGGGATGGCCAGGCCAGGTAAGTAGGCAGGGATGGCCAGGCGGGGTAAGTGGGTGAGAATGTTCTCCGTGAGTTGGAGAGCGGAGGCCGAGTCATGGAGTCTTCCCATCTTCTGTCTGACTCTGTAGCTGGGAAGGCTGAGGTCACACATCACACTGGAGGCCAGAGCCTGTGTGGCTGGTACCCGGTCTCTGTCTCCTTGCCAGCGCCCACCCTGCCAGTCTAATCACCTCTACCCCATCAACACAGGTAGCTTCCCCCTTTTGGGTGTTAGCAGCAAGCAGTCTGCTTATCTTTGGGCTTCTCCATTCCAGGGGCCACCTAGGGAGAGGGAGGCTCGGGTCCCTGCCCTCCTAGGCTGCTAGTTCTAGGGTGCAGGGGAGCCAAGTCTCTCCTCCTGGGTAGGTAGGCACATCAGGTTTGGGGGCAGCTCAGAGAGGATGGAGTCAGGTGGCTTTCTGTCCCTCTCCCAGACCAGGGCCAAAACTAGCCCTCAACCCTTCTGAGGGTCCCACCGTGTGACTGGTTCTGTCCACTCCGGCTGCCTAGGAGCCCATTGCCAGCCCCATGTACTCCCACCCACTATGTGGTCAGCCCTGTTTCTTTCTGTTTCTGCCTCATTTATAGTGTTAAGAGGCCCCGCTGTCCCCACCACCTCCTGCCATAGGGAGCAGTGGACACAGAGGAGGATCTTGCTGGAGTCACCCTGTGGCACCTCTGGCCCAGCCCTGCCTGGGAAGTCCCCAGCTGAGGAGGGGATGATCTATGCCTGAGGTCAGGGAACCAGACAGAGCCCTGTGTGCTCCTGCTGGGAGTGTCCCAGGTGTCACATGCTGCTCCTGAACAGTGAAAGGCTGGGGCATGGCGAAGGTGGGTGTGGGTCAGGGCTGTGGAGTCCGGGTTAGGTGAGGAGCTCTGCCTTGGGGGGTGGGGGCGGGTTACAGGGTAGGCTGCAGGGGTGTGTTGGCTGAAGGTGGTGCAAGGGCTGGAAGCAGGGAGGAGGGCCCAGAGATCCAGGCCTGCACGAGAGGCCTGGGGTGGATGGGCACAGTGGGGATGGAGAGGGAGGTATGTGTCAAAACTAGGTAATGAGGAGGCCTGGGGGAAATGGGAGGGAGTGGCCCAGAATGGTCCTGACGATCTGTTTGGGGGTGAGAATACATGGTCAGCCAAGGGGGATTCGAATGTCACAGACTTTTTGACAAGACCTAAACCCTAAATCATTTAACTTTCAGTTTCGTTAATTTGCAAGTGAGGCACTCCAGATAATCACACTTGATTCCACACCTTCCTTCCCAGCTGACCCTCTCCGGGGTGGGGCTTGGGCATGAGGGGGCCCCTTGATGAGGTTTGGGGGAATATGGGTGACGGTCAGGGCTAGGATGGGGTCAGGTGCTGTCTAGAGGACAAACCACGGGACTCTGAAGTCTCATGTTTACTAATGACCCTCAGTCCATTTCCCATTTGAAAGTCCTTGGGCTGCACTCTGCCACTGGCCCTCACGTCCTGGTAAGGGGGACCTTATCTGCTAGGTGGTGTCTTAGACTTTCCGGAGGATAAGGTCATGGTGGAGGGAGGAAGTGAGTTTGGGGGTCTCAGTTTTTCATTCTCCAGTCCAGATGGCCCAGGAAATCAGCTTCGTTTGTAACTGTTTTCTTAGTTGTCTACTCATGTTACATTTAAACTCATGAAGGTACTTTTTAATAATGGTTTTGAAGAACAAGTTGGGACAAACTCAATTCTAACAGACTTAAGATACTTTTATCTTTTTTGCCTTCTAATTATAAAAGCGATACACAACTATGAAAACTTTAAACAGTACAGACATGAAGGTTTTAAAAGTGATAGTCTTTCAAGATTGGGGTGGGAGTTAAGGCTAGGCCTGAAATTGAGCACAGCGATGTCTGCTGTCCCCTAGTCTTTAATGCACCACAGGCACGAATAAAACTGGTTTTATGTTTTTTGGGGTGATGCTGAGCCAGCTGCCCCGAGGAGGCTGTTTAAATGTCCTGCCTCTCACCAGATCCACTGTGTGCAATGTGCCTGTTGTGCCCTGTCCCAGGGTATCTGGTTGGGAGGGGTGAGGTGAGAGCTGGGAGAGGGGTACTGAAACCTAGCCTGTCCTCTTTGCTGAGCTGCAGGTCCTGCTGTGGGGCTCCTGAAGGAAGAGGCATTTTTTTCTAATTTGCTCAAAGGCCCCACCTAGGTTGGAGGGTAGCCTTGCTTTCCCTGGAGAGTGCATGGTGGGGCGGGCATGTGCAGTGCCTGGGGCCACCCAGACAGAAGTCTAGGGGGCAGTGGGGTATCCAGTCTAGAGCCCTGCAGGGGGATGTGGCTGGAGGCAGGGTGTGAGAGTCACCAGGAGCTAGGGTAACGGAGAGCTCCAGGGTGCTGCAGGGTCTAGACTAGAGCCTGGCAACAAGGCCAACACCAAGTCCTTGGGCCTAAGGAACAGGAAGTGTCTGTCTTTACAGCAGAAGAGGGAGTGGATGACAAATGAGTGTGGTCTCTGGTACATATATGGTGACGTGTCATAGTCATCTGGATGACAGCTCTGCTTTATGGAGGGGGAAACTGAGGTTCATAAAGTGACAAGACTCGCCCAGTACTTCAGGCCAGAAGTGACAGAGCCAGGACTGGAGCCTAGACTTGCCTTGCCTCCTGGGGTGGAATGGGCTCTGACCTGGAGCCCCAGGGACTCACCGGTGAGGCCACTCTTCATGCACCCAGACGCTGGGGCTCCGACCCAGTCCTCACTGTCCTGAGTGTTGCTCCTCATCTGCCTCAGTCACTCCTGAGACCCCAGAGGACCCCAGACACGGCTCACACCATGGATGGGATAGGGTAGAAGCCTGGTGCCTGGGCAAGTGACAGGCAGAGATTCGGAGCGGTGGCGAGGCGGGTGACTCCAGTATAACTCTTTGGGTGCATTATGCAGTGGGCCTCCATCCCTGAGAGATAGGAAGTGGGCTTCTTGGCCCAGGGATCAGTCAGCTGTCTAGCTGAGGGCCACACCTGCTGCCTTGCCTCGCAGGGCTGGAGGGAAATAGCTGCGGCCGCAGGCGGGGGCCACTTCTGCACCCTCTGCGCTGGGAACCCCGCCCCCACCTAGTTCCTCATATCTGAGGGAAGTGTCTCCAAGGCCCCTGGCCTGGTTAGCTGCCTGGTTAGCGGAGTCCCAGGAGGGTGGCAGATGCGATGCGGCCCTGCCCACAGGTATCACCTGGTGACTGGGCAGAAGGGAGCGGTTGGGGGATACCGGGCATCGCGGGGCAGGAGGGCAGTTGTATGTAGTCGGGTGGTTGGTAGGGAGTGTGGGGGCTGAAGGGAGTGTGTGCAGTGGAGGGGCAGATCAGCTGTGCGGCTGCCGAGTGGCCTGCGAGGTGTGTGTCGCTCAGGGCTGTGTGAGGTGTAAGTTGTGGTACGGCTAGGTTGTGGTTTATAGACCTGGCCGAGGCTGCATGAGTACTGTTCTTGGTTCCTGTGTGGTACGTTCTGAGGGGTTTCCTGAGGTCTGGATGCTAGGGTCCCTGACTGGCCTGCCTGGGGCAGCAGGGGGAGGAGGAGGGGAGGGTGCGCCGGGAAGGACAGAGCAAGTGTGGAGCCTGGGCCTGCCTTCCTCTGCCTCTCTACCCCCCCCCCCCACATCACTGGGCCTTCCCTTGAACCCAGAGTGTAGCTCTGTGCAGAGGCGGCCTGAAGATGCCATCCTGGGAAGGGGTGGCGGGGGCAGGGTCTGGGCTGAGGGGACCTCAGAGCCCAATGTGGAAGGAGTTGGGACCTTCAAGGCTACCCTGACTCAGGCCTGACTCACCATGCATATCAGAATGCAAAGGAGGCTCCCACCCCTGTGGGAGTCCCCAGACCTGTCAGGGTGTCACTACCATCCTCTCACCTCCCCCGTCCTTGCCCCACTGAAATCACCCTGTCTCTGACTGCCAGGTCCTTTCCTATCCCTTAGCCTTGTCCACTCGGTTCCCTTGGGCCGGAAACGCAACCTCCTACTTCTTCAAAGCCCAGCCCAGGAGTCCCTCTGGAAGCCTCTCCAGCTGGACTAGACAGAGGAGGTCACGTTCTCGGAAGGCCCCTGTTGACTCCAGCAAGTGACCTGGGCAAATTTCCACCCCACACAGCTTCTCTGAAATGGGGCAAGGATCTCAGGCCTTGGGGTTGTTCCGAGGACAAGTGAGATAAGGGTGGAGATTTGGCAAGGGCTGGGCATGCAGTAGGCACTTAGGAAATGGAGGAAGTGGGAGTGTGCCTGCCCCCTGGGCTGCCTTCCTGCTGGACGGGTAGGTATGGCGCAAGGGATGCCGGGCTGGAAAAGAGAAGGGGCAATGAGATTTAAACTGTGATGGGGGTCGAAATGGTCGTCAGAGGACAGAAGGTGAAAGGTTGGCCGCCAGCAAGAGAGACTCAGGTCAGACCAAAAGAAGGACTGGCTGGCAAGGATTAATGATTCTGGATGACTACCTCTGGACTGAGTGCCCCTGGGCCAGCCAGGCCCTGGACTCCATTGTGGAGAACAAAGGGAATCAGAGGGGTGCAGACCCTCAGGATACCCCAGGCCAGGTGGGGGTTAGGTGGAGGTGGACCTCCAGGAATGGAACAACTAGAGGCAGATCAGGAGCAGTGCCCAACTGCAGGGCTCAGCTTCCCAGGTTTAGGAGCCCAAGGTGGGTGGTGAGGGAGGACTTGCTGGAGAAGGCAGTCTGGAGTCAGCACCTGAAGGTGGGGGGCTGTGGCTCATTTATTCATTGTCAGCAGACATTTTCGGGGGTCCCCTATGCTCAGCTGCTTCCTGGTGCAAAAAGCAACATGGAGGGAGTCTTGGGCCAGCCCGGTTTAGGTTTAGGGCTTGGGTTACGTCAAATCACTTCCTCTCTGCGGGTGTTGTTTCTTCATTTGTAAATGTCGCTGCTGGAGCAGGTCAAATGACAATGACGAGGGGCTGGACTTAGCAGTTTTGAGCTGGAGTGGGATCTTAATTGGCACAGCAGAGGGGAGCTGGAGGGAGACTGGAGAAGCGGGGCAGAGTGGAGTGGTGGGGTGTTGAGGCTTGAGCTGGGCCCTTGGGGTAGAGGAGGAGGGGAACCCCCCATTTTGTGGCCTTGCTGTCACAATAGGACGACACTCCCCTTTGCCAGGTCCCTGCTCCCCTGGAGGTGGAGACTCAGGGATGTGTCACAGTAGCTGGAGGGCATACACCTCCAAACCAGGGCCAGGATTAGGGTACAGTGAGTGTGCCACTTGCCCTGGGCACCAAGTGTAAGGGGCGGGGGTGGCCAAAAAGCTCAGAATTCAAGATAATATTTTTAAGCTGTATTTTTTTTTAAATCAAAATAAATGAGAAAAATCTAAGGTAAGATACCAAAATTTTAAATAAAGGGGGTTAGTATTGCCAATTCCTTCTTGGCCTCAGACTCTAGTAGGGCCCAGCTGGGCACTGCTCCAAACTTCTCTTTTCAAGGAGCTTCCTCCTCCAGGATACCTTCCCTGACCCTCAGCCTGGTGAGGGCCCTTTGGGCTATTTTCATTGGCTGGATGGTGTCTGACCCCCTCTAGCCTGAGCTTCCTGGAGAGCCAGTCCAGTTCTCTGAGGTCATCTTTGTGCTTCTAGAACCTTGAATGAGGTGTCGTAGAGGGGTGTCAGGGTGGGTCCCTGAGTCTGACCTTGGTCTGAAGTCTTTAGGGAAGGAATAGGAACTTGAGGGAGGCCCCGGAGGAGTCTGACCCATTCTCAGGGTTGGAAGTGGTTTCCTGTTTCCCAGCTCTGGTCATTCCAGTAGCGCGGTTGGGGACATCAGTTGTCCACGTTGAGTCTTTAGAACGGGACCCAAGGTGGAACAGGTGCTCTCTTGGTGTTCATGATCACTTTTGAGAGGCAGGAAGCAGAGTGGCCAAGAATGCAGAGTTGGGAGCATCTGGTGGCATCGTCTGGTGAGCGTCTGACTCTTGGTTTCAGCACCAAGTCTGCTTGAGATTCTCTCCCTCTCCCTCTGTCTCTCCTGCTTGTGCTCACTCTCTCTCTCTCTCAAATAAATAAATAAATCTTAAAAAAAAAAAAAAAAAGAACCCAGAGTTAGACCATCCAGGAGAAATGCATTGTGAGCCACAAGAGCAATTTAAAATTTTTTGAAATTAATTTTAATATATTTAATCTAAATATCCTAAATAGAATACTTTCATCATATAATAAATAGAAACAATAGAGATGTTTTGTCTTCTTGGTTTTTGTACTAAATCTTCAGATTCCAGTGTGTACATTATACAACACACCTCTTTATGTGGTGATGTCCTCAGGGCTCGTGGCCTTGTGGGGCTCCCGCTGGTTACTGTATTAGAGCAGATCTAAGACTATATTCAGGCTGCCCCTTCCTAGCTGTGTGACTTTGGGCAAATTACTTAACTTCTCTGTGCCTCAGTTTCTTCATCTTCTACTACGAGCTGTGTACCTCATAGGGTTGCTGTGAGGATTCAGGAAGTTAATAAAAACTGCTTAGATACCTGGTGTATAATGACTATTTAGGTTGTCTTTTATTTAAAAAAAAATTGTCATTTGAGTAGCACTGCCATTCTTTGCCAATTCTTTCTGAGGTACTAATTACCTGAAGTTTATTTTTAAAATGCTTTGAAGGGGCGCCTGGGTGGTTCAGTCGTTAAGCGTCTGCCTTCAGCTCAGGTCATGATTCCAGGGTCCTGGGACTGAGCCCCGAGCTGGGCTACCTGCTCAGCAGGGAGTCTGCTTCTCCCTCTGCCCTTCCACCTGCTTATGCGCTCTTTCTCTCTCTCTCTCTCAGATAAATTAATAAAATCTTCAAAAAAATACTTTTGAAACATATATCTACTTTAGCTCCATCCTAAGAAGTAGCTGTAGAGTCTACTTAGATAAATACCTAGCAAGTAAATTCAGATGGTCACAGGTGCACACTGACCCACCCTGTGGCAGGAAATGTGCTGTGGCCCATGGTGCCTGTCGACTCCCCACCCTCCTCACACGGAGCACAGGCCACCTGAGCTTGCTGGGGGCCTGCTCTCGGGGATGGCCACTTCCTTTTCCTCCTGCCTGGAAATAGCCTCCTTTGGCCCCCCACGCATGTTTAGGAGCACGACCTCGGGTCTCACACCTGTGCCTCAGTTGCCCCCTCTGCCCTCACCCTACCCCGAGGCTTCTAGCCCCCGCTGAGAGTGTCATGTTTCCCCGCCCCCCGCCCCCTGCTCCCCACCTCTCACTGACAGGCTCAGCTTTGTAGTGGGAACTGCATCTGCCCCCGCCCAGTCCTCCCTGCGGGCGGCGCAGGCAGACCCGGCAGTTCCCACCGCAGCCTGCCTCTGCACAGCCCAGCCTGGGGACCACACACCGGTCCAGGGAGGCCAGAGCATGGGAGGTCCTGACTCCTCTTCGCCACCTGTGCAGCCTTTACCTGTCCGCCTCTTCCCTCCCACGTGAAGGCCTTCCTCTGGCTTAACCTTCATACCCCCCCACCCCCTGCCACTTCCATTAGACTCCCTGATCCCTTCCTTCTTCCCCTACCATCTACCCCATCTCTTGCTTCCTTCCCTCTCTTCTAACTTCCCTTTTTCCTTTCCCTTCTTCCTTCCTCTTCCTCTTCCTTTCCTTCTTCCTTCCTCCTCCTCCCGGCATCCAGCGGCTCAAATTGGTTCATGGACTTTCTCCCCCGTTCCTTCCTTGCAGATTCCACCGTGGACCAAGATGAGGAGCCATTCAGAGTAGCTGCTGCCCCTGGAAGGATCCCCAGTGTCCTGGGCAGCCCAGCAGGTGAGTTAGGCAGGGGTGGGGAGCTGGGTTGGGTGTGTTTGGCGAAGCCCCAACTTTGATGTGCAAGAGGCTTCATGGAGGCCAGAGCTGAGGTCCCAGTTTTCATGTTGAAAATAGGCAGAGAGGCAGGAAGAGGGTGAGGCTGGAGAGCCTCAGAAGGGCTTTGAAGGGGTGGGTAGGGCAGGGACCAGCAGGTGGGTGGGCATTGTAGATCACATTCTCTTTTAAATTGTACTTATTTTTTGGAAAGTGGTAGAAAAGTTGGAGGTAAGGAAACATACAGTGAGAGGTAACCCTCCCTCCTTGTCCTCACACCTGCTGGTTCTTCTCCCCCAAGGAAGGCAATTTCTTGTATACCCATCTGGGGTCATTCTTATGTATATGTATATACAGAAGGACATATATGTAAATTTTTAATTTAACCTAGATGTTTACATAACAAAACACTACTTTGCATCTTATTTTTCCACCTAACAAATCCTTACTATCATTTTATATGAGCTTTAGAATCTGCCTAATGGTAATTTTGGGAGGATTGCGTTTTGTGCTGGTTATAGCTTAACCTGGGAAGAACTGATGTTTTCATAATGTGGAGAGCTGGTTTATCCTAGAACATCCAGCGTATTTCTGTTTGTGTCTTCCTTTTGGCCCCTCAGCAGCCTTTTTGAAGAACTGTTCAAAATGTTCAAAATGTAGGTCATTGATAAAGATGTAAAGTGAAAAGTCTCCCTCCCGCCAGAGGTGGGTTTCCAAGAAAGCTGATGGAGCCTCCAAGGCCCGGGGAGGGGCCTAGACACTGTGTGCATGTGGTTTTGGAAATTTTTACAAAAGGAAGATATTTTTTGTTTTTCCAATTAAGTTTTTTTTTAAACTGAGATATGATGGACATAAAGCATTGTATTTTTAGGCGTACAACATAATGATTTGATATTTGTGTATATTATAAAAGGATAAAGGTATTCTGATATTTTTTATTTTTCTTTTTACCAGAGGGAGGTGGAGGAGGGGCAAAGGGAGAGTGGGAGAGAATATCAAGCAGGACTCCACACCCAGTACAGACCCTGACACAGGGATCCATCTCAGGACTCTGAGATCATGACCTGATCCGAGACCAGGACTCAGACACTTAACCCACTGAGCCACCCAAGCACCCTGAGTTTCCTCATTTTTTTAAGGCTGCTAAGTATTTTACCGTATGACTACACAATAATTTAGTTTGGTGGGTATTTTGGTTATTTCCAATCTTTTGTTATTGTACACATCACTGGTGCCAGTCACCTTGGAAGACTGCAGGATAAGTAAGTGCCTAGGGGGTGGCTGGATCAAAGGGTGAAAGGACTTGGGGTTTTCATAGCTATTGTGGCTTTAATTGCCCTTCCCAGAGGCACTCCCACTAGCTGGTGGGGGAATGCCTCACCGGGTCACCTCCGGTCACCTCACGGTGTGAGGAGGTTAAGTTAGTTTTCATATGCTTGAGAACCAGTTACATTTTCATTTTCCTCCACCTATTTCTTATTTCTAGGTGCTTTTCAGTTTTTAGGAAAATTGGTCGGTCCTATGTCTGGGATATGAGAGTTATATGTTCTCTGACTTGTCGTTTATCTCTTGACTTTGTTTATGGTGCATTTTTATTATGCAGAAATGTTTGTTTTTTATATAGTGGAATATTTTACTCTTTACCTAACTGGGTTTGCATCATTTCCAAAAGGCTTTTGCCTCTCTCAGAAGATATTTTAAATCCTTCCATGGTTTTATTTTTTTATAATGAAATCTTTGATCTGCCTGTGATTTATCCTGATGTAAGGTGTGAGGTAGGGAGCCTAACTTTGTTTCCAGATTGTTCTGCAGCTGTCCCAACAATCTAATAATGCATCTTTTCTCCACTAGTTTGAAGATGTTACTTTTATTGGACACTAAATGATTTTATGTATTTAGATCTATTTTTGAACTTTCTGTTTTGTTTGATTCATCTGTTCAGGTGCTGGTAACATGTACTATTTTAATTACTATGGCTTTATATGTTTTAATATGTGGTGAGGCTCGTTCCCACCCTTTACCCTTCTTTCCCCCCACCCCCTGCTCTAGAATTTTCCTGGCTCTTTCTGCTTGTTTACTTTTCCACATGAATTTTCAGATTTGCTTGTCTAGGTCCCCTCCCCCCCTTTTCCAGTATTATGTGTGTATTTAATAGAATTGTGCATATTTAAAAATTAACTGAGAATTACTATCTTCATGATGCCTTCTACCCAGGAGCATACCGTGTCTTTCCATTTGTTTAGGTCTCTTCTTTTTGCCTCTTCCTACAGATCTCAGATCTCGCACAATTCTTTTTATGTTTCTTCTTAGTGTTTTAGGTTTTATAATGCTGTTGTAAATGAGGCTCTTCCTCCTGGTTTCTACCTGGTTATTGCCTATAAATATTCATTCTGTTCTATTAGCTTTGAATCCAGCTCACTTGCTATATTCTTATATTTTTAATCCCATGATTAATAATAATCACTCATGAAATGGATATCCTTGTTTCATGCCTGACTTTAATGGAAAATTTTTCCATTGTTTTCCCATGAAGCAAGATGCTGATTTTTAGTTTAAGGAAGTATCAATATATTTCTATTTTAGTAAGATTTTTGTTAAGTACACTGGACGTTGCGCTTTGTTTGCTTCTTTGATATCTGTGGAGATGATCTGGTGAATTGCTGTTTTGATTTACTAATCTCCTTCTCTCTGTGTCATTTGTCTCTTGCCTCTTGCCAGGCCAGGAGTTCTGGAGTGCAGGGGTGGGACCTGAGTCCCTATTGCCCAGTGTGAGGCTCTCTCCAATGAACAAATGAGGGGATGGCCTTTCCTATACATTAACCCCTTTGGCGGTGGGAGGGGTGACTCATTCACAGGGCCAGGACCCCAGAGGCTGGGTGATGCTGGCTTCACTTAATTCCTGGAGCATTCTGCTTCCTCCAGGGACGTGGAGAGGGGATGAAGCTCAACCCTTACACGGGGCCTGCAGGGAGACTAGCAACCCCACGCATACTCGCTAAGCCCCTGGGCCTGGCCATCAGCTGGGAACTTGCCCAGGTCCTGCAGAGGGCAGTAGACACAGCCACTGGCCAGCCTTGCGGCAGTGGCCCTGGCTGTGGATGGGGCTTCGGGGTGGTACCAACTCTGGAGGTCCTGGAGGGCTTCCTGCAGGAGATGTGAGCTGGATGCTAGGAGGCTGCAGGGGTGGGGGTGGCAGGTTTCAGGCAGAGAGAAAAGCCCGTGTGTTCAGGGACCTGGCAGTATCTGGCCTTGCCTGGCACAGGGGGCACCAGGGAGAAAGCTTAAGGACAGAGCTTGACCCCATGGCGTGGGAGAGCCACAGAGGGTTGCTAATCAGGAAACTAGGTCTGGGCAGCTTTGCCTCTCACCTGTGCCTGTCTTTCTGTCGCAGGTCTGGACAGGGCCCCGCTGGCTGGCCTCTGCTAGCAGGAACCATGGCGGAGGCCCGGGATGTAGCGCTGTCTGTGGCTGAGTGGCT
Organism: Lontra canadensis; assembly: GCF_010015895.1. Taxonomy (NCBI): domain Eukaryota; kingdom Metazoa; phylum Chordata; class Mammalia; order Carnivora; family Mustelidae; genus Lontra; species Lontra canadensis. Next base: position 25,731,463 of record NW_022631001.1, read on the forward strand.
GAGGGCGCTGCACCTGGAGCAGTACGCCGGGCTCTTCGAGCAGCACGGACTGGTGTGGGCCACGGAGTGCCAAGGCCTCAGTGATGCCCGCCTGCTGGACATGGGCATGCTGCTCCCTGGTCACCGCCGCCGCATCCTGGCTGGCCTGCTGCGCGCCCACACACCCCCCACCCCTGCGCCCCGCCCCAGCCCACGGCCTGTGCCCATGAAGCGACATGTCTTCCGCTCACCGCCCGCGCCCGCCGCCCCTCCTGCCGCGCCAGCGCCCGTGGAGCCAGAGCCCGTGGCTGGAGAGGAGGAGGGGCTGCCCACTGCCCCCCCAATCCCGCCCCGGAGGAGCTGCCTGCCGCCTGCCTGCTTCTCCTCCCCACCTGCAGCAGCCCCGGACCCTGCGCTGCCCCCGCTGCCTGCCAAGCGCCACTTGGCAGAGTTAAGTGTTCCACCTGTGCCCCCCCCGCACGGGGCCCCCGCGCCTGCTAGTGAGGTGAGTGGGTGCCATCGTGGTGGGAAGCGCCTCGGTCAAGGATCCTAGAAAGCAGAGGGGACATTTGTGGCCTTCGGCCCTGGGGAAGGAAGGCTCCCTCAGTGGAGGGAACTGCCTGTGTAAAGCTCGGAGGTGGGAGGCACTGTCAGCGGGTGCACTCTGAGCAGACTGGAGCTAAACTGCTGGGTGAGTGGGGGTGAGGCTTGCGGCTGGCCCTGGTGGGACATTCTGTGAAGGCCAGGTGGGAAGCCAGGAAGGTTTCAAGCGGAACAATCGGATAAAAGCTGAATACTAAGAGGGTGACTAGGGGCTGGTGAGGCTGTTGGAGGAGGAGGCTGGGTGACAAGTGACAGGTCCCAGGCTCTCAGGAGAAGCACCCACTTGGGCTGTGCTAATAAGGTTGGAGAGAAGTAGGCAGATTGGAGTGAGAGGTTGGCCCTGGAATGGATGAACCTTGGGGATGGCCTAGACATAAGCAGAGATGGCGCAGGTTGCTATACAGAATCCATGATTCCATCTTGGGTGGAGAGTGGTGCCATCCCTGATCTGGGGATCCAGGGAGAGAAGCATACCCAGGGAGGAAGCCTGGAGTTCTGTTTGGGGCCTGGTCAGTATGAGACACTGGGAGATGGGAGTACATTCCGAATCAGTAGGTAGCATGTGGAGGAAACAGTCTAGGATGATGAGCTTGCCGCCCCGGGGGGCAGGAATTGCCCAGGGCCTGGTGCTTGTGCTCCTGTCTTCCCCCTCCTCACTGCTCTAGCCACATGTCCCCAAATCCTAGGGACACTTTTCAGGCTGCAACCTATACACTCTCCCTCCTCCTCAGAATTGTTTTCCCCTTTCCTGGCTCCCCTTACTCCTTTGTTTCCTTGAGTTTCCTCCTACTTCTGTGGATGGCCTATTTTAACCTCCTTCACATATGCCTTCCCTTCCTGCAATTTGCTGGGATGCCCATCTGGGAGGGAGCATCCCCAGCTGGTGCTGGATATGTGTTCAGGGGTGTAATGGAGATGACTGCAGTACTTGGACCCAGGTCAGCCTAATCTGGGAAGGCTTCTTGGAGGAGGAAGGGATGGGTAGAGGGAGATCTCCTTTTTCCTACTCTTGGGCACTGTGCTGGGTGCTTCATTTACACAATCTTGTTTGATTCCTGCTCACATCTTCTGGGGGATTTGTGTCCTGTTTTCAAGTAGGGAAACTGAGGCTCAGAAAATGGAGAGGAGCACTAACTGGATCCATGTCGAGTGTGTGCTCAGGGAGCTCCTATGGGAGTGTCCGGGAGGTTTTTCCCACCCAGAAAAGGGCTCTGATAGTAAGGGGGCCTTGAAGGCCAAGCCAGGGCTGTGGTGTTTTGAGGTTTGATTGCTGGAAGCACGAAAAGGGTTTTTGGCTTTCCTGGGTTTACACAACTAGGGATGATGCTAGGTATACCCCTAGGAGCTTGGCGCACTGTGTAGATTGGAGTTTTCTAGAGCCCTTATGCCCTCTAGTGGCCATTCTTATACATGCGTGAGGCATTTCTTTCTTTTTTAATTTAATTTTATTTTTAAAGATTTTATTTATTTGAGAGAGAAAGCGTGCTTGAGAGAGCATGAGGTGGGGGAGAACGGGGGCAAGAGTGGGGTGGGGGAGGGGCGGAGGGAAAGGGAAAAGCAGGTTCACCCCACCCCCAGCAGAGGGCCTGACCTAGGGCTTGATCTCAGGACCCCGGGATCACGACCTGAGCAGGAGGCAGAAGCTTAACAATTGAGCCACCCAGGCATCCCTCTCCATTTCTGTTTCCTTTCATTCCATCATCATGGAGGGGGCTGAGAGAGAGAGCATAGGTGTGTGTGTCTATGTGTCTTTGTGTGTCTGTGTCTGTTTGTCCATCTGTCTCTAGGGATAGGAATAGGTGAACAAGGACAGGAGGCAGAACCCTGTCCATTAGAAGCTCAGGAGGCAAACCTCCCATTGAGGGAGTGGAGGCCTGGATTCCTGTAGCAGAGGCAGAATACCCGGGGCAGGCCCAGCTAGCTGTGTGACTGATGCGCAGTGGCCCCTCTGGGCCTGTTTCTCTATTGGGTATCCTCCTTGGCCCTCCATGGCCCTCCTGGTACCAACATCTGCGGACAGGAGACTTGTTGGGTAGAGCAAGGGTCCTGTCTATGCCCCAGAGTACCAGCCCCCACTCTTCAGAGCTTCATTCTGAACTTAGTCACTTAGCTGACCTGTGGGGGAGGCCAGGCCTCCATGCTCAGGAGTCTGGCCCCTTGTAGCTAGAGGACCCAAAATTCATTCCACGCTGAGAGAATTTGTAGATAATTATCCTTCACAATTTGGGGCTATTTCTTCAGACAGAGTGTGATGGGAGGTGAGCTGCCAAGCCTGGCTTCCTTGTCCTGGGGTCTTTAACATTTGGAACAGTGGACATCTCCATGTCTTAGCACCCTGCCTTCCAGGGCATACAAAATCTTCAAAGCCCAGTGGCAGAAAAACTCACTGCAGATGGAGCTTCATGTATGTGTAACGGCTGGAGGCTGGGCTGGAGCCTGACCGCTCTCCCTCACAGCCCCTTCCTCTGGACCACAGGCACCATGGGGCATGGCAGAAGGCGATTCAACCTGGCCTGCTCCTGTCCCCTTTGTAGAAGTCTCTTCTTCCTGATGTGGCCTTTGGGTCCTTTCTTGCACCCTTGAGTGACAGGAGTCTCAGTCTCTGAATCTTAGGACCTCTTATGCCAGTTCACGGGGTCACCGAGTGAGTACTTCTGCCAGCCTCCAGCCCATCACCAGCTTCCCCAGTGGGACCTGGGGTTATCTACTGTGTGTGCATGTGTGTACTGGCTGGACATGGGAGGGCATGCCTAGCCGGACATGGGAGGGCATGCCTAGCCAGCATATAAGTGGGCACCCCTAAGTGTGTATGTTTGTATAAGCCGTGAAGGTTGTAGTATGTCTGTGTATTTACACTTCTGCACCGGTTTTCAGGGAGGCCGTATGTGGTCCCCGTATGTCCGCAGGAGTGGGGACTTAGGTGGTTTCAGTGGTTACTTGCTCGCAGTGGTGTGTGCACATGTGAATTCCTCAGGGCCTGTGTGCACACCTCCACGGGCCCATATGTGCTGGCGTGCTGGGACCTCCAATGGCATGAGTCCGTTTGTGCGTGCATGTGCTGTGGGTAGTGAATTGGCACATGTGTTATTTGTGTCATCCTGGGCGTGAGCCAGTGTGTATCCACATGCTGCCCAGCCCACTAGTGTCGGCTCCATGAGGGCCTGGATTCTGGTGGGTTCTGTTTACTGCTGTATCACCAATACCGGCAACTGTGCTAGGTGCCTAACGCACCCTCTGGAAGTATTTGTTGTGTGCACAAATAGATTAAGACTGACCGAGTCTCCGTGCTGCCCAGTGCTGGCACGGTTGCCACCCACGTGGACTCAGCACCAAGAGTGCCCTCAGCCCACGCTGGACATTAGACGATAGGGTTAAGGGCCCCAAGCTCACCACCCCATATCCCTTCCCACCAGGCGACCTGTATCACCCTAGACATCTCAGGAAGGCAGCAGAGGCCTTTAAGGAGGCAAGCAGCCAATGAGCAGGGACAGCTCGCCACCTCCCTGCCCCAGCTGGGTCAGGACTCTCACAAGAAGGCTCACCAGCTGCCTGGCCCGGAAGGACCCTACTTTACCCCTCTAAGGCTCTCTACCCCCCACCATTATTAAAAGCCTGAGATAGGAAACTTGTTGACGAGTCCAGAGATACGGAGAAACTTGCCCAGAGTCACACAGCCCAGCAGAGTAGAAGCCAGTGTTCAGACCCTGCCTCCTGGCCTGGGGCCCTGTCTACTCAGCTCCAGGTATCATAGATGTGAACCCTCTGAGCCTGTTTCCCTGAGTGGTAGAGGGGTCTTCTCAGATCCAGGGTTCCAGGGTCCCTCCACAGAGCCCCTCTCAGATGGTGCTGGGCCCCAGTTTCCTCCTCTGATATCTCCCCAGATGCCTAGAGATACCTCCAAAGAGGGAGTATTTGCCCAGAGTGGGCAGCTGCCAGCTGGGATCACACTGCACGGCCTCCCACCTGTGCTCCTGCCTGTCCTGCAGCCCAGCCAATCCCTGGTCTTCCTGAAGGCTTATCACTTGTTGCTGGGGCAGAACTTGCTCCCTTCAAAGAGTCTCTTTCCCAGCCTCTCTGGGCCTCCTGTGGGGGTGGAGAGGGGCCAGCCAAAGCTAGGGCTTCCTGAGGATCTACTCTGTAAGGCCCTGCTAGACAGCAATGGGGTGGCTTGTCCCATTCCAACTTGGGGTGTGGGGGGGGCAGGCTGGGGGCGGGGAGGAAGTGTCTGCCCCAGGGGATTCTGGGTGATTTTTCTCCTTCTCAGTGTTTTCAGGAAGTGTGTGTATTGGCCAGGGCGGCAGGGGGTGGGGGAGGTGGAGAGCAGGAAACCAAGGGGAGCCAGAGCTGGATGTATACACATACACACACACACACACACACACACACACACACACTCTCACACTCACTCTTGGACAGATTCACTTTTACACAGAAACACGCACTCAGACAAGTGATCACAGCCACACAGAGCCGTACCTGGACCCCGACACAGCCTCCGACACACCCGGGGAACAGAGGCCTGGCTGTCTGCCAGACCAGCCCTGCTCAGACAGGCTGCCTGGTCAGGCACATAGCACTGTCGAGCGGAGCTGTGCGAGTCCTCCGGCCCAGGACCTGGTGGACATCTGAGGGTGAGCGAGGGGCAGCTTTGGGCTGGGCTATCAGCGGAGCACGGGGAGGGAGGCTCCTTTCTGAGGGTCTTTCTGTCCCCTCTGGGCAGGGTTTTCTGTGGTACTCCCTCTGCCCCTCCATTTTTTGTTCTCAGAATTTTCTCTCCTCTTTCACTTTCTCCACATCTTGTTTTTCTCCTGCCCTTTCCTTTTTTTCCCCTTCTTTTTTCCATCCCTCAGCCCTGGATCTGTCTCCTGGGCCCACTGGGAGCCCATGGTGCCTGAGGGACTGTCTCTGTGGCCTCTGTGGGTGTCTGCCCTTCAGGGACTCAGTGCTGATCTCATTCTGGCTTTTCTCGCTGTCCAGTACAAGGGTGTTGTGGCTCTAAGCAGCTCTTACCTGAACCCGTTTGCCCTTGCACTGAGTCCAGGGTAATAGGGAGACCTACAGAGGGCTGGCACTTAGTTGGTTTGGTTCCTCCCCGACTTCCCCAGGGCCAGTAGAGGGGTGGGTCCCTATGATGTTGGGAGGTTAGGCTCGCCATCCCTCCCCGCAGTTGCTGTGGACCCCTCGAGCTCAACAACCCTGTGCTTGGGTCCCTGGGGATGTAGAGATACCTCTCACTAGGTCCTGCCTGTGCATCCCATCCTGCCCTGTGCCCTTGGCTCATCTTTCCACAGGGCTCAGCAGACACTTACCTGTACTTTCTCCTCCTGCCAGAACAGCCCTGAGCTGGGTACTCAGGATGAGGGGGACAGGGTCCATACGGTCATGGACTCCCTCAGGGATGACCTTCATTGCCCCAGAATCCTCAGGCACCAGCACAGGGCCAGAGCTGGGAAGCATGAAGAGCCGCCATGGGCGAGCTGGGCCTCTGCCTCCTCCTGCCCACGACAGCATGGCTTGCCTGTGGAAAGCTCAGTGTAGGCCTGGGGGCACACCTGCCATGAAGAGCCCAACAGGCTGTGTGAGCTCAGCAGAAGGAGCAGTTGAGTTCCTAGAGGCATGTCCTGAGCACAATGGAGCGGATGATCTAGATCTAGATCATTGTAAGGATTAAATGAAAAGGCCTCCAGGAAGAATGCTTAGCACATAGTGGGTGCTTAGTAAGTGGTAGCTGTCATTCCAGGGAGAAGTGCTAAGAGCTGAGAGAGCCTTGGTTGTGAGGGTGGATGCCAGGTTAATGGGGCGCTGCTCTGTGGAGGGTAGCCACTGCCCTTCTCCAGTGATCAGGATGTGAGTGGGGTGCTGGCCATTCAGTCCAACATGCACTGTCTAAGTCCCCCTCTGTGTTGGCTGATGTCATGGCCTGGCAAGAGATCGGCTTGGGGGGCTCACAGCATACGCAAGGGCTGAGTACATCTAAGCAAGGGGAAGCCCAGGAAGGGCTTTCCATGTTGTGACCTGGGCACAACTAACAGAACAGAAGCAGGAGAATGCTGGAGGGGTTGACCTTTGGGTCTCATGATGGAGAAGGAAGGACAGGGGCAGCCATGGAGGAAGCAAGAAGCACAGGAGTGAGGCCTGAGCCCTGTGTAGCCAGAGCATAAATGAGGAAGTGGACAGCTGGGAAGGTTTGCCTCCATGGGAAGGGGAGGTCAGGGTAGGAGACAGAGGTGGTCAGATCATTGGGCCTCATCCCGCCTCTCGGCCCCGCTGGTGAGAGCCCAGGGATTGAGATTCGGCTGGATCCCTCTAAGGCCTGTGTGACACTTTCGGGGGGAAGGTCCTGAATCCAAGACAGGGTGTAGTCCTGGGTCCTTGGTCCTCTGAGGTCAGTGCAGTGAAGCAAACATTGACAGACAGCCATCCTGAATGATCACAAGTGTGGAGGCTGGAGGAGCCCCAAGGAGGTCCCAGCACAGCCTAAAGCCTGAGAGGAGGCACAAAATGAAGGGGAAGGATGTACAGTGTGGACAGGGAAGGGACAGATGGGGGGAGCCACATACGCAAATGCCTGGAAATACACATTTATGGGGTACAGTTCAGGCAGGCATGGCTGGAATATAAGGAAGGGATGAGTTCAAGGCCAGCCCGAGATATTCAGACTGCCCTGCTCTGTTGGCCCATCTGTCCTTATGGTGAAGCTTGGCTCCTTTGGCCAGAGGTTGATAAAGACAGAAAGCTCGGAAGGGAGAGCCAGGGACCGCCATGGGGGAGGAGGCTGTGAAGCAGGTTCTTGGCCCAGCCTCCTCCATCGCAGCCAGAGTGGAGAAGTTGTGCTGATGAACTGTGGGGATGGCTTTCCTTACTGAATTGTCAGTAAGCCTGGAAGTAGATCAGACAGGAAAATGAGGCTCAGAAGTAAAGCAGTCTGCTTTGTAAGGTCAAAGACCGACTAGAGTCAAGCTGGGATTTGAGTGGGTTGAGCCAGCTCTGCCAGGCTCCAAAGCTCGGTCTCTTAGCGAGACTGACCACACATCTCATTTCACCAGGACGGGCCCTGTTTTACCTGTTGCTCTGACATAGTTACTGACAGTATAGACTGTCAGCTGTTCTGGTTTATACATTTTTTTTTTAATATACAGTTAATTGTATGGTCACTCTGTTCTTCCCCATTCTGACTTGGGACCCTCACATATCCCCAAGCCTTCATGTTGAAGGTTGGCAGTGTGTATTTGCCCCAGTTCAGTAAAATGAACCTTCTCAGGCTGCGGTCCCATGCCAAGGCGAATCAGCCTCTGCCCCTGTCCAGGAGTGGCCCAGGCTGGCTTCAGGCATAGTAGGGGGAGCAGATGTGTCTGCATGTCACTTGGACAGAAGAGAAAGAGTCTGAAGGAACAGGGGAGCCAGCAGGGGCGGAGGTGGACAGGTGGAGGCCCGCTGAGGACAGGCTCATTGAGCTGTGTTCTTAGGTACATGTGGGCTTTCCATGGGCTGAGATGGTAGGGAGAGGGTGGTGATGCCGAAGCAAGCGATGTAGGCCAAGGTTTGGAGGGGGAGGCCACTGTGCACGTGCTCATGTTTGGGGCTTGGGGTTGTGGCCAATCTTCTGGCCTAATGGGAAATGTCCCAGCTGGGCCTCAGGTACAGATTGGAGCTGAGGTGGCCCTTAGGGTTGCCGGCACTGAGTGGCCAGGACCCCAGTTGGGGTGGGAGTGCTCTGCAGGCACTGTCCCTTCCTCTGGGGTTTTCCCACTATACTGTGCCTTCCGGATACCACTTCTCCTTTCCTGGCCTGGCCCTGACTCAGCATGGCCCTGTCCCCTGTGGTAGGCAGGCGGGGGTCAGCCAGGAAGATTTCTGGAAGAAGTGGCTAGAGAGAGGCCTGGAGGTCCATTGGGGTGTGGGGATCCCCTCCTCTTGCTTCCACTTGCTTAGCACATAGCCATTTGCCTGCAAAAACCATGCTGGAGGAGGAGCTATTTGCACTGTTCCCCTTTCCCTTCTTGCCATGGTCACAACAGCCATCAGAGCTGTGGTCGCGTGCTCTCTTGGATGGCAACTCGGGAGCTGCCCACATCCTGAGCTGGGTGGCCAGTGTAAGGAGGCAGGCCTCAGAGAAGCTCTCAGATCCTGACCGTGGCCTCATTCGACCCTGTGGTGGAGTTTGCCAGCTGTGGTACTAGGGTACAAATCCCAGCTGTGGGATCCAGGACAAATTACTTTGTGTCTGTGTGCCTCAGTTTCCTCATCTATAAAGTGGGGATAACAGTCAGCCATACCTTATAGAGCCCTTGTGTGGAGTAAATGAATGAAGCCATGTAAAGTGCTTGGAAGACAACTGGGAATGTATACACATACACAATACTAAGACGAATTAATTAATCTATGTCTTCATTTATTTATTCATCCCTGAGTGCTGGGCATGCAGTAGGGAAGATGGTAGGTGTGGCACCTGCCTCAGGGAACCTACGGGCCAGGGAGGTAGGCCTCAGCTGGGCAGACCCCTTGCAGACAGTCAGGACAGTGATGGGGGTGCCCGTTGCTTCTTCAGCTCTGAGGATGCTCTCCTGCTCGGCATTGAAGGGGCGGAGCCTGTCCCCACCTCCTCTGGGTCAGTCTGACTGGCACTGGCCTTGAAGCCTGGACTTCTGCTCCCAGCTGATCATAGGCCAGGCCCCCAGGGACCCCTCCTGCTTGGGGTCTGGGAGGCTGTGTGTGATAGATAATTCCGGACATTGCTTCTGACCAGCTGGGGTCACACCCTTGGACCTGTGAGTACTTACTTAGTCTCTAGGTCTTTCTTCCCCCTTTCATTCACTTTTCTCTCGACCGTGATGGCCAACCTATCCACCTACCCTTCTGTCCACCCCCCACCCATCCATTCAGCCATTTATTTGTTCTGTCATCTGTCCACCCGGTCGTCTGCCTGCTTACCCGCCCACTCAGCATGCTCTTGTTGCTGACTTGGCCACTTCCTGTGCTGGGCTATAAAAGAATCAAGTCTGAGGCTGCCCCTGGCCTAGAGAGACTCAGTGTCAAGGAGGGGAGACATGGTGTGGTGCCCACCTGGGGATCTTCTTAGGTCCAGCTAAACTTGAAGGCTCTCAAGAATACCATAGACCCACCTGGCATCAAATTCCCCCAGATGCGCTTAGGGAGGGAAGGGCTGGCCACCAGGGTCGTGGCCGCTCTTCCTCTGCTGCGGGGTCCCGGTCGCAGTCAGTGCCCCTGTTCACACTGCCATCCGGGAGCCATTCTCTGTGGCCGCCCAGGAGAGCGCACAGGGGTAGGGGACTGACACTCCCAACAGATAGGTGTGAGAGCCACCCTTAAACATCTTGACTCAAGAGTCCAGTATGTCCTCTAACGACCCCACAGGTGTGGTTTCAGGTTCCTGCATGGGATGTAGCCAGTGACATGCCAGCCCCCTCAGGGAAGCCCAAAGCTCCAGCTTCTCCCCCAGGTGGAGAGCCCACCTGCAGTGTCTGGTCTAGGTACACTGCCTCACTCAGGCTACTCTTGTCCAAGGCGGTGTTGCCAAGGAGCATGGCTGACACTCCAGCTGCTGCGGGTTTCTGGGGGAGTATGAGAAAGATCAGTGCAGGTCGGACTCTTTCTGCACACACGGAGAAGAGATGATTAGAGGACAGGGTGATAGGGAAACAGGCATGTGTGCTAGGAGTGTGGTTCTCTGGTGGAGTCGGGGTTCAGGTCCTGGCTCACCTGCTGGCAGGACGCCGGGTACAGTGGACAGAGCTACTTTAATACATGTGATTCGGAGTGATTGGTCGTATCAATCCCCTTGTAACAGAGGGGAAGATGGGCAGGGTCTGGGGGAGTGTGAGAGAAGGCTCAGGAAAGACTTGCAGGGAAGCAGAACTTAAGTTTGGAGTTAAAGGACAAGAGGATGTTCTCTAGTCAGAGCCCAGGAGGAAGGGGTTCTTGGAAGAGACAGCAACAGAAACAAAGGCCTGGCATCATGATCATCCCCCAGCCCTTGCTTGCTTTTGCGATAGACATGCATTGCCAATCACTGCCAGGAACGCTGGGGCAATAACCAGGCTGAAAATAACCAGTGAGACAAGTTGCTCACCCACTCTGATGTTCCTCCTTGGCCCCTGCCAGACTCCGGCTGAGACAGTGGGTGGGGCCAGGCTTCTGGGGCTTAGGTGTCCTGTTCCAGCTGTGTGGGCGCACAGCATGCCTCGTCTTGGTTAATTCTCCAAACACCCTGTCAGATCATTGACATAGTCCCCGCTCTACAGAAGAGGAAACAGGCTCAGAGATGCTGAGTGCTTTCCCTTGGACACACAGGATCGAGGACTGAGGCAGGGGTCAAACTCGTATCCGATGTCAAAGCCAGGAGACAGCCCGTAGGGAGCAGTGTGATCTCTGCAGAGACAGATACACAGAGCATTGTGGCTGTGGGAGCCCAAGGGGCCCTGAACCCAGCCCTGGAGTTGGAGAAGGGTGGTGATAGCAGAGATGAGGGGCTGGTATGCAAGAGAAGTGGGGTGGGCAGAAAGTGTTAGCAAGGATGTGTAGAAGAAGGAACCCTCATGCACTGGTGATGAGAAAGCAAACTGGTGCAGCCACTGTGGAAAACAGAAGGGAGGTTCCTCAAAAAAAAAAAAAAAAAAAAAAAAAGAACTACCATATAATCCGGTAATTCCACTGCTGAGTATTTACCCAAAGGAAATGAAAACACCAATTCAAAAAAGTAGATGCAAAAAAAAAAAAAAAAAAAAAAGGTAGATGCAGACCTATGTTTATTGTAAAATTGTTTACAATAGCCAAGATATGGAAGCAACTTATGTGTCCCTCGATAGATGAATAGAGAAGATGTAGTGTGGGGGTGTGTGTTTGCAATGGGATATTACTCAGCCATAAAAAAGAATGAGATCATGCCATGTACAACAACGTGGATGGACCTAGAGGCTGTGATGCTAAGTGAAATAAGTTAGAAAAAGACGAATACAATATGCTTTCACTCATATGTGGAATTAAGAAACAAAGCAAATAACAAAAAAAAAGAAGCAAAAAACCAGGGCTTACATATGGAGAACAAAGTGGTAGTTGCCAGAGGGGAGAAGCATGGTGGGGTGGTAGGAGGTATAGGCGAAGGGGAAAGGGGGTACACTTACTGTGATGAGCACTGAGAAACGTGTAGAGTTGGCGAATCATCGTATTGTATACCTGAAACTATAATGCTGTATGGTAATTGTACTGGAATTTAAAAAAATAGAGGGGCATGGTGGGATCAGGTGAGTTTAAGGTATCTGAGAGCACCATGGTGAACATACATGTCTGGGACAAGAGAGAAGGTGGTCTTGAGCCAGAGCCCCACAGCTCAGGGCCTTAGGACTTGGTTTTTAAGGCTCTGGTCTGTGCCCTTGGCCTGCATGCCCATTTTGAACCTGACCCATCCACTCACCACCAAATGCTTTCTTACCCTTAAAAGCTCAGTCAGGTGTCAACTTCTCCAGTCTTCCCTGACTTCCCAGCCTGGGATGCACACCACCCCCCAGCCCATTCTGCTCTGGAGACCCTATGGGTACATGCGGCTGAAAGCTAGAGCTCTGGGGACAGGTGACCCTGCCAGGTGCAGGGCCAGCTCATGGCCAAAGAAGGGGCCTGCTTCCTTTAAGCTCGAGGAGCTCAGAGTTTCGGGGGCCTGGTGTGAGGGGAGGGGGTTCCTGTCTGAGTCTGTGGAATGAATGTGCTTTGCTGTAGCTCAGGTGAGAGGGGTGGTAGGGAGATAAGGCTCAGGGGGTTTGGGTCCTGGCTCTGTGTAGTGAGCCAGCCCGTTGACTGAGCTGCCTGGAGCTAACCCCCGGGCCTGGTTTTTGTTCTCTTCCCAGCCTTCCCTCCAAAGAAGAGGAGCTACTATCACCGCTGCTGTCATCCCCTCCCCAACCAGAGCCTGAGGAGCCCCCGGCCACCTTCCCTCGGGGGCCTCCACAGCCCCCATCTCCACCTCCCAGTCCCCCGGAGATCCCCCCGAAGCCTCTTCGCCTGCCCCCAGAGTTCGGTGAGTGCCATAGCCAGGCATGGGGCTCCCAGTGCGTAGCCTGGAATCAGGACTCCTCAAGAATCAGCAAGGGTGCAAGGATCGAACTTTCTGTCAGGTTCTGCCACTCACACAGTGTGGCCCTGGACAGGTGAGCCTCATTCTCTTTACCCTCACAGTGGAGCCAGCACCCACCTATCTTTTTTTTTTTTTTTTTAAGATTTTATTTATTTATTTGACAGAGATTACAAGTAGCAGAGAGGCAGGCAGAGAGAGAGAGGAGGAAGCAGGCTCCCTGCTGAGCAGAGAGCCTGATGCGGAGCTCGATCCCAGGACCCTGGGATCATGACCTGAGCCAAAGGCAGAGGCTTTAACCCACTGAGCCAACCCAGGCGCCCCCAGCACCCACCTATCTTGATCTACTGACTGTTAAGTGTATGTGGCAGACTTTCTGAGTGGCTCGTGGTTGAAAGTCTAGCAATATTTTCCATGGCTGTCAATGGTTTGCTTTTCCTTTGATTGTCCATTTCTCTTGATTCTTGTTTCTTGTTTCTTTTTCAGCCTCTTTTTAGAGAGCCCTTGCCTCTGACCCACAAGTTTACCACCTATTCAGACCTCCTTGTGATAGTCTGGCCTCTCCTTTGGCCACCCCCCTAGTACTGTCCTACAAGGCCCTGAGAGTGTAAATAGCATCTTATGTCCCCTGTGCCTGTTTTTGAAAGCCAGGCTGGAGTGGGGGTGTCTTTCCAGCCAAGGGTGGCTTATGTGAAGCCAGGCCAGGGTGCCCAGGAGAGGAGGCTAGGCTCCTCCTTCTGAGTCTCCTCCCACCCCCACCCCTCTCTCCTCAGATGACTCTGACTATGATGAGGTTCCAGAGGAGGGCCCAGGGGCCCCAGCCGGCCTGATGACCAAGAAGGTGGGGCAGGTGGTGATTAGGGCTTGGGCTGTCTGTCAGAGGGGAGGGTGGGCTGCCCAGCTGCCTTGCAGACCCTGGGGACCACTGGAGAGAGAAAGTGCCTCAGTTTCCAGGGAGAGCTTCCTTCCCCCTTGTGGTCTTGCCACGAGGGGCTTGGGGATGGAGCACAGCACCTGAGCCCTGGGCCAGGGGTCTGAGGGTGCTTGCTGGTGGCCTCAGTTCCAGTCTCCAGCCACGTCTGGACGATTGTGTGTGGCCCCCTCTCTCCCCCGGGATACTGAGCACTTCTTCCTTGGAGAGTCTCCCTTGATCTCTTTCACTTTCTGTGTTCCTGGGCCCCATGGGTGTCTTAACTCTCCATGCCTAAGTATTTTTCACGATCCCTTCATCTTCTGTCTTTGATGCTATCTGGCTGGGTCCCTGGAGAGGGTGTGGAAACAGTAGGGGAAGTGAGGAGTTGTGTGGGTCCCTGATGGAGTGGACCTCGGGGGGTGTCCCTGGGTGGGTGTGATCTGGGGCTCGAAGGGAAGCATGATGCTGAGTGGGTCTGGCGTGGGGGGGGGTGCCAGGAGGAGCTCCCAGTGAGCCACATCCCACGGGCTGTGCGTGTGGCCAGTCTGCTGAGTGAGGGGGAAGAACTGTCTGAGGACGACGACCAAGGAGATGAAGATGAGGATGACCATGCCTATGAGGGCATCCCCAAGTAAGTGTCCCCTCTTCCCCAGTTGTTGTCCCACCCAGCCACCCTCCGTTCCCAAGCACAGCCTGGCCCCTCCACCTCTTCGGCCCCTCCCCCAGGGGAGCCCCCGTCCTAGGCTCCCTCATTCCCTCTCCTCTTTCCCCAGTGGTGGATGGCACACCAGCAGCCTGAGCTCATCCCTGCCCAGCAGCCTCCTGATCCCCGAGCTCCCACCACACCCCATGGACGGGCATCCTGGGGGCCCCGCCCCCATCACACCGGTCATCAAGGCCGGCTGGCTGGACAAGAACCCACCACAGGGGTGAGTGATGCCTGTTAGGTCCTGCTGGTTCTCTGCGTGAAGACGGGAGTGCTCTAGGATACTAGTATGCCAGATCTGAGAACCAGAGGGGCTAGGTTATTTGAAGAGGTCTCTCTCCAGGCAGACTGTAAGAGTCAGTCATCCCCACCAGACTTATGTTTTAGTACCCTTAAAATTGGGAAGTCGTACTTTGAGTCTGACTTCAGTCATTTTTGCTGTAGGTAAAGTCTGTCTTCTCATTGACCATTTGGGTTCCTTCCTCCCTTGAGCCTGGCTTTTGTGCTGACTTTGTATTTTGCTGCCATAGGGGGCTGGGATAATCTTAGAGCCTATCCTCTAATCTGCAACCCTTTGCTCTTGTCCCTCTGCCTGTGTTTCTCCAGATCTTACATCTATCAGAAACGATGGGTGAGACTGGATGCCGATCACCTGCGGTACTTTGACAGTAACAAGGTGAGGCCTCTGTTGATCCCTGATGGGACCCCTGCTCCAGCTTAGCCCTAGGCCGACCCTTGACCTTGGATGCAGGTGGAGGCCCCCACCCAAGACGAGTCCTCACCAGAGCTCCAGTCTGACTCCTGGAGCCGTGTCTTCTGGCCGCTCAGCGTAGGGGCTGTCCCTGGCCACCTGTGGGAGATGGGGTTCTAGTTAGCCTGCTCTCGGCTGAAGTTGAGGGAGCCAAGGAGGGGGCTAGGCCTCCAGGTGCCCCACCCCCTACAGGACAGCTTCCTTCTCCCCAGGACGCCTACTCTAAGCGCTTTATCTCTGTGGCCTGCATCTCCCGTGTGGCTGCCATCGGGGACCAGAAGTTTGAAGTGATCACAAACAACCGGACCTTCGCCTTCCGGGCGGAGAGTGATGGTGAGGAGTGGGGCAGGGAGAATGCTGGCTGTTTGGCCTGCTAAGTGGGGGCATGGGGGAGAACCAGGGCACCTCTGCTCCCCCCACATCAAACCCAGAGAGGAGTCAGTCCTCTACGAGGTAGGGGAGAGCAGGGGGCACTCTCGGACTGGCTCTGTGCTTGAGATACCCACTGAGGCCTCAGAATCGTAGATTTCCGTTTACAGGGAATGGGCTCAGGTAGGCGAAGTGGCTTCCCCAGTGTAGCTTGTCCAGTCAGAAAAGTCAGATATAGTCAGAGATAGGTGGGCCAATCTGGGTGGGCTTGCTGGCAGAGGTGTTGCCTGAGGAGCCTGGAATGGGGAGCCCTTAGGTGGCTGCCTGCCAGACTGAGCTCACACTCACTCTTTCCCCTGTGTCCTCAGCGGAGCGGAAGGAGTGGCTGCAGGCCTTGCAGCAGGCAGTGGCCGAGCAGGGTTCCCGGGCCCGGCTGTCTAGCACTTACCCTTTGGGTGTTCGAGGCTCAGAGCTGCCTGACCGTGCTGGCAGCCTGGAACTACGTGGTTTCAAGAATAAACTGTATGTGGCCGTGGTTGGGGACAAAGTGCAGCTATATAAGAATCTGGAGGTGCGAAGGGGTCAGCCAGTTTGTTAAACCTGTCCCCTGCCCCTGCCCACCCGGTCCTCTGGCCCTGCCCCCTGCCCACCCAGTCCCCTGGACCTGCCTCCTGCCCACCCAGTCCCCCAGCCGTGCCCCTTCCCTTTCTTCCTTCCCCTGCCTAAGCTCAGCCCTGCGCTGGCTACCCTTCCTGCTTCTAGCTCTGACCCTGTCCCCTGCCTGGTCCCTGAGGATTATCTTCCCATCCGTGCCCTGCCTTCTGTTCCGCTCCCTATCACTGCATGGCCGCTGAGCCTGGGTCCATTTACCAATGTCCAGATTCCTAAGCCCTCTTCATCTCCTTCCAAGGTGCTTTCTAGTCCCTAAGGTACTACTTCCCTTTAGTCTCTATCCCTCCCTGGGCCTCAGGCCCTGCCCCCAGGCCTTGCCCTCACCCCTCCCCCCCCACCTGCCAGGAGTACCACCTGGGTATTGGCATCACCTTCATTGACATGAGTGTAGGCAACGTGAAGGAAGCAGACCGGCGCAGCTTCGACCTCACCACCCCCTACCGCATCTTCAGGTAAGCCCACCTCCTCTCACTTACCTGTATCCTCCCTCCCTGCCAGGATCTTCTTGCTTATGTGGAAACCTGCCCCTTCTTCTAGAATGGGTTTCTCCCCTTCCCAGCCTTGCCCACCCTCCTGGTCCTTCCTGTCCACTCACTAACCTGCTCTGACCCCTCCCTTCTAAGAAATCTCACTTTTACCCCACCCTCCATCTGACCATCACCGTCCCCCTTCCCCTCACTCACTCCCAGGCGGTCCTGAGGGGCTGGCCCATGCCTGAGGTCACAGTATGTATCAGTCAGCTTGGCTGCGGTGCATGACAGAGGAGCACAGATGGGGTGGGGGTGGGACTTCAACAACAGAAGTTTATTTTCTCACAGCTCTAGAGGCTGGAAGTCCAAGGTCAAGGAACCATCAGGGTTAGTTTCCAGTGAGGCCCCTCTTCCTGGCTTGCAGATGGCCACCTCCTCACTGTGTCCTCACTCGGCTTTTCCTCTGTGTGCAGGTAGAGAGAGTGAGCTGTCTGCTGTCCCTTCCTCTTTTTATAAAGAAACCAGTCTTGTTACATTCGAACCCTACTCCTATGACATCATCTAACCTTAATTACTTCCCTAAACGCCCTGTCTCCAGATGCAGTCACACTGGGGGACACAGCTCAGTCCATAACATCCCAGGTCCACCACCGAGTCACTGTGTGACCTGGGCAAATCACTTGACCTCTCTGTGCCTTGGTTTCTTCCTCTGGGAGTAAGACTGCGGCTGTCTTTGTAAAGCTGTTACCTGCCTCAGTGAGTGGTAACCACTCTGTCAACACGTGCCATCCCACCTCCGCTGTCATGTCCTTTGCCCTTAGCTTAGCTCTCTGTCTTCCGCAGGGACTTTCTCCTGAGCTCCAGACCTGCATGTCCAACAGTTTTGTGGATGTCTGTCCCCCTGTGACTTCCGCCTCGACTCCCTGGACCTCCCAGGCCCCTGTCTCCACCCATGGGGATGCCTGCCTCTCCCATTCAGTCCCGTGCGTGCCTGTCACCACCCCTGCCTCACCACCCTGGCTCTCTCATGTCTGTCTGGCCCCTTCCCTCTGTCCATCCCCATTTTGTCCCAGGCCAGGGGACCTCTGGCCCAGCGGTGGCTCCGCCTCATGCATCAGCTGCCTGTCTGTGACTGCCAGTGGGGTCTTCTCTTTTCTTTTGGTTGAAAGCCAAGTTTTTATTTGTTTATTTCTGCCTTCGAAGTAATGTTGGATGACATGTTGGCCTGAGAGTCTTTGCCTCCTCCTAACGACACAACAGGGACCAGCCACCTTCCAGTGTTTTCCTTGCCTGTCGGTTTTAGAGAGGCCCGCCTATTCACCGAGTATCTTGTGGTCATCAGCCTTAGTTAGGCTGATTCGGTGTTCAGCACCAAGGGCCCCACCAGCCTGACATATGCGGGGGAAGACCGTCGGATGTAAACACGAAGACAGGCGGAGTGCTTGGCTAAGGCTCAGCAGCCTGCAGACTCCACGTGTGAGGCCTTCATGGATGAGCACAGTCTTCAGCACCTCTGGTCAGGCCACGTTAGTGCCTGTCACATCTCTAGCAGTGATGCCTTTTCTGGCTATGGTAGAGGCTTGTAGGGGTAGCCGTATCTTGAATACACACATAGGTGGAATAGTGGCAGCAGGGAAAGAACCAGAGGAAGACGTCTCTTTACCCTTTCCCCTGTCCCACTGAAACCCTCCACTGCTTCTGTCTTGTCCTCTGGGTGCACTTTGACCTCCTCTGCCTGGCCCAGGCTTGTCCCTGTATGTCTCCCAGCCTCCTCTCTGCCAGTTTGCCTGTCTTGTTCGTGGGTCCCGGAATGCCCCGTGTGCCATGCTGCTCCCTTTCTGGAATGGGAGAGGATGGTTTTCCACATCATCTGTCAAGGCTTAGCTCAGGCATCATTTCTTCCCAGGAGTCTTTTCTATTTCCGGGGCGGGAGGGCAGCACCTGCTCTGGGACCCCCCAGCCCCCACATGTCTCCTAGGTTCATGGTACCCTTGCCTCTGTCCACACCCACCTTCCTCACAGACCCAGGGTGCCTCCCTCTTCCGGTTGTGAGGGCTCAGCTCCTCGCTCCGTCCACGTCATGCTGCACCTCTTCACGCTGCCCCCCACCCCCCACTCCTGTGTCCCCAGCTTCTCGGCTGAATCGGAGCTAGAGAAGGAACAGTGGCTGGAGGCCATGCAAGGAGCCATCGCTGAGGCCCTGTCTACCTCGGAGGTGGCTGAGCGCATCTGGGCCGTGGCCCCCAACAGATTCTGCGCTGACTGCGGGGCTGCCCAGCCCGACTGGGCCTCCATCAACCTCTGCATCGTCATCTGCAAACGCTGTGCAGGTGTGTGGGGCTGGCATGCCAGGCTGAGGCACAACAGGGCTGGTGTGTCAGTGTGGCCAGGGGCCTGTCTGGCTAGAGCGGCTGGAGCCAAGACGCTAGTCCGATCCTTGTCCACGAAGCTGCGTCTGTGCACCAGGCCTCTCCCACCATGATTAGCCTGCAGTCTGGAGAGCGCAATGCAGGGGTTCAGCTACACATGCCATGGGTAGGACACTGAGTCACGGGGAGGGGAAATGGTGCATAGCGCATGGCCTGGCAAGTGAGTCTTGCCCAACTGAGCCCAGGCCGGTTGGGGTCCAGCACCCCTCCCCACCCCCATCACATCAGAGGAGTGGAGGGGAATGAGACAGGAGGGGCTGGCAGGGATCTGCGTGCAATGGGAGGCCATGGGAGGAGATGGGAGGCCAGGGTGGGAGGGCTGCGGTCAGATCTGGGCCTCAGACTCCGTGGCGGGTGGGACCTGAACTGGAGTGGTGAGACTGGAGACCAGTGGGGAGGCTGTTGACAGCTCCATGAGAGAGAGGAACAGGCCGAGGCCTGATCTGGGGAAGCAGTGGAGAAGATTCGAGAGATGTACAGGATCTGTGGTGTCAGAGTCCCTGTGACAGATCCGATGAGGAGGGTGAGGAGGACACGCTGGGGCCCAAGATGCATTCATCTCTCTGCCCGGCAGTTACTGGGGGTCTCTGCTGTGCTGGACACTGTGAGGTGTTGGGGTTTGGCCCTCAGGGGAGCTACTGTGCCCAGGGAGCAGCTTTGGGCAGCTTGAGATGGGGATCTGGGGCAGGAGATAGTTCTGGGGAAGGCGCTGAGCAAGGGCAAACATCCAGGAGGCCTGGGGCTGGGAGGTCTGCATACAGGAAAGAAATGACTTGATTTAGAAAGGTGTCCGCTCGTGGAGGGGTGCAGGTGACTGGTGTGGGTGAGGTGCTCCCTAGGAGACTGCAGGGGGTGGGGGGGTGAGGCTGAAGCCAGAACAAGATGGTGCTTGGCGCTCCTAGTGCCCCAGCTTCCTCCCTCCGACAGGGCTCCTTCCTGGGACCTATAGCTGAGGAAGGCTACATTCCCTCCAGCCAAAGCTCACCCTGCCCTCTCATTCCACAGAGATGTCCTAAGTGCTCACTGGTGCCAGACTTTGTTCTAAGCACATACAGAGGCTACACCCTAAAGGAGACAGTCAAGGTTCCTGCCCTCTGGCAGCTTACATTCTAGTGGGGAGAGGCAGAAAATACACATATGAACCAATAGAAGTATCAGGTAATAAAGTGCTAGGCACAGAATGTGTTTGTCAGGAAGCCCTCTCTGAGGAGATGATCTATCAGCTGAGACCTGAATGTGAGGAGGGAGCTAGCCCTGGGGAGATGGGGGGAAGAAAGAGCTGTGAGTGCAAAGGCCCTGAGGCAGGAATAGGTTGGCTGATTAGAAGAGGGAGGAGAGAGTATGGCTGATCAGGATTGGAATGTGGGGGGGATTCTGAGATGAGAGTGCAGGAGAAATCTAGATCTAATTCTGGGGTGCCATTGAGGAGTCTAAAGAAGGGATTTGGAAAAAGTGTATTTGCATTTTAAGGAGATCACACTGGGGGCACCTGGATGGCTCAGTTGGTATGTGACTCTGATCTCAGAGTGGGGATCGGGGTTGGGGGTCATGAGTTCAAGCACCATGTTGGGCATAGAGTTTATTTAAAAAAAAAAAAAAAGATCAAAAAGACTACTGTGGCTGGGCTGTGCTAAGTGGCCTGGTTGGAGGGGGGGGTTACTGCTGCAGGACGCCCGTGACTTCAGCTCCCTGGTGCCTGGAGCAGGGGTGTGTGTGGCTAGCACTGGAAGCTGCCCCCCACTGTCTGCTCCTGCCTGGGCTCACGGGGAGGCAGGAAGGGCAGGAAGGTAAGTGCTCTTGTGAAGGTGAGGGCCCTCTGTCTGCAGGGGAGCACCGAGGCCTGGGCGCTGGCGTCTCCAAGGTGCGGAGCCTGAAGATGGACAGGAAGGTGTGGACGGAAACACTCATCGAGGTGGGGAGGCCTTGCTTGCCACCTGCACTTGGGGTCCGCTCCACTCTGCCACTGCCTGGGTCTCCACCCTGTCCCCCCTCATAGCCCTTGGCCCCCTGAACCTAGCAGAGAGTTTTGGGATCATCTAGTGGGTGGGGATTTTGGAAAAGGCGATTTTTGGCAGAGTCAGCAAACTGGCCCATGAGGTAAGAATGTTTTTACAGTTTTAAAGGGGTGGTTAGAAAAATAAAAAAGGCGTATGCAACAGAAACTGTCATGCAGCCTGAACTCTACTTCTGCACGCATGTACGGATGTCTGGGGGTATACTTAATGTGCATATGTTCCTGTCTCCATGGGGTTCGCACACGGAGGTGTGCAGTTGTTACAGAGGAGAACAGTGGGAGGCTGACCACGCAGGGCCTCCCTGTCGCCCCGTCCAGCTGCAGGCCCCAGTGCGGTTTGGCTGTCACATCAACCCCTGTGGGTTAGGCTTTGAATCCCCAGTTTATAGATGAGGACACTGAGGCGCAGGGAGAGAAGATGGCTTGCCCACAGTCGCTGAGTGAGTCAGTGGTGGCAGGGTCTGTTTCTGCTTTATTCTCTTCTGTGACCCAGCGCCCCACACAGGACCTGACACAGAAGCGGGATGGGGGGCCCAGGAAATGGCTGTGGGACAAATGGTCAGCAGAGGGCAAGGACTAATAAACTAGGCTCCCGATGACTGGCCCCCTGCATCTGCGCCCCCAGCAGGTGTGCCTGCCCCTCCTCCCCTGAGCCCAGAAAGGAATGTCAAGGACAGGAGAGGTTTCCACAGTCCTTACCCCATTGGCGGACAGGTTAGCTACCCCACCCCCCACCCTCACTCAGGCTGTGATAGCCTCAGGAATGCGGAGTTCCAGATGTGGGACTGGGTGGGGGAAATAGCAAGGGCCCCAGCGAGGCACCAGGCTTGGGGCATCCTGCTGTCGGACTGTCTGCCTCTCGTCCTGTCACTGAGCTGAGGAGCTGGGTTTGGGCCCATAGCCACTGACTGACCAGGCTGTCCCTCAGCTTCCCTGATGGGAAAGTGGGTGGGTGGCCTGGCTCGCCCAGCCCCTCTCCTGACTACCTCAAAGATTTTACCAGACACTCAGGCCGGGCCATAGGCTGCCTGTCTGACCTCTTGCCCCCACCCACAGCTCTTCTTACAGCTGGGCAATGGTGCGGGGAACCGCTTCTGGGCAGCCAACGTGCCCCCCAGTGAGGCTCTGCAGCCCAACAGCAGCCCCGGTGCCCGGCGGCGCCACCTGGAGGCCAAATACCGTGAGGGCAAGTACCGCCGCTACCACCCGCTCTTCGGCAACCAGGAGGAACTGGACAAGGTCAGGGCACTGGGCCTCTGGGACCCCTGGAGACCACCCACTTTTTTTTCTACCGCCCTCTATTGCTCTCTCTTTCGCATCTCATCTCTTCCATCAGCTCACAGTGATGATGAGTTGGTGTATGGGAAACTGAGGCCCAGAGGGTGGAAGGGCCCTGCCTAAGCCAAGGGAGAGTTGTGGCAAATCAAGGAGGAGTCAGGCCTGACCCTTGGGCCAAGTCCACATCCCAGCATCTGTCTGCCTCCCTCCCCTCCTGATTCCTCTGTCTCCTGAACCGTCCTGCTCCTGTGAATCCTGCCAAAAGGAGTGAACTTGATGGGGATGCTATTTCCTGTCAGGCTCATGAAAAACAGCTGGCTGCTCTGACCCACCCCCATCCACACCCCACTGAAGCTGAGGCCCCACATGGGCCTCAGGCCCTGACAGGCTGGGAGCCAAGCCCTGGGCCCTGGTCAGGCTCACCCTGAGTGGGAGGCAGCCCGCTCTGAGGCAGGGGGATGCCACTTGTGACCTCTGATTGGCCTTCACCCCCTCCCCCCCAAGCGGCCCCGCCCAGGCAGGCTCAGGCCGGCTGGACGCCCAGTGGGAACCAGGCCTCCACCTCCCAGGAACCCAGGCGTCCAGCCCCCAGCCCAGCCCAGTCTAGCCCGCCAGCTAGGAGGGGCAGGGACTCCCATTGGTCGGGAGGGCTGGGCAGGCAGTGAGGAATTCAAATGTGGGAGGAATGAGCTACAAAGCACCCCCCTCTGGCCTTCCACAAGGCAGAAGGAGCGTGAGATCCTCTAGAGAACAGGCTTGGCAGCTGATTGGGTCCCAGAGGCTGCTAGTAGGGGTGAGCCCTGCGCCACCGGGACCCCCAGCCTCTGCGGAACGGCCCCTACCCACCCTCCTATGCCCTTGGCCCTTCTCATCTTCCCCCTCTCCTCTCTCTCTGTCCTCCTTCCTGGCTCTTCTCTTTGAACCTGAGGCTGGGCCTCCAGACTTGGGTGACTCCTTCTTCCTTCCTCTCCTCCTCCCAGCTCCCCATGCCCACTGGCTCCCCATTCCAGCTTAGGCTGACCCTCCCCTCCCCGCTTCTCCCTCCTCCCAGGCTCTGTGTGCTGCAGTCACTACCACAGATCTGGCTGAGACCCAGGCTCTCCTGGGTTGTGGGGCCAGGGTCAACTGCTTCTCAGGGGACCCTGAGGTTCCCACGCCCCTGGCTCTTGCCGAGCAGGCCGGCCAGATACTGCAGATGGAATTCCTTCGGAACAACCGGACCACGGGTGAGTGGCCAGTGGGACGGTCTACCTCGAGGGATGGGCCTCCCTGCTGCCATGGCCTGGCCCTGTGATGGGGGTGCTGTGAGGCCCCCAATACACACGCCGCTCGAGCCATGAGTGCAGCTCCGTGAAGGGCCCCAGCCCAGCAGTGTGTGGTTTGGGTTGCCATGTCAGTGTTCATTGGTGCATCTGGCTTCCCCTTCCTGTGTGTCTTTTTGTGTCTGTCCCTACGTCTCTCGTTCAGGACTTGTGGGTCCCTCCCTGACCTGCAGTGCGGGCCTTCAGGGTGGCATCTGTGCTCCAGTGTCTGTGCATCTCTGAGCCACTGTGGATCTGGGTTTCCTTATCCCTGGGGACGTTGAGGGCTTTGGGGTTTGTGCAGCCACAGAGTAGTCTGAGTCGCTGTGTGGGGATTGCATTTCTCTGTGTGCGGGTGACCTATGATGGCAGCCCTGTCTGCTGCTTTGTCTGGGCGGGGCTCTGTCACAGGCTGGAGTTGGGTCCCATTTGGCTGTCACTCTCCAGCTGGGTGAGGAGGGGACGGTGGGGATAAGCCCTGCTGGTCATGGCTCAGGGCTGGCCTCTGGGGCCATATCCTAGGACCGAGGGTGGAGCTTGGCGGCCAGAGCTCGGCTCAAGGCCATGGGTGGGTGGGGCGTGCTGGGCTGGAGCAAGCCCAGGTGGCCAGAGAGACACAGGAGACCACCCAGCTGGCTTGGGCTTTGGGACCGCTGGGAGGAGGGCTGGAGCCGGGCTGCTTCCCTAGGCTTTGCACTGTGTGGGACAAACCTCCTTCTGGGGATTGTTAGTGAGTTTGCCTAAGACCCCCTCATTCTAGTGTGCTTACTCTGTGCCTCAGCAGAGAGAATGGGGTGGGCTAGGTTGGGGAGTCAGGAGGGCTTCCTGGCAGGGGAGGTACTGGAGCTGGGTCGTGGAATTTGCACAAGTGGGGAGAGGTGGAGGATAACTTGGGCAGAGCCCAGGATGTGGCAATGAGAGCCTGAGGGTGACAGGGGGCTGGTGACTTGAATGTAAGCTTGGATGCTCAACCCAGGTGGGGGTGAGGGGGGTACCTGGGATGGCGAACATGAGCAGCCATTCCTCCCCCTACCCCCAAAACCTTTCCTAAAGAGGTACCTCGGCTGGATTCAGTGAAGCCCCTGGAGAAGCACTACTCAGTTGTCTTGCCAACCGTGAGCCACAGTGGCTTTCTCTACAAGACCGCTTCGGCCGGCAAGCTGCTGCAGGACCGCCGTGCCCGGGAAGGTGGGTGCCAGGCCAGACCCCGTTGCTGCCAGGGCCTTCTGGCATGGTGGCGGGGCCAGAGCAGCCAGGGCAGGCTGGGCTGGTGGGCCCATGAAGGTGCCAAGTGTACT
Source organism: Lontra canadensis (assembly GCF_010015895.1). Classification (NCBI taxonomy): domain Eukaryota; kingdom Metazoa; phylum Chordata; class Mammalia; order Carnivora; family Mustelidae; genus Lontra; species Lontra canadensis. Next base: position 25,756,328 of record NW_022631001.1, read on the forward strand.
CTGGTAGAGTCACCCTAAGAGGGCTTCTGAGATGTCATCTCTGGGACACAGTAGATGCTTTCTAAACGGGCCAGTGGGGTGGGAGCAGGGCCTGGTACTGCAGAGCAAGTCACTGCTAGAGTTCCTTTAGGCTAAAAAAGCCATTATTGAGCACCTGCTGGGTGCTGGGCAGCTAGCATTTGGAGCCAGACAGAGCTAAGTTTAGAGCCCATCCCTTTATCATCTCTGCCTTCCATTTGCTCCCTAACTCAGTGTGACCTTCAGTCCTTCCTACATCCCTCAAAGACCTGCACGTCAGCCCTCCCACCCCATGACCTGTGACCCCTCCCCCCTTACTTACTGTGCTGCAGCATTACCAGCCTCTTTGCTCTTTCTCAGCCGCATATATTCACTTCCGCCAGGGCCTCTGCATTTGCTCTGCCCCCGCCTAAAGGGCTTTTCCGCAGAATAGCTGCGTGACCAGTCCCTCGCTTCAGTCCGGTCTCTGTTTAAATGTTACTCCTTAGAGACTTCATCCATGACCATTTTATCCAAAATAGCATGTCCTATTTACCCTTCTTTTACCCTAATTTCACAGCACTTAGCTAACATTAATTTGTCTGTTTATAGATGTGTCTAGTGTTTCTCTGTGCACCACTGGAATATTAGCTTCCCTTGCCCCCGCTGTAGCCCCAGCACCGAGAACAGCTCCTAGCGTGGTGGGCACTTGGCAGACGTTGCAGGACGAAGGGTAATGGAGGCAGGGTTGGTGCTCCTCGAGGGGCCCAGTCTGGGGGGAAGGCTCTGGGACACCCTGCTGTCAGAGGACCGAGGTCATATCCTTGCAGACAGGACAAGAGACAGTGTCTGCTTTGAGAAGATTGTTGAGATCATCGCTCTCTGTATCCCTCAGCACCCCTCTGTGAAGCTTACTAGCACCCAAAGAGATTTCTTTGGCGCTCTCTGCTGTTTACCACCTCACTGCCCCCAAGGCACTGCCCCTAGTCTACCTCCCTTTGCCTGATAATGTCATTTATGTAACTGCCTGAGTCATCCTTTTTGCCCTGGGTGCCAGGAAGCTCTGAGACAATGTGAAGCTCAAAGCTGTGAACTCTGTGAGCTTGCATGGCTTTGACATTGTGTTCTTTCTCCTGCCTTTCCTGGTCCAGATTCCCATTTCTTTTCCTTTCTGGGCTCTTGTCAGTTTCCTCAGAGCCATTATAGGAGGAGACAGCGTATAGAGCAATGTGTACACTGACAGGGGAGGGTGAGAGCGTGGGGTAGCCATGGAAGCTTCCTACGGCATACGGGCTGGACTTGAGGGATGGAAGGTGTGGTTGGAGGGAACAAGGTGAACAAAAGTGGGGAGGTGGGGTGCCCAGGAGTAGTCAGAGAGGTGGCTGGAGAGGTAAGTGGGGGCAGACCCAGCAGGGCTTTGAATGCCAGCCTAAGCAGTATAGGATAAGGAGAGGGGGGCATGGAAAGGTTTTGAGCAGAGGAAGGATGGAGTCTGGTTTTACCTCGGTTTTGAATCTTAGGTGAAGTGAGGCTAGGAACCAGTGAATAAGTTACTGCAGTAGTCCAGGGGAGAGGTGTAAGCTGGGCTGGGGTGGCAGGCTGCAGGGAGGAGGATGGAACTGGGGGAAGCTTGTGAGTTAGAATGAAGAGAACATGGGTCAGGTGGGAGTGGGAGCCCAGGGAGGATACAGAGGTGGTTTTCAGGGGAAGGAGGGAGGCTCCCTCATGGCTCCCTGCCCAACTTCTCTCCAGAGTTCAGCCGACGCTGGTGTGTCCTTAGCGACGGGGTCTTGAGCTACTATGAGAATGAGCGGGCAGTGACCCCCAACGGTGAGATTCGGGCCAGCGAGATTGTGTGCCTGGCAGTACCCCCTCCTGACACCCACGGGTGAGCACCCCTGGGGCAGAATCACAGAATCACAGTTATTGCCATAAGGTCCAACACCCCACCCCCCACGATTGAGGAAATGGAAATGGGCCGAGAGAGGGCCAGAACCTTCCCAGGGTCATGCAGCAGCAACCTGGGACTAGAGCTGGGTCTCCTAAGGCCCCAGTCTAGGGCTTTCCCACCACTTCTTCCGGGGGCCAAGGAGAAGTCAGTGGGCAGGGGGTGGAGGCAGGGCGGGTGGGTCTTGGCTGGGCCTGAATCCTGGCTTGTGTATCTACAGCTTTGAGCACACCTTTGAGGTGTACACAGAGGGAGAGCGGCTGTACCTGTTTGGGCTGGAGAGTGCAGAGCTGGCTCGTGAGTGGGTCAAGTGCATTGCTAAGGTGGGCCTGGGTTAGTGGGCAGGTGTGGGGAGTCTGACGGCCCAGGGTAGGACTTCCTGGCTGTTTCCATGTACCCCAGCTCCCCTACCTCATGAATGCAGGGAGCAGACATAGGGCAGGCTTCTTGGGCCAAGGGCCTGACAATCTATAGTCACCTAGCGGGGAGAGAGGTCAGGAGACCTGTGGAAGAAGGGCTTGTGGGCCTTGCACTCTGTAGATGCTCAGTACATGTTTTTTTTTTAAGATTTTATTTATTTAGTTGACAGAGAGAGATCACAAGTAGGCAGAAAGGCAGGCAGAGAGCGAGAGGAGGAAGCAGGCTTCCCACTGAGCAGAGAACCTGATGCGGGGCTCGATCCCAGGACCCTGAGATCATGACCTGAGCCGAAGGCAGAGGCTTTAACCCGCTGCGCCACCCAGGCGCCCTGCTCAGTACATGTTTAATAATCAGTAACAGAGCCATCTTAGAATGGACGGTACTGACTCCAGAAGGAGTGAGGTCCTTGTTCTGGAGGAAGGAGGCAGGAGGCTGCTCACCCCTGGGGACCAGATCCAGGTGCCCCATGGGGTCCCCCTGTGCTATGAGGGCCTGTGACTCTTACTTACTTGTTCCTTCATCAGTCTTCTGTGACCCTCCTGATGGTCAGCCCTCTGAGCCCTGGGGACCCAGCTGAAACAGTCTTGGTCCTGGCCCTTCAGTGGTTCCTTTGCTGGTGGAGGAGACAGATGGGGCCCAGACAGTGACAATACTGTAAACAGAGCTGCAGCAGGGGAGAGGAGGGTATCCCTGAAGGTGTCTGGGAACGTTGTCTGGGGGAGGACACATCAGAGTGGGTACGAAGTGGGGTCTGATACCTGAGTTCCTGAACAGTGCTGCGTTCTGCCCTGGGGAAGAGAGAGGAGGCAGCTGGGTGGGAAACGGGTACGTGCCCACAAGCCGGAGAGCTGAGGGGTCCCAGACGGGCAGTGCTGTGGGCTGATGCAGCCTCCTTGGCTACCTCCCCTTTCTCCTGGCCTCCCCACCAGGCATTCATACCTCCCCTGGCTGAAGATCTGCTGGCCCGGGATTTTGAACGGCTTGGGCGCCTACCCTACAAAGCTGGCCTGAGCCTACAGCGGGCCCAGGAGGGCTGGTTCTCCCTCACTGGCTCTGAGCTCCGAGCTGTCTTCCCAGAGGGGCCCTGTGAGGAGCCGCTACAACTTCGGAAACTGCAGGAGCTTTGTGCGTGGACCCAGCCCTGGGCCCCTAAATTCCAGGGCACCCTATCCTGGGCTCCCAGGCCCCCAGCCCCTTCCTGGAAGTCTGAACTCTACCCTGGCCTGGCCAGAAGGAGCCAGCCTGCCCTCCTATGTCCTCTCCTGCCCTTGGGGTATATCTCAGCAACTCCATGTATTGGGGGGTGGGTCCCAGGGATGTGTGTACCCAGAGAGCCTCTGGAGGGAGACTGTTGGGGACCATGAACAGGGCCTCACCTTGACCGGCCCCTCCACAGCCGTCCAAGGGGACAGCGAGAACCAGGTGCTGGTGCTGGTGGAGCGAAGGAGGTGAGCCCTGGACTCCTGGGGCAGAAGCTCCCTCTCAGAAGCCTGTGGCAGTCTGAGAGACTTGGGAGGGGTCGGGCAGGGGTAAGCCCCCAAGTGACCGACTCCCCCTCCCCGCCCAGGACGCTGTATATCCAGGGGGAGCGACGGCTGGACTTCACAGGCTGGCTGGGGGCCATCCAGAAAGCAGCGGCCAGCTCCGGGGACACGCTGTCGGAGCAGCAGCTCGGAGACTCAGATATCCCTGTGATTGTGTATCGCTGTGTGGACTACATCACGCAGTGTGGTGAGCCCTGCCCACTTGGAACAGGCCCCGCCCCACCCAGGGAGACTCCCTCCCATCCGCCCCCTCTAGGCCAAGCCCCACCTTCCCAGGAGGCCTCTGACAGCGGCTGTGAGGCTCCGCCCCTGGCTCAGTCCCACCCCTCTCCAGGCCTGACGTCGGAGGGCATCTACCGCAAGTGTGGGCAGACGTCAAAGACCCAGCGTCTGCTGGAGAGCCTGCGGCAGGACGCTAGGTCTGTGCGCCTCAAGGAGGGGGAGCAGCACGTGGATGATGTATCCTCCGCACTCAAGCGCTTCCTGCGAGACCTGCCCGATGGGCTCTTCACTCGCGCCCAGCGCCTGGCCTGGCTGGACACTTCAGGTGGGCCCCGCAGGCCTTGTCCAGCCTGAGATTCGGGCTGGTGCTGCTGGCTTGGTCACTGCTGTCCCAGGATTCCCTCCCTTCCACTCCACATCCACGGGGTTGGACACTTGGACAAGGCATGCCCCAGGGGACAAGCTCCAGTTCCCCTCCCTTCCTTTGCTTCTCCTTCCATTGTCACTCTAAACAGAACCAGGAAATGCTGTCCCCAAGGACTAGAGGCAGAGCAGCCAGAGGGGTGGGACAGGGGAGATGGCTTTGGGGTGGGGGGGAACGAGGACTTCTTGACCTGATATCTCTCTCCCCACCCAGAGATTGAGGATGAGGAGGAGAAGATCTCTAAGTATCGAGAGCTCTTGGCACGCCTGCCTCCAGTCAACCGTGCCACAGTGAAGGCCCTTATCAGCCACCTGTACTGGTGAGGAACGTTACTATTATATGGCTCTAGGGGGATGGGGTGGAAAAGATTCTTCTCCCAACCTGGCCAACTGCTCTCTTCTCAGAACCAGGTAGGTCTGGGAACTGAATGTTGACTTTTGATGTGCCCTGATCTTGGACACTTTGTCTCCCAACCTCCTGCACAGGACGGCGGGGTGGGGGGAGGATCTGCGAGGGTGGAGGAATAGAGGAGGACCTAGGACCCAGGGGACCTTGGCCAGGTCTCCCAGCTTCCCAGCTCTGTTCCTCCCCAGGACCCAAGACATGGCCAGAAAGACCATTCCCATTTCCCTAACTAGCAGTATACTCTGACCAGGACCTTCCCTGGCCCGACTCCAGGAGCTGGTCATGGACCTGCTTGGAACTGGGAGGGGAAAGTGGGAAGTTCTGGGCTGGACTTCTCACTCAAGCCTTCTGTCTTTCCCTGTCCAGCGTCCAGTGCTTCTCAGACACAAACCAGATGAACACACACAACTTGGCTATTGTTTTTGGGCCCACGCTCTTCCAGACTGACGGGCAGGACTACAAGGCTGGCCGAGTGGTGGAAGACCTCATAGGCCACTATGTAGTGGTGTTCAGTGTGCGTCTCTGGCCAGCGGGCAATGGAGGGTGGGGACGAGCCTCTCGGGTGGCAGTGGTCATCTGTCTCTGTGTGTCTCCCCCCACCTCCAGGTGGATGAGGAGGAACTGAGGAAGCAGAGGGAGGAGATCACTGCCATCGTGAAGATGCGTGTGGCTGGCACTGCCAGTGGGACCCAGGTGAAAGATAGGGCCTGGGGGCGGGGGCTCAGGACAGCTGCCTGCACCCACTGCCCAGACCTCTATTTGAGCCCTGTCTCCTCACAGCATGCCGGTGACTTCATCTGCACAGTGTACCTGGAGGAGAAAAAGGCGGACACAGAACAGCATGTCAAGGTGGGGGCTTGGGACCTAGCCACCAAGGGTTCCAAAGAGTGAGGCTGGGCCAGGCATAGCCTCAGGAGACCAGGGGACCAGAGCCTCCATCCCAAGGGGGAGCCCTAGTTTGGAACCTGTATGTGGCTGGTGCCTGAGCCTGTCCCACTGCCTCGTCCCCACCCAGCTCCTCAGGCCCACTCAGAGACACTTCCCCAGCATCCCAGGACTCCAGAGGACCAGAGGGCTGGGCTCAGCCCCTGGATCACACAACGGGGTTGTGGCAAAGCAGGGGCAGGGGCAGGGTGTGCTGACCTTTCTCTCCTTGGCCACTGCAGATACCGGCATCCATGACGGCTGAGGAGCTCACCCTGGAGATCCTGGACCGCAGGAACGTGGGCATCAGGGAGAGGGACTACTGGACCTGCTTCGAGGTCAATGAGAGGGAGGAGGCAGGTGGGTGGCTCCCAGGATTGGCGTGGAGTGTGGCATGGCCCGTACCTGTCTGGGCGGCGGCCCCAGTCTGTCTTCCCAGCCCCGCAGTGTGGCAACTGTGGTGGTCAAGGGAGTTTTGGATGACGGGTGTTGCTGTCACACTGTCATCTCAGTGATGGTGGTGATAGTGTGCTGGCAGGGATTGAGGGGATGGCTGTGATGTGGCTGATGGGAAGGACCATGAAGGAGGTAGGTGGCGTCAGCTATTACCATGCCTTCTTGGTGTCAGAGTGATGTTGCTTGCAACGGTGGGGATGCTGAATTTGATAATGGCATTGGTGATGAAGGGAGTAGGAGGTGGTGATGAGTGCAGGAGGGATGGGGCAGGGTTGGGTGTGGTGGTATTCCTGAGGCTGCTGGAGGTGGTGGTGTGAGGGAGCCATGGTGGTGAAGGGGGTGATAAGGGCATTTTAGGGTGAAGGGTGGTTTGTTTTTAAACGTTTCATTTATTTATTTGACGAAGAGACGGCAAGAGAGGGAACAGAAGCAGGGGGAGTGGGGGAGGGAGAAGCAGGCTTCCTGGTGAGCTGGGAGCCCGATGCAGGGCTCAATCCCAGGACCCTGGGATCACGACCTGAGCCGAAGGCAGACGCTTAAGGTCTGAGCCACCCAGGTGCCCTGAAGGATGGTGGATGAGGGTGTATCTGTTCATTTGTTTTCCTGTGATTTGTTGAGTGCCACCCACCAGGCTGGGGGGCCAGACACCCTCGCCTCACAAGGGTTAGTATGGTCTGGAATGGACAGCAATGCCATGATCACCGCGACAACCATACAACTGAGGCTGTGAGGACCACTTTGCAGGAAAGGGCCAAAGCACCGCTGGAGCTCACAACAGGCTCTCTGGCTTTAAGTCCCTGTGCTAGGAGGTGAAGAAGAGTAGAAGTTACATGCTAAAGGGGGAGAAAAGTGCCTCCTGGCAGTGGGAACGGCACAGGCAAAGGCCCTGTGGTAGCCATGGATGTCACCCTTTCGAGGAGCCTGAGGTGGCAGTGAAGGGCTTGTGTCATGGGGTGGGGTGGGAGATAGACTCAGAGGCAGCCACTGGGCCTGACCACAATGCAAGGCCACTGAAGGGTTAGCGATGGGAGTTTGGAGAGGTTGTTCCTTATTGTTGGGTAGGGAGAGGGTTGTTCCTTGTTGTTGGGTAGGGAGAGGTGGGGGCGGGGAAGGAGACACATGCTAGGGACCACATGGAAGGCCATGGTTAGTCCAAGGACAAATGGTTACGTGGGCCAGTGTGTCAATAGTGATGGACAGAAGCAAAGAGATTCAACATATGGAGGGAAGATGGGGAGGCTTTGTTTCTGGCTTGAGCAGTTTGGTGGGTGGTGTTTTCCTTGATGGGGACACACAGGAAAGATCGCTGGCTTGGATTTGGATGCGTGGGTTGGGTCGGCTTTGGTCGCAGCCAGATGTGTGGAGCCTCAAGCTCTGGGGTGTGGTGGTGCTGGTAGGTGTTGGGTGTGGACGGAGCCTGTGGCCATGTAGGTGGTACGTGTGTGCACCAGGCCTCGGCGCTGTGAGGCCCGTTACTCAGTAACAGCGGGTGTGCCCTCCCCCCAGAGCGCCCCCTGCACTTTGCGGAGAAGGTGCTGCCCATCTTGCATGGACTGGGCACAGACAGCTACCTGGTGGTGAAGAAGCACCAGTCCATGGAAGCCATGCTGCTCTACCTGGGTAGGTGGTAGTGCCTCTGGGGGGCCGGTGCCTGTAGCGCTGGGCAGGCAGGGGGCTCCCCGTCATCTGGAGCCTGGACGGGAGCTGGTGGTGCCGGGCAGAGCCGCTCAGGCAGAGGGTGGCCCGCGGGCTCATTGGCAGCTGGGGTAGGCTGGAGTGGCTTCCTTCATCCTGGGACCCTCCCCTGGGTGTCCATGTCCATGGTTGGGGGTCAGGGCAGCCCATGGCCACTCCAGTCTTCCCCCAGCCAGCCACGTGGGTGACACCAAGCACGGCATGATGAAGTTCCGTGAGGACCGGAGCCTCCTGGGCCTGGGCCTGCCTTCGGGGGGCTTCCACGATCGGTACTTCATCCTCAACAGCAGCTGCCTCCGGCTCTACAAGGAGATCCGGGTAAGTGGCCCCAGTGGGTCTGGCCGTGCAGCAAGCACTGGCGCCCATGTGTGCTCACACACCCGTTCACAAACATCTGCTGGTGTCTACCAGCGGGAGCATCCCCATGGCGGGACTCTAGGATGGCTAGTGGGGGGGGAGAGCCGGAGACTCTCGGGCCCACTCTTCTGTGCCCTGTGGCACCTGGACACCATCCCATCAGGCTCCTGCCATCTCGCCTGCACCTGGGCCTTGTCACGGCACCCGCAAGGATGTGCCCTATGGTGACAGCCCCCACTTGTGGCCCCTGCAGTCCTCGCCACTTCACAGGCTGTCCCTCCTCCATGCCCACTCTGTCCACATGCCAGGTATCCTCCCAGACCTTGGCACCCTGCCCCCAACATCTTCTGTACGTCCCTGCCACAGCCCACCATGCACCACTACACACACTGTCCTGGCTCTGGGCCTGGACCTCCTTCCATAACCCTGATCCTCTATCAAACAGAGCCAGAGGCCGTGGAGCGGGGCCCCTGAGACCGTGAGTAGCTATGAGCCAGCTGCAGCTTCCTTACACCGCCTGGGGGCCAAGTGAGCCTGGGGGGAGCCTGGGGACCTAGCCAGAGCTCTTGGCCATTTCCAGGCATGGTTCCCCAACCCCCTACCAGTCAGCACTGGCTCCCTCCCTGACTCCTGCCCTTCACCTCCAACCCTGCCCCAGAGTCCTTTCCCCAAGGTAGAACGCCCATCAGTGTGATGCTTTACAGTTTTCCAGAGGACTCTGTGTAGGATCTGTGGGGCCAGTAATGGAGGCCCCTAGGTTTGAATTAGAGCTCCAGCCCTCATCTCCTGCCACCCCTGGGGTCCTCCTCTTTCCAACCCTGGAGAGAGTTTCAAGGCTGTCAGAATGTCCATGCTACTGCCCTGATTCTTAAGTGCTGGGGTGGGACTCCACAGGCTTGTGGTATAATCCTCCCTTGGTAGGAGCCCCTGCTCATCCTCCCTGGCTGCTGGCCAGCCCTTAGGTGCACACTCTGTGGGAGAGGGGACTGTATCCATCCCTCAGGACTTCCCTGTCTTTAGGGGATAGTTCCACCTGGGAGAAGGCCCTTACTCGAGTTCAGCTGAAAACCTGCCTCCCGTGCTGACCCTGTGGGTCCCAGCTATGCCTCAGAAGCCCCAGAGCATAGCTGTTCCACAGGGGTGGGCAGCAGAAATGTGTTTCCAAGCCCAGGGTTCTAGCCTGAGCTCCTACTGCTGCCCTAGCAGTGATTCCAGCACTTACTGCCCCTCGCCTCTTCTGAGGACACTGGACAGGCCTAGCTGCCATGGAGGGAGCAAAGCAGGCAGACTAGGACCGTCACCTCCTCTCTCTGCACACTCCACTTCTTTAATGAATCTGGGCTCCTACAGACCCTTGTGGGGAATGCTTCCTCTTCTCTCCTTTGCCTCCTTCTATGATTACTTACTTCTGGGTCTTTTCACCCCTCCACTCAGTCTCCCTTGGTTCCAGGATATTATTTCCCTGACCCCCTCTTTATACGAGCCCCTCGGAGCAGAACAAGACCATCATTGTGGGCAGAGGGGAAGGAGGATGGCTGAGGCACCTGGAAAAGCAGCTGCTGATCCCTTAGCACAGAGGGGAAAAGGCAGGAGAACTAGAAAAAGGAAAAAATGGTAATGTTTATTGAGCGACGTTTCGTGCCCAGCCCTCCCTGTACCTAATCTCACTGTTGTCCTACAAGGAGGAATATCATCCCCATTTCACAGGGGAGAAAACAGGCTTCAAGTGACTTGCCTAAGGCAATCTCTAGATGGTAGCCTGGGATTCAGACCCAGATTTGTTAGCATCAGAGTTCAGTTCTTTGGTCCTTGAAGTACAGGAATCAAGGCCTCAGTAGCTGGGCTGATCAGTGCTGGGCCAAGTGGTGCTCGCCCAATGGCAGCCAGCCCCTGCGCCCTGATAGGAATCCCAGGAGGGTGTGGTTTGGCTACCTAGGTGTTGGTAATTCTGGTATTTGCTGGTTTATGGAACAACAGACAGAATATTTGAAATTGGGACAACACCCGGCAATTCAGGATATGCAAACACCCAAGCCTCGGCCCAGGCATCTTCCGTTGTTAAAGACCTAGAGGGATTTGGGGAAAAGTCACATTCTAGAAAAATCTTGGTTTCTGCAGAGCTCTTTGAGCATCAAGGGGCGAACTGTATTCTCTTCTAGTGACCTCATACCTCAGAGATGCTGGAAACATGAGCTGTTTGATTGGAAACCAAGCCCCACATGGACTGATGTCCCCCTCTCCCTCCCTGTCTCAGTCACACTCCTGTCACACGTGCCATGCATACACCGCACAGACCAGAGCCTGAGGAAGTGGAGTCTGAGGACAGTTTTTTCGAATCCTCAGGGAGCCATAGCCTGGTTTGAATTCCTTGATTCCCACAGTTCTCCCCACACCCTGACTGGAACCATCCCAACCAGCCTGATTTCCCATCCTGCTGCCCCATGTTCTCCTGCCTGCAGCCCAGTTCCTGTGTCACACCCATGAGCCTGTTCCTTCCCCTGTCAACTCCCTCTACCCCTTGCTTCTGGTTCTCTTTCCCTGGCACCCACAGCTCAACTTCTTCCAGGCCCTCAGCCTGCTTTCCATTCTCTCAGCCTGCTGCCTTCCATATTGCAACCTAGTTTTCCACACATCCTTTCCCCTGTCCTGCCTGGAGCCTGCTGTTTTCCCTGCCCACAGACCCATTTCTTTCACAACCTCTGTCTCAAGTCTTTTCATCCCCATGACCTGGCTCCTTCCAACCTGTCGTCTGATGTCTTCAGTGCTCTGGGCCTGGCTTCTTCGCTGCCTTCCTTCTTTCTCCCTGCCTGCGTGGAGGTTTTCTTCCTTGTGTCTACCCACACCATGTTTGCCCAATGTCTGCAGCCTGATTTCCCATCCTGCTGCCCCATGTTCTCCTGCCTGCAGCCCAGTTTGCTCGAGGCCATCTTGGGCACATGGCCATTGTCAGGTCGGGTGCCATGTGTAGGAGACATAGGGTTCCCCCATCAGGGCCTTGGTTCTCAGGGAGGATCAGGGTGAAAGCAGGGCAATAGGGCCTAGTAAGTCCTCTTAAGCTATATCCCCTGAGACAGCATCCAGGTCTCTGCTCATCCTTTATGCAGCCTCACAGGGAGTCTGCCAGTCCCCAGCCAAACTCTAGTCCCCTCTTTTTGTTCCTGCAGAGGAGCCATGCCTGGGGGTGGCCGGGAGCAATGGTGGGAGCAGGGTGGAGGTGGCTCAGTCTTTGACCCCCAGTTTTGGTTGTAAGTGAGTCCCCCTCCCCTACCATCCACCCTGGTGCCCGGCTGGTGCCTGGGGTGCCTGGTGTGCCTGGTGGGGCAGGGCTTCGAGCAGGTGGCCCCCGAAGCAAGAGGAAGGCTCATGAGCTTCACCCCCAATCCGCCTCTTCCTTGGGGGTCACTGTCCCTGTACCTCTGCCTCAGAGCCAGCCTGCTACTTCCAAGCCCAGACCCATATGCAGAGGGGGGCCAGAGGCGAACTTGTCCGTGAGCCACTGACCCTCCCCAGTACATCGGTCTCTTGCTTCCTGACCTAGACCACTGGAAAGTTCTTCCTTTGGTCTACCAAACAGCCGTCCTGCTTCAGCGTGAGTCATTAGCCTTCCCCTGGTGGAACCAAAGAGCTAGTAGCTACTGACCCCACAAGTCTTCTGTTCACACGGTCAACCCTGGAGCCTCCGTGGGGTGGAGAGGGGTGAGGAATAAATAACCAGAGACAGACGAGCAGCCAGCCAAGGCTCTCAGGTCCTACATGCTCATTCAGTTTGGTGCCAGAGGATGACGTGCAGGCTTCTCCCTCCACAGTCTGGTTCAGCGATGGTGCTGCGGGTCAGTTCTCCGGTTTGCTGGGGCAGCAGGGAGGGCCTGAGGATCACTGCTCTGTGTCCTGCTGGAACAGCCACCTCAGGGACTGAGGGTTGACTGTCTGATGCTGCTGCAGGGAGAGAGGCCTGGGGGGCTCAGTTGGGCTGGATGGTGAACAGGAAGGGCTTTGTCCGGAAAGCTTCCTGGAGGAGGTTCCCTGTGCTGGGATGCAAAGGGGGCTGGGGAAAGGGAGGGGGGAGGTCCCTGCAGTTCCTGCCCCAGCTGACTTGAGTGCCCTCCCTCTGCCTTCCCTCACCCCAGAGTCACCGGCCTGAGAAGGAGTGGCCTATCAGGAGTCTCAAAGTCTACCTGGGAGTGAAGAAGAAACTGCGGCCACCCACCTGGTGAGCTGGGGCTGGGGCTTGTGAGAGCTCAGGACCCATGGTCAGGGTGCAGCACAGCGGAGGCTTTGAACTTGACAGGGGTTGGTACTGTAGTTTTGAGGGTGTGGTCTCCCAGACCAGCAGTGGCAACCTGGAAATGCAAACAGCCGAGACCTGCTGAGTCATGGGTCCTGGGGGTGGGGCCACCAGTCCATGGTAACAAGACATCGTGGGGACTCTTATGCTTGCTCGTGTTTGCATACCACTGGCCTGGATTGAAATCCTCACCGACTACCTCTGGGACCTTTCTGGGCCTCACTTTGCACATCTGTAAAACGCGGAGAATAATGGTACACCTGTTTCAGAGGGTGGTGTATGTTTTTGAGATGGAAAGTGACGCCTAGCCGCTATTATTGTTAAGAATTGCGGTCACTTGACCTAGTTTCCTGACTTTCTCCTCTCATCTGCGGGCTGTGCCTGGTTATCTCTCAGGGACTAGGGCAGGCCTGGGGGTGGGGTGGGGGTGGGTGCAGGCTGAGAGGAAGAGGCAGTGGCCAGAATGTGCAGTGCTTGCACGAAGGCCCTGACGTCTGCCCCGGGCTCTGCCCCAGGCATCTGGGCTCTGTCCTGGGCACCTGGGCTGGGAGGCCTCTGTGGGCGGCCACGTGACTCCATCTGGCCCTTCTCTGCAGCTGGGGCTTTACGGTGGTGCACGAGACTGAGAAGCATGAGAAGCAGCAGTGGTGAGTGAGGGCCCTAGCCTCAGATCCCAGGCTGTGGAGAAATGTTTACGTGTCCCCTCTTGTGGGGTTCCCCCACTGTCCACTTCTGTGCCCTGCCTGGAGGCCGTGGGCTGGGGAGACAGGTGCTTGGCAGTGTCCAGATCTGTGCCCTACCCTGCAGGTACCTCTGCTGTGAGACGCAGATGGAACTCCGGGAGTGGTTTGCCACCTTCCTCTTCGTGCAGGTACCAGGTGGAGGGGGTCCTGGGAGGCATCCTTCTGGGGGATGGGTCTGTTTGTTCCTTTGCTTTAGAGGCCACCAATTGCTTCAAGTAGATTTTGAGTTGCTTTGAACTCATTGGTTTGTTCATTCACTCAGTAAGCCCTTCCTAGAGGCCCCTCTGGTCCATCCCCAAGCCAGGCGTGCTAGAGACCAAGGGTGCAGCCCCTTTTCCTCGGGCCTCCGCAGGTGCAAAGGAACAGACCTCGAAGTGGCCTGTTAAATAGCCTGGTGTGGTCAGTGTGTGGAGACAGAGAAAAAAGCCCAGGGAGCCTGCTAGCTAGGGAAGGTGGCAGGTGGGTGGGGAAGGCAGCAGGGAGGGGGTGTCATGGGAGCTGAGCTGGAGGGTGACAGAGCCTTCACCCAGCAAAGGCGGTGGGGGGGTGGGGCAGTTTCCAGGCAGAGGAACAGCTGATGGAAAGGCATGGCAAGAGAACTACAGCTTGCATGGTGGGACGCAAAGAGAGAGGCCAGGAGTGCCAGAAGCTGACACTGGAAAGGGAGGGAGTCAGGAGCCAGATCTCAGAGCCTTGAAGGCCATTCCCAGGAAGCCGAATTCGACCTCGTCAGCAGTTTGAAGGGAGAGTTTGAAGTGAGAAAGTGGTGTGCAGGTTTGTCTGAGAGGGCTCGTTCTGGATGCGGCCTTCAGGGGAGGACAGACTGAGGGAGTCAGGTGATCGCCACACTGGGCCAGGTGGGAACAGGCCAGGAAGGGGTTGGATGGGGTGGCGAGAGGGGGTTGGACTCAAGCCATAGATTTTAAACAAGAGCTCAGAGTTGTCTGGGGGAAAAGGGAGACAGAACTGTACCAGGGCCCTGAGCTTCCTGGTAGTCAAGCCTAAAGGGAAAACAGGTGGATTCCATAGTCTTGGCTCCCAGTGGAAGGAGGCGCACATGTGTTTCCTTTAGAAGTGATTTCTGGGTACCGTATTCTTGGAGCAGTTTGTGGACCTGGAGGTGGGAGTTGTTGAGCAACATCACTGGCTGCGTTTTGCCAGGGATACAGTCATGTTCTCCTCTAACTGCTGCTTCTCATACTGACTGGGATCAAAGCTGAGGGTGTCCCCTCAGCTCAGAGCTGGAGGCATTTCTGGGAAGGGTGGGTGGATCGGGAGCCGAGTGCCCTCCTCTCACCTCCTCCCCAGCACGACGGCCTGGTGTGGCCCTCGGAGCCCTCCCGTGTGTCCCGGGCAGCGCCTGAGGTCCGGTTGGGCAGCGTGTCCTTGATCCCCCTGCGCGGCAGCGAGAACGAGATGCGCCGGAGCGTGGCCGCCTTCGCTGCGGACCCCCTCTCCGTGAGTGGCTTTCTGTACCTGTGGGCAGAGGGCTGGGGCCTGGCTGGGGTGTGCCTTCCGCCTGAGTCCCCTCTCTACTTGTCCTGATTGCCAGACACCCCTGTCCTCCTCTGCGTCCTGACAGGCTCTTTTGGTTGGTGTAGTTCACAGGAGCCCCCTCTTTGCATGGCCCTGGGGGACCCAGCTGACCTGAGTACTCCCAGGCTGGCATTCCCAAGTAGCTGCAAAAGCTTAAGCAGGGCCACGGGCCCTGTGAACCCTCCCAGCATGCTTATGGAATCTGGCCTTCTGTGGCTTCCCACAGCTCCTCCGCAACGTCTGAGCGTGCAAGAGCCAGCCCCTGCCTCTGGGACTCTGCTGCCACGAAGCCTTCCTGTTCAGACACCCTCGTGCCCTGCGTGCCCAGTGTGAGCCAGCGGGGAGCGCATGAGGAAGCCTCACCCCCACACCCTGCATCCTGACTGCAGCATGGGATTCCCTGGCCAGGAAGCGGAGGGCAGCAGGGTCTGCCTGAGGAGGAACCTCTCATGGGCTCTGTCCAGGTGCTCAGCGCCCCTGGCTTGGCCTGCTCCCCAACCAGGGTCACCCACACTGAGTTTGAGGGGTTGGAGAGATGGGATGGGCATCAGTCAGGAGATCTGGAGGACCACCATCCTTGCAGAGGCCCAAGGCCCCGGGGCCCCGCTGGAAGGGTGCCCACCCCCTTGTCCCAGACTCCAGAGCAGCAAACAGCGGTGGATGCTCTAAACGAACACTGAGCTGGGATGGGGAGGGATCTCTTGGGTATGTTTCTCTGTAGCCTAGAGCCAGGCCTGGGGGACTTCAGGAGCTCCCTCCAGTCTAGCCTGACTGGGAGGGCCCAGGCTTCCTGGTGCCCCTTCCCCACTTTGGGAGCCTTTTGATAATATAAATATATCTGTATATTTTATCCTATATTGCTGAGGCCTGTGATTGGCTGGGGGTTTCAGGTGCTCTGGTGTAGGAAGGGCCAGGAGTTCAGGAGGCCCAAAGGTGAGTGCCTAGTGCCCTGAAGCTGGGGGGACCCGGGGCCCTGAGCTGTTTAGCCCCTCCCTCCTGCCCCAGGCAGAGCCCCGGCCCAGCTTCATGCCATCCCCATTGCACGCCTGTGCAGCCGGGCTGGGAAGGCCTATCCTGACCCTGGTCAGGACAGACTCCAGCTGGAGCAAGCCCCTTTCCTGGCTGCAGTCTAGAGTCTGGGCCGGGGCCTGGATGTAGCCTGTGAGTGACTCAGGGCAGCGCCCCACCAGCCCCTCTGAGACACAAGGTCACAGAGTCACAGGAGCTTTATTAAATTAGGAAGAAGAGCCTCGGGTGTCCCTTGGTCCCTATGCATGGCCCTCCAGAGATGGGCCCTGCCTTACCCCTGGAGGCTGCCCTCACTGGGCACTCCCTGGTTGCCTCCTCCAGGAAGACAAGGCCCTGTCAAGTGGGGGAGATAATGAGCTGTTCAGAGACCTATTTGGGACTCCCTGGGAAGGTGCCAGACACCACATTCCTGCCTCTGCTTAGAGCCTCATTACCGCCCTCTCTCCACGGGCCCAGCAGGCAGACAGGCTGACCTCCCAACCTTAGCCTCAGCCAGTGGGGGCTGGGCAAAGGGGGTGGAGATGGGTCACCTGACCTCTGATTCATATGTTCCCACTCTGGGGAAGGCCAGTGTAGGAATGGGGTGTTGGGGAGCTGAAAGCTCCTCCAGGTTCTGTGTTCCAGGCTCTTGAGGAGGGGGAGTGGATGTCAGACTGGAATAGGTCTCCTGGCCAGTTTCACAGGCTGGGGCTAAGCCCCTTGAGTCCCACTCTTATCCTCCCCTAGGTGGGCTGCTCCGGGCCAGGCTGACAGATTGAAAGTCGGACCATTCTGCCTGCAGCTAGGACAAGATTGTCGTCCAAGTGCTCAGGGGCTGGAATTCTTCCCTGGATCTCACCTTGGATTGACCAGCTAGTTCTGAGGCCTAGAGAGAGTCTGGTGGGTAAGACTGGAAATGCCCCAATGCTAGGCTGCCAGCCTTGCTGCCCAGGGTCAGGGACTGGCTGCAGTGACTCAGTTGGGCCACCAGGGGGCAGCCATGGATAGCTCAACATTACGGTCCCAGAGCAGGTTCTGGAGACCCCAGCGTGGCTGTCCAGGCCCAGGTGGTGTTCTGTTGGAGTGTGGGGTGGGACCTGGCCCTGCCTTTGACTCCAAGACTAGTGATGTTCTGGAAGGCAACACCAAGTGCTTTGGACTCCCAGAATCTAGGAGCCAGAAGGAGAGAGTAGCGCTTTTCCAAGTACCCACTGTGGGTCAGCACCTTGTTCTCTGCACTGTCTCCTCCTGGAGGAGGCTCAGAGAAGGGAGGCTCAGAGAAAGGGAAGTGACTTGTGCAAGATCACAAGGTCACATCAAACCTGAGGTCCGTTTCTATAGTCACTCTTTCAGGGGAAGGGAGTCTGCCTCTTCTGTATCCCTCCTGATTTAAATTCTTCTCTCTCCTCTTATAAGTGGCCCCATATGTCCCCTGGGAGAGGGGATCTGAACTGTCAGGAGTTTATGATAACTTAAAGTGCTTTCCCTTGGTATCAGGGACAACATCCCAACAGGAGCCTCAAGTCTCAACTGTAATGAATTATGGCAATGACAACAGCGTGATGGGTGGTTTTGGGCAGGAGACTGCTGGTCTTGGTCACAGAGATTCCAAGAAATGGGGCCTCTTGGGACCCTGAGTGGTTTATATTCACATTTGAGGTTGGGGTTGTGGGGGAGGGGTAGGATGTGTCAAGATCCCAGAACTAGACCTTGAGGGGTGGGAAGCAGCTCTTGGAGAAGAGGGGGCTTTCTGGAGGAGGAGGTACCCCCAAGCTGGCCCTGAAAACTGGAAGCCTTGCCGGTATACGTGGTAGGAAGGGGTGCAAGCCAGGGTGAGGGCGGGTTGAGGTGTTTGGAGAGAAGGACCCGGTGACCCAAGTCTGGGCCTGACCACAGTGAGCCCTGGGAGAGAAGGCTGTGGCAAGTCAGTCTGGGTGGAGAGCATAATGGATGGAGAGGGAGGAGAGAAGAGGGAAAGGGCTGGGCGATGGGGTGGGTTGTCTGTCTGTCTCACTCTTTCTCTCTGCTACCTCCTTCTTGCTCGACCCGCCCACCCTGCAAAGTGTTCTGCAGCCTTGGAGGGCCTCGGGAGACCCCCAGGCTCTGCAAGAAATCCACAGGACAGGGGAGGGGAAGATGGGCCCTGCCTTCTCCTTCCCCCAGATCCAAGGGATTGGAGGGAGGCCTGGAGTGGAGACTTTCTCACTGGGGCCCGTGCTCTGGTGGCTCCCCCCCTGCCCACAGCTCACTGGGAAAGAACATGGGTGTTGGACACCCGTTGGACAGATGCCCACGCTCCCATGTATAAGCTCTAGAACCGTGGCTGAGTTCCTGAGGTCTCTGATCCTCACTGTTCACGTCTACTTTGGAGGTATTAATAGTACCTACTAATGGGAGGATTAAATGAGCTAATATGTGTGAAGTAACTCGCACTATCCCTTGGTAATCCCCTTCCCGCACATGTCTAGGGAGACCTGGCATCCAGAATCTTCTCCAGGCCTCATATCTTTTACTTCAACAAGCCCTTCTTGAACACCTACTGTGTACAGAGCTTTACTGGACACTGAGGGGGAGCACATAAGTAAATGCCAGTGGGGGGGAGCACTTCCAGGAGGGGTATTGATCAGGAAAAACTCCACAGAGGAGGTGAGGCTACAAAGACAGATTTCTACAGGTGGAGTTAAGGGGGAAAGGTGTCTTAAGAAGACGGAACAGCATGATGCAAGGGCAAGGTGTTGTGACCTGCAATGAGCAGCCCGTTGTGGTGCGGCTTAGTGCCCTGGGGGCCTCTTCCCCATGCCTCTGGTGCTGGGGTTTTGTCCTTCTTGCCTCTTAAATGTAACCACATCCTAGTCAAATGGGCTCCTTGGGGTCTTCCCCCACCAGAAACAATTCCTGTTTCTTTAGCTAGCTCTGTGACCAACGTGTGATCCAGGCCCTAAATGCTGGGGAATGTCTGTCTGTCGCACATATACACATAAGTACAGCTGGCATGAACCTCCCAACCTCTCCTCCAATAGGACACTTCCTTCAGGAAGCTCTTCTGGATTGCTCTTCCATACTGTGTGCACTTAAGAGTATGTGTGCCTGTGTCCAGTCACTTGACCCCAGCTAGGGCCTGGCCCTGGGAGGAGCTACCAGGGCAGGGTTCCCCAGTCAGCCCGAGCTGGTCCAGTTCTGGCATGTCCCCTCTCGCACACCACTCTCAGCTTGTGGAAATTTCCGCACTTTCTTTGCCCTGGTTCCAGCTCCTCCCGCTCTATTTATCACCCTGGAGACACAGTGGCACGGGCGCACACATGCCCTGTACACACGTGCCTGCACACCTCAGCCTGCACTTCCAACACACACACACACGCATACATGGCACGTGTCTGAACGCCCCCACAACAAAGCTCTCTAGGAAAATTGCCCCCACCCTGCTCCTCCTCCTCCACTCTGTCCTCCTACCTCCAACCACCTCAAGACACTGAGACCAAAGAGATGGGCTGGACAGCCCTCCCACCGCTTGTCAGCCTGGGAGGCACAGCCCACTCCCTGACGACAGCGTCCTCCTCCGCCCCAACCCGTCTTCCCCACCACCCGCTTTTCTCTCCGTCTGTTTCTGTAGCTCCTCAATCCTTCCCTCTCTGCCACTTCTCTGCTCCTGTCTCTCCCCCCCTGCCTCTCAGTCATTCCGAGTCCTCTTAGCACTCTTTCGACCCCCTGAGGTAGAAACTGTGCTTCCTTCCTGCCCTCCCTCCTGGGGGCCTTAGGTTGAGGACCTCATGGGGCTTATGGGGACAGAGGGACAGGCCTAGGGGACCCAAGGGCCTGAGCCTCCAGATCCTGTCACGTCAGCCCCTCCTCCTGTGTGCCTGGCACCATGGAGACCAGCGTCATGGTAACACAGCTTGGGTGGGCACAGCCTTCCTCCTCCTAGGGGCCCCCCATGGCCTTCTAGGAGCTGCCAAGCAGCTCTGAGGAGATGGGCCTTGTGCTGGCGCCCACCCCCAGCTCATACCAGCCCAGGATACCCCCACCCTGAAGCACTGCAGCTTCCAACGCCGCAAGTCACGAATCCCCAGTTGGAGGGGAGGGTGGATTCTCTTGCAAACATGAGCTCCAGAGCTGAGGACCTCGGGGGTCTTTCATTGAGGGCTCATTTACTAATTGAGGACCAGAGAGGGCAGGTGCTTGCTTAGGGGAACACAGCAAGTCTGGCTCCTGACTCTCAGAATCAGTTCTCTCCTCTGGGTTCCCACCTTCCACCCGGGTCAGTGGTCACTGGGGCACAGGCGTCATTCCAATCTGGGAGGGCTCCAGCCCCAGTCCTTTGTGTTGGCAATGACAGTGACGCAGATGGTAATACTGAAAAGCCACAGTGAAGCCCCCCACCACCACCAGGGCTAAGGCTTTGCTTGTGTTTTCTCATTTGATCCTTACAACAAACCCACCCCATGAGGAAGATACTCTCATTTTATAGGTGAAGAAACCAAGGCATGGACTTGACAGTGTCAGGTGACTAGTAAGTAAGTGGCGTGGCTGAGAAGGAACACAGGTCCCTCCCAGAAGGTGCAGGTGAGCAAAGCCTCAGGCCCAGTGCCCCCCTTCCAGCAAGCACTCTTTCTGAGTCAGTGACAAACCATGTTTTCCATTCTGTCTTTCCTTCTGGAGAGAGTTCAAGGGGAGGATCTGGGGCTTAGTCTAAGTTTGGCCATAAGGTTTCTAGAAGCCACAGGGTTATTTTTCTAAGAAGGTGGAGAGGGAACAGAGCCTTTCTACTGTGGTTAGCCATAGGGAGGACATCCCTCACAGTCCAGCAATGCAAGCTCACACCTCCCAGGTCCTCATGGAGTCCTGTCCAAGCCCAGGCGGGCGCTGTGTGATGGAGGAGACCCTGCTTCCCGGGCCCAGCCTCAGCTTGTCTACCGACCTTGCCTCCCTCCTGGCTTATGTAATCATTCAAATATAGCAGCTGCCTTTATCCCACTGAGTCACACCCCCTCCCGCCCCCGCTCAGGTGCAGGGAGTTAAGGGGGAAGAGGTAGATTGGGGCTGAGTGGGTAGCTCAGGGCCTCCTGGAAAGAGAATTGCCTCACTGGAGGGTGGTGGAGGTGAGGAAGCTGGGGCCAGAACCCCAGGGTAGGCGAAACCTTCCCCAGAGTATGAAGCCACGGAAGCCACGTCTGTTCAGACCTATCCTGCTGAAATGCCACATTCCTGGGGATACCTCCCCAGGATCAGGAGCTATATCCACAGCCTTCTTTCCTAGCGGTGTGCCCCAGCGGAAGAGGTGTGGAGGAGGAGGTAGTGGAGTGGGGCAGTGGCCACAAGTCCCTGGTCCTAGGTCTTGGCCTGCCCTCCATTCACTGTGTGAGCTGGGCATGTTTCTGCCCTCTTGCCTGTTTTCCCTGCTGCACCATAAGGGGCTGGATTCCACTGGCTCTGGCATCTTGTGCTGTCTGGTCCATATTCCAGACAGACATCCAAGGAGATGACCTTGACCTTAGGCAAAAGGCCCTTCTAAGCATCTGGTCTAGCCCCATCTCAGGCTAACTTCCCTCTCTTCCTTTTCTTTGTCCATCCCAAATCTCTCCATCCTCAGTGGGCCAGTTCAGCACCCCCTGCCTCCCACCAAATCCACAGGGCAGTGGAGACAGGAAGCGTTACTGGGTTCTGGGCTGAGGGGCTGAATTTTGACTGCCTCTCCCCTTCTTGAATTGGCCATCTGCTCCACCACTTCATTCCCCTGCCCAGCAGGAGTGGGGAGCTTACTACCCCCGTGTGAGGTCACCCCTTCTTTCATGGGGCAGCTCAGACTGATCCTGGACCTGAAGCAGGCCCACACAGTGCCTCAACCCTCAGTTCTGGGTCCCCAGAGCCACCTTACCGAGGTGTTGAAGAAGCCATATAGCTTAGAGCTGTTCTGGAGCCTGGCATGGCTTTTTATTCCTTTGTCAACAAGGGTCTTGTCACCTGTGGCGTGATGGGGTCTGTCCTTCGTGTGGGAACACAGGGAAGTATGCCAGGCCTTTGGTGAGGACTTGGTGCTCCTTCAGCCATTGTCCTTGAAGCCACAGGTGGCATCCTCCTGGCTGAGTGGGAGGCAGAGAAGCACTGTGAGATGGAGCCGAGTTCCCCACTCCCCCCCTCACCCCTGGGCTTCAGTTGCCAAGACTCAGATGCGGGCCCATCCTGGCTCCCAGCCAGAGGGAGTCACCCAGGAGTTTTCAGGCTGAGCCTCCGTGAAATCCACGTTCTGCCAATTACCAGCCTTCCCCCGGGAAGGCCAAGGGATACTCCATGGCCTCAGTCTGCCCTTGGGGGGGGGGGTGGGGCAGTGGTTCCCACAAGGTGGGGCAATCAGGGCCCCCCCACCATCCACCTACAGCATGTTCTTGAGACCTTGCTCTGGTGTGGTCCTGTGCCGAGCTCTCAAGCACTGTCTCACTTCCGCACTCACCGGTGTTTGCTCCTTACTTTCCTCAACATTTCTCACTCAGACCTGGTGAGGCTGCCCCAAGGCTACGGACTGGGGCTGAGGTGAAGGGGACTTTGGCCTGTCCTTGAGAGAAGTGTGATCCAGTAGAAGAAATGAGGTGACCCTGAGCAGGGGGTGTGGAACGGTAAGACAGATGATAGGGAAGAGGGAGGCAGCCAAGGGCTGCTCAGCCCAGAACCCAGTGGTTCCTCCTGTCTACCCTGTCCCCAGTGGGTGAGGGCAGGGAGTGTGTGAACTGATCCAAGGTTAGGCCAGGATTTGGGATGGGCAGAGAAAAGCAAGAAGAGGGGGAAGTGAGCCTGGGAACCAGAGGGTACCAAGTCAAGGAGGAAAAAAGGACTGATGCGCGCTTAGGGACTAGACCCTCATCCGTGTGGAGCAGAGAATGGAGAGGTCAGTCAGAGCGAACATGAGAGACTTCAAATACCAGGCTGACGAGCTTGGCCCTTATCCTGAAGGCACTGAGGAGCCATGCAAGGCTTTCAAGGAAGAGTTATATGACAAGCTAGATAGTACCAGGGGGAGGGTAGAGTGGAATAGTGGGGTTGAGGGCTCTGGAGGGGCTGGAGAAAGACCAGAGAAGGGGAAAGTAAGCTGGGCCTGGAGGGATGGAAGCAGTGGACAGAAGAGAGGATTACAGAGGGAGAGGAGGGTGACAGATTTACACAGGAAGTGCAGGAGAAGAAAGGGGCAAAATGACTTTGAAGTTTCCAGACAGGATTAGAAGTTTGCTGATGCCTTTGTTAGGGACAAAAGGTATGTTGGATGTTGAATATTTGAGTGTGAGGGCCTCTGGGATGTTCCCACAGATGTCCAAGAGGCAATCTGTACTGGAGGTTTGGAGCCCTGGGGAGAGGGCTGGCCTGCCCGGCAGCACTTGGAGATGGTGCACTGGGGGAAGGCTCCAATCTCCCTGAGGCCAGGGTGGAGAAAGAGGAGAAAGAGGGCCTGGTGCTCCTGTGAGGAGCACCCATGTTGAGGGGGCAAAGATAGGATGAGGCAGCGAGAGAGACCGAGGAGGGGCCGTCTGGAAGGTGGGAGGGAAACAGCCAAGCAGGAAGGAGGCGGGAGAGGGCGCTGGTAAGAAGCCGCGTTCTTTGGCAATGAGGAGTTAGCTGGAGCCTGCAGTCCTCGAGAGGCAGTGGGCGCAGGGCGGAGGCTGGATCCCAGAGGCTGCACCCTCCCGTCGCTTGGGACAGCCACCCCCTCCCGGCTTCCTCTCACCTCCCGCCACTTCTGCCAACTAACCATACCCGGGGTCTGCCGACCGGCGGCACAACGACTGCCCGGGCCTGTGAGCGCGGCACGCCCAGATCAGCACCCGGGAGAGCGGCCGGGGCCTGCGGCGGGGCGGGGCTTCGCCGTGAGCGCTCGGGGCCTAGGGTTCCTGCGGGGCCCGCCTCCCAGGCTGCAAGCAGCCAGAGGAGCCGAGAGCAGGCTGGAAACCTCAGGCCCTCTCCCCTTTCAGAGGCCTCCACCCTCCCCTTTCAGAGGCCTCCCCCCATCCTGGCACTGCCCTACAGCAGCCCCTGCCCCAACATTTGAGGCCGTTACTCTCACAGCCTGATCAACTCAACCTCTTAAGGGGACGGGAGGGGAGGAAGAAGGTTCTCCACTGGGAACTGGGCAGACATTTCCAAAGCCTCACAGTTCTTTGAGCTTGGAAATTGTGACCTCTCCTTTCAGATGAGAAAACTAAATAGAAGTTCAGAGAGGTTAAATAAGTTGCCCAGGGCACGTGGCAGAGCAGGGATCTGAACTTCCGCCTGCCTACCTCTAACCCAGGAGTACCCTAGGACCCAGGAGTTCTGGCTCTTGAGCTTCGTTTCTGCAGACTCCTTACTTCTGGGGCAGCTGCGGAGTCTGGTGTGGCAGTGGGATGGGGGGGGAGACCTTCCCTCCTCCCTGACTTGCTTGAGTATATTCCCAGGAAGTTTCTGAAGATGAGGCCTCCCCTGCCGTTTCCAGAGTGGGAGGGCAGAGAGGAGGCCGGGTGGTAGGTGAGGCCTCAGTGCACCTGCTTCCCCTGTGCCCGGGAGGTGCCCTGCTTTGAACCCCTCTGACTCAGCTTCTGTCTGCCGGGCTCCTCGGGCCGTGAAGGGGAACTGTGAGAGGCTGAGTCTGGACATGGGCCAGGGCCTGGACTTTTTGGGCCTGAAAAATGCCTTCCCAACTGGAAGGCATGGGGCAGCGAGGTCCCAGGTATAGGTCAGGCTGCGAAAACAGTTCGGCCAGAGCTTTCAGAGGTCCGAAATTTTACCTTCGGGGACCACAGTGGGAAGCAAAAGCTCCCTCCCATTTTCTTTCCTGACACTTGCTCAGCCATGAGAAGTGTCAGCTTGGACAGGCCTTCTGTCAGCTTGGACAGGCCTCATGCACAAGCCAGGTCATTCCTGTCCTTCCCACCACTGTTGTGTGCCCTCCCCCCGTGCCCATTAACAGGGACTAGGTTTTCACTCAGTCTCATGGGCTTTGCAGCCTGGATCCTGGTGTGTGGGGCCAGGGGTATTGCCCCCACTGGTCAGAGAAGTGAGGTTAGTGGTGAGTATACCCCCTTCTCTTGGGGTCCTTTAAAGACCCACCTGGTATCCTCTCTTACAGAGATATTCACAAATCCTAGACTGGGTCTAGGGTCCTCTTTGGGCATGACAGACACTGTGCTTCTGTCACACTACCAGTCATAACCACGCCCCCAACACACACACCTTGACTTGGTGCTTCTCCAAGGCAAGGAACAGTCTGAGTTCCTATTTAATGAAGTTGGCCAATGGTAGGTGTTTGTGAATGAATGAAGAAGTTAGTGGAGGTGAGTTCAAGCCCCATATTGGCTGTAGAGATTACTTAAAGTCTAAAAAAAAAAAAAAAAAAGTGCATGCTTCAGCATCAGGTCCCACAGTGTTCTAAGCAGAGCCACCAAAAGTGGACTCTGACAAGGCTTTGAGTCCAAACGACCTTAGCAAAAGTCCCCAGAACCCCCTGTGTACTCAGCTCCATGCTGGGGACACACCCCAGGACCATGATACAGACTCAGTAAGGGAGCCCAGAGGAGCTGGTGTTGCCTGGAGCAGGGCCCTTCCATACTTGAGGAGGGCTCAGAAGTGTCCCCTGACCCTGATGGCCTCCAGAATGGGGTAGTGCAGGGTCTGGGTCCCACTCATCTGTCCCTCACCCCTAGCTCCCATTCTAGTCCATGCACAGTGCAAATCCTTCATCCTCCTACCTCTCTAAGCTCCTCTCTCTTCTTCTCTCTCGCTCGCTGTCTCCCATCTTTACTTTTTTTTTCTTTTCTATCTTTGTTCATCTGTATGTGTTTTCCCTATGCCTCTCTGATCTCTTTATATTTCCGTCTTGATCTCTTTGAGGCTCTGATCCTGCTCTTCTCTCCTTCACGCATTTCCTTCCTGTCTGTTTCTCTCTGTCTCTGTCTGTTCCTCTGTGTGTGAATCTTTCTTTTCCTCTCCCAGCCAGAGTCTCTCTCTACCCCTCCCTCCCTCTCTGCCTCTCTGTCTGGGCCTCTCTCTTCCTCCTCCCTCCTCCCTCCCCCTTCTGCATTATCAGACCTGCTCCAACCTCCTCCCAGAGCCAGCCTAGCGGCAGAGGCAGTGGCAGCAGGAGAGGTGGGAGCAACTGGGGCAGCAGCAGCACTGGGTCGGGGTATCAAGTCCAGGCTGAGTTAGGGACAGGCTACCGCTCTTGGTCCCCGTGCCTACTGGGCCAGGCACCCTGCCTGGCACCCCGGGCGGGGTGGACAGGGCGAGGTGCCACCTTAGTCTGGCTGGGGAGGCAGACGATGAGGAGCGATGGGGCAGGCATGCGGCCACTCCATCCTCTGCAGGAGCCAGCAGTACCCGGCAGCGCGACCGGCTGAGCCGTGAGTACTATCGAGGGGCTGGGGTTTGGGTGAGCAGCTGCAAGATGCACCAGGGACAAGGGTCCTGGGAGTGCCTGTGAAGAGCTGGGGTTGGCGTGGAGCTGAGCCACGTGGAAGGATGGGGGATCAACCCTGCTCCTGGGAGCCTGGTTGCTGGACTATAACCTGGGGGGCCTCTGCACAGGGCTGAGGGTGTCTGGCATCAACCTAGGAGGCGATGGGGCTGGGGTCCCATAGAAGGGGCTGGGGGAGGGGTTAGTAATGAACCTGAATTATCCTTCCAGGGACTGGGGGTGGGGGAGGTCTGCAGGGAGTTCCAAGGAGCTCTGGGGCGGGGACAGGGGCGGGGGGGGGGGGGGGGGGGGGGGCACCGAGATTAAACTGATTCAGAACCCTGGAGAAGGATGAGATGTCTAGGACCACGTGTGTGTGTGTGTGTGTGTGTGTGTGTGTGTGTGTGTGAGAGAGAGAGAGAGAGAATGAGGGAGGGAGAAAACAAACATGAATATGAATAAGAGTGGCGCTGGCACAGAACAGGGTCTGGGGCAACTGCCTTTCATGGGATTGGGATTCACAGCCACCAGTTTAGGCAACTTTACCCCCAAAACATCCATCCTGGAGAGAGCCATGGGGCTAGTTGAATGAAGCCTCGTGCACCAGCTTCGTGGTCCTCCACATGCTGGTGGGGGGCGGGGGTTAGTTGTGCAGGTGGGGGGGTGGTTCTGTGGAGGTAGCCCTCCACCATCTGAGGGCTGCCAAGGTGGGTGACAAGTGACATGTGTTCCCCAAGTCCTCAGGGGGGCAGGCCTCTGCCTGCACATGAAGGTATGTGTGTGCATACGTCTGTGAGGGGCAAGGGGACACGTGGGGTGCGGAGGGGCCTGTGGAGTCCTGGGTGGTGGGATGGGCAACAACCTGTCCGGATGCGTGAGCCATGCGGTGTGACCGTGCGAGTTCACCTGTGCACGTGTGGGTGCAGGTTGCGCTGCGTGTCAGCACAGGTGTGTGTATGTGAGAGTTGGTGTGTTCGCAGGCATGTTAAGATGTGCAGAGTGACCCCCATACCGAGTGCGTTGTTTGATTCCAGTACGTTCATGTGTGTGTGCTTATTTGCCCACACGTGAATACTAGCATTGCGCTGTGTGTGTGTGTGTGTGTGTGTGTGTGTGTAGACGTGGATGCCTGTTAACCTGAGTGTTCGAGTGTGGGTGTGTGAGCATGATGCTGGTGTGTGTGAGTGGATATTGGTGCTTGTGTGGCTGGTGTCCGTGTGTGTGTGTGTGTGTGTGTGTGTGTTCATCCCCCCTGGGCGTGGGTGGCTGTTGCCTTCCCCTAGCAGTTGAAGACACAGCTGGGACATTTTGGCCCACTGAGGCAGGGCGGGGGGTGGCTGAAAGTGTGACCACTCCTGTGAGCCCAGGACAATTCATACTACACACTGAGGGGAGAGGCAGGAAAGAAACAGGCAATAATGGTTCTGCCCTCTGGGGCCTCCTAAGCTTCCTAGACATAAAATAGCTTGAGAATAATTAAGCATAAAGATCAGGATCAAGCTAACAGGTGGGGGTGGAGTGGGAGCGCCATAAGCAAAGGCCCTGGCGGGGAACGGGCCATGTGCCTGGAGCTGTGAGGAGGCTAAAGGGGGAGGCAGCAGCCTCATCCTGTAGGACGGGGAACTCCAGACCTCTTGGGCTTTACCCTGAGGGTCCTGGGGAGCCCGAGAAGGCTCCGTGTGGTGGAGGGACAGAATCAGGTTTGGGGTTGAGAACGCTGTCTCAGTGGCACTGTCACCGTGGAACTAGAAGAGAGCGAAGGGCCAGGGAGACCAGGGTGGAGGCCAGGCAGGTGTGGGCATCTAGGAGGTCTGGGACCAGGTGGACCAAGGGGCAGGTGACCAGGGCCTTTTGGAAGGGAGAAGTTGGAGGGCCTGGGAAAGAAGGTGGGAAGGGAAATGTCAAGGAGGCTTGGGCTTGGGCTTGGTCTTGGGCTCAGGTGGGAGGAGTGGTGCCAGGACCTCAGAGGGTCAGGGTGTTAGAGGGAAAAGCCCCTGGAAAGCTCAGGCCAACAAGGGAACAGGAGAGATGCCCAGCGGGTTTCTAGTCAGGGTGCCAAGGGTTGGAAATCATGGAGTTGCCTCTTCCCAGACAGGGGAACTGAGGCTGTGGATTTGTCCACCTCCTCTGGCTGCAAGGCCAGGGCTGAAGCTCCTCAGCAGACGCGAACCCCGGTCTCCTTCCTCAGGCTCTGGAGGGGACTGTTGGTTGCCTGAGCTGGTTCAGCTCAGTGAGAGTTAATCGCCTTTATGTTCCCTCCACCCCCCAGTTGCCCCTGCCCACCAGGCAGCTCCTGCCACTCTTGCTGCTTCCCACTCTAGCCTCCCATCCCCAGGGACTGCTGATGGCTTGGCTGGGATCTAGCCAAATAGGGGAGGCAGAGCTCCCAGCAGTTCCCGCCTTCTGTCTTAATGGCCTGGGAGTCTCACCCCGAGCCAGGCTGCTGTCAGGTCAGGCCTACACTCCCCGGGCTTGGGTCTATACAACCTACCCACTCGGCATTCTCCCATTCTGGCACTGTTGTGTTTACCCATTCATTTAGTCCCTCAACAGCAACTGTCCGATGCCTGCTTGCTGCCCACTGGGCTGGTCACTAGGGACACAGAATGGACACAGCCCCAGACCCTGCTCTCAGGGACTCCTGGTCTGATGAGGGAGGCAAGACTGGAAACCTACAGCCTTGTGGTGTGAACGGTGCTGTGCAGAGGGAGCCCCAGGAACTGTGGGGCCCAACCCCCAAAGCCAGGGCTTCAGAGGAGGAGACACTTGAGCTGTGTGTTGAAGGATGGATAGGAATGGCCCATGTGGTGAAGAGCAGAGGGAACAGCATGTAAAGGTGGGTCAGGGTGAGAACTTGCTATGTGACCAAGGGACAGAAAGAGTTTGGGTTGGTGGGAGCAAGAAGGGAGTGGAGAAGAAGAGAGGACAGGAGGGGCCAGATTCGGTAGAGTCTCAGATGACAGGCTAAGGGGCTTGGACTTCTTTTCATAGGACCAAGTTGCTAAGGAAAAGTTTTTGAATAAGAAGGCTCCCCTAGAAAGCCCTCCTTGGTTCTCCCTCCCTCTGACCCCATGACCCACCCTGCAGTCTCCCCAACAGTACGTATCAAGATTGTAGCCCAGACTCCGCTTTCCTCTGTGATGCCCCCTGGGTGTGTGGTCCCTACCCAACTCACCAAGGAGTTTCTCTGAGGCAGGAGCCTTCTCCCTGTGCTTCCCAGCACAGGGCTGGGCATCTAGCCTCTGTCCAGCCTCCCAGCAGGAGAAGACATATAGAGCATCTGGGCCTTCTCATAGTTGGTTTACTCTTCTTTGCAACTTGCCCACAGATCTACCCAGCCCTGCTTACATACCCCATGGGACAGGATGCTCATCCCTTCCCTCTTGAGCAGCCCTTCTCTTGGAGTGGTTATATCTCTCCTGGGCTCCTCTTCAGGGCTTGGCTGCTTGGCTTTGTGTCCCTTCTCCATCCTGGGTCACTGTCCTTCCTCCCAAGTAGGTCCAGGCCAGAGCATAATGGTTCAGGAGTGGTATGAACACATCCTGGGCAGAGAGTAGGGAGAGAAAAGCAGCCTTTATCCCACTACAGATGGTAAAACTGAGATGGGGCAGTCCCTGACCCCTCTCCAAAAATAATGATAAAGAAGTAGGCATAGATAAAAAAGGGAGTAAGGATAGACAACAGAAAGAACTTCCTACCAGCACAGAGGGGTGTGGAACCTCCTGGCTTTGGGAGAGTGGGCTGTGGGCATGAGGGTGAAGTCTTCTGGAACAGGAGGGGGTGTAGGGGACTGAGACCCTCTCCAGCTCTGTCCCTCCTGCAGGTGAGTGAAGTCATCCAGGGAAAGGGGGGATGGCAGGGGCTGAGAGAGACAGGGGAGGGAGGTGAGGATTCACTCATTCATTTAGCAGGTGTGTCCTGGGATGCTGCCCAACCAAACAGGCCAACTCTGCAGGGTGCTGGACACAGCAATTGCCACATGGAGGAAGGCCCATGGTTCCCCCTACCTCTGCCAGTGTCTAGGGAAGGTCTTTCAGGGGAGGGGTGGCTGGGGCTGCCCTTAGAAGGAAGAGTCACTTCTTCAGGCAGAATTGACAGCTCCAGGAAGAGCAAACACCACATGCAAAGGTCTTGAGGGGAGAGCAAGCATGGTTTTGCTTATGTGAGCACTGAAGGAGGTCAGAGCGGCCTAAGCATGAAGTGCAGGGGTATGGGAGGGCCTGTGCAGAGATGAAGGAGGAGAGAAATGAGAATTGAGGTTAGACTATAGCAAGCACTTTCTTCTATAGCCAGGGTACCCCCAGCAGCTTTGACATGTAGGCATTGTTGGGAATTTGCAACTTCTTGGTCTCTCCCAGCGACCTGCTGAGGGACTCCTCCTTGCTTGAGAATGAAATGCTCAGTGAGCAGAGCCCCTGAAAATGGGGGAGAGGCAGCACTTGAAAGTGAGCCCCTTCCAGAAAGTGGCATGCAAATGAATGCAAAGTGATATGCAAATAAGCCAGCTTAGGCTTGGCAGCTTTGTCTGGGAGGATGAGACATCACCCCCTTCCATGCTTGACTCCCACCCTTTGGGCCTCCAACCCCCGGCCCCTGGGACAGCCTGAACACCCTCGTCTGCTGCTCTGAATGCCCCAGCTTGTCTGAGCCACAAGGTTGTGGCCTCTAGGTTAGGGGCCACACGCTCCCTGTAAGCACCCCCATCCTCTCGGGAAGTCGATATATTTAGTAACGGATGTTTTCAACACATTTATCTCCCATTGTTCAGCTGCCCACTCCCTGGGAAAGGCCAGGTCCCCAGTGACGTGACCCACTTCTCGAATTCCCTGAAGTCACCCTTCTCACTGCCCTCCCTGAAAAACAGGAGGCAGCTGGGGCTTGGTGCAGCAGAAGGGATTTAAGTCAGACATCTGGGAGGACGTCCCAACAGTGTGGTTGCTGAAATAGGCAGACCCTGAGGTTTCTGGGTTCTCACTTTTTCGATGGCTACCCAGCTCCAAAGCCAGAGGAGGCTTGGAGAATAGAGTAGAAAAGGTGGTGGACAGGTGGAGGGTCAAATATCGGCACCATTACTGGGCAGCTGTGTGGGCAAGCTACTTAATTAACTTCTCTGAACTCTGTGTGAATAGTGGACTGGGAATATTAGTACTTTCCTGGCTGAATGACTGTGAAGAATCTGGAAGTGGGGAGCTTCGTGGCAGGCATGCGGCAGGTGCTCATAAAGGTTAGCTGTTGCCATTATAAACCACCCACCCTCACCCACACTTTAAGAAAGATTCAGTGGGGGCCTTGAGGGGGAGAGACCAGATCTAAGAGCCCAGAAGCTGTCATCGTGTGGGAGACACAAGGATGTCTGAAATGGAGCCATGGAGGTGGGAATGCTGAGAAGTGTGGATGCTCCGTGGGAGGGCCAAGGGCCTTCAGAGACATGCGACCACCTCCCTCGGCTGCCCTGGCTGGTCAGGGTCTAACCCCCAGAGGAGGCAATGGGGAAAAGGGCTAGACGAGGAAGGGGTTAAGCCAGCGGCCACACCCATAGCAGGCTGTGAGTCATTCTGGGAGTTGTAGTCTGGCATGAGTTCACAGTAAGTATACTTAGTCCAGCCGCCTGGCGTCCAAATGCATACTGTGCTGCTGAGACGTGCTGGGGACAGGCCCTGGAGGGGGCTGGGGGATGCAGGGCCCAAAAGTGGAGCATTGTCAGTCCCTCCCTCAGGACCCCTCAGCCTGCTGTGTGTTGGGCCATGCAGGTGGGGGTAGGGATAAAGGGATTAAGCCATAATTAGGACTCTTCACACATTCACGCAGAAGTTTACAGCTTCCAGAGCACTGTTTTCACATCTATGATCTCATTTAATCCTCACCACAAACCCAAGAGACTGCTGTTTTCTGGATGAAGAAACAGGATCCAAGAGGGGAAATAACTTGCCCAAAGGTATTCAGCCAGTGTCTGGTGAACTCAGGCTTGGAGCACATGTCTGCCCGCTCCCAAAGTTTCTGCTCTTTCCATGGATTGTTCTAGATAGCAAAGGTCAGGCACTGAAGGACAGGCAAGACACAGACAATTAGAAATCTCAACAGAGGAATGAAGACCTGACTCAAGGGACAGAAGGCAAAGCCTGAGCTCCTAGGGATAGGAGGTTAAGAAGTGGATTAGGCCAGACAACCAATTCCAGGCTGAGAATTTGGACTGCTTACCATGGCCCACCAGGCTCTTCCCAAGAGTTTGGAGCAGGGGCAGGGACTGATTAGAGCTGGACTTTGGGAAGATTGATATTGCCTGGGCTGAATGGTTAGGATTGGAGAAACAACACAAACTGAGACTTCTGAAGTTCACCTGTGGTGCTCCCAGCACTTTGCTCCTCTTCCTCCACCACACTTCTTCCCAGTTTCTTCCTCCTCCTCCTCTTCCTCTTTTTCCTTCTTCCTTCTACCCTGTACCCTCCACCCCATCCTGGGGAGTGAGAACTACACCATAGAGCTGTGCTGTAATGCCACCTGTCTCCAGCAGGGGTTGCTGTTGTGCACAGTCAGTTGCAGCCTGGGTTCTTCTCCTGTCTGAAGGGCCAGAGGGAGGGAGGCTGGACAAGGAGTAGAGATGAGGGGTGGAGGAAGGGTAGCCCATTGTTCTCCACTCCCACTGGGCCCAGGGTGAGAGGAGACACCAGACCCGACATGGCAGGCACAGACACATGGAAGGGGATAAGTTAGAGGACAAGATATTTTACTTCCTCACAGTTCTGGGACAAGTTTAGATTTGGAATCGGATATAGGATGACAATTGCATTTGGAATCTGGGTTTCTACTGGATTGTGATTTGCTTGATCCTGAGATGAGGGCTAAGATTGGCTGGTTTGTGTTTCTGTGTGTGTGTGAACCTGAATGTGAGCTTCCCATTGTGCATGTGTATTTATGGGTCTGAGAGTGTAAGGGTGTGGGGGTCAGTGTTTGTATAAAAGTGTGGACATATTCATATGTGTGAATATGTGAGTGCCCATTTTCCTGCCTGGTTATTGGTAAATGGTATTGTGTATGTGAGTGTGTGCTCCTCTTTGTACAGTGTTATGCACTCGTGTTCTAATAAAACTGCCTGTGGGTGTGCGTCTCCGTGCATACGTGTGTCTATGTTTCAGCGTAAAGGCAGGGACATATGAGCGTGTGTGTGAACCCAGCAAAGCCACGCCCAAGATGTGGATACTCAACATTTTCTCTCCTGAGTCCCATCTGCCTGAAGGTAGAGACGGGGTACGTGTGGACTTGGGCTGGGGGGTGGCTGTCACGTGTAGGGCTGGGCTTCCCTTGGAAGACTCTGGGACCCCCTCCTCATCAGTATAGGCCCTAAAGGAACGTAGCATCTTTGTGTTCAGGCTCAGGTCCAGGGTCATGCCATGGAGTTGGGGGACAGGCCGTACTGGCACTCCTCTAGCAGAGCTTCAGGGGCTCCCAGCCCAGTCCTTTTCTAGAGATACAAATTCTGAAACCCAGAGAGGGCTAATGATTGACGCAGCATCACATAGCAGGATTCAGGGTGAGATGGCAAGGCTCGCAGCCCAGAGAAGGGTGTGTCTGGCTTAGAAGGCCTCTCTCCATCCAGCCTCTGGAGCAGATGGGGAGCTCAGAGTAGGGATTCAGTTCCGTGGCATGAGGACACCTCCTGCACCTGGGCCTTTCCACTCCTCTGAGGCCTCAGATGCTGCCTTTGAAGTTTGTACCAGAGACTCTGCCTGCTGTGAGACTCCTCCCGGGCACTTATGAAGTCTGTCATTCCTGGAGCACGGTGATTCTGTAGAGAGGAGTCCGGCATGGGAATGGGACCTTGGGGAGGGGCCTCATCTTTGCATCAGATGCTTTTTTAGGTTTTTACTGTTCTGACATTCAAGGCTTTCCCTATAATCCTTTCTTGGTGTCTTAGTACTGAATCAGTGCTGGGATAGTAGGGGAGTCCTGGAAACAGCTTAGCTCAATGAGAGGGGGGTGGGGCAGTCCCATGGGGAAGGGACTCTCCTAAAGGGAAAGGGATAAGCTTCCAGTCCCTGGTGCAGGGAGGTGTGAACAGGGGGGCTGGGCAGCCTGGTTAGGGAGACTGTAGATGAGAATCCTGTCCTAGCAGAGGAGTTGGTTTACAAACTCTTTGAAATCCCTTTAAGCTATAGCTGCCATGGAGGGGCCCGAGAAGGACATAGCTTGGCCCAGTGAGCACAGGGAAGTTTGAGCCCCACAGTGCTTTTCCTGGTGGCCTGGGCAGTGGGAAACTGGAAGCAGGAAGATCCCCTTCCCTGGGAAACTGGAGAGACACTGTCTTCTTGGAATTTTAAGATTAGTGGGAGGGGGCTGGATTCAAAGACACCAGTGGAGCTGGGGATACGATGGGTAGGAGGCAATGGCCTTGCTGGCAGCCCTGGCAGGGAGGGAGCAGACAGGCAGCTACCTTCCTTTGGGATGAACTGTGGGGGGACTCTCAGGTTAGAGGCCCATGTGAGGCTCAGAACTGGGCTCTGGGTGGGGTGGGGGCAGAGGCTTCCTGGTGCTGTGGGCTGAGCATGTGGGATTGGGTAGAAGAGCAGAGAAGCAGGCAGCCTGGTACCGCATCTTTCCCATGGCAGAGAATTCAGAGTTATCTTAAAACTCCAAGTGGGGTGCAGTTTGGGGGCTAGAAGGAGAGAACTAATGATCACAGATTGCCCTTTCTACTTTCCAAATTACCTTGTTTAATCACCTCAATAATCCCTCAAGGAGTTTGCACTGTTTTGTAGTGGGGAATCAGATGACACACTAAGATGGTCTAATTGAAGGCACTTTAATGAAGCAACCATTGTGGAGATGGGGCAGGATGAAGGGAGAAAACAGGGGATGTCGAGGTACTTGGGACAAGCATCCATGAGGCCCAAGGGGCAAGGCGAGTGCTGTAGATCTGAGAGCCAGAGCTGGAATAAAGGTATGCCCCCCAGAGCCTGTCAAAGGAGACAAAGAATAGAGGTCTGGAGGGACAAATGGTTGGTGGGAACCCAAAGTCCAGAGAGGGTGCCAACTTGTCCAAGGTCACACAGCTGGTTGGTCTCAGATGGAGCCAGAAGCCAGGCCCTGCTTCTGCACATGGATTTTATCATGTTCTCTGAAGCTTGGTGGGATCCAGGTACCAGAGTTCTTTCTGCGTGGCTTCACAGGTGCCTTGTGGGCTGCTAGGAGTCTGGAGCTTCCTCTGCCACCAACACCCTGCCCCTTACCTGAGTAGCACTGGGGCTGCTAAAGAATGCCATTCACAGGATTTGGTGTCCTGGGCCCCCACAGAACCACATGCTCATGGATCCCACCCCTCCTCAATGATGCTGTCGCCTCCACTGCCCTGTGCTTGGCACCCTGGCCGTGGAGATGGGCTTGACAGCCCTTGTCCTCCCCTTTGTTAGAGGAAGGCAGTGGACATTAGGGGGTGAGCCCAGGGAAGGAGGAAAGCCCATGCTGGGACGGCTGATCAGGAGACTTCCCCAAGGAGGTGATGCTGGGTGTTAGCCCTGAAAAATGAATGGGAATTTTACATGTGAAGGAGGAGAGGAAGGTAATTCTAAACAAAAAGCCAGCACAACAGCAGGAAGTCATGGTGGCAGGGCCCAGGCTGCTGGGCTGGGGGAAGGGTCAGTTGTGGAAGCCCAGTTCACCCAGGGAAGCCAGGGAGGGTGGAATCAGGGTCATGGTTAGCTTTGGGTTTTGAAAGCCCCAAGTGAAGGGTGAATGAAAGGGGCCAGGGAGGAGGCTGGTATGGAGATGCAGGTAAGAGGCAAGATGGCTGCACTGGAGGTGGCTGAGGACAGGTGAGCCATGTAGACAGGTCGTAGGAGGACTGACAATCCCCACCCCCCAGCTCACCCATCTAAGCATATCCCGAGTTCTTCAGTGTCCGCCCTCCAAGGCAGAGATGGGTGGCAACTCCAGACTGTCCTCCAGAAGCACCCTTCCCTGCCTCATCCTACCTGTGGCTTACACACTTGAGTACTCATCCCTGACACCCATAAGCCACCCCCTCAGACTGTAGCCACCAAGAGCAAAGCTCTGTCCCTGCCACCTCATCTCTTGATAACACTTACGACTTGTCCACTGCCAAGTCTAATAAAAGTCCTCCCTTTTAAGACCTTCATCCTGGAGTTTGATCCCAACCCTTTTTCTATCCAGAGCCTGGGCCTTGGCCTCCTTGGGAGATGAGTCAGTGAAATGGTTCCCTCCTGGTGCTGGGGGGCAGTCATGGGCTTTGGCCCAGCCAGCTCATCTGTGTGCCTCCGTGCCAGTGGGGACCCACTTTCAGCCTCCGCTGGGCCTCAGGTCGCTGACTCATTATCAGTGTTAACTGGCATCTCTGGTGCAGGCATCCCCCGCCCCCCAACTAAGTGCTTGACAATCGTTAGGTGCTGTTGTATGCAGCTGGACTCCAACTCCAGCACCCTCCTGCCCCTGGCTTCTCCTGGGTCTAGCTCCCTGAGCCAAGGGACCAAGTGTCCAGGCCACAGACATACAGCTCCAGGCATGGAGAGACAAACAGAAATAAACAAGAGAAAAACTCAGCAGACACAGAAGCCCACATACAGAGAAGCAGACCCTAGTACAAAGACCTAGAGAGACCCACCACAAACACGCACATAACACAGACATCAATATACACTGAGAAACAGAGACAGGGTAAATCTAAAAAACTGACCTACTAATGGGATGAAGTGTAACACCTGTGCACATAACCCAGGTATCCATACATGCAACACAGACACGCATTTGGCACATAGAAACACTCACACTTAGCATAAATACGGGCTGCCCATCAGGTGGCCAGACAAAGCTACCTCTGGTTCCTCACCTGTGAAGCATTCTCACCTCTGGGTTGTTGCACATGCTGTTCCCTTTGCCTGGAACATTCTTCCTGGATGCCTCCTTCCTTCTCAGGGTTAATTCCTATCGTTCTTTATGTCCTGGCATCCCTTATATACTCCCCAACCTTGGAGCTCTCCCCTGCTCCAAGGCATCACTGACTATTTTCCAACCAGACTTTGACAAGTTTTGGGATGAAACTTTCGCCTGTGCCCAGTGAGGTGGTGGCTGTGGTTGTGAGTAGGCCATTAGGGCTGAGAAACCAAGCAGAGACAAATTTGGGATGGAGGGGGACAGAGTCAGGAATAACAATGAGGAGTTCTGACTGCTTGGGGCCTGAGTAAGCATTTAATGCACAGGCTGGCATAGCCAGATGTTCTTTGCCTCATTTTTTTTTTCCGACTCTGCCTGATTTCTTTTGCGTTTCTTCTAGGCTTGCTGCCCAATCCAGTTCCCTCCTTCCCAAAGCCAGTCCTGCCTCTTGCCACCTCTCTGAGCTCACACATGCTCACCTGCCCTCTTCGCTTGGGTGTATCCTGCCTGTACTTCTAAGCCTGGGGAAAACTTCATGATTCAACTCCTAGGGTCAGAGGCACAGCCTCCAGACACAGTCTCCTAACCCAGGCCACTTAGTTTGGTAAAGGGAGGCATAGAGTGGAGTGGTTATGAGCATAAGTCTTGGGACTGTCTCCTGGTTCAAATCTCAGCCCTTCTACTTCCTGGCAGCAGGACATGTATAAGTTCTGCCACCTTTGTTCCCTCATCTGTGAAAGGGGGACACTAATAGAGCCCATCTCATTGGGGCTGCTGCAAGGATTAAATGAGACAAGTGTGTGGTGTACTTGGCATGCAGTTAGGCTCCCGCTCTGGGCTCTGTGAGAGCTGAGGGAGAGCTAATGAGATCAAGGATGTGCAAGTGCACCCAGGAGGTGCCTAGTGAGTCCTTGCTAATTGGAACTGAGTGAAACAAACATGTGTGTGAGTACCTACTGTGTGCCCTCCATGGCTGGGTCTTTGTACTTCCCCTCCTCAGTATCTGCAGGGCCGCTGATTCCATACAGCTGTTACCCTATGGGGGGATCAGAAAGTAAGGGTGTAACTTCTTTTTTTTAATCTAAATTTTTACATCTATTTTATTGAAGTATAACTTATATATAGTAAAATCACCAATTTAAGGTTTATGATTCAATGAGTTTTAGTAAATGCAATATACAGTCATATAACTGCCATTCCAATCAAGACAAGAGTATTATTGCCTCAAACTTCCCTGTGCCCTTTGCAGTTAATCCCCCTTGGGGGGGGTGACTTTTTACAGGGCTGTGAGAGGTGCTGGGTTTTTACTTGAGCTGAAAACCTGGACATATAGACTGGAGCTGCTTCTAACATGCTGGGTGATGCCAAGGAAATTCTCACCCTTTCTGGGCTTTTGTTTCTGTGGCCTTTGTACCTCCTGGCAGAGGTAATGAGGCCAGGGAGAGGATGATGCACAGGCCACAGTTTCCTAAGGGTATACTCTGGGTCTGAGAGTGGGGTCAGTTGGAAGTGGTGGCCTCAGAAATCCAAAGAGTGGGTGAAAGGGAGTAGAGAGTTGGTGTTCTCACAAACCTGTCCCTCCTTGGATCAGATGAGCTCTGTGGCCCTGATGGGAATGACTATTTGTGGGTCCAGACTGGAGCAGGGACCTGGCCAAGATGATTCCACATCTCTCCCAATCTCCCCCTTCCAGGGGCTGTAAACCCCTCTGAGAATTAGCAACTCCCTGAAAAGAAGGGGGGCACTTTTGTTCCCCAGTTCTGGAACCAAATATTAAAGCAATTATGTAACTAGCAATAAATTACTTAAAGTAGTGACTCACTCAGCTTAATTAGAGCAAGAGCAGGGAGGGATTAAGGTATTTTTAGAGCGCACACCTCACTCCCTCCTGGGGGGAAGGGGAGGCCTCTGTGCAAGGTGGGGGTGGAGAAAGGGCTGGGAGCTCATGGAAGCACCCCAGGTGTCTGCAAGGAGATGAAAGCTGATCCTCCACCCCACAGAGGTCTCAACAAAGAGAGGCCAAGTCAGAGCAGTGGCAGGAAGAATTCAGATCAGACTCAAGGAACACTTGCCAGAGATGCTTGTTGGAGAACTGGGACAGGTAAACTAGATTATGAACTCTCTGAGGGCAGGGACTAGGTCTGTGACCTGCTTGCCTAGCTGCGTGGCCTTGGGCAGGTTCCTTTGTTACCCCACGCTTCAGTTTCCCTCACTGTCAAATGGGCATAACAATATCCACCTTTCCACACATTGTGGACCACGTGGGTGAATGTGCGTTAAGCAAAGTCCAGTGCTGACTTAACAAGACAAAAATCTCCAAAAAGGCAGGAAGTAAGTCTGTTTTGTTCACTATTTTATCGCAAGCTCTATTCACAGGGCCACACATAGTAGTGTCCAATAAATGCTTGTTGAGTGAATACATATTAGTTTTATTCTCATTCTCCTACTCCAAATGGGTTCCTTGTTTCAAGGTCTGTGGATGATGGACCTAAATGAGAGGAGGGCAGAGGTGTCTCGCAGGTGGAGACTGGCCTTTCTCCCCCAAACTGAGGAAGAGACGATTTAGGACAGAAAAAAAGCGACTTCTAGAGGCAGGCCTGGGAGAGGTCAGAACCACGGACAGCTCCGCCCTCCTAATA
Organism: Lontra canadensis; assembly: GCF_010015895.1. NCBI lineage: Eukaryota > Metazoa > Chordata > Mammalia > Carnivora > Mustelidae > Lontra > Lontra canadensis. The sequence goes on from NW_022631001.1 coordinate 25,796,220, forward strand.
ATGGGCGTGGTCTCCTGGTCGCAGGCGGTGCAGCTGGGATGGAAGGGCCCGCCTAGTTTACCCTCCACAGCTACAGGTGAGAAAAGGAGCCGCAGTCCAGACAGACTGGAGAGATCAGGACCCTCACTCACGATTGTAGGGAGTTCCAGGGAGGGAGGATGAGTGCGAGATGGAGCATTCTGAAAAGCTTCCTGGAGGAGGGGAATGGGATTGGCTGGGAAGATTAAGGCAGAGAGGATATTCAGGCATCTGTAAAACAAAGTAATAATTTTGACCCTATAGGTTTTCTAGGTGGATTGAATGAGTTACTTTTTAGGAATGCCTGGCACATTTGCCTGCTTGGAAAGGGCACAGCATATGGGCTCATTTCTTTCTGCTTCCCTCCACCTCTTCTCAGCCCCTGTGACTTGAGGAGGGACACCCCCCTGCCTTACTGGAGACAGCAGGCCCTGGATAACTGTTCAGAGGCTCTGAGGTGCAGGGCTTCCTATTCCAGCCTTTGCTAGACCCAGTTCTGAGACTGGACTGAGCTAGACATACAGTAGGTGCACAGGACAGACTGAGGGAAGCTCTGTGCTCCTCCTTCCTATCAGGGCTTTGGAAGGCTGAGGGAAGGACACAGCAGGATTGGGGTGATGGAGTTTAATCTCTGCTCCTCTCACTGGCGCACAACCACAAGACTTCTGCCCCTAGTGGTGGCTCTGATTAGTTCTGACTAGCTCTCTTCACACCTCGCTGGCCTCCCAGGGCTCCAGCGATGAATTAGTGATGACAGCTTTGCACCATCACTATGACGACCAGGCATGTTCTTAGCCTCCAGTCAGGGTGAAGTGGCAGAGGCCAGAGACCCCTTTGGCTCTGGGCTTTTGTACTGGTGTGTTTGGCGGGGACTGGGGCCCAAAGGGGGAAGTAACGGGGAGGCAGCTGGAGATGGAGCAAGGACCAGGGTATAGGGGCTCCATCTGGAGTAGCCTAGCATTCCTTCAGATTGCTAGATCCAAAGGAACCTTGGGGATAGCTTTTTCTCTTCCTCCCTGCTTTCTTTTTCTTTTCATTCCTCCTTCCTCTCCTCCTCCTTTCTTTCCTTCAAGCCTCATCCCTGTGCAAGTCCCTGAGCTTCCCACCTCTTCCCCCTATTCTGGGAATCAGGCCCAGCCCAGCCCTCACCCTTAAGAGCCCAGAGTGAGATGGGGACATAGACACATCCTGGCCTGGGCTTCAGAGAAGGTGTGTGGGAGCCACTGCTGGCTCTGCAAAGAGGGCTGCCTTAGCTCTGCCAGAGGCTATGCAAACAGCTTTGCAGAGGGAGTGATACTTCTGGTCCTGTTGAGTGAGATTTTCCAATGGAGAGACAGAGGATCAGGGGTGAAGAGGTGAACCATGAGTCCAGAAGTGAAACATAAAGAGGGATGGGGAGTTGACAGAAATCCAGAGCAGCCTACTTGTAGGAGGTGTAGCAGGGAGCAGAGGAGGACTGGAGCCTGGGGAAGGACTCGGGGGCCGTGGTTACAATGAGGAGTTTGCAGTATGTCCCATAGGGAAATAGGAGCCCCTGAAGAATTGTTGTTGAGTGTTTGATTCTGGAAATGGGAAACCCGAGGCACAGAGAGAGAAAGTGACTTGCTCAAGCTTTCTGAGGTCACTAAAGCCAACCAAGGCTATGGGCTCTGCCATGATCCCAATAGAACTCAGCTAGGACCTCTTGCCTCAGACTTGCTGGCTAGGATTTTTCCAGGTAACCACTATCTCCAAAAGGTGAGGAGGGCCCATGGATGACTTCACCCTTAGTTTGAATGAAATTTGGATAGGCAAGAGCTGTGCGATGGCCCTCCCTGCCTCTTGTGTGTTGGTGGTAATTGGGTAGGGCATCCAAGGAAGGACCTGGGAAGCCAGAGGCTTGGCTGAGGTCAGCAAGAGATCACAGTCAGAAATTGATTAAGGTCAGAAACTTGGGCCGTCAGGCTTCCAGCCCAAGCACTGTGCTGCATTCTTTAATTTGCACTCTCAGGGATCTTTGTCCGCATGGGGCACCCCCAGGAGATAAGGGCATCTCTGAGGCCCTCACACTCTCCCCAGGCTCTTTCTGGCCCGGGGGCCTGATATTGGGTCTGCTGAAGCTGGAACTTATCGGGGCAGAGAGAGACATTTAGCCCCGTTGTCCTGATGAAAACACTGAAGTTTCAGGGTAACAGTGACTCACTCAGGGTTACTGAATAGGTCAGAGCTGAGCTGGGTCTGGCTGCCTGGCCCTGCCTGTCTACACTCCTCCACCTCGCAGCTGTCCCCTTGCCTCTCTTCCACCCCACTCTGCAGCACTGCTGGGCCTGCCAGCTTTGATGGATGGTCCCACAGCTCAGCCTCCCTCCCATTCCTTTCCGGATGCTGGGCTGTTAGCCTTCTAATCACCAGTTCTGCCTGGTGGCCACCAAGCCATCCATCTCCCCCCTACAGCTTTACCCAGCACAGGTGGGGTATTTTTGCAGGCGGTGGGAGGGAAAGAGGAGCAGTGCAGTTATTCCCCCTTCTCTGAGGTTGGGCTGGGAGTATGGCTGCAGCCCCTACTCTAGGGGAGTCAAGGGTTAGGAAGCAGCCTACACCGCTTTGCTAGAATACCAGAAATCCCTCCTCCCAAGGATACCTACAATGCATACATGCACACATGCTCACAGTGACAGTAATAAAATAAAAAACTTTCATGTATCAAAAAATACCTCATGCCAAACACTGTGCCAGAGTTCTGCATGTGTATTCTCATTTATGATGTTAGTTGGGTACTACTGCTAACTACACTATAGAGATAAGGAAACTGAAGCTTAGAGAGGTTAAGTGACTTTCACAGGTGCACATGGCCAGGAACTGGAGGAGCTGGGATTTGAACCCAAGTTGTAAGGCTTACATCTTATTATTATTAGCAACTCCTTTGCTATACTGACTTACTTATGTGTGCACACATGCGCACACAAACACAGGCACGCATGCACACACATCCATGTATGAACACAAGCCTCCATGCTGGCCCTTGTGCCACTCATCTACCCCGACCAGCTTCCAGAGGAGTAGGGAGAGCTCTGGGCTGAGGAAGAGATGAGGAGTCTCTGCTCATTGCCCCCAGGCTGCCCCCAGAATCACCCTGGCAGTGACACCAATCAGCTGGAGGGCTCCATGGAGGAGGCAGCCTCCAGGCATCCAGAAGAGGAGGCTTGGAGGCAGCCAATCAATAATGCCTGCAGCTCCATCTTACAGGAACTGGGGCTCAAGGGAGCGTGGTGCCTCAGGTTGATGATCTGGCTGCAGCCCAGGCCCAGCAGGCAGGCCCATGTATGCGGAGTGTGGCAGGTGAGCGGTGGCCTGCTGCCCCTGTGCCCCCAGCTCCATGTGCTCTCCCTTCTCCCTTTCTCTCCCCTTCCTGCTGTTGTCCTCCGCCTCCCTGTATCCCCCCTCCCCACCCCCCCATAGTCAGCCATGCTGCTGAGAATCAAACTGCCAGTTCCCAGGCACCTGTGTGCACCCACAGTTCTGGAGCTCCGCTGCTCCAGAAGCTGCTTCCGGGGTAGGTGCTGGGAGGTGTGGGGAGGGCGAGCAGAAAGGCCAGGGTCGAGAGTGGCAGGAGGTGGGGGCAAGCCCTCAGAGCCCTAGGAGACTATTTAAGGAGATAATGAGTGTGAAGTGCTTCATGCCACAGGGGGGCACATAGTAGGTGCTTAATTAGACTGCGTCTTGATCCTCCCTCAGGAGTGTGGAGAGAGCAAGGCTGGTACTGATGGGGGGTTGGGGGGCCTCTGGAGGCACATGAGCTCCCAGAGCGGCTGTCAGGTGCAGCTGACAGCGTTAACATTTCCTGGAACAATTAGCATTGTGGGGTGGATGGGGGGATTAGTACCTGACCCCTGATAGGAGGCTAGCCTAGCCCCCATTCTGACATGGGGGGAGGGCATCCGGCACTGGGAGGAATGGTGGCCAGAGCAGGGCTGGAGACCGTCGTCCCCTGCTCCCTCTGGGAAGGGCCCCTGAGTAGGCCCCTGGCAGACAGGCTTCCGTCAGTCACTTTAACTGGCACTGGCCCCCAGAGACCTGGGTTCAGGTCCTGATTCAGGCACCTGCTGGCTGGTGGTAGTTAGTTAGGGTGAATCACTCTGCTTTGGGGGTCCTCAGTCTTCTCATCTATAACACCTTACGGTGAAGATCAAATGAGATGTTGCCTGTTAAGTACCTGCCGCTTCCCTGTTCCCAAGGAGCCGGGCCACTCGGGATTCCCCAGAGTTTGCCTTTCCTAGTCATACCCCTGACAGGAACAGGTGTGGGCCATCTCTCCACCAGATGCTGTCTGCTCCATCCTTGGGTCCCTTGTGTCCTGACACAGGGTCCCCAGTGCCCTGACACAGGGTCCCCAGTGCCCTGACACAGGGTTGTTGAGGAAGAGGGAAGTAAAGGGGGTCCCATCTTAGCTTCTGTCATCTTCTTCACTCTGGTAGGGAACACACGTGCCTCTCTATACTGGCCTAATGTTCATGGGAAACCACAGGGAGCGGTCTGACTCAGGTGAGGGTGGGAGGAGCCCTGGACTGGGATTCCTGATGCCTGCCTTCCTGCCGTTTCAGAGAGTGCCTCACTGTCTGACCTTGGGCAAGACCTGTCCCTGGGGGGTCAGAGAGACATGCGACCTCTGACCAGCCTCTTTTTGAGGGCCTAGATGATTCTGTGTTCTGGGGGAGAGGCTGGGTGAGGGGCTGGTGGTACAAGGCTGGTGACCACCTACAGGCAGACCCATGAGGCGGGGCCAGCTCAGGACACCTGTGACTTTGGTGCCCTTGTTGTCCTACTGCCATAGGCCTGCCCCTGCAGTCCTCTGCTGTGCCTCCCGAGTCTCTGCTGCCCCGCCTGCCCCTCTATTCTGAGTCCTCTTTCCTTTATTATCTAACTCTATTGCCTCCTGCCTCAGGCTTATCTCCTCCTGTCACTCCTCCATCCATCTCTGTCATCCCCTGCGGCTTCCTCCTGCTCTCTGACACACCCTCTCTGGAGGCGGGCCCTTCTGGGAGTCAGTCCTTCCTTGCCAATCGTCTAAATAAGTGGTCTCCACCACTCTGACCAGCTCTTGTCTTCTACCACCTTCCTGTGTCTTCCTCTTTCTGATGATGTCTCTGCCTTTCGCTGTCTCTGGACTCCCTTTGTCTCTGCAAGTCTCCCTCTGCTCTTATCTCTGGGTTTCTGTCCTTTAGAGCCTGCCAGGTCCTTTGCCTCTGTCCCCTCATCGCGTGCCCAGAGAGGGCAGCAGGTCCAGCCCTCCAGCCTGGAGCACGGAGTAGCCCACACACCATTGCTCACTGGCTGCCTTGGAAGCCCCCGACAATGCCCTCCCGCCCCGCCCTGCGCCAGGGCCTTGTTGCTAGGCCGTGGGCTGGCAGCACCTGGCTTCCATAGCGACGGCTGCTTAGAAACAAAACGCCACATCTCCTGGTCCCACCACAGAGTCTTTGCAAGTCTTTGCGGATCGAGCACCTTTCAATCAATCAGGACGGGAAATGTGGCCAGCTCTAGGCTGCCTCCAGCTCCGGGAGGAGAGAGAAGAGGGAGCCACAGTCTCTGCCACTGGTGCTTGGGGTGGCTGGGGCAAGAAAAGCTGCCCCAACAGGGCCCTGGGCCAAGGAGGGAGCACAGGAGGAGGCCCCTTGGGCTCTTCTCCCAAGTCAGCCTGCTACCAGGAGGCATGGTCTGCCATGGGGCCCACTTTGGATTACTGTTCTACTATTTCTAGCTCTGTGACTTTACACAAATGACCTCATGCCCCAGGACCTCAGTTTTATCAACTGTCAAGTCAGGCTAATAATATCATAAGGATTAAATGAGAGAATCAACCAAGTGTGCCCGGCACTTAGAAGGTAGTCCCTGATGGCAGTCCTTCCCTTCTCCTTTAAAGTTGCCTGAGATTTAATTAGCAGAGAGGAGGGCGATGGACAGCCGTGTTAGCAAGAGGGCAGAGGAATGCACCTCAAGTGTGCAGGGGTTCGCTGGGGCCCCTCTCTCTTACCTGGTATTCACAGAGACTAAAGCCCCCAGACCAGCAGGCTCTGAGGGTCATGGAGACCCTAGCCGAGTTCTAGCTTGTCAGACAGTTAGAATAACGGGGTCCTGAACTCCCATCCTCCTCACTGAACCTGCACCCCTTCATTAAGCTCTACCCCCCCTGCACTCTCAGGACTCCAGGCTCTTGCATGCATAGAATCTAAAAAGCACAGACTCTTGAAATAAAGGGACTTATAATAGAGGCTTGATTTTCTTAGAACACAAAGCTCTGGGTGTTCTTGGAACCTCAAAGCCACAGACAGGAGCCTCCCTCTATGATTGTTTCTGCACTGGCAGGGAGTTTTCAGAACCCGGGGCCTTGAGTCCCTGTTTCTTAGACTTTCTTGTGCCTTGGTATCTCTCATGGGCTTAGCTCTGAGCAACCCTGGTGTGTGTTGGGGCCGTTGCTGGGGTCAGTGACCGACGGCAGCCTGAGATCCCTTTGGAGCAGGGCCAGCCCAGGAAGAGACGGCAGAGGAAGCTGGTGGGCTGCAGCTGTCCAGGCGGGGCTGGATGGGAGTCTGGGCAGCCACCCTTGGCCCGGGACCAGCCTGCCCTCCTCTATCTACCCAGCCTTTGAGTCAGGGCTCAGGAGGAAGCATTTCCACATGGCACTCCTAGGGCTGGAGTCAGAACATTCTTCATGGTCCCTAAGACTGGAAGGAAGGATGCTCCAGTGAGGGAGACGGGTGTGAGTAGGGGTGTGGGGGATGAGGGTGGGGGCTCAGTGAGGGGGGTGGAGCTTAATGAAGGGGTGCAGTTTCAGTGAGGAGGATGGGAGTTCAGTGAGGGGATGGGGCCTGGTGAGGGGGCGGGGTTCAGTGAAGACGTGGGGCTCAGTGAGGGGCGGGACTCAGGGGTGGAGCTCAGTGAGGGGGTGGGGCTCAGTGGAGGTTGCCGAGGAGTTTCTTGGCACTGCGCTGTCTCCGCACCACCCCAGGCTCTAGAGGATGGTGGTTGAGGTTAGGGGAGTCTGAGCACCTTAAACCCATTTGTCTTTCCCTGGTGTAGGCTGAGAGCCAAGAGCTCCTTTTCCTATCTCTTCCCAAAGCTGGAAAGATTGGGAGAGCTGCTGGGAAAGCTGGGATCTGCCTCTCCTTTCGCTCATCTTCGTTCCTGGTTTCCATGGGAATCGTGGCTCAGGATGATCAGGGTTTAACAGGATGGTGCTGTGGGAGGAGTCAGCACCAGGCAGAGCCACCGCACAAAGGAAGGAGTTGGCTGCTAAGAAAGTGAGCTCCCTGTCCCTGGGAGTGTGAGAGCAGAGCCTAGATCACCAGTCAGGGTGACTTTAGAAAGGGGCTCAGATGAAGGAAGGCTGTGGGGAGGCCTCTTCCCTGGGACATGTAGGCTTTGTGTGATTGGCCCAGATGGCCCAATCTTCCAGACATCCTTGTGCCTGTTGAGGGGGCCACGACACCTTGGGCTCTGCCCCCACATCCACCCTGCGTTCTTACTCTGTGCTTGGCCCTGAGCTGGACATGTACACGTGGACCTGAATCAGACCCATCTCTTCATGGAGGGGCAACAGGTCCAACTGGGGAGGCACACAGGGAAACAGATACGGTTGGGCAAATCTTATGTAAGGGAGCAGACCAGGCTGGAAGGAAGATTCTACCACTGATTTACGAAGTCACAGATTTCTTTTTGAGCAGTTCCTCTGGGTTGAGCCTTGTTCTAGGTGCTGGGGTCACAGCGATGAATGAAAAAGAAAGAGTCCCATTCCCTGGAGGGGACAGCACAGTGGGAAGGCTGAACACCTGGCAAAGCACAGGGAGATGGCGAGTGCTGGTTGGTGGATCTGGAAGCTGTGAGGAGTGTGGCCAGAAGGCAGCATAGGTGTGGCCTGCAAGGAAGTCTGTTCGGTGGTGGGGGTTAAGGACCTTGAAGGGCTCCAGCTTTGTCCAGCAGGCAATTAGGAGCCATTGAGTGTGGGTGAGGCTGCAGAAAAGACTACTCCAGCAGGTATGGGCCTTGGGTAGGAGGCACAGTGGTCCCTGAAGGAAGCCCTGGGGCAGACATGCCCACCTATGCCTCTGTGTGTAGGAGTCATGTGAGCATGTGTGTAGGTATAGGAAAGAGAGAGAGAGAGAGAGAGAGAGAAAGAGAGAGTGTGTGTGTGTGTGCGGTAGGAGTATGTGTGTATCTGTGGGAAGATGGTGAGTGTGTGTGTGATTATGGTGTCCCAGGGAGGCCTTGTGTGGTGGTAGAAGCATCTTGGGGTTTGCAGATGATAAGGAGAAGATACTAAGTCCTAACATGTGCAAAGGCCTGAGTCCCGTGAACCTCAGCCCAGATGTGAGACTACAGGCCTAGGCTAGTCTGGGCCAGAATCCTGTGGGTTCCCTTAACTCTCTAGGGTCATGGACCTGGCCATCTGCTGCAGACAAATGTGTATACAAATAACATGGAAATGGATGAGACTTCGGCTGACTCCTCCCCATCCTCAGATTCCCCTGGGCTTGAGTTTGCTCGGCCTGTGCTCTTCCCCACTCAGCTGCTCCCAGGGCTCTGGGAGCAGGACCTTTTCATCCAGAGCCAAAATCCGTATTTTCCCAGCACCTCCCTGTGGCCGGATCCTTTCTCTGTGAGGGCTACCCCTACATCTGGGGCCATAGCCAAGGGACAAACAGAGCTGACCTGGGCTGGTGGCCTTGGCAGTGCCTCTTGTTAGGTGTAAATTTGAATACATGCATACTCACACACTTGCACACATATTCACACGTAAATGCATGTTTTTGATATGTGGACACTCGTGCACACCTACAACTGTCCACATATGCCTACATGTGTACGTACACACTTGCACCTGCACACATAGACCTGTGTGCACACACATACATATACGCACGTTCCATAGACACACACGCACACAGACACACACACTCAGCTATACCATGGAAGCATCACACAGCCTCACAAAAAAATAAACTGACAAACCTGTAGTCATACTCTCTCCTGCCTTCACCCACACCATGCTCACAGGCCTGGGTGTTAGGCCTTACACACCTGCACACACACACACACACAGGTACCTAAGGGCGGCTTATACCCATGCTCTCGCCAGAGCTGAAGCATGCAGGACAGGCTATAGATGGACACAGAACCTGCAGGGATGTCACCTCCTCCAGGCACTTCTTAGATTGTCCCTTTGCAGGGCCCCTAGGATGGTAGAGTCCCTCGGCTCCATGCCCAAGTCACGGAAAGACTGAGTCATACACACTGTCTCCTGAGGAGCCTGCCACACTGGGATCTGGACCTTGTTCACGGTCCTTGGGTCTGGCATGCCCACGCAGGCCTGTCTGCCCAAGAAAGCTGCTCTGTGCCCAACTAGGCCTACCTGGATGCTGCCTCCCTCCACCTGAGCTGCCCGAGCCCTCAGTGAGAACCAGGCTCACTTTTCTGAGCCGTCTGAGAGCCAGACCTTGCCTGAAGTCCCCCAGTATGTCCGGGCAGGCTTCCTTCAGATTTGAACTTGGGCTTCCAGGAGTCTGACCACAGTTAGCAGCCACAGGAGGGAGGCATGTCAGACACCAGACAGGCTCGTGGAAGTAGGACATGTGGGCATGGGGGGTGAGAGCAGATTGGGGGTCCGTTGGGGATTAGCTGGAGGGATGGCCAGCAGGAAAGTCCACTCTCCTGGCCCAGGTAAGGAAGTGTTTTGTGAACACGGTGGCCCACAGCGGTGTCAATATCATCAGGAACAACAAAGACCTGGTTTCTGGACAGGGCCTGAGGTCTGGGGGGCCTGGTACCCAGGTTGACAAGCTGTGGGCTGAGTCACTTTTTCCTAAAAATACTCAGTAGCTGGGCCATGGGGCAGTTAGAGTGGCCCATAAGGTGGGGCAATGAAAAGAAGGGTCTAGAAGGGCTGGGGCAGGCATTCCTGGGGCCGGGCTTCCTTGTGACTGAGACGGGCAGAGGGTTCAGGGACTGGGAGCATAGAACCCTCAGTCACTGCATTGTTGGGGGCAAAAGGAGAGGTGGGAAAATCTGTTTTTCTCACATGCTTTTCTTCAAGATGTGGAGCATGAATTTAGGGCACAGATTGGAGCCAGATGGGCCGGGTTTGAATTTTGGCTCCATTACTTACTAACTGTGTGACTGTGGACAAGTTACTTGGTCTCTCTGTGCCTCAGAGTCTGTATCTGTAAAATGTGGCTAATAACAGATCTGACCTTATATTGTTCCTGAGGCACTGAACTGGGAGGCTCATAGTAAGTATTGGAAATAAATGTTAAAGCCCCTTGGACACACAGTCCCCCAGCTCCAGATATAAACCCTCAGGCCATAGGGGTCAGCCCGTCCCTCAATTTCATGGGACTGAGGTGAGCCAGGAACAGTGTGTATCTCATCCTGGCGGCAAATTAGAATCACCTGGGAACATTTAAAAGTACCTGAGGTGGGGGAGTCGCAGGCATGAGCCAGCGTGAGAACCCAACACAGAATCACAGAATGAAGAGCTGGCAGTCAGGGATCCATGGGGGGAATGAAGGAGTTCTAGCCTTGGAGGAAGAGTCCCTTCCTGGCAATGAGGGCTTGGGCATGGCCTGCCACTCTGCCATCTCAAGGAGCCTGGGCTGCCTCTCCTGGGAGCGGGCTGGATGAAGATTTTCAAGGATTACATGGCGGGATGTTTTCGAAAAAGCCTCTGTATCCTGCCAAGCATCAAAAGAAGGAAGTTTGTTTATTAAATCTAGTGTATTAACATTTCACAGATGGGTAAAATGAGGTCCAGAGAGGTTCAGTGGCCTGCTCAGAATCCCACAAGTCTGTGGCAGAGTTAGGATGCAAACCCTCGGAGGAATGCTTGAGTCTGAAGGATTGATGCAGAGTGAATCTGGCTGAGGGAGACACAGAGCATGTACCCGGGGCCCCAGCCACTGAGCTGCAGTATAAGATGGCCAAGGAAGATTTAAGAAATAACCTATTAGGAGGTGAGTGCTGGGAGGTCCTGCCTAGAGCTGAGAGCCCAAGGGATAGTGGCTGTGCTGGGCCAGGGTCGGCACTTGACTGCGGGGTCTGACACGGCTTCCCCTGATGAATAGCTCTGTCCTGTGGCTGTAACAGATAGCCCCTCGGCACCTATGTTCCAGCCAGGCTGTTAAAGCCCAGGACTAACAGGTGCTCAGGGTTTGCCAAGCATTTTATACACTGGGCTCAGACTCAGTCCTTCTGCATAGTCTCTACATTGGTCACCCCCTTTCCAGAGCAGGAAACTGAGGCCAAGAAAGGAAAGGAGGCCTTTATCTGGGCCAGAACCTTTACATCACCTTAGCCCATGCCGATTTCTAGGGTATTAAAAAGTAGGCCACATTGCCCCAATCTGAAGATAAAGTAAAATACATTGACTTGGCCTGGATCACTTAGTGACAGAAAAGCTTTGTACTCCTCCCCACGTTCCCAGACGTGGCTCCCAGGAACGACACAAGAAGGGGGACCCAGAGGACTAAGGTAGCATCAAGGGAAGGCCTCCTGGAGGATGTGGGCCTCTGGTCCCTGAATGATAAGCAGGCTGACAAGATCTGGAGAGCATCAGGGGTAGGGTGGCATGGGCAAGGGTCTAGAGGATGAGTCAGTCACCCATTGAGTACAGGAGGAAGTATAAGTTTAAGGAATGGCGGCAAGAGGTTCAAAGCTGAGAAGATAAGTCAGGGCTAAATTACAGAGGGTCTGCTATGTCAGACTGAAGATTTGGGCTTTCTGGTGTTTGTGGTAGGGAATCTTTAAAGGTGTTTGAGCAGAGGAAGAAGCATGTTCAGAGCTGGGCCTCACAAACAGAGGTAGGAGAAATCCCAGCTTGGAGGGGCCCCCCTGGGCTGATGGGACGAAAAGGGCTCGGTCCAGCCTGTGTCAGGGGCCTGGACTGTGTCCAGGACCGGGCTCAGTGACTCAACGTGGAGGAAATCACTCCTCAGGGAGAAAGGCCCCAGATGAATCAGCCCCATGAGGTGGGGAGGCTGGGGGCTCACTGAGTCACCTTCCAAGTGGTGAAGGGGGTTGTTGCCAAGAAGGGGCCTGCAGTGCAGTGGGAAGGATTCGGATCAGACCACAGCAAGGGCTGTCAGGGGACTCTGGTGGCCTTCCCACCTTTATCCGGGTTGATTATCCTGGCAGTCTTGTGAAAGAGATGGGAAAACTGAGGCCCAGAAAGGGGAGGGAATCTGACCAAGGTCATGCTTCAAGTCGCTGACAAAGGCCAGGTGTAATTCAAAGCACACCCTCCAGTCCAGACACGTTCTACCACCCCAGCCGATTTCACAGCAAGCGGAGGCTAGGAATTGGGTGGGTCCAGCAGGGAGCTAGCCCAGGTGACCCCTCCTCCCTCCGCCTGCCCCCCCACCTTCCTCGCCAAGCAGACGGCAAACAGGGCAGGGCCGCGCTGCCGCGGTAGGACAGCAGAGGGCGCAGAAGCGTCGCGGCTACAGCAGGCGCCAGAGCACAGAGGCCGCTCTGCGGAGAACTGCGCTCCGGACGCGCGGGTCCCACCGGCGGAATGTGGACTGGGTGGCCCCGGCGCCCGCACCCTCCCTGGCTTCCGGGGACGCCTACGCAGACCTGCCTGCCCAGTGCAGGGGGTCCGGGGCCGCTACCCCGCTCTCGAGATGGTGCGCCTGTCCGTGTGTGCGCTCGTGTGTCTGTGCGCACGTGTCCCCCTCACAGATTGGCTACTGCCCCAGGCCTGTCCGTCGCTGGGCGACCTCTATAATTCTCCCCGACTTGAAGAGGAGCCGGCCCGTGGCTCCCTGCATCGGGTCAGCGGCCCCTTCCCCCTCTACCCTCCGCCTTCCGCCCCTCCTGTCACTGCACTGGTCTCTGGCTTGGGGTTCTGGCCGGGCCCCAGGACTTTCTAAGTGGGGGGAGAGGACGTGATCGGACTAGAGAGGGGCTCCGAGAGGCAAGGTAGCGATAGGAGGGGCGAGAGGCCTGAGGAGCGACCGGAAACTGAGAGCTGGCTACCTGGTAGGGGATCCTAATAGCGGACAAGCTGGAAGAGTCTTGAGAGCGGAGAGAAAAGGGAGGTGAGAGCCAGGCGGTGAGGGGGGCCCTGAGGGCGTCCGCAGGTCGGACGAGCCGAGAGGTGCAGCGCGCGGTGGCTGGAGAGTAGGCGGGGCCGCGCGGTCGGGGGGCGGGGAGTGGGCGGGCCGGGGCGGGACCGGGGCGGACCCTCGCGCGGACCCGGCGGAGCTGTCGCGGACGCGCTGACCGAGCGCAGCGGCCGGGCCGGCGGGCGGGCGGGCGGCTGCGAGCATGGTCCTGGTGCTGCACCACATCCTCATCGCTGTTGTCCAATTCCTCAGGCGGGGCCAGCAGGTCTTCCTCAAGCCGGACGAGCCGCCGCCGCCGCCGCCGAAGCCATGCGCCGACAGCCTGCAGGTAGGGGGGCCCCCAGCCCTGGGCACGAGGAGGACGGGGTGTCGGGCGAGCGCTCGGCCGGGTCTTCCAAGGGGCGTGCGGGCACCAGCTCCGTAGTCCACTCTGCCCCAGAACCCTCCTCAAAGTGGGGCCCCCTCCCCTAGCTCTGAATTCCACTCCTGTGCTGGGACTGCAGCCCATACCCGGAGCCCTTGAATCTCCAGCTCACAGTCCAGACCTCACCCCAGACTCTGAACCCCTTTTGGATCTGGGACTCCGCTCCAAGCGCTGAACTCCCAGTCCAGAGTAGGACCCCAGTCCCCACCGAGAGCTCTGTTCAAACCTGGAACCCCCTGCCTTCCAGATGAGTGTATGACCCTGCCCAAACCCCAGAACACCCACCATACATACATACATACATATCTATACATCTATATATCTATATAGATGTATAGATATATATATCTGGAGTCCAATATCTATATATCTATATCTATATCTATAGATATATATATACCTGGAGTCCGATATCTATCTATCTATCTATCTATAGATAGATAGATAGATAGATATCGGACTGCAGGTACACCCAGAACACCTGAACCCCCAGCTCTCAACCAAGACCTCTGTCAGAGCTGGAGACTCACCCCAAGCCCCTGCACCTCTATTCCACAGCCTCATCTGTGCCCCCCACCCAGATTCCCACTCAAACATCTGGTCTTCAGTCCTCACCTGGGACTCTACCCCAGGGTCCAAACACCTCTTTCTATCACTGCTTCTCTTTCTCTGCAGGACCCCCTTCCACCTGGTTCCTGCTTTCCTACCCTTCCTCCCTCCTTTGTAAGAGGTCCTCTAGTCTTTTAGGGGTCTCACCCTCTCCTCTTGTTTCTCTCTGGTGTGGTGGTCCCACTTTACTCTCTGGTTTCTCCTCTGCCTTCTCTGAGTCTTTTTGGGCATTTTCTCTCTCTACCCCTCTGTTTCTCTCTTTTGGTCCCTTTTGCCCATATTCATCTCTCTCAGTCTGTCCATCACCCCACCCCCTCCATTTCTCTAGGTCTCTATCTTTGTTCTAGGGTCTCACCCTGTGATCATCCCTTCCCCATATATCTGCCTCTGCTTTGGGGTGAGGAATGGGTAGACTCAGAATATGGGGCCAGTGTCCCCAGGACCTCTGCCTGCCCCATGTTGTCAGGCATGGCATGGTGTGGGCGCTGGTCGTAGGGACTAAACATGGAGAATACAGCCCTTGGGCGGTGCCCAGGGATCTAAGGTAGGTGGGGACTATGTGTGGAGTCCTGGGGTTCATAACTTATAACCCCCCATCCCCACTGTCCTGGTCTTGATTGGGGTCAGGTAGGGGCTTGGGATGGAGGAACGATGGGGGAGTAGACTGCAATCTGGAGCCAGGGACCTGTGGTGGGAGGTTTCTGGGGCTGGGTGAGTCTGGGGTGTATGTGTGTTTGTGTAGGCTGGGCCACGTTTCATGTGTTGGGTGTGCCTCGTGTGTGATCATATGTGATGTGTCATGAAGTATTGTGTGTGGCATCACCAATGCGATAATTTGGGGGGGACTCATGGGGGTTTCCGGTGTGTGTGAAGATGGTGTGTATGGCATTGCCTGTCGTGTGCAGCTAGGAGGGCTGTGTTGTGAGTGTGGAGTGGACGATGTATGCACGAGTGTTGTGTGTCCAGGGAACATGTGTGTATGCGGTGTGTCTGTCTCCATGGGGTGGAGTTGTAGGGTGAGCCTGCATGGGGGGGTTTTGTGGGTGGTTGCGTATGTTCTCGGCTGTTGTGTGTAGCCAGGAAAAGCCACTGTGGGGGCCTGATGGAGGGATTTGTTGGGCACCTTGGTGGAGGGGAGTGAGGGTGGGGGAGCTGTGTGTGGGCCCGAGTGTGTTCGCAGCCTAGGCGGCTCAGAGTCACTGTGGTACACCCTGGGCTTGCTTGGGAAATGTATTTGGACCCAGGGGCTGGTGTTTGAGTGTCATGTGTCTGTGATGGCCATGTGTGCCCCTCTGGGTAGGGAAGGGTGCAGCAGCTAGGACCGAGGGGTCCAAGGCCAGGGGCTCGTCGGCTAAGTGTGTGTGTGTGTGTCCGTGTGTCCATGTGCACGTGGGCAGCAGGAGGCGATGTGCCGGCAGGCTTGTCTCTGCCACAGGTCCGCATGTGTCCACAAATGTGTGACACTAGGTGTGCACGTCATCTATGCAGGGTGTGTCTCCATGTCTAGATAGTGTGTGTGTTGAATTTAATTGGATGTGTGTGTGTCTGTGGTTGGGGAGGTGAGTGTGGGGTGTGTGAGGCGCGTGGTGGGAGCTTGAGTGTGTGATGTGAAGTGTGGGTGTGTGAGCTGTATGACTTCTCAGTGTGACATGTGGATTATGTGATCTTTTCTCTCTGTGAGTTTATGTGCGGTGTGTGGTGAGGGGTGTGTGAAGGGTGTTGGTGAGCTAATGGTGTGTGTGTGGAGGGGTAGGCAGTGTTGAGAGCTGTGGAGTGTGCGTCAGGGGGCAAGGAAGTGTGTGCTCAAGGTGTGTGGGGGTGAGGAATGAGATATGTAATGTTTGGGCTGTGTGGAATCCAGCAGGTGTCCCATAAATGTTTGTGGAATGATGTGTGTGTGCAGGGAGGACTTGGCTGCCATCCTGTCCTTGCTTCCCTCCCAATTAGGTCCCCAGAGATCCCCAGTGACGTTCTGTCATGGCCCACCCCAAGCTAAGCTGCCTCTACCCTTTGCCCTTCATCCTCTTCACGTTGACCAAGGCCTTTGTCTTGGGTTTCCGGTGGAGCAGGCTCTGGACAGGCAGGCGGCGGGTGATGTCGTGGTCTGGGAAGCTTTGTTCCCTTTGGGTCTGTGTTGTGTTTTAGGCTGGGCTTTGGAGGAGGGCGGAGAAAGGATACACGTGTTGTAGGCTCACTGTGTTTACTACTCCCTCACAATGTGCCGCAGTGGGGAGGGGTTCAGGCCCAAGCTGTGGGGCCTGGGTTGTATCCCGAGGGGTGCCTCCTTGGCTCAAAAGCAGCTTGGACTGGGCATGGCACTGGGTGAATTTGCCAACTGTGAGGTCTTCGTCCAATGGGTGGCACAGTAGCCTTTCTGGCTCACATCATCTCTGGGGTGCCAAGCATCCGGGAGCTCCCTTCTGCATGCCAGCCTGTCCTTTTCTCTTCTCCATGTGGCCCTCAAGGAGTGTCCCTGGGCTGGGATTCAACCAGGAAGGCCTTAATCTATCTCCTCTTCTTGACCTCACATCTGTCCTCACAGAGACCCTTATCTGAAAAAGGAAGTCTGGTTACACTTTGGGGACCCTCTAGTCTGATAGGGGAGATGCCAGTCAGTAGGAGGACCCAGGTCAAACCCTCCAGAGAAAGCAATGGAGAAGACTTAGCAAGTGGCCTGCTGACAGGTATTTGGGAAGAAGAAAGGCCAGGCCTCCTGACAGTTGG
Organism: Lontra canadensis; assembly: GCF_010015895.1. Taxonomy (NCBI): domain Eukaryota; kingdom Metazoa; phylum Chordata; class Mammalia; order Carnivora; family Mustelidae; genus Lontra; species Lontra canadensis. The sequence goes on from NW_022631001.1 coordinate 25,813,089, forward strand.
AAGACCTAGACGACCAGAGTCATCAGCGGAGGGGATTGGGGCACCACCTCAGTATCACCTTCCAAAAGGTTCCCTGCTGTGAGTGGGCTTAAGCTGGGCCTGGAAGCGGGTGTTGAGTAAGCAGAGAAGTGTGGCTTGGGGCTGAGGAAGATTCTGGGTCAACCGGAAAAAAGGATCTTGAGGGCAGTTGATCCTTCCCAAGCAGTCCTGTCTGGCTTTGGAGGGCCATCCCTGGGCCTCCAGCCTTCTCAGGCTTTCACATCACCTCTTCCCACCCACCTTGTGTTCAGCCAAAATGACTGTCATTGTCACCATCATTTGTTAGGCGGCTCTTTGCAGATCCCAGGCTCCTTTCACAGGGGTCTCATTTAACAGATGAACTCGTTCGCTTGGCTACAGCATTTACTGTGCACCTGCTATGCACCAGGCAGGCCCAGTTTGACACAGCAGGGCCCAAATAGGTTTCCTGGGGCTCCCACCTCCCGTGCTGGAGAAAGCCCATCTTGCCAGTCCAGCCACACTGTCAGCCCCCTAAGCCCTGGGCACACAACCCTCCAGTCTGTTTCCCCAGCCGGACGTTTGCACTTGGTTCTGGGAGGCTCCAGGCATGCACCCCATGGTAGTAGGCTCTGGCTCCCAATCAGAACACAAGCTCTTCGGAGACTGGGCTAAGTCTACCCATCCCGCACGTCCTGAGCTGGGCTCGACAGAGTCCAGATGGCCACGTCAATCATCAGATGGTCATCACCCCCTGTCGGGCTGGCAGCCCATCTGCCATCTAGAGAAACCGAGGCCCAGAGCAGGGAGGGGACTCCAGACAAGTCTCTTCTTTAGACCCTCCTTTCACCAGTGTTACCAGAGACCAGACGGGTTGGGGGAACGTGCCCAGGTTTCACAATAAGGTGACAGGACACAGAAATTCTGTATTTCCCAGAACACAGCTCCACTGGTCACTGGGCTGGGCTCCAGCCCCGCACCATGCTGCTCCCTGGCTGGCCTCCGTGCTGCCTGTGGCGTGTAAACGATTATTAATGACCCCCCTGGCCAGGAGACAGGAAACGTTTCCCAGCCACAGCTGGGGACATGCTCCCGGCCAGCCTCCGCCCTCCACACCCACCCTGCCCCTGGGGTCAACATGAATGTTATCTCCACGCTGCCCCAGCTTTCCCTGCTCCTCCTGCCCAACCCCCGGGCAGCTTTTTCCTTTCCAGGTCCATGGACAAGAAGAGACAGAGCTTTCTCTTCCATGTCTCTGGCTTACCACTTTCTCCAACTTGATTCAGCTCTACCTTTTTCCCCGCCTCAGACCAGCCAGAAGCAGTCCTTCTCCTGGAGGGCTTTTCTGAATGCACTGCTAGGCCCGCCAGTGGCCCTGTCCTGGGCCCTGACCATCAACTCTCGCTCCTGCAGACTTTGTTCGCACTCTGCTGGTCCTCTGTCTGGGCTGGGGACTTCCTGTGACCTGTCCTCAATTGTTATCTTAAGACTGACACTTGGAGGATTCTCCCAGATGCCTCCTCCAGAAGAACCCAGCCCAACCTGGGGACTCTGACTTACTCTGAGCATCCCAGCCTGCCTATCCAGGCCACACACTATGTACTGCCAGGCCTTCATAGGTGGACATTCAGTGAGTACCTACTACATGCCCCACAGAGACAGGAGGTAAAGATGAGCACAAGGTGGGCTTTAAGGCTCTGTCACACACAGGACCACGTCTGAGCCACAGTGCATCTGTCCTATGGCCCCTCGGTGGACCTAGGTACCAGGGCTGACAGTGGGCAGATAATGTGGTGGAGGCAGGGGCCCAAAGACCAATGTGGGGAGGGCAGTGTGGGGAGGGCAATGCTGGAGAGACTGGGGGGTCATGATGGGACAGAGCAGTGACCCCTGATTCAGCCCAGAGTGGGAGGGAGGGCAAGCTGGGGAGTTTCCAGGAGGAAACATATCTAATCTGAGAGCTAAGAGATGAGCTAGGAGAAAGTTCTGGACAGAGAGAAAGAGTGAATGGCAAATGTGACATCTTGCTGGTGACAGAGGGAGAGAAGTATGTTTCTACAGTTCTGTGGATCCTGGACTGCCCGGGCTCTGAGGCCCAGGGTGGTGTGTGTGTGTGTGTGTGTGTGTGTGTGTGTCTGTGTGTGTGTATGTGTGTGTGTAGCTGGGGACGAGACTGGTGAGGTCGGCAGGGACAAATTGTGCAGGACTTATAAGTGAAGAGATTTGGACTTTTTTCCAGAAGGAACTGGGCACTAAGGGGGAGAGTTGAAAGCAGGGCAGGGACTGCTCAGATCTGCTTGTTAAGAAAGCCTCTGGGTCACGGGGTGGAGAGCACACTGAAGTGGTGAGGCTGGCACAGTATGGTCCAGAGAAGACCAATGAGGCTGGGGCAGGAAGAGGCAGAGGATGGAGGGGAGGAGACAGACCCTTGAGGGTGGAAGAGGGAGCCACTCGGCTGTGGAGGTACAGAGAGAAAGAGAGGAAACGCTGCCCAGGGTGTCTAGGCCAGCTCTCGAGAGAAGACAGGGCATGAGGGCAGATGCCTGGGCCTGTGTCAGGGCCCTCTAAGGTCTGAAAGGTCTCAGGAAGGGTGTCCCAGGTCAGGAGCTTTGAGGCTAAGAAGAGACCAGGAGAACTGGACCCTGCTCCCGGCTCCTGTGCCCTCTCCTGTGGCGTGGAGACTCAGGAACTGCCCTGGGCAAAGAGTGTTCGGAATTCAAAAATTAAAACAATCTGTGAAACGTAATATTTAATAAAATTCAAATCCAAAATGTGTGAGTACATTCCAAAATGAATTAAAATGTAAATTTATGAAAATGCTAAACCTAACCGATGATTCTAGTATCAATTGTAAGCCTCAGTCGCTTCCCTCCACTTTGGACACAACTCCCCGGAAGCCGCTGCCTCAGGTGTGACTGACCCCCACAGCAGCTCCAGGACCTTCCAGACTTGAGTTCAGGGTCCTGCCTGCAGGGAGCCCGCCCTCTTTCTGGTGGCTTCAGGTGACAGGCATTTTGCTTTTCCTGTGCGCACCCCCACCAGGGAGTTAGCCCTTGAAATCTCCCATCTGTGGTTGTGTTTATTGGGGGGCCATGGAGGAGGGAAGGGTGCCAGGGGTTGGGGTATCGGCTACAGTGCCCAGTGGGGTGGGGTGGGGGCACAGGGAGACTTGGGGAGAGCCGGGAGGGGGCATGAGGGGAAGGGAGCAAAAATGAAAGAGCAGCACCACTCCAGCGTGAACACGGTGTCCTACTGTAAATGTGACGCCATTTCGGGAACTCCCTGATGTTATGGTCCCATCTTGCAGTCTTGGGGTGGGCATTGCTTGGCTCACACTCTGCTCGTCTTGCACCATTTTCTGGGCTTCATTTTCTCACCTGGGAAAGGAGGAAGTAGGGGCCTTTTCCACCAAGGCATGCATGAGCTCTGGCTCTGGGTGTGCATGACTCTAAGGACCCGGTGTTGGCGCTCTGTGGGTTTCTAGCCTTCCCCGGCACTTAGCTTCCAGCCGGAGCTGTATGGAAGCGTGGTTGTGTGATTCCGACATTCTGGGACTGAAGTTGCTGAGACTCCAGGAGCCGGATAGGCAGGCATTCTGTGAATCCAGGATTCTAGGATTTGATGATTTGATGATTCAATGATTCTAAATGGGGCTGCTGGGAAGAGCTGCAGCCACCTGCCTCGTTAATGTTGATGTTAGGTTATTAAAAACATAACGAGAAGCAATGGAGAGAGCTCGGGATGGAGGGTGGCCCCGCCCCTGGGGAGTGGGGGAGGGGAGGAGGGGCCCAGCCCGGTGCTGGGGGAAGGAGACCTTCTCCTGCCTGGGGCATGGGTGACGGGTGACAGGACCAGGGGGGATTCTCCCACCACAACAGAAGCCACATCTGTGCACGTGTGAGAGCCGCTGCTCCCTAAGCTTGCAAGAGAAGGGGTCATTTCCTTCATCCCCCTGCCTCTGTTCTTCAGCTATTTCAGACCATGGCAGGGAGAGGAGTGCCCTTTCCTCCCAGCCCCTAAAGTCTCTGGGCAGAAGTGTCCACAGACAGCAGAGGAAAGAGGCCTGCTACACCGCCTACCCCCCCGCCTGGCCAGCCCCGGCCTGAGGGGGAAAACAGGACATGAACACTTCCTGGACACGGACGTGGAAATGCACGAACCCCTGTTTGTGAGGGCCCCGAGCACAAAGGGCCTCCGACCAGGGCAGAGGCCAGGGCAGCCAGAGGAGGCGGGTGGGCGCTGGCCAGGGACCTACTGGCAACTCTGGAGGGAGGACCCTTCTTCTGCTCTGGAGGTGGCTGTGGGAAGGGCTTGAGGAAGGGAGGTCCCAGGCCAGGGGGCCTGGATGACCAGTGGGTGCTCCCCTGGGACCCAGGCCCAGGGCCCAGCCTGGCAGGAGGCCAGGCCATTTGCCTACCGGCTTGCTTGGGTTACGCACGTGTCTCGGCACTTACACCAGGGTTGGTGGGGGTGGGGAGCCCTGGAGGCAGGAGAGAAGGATCTTTGGCCTCTGGAGAGCTCATTCCAGCTGGGTTCCTCAGAAGCCTGGGACCAGCTGTCTGGGTCTCAGCCTGAGTCTCAGTGATCAGATCAGGTGAGGGAGGTCAGGAGCTGGCCCAGCTCACACAGCACAGCAGGGTCTGAACCCCAGCTTCCCGACTCCCCATGCTGGGTGCTCCCCTTTGTCTGCAGCTTCTGCCTTTCCCCTGGAGCATCTCAGGAACAGGAGCTGAGGCAGGACACCTGTTAGGGGGCAGAGCCCTTATCTGAGAGCTCCTCCATCTTTCTCCTCCCACAGGCCAGAAGGCAAGTAAGGTGATGACAGTGGCTCTCTGCTATCCCCAAGTGTCTATTGTCCACCACCTCCTGTCTTGGTCCGAGGATAGGGTCTCCAGCTGCCCGATCCACAAGGAGCCTCCTGGTTCTCCTGTCCCTTCACTGAGCCTCTCTTTCACCCCGCAAGTCTCCCCCTCTGGCTGGCTGTATGTGTCAGTCTCTTTCCAAAGATTGTTAGGCTTGGATGAGCCCCAGGAGATCATCAGATCCCATGCTTTCATTCTCCAGATGAGGAAAGTAGCTCAGAGAGGGGAAGGTCATGCCACACGGGCACAGCAGACTGTGGCTGGGCCCATATCACAGAAGCACACTGGCCTCTGTGTCAGGCAGCTACGATGAGTCCTGAGGTTATGATCAGCTGGCAGCTTCTCTCTTCAGCCCTGAGCTGTCCTCCCTCTTCTTGGCCCAGATTACTCTCTTGTCTGCCACTGTGCCAGCTGCCTAGCTGACACCTACCTTGGGCAGACCCTGCCCTTGGGACACAGACCAGGTGGAAACCTGTGTCTCATAGTTAGGAGACTGTCCTGGAACCTGGTGTTCTCTTCTCACGAGGCACCACACGCCTCCGCTCAGAAGCCCTCCAGGACTTCTCTGCAGACTGTCTCCCTCTCACTAGCCTCTTTGTGACAAGTGGGTTCTGTAATTCGAGGTTTCTCCCCTGTGACAGTCAGATCATGGGTGAGTCTCCTCCTAGTCCTAAAGCCCTTCCTTCGGTGTCCCTTCCTTCTGTCTCTAGGAGGGGCTCAGCTTCCTGTGGCTGGGGTGGGGAGAGCCCTGAGGTCCCCAGAGGACAGTGGGACAATGGGGAGGCGGTGACAGATGAGACATTATGTCCTCCCCAAAGCAGGCTCCACCCTCCCCTAACCTCCTGGCTGGTGTCTGGGGCACAGCCCTGGCTTGTGGGACCACAAGGGTCCTGGCCTTGACCTCTCAGTGTAGAGGTCAGAGGGTCAGAGTCCTGACCGCACTCAGCAGTTCTCTAAGTGGAGGCTGTGGAGCCCAGGTCCCCAGCAGCCCAGCAGCTTTGTAATGGGTGCTGCAGAACCCCAGGGCGGGTGAGCCGGACTGGCCCGCCTGTGGGGTGGGCAGGAGGGTGGCAAACACTGAGGCAGGGTGGGATTATGGAGGAACTGTGAATGCCTACCTTCCCATGCTGGAAGCTGGTGATGGGGAGCCAAAGAGCACGGGCAGGGGCTTCTCCAGAGAGCGGTAGGGAGGCCAGAGGTGTTCGGAGAATCACAGCTAGCACTGCCTCCTGTCAGGGAAGGAGGGGCTAGCCCGGGGCAGCACAGTGGGTGGACCACTGGAGACCTGGGTGGAAAGGAAGGCTGAGGACTGTAGACAAAGGGACGGGCTTGGGGTTAGGTATTTAGCTCGGCCCTCGTCATTTCCTCCGCCGGACATGGCTGGGTGAGCAAGGTCATCGCACAGAGGGAAGGAACAGGCCGGGACCAAGGCATACCAGGCCCTACAGTAGACTCAGGCACGTGGGTGACCTGGTCACACCCTGGGCTGCCATCAGTCCCCCATCAAAGCCCAGCCATGTGGCCACAGTCACCCTGGGGGATGGCTACATCTAGACCACAGCCCCACACACAGACCCAAGCTTTCTAGGTGGCACTCAGGCTGGGGTATAGACCCTGGCTGAGCAGGGAGAGCCCACAGGACCTGGGGACACCCAGACACCCTGCCACAGCCACACCACAAGCCTCCGCACACCAGGTGCAGCTACTGTCACCCCTATGGTGACCCAAGGAGAGCCATAAATTCCAGCAGTTATGGGCAGGTGTTCTGGGCCTGGGTGAGAAGAGGGGGGCACGAGGCAGGGAATGCAGAACCTCCCCCCACCCCCATGCCAGACTCTGCCCTCCCCCCAGTTCGCTGAGTGCCCAAGGCTGTTTATTTCCTCGCAGGGATGGGTGTCTCATCCCTCTCCCCCTCCCCGTCCCCACCACATGCTTCCAAAGCTGCCAAATCAAATCAGCCCCTGCGCCCGCGCCAGGCTGGCATGGCGGCCAGCAGCTGACTGGAACGAAGCCAGGCTCAGAATATCCCTCCGCCTGTGCCTGTCCGATGGCTGGGTGTACTTATGGGGTGGGGGTGGGGAGGGGCAGCCAGCCCCTGGGCAGCGCCTTGGAGAGGCTGGGCTTTCTCCATGCCACCTGGGCCATAGGCTCCTGGAGAATGAGCGAGTGGCTCCTTGGGGTGGCAGCCAGCCTTTGAGGAACTGTGGCCCCCGGATTGTGGGTGGGGGCAGCAGGATCCCAGAAGACTGGGTGCTAGGAAGGGGCTGGTGGCTCACACATATCATCATGATCACTGCCCTAGCAGGGAGCCCAACCCAGTGAGAGTGTGAACTAGACATTGCAAACCCCATTTTACAGATGGGGAAACCGAGGCTTACAGAGGGGTGGTGAAGTTCCCTGGAGAGAAGTCGACATGGAGGGGGCCTCACAAGGAGTAACAATGTGGTTGTTTCCCCTCCTGAGGAGGCCCCAGCTGAAAGAAGGAGCTCAGCTCTGTTCTCAGAGTAAAAGGCAGAGAATACACCAGTCAATGGTACCCACCTGAAGTAGGGAGTGATATGGGGGTGGGGGGAGAAAGCAGGGCAAAATCAGGCAAGGCTTCCTGAGAAGATTCCCTGAGGAGGCCCCCCCGCGGGCAACAGGAGCCCCTGGGCCTGCTGAGGGCTTGGTGGTGGCAGGGGGCGGGGGGAGGGCCCTTGGGCACGCTGGGGAGAAGGGAAGAAGGCCTGGCAGGCCTCAGCTCCTGGCCTTCTTGTCTCTACAGCCAGCCGGGACCTCCTTGCCCAGGAGCCAGTGCCCCCAGGGAGTATTGCCAGCGGACTGGAGGTGAGAGCTCAGGAGAGGGAGAACTGGGTGGGCTTGGAGGGGTGGGGGCACAGGCTGGGGGTCAGCCTGAGCATTGTCCCCACCCCTAGGAGGACTGGGAGGCTGGAGCTGAATCCCAGCCCTGCCCCCTCCAGCCTAGGGTCGCCCTGCACCTAGATCACCTTCCCTGCCCTATTCCTGCCTGGGGCTCTCTCCCCCTGAGGAGAGATGAAGAGAATTATTTCAAGCCCCTTTCTAGGCCTCCCCACCCTCACCCAACAATTCATTGATTCTCTGCCCTAAGTGTTTTCTGAATTCCTCTCCTCCTCTCCATCCCTGCCCCCTGTCCCAATCCCCCTGGATGGCTCATCGGCTGGCTGCTTTCAGTCACCCCACTCTCTCCATGCAGCTGCCAGAAAGCTCTTCCTAACATGCAAACCTGAACTTGTCCCTTTTCTAAAATCCATGCTTCCCATCCTCCTGCTCCCTCTGCAGCCCCAGCCAGGCCACAGTCCCCTCTTTAACCATCCTGCCTCCCCAGAACCACTCCTGCCGCTCTCTTCTCCCTCAGCTTCCCATATCTTTCTGGACTCAGCTCTAGCCTCCCCTCCTCCGGGAAGCCCTCCCTGTCCCTCTTGCTCCCTCCTCCGAGCTCTCCTGCCCTGGCAGTCAGATGGAACATTCTGATGTCTGTGTCATTAGTACCCTGGTTTCTCTGTTATGCTTCTCTACAGGTCTCCTCTCTGAACTGTGAGCTCCTTAGCCTGGGGACTGTGCCTTTTGCATTCCTGAGTCTCCCACTGCCCTCCAAAGGTTGCCTGGTGAGGGCTCAGGGAGTGCATATCCTTTGAGATGAGGGATGCCCTCTGCAGCCCTGACCATGACTTTGGGGTGCCTCATGCGCATCGGCAGTGCTCAGAGGGACCTTGAGCAGCAGCAACAGGGTGGGCTGGGGACTGGGAAGACTGACACAGAGGAGGGTTGTGTGTCAAATTGCACCAACCACCAGGATCAGCCTGAGCCTACTCTTGGGCCCTGGCCTGGCTGAGAGAAAGGAGACTCCTCTAGGCCAGAAGCTTTAGACACACTTCCTTGTTCAACCCTCACAACCTCCCTGGGAAGCAGGGACTGCTATTATTCTCCTTTTATGGCCAGGGAAGTGGAGACACAGTGGGGTCACACAGTGAGCACACGGGGCAGATCAGAGTGTGGAGCCCACACGTGTTTTGTGCCCAGCCCTCGATCTCTTGCTGCCCTCCAATGAGATGAGAAAGAAGGCGCCCACATGGGGCCTGGTGCATGAGGAGTTCAGCCGGGACACGGGGCCAAGTCCTGAGAATGTCCCTGCAGCTGGGAGCTGGGTGCGGGGCGGGGGTGGGGGTTGGAGCGGGTGGCGCTAGAAAGTCATTATTAATTTATTTATGGTCATGGCATTCCCCACGGGGCAGAGGCTCCCCCCGCCCTCCCCCGAGCCGGGACAGATGGTGTTCCTGGGAGCCTGCAGCATCTCAGCAGCCACGGCCACCTGCCAGGAAAGCCTGTATTTGTCATCTTCCCAGGAAGCCATGAGGGGAGAGGGCTCTGGAGAAGTGGAGACCCTCCTTGGTGCTGGGAACTAGGCCCCAAGGGAAGGAGCCAGGCTTCAGCTCCTTGTGTATACCTCTGGGCCCTGCCCCTTTGCCCAGGTACCTGCCAGCTCAGGTTCGGCCCACCAAGTCCCACCAGGAGGCCTCTGGGGATCGTGCCCATTAGATCCCTTTGCTTCTGTTCTCTCTCCACATTTCCTTTGTCTGGACCTCCTGCTTCCTCCCTCAGAGAGGGAAGGTTTTAGGCTGTGAGGACAAGCTCTGCTGGGAGAGAGTCCTGAGTGCTCCCCAATACAGAAAGGGCAGGACTGGAGAGAGCAGGGGCTGGGGTCAGGTGGGCATGAGTTCAAGTCCTACTTCCATTACTTTCTCGGTGTCCGACCTTGGGCCAGTTCCTTAACCAGCCTGAGCCTCAGTTTCTTCACCTGTCAAAGGGGAGAAGAAGATCCAGCATTAGTGGACCTAATCACTGCTATTGGCCATAATCACAGCAGAGCCTTTGGGACAAGTTACAAAGTATGTGTGAGGCGCCTGGCCCAGCGAGGGAGTTGGTCTCCCTCCCTGCTTCCCGCAAGGGTGAGCTCCTTGGAGCCAGGCCTGGGCTGACGGGGGTGCAGCACGGGGCTGGGCGAGGGCTCGCGGAGCTTCTGGGGGCACGGCGCGTCCTCCTGGTGCTGGCAGCGTGACAGCTGGGGGAGCAGGGCTGCCAGTGCCCATCTCTGGGGCAGGCATCTGCTCAGCACCCCTCTCGGGACGGCTCCCTGGCCCCTGTGCCCACTGGCCAGCTGGGAGGAGGGTTCTTCAGGCTCAGCCTGGAATCCTACTTCAGGGTCAGGCCCGTTGCTCTCTGGGGGGTCAGGGGGAGGCAGTTTGAGTAGTGAACTGAGCACGCTGGGTCCGTGCCCTCTCTGCTGGCTCTCGGAGGCGCTAGCTAGGGCAGGGGCTGAGGGAGAGGCGACACAGACGATGGCACAGGTATCCACACTTAGCACACTAATGTCCTGCCCAGCACTGGCTCCTCGCTTGCTGCCCACAGGATAAGGAGAGACCACAGGCCTTGGCATTGCCAGCCCTGCCTGTTGGGCCCCCACACGTCTGCCTGTTGCTCCCAGATATGGCAGTGCTTACTCCCCAGGGTACCCATTCTTCCTGGCCTCCCTGCCTTTGCTTGCACGGACGCCTTTCTCTGGAACGCCCTTCTCTTCTTTCTCTACCTACTCCCTTCTTAAGCCTCAGATTAGATGTCACCTCCTCTGTGGAGTCCTCTCAGATTGCTCCCTCCACTCAGGTCAAATCAGTCTCTGCTCTTTTCTGGGCACTCACAGCCCCCAAGCTTCCCTGAGCTCACAGTTGGGTGACTTGTTGCCCGTGTGGTTATATATCCTTTGTCACATAGTTATAAATACATGGGGGATAGGAACCAAGGCTGAGTCTCCTTTGTCTCTCCTGGGCCCCCATGAGAGCTGGCACAGGCTTGGTTCATAGTAGGTGCTCAATGAAGTTTCTTGTTTAAATGAGAATGGCTGTGTGAAGGTTGGAGGAGTTCCAAGAAAAGGGCACTTGCTGGATTGGGGGCAGTCTTAGAGACTTCCTGGAGGAGGTGACCTTGGAAATTTGAAGGATGGGGAGGGTCAAGGCCATGAACTGAGGCCAGAAATCAGCTAGGTAGTCAGAGAGGTCCATGTGGTCAGCTTCTGTGGGTACCACATGAGGACAACTAGGCCCAGCCCAGGACTGGGAACAAACAGAGAGAGGAGCTGGAACCTCCCAGAGGAGGCTGCAGGAGGCTGTCTTGGTGCTGAGAAGCCCCTGGATCTCTGACCCTGGGTCCACTTGATCCCACAGTCTGGGGTGAGGCCGAGGCCATCCATGGTGAATAAATGGGTCCAGCATGGTGGCATAGTGATGGGGGGATAGGGACAGGCAGGAGTTGAGGTGGTCCTATAAGGCAAGATTGCCATGGGGGCTAAGAAGGTCTTTGCAAGTGATAAGAGCAGGGTGTACAAGGGCACGTAGATGGGATGCCCTAAGTCTCCGTGAGAGAAGGACCAGCATGTCTGTGGAGCCCAGGAAATGGACGCGGGAGCGTGGGGATGAGGCTGGGAGGGCTGCTTTCCAGGAGGCAGCACTTCCTGGCCTATGTTTAAGATTCTTGAGTGAGTGCTCATAACTGGCAGGGGTGCCAGCCCCCTCCTGGCTTCTGCACATCAGGATTAAGCGGCCTCAGTGATGCCCCATGGCCCCAGAGGAGCTGCCACCAGCAGGTTGGCCACAGCATCTGGCATCTCTCGGGGCCTGGAGTCCCTGCCATCCGGCTGTGCCCAATTGTTGGGCTGCTGGGACTTGGGGCCAGGAAGGTGGTCTCAGCTGCCTCCCAGTCTATCTCTTTGTCTGTCGGTCTGTTCATCTGTCCTCACCCCTGACCAAACGAGGACCAGACGGAGATGGGTGAACATAGGTCCTACAATCAGAGAAGCCTAGTCTAAAGGAGGAGGTGTCAAGTACCAGGGACTCACACCCAGAAAAGACCCAAGCTCAGACTGGGCCAGGCATTGGGCAGACCAAAACCAGGGGGAGGTCCAGCCCCTGTGAGGGCTTGGAATGGAGGCTCAGAGAGAGGCAAAGACTGGTCAGAGGTGCATAGCGGATCTGAGGCAGTGTTGGGGTCGATGCTGTGAGCCCCAGGACAAGGCTCCTCAGGCGGCCCCCGCCCGACCCCGCCCCCCTCCCCGGGCCTGGTCCTTGGCTGTAAACACTGAGAGAACAAGTTCCGTTTCCTGGGAAATATTTATCTCAGGCCGTGTGGGGAGCGTGTGCTGGCCTCCCTGTGTCCTTCCTGCAGGCTGGCCTGGGGCAGGAGGTGAGGGGGCTTGGCAGCCGCCAATGGAGGACAGTCTATGTGGCCTGAAGTCGGGGCCAGGAAGGGAGTGCCCCAGGCTCCTCTTGGAGCCAGAATCTGAAGGCTGTAATGGGGGGAGGGGGAAGGGTAGGAGAGAAACCTGTTTTCTCCAAATCCTACAACACAACCTACCTGTCTCCCATGTTCTTGTCTTTATCCCCAGGCGTGCTGCTGCTTCCCAGTTTCTACCAGCAAGCATTTGCTCCTTTCTGGGGCTCCCACCCGGGTTGCCTTTTCTTCTTTGCCCTCATATTTGCTAGCTCTCAGCTGGCTTCCTCTGGGAAGGCTTTGCTAATTCTCTAACCCCTTAACCCCTTGTCCTCCCCTTCTACCTTCTGTCCTTCTCCTCGGCCTCTCAGCAGCTTCAGACTGAGCCCCATAGACCAGTTAAGGTCTTCTCCCCAAATTTTGGGAGGTAGACAGCCTCTTTACACTGCCCAAGCGTCCCCTTCCTGGGTACCCTGGGAGTGAAACAGGGCCCAGAGGCCACCTTTTAGTAGAACCACCACAAGCCTAGGCCCATGGGGAATCCAGGTTGAGTGAGTGAGGGAAAATTCCACGGGCCCTACAAGAATGGGGTGGGGTGGGTGCAGAGGGCCCAGGTTTCCCGCTGGCTGGCTCTTGGGCTTTGGGGCCAGTATCCCAGGCTGGGCCAGGCCTGACTGGGGCCCTGACAACAGGAAATCCTTGAAGGAACAAGCAGGCTAAGGACTCTGAACACAACAACAGGAAACAGCCTTGACATGGGGCAGCAGCTCTGGTGATAGTGCCCAGTGGGGTGGGGGTGGGAGGGAACCAAGACATGGAATGGGGGGCAGTGGGTGTTCTACTGAGTATGTGATGCTGTGTGTTATCCAGTGTGCATCCTCTGTTATGGGATACCGTGTGGGGAGTGAGTGAGTCAGAGCATGACATCGAGTGTGTGACACCGAGTGATACCGAGTGTGTGGTGCCACTCAGAGACTATGAGACCGGGGATGTGCCACCAAGTCCGTGACACTGTGATCCCGTGTGACATGGACTGTGTGATGCTGAATGATACCAAGTATGCGACACTGAGGGTGTGTCACCATGAGGAGCGAATATGTAAACACAGATGGGTGATATGGTGTGATAACAGGTGTGGTCCTTGGGGCTCAGCCGTCTGACACTGAGTTGTGAAACCAAGTGTGTGCCCCAAGCGTATGGGATCCAGCGACGCTGAGCACGTTGCCAAGGGTGTGACATGGAGTGATGCCAAGTGTGAAACCCTGTGCGTGAGGCCACAGGACACTCTGAGCCCGATGCTGGACGTGTGATGCTGTGTGTCATGGCTGATGACGATGTATAATCACACGACACTGTGTATGACGCCGTCCCAGGAAGACCCCCCAGTGGGTCCAGGCAGGGAAGTGACACAGTCTGATGCATGATTTGGAGAGTGCTCTGGCTGCTGAGTTGTTGGGGGGCGGGGGTGGGCGAGTTGGAGGGGCACAGAGGAGGTGGGCAGACAAGTTGGAGGCCACAGCAGCCACCCTGGCAGGAGATGGTGGTGCCGGGCCTCAGGGGACAGCAGAATAGTTGAGAGAAATGGATGAACTTTGGAGATATGTGGGAGGTTGAAATGACAGAACATGCTAATGAATGAGACGATGAGCCAGAGGGAGAAGCAGAGGATGTCTTCCAGGTTTCTGACTTGAGGGCCAAGTGATGGATGGTGGAGACGTTACTGAGATGGGTGAGGACTGGGGGGAGGCCAGGGTTAGGGGGTTGAGAGAGGGCAAGGAGGCAGAATTGGAGAGATCTGTTTTTGGACAGAAGTCAGACATCCAGGTGAAGGTGTCCCTTCACCTTCAGCAGCAGAGGTCAAACTGGGGATATCTTTGGGAGGTGGCAAGTGTGGCTGGGTTGACCTAGGGCGAGAGCACGGTGAGAGTAGGGGTGAGGGCTGAGGACCAAGCCCCAGCCGCAGGTGCCCAGACTCCATCATCTAGAGGCCTGGGAGGTGAGGAGGAGCAGCCCAGAGACAGGGGAGGAGTGACAGGGGAGATAGGGGATACTGAAGGGTGGAGTCACAGGAGAGGAGAGGGCTGAGAGGGAGGGAGGTGGCTGTGAGTCAGGGAAGGTGGACAGGGGAGACCGTGCTGGACTGGGCCCAGCATTAGCCCAACAGGAACCACATCAGTGATGGGGTGGGGCCTGAAGCCAGCCCGCCTGGGTGGGTGCTGAGTGGGGAGTGAAGACAGAGCACAGTCAACACTTTGGAGACCTTTGGCCCCAAGGGATGTGGAGAAGGGGCGTGGTCACTGGAGGAGGTGTGAGGTCAAAGGAGAGTAAAATTTTTAAATTATAGAATATTTGAAATACATACAACAGTAGAGAGAGTAAAAACTTGCTGTATACCCCTCACCCAAATCTAATAGTTACCAAGATTTGGGCACATTTAGTTCATCTATCCCTCTCTACCCTACCCAAGTCCCCCCCCCCCACTTTTTTCTTCATTTTTCTTTCCTGAAGTACTTTAATTTTTAGTTTTTAGTTGTGGTAAAATATACGTAACCTAAAATTTCCCATCTTAACCATTTTGAAGTGTATAGTTCAGTAATGTTAAATACGTTCACATTCTCCAGAACTTTTTTATTTTGCTAAACTGAGACTTATATCCTTCAAACAGCTACCTGTGCCCCCAGGCCCTGGCAACCACCGTTCTACTTTCTGTCTAGGAATTTGGCTACTAGGTACCTCAGATATCTGGAACCATACAGTTTTTGTCTTTTGTGACTGCCTTATTTCACTCAGCAGCATGTTCTCCAGGTCCTGCCATGCTGCAGCTGTGTCATAATTTCCTTCCTTTCAGAGGCTCAATACTATCCTATTGTATGTATAGACTGCATGTTGTTTATCCGTTCATCCATTGATGGACACTTGGGCTCCTTCCACCTTTTGGCTGTTGTGAATAATGCTGCCGTAAATGTAGGGGTACAAGCATCTCTTCAAGATTCTGCTTTTGATTCTTTTAGATATATACCTGGAAGTGGAATTATTGGATCATAGGTAATTTTATTTTTATTTTATTTTTAAAAAATATTTATGTATTTATTTTGGGAGAGAGAAAGAGAACATGCATGAGTGGGAGGGACAGAGGAAGGGGGAGAGAGAATCCCAAGCAGACTCCATACTGAGTGTAGAGCCAGTATGGGGCTCGATATCATGATCTGAGCCGAAACCAAGAGTCAGACACTTAACCAATTGAGCCACCCAGGCGCCCTATTTTTAATTTTTGAAGACCCACCATACTGTTTTCCACAGCAGCTGTGCCATTTTACATGGCCACCAACAGTGTACCAGAGTTCCGATTTCTCCACCTCCTTGCCAACACTTCTTTCCTCTCTCCTTCTTTCCTTCCCTTCCCTTTGCCCACCACCTCCTTCTTTCTCTCTTTCTCTCCCTCCCTCCCTCCTCTCCCTACCTCCTTTCCTTCCTTCCTTCCTTTCTTTCTTCCTTCCTTCCTTCCTCCATGGCCATCCTAATGGATGGAAGACTGGGGAAAGGTGATATCTCATTGTGCTTTGATTTGCATTTCCCTAATGATGCGTGATGTTGAGCATTTTTCCATGGGCTTGTTGACCAATTTGTATATCTTCTTTAAAGAAATGCCTATTCGAGTTCTTTGCCCATTTTTAAATCAGTTTGTTTATTTTGTGGTTGAGTTGTAGGACTTCCTTATATATTCTGGATACTAACCCCTAATCAGATGTATGATTTGCAGATCTCTTTTCTCAGTTGCTTTGTATTTTAAAGCAAATCTCAGATACGATGTCATTTCACCAAAGGTGGATTTTTTTTTTCAATGTCAGAAGGTACTGGGTGATGCTGAAATGTGATGGTGCAACTCACATCCAGCTTGGAAGTGTGCACATGACACTACATGAGGGTGACATTGTGGAGCACTGGAGACATGATGTATGACACTGGGGATGAGCCACCCTGAGTGAGGGCACAGGGATAGTACCATTGTGTGTGGCCCCGTGACACTCAGTGATGTATAACACTGTGGAAACCATGAAATGGCTGTGAGTCACTGAGTATGTGAGTCATGACACACGAAAGTGACAGCGATCCTGTCTGTGTGTCATCCGGGGGTGATGAGTGCGACACAGACCCGGACACTGGGAGTGAGAGGTGCCGTGGGTGTGCCATGGGCTGTGTGGGGGCGTATGATCCATGTGGGATTGGCCCCAGCCTCAAGTGCTGGCCACCAGAGCAGAGATAAGGAGGAATGCCCGACATGGACGGAAGTGGGGTCCAGGCCAAGTGTGAGTCGGTGTGAGGCCTCCTCCTTTCTTTGAACCCCCAGGAAGGCCTTCTGGAAGCAGGATGGTAACACCTTGGCAGAATGAGCCTGGACCAGCTAAGAGCAAGGGCTGTGGTGTCTGACAGTGCTATCTGGTTCTGACATCTAGAAAGTCATTCCGTGTCTTGAGCCTCAATCCCCTTAAGAATAAAATTGTAGCTGTTGGGGGATGTCACGAAAGAGTGCTTTTAAGGGAACGAGGTACCTGGCACTGAGCAGTGGCTCGGCAGTCTCTAGGGGAGCAGCACTCCTCCCAGTGCCCAGGAGGCTAGTGTGACGGGAGCATTGCAGGTGTGCAGAAAGGGTGTGCTGAATGAGTGATGTCTTGTCCTCTTGTGCCCACAGCCTTCCTCTCCACCTCTCTTGTTCCTTCTGTCCCCTGCTTGGCCTGCCCCCACGACTTGCTCCCAACCCACCCTCTCCCCAGCTCCCGCCATCCTCACCCCTGTCAGCCTCCCACCCAGGCTCCCGCAGCCTCGTTCAATTAGGCCGAGGCAATTTGCTCAAGAAAAAACCCTATAATCTGGTTAATCATACCAGTAGGGGATCTGGCCCAGGTGGGGAGGGTGGGGCTGGGTTTGGAGGTCCACACCCACAGCTGGGGGCACAGGTGTAGCTGTACCTGTCTCTCAGGACCCCCGTGTACTCCCTTGGACTCCATTCAGCAGCCAACAGAGTACAAAGCTGGGGTTTCTCCAACGGCCTCTACAGAGGTTTTAGGAGGGTCCCTGGCCCTCTCCATGTCTCGGTTTCCCTCTCTGATAATGGGAGTTGGGCTGGGTGGGGGTGTGTCTCTGAGCATCGGGTCAGCCTAGCTCGTCTCCGAGTGCCAGCATAGTGAGCCCACCCCGCCCATGGCTACTGTAAGGCCTTCTTTTGGGCTTTGGAGAAGGAGGGTGGATCAAGGGAACAGGGCCCCAGGGGAAGGGGAGGGGGTGGATGTCCTCAGAGCCTCGTCTGGAACCTGGCCACCCTAGCCCAGAGTCAGACAGCCTTTAGTCCCATGCTGCACACCTGGAGTGGGGCTGAGGAAAGGGAGCTGCTCTTTTGGGCTCACTGGCTGGGCCACGGCCTCTAACCTCACCTGAGACCCGGCACAGGGGCTCCCACAGAAGTAGGGCACTGCCAACATCCAGCCTGCCTTCCCCCACCAGTCCATGTCCCTCAGGGTGGCAGTGGCCAGAGAGCTGGGGTCACCCGTCTCCTAACTCACACAGAAGTGGCCCTGCCCCCAGCTGGGAGCCCTCTGGGGCAGGACATTTATGGTGCAAGGGTAGTCCTCCCAGCAGCTCGAGGAGAAGGCACTGTTTTACAGATGGTGAAACAGAGCCCAGGAAGGTTAAAAGATTTGTCCACCGCCACACAGGAGACACATGGCAAGGTAGGGATGTAGCCCTGGTCTGGCATGGGTGGTTGAAAAGGGGAGCAGGGTGCACGGGAGGCCGAGAGTCAGACTCCCTACATGTAAGACACCAAGACTCTCAGCCATACACTCATTCAGAGACAAAAGTAGCCCACGCTCAGGGCACACAGGTGGAGGCACAGGTCCCCCACACACGCAGATCGCTCAGGCGCAGATGTGGACATAGGGACACTCACATATTCACACTCGCACACACTCTCTCACAGAATCACGGATCTGTGGGTTTTCACCCAGACACTCTTCTAGCGGCCCACGGGGTGTAGTCTACCATAGTCCGCGTGGTGGCCTGCAGAGACACGCGATCCAGATGGCTCATGGGCAGGCCACACTCGTGCTTAGGGCACCAGCGAAGTGGGAGCTGCCCATAAAGTGAGCGAAAAGATCCGTGTTGATGAGTGTATCCGTTCTGATGAGTGTGTCCAGAATTTTGCAATCAGAGAAGTCACACAAAAGAGATTTTCATTTCCAAGACAAAATTAATATAAAGCTGGGGGTGGGACTCATCATCTCCTTACCCAGGTTTGGGGACTCCAAGGGACTTGCTCAGATTCACAGTCCCAAGGGATCTTCTGGGCTCACGTGTTACCCGGCCCTGGACTGTGTATGTATGTGTGTGTGTGTGAGCGTGAGTGTGTGTGTGTGTGTGTGCACACGCACGCTGCTGTACCCGCTTGGTGGCTCCCGGATCCTTGGGCTGGGAGAGAGGGTAGAAGTTCCAGAGACTCCGGATGTTTGTTCTCTGGCTTCCTGGGCCCTCCAAAGGCAAATAACTTTGGATGCCAGAATGCCTGCCCCGGGCAGGGCGGGTGGGGTGTTGGGTCATGTAAGGGCTGGCTGCTCCCCTGACGGGGGCCTCGCAAGATTTTGCAGTGACTGAGACCTGTGGCCTGTGGCCCCCATCACTTTCCATAAGCTTGTAGGCCCCCATCACTTCCCCTCTGGGGCTCAGGTTCCCCATCCAAGAAACGGAGGCAGGGAGAAGATGAGACTAGACTGGCCTCCCCATGGAGACTGAAATTGAGAGAGAGACATCCCAAGCTTAAGGTGCAGAAGAGAAACAAAAGCGGGATACAGGAGATAGAGGGGGCCAGTAAGGTCCAGGCTTCAGGGCCCGGCGCGGGGTCCCAGAGCCTGCCGTGTTTCTCACCCACTGCCCCTTCCCTGGAGAAGCCCTCTACCTCAGAGCCTGGATCTGCTGGGGCCCAGCCCTTGTTGAGCTGCTGAGGGGAGCAGGGCAGGGCTGTGGGGATGAGAGTAGTGAGTGCTAGAGGACAGGGCCAGGCAGAGGAGCTGAGCAGACCAGGGCAGGACCTAGAAGGACAAGAGTGGAAGGAGAGGCCTGGAGGTGGAGGAATATTAAGGGTGCGGGGAGTGAGGCTGGGAGAGTTGGGTAGAAGCTAGAGCATGACAGCTAGTAGGAATAGGCAGTGACCCCATTGTGAGATGCTGAGCCCTTGACAGAGAGCTCCCAACAGGCCTGGGAGCTCAGAGCCTACTGTGCCCAGAAGCCGTGGCAGTCTTATTCAAAGAAGGATTACAGTTTTTTGTTTGTTTGTTTGTTTGTTTGTTTTTTAAAGATTTTTTAATTTATTTGACACACAGAGATCACAAGTAGGCAGAGAGAGAGAGGAGGAGGAAGCAGGCTCCCTGCCAAGCAGAGAGCCCGATGCAGGACTCCATCCCAGGACCCTGAGATCATGACCCGAGCCCGATGGCAGAGGCTTAACCCACTGAGCCTCCCAGGAGCCCAAGGATTACAGTTTTAACAAAGCACTGCAGGTAAAGGTTGGGGTAGCTCAGAGAGGCCCCACAGAGTAGATGGGAGCCCAGAGGCAGGGGCATGCCTGAGATGAACCCAGCCCAGATTCCTCACTCCAGCCCCCAATAAAGGAGGACTATTTTTGGGAACAATGAAAGTGCTCACACATTCCTACAGGGGCAGGGAGAAGGAAGGGGGGCGGCCAGGAGCCAGTGCAGAAGGAAAGGGCCGACCCTAGTTTTCCCTCCATCTCTGACTTTGTCTTCAGTGTCTCCCCCTTGGTGGCTGGGGAGGCTTTATAACGCCTGGCCAGCCCAGCCTCCCTGTCCCCAGGGTCCCCTCCTCGTCTTGTGTCTATCCCGTTGCCTCTGAACTTGTCACTGTCCCAGTCTCTTTCTCATACCCTCATCTGCCCCCCTTCTCCCCCCACCCCCCCGCCTTGGGATCTAGGGAACAGCTGGGAAGAGCCAGGCCCTGAAGATTGAGCCAAATACAGTCATGGGACCAGCAGTGAGACTGTGGGAGAAACACATACCAGAGAACAGACAGACAGTAAGAGGGACAAACACAGAGAGCCTGGGGAGGCTGAGAGGCAGGGAAAGAGCTTGGGACAGAGTCAGGGAGAGCCCCAAGGCAGGCCTCGATGACTGTGGCAGCTGCTCTGTGCTCTCTGACTTGTCCCAAGGGGGGAATGCTCTACCGGGCTCACCCTCCCTCCACCCCCATCAGCACCCCTCAGTTCAGCCCTTCTTCCCTGCCCTCTGGAGGCCCACACTAACCCTAGGCCAGGCTGGTGCCATCCAGTATTCACCTCCCACTCTGGGCATGGTGTCTGGCACAGAAAGAGAGACGAGAAGCCTTGCCCCTGGCTTAGAGGAAGACACCCAGCCCCACCCCACACCTGAGAGGGGCTCAGCCCATCTCCTGGCCAAAACAGGGAATGGGAGGGACTTCAAAAATAAAGAGTGCTCAGAAGGGAGGGAGCCTAGTGTGTCTTGAAGGGCCCTGAGCTGGACCATGGGCCTCCTGACTCCAGGTGAGGCCCTGGGCAAGTCCTTTCCTACCTCTCCTGGCCTTAAGCTACCCCCATCAAGCTGGGGATTAGGCTCCCTGAGACCTAGGGCCCTCTAGACACTGGTCCTGCAGGGATTCTCAGGAGGTCTGGGAGGAAGACAGATGACCCATCCAGGAAGGCTGCGTGGAAGAGGTGACATCAGTCATGAAAGAAGCTGATAGCGATAGTGCTCCTCTCAGGGAAGAGCCCCTCCATCCTGACATGTTGTCCCCGGCCCCTTCTGTTCTGGGAGATGATCCTAAAGCATTGAAGGACCCTCTGGCCCATGAAGTTGCCCTGGAAAGGCTTCCAAAAGCTCTCAGCAGAAGGCACCCTCATTCCTCAGGCTCCTTCTCTAGGACAGTCACTGTGAGAGACCTGGGAAATGTTGAGAGCTCTCAGCTGTCTTTGTGGCTTGGGAGCCTCCAGAGGTTATGGGGTCCATCCATCTCCTTGGTGATGGAATGTACCCCTCTCAGCCCAAAGGCTCTCGGCACTAAGAAGTCCAACTGATTATTTTATAGCTCAGCAAATATCTGCTGACACCTGTGATGGGCTGGATGAAGCTGGGGACTGGGGAGGAATAGGACACAACCTCTGAATCTAAAAACTCCCAGTCAGATGGGAAAACCAGATTGGAACTAGTGGCAATGTATCTGGCATGCCATGCCCTGGTTGGGGGGAGCACAGGACAGTGAGTGTCAGGGTCAGATCTGCATGGGAAAGTTCATGGAGGGAGACCCAGAAAAGGGAGTTTGGTCACTCATTCATTGGTTTATTCGTTCGTGTATCCAGCCATTCCTTTGGTCATTATTTCCTGAGAGCGACTTTTCTTGACATTGGCCCAACGGGTCACACCTCTCCATTCTCTTCTGCTCAGGCCACTATGTCTGCCTTTCAGAGACTCCTGGATGGGCTTTGTCCAGCTCTGAACCCATTTTGAAGACCATGTGAGGGGCAAGGCTGAGGAAGGTTTGAAGACATTTAGGGTCAAGGAACCCAGAGCTGGAGGCCAAGTTCACCAAGGCCTTACCTCATTGCCCCTATTCTTCTTATCACATCCTTGGGGATAGGGAGCTCACCCCTTCCTCCTTCCCAGACTTCTGTCTTATGGCATGACTGAATCTCAGCGAGTTACATCTGCCTCCTTGTGACAACCTCGCTGTGCCCTGAGTAGAGGATGGAGAGGCACCAGGTGATCAGAATGACTGGGACAGCTGTGATGAGGGGGACGCTGGTGATGGGCTCTGGAAGAAGACTGTGGCATCCAGGAGAATGTGGGTCATGAGGATAGAGGTCACTACTTACCCTGTCCTGTGAATTAGGCAGTTGAAGGTGGGGAAGCCAGGAGCCTGTCCTGGCCCCCTTGGTCTGATGTCCGCCTCCCAGGGCAGTCTTGCCCTCCACACATTCATCTTTCTCCCTCCCTCTGCCCACTCTGGCTGTCCCTTTATCCTCTCTGTTCCTGACCCCAGACCCTGTGCTAGGGATTGAGAGGTTCCAGGGAGTCAGGAGCCCAGAAAGCTAATTGTTCACACAAGCCTACCTTCTCTCCCCAAATCTGTCCTTCCTCCCATCCTTCATCCATCCCCAAACATAGCCCCTGAGGGATCCAGGGGGGCCTGAAACAATTGGAGGGCGTGTTGGAGGAGGCAGGATCTGGAGTAGAAGCTGAGTCTGACTTAGAAAGGGTGAGGGGCCCGGGAGGATCTGGTTAGCCATACTGGAAGGGAAGAGCCCACAATGCGGGGGCCAAGCCCATCCGGGAAGTGGGGCACCCACGGGGCGCCGGGGGGGCGGGCGCCAGGACTGGGCTCAGGTGTATTCTACAGTGCACGTGTCTCCAGTGTGGCTCAGAGGCTGGAGACGCGGCCCTGTTGGAGTAACAACTGAAGCCGGAGTCTGCGAAAGGCGGGAGGAGGGAGGAGGAGGGGTCGGGGGAGGGGGAGGGGAAATAATAGCAGGAAGAGAGGACGGAGACCAGAGGGGCGCAGGGCGGAGGAGGACCGCAAAGGGTAGGACTTTCTTTGAGGACTGGGCTCCTGAGCTCCAGGTGTCCCTTGTCCATGTCTCCCCTCTGTCCTACTTCACTCTCTCCTTCCAGCAGCCCCGCTTCTCCCCTCCGTCAGGACCCTCCGCGAGGAGTCCCTCTCAGTAGGCGGAAGAGGCGGGAGCCCCTGACGCTGCCCTGGGAGGACTGGGCGGGTCTCACCTGAGCAAGGCCCCGCCCCTTCCTCTCCCCACCTATCAAACGGGAGGATCAAAGCAGGCACCTCCCATAATATTGTCCCAAGGTAGTAAGGTGACAGATGGTAACTACACTTACCGAGATGAGCATTTTGTAAGGTATATAATTGCCGAATCGCAGTGTTGTAACCTGAAACTAATGTAATGGTGTTTGTCGACTATTCAGCAGTAACGCAAAACAAAACAATGGTCCCAGGTTCGCAGGAGGATTGGAGGCGGTGTTTGCCCCTGGGTCTCAGAGTGTGGGCCCTGGGCCAGCAACAGCAGCAGCAGCAGCTCTGAACCTGTTGGAGATGGCAATTCTTGGCTTCATCCCGGATGTACTGTACTAGAAACTTGGGAGTGAGGCTAGCAAACTGTATGGTAGCCAACCCTCCTGGGGACGCTGGTGGGCACAGATGGTTGAGAGCCCCTGATGCCCTACCACCACCACCACCCCCAACGCGGTAGGTGTTTTGAGAACACTTCCCCCAAGCCTGACAGCCCACTCAAGCCAGGCTCTGACGTTTGCGTTACTGCACCTGTGGCCTCGGTCTCCATCCTGCCCGTTCCTTCAGATCAAGTCTCCCAGGGATCACCACACCTCTATTCTCTTGCTGCTGGTCCAGCTCAGCCTTGTTGAGGGGGAGGTCTGGGAGTGCAAGATCTAGAGCTCACAGGTAGCTCTTCTCGGAGTATCTAAGGCGTGAATGTCTTTTAGAGCCAGCTCCTTGAGCAGGCGACAGGCATGGGTGGGAGTGGGGAAGGGAGGAGGGCCTGCCTCTTGTTCTTTGTTGACACTTGACTCTCTATAGGGCTGGGCCATGCTGTGAGGGCTGTGCGAAGAAGTCACAGAGGAAGGTTGGAGTATGGGAGTTCAGTCCAGGGTCTGAGGCCCTACCAAAAGGGGGGCTTCCATGCTCTGAGCCCTCAGGAGGCTTCTTTTAGGGGAGTTCTGTTAGTCACCCTGACACAGCAGCTCAGCCTGTTAGTCCTGGGCACAGAAATGGATAAGTTCTCCTTTGCCCTAGAAGGAACCCCATTCTCCAGGAAGATAAGAGACTGTATATTGATCACCAAAACAGGAGGCGGGAAGCAAAAGAGTATAGATGGCATCTGCCCTGGCACCCCCAATTCCTCCCAACATGGCTGTCCTCCTGGGTTTCCCCCATTCTGTGGGTACCCATCTTGGGTCAGGTGCCTTCTCCCCAAGTTCTCAAGGGGACTGCCTGGAGGTTTAGGGGAGGAGTGGACAGGAGAGATAGGAGTGGGTGGGGGCTGGAGTGTGCAGGAGAGAAATGGGAGAGAAGCCAGTGAGAGGAGAGAGGATTTGGGGTGGGAAATGACTTTGAAACTCAAGGAGACATGACAGGAGAGCAGCCTGTGACAGAGATGGGAAGCATGGAGAGAAGAGAGATCCATTTAGAGGGGTTGGAAGAAACAGGGCCTAAGAGAGACACACAGCCCGGAGGGAAGGGAAGAGGCAGAGAGGGGCTCCAACACCCTGAAGATCTTGAAGGATGCCCATGCTTCAGAGAAGGGGATACCAAGGCCCACAGAAAGACCCCCAGGCCACACAGGAGACCTGGCCTGAGTAGAGCTGGATAACTCAGTCTGTATGGCCAGTCCCTATAATACAGCTTGAGTCTTGGGAGGGACTTGACCATTGGGTTTGATGTTATTACCTTCTTCTAGGCCACCGAGAGGCATGGTGAGTCTCTCCCAGGCAGTGGGGAGAGCAATAGGAGGGTTTAAAGAGGTGGGAAAAGACACAGAGACTCATGAAGATAAGATAGGAGGGCAGCTTGTGACAGTGACCCTGACCTTCAAGATGGTCCCTGCATTAGTCCCTGCACAGGAAATAGCAGAAGAACTAAGGCCAAGGTCTCTGGCTTCATATGATCCTAGGCATTAGGAAGGAGTTAGAAGTAATTTTGTCTAGACCCTCCCCTTCTACCTCAACAAGTGCAGAAATGCTGATCTAGCTACAGGACTGGCCCCAGAGAAGCCCTGACTCCTAACAGACTCCCCTTTCTTGGTACCTGGAGTGAAAGCCCAGTGTTGAGGGGAAGGGGGCCGCAGTGTCTTTGGTGCTGCCTGGCCCTCTCTCCAACTACAGAGCTGTGGGTAGGGAGCCAGCGAAAGCAGGAAGTCACCAGCCAGCTAGTCATTCTCACTGAATTCAACCACAAAACTCTACAACTATCTGTTGCAGAGCTGGAAGGACCCTTTTTTACTAATGAGCAAACTGAGACCCAGAAGAGGAAAGGGGCCTGTTAAGGTCACAGTTTCTGTCATCAGTCTGGGACAATCCTGGAAATTGCCGCTCTTTCCTTTCTTTTTTTAATTTAATTTTTATTTTTTTAATATATATTTTTAAAGATTTTATTTATTTATTAGACAGAGATCAGACAGAGATCACAAGTAGGCTGAGAGGCAGGCAGAGAGAGAGAGGGGGAAGCAGGCTCCCCGCTGAGCAGAAAGCCAGATGAGGGGCTCCATCCCAGGACCCTGAGATCGTGACCTGAGCTGAAGGCAGAGGCTTTAACCCACTGATCCACCCAGATGCCCCTTGCCTCTCTTTTCTACACACCAAACATTCTCCCCTGGGGTCTGGGAAATTGCCTGGTGGTTATGTTGATATTTATACTGAGGTTTGTTCCAAAAAAACTGAGAGGGCAGGAAATGTGACCTCCTTCACCCCACTCTGAGCCTGGGCCGCTGCGCGCACGCGCATGTATGTGTGTGTGCACTCATGTCTAAGTATTTGAGTGTGTGTGCGTTGTACATAGGGTTGTGTTTCTGTGTGCGGCCACGTTTGTGTGAGGGTGTGGCATGTATGTTGGACAGAGGCATGAGCGTTCTCAGCTGCTCCCACCAATTTTCCTGGGCTTTGGGATCAGAGCCGTTTCCTTTCCTGAGCTGATGTGGTGGAGGTGAAGTTGCTTTGAGATCTGGGGAAGATTCAGGGCTTGAAGGCCCCTGAGAGCCAGGTATGAGAACTGTCTTCCCAGTGGCTGTTCCTGCACCCCACACCCCTACTCCTGGGGCAGGAGGGGCAGGGCCAGGCCAGGAGGGAGATGGACAGAAGGATGCGGGGCAGGGAGTCTTAGGCTTCATCGGCCATGTCTGCTTCTAGCTAGCTCTGGCCAAGGCTGTGAAGCCCCTTTCTGCCACCGCCTGGACTCTCCTCAAGTTTCCTTTCCTGTCCCTCTGTCCCTACCTTTATCCTGCCCTTAGTCTGAAAAGTCACAGAAAGCTGACTAACCTGAAGAAAGGCCAGACAGGCACCCACCAATTCCAGTAAAGGACAGGCCGGGGCAGCCCCCAATCCAAGTAAAGGGCAGGTAGAGGAGCCCACCAATTAGAACAAAGGACAGACTCTCCTCTCTAAGGCCCTGGGGAAGGAGCTGGGGGCCAGGCTCCAAGCTGGAGGCAAAACAGGGGCTGGAGAGGCGGAGACCTGGGCTGGGAACCAGCTCTGCCTGACTCGTTGGCTGACCATAAATGGGACATTGCTTCTCTTTGGATTTCGGTCTCCTCATCTGTCAAATGAGGAGACTAAGCTGTCCCAAGCCTCCCCACCCCCCGGCCCCGCACCAGAGCTCACTCCATCACCTTGGCTGCTCTTCTTCAACTTCCACAGCTACACACATCAGACTGCACCAGAGGCCAAGAGCCCCAGGGCTCTGCTTGTCTACCCCCCAGCCCCGCCTCCAGGCAGGAACAGGCCGAAACCAGCACCACCTTCTGAGGAGGCCCCGACCTGGGAGCTGCAGCCTGAGGACCCTGGGTTGGCAGACTTAATTTTGGGACATGAGTTCTTTCTCCCCCCTTTGAGTCTGCAGAATTGACCTTAAAAGGCCATAGTCCCCCTGTCCCCACCTTCGTCCTGCACTTAAGTCTGAAAAGTCACAAAGGCGCACCTGGGTGGCTCAGTCTTTTAGTGTCTGCCTTTGGCTCAAGTCGTGATCCTGGGGTCCTGGGATCAAGCCCTGCTTTGGGCTCCCTGCTCAGTGGGAGGCCTGCTTCTCTTTCTCCCACCCCTCCTGCTTGTGTTCCCTCTCTTGCTGTGTCTCAAAGCCAGAAGGAAATGGCTGCCCCTGCGTGAACCTCTGTGTGTGCCTGGTGGGTGGGCTTGGGTGTGCTGGGTGCTTCTGTGGAGAAGTGAAGGTCTGTGGCTGTGTGGCCTGGTGTAGGGTGCTGAGTACATGTGAAGTGTGATTGGGAATGCCTAAGGGTTAAAGGACAATTAATCCAGTGTGGGGGGATTCTGATGTTCGGAACCAGCAGCTTCTGATGTCCAAGGGCAGAGATCTATTTCCATGACCAAAATGTGTCTTCATCCCTGAGCAGAAGGAGGGGCTGGTGGGAGGCTGGGGTGTGGGGAGAGCAGTGGGAAGTGAGCATTTGGGGAGAAAGTCCACTGCAGCTGCTCACTCCTGGGAACCCAGGACTTGGTGGCAACAGGGATGAGGGGGAAGACTGAAGCCAAGAAGACACATGGCCAAATGCTGTAGCTGAAGCCTGGACCCCAGGCTTCTCCTGGACCCCAGCACAGGACTTCTCTCAGCGGCCTCTGAAAAATGGGCCCTGAGTCAATTCTTGCCCACCCTTAGGGACAGGCAGCTCACCTCCTCCCTCTCTCCTGGTGGCCTCTTTCTATGTGGTGTGACTCTGCCTAGAAAAAGGTCCTTCATCCCACTGGGCTGAGGCCAGCCTCCTTCAGACCTGTGGGTCTCCAGCCTTTCCCTGGGGCCATAGAGTCCTGTCCTGCTGCTCGGGAGAGCCTGAGAGATTGGAATCAAAGACGGAGACCCATGGGTCTGCTCTGCAGTAGGCTGAGCATCCCCAGGTCCTCCAGTCTCAGCCACATGCAGGCCTTGGTTTCTGGTTCCCTCCTTACATGGGTCACCTGTGAATGAGTCTCATCTTGTCCTTTCTTGAGATGAAGTGCACTGGAGCTAATCTAATCCACCTGCAGAAGTGGGGGAATGGTCATCTTCCCTATTCAGGTTAACAGATCTTTATTAATATGGCCTGCAGTTCCAGCATTTTAATTACTACCGGCCACACATACACTATGGGTTCATGCGGAGCTTGTGGTTCACTAAGACCCTCAACCTCGTAACATTTTTATATGAATGGGGGCCAAGCCATGTCTCCTTCCTCCTATGGTTAATAATTTTGCTTTTTGAACACAGACCCGGCCATCCACAGAAAAGAACTTCAAGGGCTAGGGGGAGGGCATGGCTGAGTGGATGGTGTGAGTCATGAGCCTGCCTTGGCCCTGGATCCCCTGTTCCATTACCTTTCTTTTTGATCCCTGCGGCTCAGCCAAGTTAATAGAGTGAGAAGCATGGACCTTTTTTGTCTCTGTTCCGGCTCTCCAAGGACAGGACTGTTCCTGGGATGGGAAGGCTGTGAGGCTGTCAAGGCTGGCTTCTCCTTCCTCCTCTATCCAGCCAGGGGCTGGCCCAACTGTGGTTTCTCCCACCTGTGGGTTCATTGCTTGGACTGTTGCTTCTCCCAAACCAGGATTCAGATTGGAGGGTTTTTGGTTTGCTTATTTTGCTTTGTTTTAATATGGAAGGTTATGCTTACCTTTCTATGCTAGAATTGTCCTTGGCTAAAGGACAAGAGGCCTGGGGGTGAATCTAGACTTGAACTTTTAGTGTACTATGAGTACTTTGCTAAGCCCCTGACCCTTCTCTGAGCCCCTTTCCCCCATTACTAAGAAGAGTGGACCTGGATGCACTAGGACCTTAAGACTTGTTGAATTCTGAGATTTTAAGATCCTGGGATTCAAGTGTCTGAGAGCCTTGGGCTCTGGTTTAAGCAGGGAGTTTGTGCTCCTAGCTGTCTGGGCCGTTGGGGCTGCCCTGGCCTGCCTGGAAAAAGCCCTCACTTCCCTTTCCTCTCTTCCAGGATGCTTTGCTGAGCCTGGGCTCCGTCATCCACATAGCGGGCTTCCGGCGGGCTGTCAAGGAGGCCCTCTCAGCTGTGCTCCCCAAAGTGGTAGGTGCCTTGGCCCACATTTTCCCCCCAGCCCCCAAACCTTTGCCCAGCTCCTTGCTGTACCTCACATAAATTTGAGAAGGAAGGAAGAAGCAGGGGCCCTGTACCCAGGGCCTCTCGT
This sequence comes from Lontra canadensis, assembly GCF_010015895.1. Taxonomy (NCBI): domain Eukaryota; kingdom Metazoa; phylum Chordata; class Mammalia; order Carnivora; family Mustelidae; genus Lontra; species Lontra canadensis. The sequence continues at coordinate 25,842,172 of NW_022631001.1, forward strand.
AGGGAAGTGAAGGTTTTGAGTAAGTGTTCTGAGAGGGTGTCCTGAAAGAGAAGGTCTGAAGCTAAGTACCAGAGAATGAACTTGCATAGGAATTCTGAAATGTCAGGGGCAGACAGGAACTTAGAGCTTAAAATTGGGAAGATCGTGTCTCGAATAATGGAAAGGATTCCCCTGGGATAATAGCGAGAACACAGTGGAGTCAGCTGGGCTTTGGAATATGTAGCAGAAGAAGTTGAGGGTAGACGTGCAGGAGAACTTCCTTGATGCCAAGTCCAGGAGTTGCTAGAGTGAGAGGCACAGCTTTGTTGAATGAGTCTGTGTGAGGTGACGTGTCCTGCCCAGAGATAGGAGGCTAGACAAGATGACCTCTAGAAACCTTTAGACTTCTCTCTGACCTATCCCAACACCACAGATGGTTATAGACACAGGGCAGATGGAGAGCAGCTGCTTAGGCCCATGCTCACCCCGGCCCACTTGGTTGTCTGGGCCCAGAGTGCCTTGCTGAGGGGACTGTGTTCCTCATGAGGGGGCGCGGTCTGAAACTGCCGAAGGAGCATAGAAGTCTTCCTGGAGGAGGAGACACCTCAACTGGGTCCCCAGAGCCTGGAATCTCCTCTTCCCTACTTTAGACCCAGCCAAGGGCAGCCTCTACCAAAATGTGACACCCCTCACCCCGCCAGTCTCCACCCCCACCCTTGCAAGTCCACCATATCTGAATCTGCTTGATTAATGAACCTCCAGAGGCCCGGGGACGGGGGGTGACTCACCCAAGGTCACACAGCATGACAGGGACAAATGGGGCTTGGCTCCTAAGCATCCTCATTCTCTCTCCTCAGCTCTGGCTTCTCAAACCTTCTAGAAGTTCAGAGCCCAGGAAGAGGGCTAATGAGTGAGTTTTATTGAGCGTGAAATTGGTAGGAAGTGGGTGGTGTGTTGGCGCCCCAAAATAAATCCTCCCAGAGAAGGATAGGACTGAGGCAACATCTGGCCTGGGATGGAGAAACATGTGGAAAGGAGGGGGTGGGGAGGCTAGCAGGTCAGCATCTGCAAGGCTATCCTGGGCCCCTCTGTGGCCATGGAGGCTGCCCTGGGAGGGGTAAGGAGAAGGTGACTGGTTAGGTCTCCACAGGCAGGGTGCTTGGTTGTTGTGCCAGCACAGATGCCCAGCACTGGATTAATTGTATCCCCAGATCTGGGAGCTTAGAAGTCAGCTGTGGTCCAGGCCATTAGGTTCCTGGGACAGTGGGACATGTCTACCTTAGCTCGTCCAAGAGACCTGTATGAGCTAAGGGACCCCGACTTTGGGGAGCTGTGGTTTAACTGCAGGAAGGGTCTCAGCACACCCCCTCTCCTGGAGGCATCCCTCCTCCCCCCCGCCCACCTCCCCCACCCCCGCTAGAGAGGTGGGGACAGGGGAAGTGTGATCTGCCCCTGGGGAGGGGTAGATGAGAGGTAGATGAGAGGTCTCAACTGCCCACAGGGGATGGGGGAGATGGGAGGTCTTCTCTGCCCCCAGAGAATTAGAGGGTCTGGTTTGCCTCCAGGGAGTCGGGGGAGGGTTAATGGGAAGGGTCCACTCTGCCCTTAGGGAAGGGTGAGGAGATGAGAGTGTCTGACCCCTAAGAAGGGAGGGGAGAGGAGAGCATCTGCTCTGCTCCCACGGAATGGAGGGGGTGGGGAGATGGAAAGGGTCTGGCTGGGCCCCCAGGGAGTCGGGGGAGTTGGGAATCCTGCTCTGCACCCAGAGAAGGGAGGGACGTGAAGGCGTCTCTGCTCCCCACGGGGTGGTGGGAAGGGGGGCACTGGGGGAGGGGTCTCCATACTCCCCCTCGGAGGAGAGCCACCGCACCTGGCCCTCTCATCAGCACCCATTGTGGCAGGCAGCCCCGAATGCAGATGGTGCTGATGTGTCTGCGATGGTTCCCTCCTTCTCTCCAATAAACTCAGCTAATTTTAACCCAGAGGGCTGGGAGTGAGGGGGTGGGAGGCAGAGGGACATCCGGAAGCGAGGAGGATCTGTCCTCCCTGCCTCCCCACCCCCAGGGTAGCCACCTCTCTCTCTGTCAGGGCCAGGCTCTCCGTGTGACCCTGGGTGCTGGGGCTGGGGTGTCTCCTAACCTCTTTGGGCCCGATCCCTCAGGCCCTTCCCAGGCTGCTTCAACGACTAGAGGAGCAGACAGAGGCAGGATACAGATGAGAAGAGGCCTCCCTCTCACTGGTTTCTCCATCCCTGAGCTCGCTGCCCGGACCCTTCCCCTAGAGGACAGGGGCCTCCAGGCCTGGCCAGTGCCTGCCCCTCATACTCGTCCAGGCCCTATCATCCCCAGCCCACACCACCGATGAACTGGCTCAGGTTCTCTGGAAGTAGGACTGGAACAACTCCTGGGGCTGGGAGGGTGAGGGCAGCCAAAACCAGAGTGGCTGGCAAGACTGTGGACTCTCACAGTGGCGGAAGGGCAATGGCTTCGACTGGATTCCACACTTACTGCCACACTTACTGCCGGTGGCCTTCAACACCCAGCGCCAGTGTCACCTCCTCCAGAAGCCCTCTCTGATAGCATCGGCAGAGAGGAGAGCACTCCCTTCCCCTCCCAAGAAAACAGTGTCCCTCAAGACACTTAGCTCGGCATGCAGGGGCCCCCAGCTGGGCCAGGGCATCCGCTGGGCAGCCCTGGCCTCTGTGTCTCCCTCTGCACCCAGAGTGCAGGGCCTTGGGATGCTCGCTGAGGCTGTGCTGAGTTGGGTGTGGAACCCTCGGGTAGCCAGTCCTGCTTGGAGGGGATGTGGCTTTTCACCCATGGGTCACTGAGGGCAACAGCTTCTGCCAAGACATGGTGTGGAACTGAGGCCAAGACGGCTCTGGGCCCTTGGGGAAGGCACATTGACAAGCTGAAGACTTGACAAGCTTCGAATAGAGCTTTGATCTCACTCTAGGGAACCATCATTCCAAAAGACGCACCTGCTCCTATCTCTCAGGGCTCACAGCAGCCTCCCCCCAGCTCTGTTTCTAGGCCCTGCTGACCCCAAGGCCACCTCCTGTGCCCCCTACCTCCACTGCCAGTTCTATAAATACTCTGTGCTCTTTACACCGCGTATCTACGACTCGGCCCAGGCCCAGAAGCCATTCTTCTATGCCTCACCCATTCCCCAAATGCGTCTAATTTTCCCAGCAGTTACAGTTTAAGGTCACCTCTTCTTGAAAGTACTTCTGGCTTGAGTCACAGTGTGTGGTTTCTTGTAGAATTGTTTGTGTCTCTGAGGTCTGAGGTCGAGAGGGAAGCTTCCAGGGCATTCTGAGCCCCTCCTGCCATACAGCCCTGGATGGACCACTCTGTTGACCACTCTGTTATGGTTCGCTGAGACTGGAGTCACAGCAGGGAAATCTCTCGGGGTGGGGGGTGGGTGGGATTTGTCTGCACCTTTGGCCCTTTAGATTCTCTCCCCAGCACTTTGGATTTGGGGTGATAGACAAGGAAAGCCAGCAGGGTCATGGGCCACTGCCTGCCCAGAACCCCTCCAGGAGGAAAGGGTGCTTACAGGAGCTCTTCCACCCTGGCTTCAAGTTAGACCTCACCTGGGGAGTGAAACCAAACAGATGCTTGAGCCCACTGCCAGAGGATCGGTGACCCTGTCAACCAGATCTGCATCAGCCCTGGGACAGGGCAGCTGGGAGGGCTGTCTGTAGGATCTCATGAGTGCCTTCTGTCTTAGGAGACTGTCTACACCTACCTGCTGGATGGGGAGTCCCGGCTGGTGTGTGAAGACCCCCGTCATGAGCTGCCCCAGGAGGGGAAAGTCCGGTGAGCCATTCTGTACCCTGCTGCCTCTCCTACAGTCAAGGATCTCAGGCCTAGGGGACCTGCCAAAGTCATCTGGTCTGACTTTCCCCATCTGCCCTTGACCTCAGCTTCCCTGCCAAATGGGGTTCCTTGGCTGGGTTACTGACTCCCCATAGAGGAGAGAAGCAATGTCTTTTCTCGTGCTGTGTTGTGGTAGTGGACAGCACAGGAAAGTACCCAGTGGTAGTTTTTCTTCTAGAAACCTAGACAGCTCCTTGGAATTGCTACAGCTTCTCAGAAGGTCGGGGCTAGAGTTTATCATTAGAAGGCTCTGAGAACTGCCACGGAGGTTCTCACCAAATCCCAGAATGCTGGGACCTATGGGAGCACATGGTATCAACCCAGTGTCCGCAAGCAGGGAGATCAGAGACAGGTGTCCTGCTGTGGGTTCTGAGCCCCAGTGCCTGGGTTCAAATCCCACTTCCCTTTTACTAGCTGTATAACCTAGGGCAAGGTACTCAACCTCTCTGGGCCTCAGGGTTCTTGTTTGTAACTGCCAATAATGATAGTTACTTATCTCCTAGGGTTGTTGCAAGGATCAAATAAGTTTAACACAAGTGAAGCCCTTAAAAGCCTTCTATTAGAAATGCTAAGCATCTGGTTTTGTTTTTGTCAGGATGGAATGTTGGAATCCCTGACCTTAGGCACACGGGTGGGACGCCTGGTGTGCTATGGTCCCCTGATACTCCTGAGCCTAAATTGAATTCAGCCTCCTTATCTTCCACCACGAGATGTGTCCCAGGCCACGTATCTGGTGTGTGATAGAGCCAGGCCTGGGACACAGTCTCCTGGCTCCTGGCCATTCAGGGGACAGTCAGGGGAAGTGGAGCTCGTCAGATGAGACAGTGTTGACAGGCAGGACTGCTGGTCCAGAGGAGGTCAGGCCGCAGAGGACATGGTCACTGCCTTCTCAGTACCGCAAGGCCATTGTGGGCCCAGGGAGCACGAGGTCGTAAGCTGAGGGCTGAGTGGGCACCAGTGGGGTGTTACTAGAAGGCAGCACTCTACTCCCTGGTGGGGAGGGCTTTTCCAACAGGCCAAGGCCTCCAGGAATATGGCTTTTTCAGGTGGTAGCTAAAGCCAGCAAGACACATGGCAAGACCTCCTTTCACGGAGGTCATGGAAATAATTGCTGTTTGGGGCTGCTGGAGATCCTGGTCCTGGGGATGCTGGTAGTCTTGAGGCCCCTCCTGACACTTGGGACCCTGGATTCCAGGACGCTGGCCTCTCTCTCCAGCCCTTCCCCCTCGGAGAGGCTGGGGCCTCTCCAACAAGCCAGAGCCTTCTCACATCCTGTTCTCCCATTTTGTTCCTCTAGGGGATGGGTGGTGGGTGACCCTCTCCTCTTCACCATCTCCTGACAGCTCCTTCCCTCAATGACTACGCCATGCCACTCTCTGATTTCTACTGTCCCATCTGTAAGATGGCAGGAGAGGACTGGCAGGTCTTCGGAATCTTATGGAAGAAGAATGCTTATAATATCCCCTTTCCTTTTCGGAGCCAGCAGCCCTACTACTAAGAACTCTGCTTTATATATGATCTTGCTTCACCCAGCAGGGTTCCTTCTAGTGGCCAGGGAAGGCCTTCCTGGGAGAGGGACACAGGACCAAGGGCCCAGAAGGCAGGAAGGGAGCATCCTGCTGGGTCTGCCCTCCCTTCTGAGCCCAAGAATGCTCCCCGGAGGCTTTCTGCTGTGAGGAGGGGTGGGGTGGGGGTCTGCCGTCCAGGCATCTTGGAGAGCTCTCAGATCTTCTGCACCTCTCAGGATCCCCCAACCACCACCCACTACCTTCAGATTCAGTAAAGCTTTTGGAAAAGATAAGGGGGCCACAGTGGAGAGGGGAGAGTGGTGGTGGAAGGCAATTAAAAGTGAGTATTACAATGCAATTAGCCCAGAGTTCAGTGGAGATGGGGAGGTGAGCGCCTGCTGTGAGACTGGGCTCAGAAATCCCAGGAAGAGGCTAGCAAGGGGCCAGGGGAGTGAGGCAGCCCGCATCCCAGGGGACACAGAGTTCAAAACTCATTCAGGTCAGCAAGGATTAGGGGTGAAGGTTTACGTCAGTCTTCTCTCCTGAAATCTGTGCTTTGTCACACCCCCAACCCCACATCTGGCACTGAGTCCACCTCCAAGGCCAGGGCTAAGACCTAGCTAGGTATGCGGAAGAGGGAAGAGCACCAAAATGGGAGTCAGATGGGCCTGGAGTCTAGCCCAGCCCCCTCCCTAACTCCCTGTGCCCACTTCCAAGCCTGTTTTCTTCTCCCTAGAAGAGATAACAGTAGCAGCTGTCTTTTGAAGAGATGAGATCCTGGATGCCCAGTGCTCCTCCCAGTGCCTGGCACAAGTCTGAGCTCAGTGGTTGCTGATTGCCCTCCACCCCAAGCCCCAATTTACTCATCAGGGTGACCTTGAGAAAATTTTTACTTCCCTTCCGACTTCAGTCTTTTTTTTCTATAAAATGGGTGAGGCTGGGTACAGGGTCCTTCCAGTGGTGACCCCTGTGATTCTGGCCCCAGTGGGAGACTGGACAGCTGCTTCATCCAAAGGTGGGGCCCGAGGCTCTGGCTGTGCCCAGTGGAGGGGGCACCACTCCAGGAAACCCTGGAGGGCTGGCAGGGCTGGGAAACAGCAGCAGGTGTGAATAGAGGTGGGTCATAAAGACAGATAAGGCCCGGGGAGAAAGAGGACAGGCTCAGTGTGGTGTGAGGACAACAGGGGGAATGGGGAGACCCCTCGTGCCACTGTCCTCCACTGTGGGCTCACAGGTCACCAGTTTCATCCCCACAATGTGGTTTGGGTTCCCTACCCCCTCATGCTGCCTCAGTCCCTCTTCTCCTGAGCAAAGTCCTTCCTGGGGCGGCTCCATCTCAACCAGCCATACTTCCCTGATTTCTCCTGGCCAGCAGGAGGCGCTCTAGGAGGCCTGCTCCATATTGCCCCCATCCCTGAGGAAGCTCCAGTTTCCAAAAAAGGTGTTCCGGCCGTGGTGGCCTCCCTCGGGGATAGGTCTTTCCACGAGAAGAACCGTGGGCTGGGCGTCCAGGAGACCTGGGATCCAGGAGGGTGTGGCTGAGACCCCCCCACCACCACCCTAGGCCAGTAATTGCTCTGGGCCTCTGGCGGCTCCTGGGGGACAGCAAGATGGAAGACTGCGGTGTTCGAGGGCTGGTCCAGCTCTGAATTCTAGGGGCTGTAGGGGAGGGCCTCCTGGAAGAATGCCTGCAGAAGGGCCTTCCGGGAACTCTTCGTCGCCTTCATGTTGGTGCCCCTTCAATCTCCCAGCCTATTTCAGTCCCCAGCCCTGCCGCCTTCCTCCTCTTATTGTGTCTCCTGCCATCTTCAAGCCTCTCATTACCCGCTGCTGGTTGCAGCGAAGTCTGGGGCTTTTCAGATGCCATGGGGACACCCCCGCCCACAAGAGCCCAGCTGCTTGTCTCTCTCTGCTACCATTTGGGGGTCCCAGGGCCCAGTCTTGAGAAATTTCTTCCTCAGAGCTGACCTGGTCCTCTTTCACTGCAGAATCTGTGTTCCTCTGATTTGTGTCGAGGGACACATGGAATAGTCTGTCCCTGTCTCTGGAGTCTCACATTCTGGGAGAGGGAGAGGAGAGGGTCCAGGTCCTGGATTGAATCATAATTTATCTCCAAGAGAGATGAAAATTCAGAGTGAGGTTGAGGCCCTGGGAGGTGGGAGGTGGAGTGGGGTGCTCAGTAAAGGGGATGGGGCCTCACCAAAGACGGGGCTCAGAGGAGTGGGAGGGGGCCTGGGCACTCAGCTCTTTCCAGGCCATTGACCCTCCCAACAGAGAGCTTTTTTCTCTACTCTTGCCACTAAACAAATAATTGTTAAAGGGATGGAACTGTCATAAAGTCCACGCCTGTTCCTCTCCCCACTCTGTGCCCATCTGTCTTTATCGTAACTGGGGCAGCCATGACCACCCAGGCACCAGACCTGAGTCATTAGCCTTCAACCTGGACAGCTGGCCCCCGGGCGTGGAGTCCCCTCACCCCTCACCATCAGCCTGGCAGCTGGGTAGGAGGACAGAGGAGTCAGCAGGGGAGAGGAGGCAGGGTGGGGGAGGGGACCCTAAGGTGAGGGAGGAACAACTGGGGTGTGAATATAGACAAAGCCCTCACCCCCCATCTGGTTTGAGGAGACTCAGCCTGGGCATTTCCATTTGCCTTCTAGTCCATGGGTATCTTTAAAACCTCTAGGGGGACAGCAGTTCCAGGAAGGGTTTGCATGGGTGTGGGCTGGGGTAAGCATGGCCCAGCATAGACCTGCCTGGGACTGTGGGATGTGGCCAGGCTGGGGAGGACAGATTGCAGAGCAAGGTGCCAAGGTGAGGGGACTCCTCTGGGTTTAGGCTCCTCAGAGGCCCCAGTGCTCCGTGAGAGATCTGGGCTCAGTCAAGGTTGATCTGCCCCAGCCCCGCCTCTCCTCTGCTGTCCAGGGACGACAGAGACTAGATGCCCTCACTGCCAGGACATTTTCAGTCTCTCAGATTCTCCCTGTCCAGTGAGAGTTTTACCCAGCAGTTAAACTGATCAGGCTGAAAGCAAACATGACCTTCACCTTCCCCTACTCAAGTCCATCCTGGGGCTCCCACTGCCCTCAGGATCATGCCCAGCTCCTCAGGACCCTGTCCAGCCTTGCTCTCTGCTGTCCAGCCACACTAAACTCGACACATGCGGGTCCCTCTGCTTGCACCTCCCTTCCTGTCTGCCTTGAAAACCTCTGCATGTTCTTTAGGACCCAACTCCGCATCGCCTCCTCCAGGAAGCCTTCTCTGACACTAACGCCAAGCAGGACAGTTGTGAGATGCATGGAAGGTGATTCACTCATTGGATGGGGGAGGTGAGGAAGAGGGAGGTAGCTGGGACAGTTTGTGGACAAGCTTACAAGGGACCTGGTGGGTGGTTGTGCCTCTTTATGTGGTGGAGAGAACAAGTGCAGATTGGGACTGGGTGCCTTTGACGACATCAGGGACATCCAGGACAGGCTTCCAGGAGGCTGTTGGGTATCAGGGGTCTGGAGCTCATGAGAGTGGGACCTGGAGTCAGGAGGCCATGAGCGCAGAAGAGGGAGTTTTGTGCAGAAGAAAGGCGGAGGATAGACTCTTTTGTCAGGCTCCCAGGGTGGGGGGGTGGAGCACCAGGCGAAGGCAGCTTCTGGTCTGGGCATGGGGTTGGGAGGTTGGGAAAGGGGGAGTGAGGGGTCAGGGAGATGTAGTCCCTTGGTTTACAGACCAGCAACATAAGGACCAGCGCCATCTTGTGGTTGCCCAATAACCAGACTGCAGGAGGCCAAGTGGCTGGGTGAGCTCAGTAAGAGGGGGTTTGGCTGAGGGTCGTGGAGGCAAGCCCCTGCCTCCAGGAAGCCCCAGTCTTCAGCAATTGAGTCATCAGGAAACGTGGCTACATTGCTCTCCTGCTGCCCTAGATTCCCATTCCCTATTCCCAGCTGGACAGAGCAGAGCCGGAGACTAGCTCTCCAGGAGCCTCATTTTCCAGGGTATGAGGGCTAGAAGGTAGGAGACACCACTGGTTCTTGTAGATCCTGAATCAAGAGGCCAAGAGTGAATGGATCCAGCTCAGAATGCTGCATGACCTTTACCAAGAGGTGCAACCTCTTTGTCTTTGATTTCTCTAGAGGCCTCGACCTGATGGGGAGACTTGGAGGCCACCCCGCCTCTCTTATCCTCATCTGGCCTTTCCTTGGCTCTCCTTAGTGACCCTGGATGCCCACACTGGCATCCCAGCCCCCAGGCTTCTCTTCTCTTCAGGTCAGGCAGTTCCTACAAACACAATTAAGTGGAGGCAGCATGAGGGATGAGGAACCCAGGACATTTAATCATCATGGAGGGACAGTTGGTAAAAAATCAGGCACTTAATTAAGCAGGAAGAGCTAGAGGCCAGGGGAAGGGTAGTATGTGTGGCGAGGGCAGATAGAAGCTCATTCTTCCTAAACGACCTCCCCTCCCCACCCCTCCATCACAGCTACGCCCATTCATGCCAATCCCGTTGGAAGCTCACCCCCCTCAGGTCTTTAGGAAGATTCGAGCACATTAGTTAGGAGTATGGGCTCTGGTGCCAAGTGCCTGGGTTCAAATCCTGACTCTACAACGTATTAGCCCTGGGACCTTGGATATGTTCTCAACCTCCACCTGAAAATGGAAATGATGATAATATTGAATTCATGGGATTTCTGGGAATTCCAAGTTAAACCAGACGCGTTGCTTGGACTGTGCATGGCACATGGGGAATGTAGGATAAAATTTAGTCATGACAGCTGTCCCTGGAGTCCTCCTGGGCTTAGCACCACAAATTGCTCTAGAATGTTTTCTTTTTCTTTTTTCTTTTAATTGAAGTATCATTGACACACAGTGTTACACTAGTTTCAGGTGTATAGAAGGGCTTTCTGAGGGTAGAGATGGTTAGGATTCTACTTTCCTCCATACTCTTTCTCCCTAGAAGGCTCAGAGAGGTAGATCACTTGCCCAAGGTCAAGTAGTAGCCACAGCAGGATTTCAGAGCTAGGTAGCCTAGCTCTGAGCCCTTGCTTGACTTGCTCTGGGGGACCTGTGCTGGGCCCCAGGGTTCCAGCAAGGGGCACCAGAGACCAGACTGTGGCTGCCTGCCCCTCTACGTGGCAGGTCAGTGTTCCCATCTCTTTTATTTGTGTCCTCCTTGTGTCCACCCTACAGCAGGTCAGATTGTCTAGATCCTTGCAGGTGTGCAGGGTCGAGCCGGCTGTGTGTCCTCAGGTCGGGGTCTGCTCCTTTTTGATCCGGGGACTGAGAGCTGGGAGGGTGTCCTTTTCAGAGAGGCTGTGGTCTCCCAGAAGCGGCTGGGCTGCAGCGGACTGGGCCCCACAGACCTGCCCGGGAAGCCGTTGGCCAGGCTGATGGCTCCACTGGCTCCTGACACCCAAGGTAAGGGCTGGGACCTGGGCAGGGGCAGGGAGGGACTGTGGCCCTGCTCCCCAGATCACGTCTGTCTTCTAGCCCTGTCTTCATCTCTGTCTCCTTCTTTCTCTTGCTCTGTGTCTCCAGCAGTTCCTCCATCTAATTCTCTCTCTGTTGTGCTACTAACCTCTCTGAGCCTCAATTTCCTGATATGTAAAATGGGGACGAGAGAACCTGCCTTGAGGGGGTGTTTTGAGGAGGAGCAAATGAGATAACGCATGTTAAGGGCCTGCCACATACTAGGGCTCAGTGGCCAGTGGCCGCAGTGATCATGTGCTTGTGTCTATTGCTAGATGGGCTGCATTGTTGTCATGCTCTCTCTGTCACTGTCTCTGTTTTTCTTTCTCTTCCTCTCCACGCCCCCTGTCCGCCATGTCTCTCTGCCTCGTGTCTCAGTCTCTCTAGGTCTCTGTCCTCTGTCTCGATGTGGAAAGTGCACAAGACTGGGAGTCAGGAGACCTGACTTGCTGTGTGATCTTGGGCAAGTCACTTCCCCTTTCTGGACCTCAGTTTCCCAATCTGTAAAATAGGGGTGCTCAGCCTTACCTGCTTCCTGCCCTCTCAGGGTTGCTGGGGGGTGGGGCTCATAGAAGAGTTTTGAAGTGAGGGGGCTTCCTTCCATGCAGGGGACATTGCTGTGGTTGTTCTGTTGCCGCCTCAGGACCCCCGTCTCTCTGGGTGTCTCTGTGTCTCTGTGCCAGCCTCTCTGTGTCTTTGTCTCCCTCCCTGGGGCTTGGCTCTGTATCTCTGAGCCTCACTGGCCCCGCAGGACCACCTTATTGCCCTCTCCCCCTCAGTGCTGGTCATGCCGCTCGTGGACAAGGAGGCTGGGGCTGTGGCAGCCGTCATCTTGGTAAGAACAGTGTGGGGTGGGATTGGGGGAGAGAGGAACAAGGGACGAACAGGGGATAGAGCCTTTCTGGGTGTGTGTGTGTGTGTGTGTGTGTGTGTGTGTAGAGCAGCAAGCTGGACTGGAGTGGGGGAAATGGGGATCTGGGAGGAGTCCGGGTTTTTCCCACACCCCAGCTCTTCACCTTACCTTGAATGGGCAAGACGAAATCATCGGCCCTGTCAGCAACATTCAGAGATATGTACAGGCCTCTCTTGTACTTCTCAGCCTGATTGGAGCTATCTGTGCAACACTGACCTTTGGCATCCTCCCTGCTGGGTTAGGGGCAGGGGGCTGTGTCCACAGAAGGCCTGACAGACACTGAGGAAAAGTGGATGGACATGTTGCCTACAAAAAGAGCCAGTTTGGGAAGGCCGGCCAGATTCCTGTGGCTGGAGCTCAGGAGCATGAGGGGGGCCCACTGGGAAGGTCTGCCTGGGAAAGCATCCAGCCCCGCTGCTGATGCTGGCGACGATGGGTGGGCTTCCTGGAGGGGGTAATGGAGGGGAAGGGGTTTCAACGGCAAAGGGGGTATGCGCTGCTTGGCGAGGCGGGTGTGTGTGTGGGGGGGGAGCCGGGGGTAGTGGGATGGTGGGCAGTCAGGCAGGGAACCCAGGCCCAGGCTCCCCCTGCCCTCTGCTGCCCCCTGGCGGAGCTTACCAGCTTTCTGCTCCACCAGCCGAGCTTGGCTGAGCCTAGTGGGGCTGGTTCAGCCACTCTTTCAGGCTCTTCTCCCATAAATCAAATCATCCTGTCCTAGGAACCGAGGGTTGGCGCCCCCCAATGGCCATTATTGAGGGGTCTGCTTCACCGAGGCAGCCACAACCTCAATAAGGCTCAGACCTGGGGGCGCGGACAGATGAAGAAGGGGTCCTCGTGCGCCCGTGGGACTCCTCCCGAGCTCATTAAAACGGAATTAAAGGTTTCCGAGGCGCCTGACCTTTCCGGAGCTGCTGGCAGGGGAGGGCAGTGGGAGTGGGGGCCGGCCGCGGGGAGAGGGGGAAGAGGAGAGGAAGGAAGGAGTGCTTGGCTTGGTCTCCTCGGCGCCCCATCTGCATGACTGAGGGAGCCGTCGGCCCCTCGGTTTCTCCCGCAAGCTGCTCCCCCACCCCCAGCTTCTGTTCCCGCAGGGGACGGATCTGCTGTTGGCACAGAGTTCTTTCTCAGCGCGGCTTCCCTCCCTCTTTTGGTCCCAATCTGTGCCAGAGCGGGTGGCTTGGAAGAGGCCCAGGGCTGGGGGCAATGTGCAGAGGTGGGCGGTGGGAGGGGGTAACTCAGTGGCCCACCTCTGTTGAGGGAGAAGAGTCTGGGGGTGCCAGGTTCCCGAGAAGGATTTCCTGTGGCTGTCTAGTGAGGGCTGGGTCAGAAGGGAAGCCACTCCAGCAAGAGGAGGACGTTCGGAGTTTTTTCATCTTGCCGGCAGGAGAATGGCTGCCGTGACCGAAGCTCAGCTTGGCTCAGGTTGGACCCGGAGTCCAGGTTTCTGCCTTCACCTGCGGGAAGAAAGGCCTGTGTGTATATGTGTATTGTGGGCTGCGGAAGGGGAGGCGGCCAGCCTTACTCACATTCAGTACACCCTAGAAAACCCTGCTCTGGGCATCCAGGCTGGGTGCTGGGGCAGAGAGCGGAGTGAGACCCATTTGCGCCTTCTAGAAGCTCCATCTGGGGGAAGACAGGCACAGCCTCAGGTGACCACTGGCCAAATGAAATAAATGCTGCTGGCAGGTGCTCTGGTGGCAGAGGCTGGAGCACCAAGGGGTGCCTCATAGTGGAGGTAGCATTTGAGTAGGGCTTTGGAGCATAGGTAGGAGGTTGACAGGCAGAGAAGAGGGGAAAGAATATTCTAGGAGTAAACAGCATGAACCAAGGCAGGGTGGGGAGAAGGGTGGTTGGGAGAAGAGTGATCCTGGTGAGGCTGAGGCTTGGGGTGCACGGTGCTGAGCAAGATGTCACCTGGGGCTCTGGTTGCCAGGAGAGGTTCCCGACAACTAGCTTCCCACCTCCTCAAAGGCCCCGGGAAGCTCTTTTTTTTTTTTTTTTTTTCTTTAAGAGCTCTTGAAAAGTACTTAAATTATTCAGTCTGCCTCTCCTCCAAGCCTGTGCCTCAGGTAGAAGTGCAATTCCCCAGGACACCCCTGTCCCCATTGCATACACATCTGCTAGGTCCTGTGTCCCCCTGGATCTCACAAGCTTCCAGAGGTGGCCCAGGCTGCCCCCGACCTCCTAGCTACAACTAGATCCTGACGGCAAAGGGCCGAAGGGTAAAGGGGATGCCACAGGGCAGAGATTTGGGGAGGGCTGATTCACCAGCTCTGTCCTCAACAAGCCCCACTCCTTTCTCAGACTCTCTGCTCTTGGTGTCCATTTATCCATCCTTCCATCTGTCCATCCACCCTCCCGCCCATCTATCAGTCGGAGACCCATTTCTCGGGCATTGCCAGGCATGGTGTGCTAGGTGTTGCCAACGGAGCAGTGACTGACCCCTGGCTTCGCAGGTCATACAGCCTGGAGCTGTCGGGAGACAGACATCAAACAAGTGAGCCAAACAGGGATAGAATTGCAAATGATGGCAAATGCTGGCAAGGAAACAGGGAGCCCTGCAAGGAATATTGGTGCCTGATGGAGATACTGTGGGTGGAGGGCTGTCTGAGGACTGTGCCGGCCAGGTGCAGGGCTGTGTGGCTGAGTGCTGGGCGTCTGCAGCTCAAGGTGCCTGAACAGCAGATTCTTCGTGTGCAAAGAGTCCTTAGCTCTGTTCCTTAGTTCTGGGATGAGAAGTCCCAGGAGAGGATGGCCCTTGGTCTCTGGCATCGGATGCATGATTTGTGCCCATGCTTCCTTCCCGCTCTGGCAGCCACACCGGCTCCTTATTTGAGGACGATGTGTTCATGCGACTAGCCACACTGAACTTGGTGAGGGTGAGGGGTTTGAGGGCTGTGCTGGGCTTTCAACCCTCTCTGCAGCCCCAGTGCCCACAACTGAGTGTTCCCACGGGGCCCCAGACACACTCCCTTTTTAGCAAGAGTAGGCTGCAATTGTGTGTTCCTGTGGGTGAGCAAAAAGCCATGCGTGAGTGCTAGTGATTGTATGTTTGCCTATGGGGGAGCAGGAGTGTGTGCATGGCTCTTGGCTATGTGAACCCAGGTGTCCTGTGTACGGATCTGAATGTGCCCATATAGATGGTGTGTATGCTGTGGGTGTGGATGTGTGGATGCCTTTGAGTCTGGGACTCCACTCCACGTGTGCCCACACGCCTGAGCATCTCCATGGAAAAGTGAGCGTAGGGGCGGGTGCTGAGGCTTTTCAGGAGAATGTGTGTGGGCTCATGCATAGGCTGGGTGGGGATGGGCTGAAGCAGCCCAGGAGGCTGCGCTGGGCTGGGGGGTGGGAGGAGTACAAGGGGTACAGGAGAACGTCCCTGTCTCCAGCCTTCTGAAGCTCTCCTTCGGTCTCCCCACTCTGTGTTGGCACCAGGCTGTGTTGTCAACCCAGGAACTGGATGTCACATAGTCTTGGAGGGGTCCCAATCTTCCCTTTTCCTGAGAGACGGGTCCAGGTGGAAGGAATAAGAAGGATAGCCTCCCCCATCTACTAACAGTAACATACTGACATGTTTATGTAAGCCATACACAAATCAAGCATGCTCCCAGCCTCTTTCAACTCCCTGTCCTGTGGGAGTCCTAGATGGTGGCACTTCGTCCAGAACTTAACCTTCAACAACCATCTTTGGTCCACAGATGCTAGAGTCTGCCATGGATCCCCAGTACAGTGAAGCTAAAGTCCAATTCCTTCACCTTGCACTCAAGGCTCTTCCTCCTGTGGCACTATGGATCCTACCCCTGCCCTGGTCCTCCCATCCCCATGCCACCTCTTAGCCAGCCCTGCCAGGACACCCCTGGCTGCAGTGTCCCCTCTCTTCAGGTTCCACCTGTCCTCCCCATACTTCAGTGCCAGTTCTTGAAGCCTCCCTAATGCCTTTCCCCTCGGAGCCCCCACAACTCTGACGTTCCCACCGACACCATCTGCCCTCTCCTACTTCCTCAGGTCTGAGGTTCTGCACCCCACCAATTGCATCCCCCACTCCATCCCACCCCAGCCAGACTGTGAGCTTTGTGAGAACCTGTTGGGCTCCTCCTCTCCATCTGCTCCAGGCAGGGGACCTAGAGCAGAGGCGGATGGGGGCTGCTGCGTGGGGAGGGAGGATGAAGGAGGGACCCCAGTGCAGTCACTGTGGGGAGCCCTGCAGGTGGCAAGCAGCTCTGAGTAGGCACAGGAAGCTGGTGACGCAGGTGGGGAGCCTAGCTGGCAGGACCTGCTGTGGGCTCCCAGACTGCCACCCCCCCCCCCATTTTTCTTACCAAGTCCCCATGCAGGGGTCAGGGAAGAGTGTTCACAAAGTATAGAAGATGCGCTAAGGGTATGCCTCATGATTGACACGGGGAAGTTGGATGATAGATGATGGAGGGTGGAAGGGTTGAGGGTGGATCCTGAGAGGGGAAGGTATGAGCAGACAAGGGGAGGGAGTGATTGGTGCTCTCCCAGACTCTGCCACTTTCTGCTGTGTGACCATGCGCAAGGCAATACAACCTTTCTGGGCCTTGATTCATGTGCAGGATGGAAGCTTGCCTTCCAGGCTGGTGAGAATCCCACACGTGTGAGGCAAGCACTTTATCACTCCATCATCCATTCTCCCAACCTTCCTCCCAAGTTCTTTAGGCTCGGCAGATGCATCATAAATGTTGAAACTCTTCCCTCACTGCAGACTCAAGGGCAGCTCAAGCCTCAACTTGGAAAGTATGGAGCTGGGGGCTGAGGCTAATACCACTGATTCCATAATCAGCACCTAAGGGGCTCCATGGGCTGGGAGATGGAAAGGGGTCCAAGGTCACCCCCTCTTTCCCTCACTGGACACCTGGGTTGTGCTGTTAATGGGACAGTGTCTGAAAAGGCAGAGATCTTTCTTTGGATTAGCCCTAGAAGGCTTCCTGGAGGAGGGGATTTTCCTGGCGCCATCTGCTTGGTCAGAAGGATAGGCTTATCATTGAGGCCCACAGACTGGGGTGTGGATGTGTTGGTGGTGACAGGTGTGTGCTGGGCATGGGACAGGAGCCTAGGGGAGGTCACAGGTGGTCCCCCTCTCATATTCTTTCAGGTGCACTGTGGCCAGCTGAGCGACAGTGAAGAGTGGAGCCTGCAGGCGGTGGAGAAGCATGTGAGTGGGGGTAGGGCCGGGTAAGATGGGGGCTGCTGAAGACCTCACCACAACTGGTAGGAAGATGATCTGGCTGGGGAACTGGACAGACCTGTGTTCCTGTCCACCTTCTTTGAGCAAGTCACTTAACCCTCTCTGGGCCTCAGTTTCACATCTGAAAATGAGGATAAAGATAGCACGGACTTGCTTATGGTTCAGTGAGATAAGGCAAGTCAGATACCTTGTCAATACTTAGGAAGGACTATGTACTTAATGATCCTGAGACTTCAGGAGTTTGTGACTTTAACAAGGCCTTCCAACTCCCTGAGTGCCAGAGAAGCGGAGAAATCTGACCCCGCCCAGTCTAGTAAGAGCCTGGAGGCCAGCCAGGGGGACAAATCCTGTCCCTAGCTGTTCAAGGACTGAAGGATGCGCCTGGGGCACTAGGAGCCCACGGGTGGGTAGAGCGCTAAGGGCTGAATTGTTTGGGACCGGGGTTGGGGGCAACGAGCACCGCAGGACGACGGAGCAAAGGCGAAGGTCTCCAGGCAGCGGCGAGCGTCGTACAGGTGGGGCGAGTGACTCGCTGACCAATCGGCTTGTCCCAGACCCTGGTGGCCCTGCAAAGGGTGCAGGCCTTGCAGCAGCGCGGGCTCGGCGTGGCCTCCGAAGTAGTCCAGAAACCCCCGGCGGCGGTGGCGGCGGCGGCGGCAGACCAGAAGGGCGGCGTCGCGTACACCGACCAGGACCGGAAGATCCTACAGCTGTGCGGTGAGGACCCGGCGGGGTCCCGGGGCCCGACGGGATCTAACCTGGAAGCGACGGGCCTACGGGGTGGGGCGCGCCCGGGATGGGGGACCCGAGTGGCAAGTGGAAGGGAGGTCTACGGGCCGGGCCGGCAGGTGGAGCACCCCTGGGGGAGTCGATGAGTCTTCCCTCTGCTCCGCGCCTCCCCACTGCAGGGGAACTCTACGACCTGGACGCCTCTTCCCTGCAGCTCAAAGTCCTCCAATACGTGAGTGCACGTGCTTCTACCCTGTCCCCGGTGGTCCTCCAGGGACCTAGGACCCTTCTCAATCAGATTCCGGCGCCCGCCCTCCCCTCCTCCTACTGAGGAGCCTCGGAGAGGCGAGAGGGTGGGGAGTGGGGGTGGCCCCAGATCCGCGGTCAGCCGCTCCCTTGGTCCCTGCCTCTCAGCTGCAGCAGGAAACCCAGGCATCTCGCTGCTGCCTCCTGCTGGTGTCCGAGGACAATCTCCAGCTTTCCTGTAAGGTGAGGGCCCAGGTCCACTGTGGATTGGAGAGGGGGTGGGGGACCCAGGTCTCCGAGGGGAACAGTCTTGCCCACCCTTTAACCGGTGCCGCCACTTTGCCCCTCAGGTCATAGGAGATAAAGTGCTACAGGAGGAAACCAGCTTTCCGGTGAGTCCCCCATCCATCCTCAGTGTTGGGAGTCTGTGGGAGGAGTTAGGGCCAGTGAGGGGCTCCAGGGAGCTGGCCAGAGAGACAGGGATCTCTGCTAGAATCTCTTGGAATCTGCTGGAATCATCTGGATCTTGGAATCTATTTAGAAATGTTATGAGAGATCACAATCTGTTATGAACAGGATCCATTAGGAGAGACCTCTTACAATCTATAGAAAGGCTTACTTGGGACCAGTTCACTTCTGTTGGAATATTTCTGGATTTGGCTCTTAGAATCTGTTGAGTTCCACTCTCTGTGGAGTTTGCTTTCCTCTCTTCTAATTAGGGAAGACCCTAATGTCATCCGAAGGGGATTCTGGTCAAGAGCAGAATTTCTCTCCACCCCACCTTCCACCCCAACTCCCCAGTATTGACTCTATCCACTGTTTGGATTTACTGAAGAAGTTGCTGGAACTTAAAGACTTGGGAGGGGGGTTGAGTCTGAGGTCACCTGACCTTGGAGAGAGCCGAGCCCTGACTCAGCCTCTCCTCACTCCCCAGCTGACCACAGGGCGCCTGGGCCATGTGGTGGAAGATAAGAAGTCTATCCAGCTGAAAGATCTCACCTCTGTAAGCCATGGACTGGCCGGACTGGGGGGAGGAGGCAAAGGGACAGGGTCTCTGGGAGAAGGCAGCTTGCGAACGGGGGAGACAAGCCCCAGGGACTTTCTTCCAAGCCACCCCCATGTTTAGTGCTTCCCATTCCCCAGGAGCCCCTTAGAATTGCCTGTTGCGGAGTGTGGTGGTGGGATTGGGACGAAGCACATTCCCTCCTTCCATCCCCACCCTGACACCCCTCCCCTTTGCAGGAGGATGTGCAACAGCTGCAGAGCATGTTGGGCTGTGAGCTGCAGGCCATGCTCTGCGTCCCTGTCATCAGCCGGGCCACCGACCAGGTAGTGGCCTTGGCCTGCGCCTTCAACAAGCTTGGAGGAGACCTGTGAGTCTTGGTTGGATGACGTGGATCAGGAGGTGGAGCTGAGAGGCTGGGCAGGGCTCTGCTAGGGCCACAGTGAGGGAAAGGCTCCAGGCAGGGGACACTGTCCCAGCAGTGGTGGGCCATATGGTTTGTTGGTGCAGGAGCCTAGGGGATTCTGAAGGTGCTGCAGCTTCTTCTGGCTGAGATACAGGTCATTGGTGACTCTCCATCACCCATGTTGGCTTATTTAAAATCATGTTGAGGGGTACCTGGGTCGGTCAGTCCATTAAGCATCTGCCTTCAGCTCAGGTCATGATCCCAGGACCCTGGGATCGAGCCCCACATTGGGCTCCCTGTTCAGTAGGGAACCTGTTTCTCCTTCTCCCTCTGCCTGGTGCTCCCCCTGCTTGTTTGTGCTTTTTCTCTCTCTCTGTCTTTCTCTCTGTCAGATAAATAAATAAAATCTTAAAAAAAATAAAAATAAAATCATGTTGAGGTCCAAGTCAGTTCCCCTTCTTTTGCCCACTTCCTCTAGTTTGGATTATCTACTCTTAGAGAGAACTGGCCTTTCCCCCACTTGCCTTCACCCTCTTTTGGCACTTCTGCTGGAAACTGCCCTGATGAAGGGTGGTGAGCTCTGGGATGGGTGAACTCTCTGGGACCCAGAGTGCGCCACTGACACTGTGGACAGGGGCTAAAGGGAAGAGGTGGGGGGCTGGGATAAGCTGTAGAGACACTGACAGGGCAGCTCTAAGAATCCTAGAAAACAGTGGTGGGAAGGGCAGAGTCAGGTAAAGAGGCTTAGGAAGCTATTCTCAAGAACTGAGGTCAGATTTGGGGTCTAGAAGTGGAATTGTAAATAGATTTCATGTCCTACTCCAGCTCATTACTTGGTAAGAGCTGCCTGCAAGAGTGGGCTGAGCATGGAGGTTAACTGAGTGAGAAACGGTGCCGTGACCAGGGAGCTGTGTCTGTCCTGGGCATAGGCTCCGTATGTGAGTGCTGCCACATGTGGTCCACTGCTCTCTCAGACTGTGCCTGAGTCGCACAGGGAGGGAAGAGCAGGCGGGTGGGAGGTGAGTCCTGATTCCAGGATACGGACATACTGACAAAATGCTTGGCCCCTGGGGCTCCAGCAAGCAGTCAGGGCTGTAGGTCCTGCAGAAAGTGGACACTGGGGATGTTGAGATGACTGAGATGTCAGAAAGCCTGGGCATGGTGTCTGCAAGGGTGAGGCAGAGATCTGGGAGTCGTAGGCCTGAGGAGCAGGACCTGCCAGCGCAGAGCTCTGCAGGCAGGGCAGCTAGGCCTGGGGAAGTGAAGATGGGGCTGAAGCAGAACCCGCTGAGGCAGGGAGGGTGTGGGATCTGTGTCATCAGTGCTTGGCGTCCTACTGGTGGGAGCATTTACATCGTTTAGCAAGCACACATCGGGCACCTACTGTGTCCAGCCCTGGACTGCTCAGATGGCCTCAGAAAGGTCCCTCGGGAGGGGAGTACAGAGAGAGGGGGTTCAACAGGGGCTGTGACCTCTGGCTGCTGGCTGGGGGACTGGGCTCTAAGATGGCCTTAGACCTGGAGGAGAGGTGGCATCAGAAGGGAAATGAGATGGGGCTTGGTGACAGCTCTGTAGCCATCTCTGGGTCCCACACATTTCAGGGAGTAAGTGCTGAATGAGTGTATGAGACAAGGTGGGGTTCTGCTCAGAGCAGGGATGGCAGACAAGCTGCCTGGAGCCCAAAGAACAGGGACCCCAGAGTCCCTTGAGCTGGGAGCGTGAGGGGGCTGGTGGCCAGGGCAGACATAGAATACAGTTAAAGCACTTAGCAGACACCTCCCATTTATCTCTCTGGCACCAGTTCTGCACTGGGTGACACAGTCATGGTCCCTGCCTTCAAGATTTGAAGTTTATTTTCAGGGCAGAGAGGGAGGAGGGTGGGAAAGGTATTCTAGGCAGAGCGAACAGTGTGGGGAAAAGCGTGAAGGTGTGAAAGAGCCTGAGGTTTTCTCAGAATGATGAGGATCTCAGTAAGGCTTAGTCTGAGAGACACCCATAGATATGGGGACAGAGGTGAGCGGGACCAGACTGAGGGAACTCACATGCTGTGCTAGGGAAGGTGGGGAGAGGATACAGGGTGGTGGGGACAGGGATCTAGACCCAAAGCATGAGGCAGCCAGCAGGAGTGAGGGATACCCTGGCAAAGGAGCACCGAGACCGGCCATAAAATGGGGAGAAGCCTAGGCAGGGAAATCTGGGGGCTGAGAGGTCAAGATCTCAGAGGCATGCTTCTCCCCCTCATTCCTAAGGCCCCCACTTGGAGAGGCTAACCCATGTCTCCAGCGCAGATCCTCCCTAGCTTGGTCCATCCAGCCCCACAGAACTCCCTGTCACTTGGTGGCCAGATTGAATGACCTCAGCAGGACCAGGGGCCATCTTGCCAAATGGGAGCTAGCTCTGAGAGAGATGGGCTCCTCCTCACAGCCACGTTAGAATTTATGGCGGCACCAAATCACAGCCTGCAGAGTTGGAAGAGTAGGACAGTGAAAGAAGTTGGACAAGACAGGGTGGGACCACTGCCCCTCTCTGAGGCTGGTGGCCCCTGGGAAAGAGCAGGAGAATACCCAGCTCTGGCCCAAGCAAGTGTCTAGTCTGAGGGGGGAGACCCAACCTCAGTTTGGATAAATCCGAAGTCAGTGGAAGGGGACATAGCTCTGGCTTCAAGAAACAATAGTTTGAGGAGGAAAACACATTTTGGTCTGAGGGAGATTAGAGCCTTCCCCTCAGAAAGCCCCCAGTCTGAGTGGGAAGCTGGCCTCAGCTGCCTATGCCGCGAGCAGCCCGGGTAGAAGGGAGTGATGTTTAGCTCATGCGTCTCTGAGTGGACTTCCTGGGGAAATGGAAGCAAGGAGAAACAGGGAGGGAAGACCAAAGACTGCTGTCCACTGCCTCTCTGGTGACCCCTGCCCCCCTGCCCCAGGTTCACGGACCAGGATGAGCGTGTGATCCAGCACTGCTTCCACTACACAAGCACTGTGCTCACCAGCACCCTGGCCTTCCAGAAGGAGCAAAAGCTCAAGTGTGAGTGCCAGGTGAGTCACCCACTATGAGCCTCTCTTGGAGATGAAGTCACCCAGCTCTCAGCCCCAGAGCATCACTCATAGGGAAAAGCCCCTGTCTTTCTGGACTGATGGCAGGAAGGTTAGCTACCTAGTGCCCTGGAGGCTTCTTAAAGAGGGAGGTGGGTCAGTGGCTCCTCAGGCCAGCCCGTTGCTGGCTGCAGGCGCTGTGTGCGATCGTCCTCTAGTGTTCAACTTGGGTACTACAGCAACATCTGGGCAGCGTTAGCCCGATGTTAGGGAGAGCCTGAGACTCCAGACTACTGTGCTCCTTCACTGGGGCTGTACTTCCCACTCCTTCAGTTGGTAGCCAGATGATATAATTAGACTCTGCCAGTCTCCAGCATGACCAGAGAGCCCGAGAGGAGGAATGAGAAGACTCAGGAAACATTGGAGGCAGGGGGCTGGAGAAGGGGAACCCTCTGCAACGCCAACCCCTACGATCTTCATTCTCTCCATTCCAGGCTCTTCTCCAAGTAGCAAAGAACCTATTCACTCACCTGGGTGAGTGAACTGTCCTCCTCCATGCCCAGCTGTGGGGTGGGAGTGGGGGTAGGCGTTTTGGGGAGGAAAGGTGAGAAGGCTTGTTCTTGGCACTCTAGCCTGGTCTCATCACTGCCGTCCACGCTTCTCCCACCCACAGATGATGTCTCTGTCCTGCTCCAGGAGATCATCACAGAGGCCAGAAACCTCAGCAATGCTGAGATGTAAGCGAATCTACCTCAGGGTGGGGAAGCAGAGGCCCCAGTCCTCAGGCCTCATCCCCTTTTTCCTTTTCCCTCTCCCCTCCCCCCAACTGCCTCCTTGTGGGACCCTGTCATGTTTTGTATGATCCTTTATTTCATGCTTGTGTCCCTTACTAGTAACGTCCAATGACAGTGGAGGGGGGGGTCCCTTTGCTGCCCACGGATCCCCAGCTCCTAACACAGTGCCTGGCACACAGTAGCCGCTACAAGGAGGAAAAAAAATCATTGGGATGAATTTATGTCTGAAGTCAACCAACCCTCCAGAGGGTCTCGTAACGGAGCACACCTTCCAGGCTTCAGAAGTCTGGGCTTTGCCCTAAGTCGTGAGAAGTGTGTGGGGGGGGGTGGTCAGAGAGGGGTGTCAGGGCGCTGTGGACTGAGGCTATCTCCCCACAGCTGCTCCGTGTTCCTGCTGGACCAGAATGAGCTGGTGGCCAAGGTGTTCGACGGGGGTGTGGTGGATGACGAGGTGAGGCGCGGCCGCGCGAAGGGCGGGTGTGGCCGTAGTTCTGGCAGCCAGGAGTCCGCAGGGCGGCGAGGGAGCAGAAGGGACAGTCCACGGTCCGCTCCCTGGCGGGCCGCTGACTTCCTCCCTACTCGGTTACCGCCGCGGCAGAGCTACGAGATCCGCATCCCGGCTGACCAGGGCATTGCGGGCCACGTGGCAACCACCGGCCAGATCCTGAACATCCCAGACGCGTACGCGCACCCGCTTTTCTACCGCGGCGTGGACGACAGCACGGGCTTCCGCACGCGCAACATCCTCTGCTTCCCCATCAAGAATGAGAACCAGGGTGCGAGCTCCGGGCGGCTCCGGGAAGCGGGGCGGGGCGGGGCCTGAGCAGGATGGGGCGGAGCCGAGCGGAGGGTTGGCGACCCTTCCCCACCGTCCTAGAGTCCTACAGCAGAAAGGCCTTGCGGTTACCCAGGCCCGGAAGTCCCTTGAGGACACCCTGGGAAGGCAGACGCCACCGGACACACCCACCGGCTGGTGCTAGCCCCTCTCTGGTCCCCAGAGGTCATCGGTGTGGCCGAGCTGGTGAACAAGATTAACGGACCATGGTTCAGCAAGTTCGATGAGGACTTGGCGACAGCCTTCTCCATCTACTGTGGCATCAGCATAGCCCATGTGAGTGGGGACAGGGCCTAGAGCCAGTGGAGGATCTTCTGTTATCCTCTCCTCATTGACTTTGTCCAGAGCACGGGTCTGTGACTCGGAGTTCTGCTCTGGGTCACTGTACAGCCTACAGTGCCTGCTGGTCACCTCTGGCCTGTTTCCCATCTGAAAATCAGGATACTGTTACTATATACTATCTTGTCCTGTTAGCCTTCTAGGATCAGGGAAGACTCCAGTTGTCATTATTGCCCCCATCCCTTCCCAAAGCAACCTCAACCCAAGGCCCTGGTTAGCTTCTTTTTGGGAAACGTTGGGTCTCATTGTCCAGAATTGGCAGTTCTGGCTCAGGGAAGCCAACCACTAGGTTCCTGAGGCTCTCCCACTTCCTTGCTTCTCTTTCCCTGCTTTGGGACTCAGACTCCGTGACTGAAGACTGGGGCAGGCTCAGGAGGGGGTGCAAAGTGCCAGATCAAATGCCAAGAAGACCTGGGGAGGAGGAGCAAGGGGAGGGAGGTTTGCGGGGGGAGTCGGAGGGTGCTCCCTACTCTGGGCTGGAGCTTGAAGGCTTGGACTTGGGTCAGCATGGGACAGGAAGGGGGTTCTGTCTGACCCCTTTGTCCCTGTCCTGGGCATTCTAAGATTTCATAGCCACTTTGCTTGAGCCCCATCTTTCCCTCTCTCCCCCAGTCTCTCCTATACAAGAAAGTGAATGAGGCCCAGTATCGCAGCCACCTAGCCAACGAGATGATGATGTACCACATGAAGGTGAGGCCTACACAGAGTCTCTGTCCTTCTTCTCAGGATCCCAGGGTTTCCTGCAACCCACCTGTTTCTTCCCTGCCTCCCAGTTCCTCAGGGGCCCAGGACCAGCCTGGGTTTTCTGATTGCCCTCTCTTAAAGATAAGAATAGACCCAGAGCAATGGCAAGCCTCCTGTTCTCCTGCTTTCCTTCAAGGCATCCTCTTTCAAGCAGGTTCTGGTTTAGCCCCAAGGCTGGCAGCAGGACCCAGCCCAGGGAGCAACTTGGTTCAGCCTGATGTTCCCCACATCTGGGGAGAACTCCCACCTTAAAAATCACTGAAGGCTAGGAAGCTCACTCAGGGCCCTCCGCCAGCTCTCCTAGGTACTGTGGTCCTACAGTCCCCCACAGTCTGCTGATAGCCTATCTCATTCCCGGACTCAGTGTCAGAAAAATGGTCCCAGGCTTTAGTTCAAAGTGTGTGGTGGTCATTTTCCTCTCACCTATGTCCAAATCAAAGGGTCCCAGACTTTGTGGGTAGGGTCAAAGCTGTGGTTGGAAGGACTGAGGTTAGACTCTGGGACATTCCCCCTGAAGGAAGGAACCCTCAAGTTAGTGTCTGTGAAAGGCTGGCGTTATTTGGGGGGTATCGTGAAGGGGTATTCCTTCACGAAAGGCTGTTACAGATGGGGGTTCTCACTGGCAAGGAGGCACAGTGGGTGGGCTGGACAATGGGGATCTCTTGCCCAGTGAGGGTGCATTTTGGGTGGGGGTCCCCCCACTATGGGATTTTGAGGATGAGGACACTGGGTGGAGGTGGAGGCCATCCTCTAACACCCTGGTTGGTCCCCTCTAGGTCTCTGATGATGAATACACCAAACTCCTCCATGACGGAATCCAGCCTGTGGCTGCCATTGACTCCAACTTTGCCAGTTTCACCTACACCCCTCGCTCTCTGCCCGAGGATGACACTTCCATGGTGAGCAGACCCTTCCGCATATGACTGTTAAGAGGTGGAGGATGTCAGCCAGAGATTTAAGTTAGACTTGGACAGGAGCTTTCTGGCAAGACAGTCATCACCAAAGACTAGAGAGCCTCCCTTGGAGATGGAGTGGGCATGTCGTCTTCCAGCATGGACCACGGGGCCTTCCCAGGGCTCAGGGGCTGGACTGGATGACCGCCTAAGGCTGCTCCAGAACCATCAATGTCCAGGGCGTGTGGTCTCAGGGTTAGCAGGCCCTCCCTGGTTTTCTAAGATTTTGTGTGAACTTGGTTACAAGAATTATTAGATCCCATTTCTGAAAGCTCATGGCTCTGAGAATGCTTGGCTCTTCCATTTCGTGGTTCTCTGGGTTTTTGGTTTTTGGGGGTTTTTGTTGTTGTTGTTGTTCTTTTGATGGTTCTCTGGTTTAGATCTAAAGCTCTGAGATTCCAAAGTTCTGTAGGCTTCAAGAAGGCCCACGGCAGGGGAGTCATTTCAAAACTCACAGTCCTTCTGGTCCCCCCCTTTTGCTCTCTCCAGGCCATTCTGAGCATGCTGCAGGACATGAATTTCATCAACAACTACAAAATCGACTGCCCGACTCTGGCCCGGTGTGCACCCCAGCTTTCCCCTCCACGGGCGGGGAGCCCCGGGCTTTGCCCCACTCTGTCCTCTACTCTCATATCCATTGCCCCAGCACTCTGGGAAGGGGTCTCTGAGGATGACTGGGAGTGGCCCGGTGTGTCGGAGTGGGGCAATTCCCAGCCCCTGGGACCATGAGTAAAGGAAAGGAATGGGGCAAGGCAGACCCTGAAGGGCTTCCTGGAGGAGGAGAGCCTGAGGCCCCTCTGCTGCTCTCTCTCCTCCCCCCAGGTTCTGTCTGATGGTGAAGAAGGGCTACCGGGATCCCCCCTACCACAACTGGATGCACGCCTTTTCTGTCTCCCACTTCTGCTACCTGCTCTACAAGAATCTGGAGCTCTCCAACTACCTCGAGTGAGTGGCTGCACCAACCTCTCCTCCCCACCAATGTCTGGCTGCCGCTGGAGTCCCCTTCCCATTGTGGCAGGCCCCCAACATGCACCACCTCCTAAGGGATCCTCCTAAGGGTGTCGTGACGAAGGTTGCATAGTCCTGTTTTCCAATGGGACTTGCTCACAGTCACATACACCTGGAACAATGAGCCTATGAAACTCCAAATCAGGGCTGCTTTCCAGGAAGGGGACCCAGGTGTCCCGAGCTCCTGTCTGGTGGCTCCCAGACAACTCATGCAGCCATTCTTCCTCTGGCTGTGTGGGAGGGGGCTGATCTCCCTCTCCCTGCTGCCTCCCAACCAGGGATATCGAGATCTTCGCCTTGTTTATTTCCTGCATGTGTCATGACC
Organism: Lontra canadensis; assembly: GCF_010015895.1. Lineage (NCBI taxonomy): Eukaryota > Metazoa > Chordata > Mammalia > Carnivora > Mustelidae > Lontra > Lontra canadensis. Next base: position 25,869,521 of record NW_022631001.1, read on the forward strand.
TGGACCACAGAGGCACAAACAACTCCTTCCAGGTGGCCTCGGTGAGACTCTGCCCTCCCCATAGGGGGCACCCTCCTGGGGGTGTCTGGGAGTCTCAGCCCTGCATCCTGAGGGGAGGTGGGAGCTGCTGAGACCAGGAGCTGGTTTAGAGCTGGGAGGAGGTTCCTTGAGGCTTTGCAAGGGCTCTAAGATAGGAGAGTTGTAAGGGGCGGGGAGGACAGGGCAATGCCTAGCCTAATGTGGCAGGCACTTACATCTGGATGTGAAGAGTGATGGAGATTTCCGGGGTTCTTCCAGAAATCTGTGCTGGCTGCGCTCTACAGCTCCGAGGGCTCTGTCATGGAGGTACCATCGTTCTACCTAATATCCCTGTACCCATGATCCTCTTAAGGCTGGTGACTTATGTAGTTAGACTGTGACCCAGCTGCTCCTATTCCCAAGTCCTGCTCTCCAGACAGGCCCTGCGGACTGTCACCACCCCCGCGCCCAGGGCATGTCTGGTTCCTTTGGCTGGATGGGTGTGGAGAGGTGCCGGTGTGGATGGGGGTGTGAGTCAGCCTTCGGATTCTGCCCGAGCCCAGGTTTGCACAGGGAGGACTTGTATTTGGCATGTTTCTCTTTGTGTGTCTGGGAATGCCCTGTGCATCCCGCTCCCCACCAGGCCTAGGATGGCTCTGCGCCCGTCACTCCCAGTTTTGCCTTAGGTTGTTTGAACTGGGTCTGTCCACCCCCCAGATGGAAGCTCCTTGGGGCAGGGACAAAATCTGAGACGTCTCTGAATTCTCTGCCCTTGGCACAGGGCTTGGCACACAGTAGAAGTCAAATTTTCAAGGTCACCTTGCCCCACACTGCCCCCCCCACCCCACAACACCCCTCTGGAGACTGCCCCTGCTTGCATGCCCCTGGGAGACAAGGGGCTCACTCCCTCCCAGGCGGCCGCCTGGCAGCCCTGCTTTTGCCCGCTGTGCCCTGGGCTAAGCCTGCTGCTCCTCCGAGTGACAGCCTGTCAGCATCTAGAGACAGGGGCCTTGCCCTCTCCTCATCACTGCCTTTCTTTGTCAGCAAACAAATGTTCGCTGCATGAATTAGTGTCTAGGACTCTGGGGGATCATTTCAGAATCACTCCAGTTTGAGAGGCTCTCAGAGCTTGCCTGGTTGTGTCCCTCCATGTGACAGCTGAGGGACCTGAGGCTCAGGGCCTGCAGGGACTTGCCCAGGGCCACACAGAGGCCTGCAACAGAGCCCAAAATGGGAACCAGGTCCCCAGACTCCCTGCGTCTGCCTGCTGTGCTCACCTTGGGGGGCTGGAGCTGTACTGGGCCTGCTACCTCTCTTGGGTTCAGTGGTAAACAGTGCCCGCAGTCCCCACTGGGACCCCATCTTTCCTCTCCCTGATCCCCAGAGACACCACTTTGCTCAGGCCATCGCCATCCTCAACACCCATGGTTGCAACATCTTCGACCACTTCTCCCGGAAGGTAATGGGGTCAGGGGAAGGAGCCGAGGGAGTGGGTGGGGGTGTCTGGCAGGAGGCCTTGACACTCCCCCCACCCCGGCCCAGGACTATCAGCGTATGCTGGACCTGATGCGGGACATCATCTTGGCCACCGACCTGGCCCATCACCTTCGCATCTTCAAAGACCTCCAGAAGATGGCTGAAGGTGCCTGCTGTTAACCCCAGGCCTTGGGGTTGGGGAAGGACCACCAAGAGGGTGATGTGCCTGTAGAGCAGCTCCAGGGGCTTAGACACCCCCTGCCCCCCTGCCCAGCATCGAGGCACCAGACCCAGGCAGATCCAGCACCCAGCCCTTTGGCTCCCATCCAGGGTGCTGGATTTCCTGAGCCATGCATGGAGGGTGGGGCCCTGGGGTCTTGCCCTCAGACAGAGGGGCCTGGGTCCTTGACCCCATCCTCTCCCCAACAGTAGGTTATGACCGGACCAACAAGCAGCACCACAGCCTCCTCCTCTGCCTCCTTATGACCTCCTGTGACCTCTCTGACCAGACCAAGGGCTGGAAGACGACCAGGAAGATTGCTGTAAGTGCTGCCCCTCCCTGAGAAGCTGCCTGCCCAGTTCTGTGTGGCTCCTGTGGCCCAGACACCCTCTCTGGACCAAGCTCAGTCTGGCTCAGTTTTGGGGAGACAGAAACCTAGATCAGTTCAGGGTGACAGATGGGGAGATTCAAAGAGGGGCATGGACTCACTGGGTGTCACACAGCAAGTCAGTGGCTGGTGGAAGGGGGGCCGGAATGCAGCCACTTGATCCCATCTGGGGCTGTCCCCCTGCCAAACTGGGCCTGAGGTGGGGCTGAGGGCTGCCTCAGTTTGCCATCTTGGGAATGAGCTGTAGAGGAGCTCACGTAGACAGAGCTCATGCACAGAGTGTGACGAGAGTGCTGGCCTTTCAGGAGCTGATCTACAAAGAGTTCTTCTCCCAGGGAGACTTGGTATGTGGGGCATAACCCTGGGTGTCCAGGTTGCGGGGAGGGTCCCAGGCCTGGGACTGGGAAGGGCTGGGTTAGTTTCTTCCTGGTGCCTGACTGAGGGAGAAGGGGCCAGGCCTGACAACTTGCTGCCTACAGGAGAAGGCCATGGGCAACAGGCCGATGGAGATGATGGACCGGGAGAAGGCCTATATCCCTGAGCTGCAGATCAGCTTCATGGAGCACATCGCAATGCCCATCTACAAGTGAGAGACTTCGGGGGCGATGGCGGGGGGGGCGGGGCGGCTGCCTAGGGGATGGGGCTGGCTGCGGCAGACCCAGGGACTGGGCTTCCAAGCTCCAGCTGACGTACCGGGCGGCCTCTGGGCCCAGCCATCCTTTTCTGGCCCTTACATGAGGCCTTCACTTCATGTTCTCCTTGAGCATCCCGTCCCAGGCCTCACACTCAGGTGCAAGTTCCACCTGCGGGATAGCCCGCATTGCCCTTGCTACTCACAGTCTGACTTCTGCCCTGCCCCTGCGCCCTTGCACCCCCAGGCTGCTGCAGGACCTGTTCCCCAAGGCGGCAGAGCTGTACGAGCGCGTGGCCTCTAACCGTGAGCACTGGACCAAGGTGTCTCACAAGTTCACCATCCGCGGCCTCCCGAGCAACAACTCGCTGGACTTCTTGGACGAGGAGTATGAGGTGCCTGAGCTGGATGGCACCAGGGCCCCCATCAACGGCTGCTGCAGCCTTGATGCTGAATGAGCCCTGCCCGGGGACCCTTCCTTGCCCAGGCCTCCTCTTAACAGCCCTGCACTGGCTTGGCCCCCGTGTCCTGGGACCAGAGCCACAGGTCCTAGGTTCTAATCCAGGACTTAACCGTGCGACCCTGGGCAAGCACCGACCTTCCTGGGCCTCAGCTTTCTTGTCTGTATAATGGAAGCAAGACTTCCAGCCTCACCAAGACTTTGTCATTTGCCCTCTGAGAGCACAGGGGGTACTGAGAAGCAGCGGGACCCGCTCTGCGGCCCTGACCACATCTTGGCAAGTCCTTCTGAGGCAGCCCGGATGGTTTCTCCTGGGCCCCATTCCTGCTTCACCTGATCTGGCCCTCTTCCCTCTTCCAGGGTTCTCCTGCAACTAGGAAGTGGGACATCTCAGTGACAGGGAGTGGGTCTTAGAAACGGTCATTAATTCTGCTGGATGGCTAGAAATAGCCACGAGGCTGAAGGTGACCCTAAGGATCGCCACTATAATTGTGGTGAGCATTGGGAACTGGTGAGCTGCCCGGGCCCCACACAGAAGCTGCCAGAGGGCCAGCTCAGGGCTCTGGGCAGAGGCGGCTCAGGAAGAAAGCAGGATGGGAATGATGGGCAGGAAGGCGCCTGGGGCTGGAAGACAGGTGCCAGTTGAGTCAATAATGCTTCCTCCTGACTGTGTGACCCTGGGCAAGTGACTTCCCTTGTGTGGGTGAGACAGGAGAGTGAGACAATCCATTTTCTAAGACCCCTTTTAGATCAAAGTCCCCTTGGCTCTGTGGAGTCCCAGGAGAAGCCGTGGAATGTCCCTGCAACCCTAGGGCAGAGAGCCGACCCTGAGTCCCTCAGGGGCCCCCTGAGTGTCCCCCCTCTTAGCCTAAGTCCCTTCCCCCTCCCTGCAGCCAGAGAGGGCTGCCTTAGCCCTAGCAGGGCTCCTATCTTCTTCAAGGCCATATCTACCCGTGCCCTGGGGCTTGGGAGTACCCCATAGGGCCGGGCCTCTTGGGTCAGCCCGGCTGCTGGCTTCTCCCTTCTCTGTGTTGTTCTATATGTGTTGTGGGGTGGGGGGAGGGGGTCCACCTGCCTTACCTATTCTGAGTTGCCTTTAGAGAGATGCGTTTTTCTAGGATTCTGTGCAACTGTTGTATATGGTCCCGTGGGCTGACCGCTTTGTACATGAGAATAAATCTATTTCTTTCTACCAACCCTGTCCCATGGGGCTATTTCCAGATACTGTGCACGGGGATGGGGGAGACAGAATTGGGGCCAGCTAAAGCTCTTTAGAACTCCTCGGCTACTGGAGCCCCCACCACTCGTGCGTAGCTCCTCTTCTAGGAGAGTCACAGACTGTTTGGGTACACCCTGGACCAGTTCTCTACCATACTATGGGGCTTACGGTATGAGGCAGATGGTGGATGAGGAGGCCTGGGCATGGAGCAGTGAGGGACATGCTGGCTGGCAGAGACTGTGAGCTGGGAAGAAAGAATTGGGCTGAAGCTGGCCACCTGGGAAGAAAGAACTAGGCTGAAGCAGGCTGCCTAGAGCTTGTCCTAAACCCTCTGTCTGCTGACCTACTGGTCATGAGTGCCCACCCAGCCAGAGCCTAGACCTCTGGAACCCCTCTGGGCCTTCCCCAACTGTGTCCCCATTAGTCCTGCCGAGAAAGTGCCCCTGAGTCTGACTCTACACTAATACAGCCCGAGTTGTGTCTGTGGATTTGCTTCCCTGCTTTTCTGGTTGTGAGCATGTTTCCGTCTGCAGGGAGAGAGGCAGAGCCCAGACTGGAACAGCAGCAGGCTCAGATGGGTAAAATGTCTACACCCTGCCCTCTCTTGCCTACACCCCCTCTCCTCCCCACTTCCTCTCCTGTTCATCTCGTCCAGATCAGTAAAGCTTGATACGTTCAGTGCTCAACACTGGGATTTCCTTTCCTAGGACAGGGAGGAAAGGAGGGCTGGGAGGAGATGGTTAGGGCCATCCTGTGACCACTGGCGGTGCTCCGGGTGCCAGCCTTTGGGACCACAGAGCCTATTTCTCATGGTTTGGTACCTGCTCTTCTGGGCTGGATGGTTTGCAGGGCACCTAGCTTTCCCTTAGGAGCTTGGGTCCAGTCCCCTTCCCTGCCCAGCCCCCACTTTGGGCTATCCCAGTCTGTCCCTGTCTTCTCTCAGCACAGGACCCAGGCTGACCAGTGGACCCCCAGGTAGGGGCAGGTCAGTGCCCAGCAGGCCCCCTGCTGATAGAGGCTGGCTATTCTAACAATGTGCAGCTGACCCCCGGCAATCAGTGTGTGTTGGCACAGGTGCTTCTCTGCCTGTGATTCCCCTCCCCTCCCCCCAACCCTGAATGTGTGTCCCTCTTCTACCAAGCACAGCCAGTGTGCACACTGCAGGGATCTCGAACCCTGTCCCTGCATCTGTTGTCTGTCCCCAGCTCAACCCTCCCTTGAGGACATCTAATCCCATTTGAGGCCCATGCTGTGACAGATCCTTCCTCGACGCCCAGTTGAGCGAACAGCTCACAAATATTTCTTCATGCCTTTGCTGAGGCCCAGAGCTAACTGTCCTTGTCACTGCTCTGGAAGGTCTAACAGCCTGCTCAGGGAGATATGGTCACAGGACATGACAGCCCTATGGGACTCTTGACCATGGGGCCCCAGGCAGGATCACAACCCAGAGGAAAGTCAGGGAGGTCTGGAAGATGAGCAGGTATTGTTTTCCTGTGGGCACAAGGGGACAGGTGCTTTGGTAGAAGGGACTGCTCATATGAAGGCACACAAGGAATGAAGAGACAAAGGGAAGATCAGGAAGGGCCTTGAATGCTAGGCTGGAAAGTTTGGTTTTACCTCAGGGGCAGTGGGGAAGCCAGGAAAAGTTTGCAGTAGAGGAGTGACTTGGACCTGCATTTTATTTTTTTATTTTTTAAAAGATTTTATTTATTTATTTGACAGAGATCACAAGTAGGCAGAAAGGCCGAGAGAGAGGAAGGGAAGCAGGCTCCAGGTCAAGCAGAGAGCCAATGTGGGGCTCGATCCCAGGACCCCGGGATCATGACCTGAGCTGAAGACAGAGGCTTTAACCCACTGAGCCACCCAGGTGCCCCTGGACCTGCATTTTAGGAAGATCCTGCTGGGAAGCAGAAAAAGGAGATGAGGCAGGGAGCCCTCTAGAGCTGATTCTCGGTGCCCTGGGCTGGCCCTGGGAGGGAGGAAGGAATTTAAGACCTGTAGGATTGGCAGAACCTGGTGGCCAATTGGGTGGAGGTGAGGGCCAAGGGAAGCCTGGGAGGTGGCCTGGAAGGTGGGTCCACGCGGCCCCATGAACCACTCCGGGTGGCGGCTCGGGGCCTCTCTCACCCGCAGCGACCACCGGGTGTGGCGCCCCCGGCAGGTGTGAGCTCGAGGGAAGATGGGCGGGGCAGCTGTTTGGGACGGCTGGGGGAGGGGCGTCAGGAGAAACGGGAAGCCGGCTGGGAGGAGGAATCTCTGCGAGGCTCTCACCTGGCAGCTCTCGCCGGATCGGAGAACACTAGGCTGGGCCCCGTGGTTTCTTGTAGCTGTACATCCCTCCCAACTTAATGGTTTCATTTTACATAAAACCTTACTATGATTCTGCGGAGTAGATACCATTATCTCATTCTACAGCCAAGCAGCTTGAGGTTCAGGGAGGTTAACTAATCTGCCAAGCTTGAGATGTGAGCTTCGCCTGCCTGACTTCCCCTCCAATGGCTCTTTCTCTGGGATAGGGAAAGGAGATTCAGTAGGTCAGAGTCAGTAGGTCAGAGTCACTGTCTCTGCAGGACTGTGGTGGAAGGTAGGGGTGGTGAGCAAGTGGGGTTGGAACCCAAGAGAAGGATCTGGGATCAGTTTTGCTTCTGTGTTGCAGAGGCTGGAGGGGTGAGACCGGGAAGAGGTGAAGGTGTGGGTGGTCTGTAGTGCAGCTCCTGGCCACTAGATGGCACTCAACCCTTGCCTCACCTCAGGTCCAAGACAGGGGGCGGGGCGGGGCGGGGCGGGGGTAGTGGGGGGGCGGCCAACCTCACTCCCATCCACTCACATACTCTCCTCTCATACTCACACAGAGAGATGCGTGTTCTCTCTCTCTCTCTTTCTGTCGCAGACAGACACAGAGACTCACACGCTCATTCTACTGGCACACTCTAGAGCTGACTTTACAGTCTACAAGGCGTACGCTGTGCAGACTCCATAGGGAAAATGGGAAATGTTTCTTGAGGGCCTGTAGCCCCTTTAGCTTCTCTTTGAACAGGACTGAGGTCCGCCAGTCTTACCCGAGTGAGACCCTGTGTCTGGGGTATGTCTGCCTGCTGAGTGGACTTCTACGGAAGGATACCTGGGGAGACAGACCAGCCTTGAGATCCGGCATGGGTGGAACCCCTCCTCTGGGCATAAAATAACTAGGAAACAGCACTGTGGGGCCTGGTCCTGTGCTGATGAAGCTGGAGAGTCAGGACAGGAGCTAGCTGGAACGTGCAGGATCCTCGGGAGGAGGCTGGGCTCAGGGGTCTTGATGTCTGGGTGGGAGGATTGGGACAGGAGGTGAGGGCACTGCAGATACACCAGGACAGCAGGCTGGGTGGTGGGAAGGTGTAGGGTCTGTGCGCAGGGCCTCAGCCTTTTCTCACTGCTCAGCCCCCCAGGGCTGCCTCCTTGAGATGAGCTGAGGGGTGCTGTAGGTGGGGAGTGCAAGCCAACCACAGATGCTACGAGGTGGCCAGACAGGGTAGGGGCAGGAGAATGGCAGGAGACGCTATTTTCTTAGCCTCAGCTGTAGTGTCATGGAAGGGCCTCGAGCAGGGAGGTGAAGGGGTTAAAGGCCTGCTCTGAGCAGGAGCTGGGCTCCACAGCTGCAGAGCAACCACGCATCCAAGCTAGACTCTGGATGGTGTGTGAGAAGAGAAGAGAAAGTGGGTTGACAGGGGAATGAGAGGAGCGGGGAGGAGGAGGCCACATGGCTTGTTTGGGGAGGATTTAGAATGTCAGGAGAGGCCTCTATCTGACTGAAATTTGCACTGCTGGGTTCTCTCTCCTGAAACACAAAGCAAGAATTGTCCCCACACACCCAGTCCCTCCAGGACTTTCTTTTCTCTCCTGGTAAGGATGAGCCTCGGATTCTTCCTTGGGGTCTCAGTTTCCTGTCCACAAACTGGGATGATGAAGTCCCTCTGGAGGCCATCAGGAGACAGGAGGTTGTGCTGGGAAGGAAGCCACTCTACTTCTAAGGAGTTGTATGTGAATGCAGTCTGCACACAGACGCCATGGCCACATTGTTCTCTGAGGGCTAACTAGCATGGGTCTGTACAGGAAGCAGAGCACACATGCCGTTTGAAGACTGGGGGGTCAGGTGTGAAAATGGGAGGTGTTGCCTTTCCTGGCAAGATGGCAGCCATTCTCCATTCCTCAGTCATCCCTGCAGAAACCACAGAACTGGGCAAGGAACATGGAATTCTGGGAACTAACAATTCTGGATGAGTTGGGGAAAGATTAAAGTGAGAAGCTGGGTTGGAGGAAAGCACTTGTCTCGCCTCATGTTGCCTTGGAAAGTCCACCACTGCCCATCCTCTCACGTCTGCACAAAGTCCTGGTGCTTCTTTACCCCCTTTGGGCAGTGCCTGAAGGAAAAGAACAACCTCTTAATTGGGAGACTCTTCCAAAGATGGGTGGGAATTACTGTCCCCTTTAGTGACAAGGGAAACTGAGGCCCAGAAGCTCAGCTGGCAGCAACCTCCCTCAGAGCAAAAATTGCTTATAGAGCATCCCCAGGGTCAGATGAGGGAATCGAGCCTCAGAAGGACCGGGACCTCCAAGATCATACAAAATACAGAGGCAGAGCAGAGCTGAGTACTGGCTGCCATTCCCTGGCCAGAGGTTCTTGCCCCTCTTCCAGGGAGGGCAGTCTTTGCTTCCCTGAGTCACTAACTTCAGACCTCACATCAGCCCTGCCCCTCTGCAGACCCGGCCCTGGTGAGCGGGTTTGTTTCTCCCACATCCCAGTGCTCCTGCATCTGCCTAGTGCTGGGGTCATGGAAGAGGGAGGCTGGTTAGAGCAGTAGGTGCCCTTTTCTCTCCACATCTGCCTCTGAACATCCATCTGGCTCTCAGCTCAGACTCTCCAGGCTGTGTGTGCCGGTCAGGTGCATGTGCTTGCTTTCCTCCCACAGACCAGGAGCCTCTCGAGGGCAGGAAAAGATCTGCCTTGGCTCAGGCTTTCCACGTCCCTACTCAAGAGTTGAGTATGCCATAGGGGCTCAAAAGAGCCAAGAGAGCTCAAAAGAGCTCTCAAAAGAGGCAAGTAAGGGCTCCGGGGCATATGCGCTGATCACGACTCAGCTGAACGCTTCAGAGAGACCCTCTGAAAATCTCCAGAATTCTCTCTCTGTGCAGCTCTTTCATCTCTGGTACTCTGCCCTGTAAAGGCTAGCCAACTGGATCTCTTCAGACTCCCAACTCCATCCTCTCAACTCAGGGAAATTTCCAGGCTTCCCTGAGGATCCCCTTCCCTACTGCTCTGTGACCTGGAGACTCTCTCAAGGCTATAAGTTGGGCAATTGTAGAGGTTACCACAATTTTCCTTTCTCTTATTATCCCATTCCTTGTCTGGTACCAGGCCCTTTGAAAACCTTTATTTCATATATTTTGTCCATGATGTTGTTATTTCAAGGAGGCGGGTAAATCTAGCCTTTATTACTCTGCCTTGGATGGGAGTGTGAGTCTATTTTACTAACTTTGATTGAAGAATAGTACTCCAAGTATGAATGTTGACAGCCTTTTGGATATTAATATGTTGGCTGTTAGGAGCAATGTTCCCAGGGGTGTTCTTGTGTATTTGTATATTTTGAATACTCTGTTGTATGAATATCTATTTCTCTATTCTACTGTGGACCTGTATCTTCAGGCTTCCATCCAGAGCCATTCCTTCCTACCTAAAACCACTCTTTTAGTGTTTCCTTTCGTGCAGGTCTGCTGCTACTGAATCCTTCTGGGTTGGACTAGTTTGCAAATATCTGTTTCTCCTTCATTCTTTTTTTTTTTAAGATTTTATTTATTTATTCGACAGACAGAGATCACAAGTAGGCAGAGAGGCAGGCAGAGAGAGTCGAGGGAGGCAGGCTCTCCGCTGAACAGAGAGCCCGATACGATGAGGGGCTCAATCCCAGAACCCTGGGATCATGACCTGAGCCAAAGGCAGAGGCTTCAACCCACTGAGCCACGCAGGCGTGTTGTTGCCGCTGTTGAAGTATAGGCTGGGAAGTCTTTCCTCCAAGCACTTTGGAGATCACATTCGATTCTCTTTTGAGTGTCATTGGTTCTGATGAGAAGTCAGCCAGCAGTCTTGTTCTTATTCCTTTGAAAGTCCCCTAATGGATTTTTTTCTCTGGCTGCTAAGATTTTCTCTTTGTTTTTGGTTTTCAGCAGTTTTATCACAATGTGCTTATGTGTGGTTTTCTCTGTATTTCTCCTGTTTGAGATTCATAATGCATCTTGAATCCATGGTGATTTTCCCTCCCCTCAATCCAGTCTTCGTCAGCTACGGATAAGTACATTTCCGTTAATTCCCAAAGCATGCTAAGAAAGTATTCTACAAAATTTTGCTGAAATCCTGTGATAACAAGAGAAAAATAGTAATGCTGATATGGGAGAAATTATTTTATATTTATGTTGACCACTAGATTCTTATCCTTGGGGCTCACACTCACACCCCCCTCAGGGGAGGAGAGGGTCACCAGTGGCAGTCTCCGTCCTTAGCTCCTGATCTATAACCAAGGATCTGTCCCTGACCAGATATCTCTACCTAGAAAAAAAGCCTTTCTACCCTCTGCCTCGTGGCTGGTGAGAAGGAAAAGCTACTTTGTCTCTGTCTCTCTGGCTTAAGTTTGCTTCTCATCAACACTTACATTGTAATTAATCCATAACACTTCAGTGTTTCATGGTTTAGAACTGCTCCTTATCAGAATAGGATTTTGGAATTCCCTATGTGACAGTAAGTAGATCCCTGAGTGTTGAGTTCAAGCTCAGTGAAATAAAGGGTAGCCAGCAGGCAGCCAGGGCTCCCCCTCCCTGGTGGATTTCTCCCTCTTGGCTTTGACCATTAGGCTTTGAGCACACCTGTATGACAAGTTAGGGAGGCATCAGTGCATCACACTGTACCTCTATCTCTGCCAGCTCATTTGCTGTTTCAGTGGTGAATTTCAGTGGGGAATCAAAGTGGAAGTAATCTTTTTACCTGGTCTGAGTCACTATCCTCACCAATCTTTGCACCCAGGCAAAACCCGTGACCCTGCCCAGCTCATTTGTTCATGTATCTTTCCTGAATCCCAGATACAAGCATCCAATTGCCTGATCCCTTCTAGATTGCCTTCCTGTGGTATAGAGGCTAGAAAACCTTTCCCGTATTCCACACCAGCTTGGGTTTCATGTAGGACCTGGGTTCTACCAGGAAGGTATCCAGAGGTCTCTGAGCAACATGGCATTGGCATGCTGGGCTGTCAGGAGGTGAGACATGGGAAGCCAGACAAGGGAAAGGCCACGTCGTCTTCCCGACCCCCACAGAGGCCGCCACTCCACCAGCCAGTTCCCCATGTGGTGGCCAGAGGCCACTGACCATATTGTTCTTCTGCTCCAAGCCTCCGGTGGTGGCTACCTGGAATAAAACCCACCCTCCGAATTTGGTCTTGACCACGTGCATTTCCCCCAAATGCCCCAGATGCTGTTTGGCCCACAGCTGCCTGAAGACCTATACCTGGGCCTGCTCTTCCTCTCCTTTGGGTCTTCCTCGCTTTCACCCTGGCTTCCCACCTGCAGAGAGCCCCCTGCCACCCAGCTGTCAGTGGCATCACAGCCCCCAATGTCTCTGTCCCTTGACCGGTACCGTGTGTGGTCCCACCTCTTCTAGTCAGTTGGCTCACAGGATGAGGGCCAGAGCTGCCCTGAGGATTGTATATTCTTAGCTTGGTCCTCTCCCATGGTATGCAGTAGGCACCTAATGTATGAGAAGGAAGAAGGAGGAGGAGGAGGGGAAGGAGAAGGAGAAGAAGAAGAAAAGAGGAAGAAGGAGATGTCCTTGCCAAGACACAGAGGTGGAAGTTCATACTGGACATTGATGACTACCTGCGGGTAGACAGATTCCCCTGAAAAGCAGCTGTGAAGAGACACCCACGGAGGGCTTTCTAAACGGCAACTCTTCACATAGGTGCCAAGTGACAGGTGGCTGCGTGGTGATGTTTCCCTTTGAAAACCAGTTGGGCATTTTGGCTGGCCCTGACCTTCAGCTGTGTAGCACTGAACCTGATTCTCTTCTCCCTCTACTTAACCCTATGTAGGTTATGCTGTGTACAGCTTGTAGCCTCGGCTGATAGAGTCCTCTCAAAAGCCCAGATCCTATTGGTTGTAATTGTCTGTCTCCCCCAATAAAACATGAGCTCCTTGAAGGGAGAGACCCGGTCTGGCTTATTTCTAGATCCTTAGTACCCAGCACAGAGCCTACAACAGAGCAGCACTCAGCAAAAATGTACTGACTGCTTAAATGAAATGTGAGTCATTGTAAATCCAATCCGAGTGGCTGCACCCATTGTGGGATCTGGGGCTGGCCTGCGTATCTTGAGGAGTATCTTGGTCATGATCACGGATGTGCAAGAGTTAGCTCATTCAACTGAGGAAAATAGTTTGCTCAGTAAAACCATGCTTGCGTGACGAGCAGTCAGGCGTCCCTTTGGAGGAAATCATGTTCACAGCAGAGTCATGCTTGCATGACCAGCGCTAAATATCATTCAAAACCAACTGGCTTCCAGAACCAGGGCCGGCTCCAGGATGCAAAGTGATATTCACCATTAGTGGGGCATGTAAAAAGACAGAGAATAGTCATTGCATTTATACTATACCCTCATCAAATAAATTCTAAAATGTCACCAATGGAAAATTCCTCCCTAAGGAAATATCCCCCCCAATTCCCCTCAGCATCTATTTTCATCTCTTAATACAATCTGTGACTTCTTATTCCTGGGTCCTCCTAGGGACCAAACACAGGGCCCCAGTTTTGTGTTCTCTCTTATTCTCTTAGCAGTTTTTTCATGACACTCTTCTAAGTTGCTAGATGGGTTTCTGTGGCCCCTCTTGGCAGCTGGTGGGTATCCCACCGAGGGAATGGGTCGGGCAAGGTGGTTAAGGGCATGGCATCTGCCATGTGGCAGACTAGGTCAGATCCTGTCCTGCCATTCCTTGTTGTGTGACTTTGTGTAAGTACTTAACCTTCCCTGAGTCTCAGTGTCCTCCTCTGTACAGTGGGGATAATAATAAGCCTTCTCAAGGCCGTGGCAAGGATTAAATGAGAAGAGACATGAAAGCCTTTGTCCTTTGTTAAAGCTTCCAGTGGTGTGAATTACAGGATTTCATGGGGTGTGTTGATGAGAATGAGGAGGTAACTTCATCTTTGGCAAAGCATGAGGGCTGGGAAGAGAGCTCCCGGGAAGAGGGCTTTGGCCTTAGAGACAGAAAGGGCAGGTTCAAAAGAGTTTGGAAGAGGTCACCACAGCATCATTCTGGGTTAGTGTATTGAATGTGTCCCTCCCCAAAAGGTATGTTCAAGTCCTAATCCCTGATTCCTGTGAATGTGACCTTCTCTGGAAATAGGGTCTTTGCAGATGTGATTCAGTTGAGGTCATTATAAGAAGGAAATGTGGACACAGAGACACACAGAAAGGTCATTTGATGATGGAGGCAGGGATGGGATGATGCCAGCATAAGTCAAGCGACACCAAGGAGTGCCACCACCACTGGAATCTGTGAGGAAGTCGAGGAAAGGTCCCCCTCTAGGTCCTTCAGAGACAGCATGGCCTGCCAGCACTCATTTAGGACTTCTAGACTCCAGAACTATGAGACAACACATTTCTGTCATTTGAAGCCACTCACTGCAGAGATTTATCATCTTAGCCCAAGGAGACCACCATAGGGGGTGTGGCCAGGAAACAGTGCCTCAGGGCACAGGGCACAGGTGGATTGGAGGGAGGGGCCACAGCTGACACCGGAAGACTTTGGTGTCTTGAGTCCGCTTGGTAGGTCAGTCCAGTCACTGAAGACGATCTGGGAGGCACACACAAACGTCTGGCTTCCTTGACCTGAGATGAAACAATTCCTCAATGCAGTCGTTAATCGACGCTCCGTATTTCCTTCTCCCACCAGATGGAGACTAGGGTCTTAGACCCAATCCATGTTCGACTATTCTCCTTTCCTGTCCTGCTTTCCTCACTCCCTTGTTTCTGACAAGCACTCCCATCTCTGTCAACCACGTGGTCACCGTCCCTCAGAGCAGTTCCTGACAAACTTGCCCAGCCCAGCCTTGTGCTAGCTGCTGGGGGTGGGGGGTAACAGAGGCACTAAGGCAGGGCCCTGCCCGGAGCTCAGGGTTACCTAGTGCAACACTGATTCATCAACTAGTTCATAGAGAAACACACGTTTATTGAAAACATACTATGTGCTGTCTCCAACTAGGCATTGGAAAGGCAACAGAACCAGACGCCGGGCATGCCAGGATGGCGCTGTCTGTTAAATGTCTGACTCTTCAGACTCTGAGATTGAGACCCGTGTGGGGCTCCGTGCTCGGGATGGAGTCTGCTTGAGGTTCTCCTGCTCCCTCTGCCCCTTCCTGCGCTTGTGCTGGCTTGCTCTCTAAACAAACAAACAAACAAATAAATCTTAAAAAAAAAAAAAAAAAAACCCCAGACACCAAACTCAGGCTAATTGAGCAATAGACATTATTTAATAGACTCGTAGGCAGGGGTGCCTGACTGGCTCAGTCCATAGACCATGCAACTCCTGATCCCCAGGTTGTGAGTTCAGGCCCCCTATGGGGATTTACTTTTAAAAAAAGGGGGGAGGGGCACCTGGGTGGCTCAGTGGGTTAAAGCCTCTGCCTTTGGCTCAGGTCATGATCCTAGGGTACTGGGATGGAGCCCCACATCGGGCTCCCTGCTCAGCAAGAAGCCTACTTCTCCCTCTCCCATTCCCCCTGCTTGTATTCCCTCTCTTGCTGTTTCTTTCTGTCAAATAATAAAATCTTAAAAAAAAAAATAAGGCAGACTCACAAGCAAATGTAAAACGGCAGTTGTGCCAACGGGGCCATTAAGAAAAAGGAGATGCTTTAAGAGTCTCTGACTGGTGGATTTGACCTGGTCATGGTGGTCAGAGGGTCTTAGTAGAAGGAGAGCAACCCAGGCTAAGGCCTGAGGCGAGTAAGAGCAGAGGAAACAGCAGAGGAGCAGAGGGAATGAAGATCCTAAGGCAGGAGGCAGCACAAGAAGGAGGGTCTTAAGGAAGGTCAACGGAGGGGGTGTCTGGGAGACTGTGGACTATGAGAGGGAGCTTGGAAGATAAGGCAAGAGAGTCGGGCTGTGTTAGGAGTTTGAGCTTTATTCAAAAAAGATGAATATCAAGGGTTTGCAGTAGGTGGGTGACGGGTCAGAAACCGAGACACGTACTCTGGCGGCAGCACAGGCTTGGGAAGCATCTGGGTGCCTGCGCAGGTAGAGGGCTCCCGCAGTAGCTCAAGTGAGCATGTGACAGTAACGTGGGCCCAGGTCACGGAGGATGGAGAGAGGTGCATGGACTGGAGAGACAGCCTGACTGATGGGTTGGAGGTGATGTCTGGGAGGGAGAAAGGAGGTTGGTGACGACTCTTAGTCTCTTGGTTTGTGCAACTAGATAGATGTTGGTGCCATTTGCTGGGAGAAGGCGCCCTGGAAGAGGACCAGATTTGGAGGAGAAAACCCTCAATTCAGGAAAAGTTCTTTGTAAACCCTATGGTTGCAGGAATATCAGCTGTTACCACCCACTCATTAAAAAAAAATATTGAATAAATGCTTGCTATATGCTGAGCCCTGTGCCAAGTGCTGGAGATGGAAGGGAAGGAAATTAGCATTTGATGCACAACTCTGCAAGTCAGCAGGCTAGCGAGATGAAGGTGGGCATCAGGGTGTGACAGACTTGGTTTTGAAACCTGGCTCTACAGCTTCCTAGCTGTGTGACCTTGGGCAAATAACTTAACCTCTGGGTGCCTCAAGAACATCTGTAGAATGGGATTTACATTCCTGTCCCCTAGAATGTTCTGTGGCTCTAGGGACAACACAACCCAGTGCCTTTAGCACAGTGCTTTGCACAGAGTAAGTGCTTAACATAAAGATGCTATTGTTCGTTCTTTCTGTGAGGCCTGGTCCTACATCATTTTATCTAATCTCTACCCCATCCTCCTGAGGACAGAATGATCATTGTATCTCATTTTACAGATAAGGCAGCTGTGCAGATTGCCTACCCAATGGCATTTCCCCTCTTCCTCACTGTGAGAAAGCAGGATTGGTTTGGGTGTTCATTATTCCATATTCAGGAAAGCTGGCCCCCTCTCTTGCCTCAGGGCATAAATCCTGATTAGTCTAAACTAATCATGGTAATTCCATTCCCCTACCCAAAGATTGATTTAGCAGTCATGTGGTCCATTCTTACCCGGTTAGGAACTTTGAAGTTGCCCAGAAATGTCCCTGTTTTAGTTCTAGTAGTGCTGAGTGCCTGGAAATCTGTCATTTCCAGGAAGACTAGGATGGCTGGTCACCCCAATGGCCAGTGAGGCCTGAGGAGACAACTTCTGTGGGGATGGGGGGGCATCTGGAAAACTTTTTCTTCGCTAAGAATAAATGGTAAAGATCTACATATGGGAGGACATGCCCTTCTTTGCTGGAAGGCTTTGTTTCTCTCTACTGTGTTTGGAGCTGCTGGTGCCATCCTATGACCACGAGAGGAGATAAGCAGCAAGCTGAAGATGGTGGGGTAGAAAAGTGGAAAGCACCTGGGTCCTTGAGGACCACTGATTGGCCTATAAGCACTTAGCTCAGGGTCCTTGCTAGGACAGAAACAAACTACAATACCCACTAATATCTATCCCCTGCAGCCCGAAGCATACTGAGGAAAAATGGCACCCAGCTGGAAAGGGGCAGAGCTGGTCTAAAACCATCTCCATTGTGGTGTTGATGTCTTAATACTAAACTCTAGGACAGAGAGAAGTGTAAGTTCTGCAAACCTCTACATTTGCCTAGGACAGTGTTTCTCCAAGTATATTTCTTCCATGGGGTGCTCTCTGCACAAGGATTCCATCATCAAATGGGTTTGGGGGACATGACGTGCTGTACGCTTACTGCCACGTATTAATTTTGGGAAGTCCTGCAGGAAGGAAATCTGTTTATCTTGGATTCACTCGGTGTTTTCTCAAAGTCATTTCAATGTGGAGTTTTTCATTTCTTTTTGTTTTCGTGAAGCCCCATTGATGTCCCCCAGGTGTTCCACAGAACACAGTCTGGGAAATGGTGAGGTAACAGACGCAGACTGTCTGGAGGGGTGCCTGGGTGGCTCAGTGGGTTAAAACCTTTGCTTTCAGCTCAGGTCATGATCTCAGGGTCCTGGGATGGAGCCCCGCATGGGGTGGGGGGTGTCTCTGCTCAGCAGGGAGACTGCTTCCCCACCTCTCTCTCTGCCCACTTCTCTGCCTACTTGTGTTCTCTGTCTGTCAAATAAATTAAAAAAAAAAAAAAAAGAGGCTATCTGGAGAATGAGACCGCAGCGAGGGGCTCTGGGTAGGAGCCTCGGTTTGCTTGCGGTTGGATATGATTACAGTAGTGCCCCCTTCCCCTCTTCAGAGTATCCTAGTTTGAGATGATCAGCTGTGTCATCACTCGTCTCTGGGCAAGGAGGAGGGCTTCCTGGGAGGGGGGAAGTGAGGGGCTCTTCAGGATCAGGGATGGGGTCTCCCCAACCCCCCTGCAGAGAGGTGTGGCCAGAGCAAGCCAGCTGGGGCTGGGGCGAGGGCACCAAGCGACAGGAAGACTGAGGGGTATGGAGTTCAGCTGTGGCACGCACTGTATGTGTGACTCGGGAAGGGAGGTGGGGATGGCAGTACGGGGCCATGAGCCTGGGTGGGCAGAGAGGAATGTCAGGCTCACAGGTTGCAGCGACACAGGGGTGGCCTGGGCCCAGAGGCCACACACAGCACCCACAGGAGGTGTGCTCTGGGCCAGTTTTCTCTGTACTCCAGCAAGCAGGGCTGTCTGATGAGTGGCTTGGGCAATGGAAACCGGATGCTGGATGTAGAACCCATCTGGGCAGGCGGAGGCCTAAAGGAAGGTAAGAAGCAGCCCAGGCCTGAGTTTTTACTCCTGTCCCTCCAGTCCCAAGCTGTTCTTTTGTTTGCTGTGTCCCTCATTGGACCTGAAGCTCTATGAGGTCAGATTCCATGTGTGTTCTGCCCACCGTTGTATCCACAGTGCCTGGAGCAGTTCCCTATCTATAGCAAAGGCTCAATAAATACATGTTGAATAAATGCATGAGAGGGAGAGAAGCATGTTTTTAAACCAGAAAGGCATTAAGACTTAATGAGCCTCTACGGTGTGCTGGGGGCTTGCCAGCAGGCATCTCCTTTAGCTCACCTCGGAGGCTGAGATCACGGATGGGCTAATGATGAGCCAGCAGATCCCATTCCTCGGCTGAGGCCGTGTTCAAGCCCCTCCACCTGCAGGGAGCCTTCCCTGTCTGAGCCACTTCCCCTTTACCAGGCTTCCCCTCCTCCGAGCTTGATAAAATCCAGCTCTTAACTGCATGCTGTCCAGCGTGGCATTTCACCAGACGTCCTCTCACTTGACTGTGAACCCTTCAAGAACAGAGGCTACATCTCTGTTTCTAAGTCTCCTCCACAGCACCCAGAGCTGAAAAGAACAAAAAACAAAAAGCAACCTCGTGTGTTTGTTAATTGGTAGGTTTACTTTTAAAACCAGTTCCAGCATGACCTTGACCCCGGGTACTCCTCTGGCCATTAATGCTGCCGCTCTGTGTATTCTGTCTCAGTTAGGAGTGCTTTCCGCTCCGTGACAGAACACCTGACAAGCAGCATCTTAAACAATCAGGTCACTTAATTATTTCACACAGGAGAGGGCTGGAGGCAGGCTGGAGGCAGGCTGGGGCAGTGCTCCCAAGATGCCAGCAGACTCAGACTTTCTGCTCAGCCCCCTTGAGTGTGCTGGCTTATCGCCTCACAGTACAAGGTGAAGTTTTAGGCTTCACATCTAAATTCCAGGCAGGAAGATGGGAGAAAGGGAGAAGGCTAGCCCTTTGCTCAGAAAAGCAGAAGCTTTCCCAGAGGCCTCTAGCAGACTTCTGCTTCATTTTATTGGCCACACTCAATAAAAGAGCCTGAGAAAACAGCTAGGTTTTTCAGATTCTGTAGTTAAGGGGACAAAGGAAAAGTGATTTGCAAGTGGGTGTTGCATGAGCCCACCAACAGTTATTGCTGTAGACGCTAGAGAAGGAAGAGAGAATAAAGGTAATCAGCCTTGTCATTCACTCCAGCGGGCCATTCTGAAATCTCCCCAGCCCAAGCAGGACCCTGTTTAGATTTATTTGTTCCTGGGGAGACACTCTACATTCTTGCGTATACATAAACACGGATGCCTACAGACATAAAAGGCATGGTCCATGCCTTCCAGAGCCACACAGTCAGGTGAAGAGGATGTGCTGGGCTGGCAGAGATAGAGCTGTCATCTCCATAATGTGTGCTATGGCTTGTGCATAGAAAGCTACCAGAAAAGGAGCATCTAACTCTGCTTGGGGGCAGTCAGGGAAGGCTGCCCAGAGGAAGTGACACATGGGGTTGCAATGGTGGCTAAGGCTGTGAAGAAGAGGCCGGGGGTGGGTGGTGTTCCAGATGCCGGAAAGTGCAGGGCCACGGGGACAGTGGTGGGAAGAGAGCGCAGTGTAAATGACGAGCATCCCAAAGTTCTGTTTTGCTGGTGTGTGGGATGCCTGATGGAGAGAGATGAGGCTGGCAGGGCCAGATCATGAAAAAGGCATGATGTCTGCTGCTAGAGGCTCAGGTCTCCAGCATGGGTGCTTCGGTAGAGGGTGGTGCCATTTTCTGAGACAGGAATCACTGAACTCAGTTTGGTAATGTTGACTTTGGGGGCTTCAAGCTGTTCCTATGGCCCATGAATTTCTTTTTTTTTTTTTAAGATTTTATTTATTTATTTGACAGACAGAGATCTGGCAGAGGCAGGCAGAGAGAGGGGGAGAAGCAGGCTCCCCACTGAGCAGAGAGCTTGATGCAGGGCTCGATCCCAGGACCCTGGGATCATGACCTGAGCCAAAGGCAGAAGTTTTAACCCATTGAGCCACCCAGGCACCCTGCCCCATGAATTTCTAAGACAGCCTCATCCACTTCAGTTACCGTTTTATGACTCTTAAATTTATAGGCTCTGTTCAAATCTCTCTTCTATATTCCCTGCCTGCGTATCCAATGGAACTTTGGCTATATGACAACCATACCCAAAATTTAGTAGCTTAACACTAGAATATTTAGCCCCTGAATCTGTAGGTTGGCAGTTTGTTTGGGCTCAGATATTTTCCCCCTTAAAGACTAAAAAGATATAGGGTGGTGGTTCCCATTGTATCCACCCCCATTTAATCTACCTGTAGTAGTGTCTGCAAAAACCATTTGGCTTATGTTGGATCATGTGATAACCACAAGTGATAACCTCGAATGCAGTTCCATTCTTTGGATGTAGTATCTTTACTGGGCTAGATGAGCACGATCTCTGGCCCTTGCTGTTAATTCTGTCAGGGTATTCTTTCCAATCCCCATTAGCAAAGAGAACCAAAAGCTGTTCACAAATAAATGAGCAATAGTACTCATTTATAGTCTTGACCCCAAGACTATAACTCTCCTTCTCTGTCAAACAAGGTCTGCCACAAAGACCTTGGTTACCTTGACTTTCTGCAGACCATTACTCTGGTCCACCATATTGGTGAGGTCATGCTCATTGGACCTGGTAAACAGGAATATGGGGTTACTCTGAATGTCCGAATAAGACACATTTGTGCCAGGGTGTGTGAGAAAAAACCTACAAGATTCATTAGTTTGCTACATAGGTGAAGGATTTAGGGGGTCTAGGTCTGAGACATCCCTTTTGAGGCAAAGAAAAAATTATTACATCTTATACTCCTTATTGCCAAGTGAGATATACATGTTTGATGGATCCTTTGGAATCTAGAGCCAGTAGATGCCATGTTGAAGATAGTACCCCAATCCATTTATCGGGTGGTCGGAAATCTAACAATTTCAAGTGAGGCCCTGAGGAAGAGAGGGCTGTGCATTAGGACAAGGTCACAGTACAAATAGCTCTGCCCCTCGGCTATAGCATTGGAGCTGTCCATGGAAATAGGATGTGGGTTGGGTCTCTAGTGAGCCCCATAGGAGACGCATGGCGTGGACCCTCTTGCTGGGCTGTGACTTCTGCATCAGAAGACTGTATATATTTGAGAAGCAGCTCCTGATGGACTACAGGCCCCTGGTAGAGGCTGAACATGGTGCGCTCAGAAGTGCACTACGTAATTAGGAGACAGGAGGTATCATGAGCTGGTATTCCATCCAGTCATAGAGCAAGGAGACAGGCACAGTAGCAATCCACTGACTGATGGAAAGGGTACATTCAGGCTTGAGGAGGTCTGTAAGACACAAATGAGTCATAAGAGCAGGTGGCTCAGAGCCCCATGTCAGAAATCTGTTGCAGTGCTGTCTCTCCTGCACTCAAGCCCATGGCCTCATGGGGGCTTCTCTGTGACCGGACCATGGAGAAAGGAAACATCCAGGCGTGGTCCACACATAGGGGGTGGCCCGCCTGTAAGTTGACGTGAGCCAAAAATGGACTGTTGCCACACTGTAGCCCCAAGCAGTGGTGACCCTAGAAGGTAGTATAGAAGGCAAACCCTCCTAGTGGGCAGAGCTCCAAGCAGTGCTTTCAGCCATAAGTGTTATGGGGGTAAGATTTGGCAAAAATGAAGACACATACTTCTGAGCAGTGGTAAATCACTGGCTGGCTGGTCAGGAGCCAGGAAGAAGCATCATCAGAAGATACGGGAGAAGCACATGGACGACCTATGGGGTAGGGGAGGCAGGGATGTGAAGATGTTTGCGTCTCAAATCTATGTTCACTAGGAAGCACCCACCTCTGAGGAAGCACGCAACAGCCTGGTGGACAGGATGACTCCTCTTGGCCCATGGCAGCCAGCCGCTATCCTTAGCCAGCCCAGTGCTGGGGCTGGGACCCATAAATGGGGGAGTCACAGGGGCAGGGATGGGGGCTGTGCAGAGGCCCAGCAGCAGGGGCTCACACCCACCAACACCTATCTAGCTATGCCTCTGTTGATTATCTGATTATCTAACTTGCCACCAATGTTCTCCAGCACTGCTCCATCCCTAGCACTCAAGCAAGCGGGTTATACCATGCTCCTTCTACCTGGAAGGGGAGTTAATTCTTTCTTAGAGGAACTTAAACTAGCTCTGGGGTGTGGGTTTGCCTTCCCAGCCTACAGGGCCTCTGCCACCAATTCAGAGTGACAGCGTCCCTGATTTCCCAACAAAGCACTCTGCCTTGCCCTGCCTTAGCCTAATGGCCATATTTTATGATGAAGACCGGACAAGGGGCACAGTCCCA
This sequence comes from Lontra canadensis, assembly GCF_010015895.1. Lineage (NCBI taxonomy): Eukaryota > Metazoa > Chordata > Mammalia > Carnivora > Mustelidae > Lontra > Lontra canadensis. The sequence goes on from NW_022631001.1 coordinate 25,892,235, forward strand.
TACTACTCACTGGTCCCCTGACGCCCTGAGTCATCTGGAAGGCTGAGTGAGGCCGCTAGCCTAGGGATGCCCCCTTGAAGGATTGCAGGGGCTGTCCCAGAAGGTATGCAACCTGTATTGAACTGAGGGCTGGTATGCGGTACTCTGGTACTCTGTCCCCATTAGCAGGAATACAGAGGTCAGAGGTCGGGGAGCTAAAGGGTAAAAGGAGGAGTGGCCCCTCCTACCACCATTTCCGGTGACCTACTTGCAGACGTTGGGCTTTGTGTTCTTACAACTTTAGGCTACACTGGAAAGAAGTCCCGGTTTCCAGGGAGGAGCTCTTCCACCAAGGGACACAGGAAAGTTCCCTTGAACCTGAAGCTACAACAGCCACCTGGTCACTTTCGGATTCCGTGCCCATGGTTCAGAAGGCCAAAAGGATTTGCCATGGTGGCAGGGTATAATCACCTCTGATTTTCATAAAGAGGCAGCGTTGCAGACACTGAGTGGGGCAGAAAGGAGCATGTCCGGAGCTCAGGGCATTCCCTAGGGTGCCTCTTATTGCTTCTGTGCCCAGCAGTAGCACTGCGTGGGTGACTGAAACATCCGTGGTCTGATAAAGCCAAGGCCACCAAGGGCTCAGAGCCCTCAGGGACAAAGGTCTAGGTCATCCCCTTGGCCAGCAGCTAGACCAGCTGAAGGGCTAGCGGAGGTTGAGCGAAATTTAGGATGGGCAGTGGCAGGGGGAAATGACAAGCATCAGTTAGATATGCAAATTCAAACTACACTGAGAGATCATTTCTCACCCAGCAGATGAATATAAATCCCACAGTTGGACAACAGTTTCTCTTGGGAGGCTTCGAGAGAATGGCGCACTCACACATTCCTGGGGAGGGTACAAAATGGTATGACCTCTGTACAGGGAACATGGCAACATCTAGCAAAATGACATATGCGTTTACCCATTTCTAGGAAACTATCCCAAATATACACTGGCAAAAACCTGAATTGACGTTGGCATAAGACTGCTCACTGCAGCAGTATTTGTATTAGCAAAAGACCCAGAGGAAGCTCATTAAGAGAGCTGCACTTCTTCTGTGTGGCAGCTGTTGGGAAGGAGTTGGAACCCAGACAAAACATTGGGTGATTTACTTGTTCCTAACTGATGTGTACTGAGGGCCTGCTATGTGCTTGGTAGCCTACATATATTACTCTGTTTAAACTCTTCAGCACCCCTGCATACTTTCTGGAAACAAATTTGTATCTGTGACCTTTAACTCAGAAATTCTAAGAATACACCATGCAAACATAACCCAAAATGGCAACCATTCTTTATGCACAAGGATGCTTACTGCAGTATTATTTTTCAGAATTATTTGTTTTATCAAATTTATGTAGGCATGCGATTCAAAAAAAAAAAAAAAGAGGGCAAACAATACACAAGAGCTTATAATGGTATCAACCATCTCCAGCTCTGCACCTTTCCGTCCCAGTCTGGTCTCTAGAGGCGACCTCTTTGAAGCATTTCTGGTTTTCTATCTTTGAGGTGTAGCTTCTGTATCTTTAAATAATGTGTTTGTGTGACTCTGCATTTGCTAAGTTTAGATATTGTGTATTGGCTTCCTGCTACAGATTAAAGTAGGACCTTTTCAAGATCAAACACTACATTTTAATTCTCTTCAGAACCCCAGGACCTGGCCGTGGGACTAGCAGGATGAGAGTATTAAGTAAATATTTGTTTAAAAAAAAAAAAAAAGGAATAACCTGGGTGGTCAAGGAAGGGAAGGCATTGGAAGTGAAGAGAAAATCATTGGCAAAATGGCTGAGGCCTCTCCTTCCTGACTAACAGGACCCTGATCTAATTCAGGGTGGCTGTGTACCCAGCTCAAATTGCTTACCTCCCACACTCTCTCGTAGCAAGTAGAGACCATGTGACCCATCCCAGCCAAAGGCATGTAAGTAAAAATTACTTATATAAGTAACTTCTGGGAGCTTCTGGGAAAGGTTTCTAAAGGAACCCTGAGGCAGTTGGCATATCATTGGGTCCTTTTCACTCTTCCTCATTCTTCTTTCCTGCAATAAGGATGTGATTTCTGGAGACTTAGCAGTCCTCCTGCCACCACATCCTAAAGATGGAAGACCAAAGCAATAGAAGGAGCTCAATTTTTTGAAGACATCGTTTAATTTTATAGCTTGGACTGACTATCTCTAGACTTTATGTTTCCCGAGACAAATAGTGCTTTTATTTGTTTAGGATCACATAATTAGTTTTTCTGTAGCTAGCCGCTTCATGTGTCCTTAACAGAGGGACATGGAAAAAGAACAGCTAAAATCGGATGGTTGTTGATAGTACAAGGAGAGTCTGAGAATTTTCTATAATAAAGAATTTAAAAGAACTATGAAAATTATACACGCACGCACACACACACACACACACACACACATATATATAACTCATCCTGGCAAATACGATTTCCAAAAAATTTTGCAAGACATCTGGGCTTCAGAGATTGTTGCTATGTCTTGTGACAGTGTGGCTTAACCTCTAAAGTCTATAATTTTGATTGTTTGTTGATGAAAAAAGCAACTTTTGTTTTTTCTGAATCGTTGCCTAGGTATTCTAGCGTATGATAACCTTATTCACACTCAGGTCTGGACATTTATTTATTTTTAAGATTTTATTTATTTATTTGAGACAGCCAGAGAGAAAACACAAGCAGCGGGGAGCAGCAGGCAGAGGGAGAGGGAGAAGCAGACCCCTGTCAAGCAGGGAGCCGGATTCAGGGCTCTATCCTGGGTCCTGGGATCATAACCTGAGCAGAAGGCAGGCGCTTAACCGATTGAGCCACCCAGGTGCCCCAAGTCTGGACATTTAAATAAGGACTGAAGTTTAGAATTCCCACCGTAAGTTCCTGCTTTACTTTTCCCAGACCACCTTCTAAAATAATCATGCAGAGGTAAGCCCACAAAAAGTGACCTCTGCCCCAGCCACCTTATAGGCAATAGGTGCTTGCTACTCTGCTCTCTCCTCCTGCCTCCTGACCTGGGACAGAGGACGGTCCCTTGTGGGGTGTATTGAAACTGCGCCTTGGAGCAAAAACCATGTGGGTTTCATTTCCCAAAGTGGGAGCTTGATACTGAGGGAGCCCCGTGCTCTTGACCGTGTGGGTGCCTTGTGGCAGAGTCTGCATATTCTTAATTCAATACACCAGCCCTAGCTTCTTAATACAGTTGTCTTGATAATGTTTTAGACCGGTGATGACACTTGAATTCCCTCAGCTTTTTGGGGAGGTACAAATACCTGTGAATTTTCTTTCTCTCTCTCTCTCTCTCTCTTTTTTTTTTTTTTTTTTTGCCAAGACAGGATCCTTGGCATGACACCTTCCTCATTATACATGAGGGAAAATAAAACCACTCTGTACTTATTTATTTTATTTATTTATTTATTTATTTATTTTTTGAGGCAGATAGGCAGGCAGAGAGGGAGGGGGAAGCAGGCTCCCTGCTGAGCAGAGAGCCTGATGTGGGGCTCGATCCCAAGACCCTGGGATCACGACCTGAGCTGAAGGCAGAGGCTTTAACCCACTGAGCCACCCAGGCGCCCCTGTACTTATTTATTTTAAAGATTTTATTTATTTGAGAGAGTGCGCATGCTCACACAGGTGCACAGGACAGGGGATGGGGGAGGGAGAAAGGAGTGGAGGCTGGCTGAGCACAGAGCCCAACACAGAGCTGGATCCCACGACCCTAAGACTATAAGCTGAGCCAAAACCAAGAGTTGGTTGCCCAACTGACTGAGCCACCCAGGTGCCCCCAGAATTACCTATTTTTTTTTAAAGATTTTATTTACTTATTTGACAGAGATCACAAGTAGGCAGAGAGAGAGGAGGAAGCAGACTCCCTGTCGATCAGAGAGCCCAACTCGGGGCTTGATCCCAGGACCCTGGGATCATGACCTGAGCCGAAGGCAGAGGCTTTAACCCACTGAGCCACCCAGGCACCTGACAAAATTACTTATTTAAACAAAGAATTTGAGAGGTTTTTAAAAAATATATCATTAAAATTGATAAACTGATACGAAGCTAAGAACAGAGACTTGCGACTCCAGGTCGGGCTCAAATAGAAGCCAACCAAAGGGAAGCTTTTTCACCTTCATGGAGTGGTCACTTCTTGCCCCACCTCACACCTTGTCAGTCCAGTTTTGACCCCCGCCATTGCTGTCCCAACCGGATCTGTGGAGCGTGACGCCACACCTCAGCTGATGGCTGTCAGCTGCATCGTGTTTCTCTCACTTTCTGCCCACGGCTTCTCTGAAGCCACAGTGAGAAATGCCTGTGGGAACTCACAAGTATTCATTCATGTGTGAGCCCTGGATGCGGGACAAGTGAACACCCCAAGGGGCAGTGCTTGTCTACTAGGGGATGAGAACCCACAGATAAATGCTCCCTAATTCTGAGATGCACCCCCATTCAGTCCTATGAGAGTCAACGAATGCATCAGCTCAGCCTTGTACTGGATTTCCCTCCTTCCCTGGAGCTAGCTCTCCAGTTCCTGTAATGACCAACTTGTTTCCCCAATTTTAGCTCTGAAAGTCTCACAGCTTGTGGACCCCCTCCGTCCCCAACAAACAGAGATGACTAGTCAGCCTACTGGTTCCTCATACCTGCACCATGGCTGTAGCCCTTCCAGGTAAGTCTTTGTCCTAGGCTGTTTACAGAGGGAAGCCAGGCAATGACAATCCATTTGGGTCTTGTTGGGGGTAACTGCCTTTCTCTGAGATCTGTTTCTAACAAGGACATCAAGTTGCGACAGGCTAAGAACATCTATAGAGCACTGGGAAGTGAAAAACTGCGGTTTCTGTTTCCTGTTGTTGTGGATTATTGTCTTGTGCCTTTTGCCAGATGTTCATGGGTATGAATCCAAACAATATAGGTAGAGTCTTATTTACGAGCCTGCCTGCAGTCAGATCAGATGGAAGAGCTCTTGTGCTTCTGTCTCCTGGAATGAATGTTTCTAGTTTCTGGGTTAGAATTTTATCTGATTCGAAGCTGGAGTGTTTTCTTTCTGTTCAAATTATGGCCTAGCTAAGTGAATTTTCCCTAGAGGCTCAGAACTGCAAAACTCTGGCCCAGAGAGGGTTGTTTTTCCCCAGAAACAGGGAACTACCGCCCCCTAGAGGATAAATATGTGTATGATGGTTCAGGGAAACTCAGGGCCGCTGTTTTAATCAATGTATGCACGGTTTCTCCTTGGGGAGGGGGGGGGATGTTACTGCTTAATCTTTAGATTACCTAATAATTTTTTTTTAAAGATTCATTCATTCATTCATTCATTCATTCATTCATTCATTCATTCATTCATTCATTCATTCATTCATTCATTCGGAAGGGAGGGCCAGCGAGAGAGGTCCTCTAGTAGACACCTCACTGAAAGTGCAGCCCCAGTCAGGGCTCAGTCCCACCATCCAGAGGTCAGGACCCCAGATCGCCACCCCAGCTGAAAAGAATAGTCTGACGCTCAACTGGCTGAGCCACCCAAGTGTCCCTAGATTGCCTAATAATTTGAAAATTTCTTCAGTTGTTTGAGATTTTCTACCTCATGTTAAAGCCCAGCTGAATTGCGTTTGAATTGGTATGAAGTTAATAAGGATCAGGAGTGGGGGATCCAAGGGACTGGAAGCCCAATAGATATTTCAGTTTGCTGATTTCTGGAAGATTGGTCTGGATACACTACGGGTGACATGAAATGAGTTTGATATCAAAAAGACTTTTGAATTAATTAGGCCTGCTCTGTAGAAAATATTTTGCAGAAAATACTTTCATAATGTCTCTCAACCTCAGTGAATTTCTTATTTGTGTCGGTTTCAAGAGATCAGTGAGCACTTATATAAATCCAAGATAAAGGGATTTAGAGTCTCCCAGGGGGAAAAATTAAGAAATCAAGCCATACTTCCAATACTTTAAGTGTTCTAGCCTTTTGTGAAAAGCCCCCCAGGCTGAGAGAAAAATAAAAGAAAACCTTCCAAATCGCAGAACACCGTGTTTACAAGAAGACTTGAGCTGTAAATTGCACTCTGTAATTTATTTAATACATTTAAATAGATTAAAGAAATTATCTTCAAAAGGATGAATCTTTCAACAGTTTTTTCACTTAGAAAAAAATGACTTCCAGTGGAAAAAAAATGAAACTACTCAATTGAGTATTAAAACCTTTGGGTAAAAGGTAAATTTTACATTCTTAGAAGGATGAAACAAAATATGTATAAATAACCTACAAAATAAACAAATACAGATTTAAACACTATTGTTGTTTTCAAATCTAAGCCCTTTCTTCAAATATGAAACGGGAAAATCTAACTTTGGTTTAATAGCTTCATGGTCCCTGCTGAGTTACAAAATAAATATGCAGATCAGGCCCAATGATTTGCAAATTCACACCAGGCCAAAAATTAGCACTCGCAAAGATTTTAAGAAACCCTTCAGTACTAAGACTTCCAATCAAGGTTCAGAGAATTCCGTTACTCTATAAAATAAATATAAGGAAGCCCTTGATCTTCTCTGCCAAGTGGCCTGCGTGCAGGCATGGCCCAGGTGCTTCCTCCCAAGGTCTGTGAATTACGGGACTTCCTTTCACTGTTCTTGCACAGGGCACTACCACCCAGCTTATATTTTCCCGAAGACAAACTCAGGTTAGTCTTCATTTGGAGTCTCCAGTTGGGAAACCCCCAAGCTCCCCCTTTTCTCTCCAGAATTCCTCTTTTCTAAAGTAATTTGTCCCTTATTCAATTGTCTGGAGACTCTTACCAGTCAATGACAATGGGTACAGCCATCACTAACACTGCTCTTCAGCGTCTTAATTTTGGGCCCTTCAAGGGTGTTTTGCCTCTTACTTTATGTTGATGACCCACATCTTTCCCAAGTCAAGGGAAACAAGCTACTGGCCTGCCTGAGAGTTCCAGATCCACCCCAAAAGACTTGTGACGCTTTGGGCTCTGGGAAACGCCTGGGTTAACGTACACACCACACCCCCTGGTGGCCGATTCAGTGCTAGTAAGCATCAATCCCTGTAGCCCTCTGGGCGACAGCTGGAGCTCTCCCTCCCCTGATTCAAACACCTGAGCATTTTCTAATCTGTGCACAAAGGGGCCCTGTGGGTGGGAAGTCTTCCACCTTCTCCGCATACGGACACCTTAGCCAGTGTATCTCCTGAATGTTTCTCATTGTATGACTTTCTAAGGAAATATCTGAAACAACTCAATTTGAATTCTAAGAGGAAAATGTTGCTTTCTGCTGAGTCAGTATCTGGTGTTTGAATTAGTCCAGCTTTCCCTGCAGCAGAGGCCAGGGGTATGTCTTCCAAGGACAGAAGGATCTTCCTGCCGAGCTCAGTGGTGTGGACCAACTACTGATTCAGTTCCCACAACTCTTACCTCACCCTTGGGGAGTGTCTTCCGAATGTTGGTTTTGTTTGACCAAGAATTTCGCCAGAATCCTAAATCACCGACTCTTGATCTGTGCGGGTCCCTGAGAATCCTTGTGTTAAGGAGGAAGAACGTGTCCTGGATATGAATGTGCATTTTGTAAAATCCTTCTCAGTTTCAGAATTAATCTTAACCAAGTGTAACAGAAGCCCTCACGGCCAGAGCAGGGCTGGATGGAGCAGATGAGGCTTTTTTTTTTTTTTTTTGACAGACAGAGATCACAAGTAGGCAGAGAGGCAGGCAGAGAGAGAGAAAGGAGGAAGCGGGCTCTCTGCTTCGGGCCTTGATCCCAGGACTCTGGGATCATGACCTGAGCCTAAGGCAGAGGCTTTAACCCACTGAGCCACCCAGGCGCCCCCAGATGAGGCTTTTGAAATCAGTTGTTGTTTGTGATTTGGAATTGGGGGAGGAAAGAGAAAAGAAGAATGCAACAGCCATCTAATCTTGCCTGTGTACATTCTTTATCAGATGTACATTCTTTATCAGTTCTGTCTTATTTGTCTCCGAGGTTTATTGCAACAATGTGCCTTTATCAAGGAGTTTTATAGGCAAAGCTCTCAAATAAACAGGTATAAAATGGAAAAAATAAATAAATGCAAGGAAATTAAATGCTAATGTATGTGCCTTTAATATTCTCAGTCAAGGTAAACCCTTTGATAAAATAAATGATGTTGTGAATTTTAGCTAAAAGATGATATAGGTCTTCTTGATTTTACCACTGTAGGAAATGAAAATGCAAATGTAGTAGTCCTGTAAGACTTTGAACTTAATTTTTTAATTTCCCCCCAAAAGTCGAATTAAGTGGAAAGTTCAAATTTCCTGATTATTATTACTTACACTGATATTTAAGAGTATGTAAGTGTAAACACAAGTATTCAGTGAAATTTAATACTTTTAAAGAACTAGTATTTTAGGGACAGCTGGCTGGCTCAGTTGGAGGAGTGTACAACTCTTGATCTTTTGAGGTGTAGGAATTACTTAAATAAATAAAACTTAAAAAAAAAAAAGAACCGGTATTTTATAAATTGTTTCTTGTACTACTGGAACTTACATAATATTTACCCAATATGACAAATTATGTGAATCTACAGTTTTCACTTAAGTGTATGTTTTGTTACCGTATTTCCCTTACAAATCCTTATAATCCGCAAGATTGATTAATGTTAACTTAGCATATTTTCTAAAACCTATTAATGATTTGAATCACAGGTGATAAAATATTAAGCTAGATTAATACGTTACCATTGTTCATCTGGAGATTTGTAAAGAAGTTAAAATCCAGAGACAGAGAAAATAAAGCACGTGGTTATAATCCCCAGGTGGATTTATAACCTGTGGATTATTTTCTATGTATAAATACATTTGGTCTTTGAAATATTCAAATTAAGAAGACAAATTAATCCATGTATTGTAAACATTGTTTTGTAATATGATTGATAATATTCGTTATGATTAAAAAATAGATGTTGTCACTTATGCATATTGTTTAATATGATTATATGTTCTTATCTGTTTAACCTGAGAGATGGATTTACATTTGTAGAGGATCAGGGTACACTACCCCAAAACATACCACTTTCACATAGGAATTATTCTGAACTGAAGGCATTTGAGTTCCTGGAATCCCTTATCTGCCTAAAAGCAGAGCCTCCCAGAAGAATTGTCATAAATCCTGTCTTGGGAACAACTCTTTGTATAATCTCGGAGACTAGAAATTGGCACCGCACCCAAACAGACATTGTCATGAGACTATCGTATCTCTCATCTATTCTCCAAAGTCTCATTTATCTTTCCAAAAAGTCGTTTTCCCGTAAGTGTCCTTTCTCTTTTTCCTCTTCATATACTAAGTTAGGTACATAAGCCCCAAATTCTAACCACCTGTTTGAGTTACTCATGATTGAGTAACACATTGTGTGTATGTGTTGTGTGTGTGTGTGTGTGTGTGTGTGTTACGTGCATAAATAAGTATACTCTGGTTTTTTCTCTCATGAATCTGTCTGCTTTTGGTTTGATTCACATGCCTCACTCACTGACTGTAAGAGGGTAGAAGAAAAAGATTTTTTTGCCTTGCCTACACATTCAGGAGGCTTATTTAGGAAGTGATCTTAGAACAGAAGGACCTAGAGGGTAGAAAGGAAAGGAGCAAAGCCAATATAAGGATGCATTATGGAGTGGGCAACTGAGCCTTCACCCTGCTGGGGCCTTCTGAGGAGCTTTATGAAATGAGTCTCAGAATCATGTAGCTAGGGGGACGAAAGGGAGACATTTTTATCGTCTGGTTTAGGTCCTCCACTGGTTGAGAGTTGCCCCATGGAATTCTGACCAGCCCACACTGCTGAGCTGCATAGGTATGAACGCAAAGTGGGTTCTCCCAGGCATTCCGTGCGTCTGCATCAGAGAAGCCGAAAGGCAGCAAGGGAGAGGCAGTGCACCCCTGAGGAGGGGTGTGACAGCAGGAGTCAGTGAGGAACCAAGGAACCGGTGGCTGCAGATGGGGCTGGGAGCTGTAAGCAAGGCTGGGAGAGTGGGAAGTGGTACAGGGAAGGTGTTCCCTGTAATAGAGATGCACACATATCAAGGCATATTAAAGTTAATGGTTATAAAACCCTCCATGAAGAGTGACTGATTGCTGAGAGAAAAGATGGTCTTGGATTATGCAGTCAGCTCTCAACACAAGGTAGAAAAATTTCTTCTTTCTTTTCTGCTCTTGTAACCTCCCTGCACCTGTACTCTCACTTCTCAGGAATCTGTTGGCATTTGTACCAGTTCTCACCATGCTTTTGAGGACTTCATGACTGTTGGCAACTGTGGAAAAAACCCAACAGGCCCTCACTCATATAGGAACCTTGCTTTTGTTACCTTCTTCTACAGTGATCATAAAATCCTGTTCCTCTGACGGCCAACAGTAGACTGTAGCCATTCCTGTTCTCAGGCACATTCGTTCTCATTTGTAATCGACTGACATCTTCCAGCTTCTCTTTCAGACGTTGCCTTTCTCTAAGGCCCCACAGTAGTCGCCCGTGGAGACTGACCACGGCGTCGTTCTGCCCCAGCCTTCTACAATGTTCCCTGAACCGCTGACTGGCAGCACCGAGTGTCTTCTCTTTCACTTTGTACACATCACCCAAGGTATAGCATCCGCAAACAAAGGGGATTCCAGGAACACTTAGCATGTTTGGGATGCACCCGTTTTCCGAATCTGTCAATAGTATTGGAAGAACTATGTGCGTTTTAAGACTGCAGTGTGGGAAAACCTGTCAAGACAAGAACGACTCAACCTCATATATATATAAATATATGTATTTGAAAATACATTTTATTCCAGTTGCTTTCATTCAAGTGCAGTGTTGACCACATGTATAGATTTTAGTAAATTTATGCACTTTTAAAGCAAGCCCAAACACAAGAATTGATAGTGTAAGGGCCTACTTAGACACAGGGAGCCATTTTGTTGTTTATGCAGTAAACTTAGATTGAAACTTAGATTGACCCTATGCAGTAAACTTAGATTGACCCTGCCCCTCCCAGAGGAACTTACTTGCAAAGCTCAAATACAAGGGCAGGTCAGGCCATGTGGAGACGTCCAATCAGTGGAGTATGTATACTGTCTCCCTAACTACCAGGGAGAGTGGGCCCCGACTTTTGGGTGCCAATTCTGACCAACGTGTTAGTTAGGCTAAGGTAAATTGTAATCTCATTGGCCACCTGTGTGTAGCCAGGCTCAACCACATGGCCTTTGCTCTAAAAAGCTAGTCTGTGAGGCGGGAAAGGGTCCCCTCTTTCTAAGAGACGGCCTGATCAGTTTGATTCTCGATGCTTGGTGCAAAATAAAGCTTTGCTTTTGCTTTGTATCAGTCTCATTCCTTTGATCATGGACCCAACAATACTATGTCTGTTGGTGAAAGAGTTCTAAGGTTTTCTTTCTTTCTTTCTTTTTTTTTTTTTTTTTTGAGGAGAGCAGGGGCACAGTGAGAGGAAGATAATTTTTTTAAAAATTTATCTGTTTATTTGAGAGAGTGAGAAAGAGAGCATACAAACAGGGAGAAGGACAGAGAGAGAGAGAGAAACAGACTCCCCACTGAACAGGGAGCCCGATTCAGGGCTTGATCCCAGGACTCGGGGATCAAGACCTGAGCCAAAGCCCAACCCACTGAGCCACCCAGGCACCCTGGGGAGAGAGAATCTTAAGCAGGCTCCACACCCAGTGCAGACTCCAACATGGGGTTGAACCCAGTCTCTCCACCCTGAGATCATGACCTGAGCTGAAATCAAGAGTTGGATGCTTAATCCACTGAGCCATCCAGGTCCCCCTCTAAAGGTTTATTTTTTAAGCTTGGATTACCCTTGCCTATAAATAGATGCAAAGCCTATTGATTCATGAATGCCTTTATGGCTCACAGTATCTAGAGTCAGGGAAAGTGATGAAACTTCAAAACAGGATTCTAAAATAGATAAAACTGGTCAGGGTTTAAGCAAAAACTGGACTCTAGTGGCCACATGGCCTTTCCATATCTCTTATGAGCATGTACTGCAAGGTGAAAACCAGGACTCTTCGCACACAATCCATCATCGGTGGGAGACCTGTACAATTTCTGGTTATTCTCCCAAGGCCAGAGCATTTGTGGGCCAGACGATGTTGGGTCGATTATTTTAAAGCACTAATGATGCGTATCTAAGTAGCCTATTCCAAGCACAACATACCAGCTGACCTCTGCACAGTAATGGCAAAGCTGCTGACTGAGATCATATAAAGTTTCTCAAAGGAAGATGTCACTGGATCTTCTTTGGAGACCACCTTACCAAACCTTGCTAAGTACCCAGATGGCTGACAGGCGCTGAGGCTTTCAGTCTTAGATCCTGTGTTCACTGTAAGTAAATGGACTCCACCCATTTAACGCTTTCTTGCTATGACCTCTGTTTTTCTCTTAAACACAGGGACCAATGCCTTGTCACTCGGGATCCAGGGAGGGTATGACTGCTTCCAGAAAATTCCTTGCCTGAAAAGAAACATAGCTTAGAAGGAAACTGAGATGCAGCAGAGGGAACTCCAAAGCCCTAGCCCTCCTGGTCAATTACAGACCCAACAGGTGGATTCTTTACTTAACTTCCAGCAAGAGCAGGAAAGTGTTCCTTTTCCCCTACTGTGATGCAGCCAATGAGAGACGGTCACAACTCAGCCAATGAAGAGCCACCAGACTTCAGACTCCTAGTTTTCACCAATGGAATTTTGGTTTATAATAGTCGGGGTATACCCAAAATGACCTTTGAGGTCAAAATGCTGAAGGAAAAGGCCTACAGGTCCAGCTTAACAGGAAATAGTTTATTAAAGGGACTTATCGTGGATAGAAGTGTGTCTTGCACGGTGGCAAGACATGTAGATCTGTGCAGCCCTATTTCCTGTAATACACGCTTTTACAGCTTTAGAGATTGGGAAGTACGTGCTAGTACCACCCAGGAGGAAATGTTTGAGAATAGTTGTGCCATAGGCATATCTCCAGAGCAGATCAAGGACCTTAAGCCCTAAAAGTGAGCTTAAGGGTGTGGCTGAATTAAACAAACAAACAAAAGGAAACGTGTGTGTGTGTGTGTGTGTGTGTGTGTGTGTGTGTGTGTGTGTGTAGGGGGGTGCTTTACTTAGGGCTCCGGTCACAGTGTGGTCACCGAGGCGGAGTTGTCCATGATGGCATTAGCCTGGTTCACACAGTGTTCCTCTCCTTTGTTCTGCAGACTTTCCTATGGTTTTGCCATAGTTTGCTTGTCCCTGCTTGCAGTTCTCTGCTAGTCCTGAATAAACCCATTTTTGCTTGCCACATAACTGGCATCTTTATTTATTTATTTATTAAAAAAAAAGATTTTATTTATTTATTTGACAGAGATCACAAGTAGGCAGAGAAGCAGGTAGGGAGAGAGAGAGAGGAGGAAGCAGGCTCCCTGCTGAGCAGAGCGCCCAACGAGGGGCTCGATCCCAGGACCCTGAGATCATGACCTTAGCCGAAGACAGAGGCTTAACCCACTGAGCCACCCAGGTGCCCCGGCATCTTTATTTTTAAGGTTAGCACAGAGTAGCAGGCTCCTTTTCTACTCCAACCCTGACCTAATTTGGATGTCTATATGGAAAACGATGAAATCTGACTCCTTCCACCTTACTCCAGAATCAATTTCAACTGGGTTGCTGATCTGTATGTGACAAAATAACAAGTCTCCTAGAAGATAAAGGAGGGAAGGAAAAATTCTTCTCTTTCAGGGTCTTCCAGCTGGACTAAGAATTAAACTTACCTGAGACATTAACAGGACAAAGAAAAACCAGTATTCATTTTATTTATAATTGAGACCTAAAGAAATGAGGCAGGCAGTTTTTATACTTTTTAGATGAAGACACAATAAATTTGTGAGGAAGTGACAGGGTAAAGAAAACAGATGTTTGGAAGCATGAATTAATAAGGAGTTCTAAGTGGAATTTGGACTGAAGTTGTAGATTAGAAAAAGTCATTTGGTTTGCTTCTATAGCTGTCTGGGCTTTCAAGTTCCTTCCTCTGGTGATAAGGATGTATTTTTATTTTGTACAGAGAAGGTACCTTTCCTATGGGAGATTAGTTCCTGCTTTTAGGGACACAGAGGAGGGTCGGAGTGTCTTTGTATCAGCTCTTTCTTAAGTAACTTTTATTTAAAATAATCTCTATGAGCCACTCCACCTGGGTGGTTCAGTCGGTTATGCATCTGACTCTTGAATTCAGCTCAGGTCATGATCTCAGGGTGTTGAGATCAAGCCCCAGGTCTGGCTCCAAGGTCAGTGCAATCTGCTTGAGCTTCTCTCTCTCTCCCCCTTTGGCCCTCCCCTGTGCTCTCTCTCTAAAATAAATAAGTCTTAAATAATAATAATAATCACTGTACCAAACTGGTACGTTTTGGGACAGCCTGGCCTTGGTCCCTACAATAACATTGGAAAAATTCTTGATCTTGGGGTAGAGAAAATTTTCTTAAACTAGACACGATAAACACCAATCATAAAAGACTGAATAAATTGAACTACATTAAAATGATTTCTTTTTTATCTTTCTTTTTAAAGATTTTATTTGAGAGAGAGCATATGCACACAAGTAGTGGGGAGGGACAGAGGAAGAGGGAGAAGCAGACTCTCCGCTGAGCAGGGAGGATGTGGGGCTCCATCCCAGGACCCTGGGATCATAAGCCAAAGGCAGACACTTAACCAACTGACCCTCCCAGGCACCCCTCTTTTTCGATTCTAAAAAATACCAATAAGAGCGTGGAAAAGTAAGCCACAGCATGGGTAATATTTGCAACACATTATAGTCAACAAAGGGCTTGCTTCAAGAATATATACAGAGTTAATTGACATAGCCCCTTCTAACTGTTAACTACCACCACCCCCCCTTGTCTGATATGTTCTCTTTTCTCATTTACAGCCATTTACATAACCTCAGTGCCTCAATTATAAAATTGGAAAATGGCAGAATTTCCCTCAAGGGTTATCCTGAGGGCCAAAATGAGGAAACACGGACAGTGCTTAGAACAGTGCATACCTGACTTTCAGTAAGCACGCAGTACCTTGTAGCTTATTGTTATTACTACAATTTACGTGTATGTGTGTGTGTGTGTGTGTGTGTGTGTGTGTGTGTGTGTGTTGGTCTTATTTAAGAAATATTTCCCCAATTAATATTTTCTTCTCTGGGCACCTTATAAGGCCCCTTTTGAAGTTAGATGTGGTGTGTGGCTTCACTGGCTGTGTGAACCCGACCGGAAGGACTGAGCTGTAGGGTCACAGCCGGCCACTTAGTGTGCTCCCTTTTCCTGCCATGGTCATGGTCACGGTCACCTGAGAGCATATTCTGTGATGGGGCCTTAGCATCCTGCTTCCCTGAGTGACGAGGAGCAGTGCCCCGTTGTGGCCTGAATTAGGTATGAGCAAGAAATAAACTCTTGGCCTGTTTTAGTTTTTTGGTAAGAAAGAACTTCCTGCTGTGGGGTTAAATAAATATATTCTCCCATATTTTTTGTAATAGTCTTAGAGGTTTATGTTTCACATTTAGGCGGCTAAGTGTGATTTGAGATTTCAGATTGTTTTTGTGTATGGTGTTATGCAGGAATCAAATTCAGTTTTTTGTTTTCTGTTTTTTGTTTTCAAAGACAGTTGTCTCCGCACCATTCACTGAGTCATCCTTTTCCCCGACTTGTGGCCTCCCCTCCCATATCTAGAGTGCCCGTGCATTCGTGGGGCTTCTTCTTGACTCTCTGTTCTCTCCCATGATCTTTTTGTCTATTTTTCTACCATATTACCATATGGTTTTACTTACTTCTTTGTCATATGTTTCGCTAGTGGGTAGACAGAGGGCAGTATAAAGTCTTCCGGCATGGAAAGTGGGGAATGAAGAGTGAATTGAGTTCTGTGCCTCTTAGCCAAACCCGCCCTTGACAAGGAGGCGCCAGACTCTGGGCCTGGGCATCCTGGCTGTCTGCACATCAGAACGTGCAAGTCCATTTTCATGGCAATAATCAGAGTGAGAAGCAAGCACTAGATTTGGGAGCTATTATTAAAGTTAATGGACAGGGCTGGGTAACTGCTTGGATTTCTGGTGGGATAGTGTAGGGAGAGGGATTTATCTAAGACTGCTCTAGTATTTTGGCTCAACCAATCAGGGCTTCACGGATATCTGTGGGAAGTACAAGTCATGAATTCTTCTGAACTTCTAAATTGCAGGCATCAAATCTGATGCCTGGAGAGAATTTCTTGAGCAAATAATACAACCTGTAGAAATCACTGGTTGCAGAAAAGCAAGGTGTGATTATAAATGGTTTATTTCTTTAGATAATAACATTCATCACAATTAAATTGCATTTTTAAGACTGTTACTGCTGACAGTACCCAAAACTACTGCTTTGTAGTCATAGTGAAGTGTCAAGAGACTAGGGCCTTACCTCAGGTGGTGAACGTGAAAACAGTTTTGCAGTCAGTTTTGCAGTTAGAACCGGGAGATGCGTTAGATGTCTTGGGGCATGTGAGCATTAATGCAGGCCACAGAAATAATCCTGTGTTACCACCCTTCCCTTTCCTGATGCTGGCCCACCGGCCGGTCAGCTCCCTACCCCTTTACCTCCCTCCCACACCCCTCTTTACAAACCCCAGGCTGAGCCAGGTGCCAGGCAGGGGACGGTTCTCTAGCTCAGCAGGGAGAAGCGGCAGGATAAGGAGGCTAGACGTTAGCAAGATGAACGCAGGGCTTTCTTTCATTCCTGCAGATGGGAGGAGGAAAAGGAAAGGTTTCTCTGTGGGGTTTCTCAAGACAGGGGCCCCTCAAACTTTTCAGCCTCCACCCTAGGGTCAAAAAACCAAAAAAGTAGGCACTCAGGGCTCCCCGTCCTTGCTGACAGGACTCCTCTTGCCTTTCAGGGATTCCTGAAGCCTCAGGAATGCCAGACTGTGAGAACAGTTCCTTTCCTTCTCTGAATTTAAGGTTGCCTAAAGTTGTTGACTGGGCTATCAGGTCTAATGGGACCCTCCCTACCATCGTCACTTCCCAGGCTCCTATGCTCCAAGCTAAGGGTCTTTGATAAGAAAGACCTTTCCTACCTGGGGCTTGAAGGTCCTTGGCCAACATGGGCGTTCCTTCATGCTTGTCTTCCTCCCCCAGGGATATTTTCTGGGTCTGGACCTCATGGAAGTTCATCTTTCACAGCAATGTATATATTCCTTTTCCAGTAACCCATGTTAACTGGAGTTCTGACTCTTGGTGGGATCTTGCTTCCTCTCCTGGGGTTCTCAGCCTGCCTGAATCAGAATGGAAACCCGCCACTGGACCCAAGATGGCAGGCTGCAGCTTCCCTCTGCTGAACTGTTTACCTGCCTGTCCGGTTTTCATTAGGCTTGATCCAAATTCAAAATCCCTCTGTGTAAAAGCTCAGAGTTTCCTGGTAATCACTCTCTGTGATCCCATCTCAACCCCAAACATTTCTCTTGTTTCTAGCACCCTTTCGGAGCATGATTTGGTTGAAACTTGCTGGATACTCAGTCCCTCTGCGGCACAGATCCACTGCTGGCTGGACCCTGTCATCTTATTAACCTTACTTTAGCAACACACGCTAGAGCCTTGAGTCAAACCAGACCTCAACAGATGGAACAGGGAGGCAAGGGCTCTGGCCTTAAAGAGATCACCAGACTATAAACAAATGATTATCAATGAGATGGTGGGTGTACGGCCAAAGATGCATTCAAAATTCTCCAGGGAGGAAAAGATGGTATTTATTGAGCAATGTCTATATGCTTTAGGCAGCAAATTATGGACTTTGCTCCATTGATTCTCACAGAAATACTCCTGACCTATTTATTATTTGTATCCTCATTTTACAAACGAGGCATTTGAAACAGAGATTACTCAGGAAACTCACCCCAAATCACAGAACTGGTAGTGGTTGAGCCTGAATTACCATTGAGGTCATCTGACCCCAAACCTGGGGCTGAAGCATGGTATGAAGTTTAATTTTGCCTGAAAGTACTGAGGAAGCCTTAACATTGGAGATGATATTTGAGGGAGGAGGTCTCGGAAGATAATTACTGTACTGAACGAATAGTGTCTTAGATTGGGTGAAATAGGACATGAAGTCAGAGACTTCAGGCCAGAAGGAACAATGGGTAGAAATGCACAGAAATCTGAGAGCCAGGATACCTTGGGAAGAGTCAGGTAGAGGGGAGGCTGCCTCTGGTGGCACCTCTCTCACAGAGCTGGAGAGGGAAACCCTTCTTTCTGCTCTGCATTGCTATTTCCAGCCATTATGGATTGGCTGTCACTGAGGTTTGTGTCCTCTGGTTTAACCACCTCTAACCTTCGTTACTCCAGGTATCATCCTGTGTACGTGGTCTGCTGGGCAGCCCACTCACGTGAAACCTTTCAGATTTTTTATCTCATCAGCTCTAACACCATTCACCTACTCTTAAATCTAGTCAGCCACTTCTAGGAAATGCCCTCCAACCTGCTCAGCATCTGTATACTCTCCACACTGGAAATCTCAGGGTCCACCATCTTTTTTTCTGACCCCTCAGTCCACCAGCTTTCACTCTCTTCCTGCTACAACAGAGAA
Organism: Lontra canadensis; assembly: GCF_010015895.1. Classification (NCBI taxonomy): domain Eukaryota; kingdom Metazoa; phylum Chordata; class Mammalia; order Carnivora; family Mustelidae; genus Lontra; species Lontra canadensis. The sequence continues at coordinate 25,910,788 of NW_022631001.1, forward strand.
CAACAGTCCCCTGACCTTCCTCGTTACCACAGCCACCCTTTCAGTCCAGGCACCTGGATATTGGCCAAGATTCCTGCCGCCGCCGCACCAGTCTGCCTGGAAACACATCTCCTGACACCCCCACCCCCGACTCTTTCCATGGCCACACATTCTGGTATTTTCCATGACTTGTGTTCCCTGGTGCTTAGCAGATCTCTGAGCTTTCTGTACAGGTGGGGGGCTAGGAGCTTGGCTAGACCAGAAACTCTGAGATGCTTTCTATTCCAGGATATCAACCCTGTCTTTTTAGGAACCTCATAGTCTTCAGCAGCTGGTTGGAGGCCCTGTGGTTCTCTGTCCTGGTGGTTTCTTGTAGCAGAGCACCGCCCTTTTCTCTTTCATGATGGCCTCACAGCTCCCACCTAGAACACCATCCCAGACTCACCCAAGCTACCAGAGAAGCAGCTGAAATTGTTATTTATGTACTTAGTTATTTTTATTTATTCTTTTAAAGATTTTATTTATTTATTTGACAGAGAGAGGTCACAAGCAGGCAGAGAGGCAGGCAGAGGGGGAGAGGGAAGCAGGCTTCCCATCAAGCAGAGAGCCCAATGCGGGCTCCATTCCAGGATCCTGAGATCATGACCTGAGCCAAAGGCAGAGGCTTAACCCACTGGGACACCCAGGGTGCCCCTTTATTTTTATTTTTAAAGATTTTTATTTTTAAATAATCTCCATACCCAAGATAGGGCTTGAACTCCCAGCCCCGGGATCAAGAGTCACACTCTCTTCTTACTGAGCCAGGCAGGTGCCCCTGAAATTATTGTCATTTTAGAAAAATTGCCCAAAGTTAAGATTTAATATTATTCCCATTTTTCTTCTTTTAATGTTGACATTTTTAGAATACCTCATAATCTGGAACCAGCACTTCACCTTCACATGGATTAAAAAAAACCATATTCTTTAATAGAAATTCCTAAGAAGGTTCTGATGTCAAAGAAGAAGTCCTCTCCACTAAAATAAGGTGGATGAGTAGCTATTGGTTGAGAACAAGATGTAAGGTAAATTGCCCAAAGTGCAGATTTCCTCTTCCACTGTAATGAAATTTGAAACTTAGTGGTAGAGCCTTTGTAACTGAACATTTTCCCCTAGATTGAAAAGCTGAAGAGCTCCTGTCAAATAATAATGAATGCAATGCTTTGAACTGAAAGTTCTGTGAATTTTGATGGAATTTTACAGCTGCTAAATTCTGTTGTGATGTGCCCAGTGTAGGTCACTAGGGCTGCTCTGGGGAGAATGCTGTGTTGCTTATTCTGGTTTTGGGTGTTTTTGTTTTGTTTTTTTCTCTTTCATTTTCCCCTCTGCCCTTTTACTTTTGGTTTTATTTTATTTTATTATTTTTTTAAGATTTTATTTTTAAGTAATCTCTACACCCTACATGGAGCTTGGACTCCCAACCCTGAGACCAAGAGTCACATGCTCTACCAACTGAGCCAGCCAGAGGCCCCTTACTTTTGGTTTTAAAATTTTCATTTGCTTCTAGTTCTTGTAACAGCTGGAGGGACTTTTGTCCATTTCTTCAGTACAGCCTACATACCAGTCATCAACCGTCTTGTCAACCGTGTCCATACAGAGCCCATACCATGGACCTCTTGCTTAAGCATGAAATTTAATGCATTCTTACCATAGAGCTCATGGATACAACATGTGTAACAAATCCATATTAACTTCTCTATGGAGAATTAAATTGCATGGCTTTTATTTAGCCTTATCATTAAAAACTTCTTCACGGGGCACCTGGCTGGCTCTGTCCGTTTAGCATCTGCCTTTGGCTCAGGTCATGATCCCAAGCTCCTGGGATCCAACTGCACATTGGGCTTCTCCCTCTCCCTCTGCTGCTTCCCTGCTTGTGTTCTCTCATACTCTCTCTGTCAAATAAATAAATAAAATCTTTTTAAAAATGAATAAAATAAAAACTTCTCCCTATTTAAGATGTACAATCTCCGACAGACCCTAGTCTATGCCTCCACTCTGGGGGCCATCTTGTCCCATAAAGTATGAAGGGAGAGTAGTTGTCTGGAGGATGTGGGCCCAGGACTGGAAAACATTACCCACACTATTCAGCACCAAGCTGGGATCAAAAGGTGAACTGTTGCTAACACTCATATTACCTACAAGTTGAACAAGGACTACAAAGAAGTATAAGACTGCGAGAATGAGGAGTCAGCATTAAACGCACTTTGGTGTGAATGACTCAACTTCCAGCCCAGGATGCAGAACTCTAGGCTTGAATTTACACCTGAGTCCTGGACACTTTCAGTCTTAAGGAAGTTCCATGGAAGATTTCTCAAGGGTATGATCATTTGCTTAGTGCAATTGGCCTCATGATTTAGTGCATCTAAAGAAAATCCTTTACCTTTTATTTTCTGCTTGGAAGATAGAAGCCACACACCTCTAGCAAGGCAAGTCAAGGAACTGCTTCATTCTGGTGTTTTCCATTTCTCCTTGCATGGAACTTGTATTTAATAACACAATCTTACTACTATCTTTGAATCTGTGGTCAGATTTTCCACCGTGACCGGACACATCTTGGATGAATCTGGAGCCCCACAGAGCCTGGGAATGGTGGAGGATCCTTGTCAGACCAGGACTGAGTATTCATGGTAGGCCTCTTTGTGGTCTTTGAGTTGTTCCTGCTCTCTCTTTCTGAACTGCTTTTGTGTCAGAAGACTATGTCGTTTCAGTCAGTGATCATAAACTGGGCTTTTCCACCTCTGCTATCTTTCCTATGTGACTTCAAAAGATTGAGTTTTCTGTTTTTATCTGTAGGCTAGATTGGTCTTTCATAGGCTTTCCCCAGATCAAAGTTTAAGAGGGAATTCCCACCTCTATGCATTTCATGTTAGATCACATGTCCCTGATTGTTGATTTGAAATAAAATAATTGGGGTGGGGGGGCGCCTGGGTGGTGCAGTCAGTTAAGCATCCAACCCTTGGTTTGGGCTCAGGTCATGATCTCGGGTGATGAGATCAAGCCCTGTGTTGGGGCTCTGCACTCAGCATGGAGTCTGCTTCAAATTCTCTCTACCTCTCCCTGTGCCCCTCCCACTCATGCTTGCTTTCTCTCAAATAAATCTTTTTTTTTCTTTTTTTTTAAGATTTTATTTATTTATTTGACAGAGAGAGATCACAAGTAGGCAGAGAGGCAGGCAGAGAGAGAGGAAGGGAAGCAGGCTCCCCGCTGAGCAGAGAGCCTGATGTGGGACTCGATCCCAGGACCCTGAGATCATGACCTGAGCCGAAGGCAGTGGCTTAACTCACTGAGCCACCCAGGCGCCCCTCAAATAAATCTTTAAAAAAAATAATTGGTATATCAGAGATAACTCAAAATTAGAATTTCTCCATGGTACTTCCTTAGACTGTGATGTCCTGAAACATCCAGTAACTCACTCACCCCTTAACAATTAGGAATAGCTATCCCAGACAATAGAAAACCCATGTCTGCCTGTTGGCTCAGTGTCACGAGGAGACCAAAATGTCAGTTGAGCAGTCTCAGCTTCTAATTGTGTGAAACCATGACTGTATTCCTTGTTGGAAGTGTCGTCTTGCTTAGGAATTAAGACTTATAAACCTGCCAACACCAAGACTGTGAGAACAAGAAGCAGATATTCTTTAACTGGATTATTAAATATACTCATGAGAGGAATCATTCCTACCTCCACCCTCTTTCTTCCTATACATGTGTGTCCCAGTTGTGGATGAAACAACATCAAACATTGATTTCTGGTTTCAAACATATGCTGCTCCTGGAGGATAGCTCCCCAACTTGAAAGGGTGCTCTCTTCCTATTGCCACCATAACTGAGTCTTCGGGAAGGTCATTCCATTCTTCTTTAAGGCCATTTGTTTCTGGGTAATAACGTATATACAAAACCAATAAATTGCATGGTATGAGCCTATTGCTGCATACCTTTCACTATAAAAATAGTTTCTTGGTCAGAAATGATGTTGTATGGGGATGTCATGGTAGAATTTCATAAGATATTCTTTGTAGGTCTTTGATGATTCTGGTGAAAGCATTGGGAGCATGGAAAGAAAATCTGGAAGTATATCTGCTCCCATGAGGACACTTTTTAGTCCTCAGTGAAGGAAAGGTTTCTATGAAATAAATGTAATGTCAGTTGGCTGGTTGGTCTCTCCAGGGAATGGTGCTATATTGGGCACCGTTGTTGGCTTCTGCTATTAACATTCACCAGTGGTGGTAGCCAAGTAACTCTGATGGGGGAATTTATGTTGTGCCTTCACCACTATGCCACTTTGTACCTGATCCCTTGGGCAGTCAGTGAGACAGACAGGGTAAGAGACAAACTGACATCTGCATGACCAGTCATCTTGTCCACATGACTATTACTGAGTGACTGAACTATAGTGCATGCCTCCTGTTGGGGATTTTTATGGGACATGATTGCCTTCATACTCTATGCCCATTGCAGGAAGACCATCTACATATCTCCTGTCCAGTCCGTCCCTGTCACGAGGCCATAGGGATGGATTGAATAAGAGACAATAAAGGAAAGGTTCAGGTAACCGATGGAGGGATTCAGCCAATTACCAATTACCAAAACATACCAATTACCAAGTATGTCTACTTTATTCTAGTTTGTGTGTGTACATGTACATATATGGATGTGTACATATGTACATATATGGCATATGTACATATTTGGCATATGTACATGTACATATATGTGTGTACACACACACACACCCTCAATCTAACCAGGGTGGTATTTTTCCTCCCAGTGAGCAACATCAACTAAAACAGTACTACTAGCTCCGGACAGGTTTTTCCCTCCCAGTGCAGTCATTTTAATAACTGGATGTAGGTCTTTCTCAGGGAGGCTTGGAGGAAAGTTTATAATACAGCCACATTGCTGGGTCCTTCCTTAAAGGGACCCAGCTTTCCCCTTAATTGAGGGGCTCTAGGCCTGTGATCTGGCTTGGTTTGATAATTGGATATAAGGCAGTATATTCCCACCTTGACAACTTAAGTCAGGTTTCTGTTTTCCAAATACACAGCTAAAACCATGCCTTAGCGGAGGGCCCATCTGTTCATTCCTGAGAACCCCTTGATCTGTTAGCGGCCATCACAGGTCTCCAAAAGATAAAACACTCTAAGGGCCTTTCTGTCCCTGCAGCTGATTGTGGCAATTCCCCCAACCTCACCCTGAAGTTAAGAGCTACCACCTGGCCTCTGCCAATCCAGAATTCTGTTCCCAAGGAAATCAGCAACTCCAGTTATGAGGTGGTGTCTCCCGCTACTATCTTTGGCATTGCTTTTCAGGGTGCTTCTATCACCTGTGCATAGCTTATACTGTGGTGAGGGGGCAGCCTCAGGAACTTGCTAGGGTTTCCGTTGAGGATGGCCAAGGAGATTCCACACTTAGGTACACTCCAAGATTCCCATCTCCCTGTGCTTTTTGGGCCTTTGACACCTTAACCTCATGGACTCTAGGCCACCAGTGCATCCAGGCTTCAATAAATGAACCAAGCAAGCTGTTAAAGCCACTTATGGGTACTCAAATTGAATATTATAGCCTACATCCACATTTGTAATCTGCAACTTTATGCCTATTCAAACTCACATTTCACTTCCTTGGTCTGATGCACTTAGAATCAGTGCACTTCTATACACGCTTTCCAGCTTTTCCAGATTTAAAGCAACCATCCCTACTTATTCTGACCTACATAAGGCTAACCACTTTTAGAACTTTCAAAATAACAGAGGGTAAATTGAGATTTTTTTTTTTTTAAACCCAGCTAAAATCCTGTTGGTCAGGACACTTTTGGCTCATGTTGATCACTCCTTGTAGAAAACCTCCCATTTCTTTCTAACTATCAAATCTTTCATAGTTATATGGAGGTAACTTCTCTTTCCCTTAAATATAGAAATAAGAGTGGCCCAGAAGAGTTAATGCTTTAAAAACAGCACATAATGAGTCAGAGTAGAAATATAGAAAATCATTCTCAGAAGTGTGTACCCAGGGGCGCCTGGGTGGCTCAGTCATTAAGCATCTGCCTTCAGCTCAGGTCATGGTCCCAGTTGCCTGGGATCGAGACCTGCATCAGGCTCCCTGCTTGGTGGGAAGCCTGCTTCTCCCTCTCCCATTCTCCATGCTTGTGTTCCCTCTCATACTGTCTCTCTCTATCAAATACATAAATAATCTTTAAAAAAAAAAAAAAGAAGAAGTGTGTACCCAGGCCAGCAGAGCTTCACTTTTTTGTGTCTCTGTTTTTTTTTTTTTAAGATTTTATTTATTTATTTGAGAGAGAGAGAGAGAGCATGAGTGGAGAAGCATGAGTGGAGTGCAGGAGAAGCAGACTGCCGAGCAGGGAGCCCGACGTGGGACTTGATGCTGGGACTCTAGGATCATGACCTGAGCTGAAGGCAGTCGGTTAACCAACTGAGCCACCCACATGCCCTGTGTCTCTGGTTCTTAACCTTGTTTTGATAACATTGCTTTGATAATCTGGTAAAAACTATGAATCTTCTCTAGAGATAATGTCCATAGACACAAAATATGCCTTCACTTTTCAGGTATTCAAAAATATCCAGTTATTCATAAACCCATAGCTAAGAACCCATGCCTTTTGGGACTGGGCCAATGTATTTAAAATATCTAAAGAAAGTGTTCATCAGAAGGGAATTTATTGGTTAGGCATGAATATAGAAGAAAAGAGAATCACAAAGACAAACCCTATAGTGTCCATCCAAATACTCTCCATGGGAGAGAGGACTCTGAACTAAAATAATCCACCAAATATTCTGGTCCTGAGAGCAAGATGAGAGTATCATCCTAATTTAATCTGATGCCAACCGCTCAAATGATCAAATTCCCTTAATTTTTATTCAATGCACACGAAACTTCTTTTAAAAAATATTTTATTTATTTACTTGACAGAGCACAAGCAGGGGGAGGGGCAGGCAGAGGGAGAAGGAGAAGCATATTCCCCGCTGAGCAGGGAACCTGGTGTGAGGACCCTGTAATCATGGTCAAAGCCAAAGGCAGATGCTTAACCAACTGAGCCACCCAGGCGCCCCCCCCAACAAACTTTTGATGATAATTTGACTCCTTGAGTAGACTGCCTTGCAGGGCAAAAATGCTCTAAGCAGAGAATGTGAATCTCTAGTCCCCTCTGCAGAAAGAATTCTGGGGTAAATTAACAAGCTAGTGTTTTTTGTTTGTTTGTTTGTTTGTTTGTTTTTGTTTTTTTTTAGCGTGGCATTCTCTAGGAGATTGGTTGATAGGAGTCCACACACATAAGATGATACCAGGTTGCTGAACTTGGCTGGCATGGGGGAAATACCTCTAAGAAAGATTAATCCAGGTTTCTAAGCCTGCAAGGCAGAGAGGATGTGATAGATTTGCCAACTTTCTAATTTAAATTTCTCAAATGCATTGTCTTAGGACAGAATCTGCCAGAGTCACTGACTTCATTAATTTTTTTCTGGGCTTAAGTGAGAAGAGTCAGATATGGAATTTTGAGACTCTTCTGCAGAACAAAGGGATTTAGGTTATTTATATACCTTTAGGAGTTACAGACATCAGTTACAATCATGTGGTTTCCCATGACAACCAATTATTATACAATACTTTGAGACTCGAGTTTTCCTACCATAGGAAATAATATTAAATTTTTGAAGTCTCAATGTTTTTAAAGAGACTTCAGATAACCTTAAGTCACTTCTTAAAAAGGCTATAAAATATTGAATAGGATGGCTACAAATAAAAATCCTCTCACGGGTAGTCTTATAACCTGTAGTCTTGTGACTAGCCTCAGCCTTCATCTTTCTCTAACAGGCTCTTGAGAATGGCTTCATGGCTCTGAATTTCATTTCTGTCTGATACCATAATAAGACTTCTCCCTAGACTTTCTTTTTACACACACCTAATAGATGGGAAGGCTGCAGTCTTTGACTTCAGGCAAGATTTGAATAGCCAGAATTCACTGGAAAATGCAAGACTGATAGAAATCTAGGAATTAACACATCAAATGTGAAAATAATAAATTGTAAGAAAAATACTCCTCTTTCTCCCAATACATGAATGGTCTCCTAAATCAAGTGTAAAGTCTCAATCTGGTCTCTTAAGTCCTTAAGCAAAGGGCCTCCGGCCTCACTCATGTACTCACTCTCAGCCCCAGACCAGTCTGTTCGAACCTGCAAGGCAGTCCCTACCTCAGCGGAGAGGCCCTCAGAAGCTGACGGGGAGAGTCCAGTGCAAGTAGTTTATTTGGGAGGTACAGGCGCCACCTGCAGGACAGTTAGGGAAGGGACACAGGGAAAGGAGGCTGCCAGAAAAGGGGTATGTTACTGAGCCAGCTGCCACAGGGCCACAGGAAAATTATGGAAAAGGGTGCAAAGCATACCTCAGGGTTACCTCACTACAGAAATAGGGAATTGGGGGTATTTTACACCAAGTCTCATCAGTCATTGGCTGATGGCTGATCTTGGGAGTGTTAATTCCCCAGTCCTTCCAGAATGAGTCTGGGTGAACAAGACAGATTTCCAGAGTTCTGGGACAGCCTTCAGGTATAGAAATGCATTGAATGCAGAGATGGCAGTCTGAAGGGGATGCAGGCAGGACACTGAGAGTGTCTGCAGTATGTCCTCCTGCTTGAAATAAGTCTGGGCCCTGCCAGTTTTTCTCTTAAAAAAAAAAAAAAGCCATCTTTTTTTCTTTCAGAATTGTCTTGAAATCCTTCCTCCCAGGATTTCTCTGAGTAGCCCTAACCCACTCTCAAGATGTCTGCTAAGAGTGTGTGCCTTGAATGAATGGAAGAAAGCTCCTTCTCTGTGGACAAGTTAGACAAGAGTGCCTCCTCTGAGCAGACATGGCCCTTGGGGGCCAGAGTTTTGGAACGTGGACAACATCTCTGTAAGAAAAAAATGGCACCCCTTCTGAAGTGGCTCCTAGAAGTAAGTGCGCACAGCTTGGGGGGTGAAGTAGGGACTGTGCTGGCTCACATACTCAACCAGGCATCTTTAGGCATGCACAAACTGGACAACAGGACAGTGGCAGTCCTGTTTACTTTGATCACTCCTTTCCTCTAGAGCTATCCAGAACTTACATGCACTACAGATGTCTGATGGAGCTTGATCAGATATTGAGTGTGTGAACTTGGCAACAACTCCTCAAACATCTATTTGCATTAACTGGTGTGTTTTGTGATAAAAGGAGAATGTAGGTGGTCCAGAACTAACTGGGAGAAGACAGGGGAAAACAGGAAACTGAAATTAATATATTGTCTATGTTCCAACTGTCCCTAGATACTTCTCCCTGGGGCCTACAAAATATTCTCCACCTAACTTCCAAGGCAATGGAATGAGATCCCCGTCTAAACTCAATATGCCAAATACTCATTTTATTTCTCTTCAAAATGATGTAAGAGAGATGAGGTGAAAAATTGAGAGGGAAATATTCTGCCCACTGTTCCAAGCATGGGGTAAATGAGTAGCAGTCCTGAATGTGGGTTCCCATGTGCTTTTTTCAAGTTAGTATCTGTTCACTGACTAGGTACAAGGTGAAAAGTTCAATGAATTCCTTTTCTTTTAAACTTTTTAAAAGAAACTTTAAAGTGACAATTTAAACTTTAAAATGACAATTTGCAACATTATAAAAATAAGTCAAATTTCACCTAAAATCCCTTCACTCTGTCACAAACTATTTTAATGTCAGTGCTTTCTTTTTAATTCCTCTGGAACATTCCAGTACCTCTTCAAACTTGTTTCTGGTTTTTCACTATCCTAAGTAATTTTCTGTAAACATCTTATTTATATGTATCTATAGCCAATTGGGAAGTTAGTAATCATTGGCCATCGTCCCCATTCTGCGACTGGCAAAATTTTCCTGGTTTTGAGTTTTTGTAGCCCCTCTTCACACCCAACTTCACGCCACTTGTATTTTTAGCCCTAATCCAGGCGGGGTGCATCCTGACTTAGACGTGAGGCAGTTAAGCATTCTGGCTCAATTCTCTCTGACTTCAGTCACTGCCTTGGTACTTTATATGTGCTAAATGCCCAAATAGGCTCAGGGACTTACAAAGACAAGTGAAATAGATTCCTGTTCTCAATTATTTTCTCATCTTGAAGTCTCGAGTGCAGTTTCAGATCCATACCCATCATGCTGGACTCAGTACAACTTAATCATTAGAGGTGTATCAGAATGTTCCATCAGAGCCTAAGTAGACATGGGAAGTCCAAGAACCATGACTTTCCTCTATAAATTACCCCCCTCGCTGAGAGCATTTATTGTAATGTCCTGACTGCAGTTTTCATTTCTAATAAAGATCTGACTAAAGGAGTAAAGAGGTGGTTGACACAGGGAACCTTGAATTAGAGGATGAGAGAAAGGTGGGGAAATAGAATATACTTAACCACTGTCCTGAGGATCTGGGTCCCACCAGTTTGACAAGGGGCCATCTGAGGTTCAGGTAACCAGCAGGACCGCTTCAGCATTTGGAGGGAAATTATGGGATATGGTTAAATTTTAGAGTTTTTAAAAGAATACTACTTCCTTCCTTGGAATACTTCTTGCCAAGTATAGAATTTGGGTCTTCAACTCCCACACCCCCCTCCCACTATAACCACCCTCCACCCCCTGTCCTCAATTCTTTCCTTCCCCTTCCCCTAAATTCTCATTTCCGTAAGA